>NW_026294573.1:106231853-107551853 GCF_007827085.1 Peromyscus californicus insignis
CACAAGCAAACAAACAAATAAGCAAAGAAAACCACACAAATGGCTAATGATGCAGGAAAGATTAATTTTAAAGAGAATCAAGTGCTCTTAAGGCCACAGAGAGGCACGTGACGTTACTATAGAGATTTGATTCATCTTGTCTGCTGGGGAAATCAACTAGATACATTACTTAGAGCAAGCCAGATAGTTCTTCTGAATTTACATATGTAATACTTGAAAAGACACCAAGTGTTGAATGTAGAAAGAAGTTATATAAGCTTTAGCTAGCCGAACTGTAATTATATTCATTTATTCTAAGCTAGCTATTCAGAGGAGTGATCTTCCTACACTGTAACTTTTTGAGTGGGAATACACATCTTAAAACAAAATGGAGCATATATTCATAAAAAAGTTTTGTGAAAATGTTAGAAAGAGCATTGCTCATAACAGACTGGACATGACCCAGCCAGTGCCCATCAACTTCTGAATAGCTAAACAAAAGGATGATATTAGGGAATATCACTCAGCAATAAAAAGGAATGGGCTATCACAATGAGCATCTATATGGATGAATTTTAAAAACTATACTAAGAAAAAATTCCAGGCACTGTATATTACATGGTGTCATTTGCATGGCATTCGAGAAAAGGCCAACAGATCATATCAGAGAGCAGATGTGTGATTGTCTGGGGACTGGGTGGAGGGGTGTATTGTTTACAAAGGTGCACAAATGAATTTTTATTACACACAAATTAGTGAATGCCTTCACTGAGTGATTACAAGATGACATGACTAGATACATTACTCAAATTTGCTAAGCTACACAGTGAAAATGGGTGTTTCTTATTATATGTAAATATTTTATCTAAATAAAGCTGAAAAATGTTTCTAAGTGTGTTGAAAGGACTAGCCACCGGAAGTCACTCCCCTCTCCACACCTGTAGTTCTGCCCCCGCAGCTCCAGCATCTTTCATCTCCTACACTGGCTCTCACAAGGATCTCTAGACTTTCTTTTAGGGTACTTGAATATCTTAAGAATCAGGTAAAGTCAGATATTCAGAGGTCAGATTTTTGTTTGTTTGTTTTGGAGACAGTCTCTCTGTTACACAGACCTAGCTGTCCTGGAATTCATATGTAGACCTGGATGTCCTCGAACTCACAGAGATCTGCCTGCTTCTGCCTTCCAAGGGCAAGGACTAAAGGAGTGTGCCACCACGCCCAGCCAGAGGCTAGATTTTGATAGCTAATATCATCATCAAAAATTCCCCTTTTGGGTCTGGAGAGAAGGCTCAATGGTTAAGAGCACTTGCTGCTCTTGCAGAGGACCAAGTATGGTTCCTAGCACTCAAATGGCGGATCACAATTTCCTGTCACATCAGCTTCCCAGGAACGGATGCCCGTTTATGGTCTCTGAAGGTATGTGCACACACACACACACACACACACACACACACACTATCTATCTATCTATCTATCTATCTATCTATCTATCTATCTATCTACCTATCTATCATCTATCTATCTATCTATCTATCTATCTATCTATCTATCTATCATCTATCAATCACCTATCTATCAGTGTAGTAACAACAAAACAAAGAGACAAGAAAAACTCCCAAATTCTCTTTTCCTTATCTGTCTGTCCAGAGGAGCTGCACGGTGTCTTAGTGCCCCATTGACTGCCAAGCTTCTCATCCCATTTTCAGCGCAACCATGGCAGTGCATTAACAACCCTGTAGGATGAAGGAGGGCACCAGAGCTGAGACATCCAGTAACCAGGATTCTCCATTAGCAAAGAGGCTTCTGATACCCAGATAGCAAGGAGCAGATTTAGGATTCGTATAGATGTAAGCACAGCCCGGGACCCACCATGCCATCTTGGTTTGTAAGGGAGGAAAGTGGGCTGTAGCTAGAGTTTTCCTGCCTGGCCCACAGCTGCTCAGACCCGACCAAGTAAACACACAGACTTATATTGGTTACAAACTGTATGGCCGTGGCAGGCTTCTTCTTTTTTTTTTTTTTTTGGTTTTTCGAGACAGGGTTTCTCTGTGTAGCTTTGCACCTTTCCTGGAACTCACTTGGTAGCCCAGGCTGGCCTCGAACTCACAGAGATCCGCCTGGCTCTGCCTCCCGAGTGCTGGGATTAAAGGCGTGTGCCACCACCGCCCGGCTCGTGGCAGGCTTCTTGCTAACTGTTCTTACAGCTTAAATTAATCCATTTCCATTAATCTATACCTTGCCACATGGCTCGTGGCTTACTGGCATCTTCACATGCTGTTTGTCATCCTGGCGGCTGGCAGTGTCTCTCTGACTCAGCCTTCTACTTCCCAGCTTTATTCTCCTCGTCCTGCCTACACTTCCTGCCTAGCCACTGGCCAATCAGTGTTTTATTTATTGACCAACCAGCAACACATTTGCCATACAGAACATCCCACAGCAGCCTGGGTCCTCAGAGCAGCCTGGGCGTGGTGATGTCTCAATTCCGAGTCCTGGAGCTGGAGCCGGGGTGGAACTCAGTGGTAAAGCACCTGCCTAGCCCTCAAAAGGACCCGGAGTTGTCCTTGCATTTGAGCCACAGCACAGCAAAACCCCAAAGAAAACTTGCAACTGTCTTAGGCAGAAATTTAGAACATCAGCCTCCCCCCAAGCCTCAAAACAGAAATATCCTAGCCTAATCCTATTTTATGAAATGCTTTGAGGCCTCAGTGTTTAAGTTTTCACTGTGTCTTAGTCAATAAAAATTAATTCTGTTGCAAAAAATAAAAGTCCTTCCTTCAGGGGAGAATTTTTCTGTCTCCATTAAAACTTTATCCAATTCATTTCCCCTGTCAGTGGAAAGAGTGGGGAAGGATCGATAGTGAGGATGCCCTTCCCGTTCCAGCAGCAGCGCCTCAGCACCTTCTCCCTAGAGTAGCGCCCTCCAGGGACACGGGCAGCCAGGCAGGCGCTTGCCCCGGAAGGAGGATTGGAGTTTCAGCAAAACAAATTAATCTTCTGAGCCCCATTGGTCATACCTGCTCTATGGTTTTAATCCATCTTGAGCCCAGCAAAGAGCAGGTTAGATGCTGGTTTGAATCAAGAAAAAGGAAGCTTTGCACGGGGACCTGGGACCGCTGAGCCCAGGACCTCTTCCTAGTTTCTCTGAACTACGCTGAACATCCTCCCTCTTCAGACTGTGGCTCTGGCCTGACTGCTGAAGCGTGTGCGACAGAGCAGTGTCCAACTCTAGGAAATTCGTGTCAAAATTTCTATAGTGAATTGAGCATCCGTTCTAATGTGTCTTTGTTCATGAGTGGGTGTGTGGGATGAGCAGACAGCTGAAATATTTCCTAAGTGCAAAGTTAAATCTGTGCTGTCATAGAGTGCCAGCTGAGACACTGTGCTGAGATGAAGGCCTTGCCTGCCTGTGTTCCCTGAGCGGAGCAGAGTCACAGTGCCCCGTGTCCAGGGACTTAGGTCTCTGCCAGACACAAGGTTGATGCTCAGTTATAAATATGCTGGAGCAGATGACAATCCATTGTTCCACCAACTAACCAAAACCAGAAGAGGCTGCCTCAGAGATCGGAAGGCCACGGAAGAGGCTGAATGAGGCAAGCCAAGCCTCATGGGGCACATGCATCTTTTTGATGAGCAAGCAGCCACATCTGTCATCTGATGGCTATCAGGTGATGTTCAAGAGAATTCAGAAGCCTACATTTTCAATGGGAGATTTCCTGAAATTTATAACAGCATTTAGGCATTTTTTGGTGGGGGGAGAGGGTCTGGTAGCTTTAGTGGGTTGATCCCACTTTTCCATTAGAACATTTAAGTATATCTAAAAACATATTTTCATATTTCATTAAAAAAATCACCAACTTGGTTTCATGGAATAATTTTTAAAAAAATCAAAATTTACTGTATTTTCCCAAATAGCGGCACACTAACTTTCACTAGGGCCTGGTTGTGGTAACACACAGCAGGTCTGTTCCCAGTTGTGTAACTTACAGGATTTCATGTCGTCTTTTCTGGGACAGTGGGCTCTGGGGTGCCTTGGGCTGGTCAGTTTAGTTTTTCCCTTGGCAAGGCAGCTGGAAATGTGGGCTCCATCTCAGGTCCAGCTTGTCCCACATCACAAGTTTCCTACCCTGCCTCTGTAACCCCATGTTCCCACCCACTTCCTGTGAAATCTCCCCGTATCTCTCAAGAAGACCCTCTACACCCACGATCTCCATGTCTGCATTTAGGTGCCCACTGTACCCCAACACTGACCGTACTGGGGTCAGCAGGGACCTCTGATGACTTCCCCGGCCTCCTTAGGGTGCTGATAGCAGCACTTGACTTTGCAGATCAAGTCTGTCCTCTTTAAACAGCTTTTTCTCCTGAACAATCTCTCTCTCTCTCTCTCTCTCTCTCTCTCTCTCTCTCTCTCTCTCTCTTGCTTAAAACCCCACCTGGCTCCCATCTCTGCTCCCAGGTAAGGTCAGGACAAATGAGCTCTGCCCACCTTTGGCTGTGTCCCAACACTAACCTTTTAGCTTCTGCATGCCAACACTTCAGGCCGGGGCACCTCAGCACTCTCCATGCCGCCCAGCTCTCGCTTCTCCTGGCCAGCGTCTGCTCAATCTCTGAACCCCAGTGTAATATATATCATACACCCCCACGAACTCCTGGCCGTGTCATCCTTTCCCATGGTTCAACACAAGATCTAGGAGAGAAGGATCAGGTCTTGATTAGTTTTATTATTCTCCTTGCCTGGTAGATGGATGCTTGGCCCACAGTAGAGCAGACGCATAGGTCACATGTATATTCAGCAAATATATGGATGAATTCCCAAGGACTCGTGGGAGGCAGTATGGACCAGCCATTCAATATATGTTCATACAACTCCCAAGAGCCAAATATGCATTCAGAAATACCATGTTGACAGCTTAAAATTGGTAATGGCTGCTGATCAGGGCTCCCTACCCTTGCTTTCCACACACTGCTCTGTGGTCAGTTTGGAGAGTGCTCACCTATATGCCAAACCCTGTGCTTACTGCTCTCTCTCTCTCTCTCTCCACACACACACACACACACACACACACACACACACACACACACACACACACACACACACCTATATATATCCACCCCCCCACCCAGGCAGCACAAGACACAGCAGGTAAGTGATGTGTCAGTTCCGGTGTCTCATCCTCATGTCTAAAACAGCTCCTGAGTTTTCAGCTCTCACTGCTAGCCGTCCAGCCAAACAGAAATAAAACAAACAAAACTCGCAAAAAAAAAAAAAAGAAAAGAAAAGAAAAGAAAAAACAACCCCAGAAAGCTATTGGTAACCATTTTGCAAAAGGCCAACCAAATTCTTGACAAGCATTAGGTCCAGCATTGAAAAATACCAGGCATTTGTAAGAAGCGGGTGTGTTGGCAGGGGTGACATTTTAAACGGAGATGGTGGTTTGATGATATAATGACAGAAATTGTTCTTCAATGGAACCTCCCCACTTGCTGGGGTAATATGGGTCAGTAATTGTATTCAGAGAAGGTGCCAGAGCACCATCAAGCAAATGACTTGGTGGTTTTAGGGGAACTTTAAAAATCCAGAGTCTATCTAAATAATGCTCCGTCAAGGAAGAATAAAGGCTTTCTCCTCCACCTTCTCAGCTTCAGTGCTAGGATCCTGTTAACTGAACTGGTGGAAAGCGGATCCAGGAGAAAGGGGCTTATTTGAGATGCGATGGGCCTCACACAAGTGAACTGAAACCCCAAGGAGCTCCTTGGACTCTGAGACTCACATGCCATTTTAACAAAGGGCCTAATTTTACGGGTACGTGACAAGGCGGAGGAAAAGGTTTCCTGGCTCCTAAGGGCAGCGGCTGGTGGGAAGATAAATATACGGGGGAAATAACGGAAGAGAGGGCTTGTTTTAACCGTGTTTGTGATGCAGATGTTTTGCCATGCCCTCTCTGGACTAAGTCTAGAGTGGCTTTTCATTCTGCCTTCCCTGGTACAAGAGAGAGCAGAGGGAACAGCACCTCACAAAATGAAATTATGCTCGGCTTTTTTGGCAAACAGGGGCCGCATAGAGAGCTTTTGTTGGTGTCGGTTGCTTCCAGCCTCAAAGAGCTTTTATGCCAAAGTGGCATATGTAGATGGCAGAACGTTCTGGTCCCTTCAGTTCATTTGCGTGGCTCCTTGAAGATGGCGCCAGAGCTGCGCGCCGCCACTGCTGCTTCGGCTCCTGCGCTCACAGCCCAGATGTCGTCGTGGAAATCACTGCTTTTCAAAACTCCTGCCCAGCATCTATATCTCCACCTCCCATTTTTATTCCTCTTGCTAAATCTGATCTTCGTCTTCATCAAGGCTCTAGATCTCAGCCATGCTGGCCTAGCTCCCCACCCCCTTTCGGCTTGCTAACGTGCAGTTTGGAATCCATGATCTGTGTCTCTAATGGTGTCTTACTGAGGACTCTGGAATCTGCGCCATGTTCTTCCTCCGCACTCGCCCACAGTTCACATCCTCTTCTGCATCTCGGAGATGCTCACATCACCTTGACAGTGGGACCACCTAAGGAGCTGGGTTTTGGCACGGTCTGAGGTTCCTAGTGCCTGCTACCTGTTTATTTTCCCAGGCATCTTCCTCTCTCACTCCCCTGTGCTGGCTGTTTCAGGCCACATCCCCACACCTCTGGATCATCACTCCAGGAGGGATGGGTTCTCCTTCCTCAGAGAGTACAGCTCTTAGCTGTGGACTTTGCCTCTCACCTCTGAGCTCCTCTTGCTGGTGCCCTAGAGAAAGACTTGCCTCTTTACCCAGAAAACTGTTTCTCATCCCCTCCTCCCTGCTCAGCCTTTTGTTTACAGCAGTAAGTGTGATTCTCTCACGTCTGTGCTTGAAACCTTCCAGATGTTTCTAAAGTGATCACTCTCTTCTTAGGATGCTCAGGGAAGCGTAAGGCTGTCCAGGTGCCATCAACAGTCATGGCATGAGGCCAGAGCCGGGCAATAGGACAGTCTAAAAGCCGCTCAGGTTACCTCCCCGCTGCTTCACGCCACACTCGGCTGCTTTGCCAGTGACCTTGGCCTCTCTTCTCCAGCCTCCACAGGACTTCCCTCAAACTTCAGCTTTCAGCTTTAATGTCACTACCAACCAGAATTCCGTTTGTCACCTTCATCATGGACACCAGGTTTTATGTCTGACTATTTCTTACCCATTTCCCTGCTGCTAATCTAAAATCGTCCCAGGTTCAAGGCCCCTTCTCTGTCCCTCACCATTGGGTCCCCAGGGCCAGAGTCTGGCATGTCCGCATTCTCTGAAGGTTTGATCACGCCTTCCTCCTGTGGTGCCTTTTTACATTGATTTTCTCTTCTTTCCACAATCTTTAGACTTCCCCTAATGTCCCTTTCTTTTAGTCTCTAAAACCATACTCAAAACACTCCCATTCCAAATCAAACATCTAAACCTTCTGTTGGTGTCCTTCTTAAACTTAATCCTGTTTTCTTTTCTTTTTTCTTTTTTTAAAGAGAAATAGTTTAGCCTACGGATGAGAGAGTCATTCTGGCTGATTAGAGATCTTGAGTAAACGACCCCACAATTTGTGTGTTACTTTTCTCATCCTTCGAATAGAGATGGTAAAAGCGCCTTCCTCAACGAGTCGCTGGAGGGTTCAGTGAGATGCTGGATGTCCACAGTGGATCGGCTCTTCTAAATACCTGGTGAATATTAGCCATCATTAGATTCTTAGTATCTCTGATGGTCTGCTGTCCGTAACTTCCAGAGAACATTCTCTGTCCTGAAGTTCCACCCAACCCGCAGCCATGTGCTAATTCACTCCACTTGTTCATGCTGAGGCTGGAGTCCCGGGTCTCTCTGCTGCTCCCGTCTTCCCTCATCATCCGCCCAGTCCTCGCCCTGATGGCTGTCCTGCTTTTGCTTCCTTGCCCTATTTCTGACTTCACCGGCTCCAGCTGCTTTGTCCCGAGTCCCCTGTCTCTCAAGCTTTCAACTCAGCCTTTCCACATCCATGGTTCTCAGACAATCCTTTGAGGAGAAGACCTCCCAGATCACCTGACCCACCTCTTGAACTGTGGGCCAACAATGACAAACATCCCCAAGACCCCTCCATCTGTGTGCCCTGGGTGGATACCAGCTTAAACGTGTCTCAAGCAGACTGGTAACTTTCTGGCAAAAGCTCCTCCGTCTCTGCCTCAATCAGTTTCACACCTCTGGTACAGAGCTTGTGTCTGAACCACGGAACCGCTCCGGGAGGGCTGAACAGATGGTGCCGGGAATGGGGAACCAAGTTAAATAAAGTGGTGAGCTACCTGCCAAAGCGAGGTGTGAAAGATCCGACTCACAAAGGGAGCTTGAGTCCAGCCTGGGCTACATGGAAACCATTTAAAAAAAAACTTTTTTCTTCTTACTTAAAACTTTTTAAAGTATTCATTTCGTGTGTGGTGTGTGTGTGTGTGTGTGTGTGTGTGTGTGTGTGTGTGTGTGTGTGTGTGTTTGGAGATCGTAGGACAACTTGCTACAGTCAGTTTTCTCTTCATGCCATGTGGGTCCCTGAGACCGAACTCAGACCCTCAGGCCTGGAGACAAGGACCTGTCTTCTTCACCCATTAAGCCACCTTACTGGTTCTCTATCCACTTATTTGTCAAACGGATCCAGTTCAGGGAATCAACGTCACGGTGGATCATATGAGAACTGGTGAAGCATAATGGGTGTGGGGGCATCTACCGGGTCTCTAACAGAAGATTCCGAGGGCAGGGTGGACATTTTGTGTAATGTAAGGTACAGTTTTAGTGAGCTGACTGTGATCTGTATTCCACAAGCACAGAGCCTTTGCCAACTGAAAGAGGATGGGTTCACATAGGTGGTAGTGACTCAAAACCATCAAAAAGAAGTTCACAGGACAGATTAGGAGATGGAAGGAGGTTCTTCAAATCCATTACAGTGGAGGGAAGGAACTAAATTCAACCCCACTGAAAGAAAAAGAGGAATGTTTCTAAGGACCAATAAGCCACTGGAAAAGTAGTAGCTGCTCACTCCTTATTTGGGCCATGGGATTAGGCCCTGAGTTGTCTGCTGATAGGTCCTTATTGAGGCTAGGCTTCTACCCTTCTTTGAGGTCTTGGACAGGATGCAAAAGCATGATCTCAGAACACGGAGAAGGCATTTCTGGGCCCTGGAAGTGGCAAGAAATAGAAAGATTTATACCTCAAAGGGCCAGGAGAGATAATCATGGTCAAATTTTCTCCTAACTGAGTACTACAAGAAAAGAAAGCCAAGAAGAAAGCTGTCTAGAGCTCAGCCGAGAAGAGCATTACGGCCCACCTCAGTTGAAAGCCACTTTCCGATGGGGAAATGTCAAGTTATGATGCATTACCACCCAGGTTCCTCAGTGTTACTTTAGAGAAACTGCGATCGTTAAGGGCTTTTCGGTTTTTTCCCCACCACTTCTTTTTCACTAATAGAAGCTCTTTAGCAAAAGACTCAAGGAGAGAAATATCAGACCCACTAAAAGCCAGCTCTCAGGTCTTCTACCTGCTTGGTCTTCCTTCTAGAAAAACATGTTCTCTGCTCTATACAGACAGGGAATTGATGCTCACTATTTCTTATTTTCCGTGATTCATCTCTTTTTATTTTCTTTCTTTAACTAGAGTCTCACTGGGTAGTCCTGGCTGGCTTAGAACATGCTGTATAGACCAAGATGACCTTGAACTCACAGACTCACTTGTCTCTGCTTCCTGAGTGCTGGGATTAAAGGTACATACCACCATGCCTTGATTTATCTTTATGAGTGTCCAGTGTGGGGTTTAGAGAGCTAATAGAAATGTATAGGGCACTAGCTTTGGGATTCTGGCTCCACAATTCATAAGCTTTGTTCTCTTGGGCATGCATTTAACCTCCTTTAGTCTCAGTTATTTAACACATTAAATTGGAGTGAGTTTAGATGCCTCCAGGATGCCACGAGGATTAAATGACACAGTACATATTAAAATCTTAGCACAGTCCCTTGCTGTAGTGCCAATAAATGAAGATCATTATTAATATGCTATAATATCTTAGGGAACTTCAAAAGAGAATCTGACCATAAAAATAGTATGTTTTGTTTGTTAAAGGCTTCATGGGAAAGAACATATTTTTAATTATTTTGTGTAGTCATGATTGACATGTTCAATTAAAACAATTATTCAGAGTACAATTTCTCTGGTTGGGGTTACTCAGTGTTGCTTCTGGGTGGGCAGTGTACTAGAGATTTAGGACTTCAGCTGCTCGGTGTTGCCCTTTGTCAAGAGGGCATATGGTTGACTGGCAGAAGAACACTAATGGCCAGAGCTTGCCACCTGAGCAGAACCACTTCCGGGCCAGGGCCTCTGCTTTTCACTCAAGGCTTAGCTAGGCCTCCTCCACTCCTCTCTCTAAAGGACCCTAAGGCTCAAGGTAAGAGATGATCTAAATGGACCCTGGAGAGATCAGAATATTTTTCTGCAAAGCCGGCAGTTTTCTTTCAGAAAGCCCTGTTTCTAGAAGAGGCAGTGCAACTGATACATCAACTGTCCTCAGCTGCCTCTGTGATCGCCTGGTTTTGCTTACAGGGGATCTTGGGAATGAGGCACTCTGAAAAGTGGGAGACAACCTTTGGCCTATTTGACTGTGCATTGGGCAGGGAGAACTGGGGAAGGGGAGGCGGCATGATCGAGGAAAGGGACCCTGCTTAGGTAGACTTTGGCCTAGCTTTGGATAGTTGGTGATGGACCAAATTCTTCCCACAGTGGCATGTGTGGGGAAGGAGTACTTATGGCTGTGTAGAGGTGTGAGGCAGGGTGCTTGAGCTCCTCAGAGTCACTCAGTCTCAAAAGTGAGGTCACACACTAAGTGATTACAGACGGTCAAGAGTCGAAGATATAAGACTCATTAGATCATATTACAAGAAAGTTCCTCACTCTTCTTGTCTTTCTCTCCTTCTGTTACGTCAAGAAATGGGTCACATTTTGACACTAGGGCAATTTGACTCCCTAAGCTTTACTACTGGAAAAGTAGTAAAGATTACGTGAGAGCATTTAAAGAATATTATCAGCTCACTTAACAGTATGGGTGAGCGTATGGGGATGAGAAGACTCATGATGTGGGTTGACCTGACGTGGTGGGCCTGCCATCTTGGACATGAGAAATAATTAGAATGAGGATACAGGCTTTTGAAGACCTTTAAGAAATAGATTTAGGGTCTGAAGAGATGGTTCAGCGGTTAGGACAGTATACTTCTCTTGCAGAGGACCTGTGTTTGGTTCCTAGCACCCACGCAGGGTGGCTCACCACTGCCTGAGACTCCAGCTCTTGGAGATCTGACTCCCTCTTCTGGTCTTTTCAGGCACCTTCATTCATGTGCACACATGCACACACAGATGCACATGTATACACATAGTTAAAATAAAAGTAAAATCTTTAAAAAATAGATTTATTCTTGCTCTGGCCACTTGTATATCAGATAACCAAAAGCTAGCTTCTTGGATGAGGCATGTGGTAAGAAAGGTAAGATGTTCCTGAAGGAGTTGTCCTCAAAGAGTAGACACCAGATCAGCAGGCCCTGCAACACAGCAAGTATGGGGAAAGCTCGCCAGGCTCAGGATAGTACTTAACCCACTGGAGGATGCTTTCAGCGATGTGGGAAAGCTCGCCAGGCTCAGGATAGTACTTGACCCACTGGAGGATGCTTTCAGCGATGTGGGAGGGGTCCTTCATTGAAATTCTGGGAGCTGAATTTCTTGCTTTACAGTTGCTCTTTTTTTTTTTTTAATCAGTGCAAGGCAAATGAAGGAATATGAAAGCTACACAAATGCCTGGATTTGTGCACTCACATCATCCAGCTCTGAAAGCTCAGTGTAGTGAATGCTGATCAAATCCTGGAGCACGTCAGAGACTACATAATGGTGTGTTGTGGGAATGTCTAAGTCAGGGTGGATATCCACTTCCTGTAACTGGGGAGGTGGGCAAGGGAGAGAAGTGCTCCCAGGGAGATCTGGCCACTGAAGGAAGCCTTGTGTGCTACCGCACTCAGGGAATGCACAGCTGGATGTGGGAGCAGTATAAATGCTGCCCCTTCCGTAGGGGAAACGCCTCCGATGAAACCTGACTTTTGGTCAAGACCTTAGCCTCTGCAGGGCTCTGAACTGGACTAGAGAACGATACATGCTTGCTTGAGCTCACAAAAGTCTTTATTTTTCCGCCTCTGTCCTCTCAGAGAAGATCGGGCCTTGCTTGAGACTGTCATTCTGGGACTGGCAGGAGGAGGAGGAGGGAGAGGCAGGACAGAAACACCTGGGAGAATTATGAACCAGCAAAGCATGTCCTTGGTTTTTCCACATCCCTCTTTCCAACCCTTCTTCCCCTGGCTGGTTTCAGCATCCTTCTCTTTCCCAGCCACTGGGATCCGATTCTCTACCATGTCCTCGGGTCCTCCTGTGAAAGGGAAATCTATTCTGCTCATGGAACTCATTCCTAAGAGGTAGTCCCACAGAATTCCCATCTAACCCCTCCTTGACCTAGTGTGCTAGAGACTAAACCCAGGGTCCTGAGCATACGAGGCAAAGGCCCTCCCTGCCAGCAAGTCTCGTCTTCAGTCTAGCATGGGCTTTCTCAGCCTTCTGCCCCCTGCTCCCTTTCTTCCCCCCCTTCTCCTCCTTCCTCTTCTTACTAAGTAGACCCAGATGGCCTGGAGCTTGCTGTGTAGCCCAGGCTGGCCTCCAACTCAAGATCCTCCTGCCTCTGCTCCTGGAGTGCTGAGATTAGAGGAACACATCCATAGAAAAGTCAATAAAATAATAGCATCGAAGTAATGGACGTGGATTTGGAAACAGTCATACTCAGGGTTAAAGCCGGGGTGAAACCGAAAGTGAGGGTGTTGCCTAGTCCCTAAGGTCTTGGCCCCATCGGTGAACAAGACAAGGAGCTAAGGGCGGCGTGGGCTCTTCTCCCAGAACCATAGCTCTTGTGACCAGGACACTTCATCTTTTTCTGACTCCTCCACCTCAAAAGTCAGAGAAATGAGTGTGTGCCTTAATGAAAGGCTGAGTAAGTCAGCTCTGTCTGAAGCCAAGATAGCCAGCTATAAAGCGACGTGAGCTACATGCGCATTATTTGTGGGCGGTTCTCTCCAGACATCGCCCAAATAGTTTCTGTGGTATTTTTGTACATTTAAAATCTGAAATGTATTCAGAGAGAGTGTCATGGTAACCCACATAGAGGAGTCCAGGGAAAGCAACTCCCTTTGGTAACTTGAGATTGCTTTTGTGCAGGGCTCAGCTCTGTACCATGTTTCTCTACTGAAATTTGTTGCAGTTGTTCTACCTGGATCTGATGGGCACACACACGCAGATGATGTTTCTCTTGCAACGGCATCGGCGTGAACCATGAGTGCACGCGTCTGTATGAAGAGAGGGGGGTGTGGTTCTGGCCCTTGTGTGAGAAGGCTGATATTGGCCCACGCTTGATGGAAGAGCACTGCTTTCATTTGGGGACAATGCCTGCCTAGTAACTGTCCTAAAAAGATGTCGGCTTCACTGGGTCATCATCTTCTTTTAGCTTTGCCAGAAGGGCCGGGTAGCTGCAGGGCCCAAGTGTCTCTCACCTCCTGCTCCTCAGCACATGCAGGCTTGTTAGCCATGGCAGCATTAGCGCATGCGTGAGCGTGTGTGTGTGTGTGTGTGTGTGTGTGTGTGTGTGTGTGTGTGTGTAGGGGTGGATGACCATGACTCGTTAGTCAACCCATGTATTGTGGTACCCAGGAAGCCTTCACCTGTGCCCTGAATGAAGGAACTGGGGGAGCCAATTAAAGAGCTGTCTCTTGAGGATGCCAATCCCAGGGGACCCAGGAACTCCCGAGTGGACTTAAGGATGCGCGCCGTCGTCGTGGTGTGCAATGAGTTGGCAACTCTGCCGGTGGATTTCTGCTTGCTTTCTGCTTGAGTTGGCTGTTTTTACCCTTAATTAAGCACTTTCTTCACCAAGAGAACAGGGAAATGGTCACCCATTTGCTGGAAAAAGAAAAGTTTGCTGCAGATCCCAAAGAGGCCATTGCTGTCCCCATTCAAGGGCCAGAGGGAAACTCTTTTACCTTAAATTCCCAGAGTGCTTCACTACTGAGGGCTCTTGAACTCTTTTGTCTGCTCTGCACTTAGCTTTCAGCTCTTTCTAACCACGTGGGTCAGCCTGCCACACCCCCGATGAAACCCTGGAGAGTGTGGAGTTTGAAATTCTAGGGACACCTCTGGGTCATATGGGAAGGATGACATCTCATCCCTCAAAATAATCCAAAATCATAGTGGATTAGAACTGAATCTATCTCTCCTCCTCCTTCTCCCTCTCTCTCCTCCCTCTCTTTCCCTCCTCTCTCCCTTTCCCCCTCCCTCCTTCTCCCCTCCTTTTCCTAGGAAAGCAACAGAACAGTGGTCCCTTGCAGGGTAGACAGCTAAAGGTGAGTGTGCTCTCAGGTGCAGCGGAGGCCGAGGTTGTATGGTTTTGGTTGCAAATGTAGGTCTCCTTAAGCATGTCAAGGCAAGGCTGGTTTTCAACAAAATGTTTGAAGTCTGAAGTAATCCTGAAGTCCTGCTGTCCCTTTCTCCATTTGTTCATTTCTGTGACTTCTGCCTCCCAAGCTGTGCCTTTCCCTTGCCCCCCACCCCTCAGCCCTGGCCCCGAGGCCAATCTCTCATAGTTCTAGATCATTCCTGGTTCCAGGATTTGGGGGGTCCTATGGGACCTCATTAGTGACTGACTGACTGACTTCTTGTTAATGGGATGAATTTTTTTTTTTATCTTTTTGTTGATTCTTTGTGGATTTTGCATTAAGCATCCCAATACCTCTCATCTCCTTGTCTCTCCTCCACCTTCTACCCTTGCAAACCTCCTTCCCAAAACATAATTTAAAAGTATAGCCAAAACCAAAACAAAACAGAAAACCAAAAAACAAAAACAAGCAAAAAAGAAAATAAATCTCAGTTTGGAAGCTGTGAGCCACACAGTATACCCCTTAGTCCATCCAGGAATGAATTATTTTTGTTATGACATTACATTTAGATGGCCCAGGCAATACTATTTTATCTTATGGAGGTAACCCACAAGAACCCAGGTTTGGGGACAAGGCTACAGGGAATCTTGTTTTCCCTTAGGAATTCTTTCCCTTCCAAAGAGGATGTGTTGGCCCTTGTGAAGAGCTAAGATACGCCTGTCTCCTACAGGTGCCGGAGTCAATCTGGAGGCTTTTAGAGGCCGAGGTTCCTTTTATCTAGATGTTCTGTTCTCCAGTTTTTGAAAGATGCCTTCTGCTGCACATCCTGAAAATTGCTTTCTGTTGTTGTGATAAATCACAAAAGAACCGTAGGAAGGAAAGGCTTTATTTGGCTTACTGGCCCTTCTCACAGTCTGCCCTTGAGGGAAGCTGAGGCAGGGACTCCAGGCAGGAACCTGAGGCACTACGTGGAACAGAGAGCCTGGAGGAATACTGCTCCTTGGCTTGCTTCCCCTGACTAGCTCAACTACCTTTCTTTTACAGACTCACCTGCTCAGGGATGGCACTGCCCTCAGTGGGCTTGGCCCTCCTATTAACAATAAAAAATGTTCCACAGACATGCCTACAGGCCAATCAGATGGAGGCCATTCTTCAGCCTGAGCTTTCCTCCTTCTGGGTGTGTCTAGTTGATGCTTAGGTGACCCGTCACATGCGGCATGTCTGGAAAGGTGACTTCTGCCCATCACTTGAACTGTTTTTTCTTCCCAGTCTCCTAACCTCCACCTCTACTCCACTCCGTCTGCAACACCTTGCTAGACTCGTCCTCACCCTAAAGTCCATCCTATTATATATAACTTCAACCCTATTATATAGCCTGCTCAGAAAAGCATGCGTACTCTGGGTCCAAATTGAGTCTAGACACTTCCTCTGCCTCTCAGGCCCTACAGGGTTTGAACCTTGGCAGAAGGAGCCAAGATGATGTGCTGATTGGGAAGTTCAGCAAATCAGATGGCCAGAATTGGCTAGAACCAGTGAGTCAACTACTTGACAGTATCAAAACTTTTTTAATTTTTCTCTGAAAGATCTTTCCCTGTAAAATTTATTCATTAAGCTTAATTAAGCTTAATAAGCCCACTGTTGAGTGTTAGTTGGAAGTCTGTATAACTTCTGATCAAAGGCTCTGGTGGGCAGTATTAAGCACCATAGGCATATTTATGTATTTTGGCCATTGTGGGTGTATTGAGAAGACATTACCATCTTTGTCAAGTTTTAAGAAATAGTGACTAAATTCTAACTTCTCACTTACAGATCATGGGTGAAAGAACAGCCCTAAGTACTTTGAAATTCTGTGTAAAGAGCTGTCCTTTACTTAAGAAGGCCCCTGGTGCTTATCTCCCGGGACTGTGTTGAAGTTCCTATTTCCCACTAAGGCAGACAAGAATGAACTAATATAGTAATTAAAAAAAAATGAGACAGGCTCTTCCTATGTAGCCCAGTCTGGACTTGAACTCTTAATCCTCTTGCTCCCTCCTTTTCTGGAGTGCTGGGGTGATAGCATGTGCTACCATGTTAGTAATATTCTGTATTTGAATAAAAGATCGATGCTATCAGGACAAGAAACGAGATCGATGAATGTAGTTTGCAAATGCCAGCATTATGGGGCTGGGTGCTCTCATCTGCTCCAGCAGGAGGAGCTGGGAATAACCCCGAGCAGGAAAAGGAGTAACAGATGTGAGAATTGTGCCATGAAAACCCTGACCATGTGAGGTCCAGCCAGATGAGGAGGGGTGGAGACAGAGGGGAAGCCAAAGCTGAGAGGATGCTGCTGGACCTTCAGCCACTGGGGAAACCTGAGGAGTAGCTGAAGCAGCTACGCAGAGCTGGTTTCTGCATTTTGGAAATGGGATGAGATGAAGCATTAGGAATCCTTTATTTTGTATTTTGATTTCATTTGATGTAAGAGCTCTCTAATTAGTCCAGGGTAGCCTGGAACTTGCTATGCAGCCTGGGCTGGTCTTGAACTTGTGATCCTCACATCTCTGCTCCCTAAGTGCTGGGGTTACAAGTGTGGGTGGGTTACTACACCTGACTATAGTAAGAGTCCTTTAAAATGTTCAGATTACATGTTATTTATTTGTGTGTGTGTGTGTGTGTGTGTGTGTGTGTGTGTGTGTGTGTGTGTATGTGCTCGTGAACAGGTGCCATGATGAGTGCAAAAGTGGAAGGTTCTGTCCTTCCGCTCTGTGGGTTCTGGGGAGAACTCAGGTCAGCAGGCTTGGCGGTGAAAACCTTGAGCCATCTCTCCAGCTTAGGAAAAGCTTATGAGTTATTCTCAGGGAAAAAGAGGCAGGTTTGAAAATGTTGTGCATACCTCCCATGCCCCCCACATGTGCAAGTACACAGGCAGGCAGGCAGGCAGACAGATAGACAGACAGACACACACACAGTTTCCATGGACTTTGGTCATGGATTGCATTTAAGAACTCAGTAGGCAGGTTAGCTCTTCTCAATTTATGTGGGTTCTTGTTAGCTTCCGAGGGCAGAAATGTTTTGCAATAATCTCCAGTCGTGTAGAATCAATGATGCTCTCTTTACTCTTTTGCTTTTAAATAGACTTTTTTTTTTTAGAGTAGCTTATGACAAAACTAAATGAAAAGCACACAGAATTCCCAGCTGTCCCTCTGTCTCCTTCCACAGGCACAGCCCTGTTGTCAACATCTCACACGGGAGCCACGTCTTCTTTACAGGTGACGTCACTGCAGCGTCACCATCCAGAGTTTGTGGTCCATCTTCGGGTGTGTTCCTGCCTGGTACATTTTGTTCTTCTGTCAAGTGAAACACTGTGTATCTACCATCAGGACATCGTGTAAGCAAGGTTCACAGCCCTAAACACCTCAGGTTCTGTCTATTGGTCCTTCCTCTTCTTGAGCCCTTTCCAGTCACCCGCTTACTGTCCCCACAGCTTTGCCTGCTGTAAAATGTCATGCGTGGGGATGAAGAGATGGCTCAGCATGAACTGCTCTTGCCGAGGACCTGGGATCAGTTCCTGGCATCCACATGGGTGGCTCACAACTTTCTACCATCTGTTCCTCCCCATTCCAGAGGCTCCAACACCCTGTCAGCTTTCTGGGGTTTTGCAAGGTGAGAGCTGTGTGGTGGTATCACATTGTTTTAATTGGCAGTTTCGTAGTGACACAAATGTGGAGCCCTTTTCCTGTCCTTGTTTGCAGTAGGCTGTTTTCTTTGGGAAGGTAGTTTTCAGGTCTCTTTATTTAACATATTTGTTCTCCTTTTGTTGAGGTTTCATGTGCATGGATGTGTATACACATGTATGGGTGCACACATGCAGGCATGGTACATGTGTATGCATGTGTGTGCACCTATATGAATTGCATGCAGAGGCCAGAGGAGGAAGAATAGCTGGAGTCTTCTTAAATTATTCTTCACATTTTTTGAAACAGAGTATCTTCACTGAAGCCAACACTTCTCTCTCTTTTTTTTTTTTCTCAAGACGGGGTTTCTCTGTGTAGCTTTGGAGCCTGTCCTGGAACTCGCTCTGTAGACCAGGCTGGCCTTGAACTCACAGAGATTCGCCTGGCTCTGCCTCCCAAGGGCTGAGATTAAAGGCGTGTGTCACCACTGCCCAGCTACCAACACTTGCCTTTTAAATTGATTTTTTATTGTATGTTTCTCTCTGTCTCTCTGTCTCTGTCTTTGTCTCTCTCTCTGTGTGTGTACAAGATTTTTTTTTTTTTTTTTTTTTTTTTAGGTTTTTCGAGACAGGGTTTCTCTTTGCAGCTTTGCGCCTTTCCTGGATCTCGCTCTCTAGACCAGGCTGGCCTCGAACTCACAAAGATCCGCCTGCTTCTGCCTCCCAAGTGCTGGGATTAAAGGCGTGTGCCACCACCGCCCGGCAAGATCTTTTTTTATATATAAATATTTTTATGTGTACAAGATCTTTATTTCTCCTTCACCTTTGAAAGATAATTTCAGAGGGTGAAGAGCTCTGGGTTGGTGGGTTCCCCTCTGAACACAAGAATTCCACTCCATCCTTGCTTGCACAGTTTCTGTGAAGTCATACGACTTTACCTTTGCTTCTCTATAGGTAAGATGTAGTTTCTTTCTTCTGGCTTTTACTCCTCCAAGCTTTTAAAAATTCACCTTTGGTTTTCTGCTATGCTATGTTTACACATCGTTTGCATATGCTATGTCTACATATAGTTTCTTTTCTAGGGAGAGGGGGTGTCTATTCTACTTGATGTTCGATGAGCATCCTGGATCTTCGGTCTGGCACCTGTCATGAATCTGGGGGAATTCTTAGTCACGAGTTCTTAAATATTGCTTTTTCCTTCCTCTCTTCCGATCCCCCCCATGCACACGGATTTTTGTGGTTGCCCTGTGTTTTGTGGCTGCTATACTTTTTGCTTTGTCTTTCGTGTTTTTCCCTCATTGTTGTTCAGTTCTGGAAAGTTCTGTTGACACAGTCTGAAGCTTAGAAACCCTTCCCTCAGCCATTTCCAGTCCAGTTAATCATAATTATTTTGATTTCATAGTCTGATAATTTCAACATCCCTGCCATTTCCAGGTCTCATTGTGATACTTCCACTTTCTCTCTTCCCAAGGTCATTTTTGGTGTGACATACTTTGCTGCCGGATGTGCTGGGGGTAAACAGTTAGTAAAGAGGTGGTAGGCAGGAGGGAAGGGAAAGTGTTTTGCAATTTTATGATTTGGTTTCATTGTTTAAAGCTCTTTTTTTTCTTGTCTTAAGAAACATTTTTCAGGCCACCACCTGGGACTATGTTGGTGTCCTAGGGCCATGCTGCCTTGGGGGTCATGCTGATCTAAATGTCATGCAATGCCACCTGGGACCATAGTGACATCTGAGTCCCAGCTGCTGCTGAGGGCCATGTCTGGGTCTGTGGTCCTACCACAGCCAGGTCTGAGTTGATGTCCATGGCTCCTGTTGCCACCAAGGGCTATGTGGTTGCTCAGGGTCAGCTACCTGAGACCATGCTGGTATCTGAGGGCCATGCTACTGCCAAGGCCTTACTGATCTGGGTGGCTTGTGCTGCCATTGGGACCATGGTGACATCTGGGCCTGAGCTGCTGCCTAGGGCCATGTCTGGGTCTGTTTTCCTGCTACAGCTGGGGTCTGTGTTGATGTCCATGACCCATGTTACCACAGGGGAATCATAGGAACCATGCATGTTGAAATCCAAGAGCTGTGGTGAGCCAGCCCCACCCTTCACTGGTCCTGGGATATCTGGTCCTGCCTGCCACTGGACATTACAGCAGGAGAGCTGGACCCACCCTTCATAGGAGAACTGGCCTCCTGCACTCGGGAGGGATGGTCCCACCCCTCACCATAGGTATGGGAGATCTGGCCTAAGAGAGCTGGCACCAAACCTTGCCTGAGGGGGGGGGTGATCCCAGCGGCTCAGACTGACCAGCTCAGCTAGCACCCGGACCCATGCCCTGGGCCTTGGGTTGGTCCACCCTAACATCTACCTTATCTATGACCTGCTGGAGTATATGAAGGGACTTGTCTTGCAGAATGATAGCTGCAGATCTCCCGGACTTGGGACAACAGGAGGGTATCTGAGAGGAGTTTGGTGAGAGTCCAGTGATGATGGTGTGCCAGAGGCCTTGAATGAGGCCAATGACTCATTGTAATGTGTCAGGGACAAGGACAGAATCTCTAGTTAATGGAAAAATACAGAGCCCCCCTCCCCCATAAGACAGGGAACTAGAACATCTTACGGTCAGGTTGCCTAGCGACAGGACATTGAGTCAGAGCCCTTGACCTTTTTACCCTGTCAACATCCTGCATAAACATCCTACACAAACATCCTGTTAGCTTGCCCCACCCTATGCAGATAACAGCTTCCTGCTCCCCCCACCCTGTAGGAACTATATAAACCCTCCTGGAGAAAAATAAAGTTGCACCTTGATCAGAATCTTGTCTTGGTGTATTCCTTTGTGTTTCCTGTCCCTATCATTTCGTCCTTAGGGTGGTCGAGTTCCCGTTGAAGCCCTGCTGGCCGGGGCAGCAATGAACATGTTGTGGGTGGGGTTGATTGGACAAAAGGATATACTGCATGACACACTACAGCTCCCAATGCCACTAGGATGAATGAAGATGTATTGGAAAGATAGAGAAGCAAGGTGTTTCTTTTTTTTTTGCTTTGTTTTGTTTTTAATTAATTTGGGGGTGTTTCCTTTTAGGGGAGGGATTCTGAAATGATGAGGGGCAGATATAGAGGGAATGGGAGGTAAGTGGGATTGGGGTGCATGATATGAAATTCCCAAAGAATCAATAAAGAATTATGTTATATAAAAAAGAACCATTTTTCATTCAAGTCATGAACTTAGACTGTATTGGCCTCTTATACCCGCCCCTTTCTCATCTACAAATATCATCTTTCATATGTGAATTATAGAATGCATATATATCTATCCATATAAATAGAATTATTTATGTATATATGATAAGAAGGAGAAATGAGGCCATCTTGAAGAGGTCATACTCTTAGTGAGCCTGATCCTGGGCTGTGAACCTATTAGAGCTTCTCAGATTCCCTTCCTCTCCCTCCTCATGGGAGACAACATGGCTAGACAGGTCTGGAATTGACTGTCCCCTCCCCCTGCTTTCCCTTTTTCTTTTGGTTTTCTTGAGGCAGGGTCTTTCTACATGGCTCTGGCTCTCCTGGAACTCACTACATAGACCAGGCTGGCCTCCAGTTCACAGACCAGGCTGGCCTCCAGCTCACAGAGATTTGCCTGCCTCTGCCTCACTACCACACCCCATCTAGACATCTCCCTTTTTCTAGGGAGTCTTGAAGGCAGTCTCTGGTAAGGACAGGACGCTCTGGCTATTTCTGCTGGAAGCTCAGCAGCTCTTCTCTGATTCACCCTGGGGGAGCTCCAGGAAGTGTGGGGGAGCCCGTGCGTTTTAACTGTTAGGTTTGTCCACATCAAGCCTCTAGTAACTTGTGAGTTATGATGCAGGGTGTTTCCTCCTTGAAACTGGTTTCCCTGGAGGCTTCTGCTGGGAAATTCTGCTTTCCTATGTGGTGACTGCCTGTGTCCTCTATCTCTCCATCTTTGGGCACTACCGGATTGCACTGTAACCACATTGATGGGTCTAAAAGAGCTGTTGCTTTTTCAGTTTGTTCAACTTTTTACTTATTGTTGAATGATGACTTGGAAGCTTCTGGCATGCTTGACTTAAAGCCACATGGGGTTTCTTCAGGATGAAACCCGGCTTTCCTCATCCGTGCTCTCATTGTAGAATTTCCCTGTTAACCGTGGAAAAGGTCATCTGGCCACTAGACTGCTGTTTCACGTGATGTAGACAACTGTTTCCTGAAAACCAGCTTCCCTGGTCTGCAGGAGAGGAGAGCTCGGCGGTGTGTTCTATACTGCCTCCTGGACAGAGTTCGGCTGTGGCTGCCCATGGCTCTAAGTGGCTTGATAATGTACCTTAAATGTTTCTTTCCTTTTGGGGTTTCATTGATGCTCTCCTGCTGATCCTTCAAGGATCACGTTCCCATCAAATTACTTGCCCTAAAATCTTGGTTTCAGTGTCGGCCTCTAGAGAAAACAGCTGAAGTTAATTTAAAAAAGTCCTGCTGCGTAGGTAAACCCCCTTCAATCTGTTTTAGAATGTAGTAGAATATAAATAACTTTAAAACAGTCAATAGTATTGACTTTTATCCAACTTGATTTTTGTAAGTTTTGATTTTATATTTTCTTTTAAATGTTCTTAATTAAAATAGAATTATATCACCTCCCCATTTCCTTCCTCCAGCTTCTCCCAAGTACCCTCTCCTCAACCCCCACAATCCCCTGTCAGGCTAATAGCCTCTTTTTCTTTGGTTGTTATTGTTGTGTGTGTGTGTATGTGTGTGTGTGTGTGTGTGTGTGTGTGTGTGTGTGTGTATAAATACAGAAATACAACTCTTGTGGAATAATCTTATTGTACACTGTGAAGATGTGTCTCTGCCTAAGGTGCCTTCTGATTGGTTTAATAAAGAGCTGAATGGCCAATAGCTAGGCAGGAGAGGATAGGTGGGATTTCTGGGGAGATAGAGGAACTTGGAAGAATCCGAGGCACACAGATTTTGCCAGCCAGACATGGAAGAGTCGGACATACAATATGGAGGGGAGGTAATGACCCATATGGCAGATCATGGATTAAAATGAGCATGTTAATTTAAGTTATAAGAGCTAGTTGTGAACAAGCCTAAGCAAAGGCCAAGCTTTCCTAATTAATAAGAAGCCTTTGTGTCATTATTTGGAAATTGGTTGTCCAAAGAAAGACCAACTATGTACAACCTAATGAGTCTGTTTTGTTGTTTGTATGTGTATGCATTGAATAATCAATAAGTCTCTTCACAGGAAATGGAAACTGGACACAATGCAGAGACCAACAGATGGTGGGGAGCCCAGTTCCAACGAGTAAATCAACATTGCATCTCCTGCATCCATAGATGCTCAGGGAACACCATGGAAGAGAAGGTGGAAAGAATATAGGGAGTCTATTGTGAAACAGTCTCTTTTAGAAATGACTGCATATTCCTGGCAGTGGTAGCACATGACTTTAGTCCCAGCACTTAGAAGGCAGAGGCAGTTGAATCTCTGAGTTCAAGGCCAGCCTGGTCTATGGAGTGAATTCCAGGACAGTCAGGGCTACATGGACCATGTCTTTAAAAAAAAAAAAAGGCTTCATAAACAAGATTGGAACAACAGCAATATCCATGACATGTTAATGTGGAAAGGGAAAATTTTTGCAGGGTTCTACCCCTAGACAAACAAGTACAGGCAACTGATGATTTTACAATATTAAATTTTAATTTCAAACATAAAGTTGCAAGGACAGCAGAATTGCAGGGATACTTCACCCATTTCCTGAGTCACCTTCACTGTATGACCACATCTGCTTTATCATTTGTATAAGTCCATCTTTGCTGCTATGACAGAATACCTCAGCGTGGGTAATTTATAACAAACAAAAATTCACTGGTTCTCAGCTCTGGAGCTTGGGAAGTTGTCCACATCTGGCAAACTTTTTCTTACGGCATCATCTCATGGCAGAAGGGCAAGTGTCCTGGTTTGCTTCCTATTGTTTCGATAATCACCACAGGTGAAAGCAACTTGAGAGAACATGGTTTATTTGGCTTGCAGGTCCTGATCTCAGTCCGAAGAAAGTCAAGACAGGGACTCAAACAGGAGCAGAAGCAGGAACCACGGAGGAACACTGCTTACTGACTTGCTCCCCACGGCTTCCTCAGCCTGCTTTCTTATCCAGCGCAGGACTACCTGCCCAGGGGTGGCCCTAACCTCAGTGGGCGGGGCCCTCTCCCATCAATCATTGATTGGGAAGATGCCCCATGGACATTCCTGTAGTCCAGTCTAATGGAGGCAGTTCTTCAAATGAGCTTCTTCCCAGGTGACTCTAGTTTGTCTCACGTTGACAAAAAACTAACCAATACAGCATGAGAGAGCAAGTCAGTGAAACTGTGGCCTGACGTTCTGCTTATAGTTACTCTTCATGAGGGCAGAGTCC
Organism: Peromyscus californicus insignis; assembly: GCF_007827085.1. Lineage (NCBI taxonomy): Eukaryota > Metazoa > Chordata > Mammalia > Rodentia > Cricetidae > Peromyscus > Peromyscus californicus. The sequence continues at coordinate 106,256,386 of NW_026294573.1, forward strand.
TCTTAAGGGGAACACTTCCCTTTAAACTCCATCTTCTGCCGCTGCTGCGTCAAGGATTTCGTTTTCAACACATGCTTCTTTGGAGGACACATTCAAACCATCTCCTTTTTTTTTTTTTAATCTGACTCTTTTGGGGCCTCCGTTCAGACACCATGCTCCTATCCTCCTCCATACTTCCGTGCTCTCCTGAGTGACACCACTCTTTTATATATCAGCAGCACAGTGGTCAGAATCAGAAACTCACCATCGAGATGAAGCATTGTCTAGTCTGCAATCTTTATGATGGTTTTTCTCATTGTCCCACCGTTTCGGTACCAGTCCCTCCCTTCCAGCATCTGATCCTACTCACGCATCACCCCCGCCCCTTCAGCACCTGATCCTGGATTACGCATCACATTAAGTCATGTCTCTAGGCTTCAATAATCGTGACCACTTTTAGTCATCGAGTTTAATATCTGGTGTTTCTTTTTTTGGAGTACAGGGCAATTATTTTGTAAAATGTCCCCAAGTATTAATCTTTCTGATGTTTCCTTGTGTTTATGTTGAAGTCTTCTACTTTTTTGGCAGGAAGTCATCAAAGTAATGAGGTGTCCATGTGGGTGCATTGGGTCAGGAGGCACCAGAGCTGCTGACGCTGTGACCACTGGCTGGGTGAGGGTGCCATCCACCACACGTGTCCATGTGTGTTTACCACTGAATGTTTTTATTTCCGTAGCTGAAATTTCTGATGGAAATATCATGACAGCAATTAAGAAGTGTTTAGAACAAAATGGAGATATGTTAAGAGACAAGCAAACAAATCAAAAAAGACTCACGTTGGCAATATCTGGGATAATTTTGTAATTAAAAAATGATAGTGATAGATTATAACCCACTGCATAAAATCATAGCCTGTTATTAAAAATGAGTTACTTATCAACTATACCTCAAAGCAGATGGAAAAATGATATTAACAGATTATGACCCATTCCATAAGCTATAACCCATGAGTTATTTATAATTAAGTGAACAAATAAATTGAAGAGAAGGAAAAAGTTCTTTTCTGGGGTAGAATTATAATTGATAAATGTAGAACAAATGAAGAAAAATGAAGATTTTGCAACAGTTATAGCAATAATTAAGGCAAGAATCATTAATGGATGCTAAAATGTTCATTGGGCTGTAATCATATTAACCAATAACTACATGGCCCAATTCACTTGTACCAAGCTTTGCAAGGATGCTGTAGGAAACATCAAGCTGATGCCTGTATTGCCTTCAGATTTTAAACGGTCTGATACCTAACAGAAATGATTAATACACAAATCATTACAACACAGAGGAGAAACTGATGGCTTACCTTAGGAAATGAGAAAGAAAAATGAAAAAAGTTCAAGAAAGAATAGTACATGGAATGCCCAATGTGTCTGACCCCAGGTGATAGTGTTTTCATGTTATACTCCATGTGAACACCATCCCTCAACATCAACTGTTTTCACCGAGGAAGAAAACAGGCTGCGAGTCCTTGGTACTGATGAGTGAGCGGGGAGAGAGCTGGCTCTGCAGGCAGCTGATGCTCTGGTTTCCAAGGGAAACAGTGGAGGAAGCTGCAGAAGCAAAGGAGTGGGCAGGCAGTGGTTTGGCCCACACGGGTCAGTCTTCTGTGCGACGACGTTCGCTCGTAGGTGGCTACCTGAACTTCCTTAGTGATGTTGGGTTGTGGAGAGCTTTAATGTTCTCGGGTAGTGATAAACAACAGGTTTTAATTTTATTTCTGAATTTCTTGGGAGAAAGTTCGTTCTTGGAATTTGTTCTGCCCATTGGCCATCAAAAGTATGAATACCTTACGATCTTGGGGCCAGAGTACAGTTTTAATTTTCCTCTGTGCAGCTCACAGACACAAGTCAGAGAGAGGGGAGAGTAAAATTGGCTGTTAGGGCCTGTGCATAAAGAACACAGTCAAAACAGTACAGTAGAGGGCTGAGGACATGCTTCAGTGGGTAAAGAGCTAGCTGCCCAAACACAAGGGCTTGCATTTGGGTTCCCCAACCCACTGGCGCAAAAAGCTGGGCATGCCAGCTACACCTACAACCCAAGGCCAGAGGTGGGTGGGGCGTGGAGACTGGCAGATCCATGGAGCTCACTGGCCAATTAGTGACCTTCAGCCTCAGTGAGGAGTCCTGTTTCAAAAATTAAGGAGCGCCATAGAGGAGGACACTCAGTATCAACCTCTGGCCTCCCCGTGCATACATGAACACATGCAGCATATACATGTGTGTATACACACGATAGTGAAGTATTCTAGCTAATTCCCGAGGAAAACTCTAAAATCTCTAATCTAAAATTCTCTTTCAAAGTCACCATGAGACCCTGGTTCAGATACATTGCCTCCTATGATCTCAGTGCAGCTGAAGCTTTAACCAGGACCCTGATGGGAGCTTAAAAAAAAAAATGGGTTGGCAGGGAAAGGCACCGGTCCGGAATGGTTGGAACACATCTGACCACAGTGGTGTTGGTTTTGTCGAGTAGACTAAGAGTCTAAATCTTAGGGCCCAGAGAAGATGGTGCCTCTAGGATCCCTTATGTCCACTGTCATTTGACAAAAGATTGTATTTTGTGGCACTTGGTCACTGAAAGATCAGTGTACTACAATCAGGTAGCGAGTCACAGGCACAGTAGGGTAAGTTGGGGAGAGGAATGGGTTCCAATTCTATCAGGAAAAGTGGGGTACACAGTCCTAGGGACTTCATAAACTGACTTGTTGGTTAACTCAATGAAATTGTTATGTGCCAGACATTTACCCAACTCGTCCTATGTGGGCATGGCTGGCTCAGGGCCCGTCACAGACCCTGAGCTCTGTAGGCATACAAGGAAGGAAAGGACAGTGTGGGAATGAGGACTAGTCTCACTGGCATGACTTCTGAATCTTTAGAAATGTAAGTTCTATTGAATTCGAAAATCTGGGGCCGGTCTCAGCAATCCATATTAACACACCCTGCAGGTGACTCTGCATGCTCTCAAGTTCAAGAACCATCAATTTACCTTCTTAAAATTCCCGAAGGTCTTGGCTAAATCAGAGATTGCTGAGTCAAGGTCTCATGTAGCAGGACTAGGGGAGGACAGAGATCAGTATTTCCAAGGAGTTGCTGGTTCCATGCTATGTTACATCTGGATCTTACACAGTGTCTTACAGAAATGCTCCTTCTGATCTTTTCAGAATGTAGGATGGGGAGGACCTGGGGACTCTTGTTGGGCAAGCCTAAGTGAGGACCTGGGAAGCTGACCTCTGGAAGCAAAATATAGCCAGCAGACACACGTTTGTCTTGACCCTCCATCCCCCTTCCTGAGGTTAGGACACTTTTCTGGGTAATTCTGGGGTTATATAATTTCTCTCCTTTTCCTTTGATTTTTTTTTATGATTTTCTAAAATTTTCTTTATGATTTCTGAAAATTGACTCCTTTCAATGAGCGCTTCTAGATTTAGGAATTAGGACATGATTTTACAAAGCACAGTTCAATGGATGCTGGTTCTGAGAGATGCCCCAGGCGATACTGCACACATTGGTATGGTCAGAGAGCATGGTAATTAATGGTCGTAAGGAATTCTACTTTCTCTCACCAATAAGCATTTGCTTAGTGCCACTGTGCTAAGTCTTAACCAGAGTGTTGGGGATACGGACAGAAAATAACTGATTTATTTCGGCCCAACTCTCCATTCCCTTGCCTATTTGCGTATTGAAACTTTCTACTATAAAACATCTAGTCACATCTCAGGGCACAATAACACTCAGTGACGTGGTCTTTAAAGTGACAGGCATGTCTGCAATGGAAGCACTGTAAATTCAGGGCAGCTGAGGCTTTTTGAGGCACAGAAAACAAAGAAGTAAATGAATTCTATACACCCTTAATCTCCTGCCTCTTCGTGATGGAAGACATGTCCCCATGCCTCAGTCTGTCAGGAGTGAGGACCACAGAGCTGGTGATTTCAGAAGCTGGGTCTCCATTAGACGCTTCCATAAAAAGCTCCGAGTTATTCCGGTCCTTGTGACAGTGAAACAACTGTTTGGAAAGGGGGACTGCTTCATCCAATTAGTTGTTTGTCCCCAAGTGGAAACGAGACTTGTCCCAGAAATAGAACCAAAGCAAACAGTTACTTGCTGACTTAATTCTTTTTTAATTAGAAAAAAGTTTTGGTTGTATAAAGTACCGTGTTTCACGATGACACCTGCAGAGACTGTTTGCTTCGGTCACCTTTGCCCTCTGTGACCCTTTCTCATTTTCCCTCTCCCCTTCCACATTCCTCATAGTCCTACCATTTCCCACATCCTTCCTCCTCCTCCTAAGTCTATAGATGAGAAAGTTTATACATGAGAAAAACTGTGTCTTTGTAGGCTGCCTCTGTGAGGTGAGGGCTTTGTGGGCTCTCCTGGAACCGAGAGCCCGGCACATGATTTCTTTGCCTTTCTGGTGGTTAATTTGGACTGTCAACTTGACTGGATTGAGAGGTTCCTTGGAGTCTTGGGGTCTTTTAAGTGTTTTATCACACCATCTACAAGCAGGGATGATCTGACTCTCTTGAATTCTTCTTAAAGTCAGATTTGGTTAAAACCTCAAGTCCCGGCTAACCTGGGTCTGAGGTTGCTCCCTTAGTTATGCTGGGAATAGTTGAGCTGTTCGGGGCTTCTTTATCTGGAGGCCCTGAGGCCTGACAGCTTGCTTCTGATCTTTTCTCAGACAGTGGAATTGCTGGGCATTCTGGGACCAACTAAGCTTTACTGCAGAGAGACCCAAGCAATGCCAGTGTCTGCTGTATTTGTTCTTTTGGGGGGCCTGCCACCCAGCTCCCAAATAAATCACACATAGAGACTTTTCTTAATCATAAACTCCCGGCCTTAGCTTGGCTTGTTTCCTGCCAGCTTTTCTTAACTCCAAATTGTCCCATCTGCCTTTTGCCTCCGGACTTTTTCCTTTTCTTACTTCTGTAATCTTACTTTCACTCTTACTCTGTGGCTGGCTGTGTGGCTGGGTGGCTGGCCCCTGGCCTCCTCCTCTCCTTGCTCTCTTGCTTTTTCTTTTTCTCTCCCAGATTTCTCCTTCTATATAGGCTCTTTGTCTGCCAGCCCCGCCTATCCTTTCTCCTGCCTTGCTATTGGCTGTTCAGCTCTTTATTATTAGACCATCAGATATTCTAGACAGACACAGTAACACAGCTTCACAGAGTTAAACAAATGCAACATAAATAAAAGTAACACACATTAAAATAATATTCTACAACAATTGTTCTTTCCTTCCAGCCCCCTCTCTGCCTGCCTCTGCTCCATCTAGCTGTTCGATAACATTTCTCTAAACATGTTTCATGTACGTTCTCTCCTCTTGGCCTTTACATATACCTTCCCCTTTTGTATATAGATCTGGCTGTCTTCTATTCAATCTTCAGGTCTCAGACAGTTTCCCTTCTTGACAAAATTCCACACAACAGCCCCCCCCCCCCCCACACACACACAAGGTGAAGGTTAGTTTCCTTGCCAGGAAGCTGCTGTAACATTCCTGTATCCTCATTTTGTCTCTAACATTGCTCTCTCTTTCTGTTCCCCACCCACCATAGGCTGTGAGCTCCATGGAGACAGGGATTGGCCTGACCTTGACCATGTCTGATCCCTGCTGTTCCCAAGGCTCAGCACAGTGACCAACAACCCAATCATATTCTTGAACTGGTACATGATGAATGACAAGTGTATGCTGAGAGCTTGTTGGAAAGAGAAATGAAAACAGACTAGGCAAGGTTGACAAGAACATAATTCGTGTGATCCTGTGTTAGAATCCCCATCATCTGTGCCCCTTAAAAGAGCCTCCATTTCAATAGTGAGCAAGTGAGAAGTGAACTTTGGAAGTGTCATGGAATCTCAGGGAAGCAGTGGTTCTAAATTACCCTATTTATTTTTTGTTTTAATTTAAACTTTTAGTTTTAATTGAAAAGTAATATCTGTATATACTTGTAGGATGCGGTGATGTTTTGAGCTATATATACAGTGTATATGACATGCCAAGAAAATTAACATTATCTACCAATTCATATACTTATTTTTTATTATATAAACATTAAACAATCTGTTCTTTTAGCTATTTTGAAATATGTAATACATTACCATTGGTTATGTCACCCTGCTCTGTAAAAGAGCCTGAAAATATGTTCTTCCTAATCGAACTCATGTTCCTGGTCAACATCGTCACATTTACCATGCATCTTCCATCAACTTCCCCAACTATCATTTCATAAATTTGACTTGTTAGATTCCATATATAAGTTTGTCTTTCTGTACTTGGCTTATCTCACTTAACATAATGTCCTCTAGGTTTATCTGAATGACAGAATTTGCTTCCATTTTAAGCTGAATAATATTCCAATGTGTGTGTGTGTGTGCATGTGTGTGTGTGTGTGTGTGTGTGTGTGTGTGACTTTTAAACAATTGATTCATTCATTGTTGGACACTGATCTTGTTTGCATGTCTTGGTTATTAAGAATAATGCTGCAACTATCATAGAACTATATATAGATGTTTGGTTTCAATTCTTTGGGGTCTACAATCAGAAGAAGGATCATATGTTTAATTTCAGTTTTTCTTTTGGAGATAGTCCATATTGTTCTACATAACAAATATCTTTTTTTTTTTTTCGAGGGTTTCTCTGTGTAGCTTTGTGCCTTTCCTGGATCTCGCTCTATAGACCAGGCTGGCCTCGAACTCATCAAGATCCGCCTGGCTCTGCCTCCCGAGTGCTGGGATTAAAGGCATGCGCCACCACCACCCGGCCCAGATAGCTTAATCTAATATCCCCATCCACAATATACAATGCTCCCCCTTCTCCACATCCTTTCCAACATTTGGTATTGTCTATCGATTTTCAACAGCCATTCTGGCAGGTACAATGTAGTATACCACTTTAATTTTAATGTATCCACCTTTGGTGATTACTGACTTTGAGCATTTTTTTCATATATACATCTGTTGACTATTTATACTTTTTAAGAAAGAAATGTCTAATAAGCCCTTTCCCCAATTTTAGGCAGTTGTTTTCTGGAACTGAGTAGGTTGAGTGCTATATATACTTCAGCTATTGATTTATCATCAGCTGTGTGGCTTGAACATCCCGTTACATAAGCTATCTCCTTACTATCATGATTGTTTCCTTTGCGGGGCAGAAGCACTTACAAATTTAACATTTATTAATTGATAGTGTATGCTTGTGTTTGCCGTGGCACACGTGTGGAGCTAAGATGACAACTTGTAGGAGTTGGCTCTCTTCCTCCACCGTGTGGGCTGTCCGGAAGGGGACCCCTCTGGGCCATCTCACTGGCTCGAGAGCTTGTTAATTTAATGCACTCTTCTCGTCTGTTTTGATTTTGTTGTCTGTACTTTGGGAGTCACGTTCACAGAATCAGCCGAGTCCCCACCAGTCAGAGTCTGAACGGTTGAGTCCCTGCCCTGAGGCAATCCTGTCTGGAGGAGACTTAGCGCACCCTCGCTTTCCTGTATGTTTCTGCCTCTGCCTAGCACACAGTCATGCCTTAGTTTGTGCATTTAATACCACGTTCTTCTCTCAGTGGGAAGTTTTGGCTGAATTTATGGATTAAAACTCATTTGACTTTACTTACTTTATCTCTCTAAAATTTTAGTTAATATTATTTGCTTTATATTCTTTTCTCATGTTTATTCTACCTTTTGCTCTATTATTTATTCAAGGCTAAATAATATTTTATTGCGTATGTGTATCACATTTTCTTCATTCATTTTTTAAACCCATTTGATCTTGTTTGTTTGCTATTTTCTATTTTTTTAAAAAAAACTAGATCTAGCAGGAAGATATTTCTAGTTGAATTTTGTGCTCATTGGAATATACTTTAAAATTAAATACGTATATGTGTTTTCTTAGTTATTTAAAATATGTCAAAGTTCTCTAGCATTTTCCTTGTATTATTATTATTTTTCACCTTAAAAAAGCATTTAGGGTTATTCTCTCAGCCCATTTTCTGGCATTTGCTTCTAAGCTGGAGATGGAAAGTGGTGATTTAGGCCCCGCAAAGGGCAGACCCTGTGACAGCGATCGGCTTTCTGAGGGCTTTGCTGGCTCGCTCCCAGCTGAGAGCCCCGCACGGTCTTCCTTTGCCTCTCTGGTGCTTAATTTTGATTGTCAGCTTTACTGGATGTGGAGGCGCCTAGGAGACTAGGGAAGCACACTTCTGTGAGCACATTTTCAGAGAGATTAAGGGAGAAGATCAATTCTGAGTGTGGGCAGTACTATCCCATCGCTAGGACTGGAATGGAATTGGAGAAGAGGAGAAGGTGCAGAAGCCAGACGTTTTCCCTCCGGCCTCTTGCTGCTGTGACACGTGTGACCCTCTACACTATGATGGGCGCAAACCTCCGAAAGCACGAGGCCAAACGATCCTGTGTCAGAAGTTCTGTTCCAGGGCTGGAAAATCTCACACAACCTCTTTCCCCATATTCCAAGGATGTCTTGTTGTGTTTGAGATCTCAGTGGTCCCTATGGCTCAGGAAAAGAGTTAAGTCATTTTTGTCTAGTCAGACAGTGGGGGAAATTCACAGGACAAACTATATAGGTTAGAAGTTATTAAGAATGGCTTTAAATAGTGCTCATGGGAATGGCTGAACAATGCCATCATCCTGTTCCGGAACAGTTGGGCTTGTCTGAAGCACAAACTACAGTCTCCGTGTGGAGAAAGAGAAAGTCATTGGGAATTGGGGGGTGGGTGAGGGCTGGCAGCTCAACTCCTCACTACTGACCCCAGAGAAGGGCCAGTTTACCTTGAGGACACTGCTGAGCACTGTCACAGGGAAGCTTAGCAGAGGGACCGTGGCCAGTGCTGGAGATTCTGTTTTGTTTATACACTTGCAATATTAACATGATTAGCATTGATTTACTTTTGTTTCTGGTTGTGGATTCAAAAGAGTGGTTTTCGCATGCTCCGAGCATCACCAGTTCTTGTCTTGTGTTTGGTTCAACCACGGACCCAGAGATCAGGCAATGGGAGTTAGCTCAATCATGGAGGGGAGTTGTTCTGCAAAGGTGTGTCTCCTCTCCTTGTTATGTGAGATGTAGTTCCTCCAGGGAAACAATATACCAAACAGAAATTAGGATCTCAACCCACAGAGGCCTATTTTAGTCCCCATTATTGCTGATTATATTTAATATGAAAAGGGAAATAGACTTTTAGTGTGACTAAACGGTGCAATTTGGAGTTTTCACTGAGCAAGGCAGGATGCATTTGAGAGGGATGGGTGGGTGGGTGGGGGGGGGAGACGGACCAAATATCATCCCTTTCCCCAGGGAGCTCCTAGACAAAGGTCTGGCAGTCAGCTGCAGGTCCCGGAGCTAGGAAGTCAGGCAGCTGCTGCAGGGCCAGCAGGGTGGCTCAGTGGGTGAAGGCCCGTGCTGTTCAGCCTATTGATGTGAGCTGATTCCTGGGAGCCACATGGCAGGAGAGAACTGACTCCTGCAAATGGCCCTCTGACCTCCATATGTGTTCCATGGCGTGAACGCACTGTTCCCACCTCACCAAATAAATTTTATCTCATTACCCAATTTTTACATATGAAATATCCCTTCATACAATATGTTTCATATATTTTTCCCTCCTCCCAGATCCTCTCCACCCCCATAATCACCCAACTTCATGTTCTTTCTCCCTTAAAAACCAAAAAGTAAAATAATCAAGAGAAACAAACAAACAAACAAAAAAAGAAGAGTGAGACAAAAGATACCAAAATAAATAAAAAATTCAAAAAACACATTTAAATAGAGGGAGCTGCCACATAGGGTGTGAGGGAGTTGGCAGAGCAATCAGAGTGGGCCTTTCAGGGTGGTTCTGGTGGTCTGCTTGCTCGCACAGCAGGTGACTGTCCACACTCTGACTGCTGGGTTATACTAAGAGGAGTTTCACAGCCCAGTTTTCTTCATACGGTCCTGCCTCGGGCTGAAGACTTATGTACAGTTGCCTATTTCTATGAAAATAGGAAGTGATCGATTGTAAAACATCTTTACATTTCACTTTCAGATTTGACAGGTGTGTCAAAGAGAGCACTTTGTGTTGTGTTTAATAATTGACTCACTCTGTAACTTTAGCTCCAGCTTCCAAAGCCTTGCACTGTTACCGAGGATACCGAGGGGGGTGAGCTCTAACCTGGGGTCAGGAGGAGGAATGAGAGAAAAGACCCCTTGCTGGAGTCAGGCCCAGGAACAGCTCGCCAACCTGGAGACTGAGCCCGTGCCTGTCTTGTGTATCTGGTGAGCATTGTATCCAGATAGAGTATTCCTAATTCAAAGAGCCGACTCCCAAGTGCTCTAAGTTAGAAACTATTCCAGTGCCGACATGACATTCAAAAAGTTTTAAATTTCATGGCATTTCACATTTAGAATCTTGGGTTAGGAAAGCTTACCTAATAAATTAGCAAATGTCCCCAAATCTAGTAACTCCAAAATCTAAAATACTTATGATCCCAAGACTTGGGGTCAAGGGAGCCCAACCTGAATAAGCTTTGTGTTGGGAGCCTGCGAATGAAACCCTGCTAAAGGCGAATGAGAGCTCCATGGTGCTTGCTATGGTTTAGATCTAGAATGTTCCCCCACCCTTTACTCCTCCCCACAAAACCGCACACGTTAGAGGCTTGTTTCCTCAACTTGGAGCTGTTAAGAGGTGCTGGGAACTAGAAGAGGTAGTGCCTGGTGCACAGTCTTCCAGTCACTGGGGACATGCCACCAGAGGGCTATGGGGACTCCAACCTCTTCCTCCCACTTCAGTCCAGACACAAGGGAAACTTTCTAGTGCTGTCCGGTCCCTGTTGTGTGGGACATCCTGACACAGGTCCCAGAGCAACGGGCCACCTGACCTTGAACTGAAACCTCCAAAACTGTGATTTTTTTTTAAACAAATTGATTAGAATCTTTCCTCTTTATAAATTGGTTATACTCTCAGGCAATTGTCAGGGTAAGAGCAAACCGACGAAACACAGTATTTGCATGCCTTTATGTCAAGCTGACGAGGGGCAACTGGAATTCAAGCCTTCAGTGAGATTTCTGGTTGAGCTTCAATCATTTATGCATGTTTCCATGTTTCCATCCTCTCTTTAGGTTGTTTTGTTTTGTTTTGTTGTAGTTAGGAATTGAAACACAGAAAAGAGTCAGTTAAATTCCTAATTTCAGTTCATTTATAAGTTATTAATGCACACACATCTGAAATATAAAGTATATTGGGAAGTACTTCAAGAAAATGCTTTGGGATATTAGAAATTACCATCAATTAAGTCTATTGATATAATTAAGTCTATTATTTTGCTTGTTGGACATTGTGCTTTTGGAGGCCAACCTTGTTATAATCTAGTTTTGAGGAACAACATTTTGAAACAACATCGTATTGGCCTCCACCCTGTTTCTTAGAGCCACATGTGTGAAGAGAAGGTTGAGTGGCAATATGAACAGTTACACACTTCTGCCCCCTCTGCAAGGGGGCAGCTTTTCAATGGTAAGGTTTCAATTCTGTGGCCATATGGTAACAACGTCAATAATACTTTACCTATGGTCAGCAATAAGAAATGGCATGGTAGATGATGGAACCACCAAAATGGCACATTACATAGTTATTAACTGATGATTAGGAATAATGTACAGAAAGGGGAAAAACATGCTCAGGGATTATTTAAGGGAGAAAAGGAAAATAAAAGCAGACTGCTATAATCATTACACCATGTGTGCACGTGGATGAGGTCTGGAAGAGGGGATGGCAAGACAGAAGTAAAGGAATTTGAATTATCAAAAGTAGTTTCTTTTTTTTTCCAATGGGGTCTCATGCTGCAGACCAGGCTGTCCCCCAATTCACATTGAGGATGACTTTGAATTCTTGACGCTCCTGACTCTGCCCCCTCACTGGGATTACAGAACCATGACTGCCATGCCCAGCAAAAATATTTTTCTTTAATATGATAAAAGTAGTAATGGTGGTAAGGAGAGGGAATTCACCAAATAGTCAGTGCTGTGGGCACAGAGGGCTATCACTAATAAGAAGAGTTTAGAACTCGTGGAAGAGAAGCATCATTAGGAGAACTCACCGTCCTTTTCTGTGTTCGTCAACTCAGTGGATGTTAAGATCCACAGTACTGAAAACATTTCGGAGGAGTTGATAAGTCGAACTGGAAGAGAGCTGGAACCTAGCTGGATCTGGATCCCTCCCCCAAGAGGATTGCAATGGGGAGGAAATCTTGAAACAGTTGTCCAATGTGCTCCAGCTTGTGTATCTTGGCTGAATTCACATTGAGGAATCAAGAAATAGGCAGATGGGAAAAGAACCTGCGGTCCTAATAAGTAGGAATACAGAGCAAGAGAAATGGAATAGAGAAACTTCAAAAGTAAAATGCCCATTTAACATCAAGTAGAAAATGAGTTTGAATTAATAGCAAAGGAAAAGAAACCAGTGCCTATTTCAATTCCTATCAGTTTGGGAGTTCTTAAAGACTTCCAGGAACAATCCTCTTGCTCCTTACGTTAATATTAGTAATTTCCTAAGGCTGTTGGTTTGAATGTATGGACTGTTCTCCTTTCCTGTAAGGACTTAGGACACTTTTGTCCTCTTTCTTCTGTCTCTATTCATAAGAACAACAGGTTTACCCCGAATAGTACTTACAGTGTTGATTAGGATGCAGGCTGCCTTGCAGCTCAGAGGAGGGGGTGGCTCAGTGGAAGATGCTGAGAAAAATCCACACGACTCACAACTCACATTTTATTCTTTGGGTAAAGAAGGTTAAATCTCTCAGCCCAACATCTGAAAATCATTCTTTTGGCACAGGAAAATGTACCCACAAATGTATACTTAGAGAGCTTCCATATTTTAAATAGGTAAATGGAAGAATTTTTTCTGAAATACAACTTGAAAATGTGATTAAAAATAGTTTATATCTCTAAGTCAGTATTTGACCCTTAATTTGGAAATGGGACTCTGTGCACACATGCACACATTAAGTGAAAAATTCTAAACTGTTTCCAGAAGGCAACTTCTCCAAATTCCTAATCTCAGGGGACATTCTGTCCCGTCCCCTCAGACCCATGTAAGACTCACTGAGCCCAAACAAACATCTGTCTATCCCCCTTGCTTCTGACAATGCCATCAGTGTCAAGTACATCAGAGAAAACGTTTGTTACTGCATTTCCAATAATCTTCTCACCGTAAACATTATTTTCTGCCTTCAAAACAATACTGTGATTTAGGAACCCACTCCTCACAGCCTCAGTTCTAGAATCAGTCACACAAAGTGCAAAGCTGTGTGGCAGAATGCTTTGGGATTCATCAACATTAAAACACTTTTTCTTCAAAAATATCTTACCCTCAGTATTTTCAGTTTTATGGCCAGGAACATATTGGTGTCTAATACATAATATTTAGTAATGGAATACATCAGCTTTCATATATCTACAAAATTCTTTTGAGTAGTAGCAGTTTAATCCATATTGCATGGTTTTGATCGTGTATTGCATAACATGGGCATGCATTTTGCTGTAGCTTACTTCCTGCAACATACAGTTCCTTTGATTTAATGTTTTAGAATATCCTACCTGGAAATGAGTGATGGAAACAATTTAGTGTAAATCAGTCTTTTCCCCATTCCTCTTCCATAGAGTAGGAAACTGAGGTGTTGGAAGATGAACTTTGTCCAAGATCACACATCTCATTTCCCCACAATGAGGCCTGACTAAAAAGATGACATACTTTTGATCTTAAACATCATTCAAAAATTATGACTTTTAAGAGCATAATTCTTAAGAAAGGACAGTTGACTTAGGAATCACAGGGTTGAACTTGAAATACATAAAAGAGGTAAGCCGCCCCCTCCAAATTTTTGTTCTCAATTCACTTTTTGGGAGACAGTGACTAATAATAATAGTTGGTATAACAATTAGAATTAAAATTCACTGAAGGGCATAAAATAATTCTAATTCTCAAGACTAAATCTATCACCATTCCTATAAATGCAATTATTCTACAAGAGGGATAAAATGACATTTCAGCTGATTATTCTTTTTATCTGTTGCAATTAAGCAAGAGAAATAGGAAATAAATTTCAGGATAGCACTATGGTGTTTTTTCCCTCAACCACAAAAATAGTAGGAAATAATGAGATTTTTATCATGTAAATTTCACTGGTCCAGTGAACTTAATAAAATATGAGCTTCCATTAAATCTTACAAATGAATTCCTGTTTCATTGGCATTACAGTCATTGTCAGGGGTGGGAGGTTGTTGGACAAATGGACAGACAACAGCATTTCCAAAGGCTTAACCATTGCATTTCATATACATTTTTCACAATGTTCAGGACTAATTAATTGACTTTGTAGTTTCATGTTCTAAAAGGCATATAGTAATTCCTAGTACATGCCTCTCAGAAACGTTGAAGACACTTAGATAGACATATATATATGTAAAATTTGTTTTGTCTTGATAAAAAGAAATTCTAATCTATGAAAATATTACATCAAGTCACTTTGCACCTGGTAAAGAAATACATGAGTGTTAATAAATACTTAAAAACTTCAGATACAGTCCCAGCAAACCAACTCAAATGAAGAGTTTAAGAGTTCACATAACATAGTCAACACTTCATTTGAAACCATGGTCTTGCCAGAGGCCAAGACTCAATCATACATTCCAACTACTTTTAACTCCCCTTCCTCCAAAATCCATCCCATCGGAGGAGGTTTTCCCTATTCTACCTCGATTTTTATTTCTTTCAGCAATTACCATACGTGAAAAGCTTTTCAACATTTTCAACAGGCAAAACTCATTTTGTGTAAAAAGAACACAAATTTTCCTTCACTTTCTTCAGACACAAAGCAGCCAGCTTCTGTGTGGATAGCCCCTGCAACATTTGACACCTGGCTCACTCTCTACGCCCCTCCCTGGCTGTCACCAGGGGCTTCCTAGCACTTTGGGGGCTGTTTTACAAAGCATTCAACATTGTTTAAATTGTTCAGAAGCAAATGGAACTTTCTTTCCCATTTACTGCCTCTTCCCTAAAGAGAAGTAATTCTCAGTACTTCCCTAAAATATGCCCCACTACATGCCTATTTACACGAGATTCAGGCACCAGAGGTCTGCACCCCATCACATACCATGCCAGTTTCTAATAGCGAGGAGGCTGTTGGAGCTGAGATTTTCTTCCATTGGGAGCTGAGTGTAGCAATGTGTCTGTCAACATGGGACCCTTGTTTGCCCAGATCAGACTATTGTCTCGTGGTCCCACCTGCCTTGGCTCTGATTGATGTAGCAACAGTATCTGTCATAAGGGCTGTTCTGCTTGTAGGAGCAAACGATGATACTGTCCTGGGGCACAAAGAAGATGCTATCCTCGGGCTCAGGGCGGTCAGCTCTGTCCCAGGTTGAGCCCTTGACGTCCAAGGCACTGTAGGCGAGGGAACTGCCCGAGGGGCAGTAGCCATCCAGGTATCTGGACGTCTCCTCCTGACGCCCACTCTGGACTAAACTCTGGCATTCTCCTTCCTCTGTGGGGGTGGGGGTGGTAATGGAGCTGGCCATGGGCACCTCACCTGGCCCCTGTGGGAGCGTCTTCCCTCTGAGGCCTGCCTTCTTAGCCAGTTCATCTGAGCTCCCCTTGCCGGACTCCAGGTCTGAGGGGGTCCTCAGTAGTTCTACCACTTCCTTGTCCTTGGGCTTCCGGAAACAGGGTAACTTGCGGACCCAGAGTAGCTCATTCTCTGGCCACTTGGTACATCCTTCGGTTTTCCTGGCCAGAGCAATGGCTGCGATGCCTGGAAGGCAGATGGCTGGCCCGATGGCCAACAGAGGGATGTTCCCCAGAGTTTCCCCCTTCATGCCAGAGACAGTGAACATGAAGCCAAAGACCAGGAAAACACTGACCAGGGCCACCACCAGCCCAGTCCTCGGGTTTATGTCATCGGGACGCATCTTTCACTCCATCCAGGTTGGGGGCTGCTTGGTAGCCAGGAAGCACCCCTTCTCTATTCTGTGGGAGGCGAAACCACAGGGGTTAAAAAATCCAATCCAACTTCCCACCCACCAACTAACTCTTTCTTGCGATCTCTGACTCTTGTCTTTCAATCTCCTCTCTCTCTCTCTCTCTCTCTCTCTCTCTCTCTCTCTCTCTCTCTCTCTCTCTCTCTCTCTCCTCTCCTCTCCTCTCCTCTCCCCCTCCCTCTCCCTCTCCTCTTTCCCTCCCTCTTTTCACCACCACCCCCATTCACTATTGCAACCCCCGTCTATCATGCACCAGGTAGGGTCACCGAGTTACCTGAAGGCTCCTGCCACGGTGAACGGGGAGACTCTGAATGTCTCCAGAAACCTTCCTATGGGCTGTCCCTCGGTTCTCTCCCTGGGTTCGGAAAGCCAAGCCTGGATTTCCCCACCGACACTGCACACAGGAGGTGGGGCAGGGGAGCAGGGAGGTGGGAGAGGAGAGGAGGGTCTTTCCCAGCCTCGCGCTTGGCGGCGTGCAGGTCGCCGGAGCTCTGGAAGCGGAGCCTGGGCGCAGCAGCGGAGTGGGCGCACCGCGCTGCCGGCGGGGAGGGAGGAGGACTCTGTCCCGGCAGGAGGAAAGCGCGCGAGCCTGGCCGCCTTACATCACTTGCACCGCTCTGGGAACAGAGATGGACGCGCGGGGGCGCGAGGGGGTCAGAGCCGGGTGGCCGCGACAAGCGGGCTGCGGGGCCTCGCGTCCCGGTACAACGGGCGGGTGGCTTGGACCCGCGTCCGTGCCGCTGCCCTAAGCGGGAGCCCAGATCGTCTTACCCACCGGGCGGGCAGCCGGTGCAAAGTCGGAGTTTGGGTTCCAAATTCAGGGTCTGAGGGCTTCTGGGACCAGCGGGAGATGATAATGGGGGTTTGCTCTCTTGGCCAGTTCCAGATCTGAGCGATACCTCTACCCCGACTGTAGCCAGGGGCTCTGGGGCTGCCCCTGCCTCTCTCCTGGCAGCTCCTCGAGGTGCCCTCGAAGGAGCAGGTTGTAGGCTGCTCCCGCCTGACCTGAGTGCCCCAGGAGAGTGCCCAGGCTGTAGGAGCACTAAGGCCTCGGGGTCTTGCCTGCTCCTAGGAGTCTCCAGAGTCTCCTCCGCTGGTCTCCCAGCTCTGCACTTGGCAGGAGATGGCCTTGGAAACTCAGACCCACAGTCTGGTTCCAAGTGGTTCCAGTCGTGGTTCCAAGTGGGACAAGGAAGAAGGGCTCCCGGTTCTGATCCTCATTCAGGGTCGTCCGAGAGGCCTCGGTTTGGAGGGTCAGGCCCACCTGGTGATGCTGCTCTGTACCCTTTGACACTCTCTCTCCTGTCTTGCTGGTCTCAGTACAGGGTCCACCGCAGTGTGTAGGTTTCTCTGGCCCCAAGGGAAGACTAGATGTGGCTGTGGTTCTTCACCAGGTCTGGCTAAGGCAGAGGAGGAGAATTAGGAAGACCAAAAAGTACGTTCTTTCATGCTGGGGCTCTGATCTGGGGGAAAGAATTTTGTTACCCCGGCATTCTCCACCTAAGCTGGCCGTGTGTACCAGAGGGAGTGACATCACCTTTCTGAGAAATAATCGTCAGGAGACACTAGATGTCTGAACAAACACTGTGGATATTACATAAATGTAAAGTTTATGACTTTGGTGTATGGTTCGTGTTCAAAATGCATTGAGAGGCATACTCTTTTCTTCTCAGACACTATCATCATAGTGCTCTCCACACGTAAGGCAGGAGCCAAATCATCAAAGGCCTGTCTGTGTAACTGAGGACTTTCGGCTTTACCCACTGAGTGGTGAAGAACAGTGGGAGGGTTTTAGGCAGAGATTAATACAAGTGTTCAAGGCTTTGACAGATGGTGCCAGCAGGTTAGAGGGTGTAAGTCTGCAGGCTTGGAGACTTGTTCATGACGCCAGGCAAGGTGGGATGTGGCCAGAAGAATCCCAAGCCCGCAGAGGTGCTTGGAAGAAGGTGGGTCTCAAGGACGAGGACGAATGGGTTGGAGCACCCTGGCTTGAGGCAGAGAGAAGAGCCAAGGTGGAGCCCTTGGATTTTTCACTTCAACCAGGGCCTCCAGAAGCCGGGCTTCTTCTCACTTTTCCTCTGGTGTTTCTCGTGTGTGTCTTTTGTATTCAAGCTTATTAAATTGCTGCTGCACTTCTGGGTGCAGAACCACTTAAGAAGGAAGTAAGGAGAAAAGGCAGAGGTCTAAAGTGAGGCGTCAGCTGTGTGGCCATTTGGACCAGGAGAGTGGTAGCTTCTCTATCATCTCCAAGTGCACAGACATCTGCGTATGCTGGACAGATGTGTCTGGGCTGCAGAGGAGCTGCAGAGGAGAAGCTGGGGACCCACATCTGTTAGTTTTTCCCAGACTCACTGCTGCTCTGGAAGTCGGTTTTGTTCAGGAAATGGGGGAAACAAATTAGTTAGCTGTGCTCCAGTCACTGAACACTCTTCTCCCCCTGGACCCCCTTTCTCATCCTTTATCGATACCCACTCGCCTTCCTTGTCCCTCACTTGAAGGCTACGTCCTGGATTCCTCTTTGTTTTGTAGGTGGCCTCTTGTTCTGCTGTTGGTACTCCCTCTCTGAGCTTCCTGCCTTACCCTCCTCCACCCAGGGCAGTTTCAAACAGCCCGGAAAGCCTGAGGCCCCTAAGCGTCTCTCACTTGTCCTGTTCCCCCAGCTTCAGGTTTATAGGATTCAATTGTCCGCTTGATATAAGCTTGAGAAAGCTTCTCTTTCTCAGTGAGCTCCATTTATCCCACACACCAACAACGTATTTGGGACCCTGAAGTTAGTTTTCTTTACTCTGAAGGAGTTTTATCTCCTAAGTCCTTTTGTTATCTCCCTGTCTGCTCGTGACCCTAGTAAAGCCACTCTACCTTCCCAGGTTTCCACTTCCTTTAAAGTTATCTCTATTATTTTGTTTTTATCAGCACATATTAATTATCCATAATATTGGGCTTCATTATGACATTTTCACACATGCATGTGGTGTGTTTTGAACACATTCAACCCCCATTAGTCTTTCTTAGCTCTCTCTTCCTCTGATTCCCTTCTTCTTCCCAAATTTTCTCCTTTTACTTTGAGAAAGAAACAGTCATCCCACTGTTGAACCAGTGGGCACATGTTGTCAAACAAGAAGATAAAGTATAATAAAGGTACGTTAGCTTTAAAACAAACAAACAAACACATCACAGGGCTGGAGAGATGGCTCAGCAGTTGAAAGCTCTGGCTGCTCTTGCAGAGGACCTGGGTTCAATGTCCAGCACCTACATGGTGGCTCACAACGATCTTTAACTCCAGTTCCAGAGGACCCAAATGCCTTCTACCGGCTCTGTGGGCAGCAGACATGCAGCCCAACACTGATACACCTACAAAGATCATCACAGCAGTTGGGATTTCCTCCTTGTTGGGATGCTTTGAGTTCTTCCCTTCCTGCAATGTTTGTGTAGCAGACTATGCTAACTGGGGAGGTACACTTTTGCAATCCCAGCTTGAACCTATAGAACCAGACTTAGGGTGTGTTTTGCCCCCATGGAGTTTAGACCAGTCACTGTCTACAGTGAGTTTCTGGTCCTCCTGTCTTGTCTTCAGTGTCTTTCTTGATGCTCTCTGGCTTGGGATGGCTCTGTGCTGTGTACAGGAGGGGTGATCAGGGCTTCGTAGCACTTTTGGTGTTCCAACTTGATGATGTCTCCAGAAAGTGGGGGATTAAAGTCTTTGTCTAGTGGCTCCCATGGACCCCAGCCTGTTCATGCATTCTGCTTGAATTTCTGCTCCAATGTGTGTGGGGAGAAGGACTTCTGGGATTGCTTCTCCTGTGCTTGGTGGTACAGCTTGGTTCAGCTGGGTGCTGATTACTGGAAAAGTGTAGTGGCTCCCACCTGTATCCCTTCAAAGAGCCCACTTTAAATAAATGTGTTTACAGGGCTGAGGAGATAGTTATGCTGGCAAAGTGCCTGCTTTACAAACATGGCGTCCTCAGTTTAGATGCCTAACACCTACTTAAAAGCTCTGTGTGGTAGCATGTAGCATGTCCTAAACACCAGTACTAGGGGTGGAGACAAGGATGCTTGGAGCCCATTGGCTAGTTGGCTTGGCTGAATGAATGAGCACCAGGCTTAGTGAGAAACCCTGTCTCAAATCATAAGATGGAGCACAAAAGAGGAAAACACCCAACTTCAGTCTCTGGCCTTCACACCCAGGTGGCATGCACATGTGCGTACCGCACATGAACATGTACATATGTTACACAGACATAGATGCACAGACACACAGACACAGTGTTCTAGTTAGATTTTTGTCATCTTGACACAAACTAGAGTCATCTGGGGAGAGGAAATCTCAATGAAAGGGTCCTCCTCAGATTGCTGACAGTAAAGTCTATTGGGATATTTCCTTGATTAGTGATTGATGTGGGAGGTTCCAGCCCACTGTGGGTGGTGTCACCTCCGGCAGGTGGTCCTGGGTTGAATAAGAAAGAAACCGAAGTTATCCATAGAAAGTAAGCTGTGAGTAGCTTTCCTCTATGGTTTCTGCTTCAGTTCCTGCCTCCCAGTTCCTGTCTTGAGTTCCTGCCCTGACTTCCCTCAGGATGGACTGTAACTTGTGAAGTGAAATAAACAGTCTCCTCCTCCAGTTGCTTTTGGTCAGAATGTTTTATCACAGAGCAGAAAAGAAAGCTAGAACTCACAAGTTCTCAGACAACAGAAAAGGACATTAGAACACACAGGTTCTCAGACAACAGAAAAGGACACCAGAACACACAGATGCCCAGACACAGCTCATTCATAAATCTTTTCTCTTGCAAGAAAGGCGATGGTTGTGTGTTATCTTGACTATTTTCTTTCACCGAGTTTCACTGGTGAGGTTTCTAATCTGCCACCTGACCCAGATGGACAAAATCTTTGGATAAGGAATTAGCTCTAATCTTCCTCAGTTCTGTGGCAGCCACTTCTGAGGGGGCAGAGCTGATGTCAGTTTCGGGCAGATGTGCCAACTATAGTTCTGGGAATCCAACTGGGTTCTCACAAAAGCAAGGGTGTCAGGCAAATACCTCCTCTTCTTTGTAGAAATGGTGAATTCCAGTCTGCCTTTAAGCCATGTAGTTCATCTCCTTAGGCACTAGGTAAGACCTGGGCATAAAACCACAGGAAACTTCAATTACTGCTTAATTATAAGGTTCATTCTGAAAGCAATTCTTTCTTGGAAGTAACTTGAGATGGTCTCTGAACAGCAGGTGTTCTTGCCCACATCAGCACCAATAGTGGGTGGAGATGGGAGCCATCACTCAGAGATAGATAAGGCATCTTAATATTTAATTCCTTGCCCATTGGACCAATAGCACCAGGATTTTAAAACTTTAAGCAGTTCTTGCAATCCTGTGAAGGTGTATAATCATGAACAAAAGCATCTCTATAAGAGAGAAAATTCAGAGGAAAAAAACAAGGCTTTGGCAAGTGGGTGTTTGGGGAGGGAACAAGAAACCCTTTATTTCTGGAACCCTGACGTGCTAGAATTTGTTGACTACCCTGACTCTCTATTATAGAGATAAAATTCAGAATGTTTTCCTCATTTATCAGTACTTGAGTGTTTATTATGCATGTGGCACTGTGCCAGGAACTGGGAAGACAGGTGGGACAAGACACAGCCTGCCTCTATAGAGCTATGGAGAGTAAGACATGCACAGGGGTTAGAGTGGTATAGATCACAAGGTGGTTGTGAAAGACCTCTGGATATCAAAGGCTGTGTGCCCACTGTGCCATGTCCACGACAGGCCAGCTTTAGCCTGTCTGTGTCTTCATTCTAGGCTCTACAAAGTCACCATTTAGGATGTTGCCAGTTTTGTAGCATAGGGACAAAGGCATAGAGCCAACCACATGTTTGGCAGTCAAGTGCATGCCTCAGACTTAGCCTCTTCTTTCAGGAGCCTCCTTACTTCACACCATGTCTTTGTGCATCCCAGCTTTCCTACTGTGACAGGACCCTAGTCTTTGGAACGTCTGAAAATTTGAAGATGAAGATAGGGTTTTTTTTAAACCTAGTTATAACTCTAGTAAATCAATAAAGATGCAGCAGACATGAACAATATTAGAGACCAGCACACATATAAAGAACGTTACATTCAACAGCAGCAGGCTATGTTCCTCCCAAGCACATATATTCTCTAGTATAGATCATGTGTTAAACCACAATCTTACTAAATTTATTTAAGAAAACTGAAATCATATCAAGATTCTACTACATTTATAGTAAAATAAAACCAGAATTCAATAAAGGAGGGAAATTGGAAAATTCCCAGTTACATGGAAATGAAACAACATGCTTCTGAACAAGTGGTTTAAAGAGGAAATAAAAAAAGTGTCTTGAGACAAAGAAAATTGGAAATATCTTATAAAAATCGTGATATACAGCAAAAGCAGTTCTCAAAGGCAAGTTTAAAGTGCTAAATGACTATAGGAAGAAAAAAGAAAGACCCAAGGCAATCAGCCTAACTCTACACATCTACATACGAGGGAAAAAAGCAAACTAAATCTAAAGTTAGTTGAAGGGATAAATAATAAAGGTAAGTGTAGAAATAGATACTAAACCTGAAAGTTTTAATTAAATTGACAGTAGGCCCTTTAAAAGGACAAACAAATTGGACACACTTATGTACAGTATGAAAAAAGAGAGAAGAACCCCAAAGAAACGAATCAATCCCTAGAGCATGAAACTTCCCAGGACTGAATTATGGAAAAACAGAAAATCTAAACAAACCAATGAGTGTGCTCAATATCCCCCAACAATGAAAATCCCATGCTCTAATGGCTTCTCTGTGGATTCTGTCAAACGGTTAAAGAAAAGCTAATGTTAGTCTTTCTTAAACTCTTCCTCAAAATTGAAGAGAACATTTCCAAGACTATTTTATGAGACCAGAGTTACCCTAAAGTCAAAGCTACCTCATGAGAAAAGAAAATTACAAGCCAATGTATTTGATGAACGTAGATGGAGACATTATCAGATGAATGTAGATGAGACATTCTCAACAAAATACTATCAAATTGAATTCAATAACTGTTATTCCTTTACACTGTGTGAAGATGTGCCACTGTGATTGGTTTAATAAAAAGCTAAATGGCCAATAGCTAGGCAGGAGGATAGGCGGGACTTCTGAACAGAGAGAGCTCTGGGAAGAAGAAAGGAGTCACCAGCCAGATGCAGAGGAAGCAGAACGGGCAGTACAGAGTAAAGATAACTGTGCCATGTAAAAAATATGGGCTAATTTAAGTTATACTAACTAGTTAGGAACAAGCCTAAGCTAAGACCAAACTTTCATAATTAATAATAAATCTCTATGTCATTGTTTTTTTGAGCTGGCAGCCCAAAGAAAAATCTGTCTACAAATAACACACTATAGAGCTCAAATAAGATTATACTAGAGATTCAAGGATGGGTTTCTATATGCAAATAAATAAATACACTAAATAAATATGCTACAATCATTAACAGAATGAAATACATGATTTAAATGATTATATTAATATACACAGAAAAAGTCTAACAAGATCAGACATAAATTGGCTATCCTTTCATGATAAAAGTTCTTCACAGATTGGGTCTAGAAGGAATACTCCCAACATAACAAAAGCCACATATGGCAAACCCATACTTAGTACCATACTTAGTGGTGAAAGGCTGGAAGCTCTTCCTCTAGGACAAGAAATGAGAAAGACGCCCAATCTTGATACTTTCATTTGAAAGGTTGTCAGAAGTTCTTTCTTGAGCAACTAGATCAGAGGAACAAATAAAAGGCATCCAAACCAGGAAGGAAGAAGGTAAATTTTCTGATTAAAGATGATATTATTTCATATATCTATACCTATATGTATTGCCCTGAATTTATTAATTTATTGCACTAATAAACTAATTTAGCAAAATTTCTTGACACAAAATCATCATGAAAATCATTTATATTTCTATACAATAGCAAGGAGGAATATAAAAAGGAAATTTTAAAAATCCAGTTTCTAAAACAGTTAAAGGAATACAATTCTTATAAATAAATCCAACCAAAGAGTTGAAAGACCTACAAACTTCCACCTATGAAACACTGATAAGAAAACTTGAAGGATATGCAAATGAGCAGAAGTCTGTATCACTAAAAATATGCATTTTTCTCAAGCTGGGTGATGGTGGTGCACTCCTTTAATTCCAGCACTTAGGAGGTAGAGACAGGTGGATCTCTATTAGTTTGAGACCAGCCTGGTCTACAAAGTGAGTTCCAGGACAGCCAGGACTGTTACACAGAGAAACTCTGTCTTGAAAAACCAATATATATATGCATTTTCTCAAGAGACTCTGTAGACCTATGCAATCTCTGTCAAATTTTCAATGGAATTTTTCACAGGAACAGAAAAAAAATGTGTCTCATGTGGAATCATCAAAGATTCCTCCATTCCAAAACAATCTTAATCAAGAACATGGCTTGATGTTTCATGGTTTCTGATATCACATTATATCATAAGTTATGTATTCCAAACATTATGATACTGGCATAAAAATAGACACACAAAACAACTGAACAGAACAGAGCATTTGGAAGCAAACTCATCTATACACTGTCAACCAATTTTTAACAGTTGACAGAAATACAAAATAAGGGAAGGGTAGTCCTTTGCCAAATTTTGTTGGGAAAACAGAATATTTCACATGCAAAAGAGTGAAATTAGAATGTTATATGATATCATATACAAAAAGCAATTCAAATAGATGAAATGCTATTTAATACGACTTGCAAAACAGAGGCAAAAAAAGAAAAAAAATAGACAAATGGTATTACATCAAGTAAAAGAGCTCTTGCCTATCAAAAGAAACATTCAGTAGAGTGAATCATCCTACATAATGGAAGAGAATCTCTGCATGCCATTCATCTGATAAGGAATTCATAACCAAAATATATGTGGTGGTTTGAATAAGAATGCCCCCCATATGCATAAGCTTATAGATTCAAATGCTTGATCACCAGGGAGCGGAACTACTTGAGAAGGATTAGGAGGTGTGGCCTTGCTAGAGGAAGTGTGTCACTGGGAGTGGGCTTTGAGGTTTCAGAAGTCCAACCCAGGTCCAGTGTTTCCCTCTTTCTGCTGTCTGCGGATCTGGATGTAGAACTCTCAGCTATTTCTCCAGCATCATGTCTGCCTGAATGTGTCATGCTTCCTGCCATGATGATAATGGACTAAACCTCTGAAACTATAAGCAAGCCCTAATTAAATGCTTTCCTTTATAAGAGTTGCAGTGGTCATGGTGTTTCTTCACAGCAATAGAACACGGACTAAGATAATATACAAAACTCAAATGACTTAGCATCAAACAAACTAGTAGGTATACTTTAAAATGGGCAAAGAACACAAATAGACATTTCTCAATAGAAGATATACAAATGACCCACAGATATATTTAAAAGATGTCCAACATCACTTATTATCAAGGAAATGCCAATTAACCCCATGATGAGATTCATGCTCTTACTAGAAAGATGACAGGGAAGTGTTGGGAGTATGGAGGGAAAAGGGAGCCTTGGGACTCTGCTTGTGGAAATATAACTGGTATAGTCATTGTGGAGTTAGTATACATTCAAAAATCTATCTTTATCTCCAAGACCATAGGCATACTCATCATCTTGTCCAGCTATATATATTAAATATGAATAATGTTCTACACAAACAAACAAAATAGCATTTTGTGTCTGTGGACTGAGGAACTAGTAAAAGAGCTAAGTAGGACTGACCGGTGGGGGTGGAAACATTGAAATGTATTTAAGAAGCCTAAAGAAGAAAGTCTTCCAAGGTGTATAGTATCAGTCTAGGCATGGTGGATTATGTGTGTAATGCCAGCACTCAGGAGATGAACAGGAAGACTGTCATGAGTTTGAGCCTATCCTGGACTACAGAGTGAGACTGTTGGAAACACATGAGTGAAAGAACAAACAGGACTGTGCCAATTCTTACGACAAGTCAAGTGTGATAAAGAGAAAAACATGACCTCAGGCTGAGCAATGTGGAGAACACTGGCCACCTTCAGGAGAGCAGTCCTGGTGGAGGGGTGAGGCTGAGGTCTTGCTTGAAGTGAGTTGGAGAGAGAAAAGGAAAAGATCTGGAGGGAGAGGGCAGAGATGAATAAAGAAGTTTCCATTAAGGAGAGAAGATTAGTAAGATGATGGGGTGAGTAGTGGAGTTAAGAGAAAAAGTTTGAGAAGATGGGGTGTTTTATTTTACTTTTACTTATTTTTGTGTGTATGTGTGTGAGTATATGATATATGTGTGCAGTGAATGCATATGTGTGGGCACAGGAACACATCTGTGTTCTCATAGAGGCCAGAGGAGCGCTCCAGATGTCCTCTTCTACCACTCTCCACCTTATTTCTTTGAGATATGTTCTTTATGGAACTTGGAGCCAAGCTGGCAGGCAGCAAGTCCAGGGCTCCTCTTGTCTCCATCTCACACAGGACTGGGGTGCCAGCCATGCATGTGGCCATAGCTGGCTTTTTACCTGGGTGCTGGGGTGTTGCCAAATATTTGTTTACACTATGTGAAGATGTGTCACTGTGATTGGTTTAATGAAGAACTTAATGGCCAATAACTAGGCAGGAGAGAATAGGGGGGATTTCCGGGGAGAGAGAGAGGAACTCTGGGAAGAAGAAAGGCAGAGCTATGCCAACAGACTTGAAGCAAGTTGGACGTGCCATACTGAGGAAAGGTAAAAGCCACATGACAGGACGTAGATTAATAGAAGCAGTTATAAGAAGTAGTTGGAAACAAGCCTAAGCTAAATGCTAAGCTTTCATAATTAATAATAAGGTTCTGTGTCATTGTTTGTAGGCTGACAATCCAAGGGAGTTCTTTGAAAGAGCTTGCTACACTGGGGGTTTCAGCTCTGGTCCTCATACCTGCACAGCCAATACTGTCCCAGTGAGCCATCTTCTCGGGTCTCAAGATAGGTATTGTAATGGCATTCTGTGCACAGAGATCTAAGAAAAGCAAATTTCAATGACAATTATATGCCATTTTTACCCATTAAATTTGTATATAAAAATAGTAGCAGGGCTGAGTGAGGTGTGCCCAGATGAGGACTCCCATTTATTGGTGCTGGGAATAAATTGATACTACATCTTAATTGCAAGAAATCTATCCAGACACATGAAGAACCTTGAAAGCCTTTTTCATGGTCATTATATTTAAAATAATGTGCCAGATGTGGTGGCACACATCTTTTACCTCAGCACTCAAGAGGCAGAGTCAGTAGAATCTCTGTGAGTTCAAGGCCAGCCTGGTCTTCATAGTGAGTTATAAGCCAGTCAGGACTACATAGTGAGCCTCTGTCAAAAGACAAACAAACAAACAAAACAAAGAAAAGAAAAGGAAGGAAGGAAATCAAGAAGAATTACAAACTGATGGAAAGAGCCAGCCCAGACATGGTTTACAAATGAACCAGCATTTTATCTTGGAGTATAGAGGTTCAGCATCTCACTCCCACCCCAGCTTCACCAGAAGCACTCAGGTGGGGACTACCTTCATGCAGAAGGAAGGTCATATCCGACTTTCTGGAAGCAAGAGTCTCTCAAGGCTTTCCATGCATACATAGACCCATTTTCATGAGATTAATAAAGTCCATTTGGCCTGGCCTCACATCCTCTGGGACTACCAAATATGCAGGAGGACCTGGTGGCTGAGGCATAACCCAAATCTTCATTACTGTCCTGGGATTCTCCAGATCAACGTCACTGATCCTTGTGTGTTGTTGAGTTCAAAGTTATGGAATCAGAATGGGATTTCATTTCATGGCAGTCTTCAAAGGTGAAATAAATAAGACCATAGATAAGCATATGCTATACTGTCTAATATTATAACCATAAGCTCCATGAGGCTGCTAAAATTAATTAAAATTCCATTTCTCAGTTGTATTATCTATGTTTCTAGTGCTATTTATGTTTCAGAAGTCACAGACAGCTGTTGACTTGTGTAGATTTCATCCCCACAGAACCTTCTAGCTGAGCCATTACAGAGTGTATTGTCCATTTGGCCCGGGCATTATCATTCTAGCAATCTTTCCTATGAGAATAATCAGTGGCATAACAACTTGTGTGAAAAACAGTAATTTACAGTGTTGTTACTAGGAAACTTTGAAATGTCTAATAAAATTGGAGAGGTAGCATTGAGGATAGCACATCCATTAGGTGCTGGGCATTCGGTTGAGGATAACACATCCATTGGGTGCTGGGCATTCGGTTGAGGATAACACATCCATTGGGTGCTGGGCATTCAGTTGAGGATAACACATCAATTGGGTGCTGGGCATTCAGCTGAGGATAACACATCCACTGAGTGCCAGCGTTCACTTGAGAGAACAGTACAACCATAAAATTGTAACCTTAAAGACTTGATATGATATACAAAAATGGCCTTAACATAATATTAAATGAAAAAAAACCCTAAGAATGAAACTTCTACATGTAATGAGATCCTGATTACTAAAGAAACTACAATAGAAGACTAAATATTCTCAACTTATTAGCCATGATTATTTTTAGGCAGCAGAACATTGCATAATTGCAATAATTTTTTTGTATGTTTATGATTTTAGAAACTTTGACTTTTAATTTATAAAAGGATGATCTTTAGTGCATGCTGACTGAGCAGCAGTTAAATGGATGAATAATGCTTGAAACCTTGAAAGACTGAATACAGTCATGTTCTCCATCTTGTATTTTCTTATATGCATCCTGACTCCGCCATCCCTGCAGCAAAGGATATGGGCTGTCTTGGGAGAATATAAAAATGGAATTGCTGTTGGATCTTGAGGTTCCTCCCATTTATATGAACCACTTTTTAGATTTCTTCTAATCTAGAAAATTAACTTCCTTTAGGCTTAAACACGGCTGCTTTGAGGTTGAGTCTCAGTTTTTCTCTTCCTGGCTGTAGTTTTGATTCACGTGTTTAGTAAATACTCACTGAGAGCCTTCTGGTGTCTGGTTGGGTTCTCACTGCTCCCAGCTCAGCTACCCTTGACTGAGATGCCTGCTAGAGGTTCCACGTACACTTCTGACCTTCCCTCCTTTACTTGGGGCCTGCAGAGATGCAGCAGCATCAGTTATTTCTCCAGTGCTGAACTAACGGGTTTTCAAGATCTTGCCATTCACTCGGATTTATTAGATTGTGCTAATCATATCACAGAGTGATGTAAAAGAAGCATGCAATTTTCAAAGATATTAAGTTAAACTGCACCCAGTACCAGCTGGAAGAGTTAGTTAAATGGCTCCACAGATGACGATCTTTCAGATGTCTGACTGGTTCTGATTGAACATCCATTTACTCTACAGGATGGAGCCTACTCAACAGCCTACCTCCTTACTTGGTTTCTCTTTTGAGTTCATAAAAGATCTTTGGGATAAGAATAAAGAAAAGGCAATAAAATAGAATCTCGGGAATCTTAAAGAGCTGGAAATAGAGAATTCTCATGGGGTTGATTCCAAAAAGATTAATCTGGCTTTCTTTTTTAAATATTTATTTTTTTAATTGACAAATAAAATCTCTGTATTTATGACATATGGCCTGATGCTTGCATATGTGTGTGTGTGTTGAAGAATGGCTCAGTCAAGCTATTGAATATGTGTGTTGTCCCTTTTACAGAGGGAACACTCACATTTGCTGTTTTATTGATACATTGTATCTTGTCAGGGTACAATATATTGTTATTAACTGTACATATTATGTACAACAGATCACTCAGTGTTATCGTTTTTTACCTTACTGAAACTGTGTCCTTGGAGCAATATTTCACCATCTTACAAATATTCTTTTCTATAAAACATATTGATGCAGTGTCATATTAAGTTTTTGATACTAGATCTGCTATGACAACATACTACCAACTCATTTTACTATTTATTAGACAGAAATTAAAAGAATTTATTCAGAATGGTCATATGCCAAGATTTTCATATCAAGATATTATTTATAGTGTTAGATTTGCAATGAAGAATGTTTGTTGTATGAATTTTGAAATGGCGATGCTCTGAGATAGTATACAATCATGAAACACGAAGCTGTCTAGTGGATTGAGATGCCAGACCAAGAATATTTGCCCCCTTTCCTCACGATGCTAACTTTGAAAAAATGAAATTAGAGAATTTTGTGAGTGTGTGTTTTGAGATTAAGCCCATCACAGTCTCATTAAAAAGAAGAGAGTTACTGGTATTGTAGAAATGTTGAGAAATCTCTGAAAGACAGAGACGAAGTAAGATTAGTAGTTATGCTTAGGCCAATGGACAGCCATATTGTCCAGCATGGTGGTTGTTCTGGTTAGCTTTAACTGTCGACTTGACACACCCTGGAGTCATCTGAGATGACTCAGTTGGGAAATTACCCAGACCAGATTGGCCTGTGTGCGTATCTGTTGGAGATTGTCTTGACTGCTAATTGTTGTAGGATGGCCCAGTTAGCTGAGCACAAGCTTGCCAGTGAGTGAGTCAGCTAGAAATGAGAGCCCCACCCCCAATCCCTACCCAGCTTCTTGGCTGGGAAGTGAAGAGTGGAAAGGAAAACTTGCTTTCAAGTTACTCCCTTGAGTTCCTGCCTCTCCTTCCCTTATGATGGACTGCAACCCAGAGTTAGACGCCAAATAAGCCCTCTCCTCCCTAAGTTGCCTTGGTCAGAGTGTTTTATCACAGCAAGAGAAACAAAACTAGAACAGTGTCCATTAGTAATAAGGTCTGGGCTCAGCCTCCACGAGCTACTTCCTTGATTTATGTTTCAATTTTGTAAGCACCATGTGGAGAAGGTACCATTTACCGAGTACCTTGCAAAGATGTTAAAATCAAGATTCCCACAAAGTCAAGAAGTACATTCTGCCCTAAAAGCTGGAGACTTTGCAGCCTGTCTCCACGGTGTCCCTTTGCTTAGCATTATCTTGACTGGCTTCCTTCTTCCTTGAGAGGATGCTAGATAGAACAAACTATAAAATATTTTTCAAGTGTGATACGAGAAAGATAATGTAGAAATTGTCTTATTTTAAATTTGTATCGCTAGAGCTTTGTCTGGGGTGTCCAAGTAAGACAAGAGACCAATGGCTGCCTCTGTGACAGTTGGTGAAAGACAGTGTCAGAGTAAGAAGTAGTGATCTTTACCCCGAAGAGAAATAGAGGAAAGCATTAGAAACCTACCAAGTCAAATCAATTCAGATGGACCAAAGACTTTAACATAAGACCTGAAACTGTTTGAGAAAAGTACTCCAAGGCAGAGGTCTTGGAGTGGACTTGCTGAAAAGCTCTTCAGCAACAAGAAACAGTCCAAGAACTGATATCACATAAAGTTAAGAAGCCAAGAAGGATCCAGCAGAACAAACAACTGCCAGGGGAGAGAGCCTGTGGAATGGGAAAAAGTCCTTTGCCAACTGCTCATTAGACAGGGGATTAATATCCAGGATATAGACAAAACTACAAGAACAAAACACCAAAGAAACCCCTAACCATTTGATCAATAAGCGGAGTAAGAGTGGCATAAACCCTTGTTAAATGAAGAAATACAAAGGGCCCCTAAATACATGAAAAACCATTTGACCTCCTCATTGTCCAGAGAAATGCACCTGAGAACTGTCCTGAACTTCTGTGTCACCCCAGTCAGAATGGCAGTTATCATGAAAAAATTGACATCAAATGTTGGTGAGGGTGTGGGGAAAGAGTAGCCGTGGGCTGGCACCATGGCTCCGCTAGTAAAAGTGCTTTTCACCGAGCCTGATGACCTGGGTTCAGCCCTCAAGACTCAAGAGCTGGAAGGAGAGAACTGATGTTCACAGTTTGTCTGGCCTCCACAACTGCAGTGGCACACATGCTGCCCCTCAACAAAGGAAATTAATAAATTTAATTAAAATGAGTTCTTTTGGAACCATGAACCAAAACCAGGGCCTTGCACTTGCTAAGCAAGCACTCTACATCAAGCTAAATCCCCAAACTCTGAAAAAAAAATTTTTTTTTTTTTTTGGTTTTTTCGAGACAGAGTTTCTCTGTGTAGCTTTGTGCCTTTCCTGGGACTCACTTGGTAGTCCAGGCTGGCCTCGAACTCACAGAGATCCGCCTGGCTCTGCCTCCCAAGTGCTGGGATTAAAGGCGTGCGCCACCACCGCCCGGCCCTGAAAAAAAATTTTTAAAGGAAGGAACCCTCCTTATTCACTGTTGATGGAAATGTGAAATTGTGCAGCCATTGTGGAGATTCACAGAAAACATGAAAGTAGAAGGACCGTATCACCCAGCTGTACCACTCAAGTTCATACCAAAGGACTGTAACTCAACATATCAGAAAGACATACATCCATTGCTGCACTGTTTACCCAGGAATGGAACCAACCTAGATGTCCATTATGAAGTGCATGTACACAGGGGAATTTTATGAAGCCGTGAAGAAAAACAAAATCATAAAAGTGAGAAAATGGATGCAACGTTAAAGGAAATAAACTGGACTCAGAGATCACCACATATCTTCTCTCCTACGTAGAGCCTAGATTTAAAATAATATATGTGTGTATACAGGTGCATGTGGATGTATGTTTGTAGGTTGTGTAATTAGAAAGAGGATCATGAAAGGGAAGAAGGGATCTTGAGGAAGGTGGAAAACAGAGGCAAGGGAATACACATAATAGGAAAGCAGAAATAGGGACTTAAAGGAGAAACAAAGAACCAGGCAGAGGAGGGAGGAGGCCCAGGGAAGGGAAAACAGAGAAAAGTAGTGGTGCAAACGTGCAAAGATGCCATGATGGAACCCATTGCTTTGTATGCGATTGTAAAAAAATTAATTTAGCAAACATTTAAAAAAGTATTATTTACAATGTTTTTTACTTAGAAGGGTTTAAAGCACATAGGATTGTGTTGATAATAATATATTAGAAATAGTGACACAAAGCCAGATGTGGTGGTGCACACCTTTAATCCCAGCACGTGAGAGGCAGATACAGGTGGGTCTCTCTGAGTTCAAGGCCAACTTGATTTATCTAGTGAGTTCCAGGTCAGCCAGGACCAAACAACAGCAACAACAAACTGGTAACACAATATCCAACTGAAATGTTAACATTTTACTATATTGCGTTTACACATTTAAAAAATTAGATCATAACTTGTTTTTTGTGTCTGAGGTTTTCTTTGCCACAGGCTGTTTTTGATGTTCTACGTGAAAGGACCAAGCAGATGCCATAACAGGCTGCTCAGTCTTCTCTCAGAGATCAGGCCTCAATTTCAGTTTCCTGAGACTTGAGCAAGCAGTTTCCAGGAGGGCTGTCCTTGCAGTAGCTCCCTTTCTGCATGTACTCTGACTACTCAAGGTTCAGCCAATTGTTTACTGTCTGGGACTTCTCACCAACTCAGAGCTACGTGCATGGGTCAATGTGAACGTGCAAGGCCAGCCAACCTCCATGGCAGCTCAAGGACAGAGCCTGGGCCACTGAGTCAGCCCCCACAGTCAGTACGTGCTAGGCCAGCCAGTCCCCATGGCTTTGTATGCGATTGGACATAGAAGTTGTCCAGGCCTGTCTAAAAATGATAACTGTAACCCCCAACCAGTAAATTCAAAGGTTACACACCATCACCTAATCATATGATGCAAAGGCTTGTACCACCCTGCTTGCAGTTTTTACCTTTAAAAACCCTTCATCCTGAGAGCTCAGGGCTGTCTTCCTCCACCTGCTCAGTCAGAGTGTTGGACATGGACCAAGCCCAGGCTTGCTTGTTATCAATAAATCCCTGTGTGTTTTGCATCGGATATCGGTTCTGTGATGGTCTTGCTCAGGGATCTTTAGACAGGGGCATAACACTATGCTCTCTCCAACCCTTAGTATTACCAGTTTTCCAAACCGTGGCCATTCAGGTTATTGGACAGGCTTTGTGCAAACTTCAGGGAAGATCTAATTGAGATCCTTGGCATCAGAGGTGGCAGTTGCTTCGCTCTGTCTTTGCGTCTGCCTATCTGCTTAGCATCTTGCTATAATGAAGCCTGTGCCTGACTTATTTGCTTGACTTCATTCTCCCAGCTTGACCCTAATATGTTGTGGTTGTCATCTGATGGATTAGTGATTAATTTAGTGCTTATCCATCAACGCTCATGGTGCCACTATCAGAAAGAAAGCCTGAGCGAACAGGGCTCTGTGTAACTGCTCGATACTGACGAGAGGTTTCCATTCTTCCCCCGTCATCTTTGCTGTCCTAAAAATAGACACAACATGGAAAAGTCAAAAGAGAAGAAGAAGTAGTGAGGGGACTATTTTAGAATTCCTCACTAATTGTGATAGTGTCATACTGCCCCGGTACAAGGGGGTATTCTCTTAGAGTAAGGTCCAATGTCTGTACTAGCAACCGTAGGTTTAGATTTCAGGCAGAGTTAATGACTTCATCATTTTTAAGCTGACCCATTGGTAGACGTGATGAGCATATCATGGCTTTAATGGGGCTGACTAAGCTTTTGTCCCTGGCTGGAAGTGGGAGCTGCTTGTGCTTACAGTGTTGGTATTATCCTTGTGTGAGATTTCATTGCAGGAATCCTGTTCATGTTGTGGAGTTAGCTTAATTAAGGTTATGCAACAATCCATAGAGCCCGTCACTCAGACATACATAAACTGCACTGTGTTAGACTAAGAAAATGATAAAATGTAAAACATCCCATTATTCCTCAGGCTGCCTCAACGGATCTGATACACAACCTCTGTGGGTATCCCAGGGTCAATCCATTTCTTCATTGAGGAAAGCCTCAGCTCTAATCTTTGAAGACGAGCAAGACAGCCACAGTGTTGTCTTCGTATGCAGTAGTTATTGACTCGCGTTCTCCTGGGATATGTGACGCCTGGCCTGGAGACCTCTGCTCTACAGTACTAGGCTGGCCTCTTTCCAGTTATTTTATCTTGTAGACATCACCACACACCAGAGAAGAAAATGACAGCTCTGATAAAACAAACAAATCCAAATTGTTTGCTTTTCCACCAGCTAAAAATTTTAAAGTCCTTTTCCCTGAAGAAAAAGGTCCCTTACCTTCCTGTGATGGGTAACACTGTTCTTCCTGGCGGTGAGATAATTTTCTGTCTTAATTCATGAAGATTCTGAGATCCTACTATGTTCATTGTGACTGATGCTAACTGCTCACCTGATGATCCAGGAAGCAAGTTCAGAGGAGGAGACTGGAGTACCACCACCCCCTTTGGAAGAATGTCACTGACGGGCACTTAGTGGTTCTACATCCTCAAAGTTCCACTCTGGGAGCCAAGTCTTTAACACACAGCATAGTTGATATCCCAACTCCAGCAGGGGAGCTTAGCAGCCACTGGTGTCCTGGCCAGCTTCCTAGGCTTTCAGTCCCCACTTAGGCTACTGTTAAAACACCCTTAGGCTACTGGGAACTTGGGCCTTGAGAGCTGGAGAAGCTGGAGATAGAAAGCATGGTGCCTGCCCCAAAGCTATTCCAGTGGAAGATGACAGCATCTTTACCCTGTGGAATATCTTATTTCTCCGTTTCCAGGGTGAGCTGAGCGCCAGCTCCCATGGGGTAAATGGCTAGCTTCATAGCCTGGGTTGGATTCCTTCTCCTATCTCAAGCCCTGTCTGTATTTTCTAGATTCACCCTTCCAACTGAACTACCCTTCTGTTTGCTTCAGGGATGTTCAACCCCAGGTGCCTTAAAGGGGTATCATGATAAGCAAACAAAAACACATGTAAAAGGCTTTGTGATCTCAGAGTGTAAGTGATGATTCTCTGAGAATGAGTTTTTCTCAAGAGGATTGTGGGATCCTAAGACATCTGGATCCTAAGAACAAACCGTGAGTGTTACTCTTCATGACAAAAGGATGTTGTCATGAAAGAAGATGAGATTAACCGAATGGACTATAAATGTCACCCTCAGAGTCCTCATCAGATGAGGCAGAGACGACCTGAGTTCAATCCCCAGGATCTACATGGGCAAAGGAGAGAACTGATTCTCACAGGTTATTTTCTGAATACACACACACACACACACACACACACACACACACACACACACACACACCAAACAAATAAATAAATAAATAAATAAATAAATAAATAAATAAAGTATTTTTTTAAATAAGGCGACAGCACAGTGGGGCACAGGCTGTCCAGCTGGCTTCAACAACAAGATGCCTGGAAGTCAACGAGTTCAAAGAGTGTGGCTTTTGTGGCCGTGTGACTTTTGTGGCCAGGAGAACACAGGAAATGGTTCTCACTGGGTATACTGCCATGGATTTCTACTCAGCAAAATTTACCTTGAACTCTGGACTTCCGTCACTCTGAGAGAAGGAATGTGTTGTTTAAGCCACTAAGTGTATGGTTCCTTTGCCGGTTGCCCCACCAAGTGTATGGTTCCGGTGCCAGTTGCCCCGTTAAGTGTATGGTTCCTGTGCCGGTTGCCCCACCAAGTGTGTGGTTCCTGTGCCGGTTGCCCCACCAAGTGTATATGGTTCCTGTGCCGGTTGCCCGCAGCCTGCTGCAGCAGGCAGCAGTGTGGGGCAAAGTGAGACAGGGAAGCAATTCCCGTTGGTCACCAGAGAACCCCGTTCACTCTCACCTGTTCTCAGCTGCAGCATGACCCATTTGTGCTGCGTCGTCCCCCTTTGGAGGCTGACCTTCGGCCATTGCCTCATGAGGAATTTCCAGTGTGCTTCCAGGACAGCAGAAAGAAAGCGTCAGGGCTTCTGGGGGCTAGTGGAGTAAATCAACAAGCACTAAAGTGAAATCATAAATATGCGTTAAGAAAGCTGAGTAGAGGAACCCCGATGGCCAGGCCAGTTCCCTGCTGTTATTAAAATTAACTTTAATCATTGATCATGCTCCTTGTCATGTGAATACTCATATCCCCAAACCAGCAATGGGGTCTTTATTGTTTAGGTTGCCTGGATAATTTCCTTCCTCTGTGGCCCGAATCCTGCTCACTTTAGGAACCACAGCATTTAGGGATGCACTATGTCATGCTCATTCAGTATCCAAAGCTAGGTGTTTTGAGAACTTAAACCAGGTGCAATGGTGACGCCTGTAGTCCCAGATCCTTGGGAGGCTGAGGCCAGAGGATCACTTGAGCCCATGAGTTTAAGGTTAGCATGAACAACACAACAAGAATCTGTCCCCAAACAAAACAAAACAAAGAACACAACAAATCTTAAAATAGTATTTTTGAGATAACGAAGGGAATTTGAATATGGTTTGATACAAAAGAATAATTTTTTTTTTTTTTTGGCTACTGACCTAGGTAGCTTTCTATTGCTGTGATGAAACACCATGACCAAAAGAAACTTTGGAAGGAAAGGGTTTATTTGGCTTACACTTCCAGATCACAGTCCATCATTGAGGGAAGTCCAGGCAGGAACAGGGAGACAGGAACCTTAGAGGCAGGAACTGTTGCAGCGGCCATGGAGAAATGCTGCTTACTGACTTGCTTCCCTTGCTTATCTCAGTTTGCTTTCTTATCGAACCCAGGACCACCATTCCAGGGATGGCACCACTCACAGTGGACTGGGCCTTTATGTAAATCATCGATCAAGGAAATGCTCCCAAAGACTTCTCTACAGGCTAATCTGATGGAAGCATTTTCTCAGTTGAGGGTCCCCCTTCCCAGATGACCTGAGTTTGTGTCAAGTTGACAAAACAAAATAGCAAAAAACTAACCAGCACATGTATGATAGGTGTTATGGCTGTGTACTAAAATGTCCATAGTTTTAGAACCGTATAGGAGGTGATGGACTGATATAATAGAAAAGCAGATGGGAGAAATGGAGATACAGAGAGAAAAAGAACAAAAGAAAGAAGGAAGAAAAGAATCAAGTGTCTAGTTCCTTTTCTATAGCTGTGATAGAATACCTTACACAAGTGACTCAAAAGAGAAAGCATTTATTTGGGCTCAATACAGTCCATCGAGGCAGGGCAGCAGGAGCAAGCAGGAGGTGGTCCAACACACCACATCTGAAGTCTGGAAGAAGAGAGAGTAGGAAGTGGGGGCAGGCTAGGAACCCTCAGAGCCCGCCTCCGGTATCACTCTTCTCCAGAAAGGCTCCACCTCCTACAAATTCCACGACCTTCCCAAAGGTCACCCAGCTGGAGACCAAGTGTTCAAACACAAGAGGCTTTGGTGGACATTTCATCCAAACCACAACAGACAGGAAGCAAAGGATAAATGGATCCAGTATAGAGCATCTTGATTATTAGATCTAGGTATGCTCATGTACATGGGTCTTAATTATATTATTGCATGCAAGCTTTATATTATACTGAACGTGGTTTTTGTTTGTTTGTGTGGTATTGGGGGTCAACCTCAGCACCATGAGCATCTAGGCAATCATTCTGTCATTGAACCGCACACCTAGCCTTTGCATTGTAAGTTTTAAGATTTTTCTGGAAAATTGAATTTCTTAAAGGAATCTTAACAAACAAACAAACAAACAAAAGTCTTCTAATGGGAGCAGCTTCAGAGAAATGACTGGAGACATAGGCCAGAATTGGTAGGTTTCATTTTGGGATCCTGTTTTCCAGCTGTGTGACTCTGGGTAAGCTACTCAGCCTCTCTTTTTTCAGGTTCCTTATAGGCCAAGCGAATCAAAGAATAATATTTGCCTCAAAGGATTGTTGAGGGTACACAAGGTAACACTTCTGAAACACGGGGCATTACAGGGTACATGAATGTTTATTAGTTTTAGTGTTCTCTGTTATACTGCCCCCTCCCCGCAGTGCCTCCGCACTTCCTACAACAAGGCCACACCTATTCCAACAAAGCCACATCTCCTAATAGTGCCACTCCCTATGAGCTTATGGGGGCCAATTACATTCAAACCACCACACTTTGGAACACTCCGCACTAAATGGGATGTCTCCATCAAATCCCTCCTCTCAGGGCTAAAGGAACTCTTGGAAGAGGAGACAGGAAGATTGTAAGAGCCAGCAGCAATGGAAGTCACCAAGGAACCACAACAGGACTGGCACACATGTGAATTCATCGAGACCACGGCAGCACGCCCAACTCCAAGCTGGATGGGGTCCCAGTGCTGAGAGGAGAAATGGACACTGGCCCCCAGTTGCTATCTCCAATTGCCAACTGCTGGCACAGGAACAGTTAGTCTTTTCCAATGGGGTCTCTCACTGGGTGTGCAAACCACACCGAAGCACAGGCCCCAGGCCCAGCAGTAGATTGCCAAATGAGCTCAACAGATTTCTGGAGTTTTGTTGTTGTTCCATAATGCGTTGACTGGGCTTTTCTGAGTTTGTGTTTATGGTATGTATGTGTGT
The DNA here is from genome assembly GCF_007827085.1 of Peromyscus californicus insignis. Taxonomy (NCBI): domain Eukaryota; kingdom Metazoa; phylum Chordata; class Mammalia; order Rodentia; family Cricetidae; genus Peromyscus; species Peromyscus californicus. Next base: position 106,295,694 of record NW_026294573.1, read on the forward strand.
GAATGTGTGTGTGTGTGTGTGTGTGTGTGTGTGTGTGTGTGTGAATGTGTATGTGTTTCTTGTGGTTTTTCTTTGTTTTTCCTGCTTGTTTTTTTTTTTCATTCTGATTTTTTAAAATTTTGCCTAACGTTTTTCTAGGGAAAGAAAGAAAGAAGGCATGGAATTGGCGAGGATTTGGGTAGAGATGAGGAAGGGGAAACTTATCATAATATAGTGTATGAAAAAATTTTTCAATAAAGAGATTCCAAATTGAAAATAATTAATAAATTAGGGCTGTTTGATTACATTCTGGTATATTGATGCAACAAAGTGTCATAGACTTTTAACTGATCATCCTTATCTATTCTGTGTACTTACATAGAAAGATATCCACAATGTATTCAGTGAAAAATAATCATAGGCAAGGCCGTATCTCGACACAGATTATGCACCGGAAGGGTCTTATCGACTGTTGACAGAAGGTGAAAGTCACTGGGATGAGGGACAGAAGACATCACTTCCCTTCATCTCCTGGTACCCTGGAGAGAAGCAGGATGCTCCAGGAAACTGTCATAACAAAAATCTTCCACCTCTGTGGCTCTTCTCTTACCAGGCATGGCCTTGTCCCTGGTAACAGACATTTTGCGTCCAGGTGTTCAGCAGGAGCTGCACGTAGGTGTGCCTCTTTTGGAAGCACCTGGAGTCTGGACCCATGGGCTTTAGGACAGTTGGTTGCACTCTTTCTCCCACTCACCCCGGAGCTTGCTACTGCAGGGAGCATCCATTAAGGGTCTCAGCTAGTGCAATGCAAGAACTGGGAAGAAGCCTGTGGTCAACAGCCTGCCTGCTCACTTACCCAACTGATTCTTTGATCTTAAAATGAGAGACTGCTCCCAAGGTGCTCACAAACAGCCCTCTGAGCTTTTCCTGTTTTATGATTTTTTTTTTTTTGCTGTAGTAGTGAGGCTCCCTAGCTATGATATCAGAGGTTACAATAGGCATGCCAGCATTAAATTACAGATTCTTATTTTTCTCCTTTTCTTCCAAATTTTCTTTTGCCTATTAGGCTTCTGTAGCTTCAATAATTCCAACCAAATGCTTTTGAGAATTGAAGAGTAACATATTGTCCTGCTATAAATAATAGCTCACTGGAAACTGAATCATTATCAGTAGAAAATACCAACTTTGCTGCAGAGGAACTTCAAGTCTTTTAGTTCCAGTAAGAACTATCTACTCCTTAAAGGAAACTGTGGTGCAGGAGAACTTACCTATACTCCCCAAGTCTGAGTCCTTTGCGTAAAGACTTAAGGAGGTGCTCAAAGGCGAGTAGGAAGTGGCGGGAGATGAAGTTCTTCGTGGCACAAAAGGAAGTGTTTGGGAAATGGTCATACTCTGGTGGGGGTATGTCATATGTCATTTCTTCTTTCTTTGAGACAAGGTCTTACACTGTAGCTCAGGCTAGGCTGGCATTCATTCTGTAGCCCAGGCTGTCCTTGAGTTTGTGCTAATCCTTCTGTCTCAGTCTCCCTCACACTGAGATTACAGGTGTGAGCCACCGGGCTCAGATGTCGGGAGGGGATATTTAAGTTTCTTGGAGCCTTCAGCTGGGGGAAAGACCCCCTTTTCAGTTTCTCTCCTCAGAGGAGCTATTTGGTGGCAGGTGGTGGGTCTAGGCCCTTTAGAGTGAGGCAGTTTAATCATTGGCTGGAACTCTTAGGGACACATCCAAGTGGGTAAGGACTTCACAAGAAAGGACTAGTTTGAGTTTGAAGTTACACAGACCCTGCAAAGGTTGGCAAGCATTGTGTATTTCTCACTTTGCAGCCCAATATTGCCACTGAAGTTTTCCTGACTATAGAAGAACAAGAAAATAGTCTGTGTATACGGTTTTATTTATTTATTAATACCCAGTCTTGTTCCAAATGACTTATATATGATAAACCCTTATTACAGCCCAATTTAGAGATGAGGAAACTGAGGAACAGAGTTTGGGTAGCTTTTATAAGGCCCTCTAGCAGACTGGGCACCACAGGCTTAATTTATTAGATGGATGTAAGACGAATTGCTAAACGGTTTTATTAATAAAATAAAAACCCCAGAGCCAGATATTGGGGTAAAACTGAGAGATCAGGGAAGCAGAAAGAAGCCAGCCACATTCTTACTACTAGAAACCCTCAGCCCAAGAGAGGGCTACTTCCTGTATATTCACACCTATATCCTTTCTGTTCCTGCCATGTCACTTCCTACCTCTGCCCAGCTACATCACTTCCTTTTTCTGACCAGCTCTATCACTTCCTGTCTGTCTGTACAGACCTCCAGACCTCTATGGTTAACTAGCACTGGGATTAAAGGCATGCGCCACCAAGCCTGGCTCTGTTCCCAGCGTGGCCTTGAACTCACAGAGATCTGGATGAATCTCTGCCTCCTGAATGCTAGGATTAAAGGCCTGTGCTACCATTGCCTGACTTCTGTGTTTACTATAGTGGCTGGCTTCCTCCTCTGAACCTCAGATAAGCTTTATTGGGGTGCACAAATAAAACAGCACCACAGATGGAGGTTGCATTACCTTCCTCTGCTATCATTCCCCATAGGTCATAGTGCTAACGTCCTTCAATTCTGCCTTTAAATCAGAGGAGAAGGATACTTTCTGGATGAGCCTCCGAGGAAGTTCACATGGCCACATCTGCAGTATCTTGTGATTCACAACAGAGGCTGCAAGACACCTCAATTCATCATTCTTTGTTCCCTTTGACTCTTTCCCCTTCTGACTGACAGTTCTCATTTAAGCACTGAATCCAGGGCTTCCAGGGCTTGCCAATACTGTTCATGTCCAAGGACCAAGGCACGTGTTTCTGATTTCATTTTTATCACAGTCTATCCCGAGAAGCCCGGGTACCTTCTGTCTACCGCCCCTCCCCCCGAAATTCTGGTGGTCCTGATGAAAAGAAGAAGGAGAAAGTGAATCCTCTCGGAATTGCTGGGGTTGCAGGGATTTCTCATGGGAACGCAGGCTTCTACAACTCACCTCATTTTGTGGGAGGTGTAAATGTTACCTTACTTCCAGGGAATCTTAATGATTCTAAAAACAATAAATGGTTAATGTAAAAAAATTGAAAAGCACAATATTGAAAAAATATAAACTATAATAAATATAAAAATATACAATAGATAAAATATAAAATGAAAAAAAATTGAAAAGAAAAATATAAAAAGAAAAGCATAAGAAGAAAGTTTATATCAGTTGTAATTCTACTACCACCCCCAAAAAACACTGGCTTTTAGCTCTCTGCCATGTTCTAAGATGCACTTGAGATCTTTAAAATATATTTAATTTGTATCTGTTTGCCATTTAATCTTCTGATGAAATGTTATGTTATAAATTATGTACAATTATGTAAAATTTATCAACTGCATAATGTTGGGTCATGTGGAACTGACATTTTAAAGAAGAATAAAACACATCTTACATTAAGCACAAGGCGGTCTAGAAATAGACCATTGTCAAGAATTCATCCTCTCCTTGTGTGCACCTCCCTGACTGAAGGCAGCTACTACTTTTGAGGATGTTCATTTCTTGCCCAGTCAGCGTCACAGATCGTTACACAGGGCTGCCCCAGTGAACCTGTACCCCTCTAGTCTGCCCTGGTGCTTCCTTCCATGGGGACTTCTGGGTTTATTCCTATCTACGACTTGCTTTGGTTAATGGGACATTAACAAGTGTGGTACAGATAAATGTTTAAAAGATACCTGCACACTGGGGTTGAGTCTTCAATCTGTTCTTCAGCAATTTCATACAAGTATATAATGCATCCTGATTACTGCCTCCCAGGGCACCCTCCTTCATCTCTCTCTCAACACTATCATCCCTCCCTCTCCTACAAGTCACTTCCTTGGGTTTTGTTTTGTGACCCATTTAGTCTAATGAGTTATATATGTTACTGCTGGATCTTGGTGGGCTTATGGGGGGGGGGATTCACAGTGGAAGGCAACGACTCCCCATCTTCCTGGATCCTGAACTATCAGCAAATAGTTCAGCAGTGAGGGGTAGGTAGGGGCTCCTGAGACCCTCTTCAATCCAAGCTTCAGTGTTGACAGGTCCATCCTTGTGCAGATCCAGTGTGGACATCCATAGCTGTTTTGAGATTTGCAATCATTGTGTATTGCCCAGAAGATGGCATTTCAGACCCCTCCACATCTTCTGGCTCTTACGTCCTTCCCACCCCCATTTTCTACAGTGTTCCTTGGGTCTCAGAGAGGATAGTATGAATTTCCTCTGTCGTAGTTAGTTTCAGCTGTCAATTTGATACAAATTAGAGACACCGGGGCAGAAGGAAACCTCAACTGAGGAAAATCTCATCCGATCGGCCTGTAGGCATGTCTGTGAAGCATCTTCTTGATTGCTAGTTAACTAACATGAGAGAATCCAGCCATGGTGGGTAGTACCCATCTTAGGCAGGAGGCCTAGGTTGCATAAGAAAGGTAGCTGAGTCTCTCTCCCTCTTTTAGCGATTATTAATGTCTGAGTTCTTTATCTAATGGTGGGACCTTGTGATATTTCCCCCATCCACACTGGGATGTTAATTGGCACTGCCATTGCTCAGCGGTCATCCCTAAACATGTATACATAGGAGCCATACTAAATGAACTTAGTAGGAGGTCATGGAGTTGAGAGGGAGTGGAGAGGACATGCGAAAGGTTGGAGCGGGGGAAACTCATGTATGAGATTCTCAAAAAAAATGTTGAAAAGAAAAGAAAGGTAGCTGAGCAAGCTAGAGGAAGCAACCTAGAGATCCGAGTTTCTTCCTGGTCTCTGCTTCAGTTCCTATGCTGAGTTCCTTCCCTGGCTTCCCTCCATGATGGACTATAATCTGCAAACAAAACAAAATAAAGCAAAACAAAACAAAAAGCCTTTCTCCCTAAGTTGTTTTTGGGTCACTGTATTGATCAAAGCAACAGAAATCAGACTAGGAACATCTTGTTTAGAGTCGAACACTCATTTGTTACTTATTCTTATCCCTGTGCATTGCCTCTTGCGTTCACCACTGTTCATTGTAAAGAGGGGCTTCTATGATGAAGGCAGAGAGTAGCATTTGTGTGTGGTTACAAACACAGATATTTAGAAGAGACTTCAACACTGTCAATTTAGCTAAACAACAGTATTCTATCCCCACCTAGGGCCTATAATCGACACCATCATGAGTAGTTGTCCAGGTTTATCATTCCAGTCATGGATTCCTACCTGTGTGTGAGTATCCAATCAGAGTGTGGGTGGTTACCCGCCCCCCCCCCCCCAAAAGCAGTGCCACTATCGCACAGGTGGGCACATCCTTCCTGACAGCTTGGTCTTATAATTCATAGGTGCACATCTGGATGAAACCATTGATTCTTTTTATTTTATTCTAGCCGCCTACATAGCACCTTGTGGGACCATGAGAGCTTGTTCTAGGTTGCTTTAAACTATTCCTTCTTAGAAACTTTATACCACCATACTTTAATGGACCTTAAGCTAGCCACTTGGAAAGGCCACATGGAGATGGTAGCAACCTAGCCGAGAATCAGAGCTAAGTCCCTACTGTATGACCCCAGTCAAGTTGTTCCAGGGAGGCTTCAGACATTTAGCCAACCTAACTGATGCTCCAGGCATTGTGGAGAAGAGGTGAACTGTTCTCAGAGTGGTCTGTACATGTCCTTGGCTTGCAGAATTGTCAACACAAGACATTGTAGTTGTGTCAATATATTACTCTTTTACATGTTTGTTATGGGAACAAAAAAAACTGAAACTCTATGCGTGCATATCTAGTTTTGTCTATTTGTGGGTTCTGTATAAAGCAAAATTATCATTTTCTTTGGTAATTTTTCTACTGTTAAACATCTTTGAGAGACACCTTTGCTACTGCTGCTTCTTCTGCTGCTGCTGCTTCTTTTTCCTCTTCTTCTTCTTCTTCTTCTTCTTCTTCTTCTTTTGGTGAGCTGTGGGGGGACCCACCCCCACTTTTTCCCCAGGGTAGGGAGAAGGGAGAAGTGAGAAATATTTAGGTAGAAATATTGATGGGAGAGACACAGAAACATAGGATATCCTCGGGAGGGCCTAGATCCTAATCCACTGGCCCCTTCTGTCTTTTCTAAAGGGCTATTTATAGGAATGCCAAGGGGTGGAGCAAAAGACCTCCCCCTAGCACAGCCAAGTGCAGACCCTTCCAAACACCTGGTAACCATGCACATGGTCAATCCATCCTCTAATGCAGCCCTGCTGGGTGAGGCAAGCTCAGATCTCACTAGGAAACCTTTGTGGTCTCCACAGTGAGCACTGCTGATGGGCATTAGACTCTTTCAGGCTGGGGATGATTAGAAACAATAGTCCTACAGGCATCTTGTGCATGTCCCTGTGGTCCACGTACAGGCATTTCCTAGGCTGTAGGATGGATATGTGCAGAGGCAACTGCATTAGGCACTGCCAAGCTGTTTCCAGAATGGCCTCTTTTTATGACTCCTCCTAGCACTGTGCCTCTGGTCTTTTATCAGTGCTCTGTAATCTCAGGCCTGTAAAGCTGGCACCTCTGTATTTATAGTTCATGTGGTTTTCATATATTTCCTAATGACTGGTGAAACTCTTTTAATGTTTATTTTATTGGTCATTTGGACATGTTGGTTTCTATCTTCTGTTGGATGTGTATTTGTGTGTGTGTGTGTGTGTGTGTGTGTGTGTGTGTGTGTGTGTGTGTGTGTGTTTTGATAGTATTAATGGGGGCTGGACCCAGGACTTTGGGTGTGCTAGCAAGCCACTTTCCTGTTGAGCTATATCCCAACTCCTTTGCAACAAGATTTTGCTTAATTGACCAGGCTGGCTTCAAACTCGTGATTCTCCTGCCCCAGATCCCTGCATAGCCAGAATGACAGTGCATACCACAGTACTTGGCTTTTCTTGTTATTTTCACTCTTTTATGATTCCTCTGGGGAGTCTTAATGCTGTCATATTTATCAGTTTAATGCTCTTGATGTCTTGTTTGAGAAATCCTTTCATACTGCAATGTAATTGGATATTCTCCTATACTTTTTAACTGATTTGGTAGTTATAGCCTTCATTGGCCTGAAGTTAATTTTGTGCATAATTAAGAGATAGGACTTAATTTAATATTTCTTCCTTGTACACCCAGTTGTCACAGTCACTATTTATGGAAAGTTCTCCTTTTCCCCATTGGCCTACAATGCTATTTTTATCTCAGATGTCTGTGTGTGAGAGGTTTGCTTCTGGATTCTCTGTTTAATTCATTAGTGAGGTTTTTGTCTTGTTATTTGTTATTATTTTGAGACAGGGTCTTATCATGCAACCTAGACTGGCCTGGAACTAGCTAGGTAGACCAGGATGGCTTTGAACTCATAGAGAGCCACCTAGCTTTGCCTCCTGAGTGCTTGGATTAAAGGCATGTACCACCACCTCCTGGCATTACATTGGTGACTTTATCATTTAATCCATTGGTGACTGTCTATTTGTGCTTGGTATCTTAGTGCTAACAAAGAAATTCTCTATCGTGACTGTCTTGGAGTGTCTGGGCTATTTTATTTCTATATTAAATTGACCACCAGTATATCATCTCCCATATGTTATATGCAGATATTTCAAGTCAAAGTTGCTAGATTAATTTGGAATGAGCATTCTACCACTCCTACATATTTCTATTTACATATTTTTAATGTATTTCAATAAAGATTTTGTAGTTTCTTCTGTGGAATCCTTGGTCATTTTCTGTCAAGTACTTAAAAAAACTATTGTAAATAGTTCATTGTTTTCTTTAAAAAATATAACAAAGTGCAACAGATGTCTGTGTGTTGGTTTTGTATTCAGCAGTTGTGATGGATAATCTGACTATCGACTTTACATCTGGATTAACTATCTGGCCTGGCACACCTGGGAGGGATTTTTTCTTAATTAAATCATTTGAAGTGGGAAGACCCACTTCTTCTCTGGATCTTTGAGATGGGAAGACACACCTGTAATCCAGATCTTTTGAGGTGGGAAGGAAGATCCACCTTTAATCTGGGCCACACCTTCTGCTGGCAGCCAATCTAAAGGATATAAAGGACATGGAAGAAGGAATCTTCTTTTCTTTTCTTTTTTTTAAAATTTTTTCGAGACAGGGTTTCTCTGTAGTTTTGGTGCCTGTCCTGGATCTTGCTCTGTAGACCAGACTGGCCTTGAACTCACACAGATTCGCCTGGCTCTGCCTCCCAAGTGCTGGGATTAAAGGCATTCGCCACCGTTGCCCGGCGGAAGAAGGAATCTTGCTCTCTGTGCTTGCTCTGGCTCTTTCTGGCATTGTGCACAGTGAAGGAGTGTTCTTCACTGGCATTGGAGCCTGCTTCTTCAGGATTCTGGCATGTAGTGAAGACCAGCTGAGGCATTCAGCCTCATGGACTGAACTGGATTCTCGGACCTTCTGCTTGTATACAATCATTGTTGTACTAGCTGGACCACAGCCTGCATGCCATTCTAATGTGTGTGTGTGCGTGTGTGTGTGTGTGTGTGTGTGTGTGTGTGTGTGTGTGTGTGTCGTGTTCTGTTCCTCTAGAGAACCCTGACTATTACATCACTCTTACTAACATCTTTATTAAGATAATTTTTAGAATTCTTTGTATCTCTGATTGTATTATCTGCATTATTTTATCTTTCCTTAATACTTGTAATTTTGATTTTTCCCTTTTCATTTTAATCTGATTTGGGCCTTTGTTATAATGCTGGGTAGACGCAGCTGCAGGCATCCTTGTCTTCCTATTCTCATCTCAGACTGAATGCATCCAGCATTTCTCTCTCAGTGGGACATTTGTTGGATTCTTTGGGCAGATAAACCTTTTCAAGCTACTGTCTTTCCATTTTTATTTTTTATTTTTTTTATTTTTTATTTTTTTTTTTTGGTTTTTCGAGACAGGGTTTCTCTGTGTAGCTTTGCGCCTTTCCTGGAACTCACTTGGTAGTCCAGGCCGGCCTCGAACTCACAGAGATCCGCCTGGCTCTGCCTCCCGAGTGCTGGGATTAAAGGCGTGCGCCACCACCGCCCGGCCCCATTTTTATTTTATAAAGAGAATTTTTTCATGTAAGGGTGCTGAATTTTGTTGTATGATATTTTGCATGTCTTGAGGTGGTAATTTTGCTTCTAATTCATTAATGTGGTGAATTACCTTAATTGATTTTTCTATTTAAGTGATTTTTAATTATGTGTAGGTGTGTGTGTCTGCAGTGTGTACACATGGACCCCAGAGGCTTTGGGTCCCCCAGAGCTGGAGTTACAGATTGCTGTGAGCTGCCTGACATTGGTGCTAGGGACTTGAACTCTGGTCCTCTGGGAGAACAGCAAGTGCTCTAACCGCTGGGCCATCTCTCTGACCCATTTTCTAATGACGAAGCAATCCCATATTCATGGTTCAGTTAACTGATACTTTATCTAAATATTTGCTTGATCACTAATAAGTACCCTAGGAAAAAATTGTTCTACTTCTATCTATCTTAAAACCTCCAGTTTTAAGTCTTCTCTTTGCATTGTGGCTTTAGGCCAGCCTATACTGTAGTACAGCCTGTGCTATCTCTAGTGAGATCAGTAACAATGTCTTCACTGCCCGAAAGACCAGAGACGAGGGCCTAGTGGATATGGCAAGGTGTGTCCCATGAAGGTAAAGGACCATCACCGACCTCTCTCCTATCTCTCTCCCTCACAGGACCTCCTCTCGCTCTGTGCCTTAATATAATATATTATATTATATAATAGCAACAGCTATTATAGGGATGTGTGGACTACCCGCCCCAAGTGCTTCCTCCTTCTTAATAAATTATAAGATGATAAGGAGCTTTATGCCCTCATACTCTACTTCCTGCCATGCCACAAACATTAGTCTTTGGAATTTAAGGCATTTTGAAATGTTCCTTAGGGGCCTAGTTACCTGAGGGAGCTGTCAATGTCTCTCAGCATAAGGCCGTATGGTCTGAATGTGGAATGTCCCCTACAGGCTCATGTATTTGAATACCTGTACTACTCTATCTCCTCTGGGGATATACCAGGTTTTTCCGTTTATCCTATAAGCAACATAACTTGGAACTTACTCTTAACAGTTGGCACCCTTTATTCCTTGTCTTTATGTCCATCTCTCTTAACTTCTTGGGGGCATTGGCACAGTTATTAGAAATGAAGGAACTGTGGGTTTCTATGATTCTGCTTCATTCCCTGTTCCTTGACTGTTCCCATTAACTCCTGATATCATCTGTTTAATAGCATTTCTCAAAGACTCTAGTGGTTGACGCCATTCTTTCCAGAACAGTTGTAAAAATATGTAATATTAAACTTTATGACCTACTGTCACTCATTGGGGCCAGCAACATGGCTAGTATAGTGAGAGCAAAGACAACATGTAGCACACACACTCCTAGGGGCGCGCAGTTAACTATACACAGGTCTTTGCCAAGTGGGTCACGGTCTTCAGGGTCTTGCCACAAGGAGAGACATTCATGCTATTCTCAGGCCTTGTCCCCTGAAGAAGTCACATGGCTCCCACCAGGAGAGGAAGTCTATTCTTAGAGTAGCAGGACCGACAGACTGCTAGCAGCAGCTGGATCAGCCCCAGCAGCAGCAGCAGCAGCAGCAGCAGCAGCAGCAGCAGCAGCAGCTGGATCAACCCCAGCAGCAGCAGCAGCTGGATCATTCCCAGCAACATCAGCAGCAGCAGCTGGATCAGCCCAAGCAGCAGCAGCAGCAGCAGCAGCAGCAGCAGCAGCTGGATCATCCCCAGCAACATCAGCAGCAGCAGCTGGATCAGCCCGAGCAGCAGCAGCAGCAGCAGCAGCAGCAGCTGGACCAGTTTCAGCATCATCAGCTTCAGCAGCAGCTGGAGCAGTTCCATCATCATCATCATCATCATCATCATCATCATCATCATCACCATCAGCGTCATCAGCAGCAGCCGCTGCCACTGCCACAGCAGATACACTCTATGCAGACCATCTGCCACTTAATTTTCTCAAACTGTTGCCTCAAGCGAAAATTCAACAAACATTCCTTAGAGGTCTACATTCAGCTTGGTTTTGTGGTTGCAGAACTGCTAATTGGACTTTGTTTCTGTCCTTAGGAAACTCACAGTAGTGGAGAGACGGAAATGTTAACAGATAATTACTACCGAATATGGAAAGTGCTAGAATGTTACATACAGAGTCCTGCACAGAAGCTCAGGAAGTGGATGGTGTGTGTGTGTGTGTGTATAGCTTGGTCTTTCATGTCCATGCTCCACAGTTCCACACCTGGTTCTTCCCAAGGAAGCCAACCTATGTGAGCTACAGCCCAGACTCCCTTATCTTCCGTCTCTTTTGCACTGGGCCAAGGGTGGTCTGTGATAGTCAAGGGTAGGTGTGGGAAGGAGGGGAGGTGTTCATTCTTTTACCTGCCTCCTGTGGCATGATCTTGGATGGCTGCGTCCCTTTGGCAGAGGACACAGCACCATTTGAGGCAGCCTCTCAATTAGACTTTCCTCATGGCTCCAATAAAGACTCCTTTTGCCTCTTAATCCCTGAGGGGATAGCAACTCTGCTCTTAGCACCCTGGGTGAGTATCAGCTCCTTTGTTGCCTTGTTAATGACTCATACCTCTATAAATCATCATATAGTGAGCCTTAGTATAATTGTTCTTAGCTGAGTAGATCATTCTTTCTCCTGGAACCAAGTCTGAGTACATCTAAATCTGTTGGAGGTGGGCAGTATGATGACCCAGGAAAGGTCTTTCTCAAAGGGGATGATGCTGGGATAAAGTTTGAAAAGCCAAAGGGATTTTGTTTAATAATCTCATTAGCTTTAATTTCTCATCATCCAAAGGCAAGAAACTGATACAGTCCCAGGCACAATCTCTCTATACTGTGAGTTTCCCTCATTATCAGTGATCCTCCGCTTGCAAAAGGGACTTATAATCAAACAAACCTGATGTACATGATAGAAGTTGTTTTTTTGATATCCGTTGTTTGAAAATATAATGAGGGTGATTTAAAATGAGTTGACATTTAATTAATCACCATAGCACATATGGAGATTTGACAATGTGTGAAATAAATTTGAAAATTATGTGTAAATCTGTGGGGTAATTGTGTGTGTGTGTGTGTGTGTGTGTGTGTGTGTGTGTGTGTGTGTGCCAGAGGTTGATGTCCAGTGCATTGCTTTATCATTCCCCACATTGAGTGTATCACTGACCCAGGATCTTGCTGATTCAGTTTGCATGGCTGGCCAGCAAGCCCCAGGGATCTGCCTGTCCCTGCACCCAGCCCTGGGACTACAGGACTCACGCTGTCACGCCCTGCTCTTGTGTGGGTGCTGGGAATCTGAACTCAGGTCCTCCTGCAGCACTTTACCCACTGAGCGATCTCCCCAGCCTTGAAATTTTTTTTTAATTCAGCATCCAGATATGTGGCTCAGATATGTACTTTGTAACCTTTGAACAACAGTGGAGGCCCTCTCTCCTAAGGTCTGTTTCCAGGGTCGGGAGGCACAGTTCTAGACTGAATCTCCCCATGTTTCTTCTTCTTCTTCTTCTTCTTCTTCTTCTTCTTCTTCTTCTTCTTCTTCTTCTTCTTCTTCTTCTTCTTCTTCTTCTTCTTCTTCACTCCACTCCTTCTGGTGCGCAGAACCTGGGCCATTGGATATTAGAGGTAGAAGAACATACAAGCACTAATTTATGAGATCTAATTGCTTCTGTCTTATAGACTAGCAAAAAAACCAAAACAACTAAATCTAACCAAACAAAAACAACGGTGCCATATAGTCTCCAGGGTCATGTGGCCAGTTAGTGGCTGAGTCAATAGGAAAACCTGGGTCTTCTGTCTTCCTATCTATAGTATTTCCTACTATTGAAAAATAAAATTTGTTATTATCCCATGGTAACATTATGTGTCAAAAATCTGATCTCCTGGTGCCCTCCAGATTGAGCAGATGGTAAACATTTCCTTTCTCCCCCAACCCTCCCACTCTCTGCTCATTCTAAGGCAGAAAGTCCTGGACTGGCAGAGAGTCTGCTCCAAGCTAAGGACCAGTTCCGTGGGAACATAACGGGTGAGTAGGCTTAGCCCATTGCAGATTAAAGGCAAGAACGGTCCTCTATCCCCTCCGCCCCCCAGGTATCAGAAAGATTTGCTAGCCATAGGCTGAACAGATAGGGTGGAGACTAACAGTAGATGTAGCTCCTGGATAGAAAGGCAGCTGGGCTAGCCTGAGAAGAGGCTATAGGTTGGCCCATGTTAACCATTTTGTCCTTGTACGTGTAGAATCTTTCACAGCTCAATTGTTGGTATCTTGGAGAGCCAAGATACATCCTATGAAGTAGATAGTAAATGACTAGTCTCTAGAGTAGTAACCTGGCCAGCAGCATCTGACCTGGGAAGGCCAACAGTTTATCTCAACTCAGGCTCTCTGACTTCTTATCACCCACAAGCTGCCGTCACACCACACTCCAAAGGTTCCTGAGAGGCTTGTGTGGGGTGTGTGGGAGGGAGGATCTTCCCTCAGCAGAGCTAAGTACACCTGCTGATTGTGTTTCCTCCTCAAGGTCAGAATACAGATCTGAGCCAGCCAGTGATGTACCCAGACTAGAAGGGCCCTAGCCAGATGGGCATCCAGATAGGTCCAGTCTATTCTCTGCATCAGACACATCTACAGACGCTTTGGAAGTGTTAACACCCTGAAAAATAAGCATCTCTTTTTGGAATGTGCTGCTGTCTTAGAATGTTCCACATGTGGAAGGAGATAGAGTTTATGAGGGCAATAATGAGTACTCATTTCTCTGCTAAGAGTGTTTCTAGATACTGTAGCCTGAATGAGATCCGGCATGTCTCAGTCTTCTCGGCATTGCTGATTGGCCAGAAATGGACTCTGGTCCAAGCTGAGCCAATTAGGCTCCCATCCCGCTGTAGCTGATTTTCTAGAAATGAGCAGCTGGGCTAGGGTGGGCAGTTGAGACATTTCCTGGGATTGTTTTTCCTTGGATTATGTCTGGTGACACAGCTGGATGGGATGAGCCTGTGCCACTGGGTGACACAGCTGGATGGGATGAGCCTGTGCCGCTGGGTAACACAGCTGGATGGGATGAGCCTGTGCTGCTGGGTGACACAGCTGGATGGGATGAGCCTGTGCCGCTGGGTGACACAGCTGGATGGGATGAGCCTGTGCCGCTGGGTGACACAGCTGGATGAGATGAGCTTGTGCCGCTGGGTGACAGCTGGATGGGATGAGCCTGCGCCACTGACTGTCACATTTCTGGTAGCTTGAGCGAGACTAGGAGAGAAAGCTGATGGGCAAAGAGACTGAGATGGGAGCTCCTGGGAGCCTCAGTCAAGCCCTGGACCAGCTGACCTTCAGACCATGAATTTCCGCAGTTCAGTTATATAAGTTAAAAAATTCCACGTGTTTCTTGCAACCAAAAGAACACTGACAAACTCAGACGTGGAATAGAAGCTGAAAGTAAGCTTCACATGCAGCTCATCTTGAAATCGCTGCTGTCTGTCTGTTGTCGCCGTGAGATCTGCTCTGAGTAGACCCAGGGGGATTTATGATAAAAATTAATTAAGCTTCCACTATTCTGGGTCTCTAATGGATAGTGAATGTTTGTCTACAGATCTACCCGGGAAAGCCGCACGGGGAAACCTCCAGAGAAATGAGTGCAGACGCAAGGATTTGTTTAATGTTTTGCGAACACCTTTCAAATTCTAGCTCTGGCATCATTACTGAGAGGGCAGAGGAAGCCCTGGGCGAGATCTAAGGCAAGAGGACCAGTCAGAGAGAAGTCAAGAGCCAGTCCCAGCAGTCAGGGCAACCACGGAGTCTGTGACTGTGCTAAACTGAAGGAGGCGAACACACACGATCTGGAGGGGCTTTAGTGGAGACATTTAGGGTTAAGGAGGAGGGTAGGAGCCACCGCCCATGAGCTAAGCCAGCTTCTGAGTTTTGCTTTCTCCTCTGCATGCTCCCGTATGTTTATTTGTTTCACCGATTTCTATTTTATTCTATTTCTAGACAGTTTCCTATGTTCTGGGCTGGTCTTGAACTTGTGTAGCCAAGGATGACCTCTAACTCCCTCTCTTTCCGCCTCTACATTCCAAGTGCTATTTCTATCCATACTTGAGTACTTCCGGTGCACCAGGCACTGCCCTGGTGCTGGGTCCCCTTTGTGTCCTGGTGTGCCCACTGAGGTTGCAGTCTGGTGATTGTGCATGGCAGTCAGGTATTACGTAGAAGACGAGGAGGAGGTGAGTGAGGAAGGAGTGGATTTGCCCGAAGCAAGGCCGCAGCCGATCCGGCTGGGCCCAGAGGCTCTGGGAAGGGAGAGCCGTCAGAGAAAGGGAAGACCCGGGATGACGTTACAGTTTGGCACTTTCAGACCTGAAGAAGGGCCGTGTTCTCTACAATACAAATTTCCTCAGGACACAGACTGTGGAAATCTCTTCCTCATTTTGGCTGCCCTTTTGGGGTAAGTGGCGGGAGGAGGAGGGTATGCTGGTTTTTCGTAGATTGACAGCTCCAGAACCCAATCCGAGTCACTGATTTCCAAGCATGTAAAGAGGTAAAGACAGACTCATGAGTAACTCAAACTGCCAAGTGCTTGTCTACAAGGAGAGGTCAGAGGAGTTGAAAGCGGATCCCTGGCGACAATGCAAAGGCAGTGTTATCAGAAGCTGTGAGAAGAGAACAGTCTGGTTTTATAGAATAACTCTTACACGACTGACCCAGGAAACAGCGCCACTGTGGCCACGTTTGTCAACGCTGCCTGGTTATGGTATCTGAGGGCTCTACAGGTAAGCCTTAGTTGTGGGGTTGTGTTCTCAACGCGGTTTCCTCGCTGGAAAGCTGCTCTATTCAAGTGCCCAAAAGACTGACAGCATGGTAATGTTTTGTAGTAATAAAGGACACATAAAAAAGATTCAGTGAACTAGAATCCGGTATTTAGATCCTAATATTTTCTGGGGCAATACCTGGAAGCATCATATTATATTAATAAATTAGGTATTTAATAAAGATAATTAAGGTATTTAATGCAAATAAATTTCTATTTAATACAAACTAAGTATTCGTTGATGTTCTACAGTGGTGGTTCCTAACTTTTTGGGGGTTGTGGGTGTTTTAACTTTCCAGATGGTTCAGGACTTCACAGGCCTTTTGAATTACAGCTGTTCTCCAGACAATGAGCCTCTGCTCCACAGGGTCCTGCAGTGTGAGGCACTTCTGAACTGTAATTTAAAGACCTCACTTGACTCAACTCTGCTTGTGATGATGGCTGACTAAGTAGGAAGTTTTAATACAAAAATGGAAATTTGCAGGCTATTGAGATGTCTGTAGATAGCCAGAACTGGAAAAAAACTCTGGAGAGAAGGGAAACTCACTGAGGTGAGCACCATGCTCCAAATAGCTTTTTCCTTCAAGATGTTTCTTTGATCATTAAGCATCAGGGACTCAGAGCTTGAGAAACCAAGCAGAAAACGACCCCTAAGAGACAGAATATGAGCAGGACTGTCATCAGTTCCTCATGGCTGGGCAGACAGAAAGTAGAGTTTTAGGATTACAGAGACAGCAAAATTTTGATTGGCCAAAGTCCTGCAGAAAATGATTCAATCTAAACCATTTAGGTACTCGTGGAGCAAAAGGAGGTGGCTAAAAGGTAAAGTTGCTGAAAAGAGTTTGCTCTCAGTGCTGGAGAGAGAAAAACTGGATCTCTCACTCATCCAAGGAAGAGAGGCTTTCCTCTGTATTCCATAATCTAGAACTGGAAACTATCCCTCTTAAAAAAAACCCCTCCCTGTTGCAGAATATTTGTTTAACTATGCAAAGATGTGTTGCATTTTAATTATGTAAAGATGTGTTGCTGTTTTACCTTGCCTGCCTAAGGCACCTGAATGGTCTAATAAATAATTGAATGGCCAATAGTGAGGGAGGAGGCATAGGCGGAACTTCCGGGCAGGGAGAGTAAGTAGAAGAAGGAATTTAGGCTCAGGAAAGAAAGAAAAGGAGACAACAAGGAGATACCAGGGAGATGCCAGGGGCCAGTCAGACAGACATGGAAGAAGCAGCCAAGGAAGACATACAGAATGAAAGAAAGGTAAAAAAACACCCCAAGGCAAAACATAAATGAATAGAAACAGGTTAAATTAAGTTAAAAGAGCTAGTGAGACAAGCCTAAGCTAAGTTTACAAATTCATAATTAATAGTAAGTCTCCGTGTTTTTATTTGGGAGCTGGATGGGCTCAAAGAAAATTCCAACTACACCTCCCAATGTCTGAAATGGAAAACATAATAGACAGGTTAATAGCATGTCATTGTCACCTGAAGAAATGATTAGACATTGAAAGATGAACAAACATGAAATACAGAGTCTGGAGCATGAAGACTTTGTGTTTGTTTTTAGAGAACATACAAGAAAGAAGCACTGGAAACAGGTGGGATAGGCGACGAGACCAAATAAACGTAGATGTGAACACCTGGGAAAGAAAGCAGATGAATTAGAAGTAAAATTTCTAGAGGTGAAGGATTTTCACATCTGAGACAGAGTAATGTTATCAAGCTGTAGAGTCATGATACATTATAAAACACAGCAGTATAAACACAAAGAGAACCACACCTAAGCACATCACAGTACAAGCTCTAATAAGAGAACTAGAGAGCACGATCTCAGCCATACAGAAGGAAGTGAGAAGTGAGAGAATGAGGAACAGGGAAGAGACACAGCCAGAAAACAAGTACAAGAAGATAGATATGAACTTCAATATGAGAAATTATATTAAATGTGCCTGACTTAATACTCCAGCTAAACCATAGGAAGAAATGGGAAGACATGCACAGCGGTGTATCTCTTATTAAAAAATACATCCAATGTATAAGGACTCAAGTAAGCTAGATTGTAAGGCAAGACATATTTCGAGAAATGAAAAGGATACTTTAAAAGTCAGTCCTGTAGGAAGACAATTCATTGTTGGTTAATCCTATTAAAGGAACTTCAAAATATATAAAGCAAGAACTCTGAATATAAATACACAGTAGGATTCATAGTTCTAGTTGAGATTTTAAAAATGAATTTTCAAATAGTATGTAAAAGAAATGTATATCAATAGAGACAGAAAATTCAGAAAACTTGAGCAAATGGGTTCAGTTTATAGCAGCATAGTTAGAACAACATATCCAGTAAGTCCAGAGTACACATTTTTAAAGATGAAAGTTTCAAAGAATCATATGAAACTATAAATCAATAACAAAAACAACTAGAAAAATCTCCACATATTTGGGAACGAAGTGGTATATATCCAAGTGTCCCAAGGGTCAAGGAGAGGATGCAGTGAAGATTTGAGAAGCTTATGGATGAGATGACAATAAAAATGAGACATCTCAAATTATGTAACTGAGGTTAAAGCCATATTTAGGGGAAACATTTTATATTTAAATGCATATGTTAAAAAAACCACTTAAATTATTTACGCTCCCATCTCAACATACTTGAAAAGAATGGCAAATTAAACTAAGAAGGTGGAAGGACTAAAATGAGCAAGAGTAAAAATGAAATGGAAAAAGTCATAAAATAGAGGAAATCAGCAAATCTAAATGTTCATTCTTTGAAAAATCTAATAAAATTGATGAATCTATATAGGGAGATTAATGAGAGAGAATATGAATACAAATGACCACCATCTTGTATGGAAAGTCAAGTATCACTGAAGATTCTGCTAAAATTCAGAAGATAATTTTGTCATTCTGACATGCACAGGACCTGCACGGGTTCAAACCAAACAAAATCTCAGCCCTGAGTGGGGAAGTGGACACAAGGTCCCCCTATAACTAAGAAGCGATTTGAATTGACCCCCAGTGGGAAAGGGAAAATCTGATTTCTCCGGTGGAGTGACCCTGGCTGTACCAACCGCACTCCAGGGCAGACCGCGTGCCCACAAGGAGTTGGCCAACACAAAACAGACTCCATGTTTCTGTGTGTGTGCTCTTTGTTTTGTTTCATCTTGGTATTTCTTTTTAGCTTGTTTTTATTTTTATTTATTTAATTATTTTTGAGATCAGAAGAACATGAACTTGGGTATGCAAAGAGGTGGAGAAGATCTGGAAGGAGTTGGGGGAGGGGAAAGAATATGATAAAAATATATTGTATGAAAATTTATAATAAAAAATGAATTACAAAACAAAAAACTTTGTAACTGAACTTAAAAATTAGATGAATGGGTACATACTTAAAAACACATTCCTGTAAAACCTGATACAACAAGGAATAAAAATTCTAATTAGTCTTATGTCTATTTAAAAATTAAATTTGGAAGTCATTGTCCTCCCACTCCAAGCCAGATGTTATCCCCAGTGAATTCTTGAAACATTAAAAAAAATAAGAATTAGACAAATTCTTTCTAGAATTTGTTTCTGTTTCCATTACAAAGTGGAAATGGTTCTAACTCATTCTATGAACACAAATAGTTTTGATGCCCAAACCTGGTAATAGTCACAAAAATAGGAGTAGAAGCTTCCTTAAGAACATAATTGTGGGCCTATGCAGGGTCGCTTGGCTCGGCCTGGGAGGAGGGGACTGGACCTACCTGGACTGAGTCTACCAGGTTGATCTCAGTCCTCGGGGGAGGCTTTGCCCTGGAGGAGGTGGGAATGGGGGTGGGCTGGGGGGGAAGGTGAGGGGGGGCGGGGAGGGGGGAGAACAAGGGAATCCGTGGCTGATATGTAGAATTGAATTGTATTGCAAAATAAAAAATAGAATAAAAACAAAAAAAACAAAAAAAATAGAATAAAAAAGAAGCATTCTGAATAAAATCAACAGAAATTCAAAAAAATAGAATAATAAAAAAAAAGAACATAACTGTAAAACTGTTGGAAAAGTAATTGATAAAATTTTATACCCATTCATAGTTTATAAGGAAAACCAAACCAACCAACCAAACAAACAAACAAACAAATGAACACACTCACTCCATGTTAAAGTTCTTATTAATAAGAACAAAGCATAGTGGCACATATGAAGATGCTATAATGAAAGTCATTACTTTGTATGGTACCCTAAAAAATAAAAATAAAAAGAACATGTTTCCCATTCTGAAATTTCACTGAAGAATACTTTCAGCATGAATCGTGTGGTAGAATATCCACGGTTACAAAGCAACCATCACGGGAGCTTTCATGGCGATTACATTGTGCCAGACACTGTTCTGAGTTTAATCCTCTCAGAGCCCCACTGAGACACAAGAAGGGGAGACACAGAGGAGGCAAGCCACTGGCTCTACAGAGTCAAGACTGGAAGAACTGACATCAAGACCTGAGATTTTAAACAGTGTCATTCGTGTGCCCCCTTCTCAGGCACTGGCTCTTCATTCACTTTTCCTCCGTCTTCTAGAAATTTGTCCACAGGACTCATCTCCCACTGCTCTCCAGGTCCCTGATGCTCCGCATATCCTGTCCCCTAACTCTCTTTCTCTTTCTGTGACTCACTTTCTGTTCCTCCACCAAGAGTCAGCAGGTTATGGCTGCCTAGATGACAAGTGGAACCATGATTCAACCAATAAGGAAAGAACAAATTTGATGTCCAGGGCCTCACACTTGTGAAGTGTGGGACAGAGTTCCTCTGTAGGGTAAAGAAACCTGAAGGTTCTAAATGAGGCAATTTAATGAAAGGGTAGAGATGGTTTGACTTCTTAATTTATTTAATTAATTAAATTAGGGTGTTGTATGTGGTGTGTGTGTGTGTGTGTGTGTGTGTGTGTGTGTGTGTGTGTACATGTGAATTTCAGCAAACTAGCTACTCTGAACTTTGGATTCTTTGACATTTTATAATAAAACTTATTTTTTGTGTGTTAGCTTTTATTAAAACTTTTTTCTTCTTAAGAAATTTTTTATTCATTTTACATACTAATCACAGATCCCCCTCTTCCTTCCTCCCACCCCTCCAGCCTCCCCCCGAATCCACCCCCCATTCTCTCCTACAAGAAGGTAAGGCTTCCCATGGGGAATGAGCAGATAATAAAACTTCTTATGCACTTTTTCCCTGTCATTACATACATGCTTCTTTATCTATGGGGGTCCAAATTTTTGATAAGATATTCAAAATGATGTCTCTGACCTTCAGTGGAATATAATCCCAGTGATAACAAGCTCATCTAATAAAGTTCTTCCTGGTATCTACAAACAGGTGTCACCAGACTGTTAGCTAAACATTTAGAAAAGGTGGAGGCTGCCCTACACATACGATTTCTTTCACAGATACGTCTATTGTGGTTTGAATAAGAATGGCCCCCATAACTGGTCCTGTGGAAGGATATCCACAGGATCTCCATGACTCAGGGTGGTTTTGGGATATCTGAGAAGAGTTTGAGTGAGGATCCAGTGACGTTGGTGTACCAGAAACTGGAGGCCTTGAGCTAGACAAATGACTCATTGTAATGAACATTTGCTAGTAAAGCTGATTGGACAAGAGGGTATACTGTGACACACTGCAGCTCCCAATGCCACCAGGATGAATGAAGATGTGTAGGAGAGGCAGGAAAGATGGAGGAGCGAAGAGATTTTTGTTGTTGTTATTTGTTCTTTTTTGTTTTTCTTTTTCTGTTTTTTTTTTGCTTGTTTTGTTTTGGTATGGTTTGCTTTGATTTTTTTTAATTTTCATTTTGAGGGCACTTTGGGGGGAGGGACAGATATGGAGGGAATGGGAGGGAAGCAGAATTGGGGCTCATGATGTGAAATTCCTAAAGATTCAATAAAGAAATTATGAATTATTTATATATATAATGAATGGCCCCCATAGGCTCATATATTTGAATGCTTAGTCATCAGGGAGTGGAACTGTTTGAAAGGATTAGAAGGATCAAGAGTTGTGGCCTTGTCAGATGAAGTGTGGCTTTGTTGGAGGAAATGTGTCACTGGGGGCAGGTCTCTCTCTCTCTCTCTCTAGTTTTTGCTATTGTTATGTTTGTGTCATAAATATTAATTTAATGGGTTAAACATTAATATTGTTAATGGTCAATTTAAATAAACACAAATTAAATATCTCACCCTGGGCTGAGCTCTTCTATTTGTATCTACCTAAACGGATGCAGAGAATAAATGGAGCTTGTGATTGTTTATTTCCAAGCTTTTCTTGTTATTTTGGCTGATCTGTTTGGGGTTGCTCATAAGGTTTGGGTCTAGTCACCTTTGCTGACTTTAAGAACTATCTCCAAGGCCCATATGTTATCTTATGAATGCTTATTAGGTCATACATCAGAATCCTTATTGAATAGCAGATAGGATATGTCTTAAGCTGCAGGCAAATAAGATACAGTCATGAGCTGTCCACCTCCTTCTCCCAGGACATGGCCTGCCTGTGATGCTCAGGCTTTCATATTTGTTTAGCTGCACAGAAACAGAAATAAATCTTATTAGGAAACATTCTGTTCTGGAGCTTGCCTATTAAGTCTAGCCCATTCTGACTACACACCAACACCTTAACTATGCTAAGTAGAGACGTCCTTCTCCACCTTACAAGACTTAGCTGTATTGTTTAATTGTTTTTTTTAAATTAATGTATGAATAGTTTTATTCCAAATAACCAAGCTCTGACACTTTAATTAAAGCTTCATAAAGTATTGATATGTTCTAAAATATAGACGGTCAATTCTGGGCTCAACTTTCAGTGTCTTCCTATTAGGATTCTGGTGACAATTTACTAATCAAGATTACTTGCCCCCTTTTGTGTGAGGGATTACCTTTGATCCCCCAAGAACTTACCCTATATCATTTTATTCTAGAAGTTTACTTTTTTTTACCCCTTCTGTTGTCTTTATTACTTAATTCTTGATTCTGTACTCGCAATGTTTTGAAAGTAACATCATTAAAGACTGTGAATTTGTACTTCTCAGGGTCCACCCACATTAGTTTCTTAGTGAAATTCTACAGACTTCTGCTTACACTGGTGGGGGAAGTGGCGGGCCATCTTCTATCTGTCCCTACAGGATGAGGATTCTCTGTGTTCTCTTGGATGGCTGCCCTGTCTTTGTAGCATTGCTACCCTCTCCTCTTTCTCAAGCCAGCATTTCAAACCTCTCCACAGGAGAATAGGCAACTTTTTGTTGGGCTATGAAGAGAAACTTATCTTGTATTGCACATTTGCTATATGGTATAATAAACATCCACCTGGAAGTGTGCATAAGGGTAACTTAAAAACTTGCTATTTAATTCCTTTGTGCTCCAGACCAAGAAGTGGGGAATACCTACCTTCCCTGAGCTGACTGCTCTAATGACTCTAGAGATTCCCCCAGCAGGCTTCAGTAGACTGGCTTTATAACTGAATCCTAATGTAACTGGCTCTCCATTTCTGAACTATTCAAAATTTAATTCCAGTAAAATGGTAACATAAAATGGGCATTATACAAGATTCCTTGCACAAGAGAAACAGGTTTGCATGGAGCCTCCACAGCTTTTGACTCGTGTTTAAATCCATGTCTTCCTCCAAGCTCATATCCACTCAACGCTGCATGATTATGGATTTTAGATCTCTAGTGTGAGTACTGAAAAGAGTGTGTAAACATCTCAATCCTAAGATCTTGGTTTTGAACACTGGGAACCCAGCATTCTGCATCATCACTTCTCACTCTTCTTTGTCAACCGTCTTGTAGAATGCACCATTGCAATTGGGATGACTTGGTTAGGGATGCAGATGTTACGAATGTTGAGTCTTTTAAAAGAAAGCTAAGCGATTGGGTCAAGTCAGTTCACATAGGATTTTCTGTATAGAGATTAAACTTCTACTGAGACATTCAAGAAGTACAGAAACCTCCCTTTTGCTGACTTGCAATACTTCTCAGCACAACAAAGCACGCGCAGTCCTTGAGAAGGAGCCTTCTGAGGCTGGAGGCTTGAATTAGTCCATTGAAGTTGGCCAGGAGCCCAGATAATGGAATCTCCACCTTCATGTCAAGACTCTCAGGTTCTAGGAACTTCCAAACACAGCATGAATATGCTGCACTTCTTTTGTGACTCCCTATTGAGCTTGATGAGGCAAGAGGAAAACCACAAAGCTAACAGGCTTCTGGTAGGGTTAGAACCTGGCACTGGGGAAGACTTTTCCCATTGTTTGGCATTATGAGCTTTTCTATAACCCAGGCCAACTGCAACTGTCCTGGTAGACAACAAAGCTGTGTTATTTAGAAAGAGTGTAGGTGTGAGTGGACGCCTCAGCAGTCCCAATATGATACTGAAGGCCGGGAGGGTTCCTGGAGAGCAACTGATCCTTGTCTATGTTGGAAGGCCAAAGAAGCCGGGTTCTGATGAGCAAAGGATGGTGCAGTGCTGGCAGCATCAAGAGGACATAGTCTAGCGAGAAGTAAAACGTTGCAAGCAGCTCTGCTTTGCCTTCAGACTTCTTTATATCCCACTGCCACTAGAAGGTGCCACCCGCTCTGCAAGCAGGGCTTTTCTCCTCAGTTAGCCCTTCCTGGAAATGTCCTCACAGACCCACTCAGAGACATCTACTTTATTTGATTCCAGATCCATCAAGATGCCAATTGAGATTAACCATCACAATTACAGGTGTCACTTTGGGTAGAGACTTGAAATTCAACAACTATGGGGTTGGAACTTTGGTTCAGTCCTGCGAAGTTGAGTCCCTGCTTAGTGAGGAACAAATCCAGGGTAAGTTTGGAGTCGTTCCTATTTTTATCACAGAAGGTGATGACATGGGCTATTTCCAGGATTCAAAATGTACTTATAAAACTGTATTCAAAACATGTTTATTGAGTGTGTTTGCTGTATGTAGTATTGGGTTTCATAAATTTAATTTATCTCAAATACTTCCTGCACTGGGACCATATTCACCCAGAGTCCATGCCCTTCCACACTCTGCCCCTTCCTTTTCCTTCCAACTAGTCTTTTCCTTCTCCTAGTCTTCCTTCCACTTTCGTGACATTCATATATGTATGAATATATGTATCCTTATAGGATTTTAAGAACTACAATAAGAGAAAACATGAGACGTTTGTATTTCTATGTCTGGCTCTTTTAACATGATGCTATCTAATTGTATCTACTTTCCAGAAAATGGCATAATTCCATCTTTTTTCAGTTTAATATTACTCCATTGTGTATGTATCTCACATTTTACTTATCTTCATATCTATTGATGGGCCTCTAAGCTAATTCCATAACTTGGCTCATGTGCTGCAATAAATATAAATATCCAGGCATCTCCGAGGTGTGTTGACCTAGAGTCCTTTGGATAGATCCCCAGGAGTGGTATAGCTGGGCCATATGGTTGCTCTGTCTTCAGTGTTTTGAGGAACTTCCATACTGATTTCTGTAGTGGGTAGGCCAATTTGCATCCATGCCAGCAGTATATAGGGGTTCCCATTTCCTCATAGTCCTGCCAGCATTTGTTGTTATTTCCTTTTTCTTTATTTTTCTTTTCTTTTTGAAATTACATATAACTACAACATTTCTCCTTGCCTTTCCTCTCTCCAAATCCTCCTATATGCCACTCTCCACTTTCCTTCAAATTCATGGCCTCTTCTTTCATTATTTCTTGCATATATATACATATATATATATATATATATATATATATATATATATTCCTAAATATAACCTGCTCAGTCCATATAATGTTACTTATATGTTTTCAGGGCTGACCATTTGCTGTGTGACAAGACTTTTCCTGAGGAAATGCAACACACAAGTCTACTTATCCCAGATAGAGAACTCATGACATATCAAAGTAGAGAAACCACTGAAGTTCAATTTCATGAACCAATGAGCTTTGTTGCTGTTACTTATAGGAGTATGGCTGAGGGGTTATTTACAGGAACGGAAATGCGGAAATGCTCAAAGACAGCTGCATCACCAAAGCCCAGCCCAGCATGAGTGACAACTCTTAAAAGCTGGATCTCACTGTGCAGCCTGTAGGCAGCTCCACAGGTTGGAAGGTGTGCTTTCCAAGTGACTCAGTTGGTCTAAACCTCCTCTAGACTGCTTAGCTGGTTTCTGCTTCTCACAAGGAGCTGGTCTGGTCTCAGAGTCTTCTTTGCAGCTTGGCTTGTCTGAGAGTGACTCTCAGAAGTCTTTATTGCTTACTTTTGGGAGGAAGGGACCTATTGAATCTGGTCAGTTTCAGGGACTTCCTGAAGCTATTTTGAGCTGTTTACCTTTGAGCTCAAGGAGCTGCCCTGAAGGGTGGAATGTTTAATCTTGAAGGGAACTGCTACACAACACCCATTGACACTGGACAGCCAATTGGTATGCTCCATTCTAGGAAAGAGTTGTCTTTGTTCAGCTCATGTTTGGGCAGTCATATTGGTGATATTTTCTGGGTGTAGCTTCTAATATTACAAAGAGATACAATCTCACAGCAAACTTCCTGATCCTCTGATTCTTACAGTATTTCCACACCCTCTTCTGCAATGTTCCATAAGCCTTAGGTGTTGGAGTGTTTTATAGATGAATCCATTTGGTCTGGGCTTCACAACTCTGCATTTTGATTAGTTGTGGTCATCTCTACCTATTGTAAAGAGAAGTTTCCTTGATGAGGGATGAAGACTGTACTTATTGGTAGATATAAGGAAAAATATTTATAAGTTGTTGTTAGAGATTATGCTGGTTTGGTAAAGTGATTGTAGATTCTTCTCCAACAACCACTACTTTGTTAGCATTGAGCAGTTAGCTAGGTTTCCAATATCAAGCATGATCTCTGTCTCATTGAACAGGTTGCAAGTCCAATCAGAGAGCTGTTGGTTATAGCCAAGGTATGTGTGCTACCAACAGCCCCTTATGGTTATGGTGCCATGTTGGTCATGGATGTGGTTCATTGGCATTGTAGCTGGATAGGATTGTTGGTCTCATCTCTCCTTTAGAAGCCTAGAAGCCAGGAAGAAGGCATTCAGGTCAGTTCCAGCTCAGGGGTTTCTGGGCTGTTTCTTAATGATAGCCATTCTGACTGGGGTGAGATGAAATCTCATTGTGATTTTTAACTTTCAATCCCTGCTGGCTAAAGACATTGAGCATCAAAATGGGTACTTCAATGCCATTCTGTTGATGCCAGCTTTGTGTCCTGAGTGTGACCCTCATATTCATACTCAGTTTAGCTAGTCTTTGAATGACTTGCTTTCCAGTAGGATTCTCACTCCTTTGTCTACAAACAGACTTGCTTACCTAGTAGTGACTCTGTCTCCTCACTTCAGTGTCCTAGCTCCACACAGGCCGAACTGATGACAGCTTGTCAACAGAGACTCAGAACAAGCCTAAATTGATTTATAATAATTCAATAATTACTCAATTCAATACAATAATTCAAGCTTTCAGCCTTCACTGTGGAGACTTTAGGCAGCTCTAGGATAGAGGGATATTTAAAACACCTCAGAGATCCTCCTTTACTTTCTTTAGTTACTGTTCTGTCTCTCTTCTTTCTCCTCCTCTTCCTACTTCTCCCTCTGGGACAAGGTAGCACTATGTAGCTTAGGCTGACCTAAGCCTCACAATCCTCCTGCTATTAATTCCTCTAAACTGAGATTACTGGTGTGGACCTCCAAGCTCAGCCTGTAGCTGATTCTTGACACATGGCTTCTTACCTAATTACAGCCCCAAACAAGAGCTTTCCACAAACTTCCCTCTGGCTCCCAGAGCAGAAACTGCTCTATTTATCCAGATTAATTAGAGTAACCATTGCATGAGAATTTATCTTCCAATAGACTGTAGAATGGGAGTTGGTGGCCATCTGGAGGTACTTTTATTCATGCTACTCTTTCCTTAAAATCTTAATGGCTGAAATAGTCACTATACAAAGCTTTGGGTCTCTGGTAGAGGCAAGACTGGAGAAATATCACAACTGGGAGCAAACTCTGTTAGCACTGAGTGAGTAGAGACCGGAGATACTGATGAACAACTATAATGCACAGGACAACTGCTCATAAGAAAGAATTATCTAATCCAAGATACTAATAATGGTGCAGTTGTGAGATGATGATCTGAAGCAAGCGAAAAAACATATTTGATGTTGAAGCCAGTCCCAATTATTTGCTGTCTGTGACAGGAACAATGTATTCAGCAGCATGCCTAAGTTTTACCTGGGCATTTATGAGTGGCATATTTATTTACTGATATTCCTTCATTAGGGCAAGAAGAAAGGGTACTGGCTATTTCCTATAACTGCCTGGAATGTTTTAAGTGTCACTTTCTATTCTAGACATGAATATCCACACTGTCTACCAAGAAGGTAGCCACATTTGAAGCTGTAGAAATCTCATAAACTCAAAGCCTAAGTAGCCTTTTCTATCCTGACAAAAGAGCACATTGCTCGCACCTTGTACAGTTCACACTACCGTCTTTGTTTTCTTCGGGGATGAATGTGCACATCTTTATGAGCCAAACATTGAGTACTTTAGAATGCTGTCTAAATCTTGGGGACAGACCTATTTCAGTTTAAAAGTTCCCTCCAGAGCTTTCTCAGGCCAGGTTCAGAGGAAGAATGGTAATAGTGAATACTGAGGAATTATACAACACCTGGCTGAAAGGTCTCCCTTCTGTTGGTTCTGGAAATAGCAAATGAAGCAAAGCAGACCCCTAGCAATTTAAGTTCAAGAAAGGAAAGTATCGAAAGGCTCTTTTTAGACTTTGGTCATTTCAAAACCCAGGGCAAGCCTGGGAACAGAGATACCTCAGTTCCATTCAAACTTTATTTATTGCGTTTGTGCATGTGTGAGTGCATTAGCGTATGTACAGGTACATGTATGTGTACATGTGTATCTGGAGGCCGAAAGTCAATCTCAGGTTTCCCTCCCCAAGGTGCTTTTTAGACAAATTATCTTATTGGCCCGAAGTTCATCAAGTAGGCCAGGTAGGCTGGCCAGAGAGCGCCAGGGTTGTCTCCCCCTCCCCCAAACTGGGATTACAGGTACACACTGCCACACCTGGATTTCTTTTAAGTGTAGGTTCTATGGATTGAAGTCTTCATCTTGCAAGGCAAATATTTATCAAGTAAGCTATCTTCTCAGCCTTATTTATTTACTTTTGTGAAAGGCCTCTTGTTGCCTAGGCTGGTCTTGAACTTGTGAGCTAAAGTGGTCCTCCCTCCTCAGCCTCCCAGACTGCTGGGATTGCAGGCATGCACCATCTTGCCTACCTAGTGGTGATAATTTACAGCCTTGTTCATAACTAAACAAATCTAGAGTCAGGGCTCAAGTTGGTAACATGAAGAGACAACCCAACCCAAGAATTTGTATCTGGAGCTAAAGAGAGGGCTCAGTGATTAGAAGTACATACTGTCCTGCTCTTGCAGAGAACCTGAGTTCAGCTCCCAGCACCCATGTGAGGCAGCTTACAACCACTCTATTTCCAAGGGATCTGATACCCTCTTCTATACTCAACAGACACTTTTACTCACAAGTGAATATACTTGCACACAAACACACACATATTCACATAATGGAAAAATAAAAACAAATCATTTAAAATATTTTACTTAGTTTGGGGAATTTCATCAGTAAGTACGGCATTTACATCGTTTCTCCTTCCTTTCCTCCCTCCAGTTCCTCTCTGTCCCCCTACTCCTTCTCAAATTCATTGCCTCTTATTCTGTATTAATGTTACATATATTTACACATAAACATGTATAAATACAACCTAATCAGTTCATTTAGTGTTGCTCATATGTAGATGTGTTTAGGGTTGACCACTTCAGATTGATAACATATCAGGGACTGTAACAGGCTTTCTTTTGGGCCACCAACCAGCTCCCAAATAATGACGTGGAGAATTATTATTAGTTATGAATGCTCAGCCTTAGTTTAGGCTCATTTCTTGCTAGCTCTTATAACTTAACCTGTTTCTCTTCATCTATGTTTTGCCTCGGGGATTTTTATCTTTCTTTTCTTCTGTATGTCTTACTCCGTGTCTGGCAGGCTGGACCCTGGTGTCTCCCTTTCTTTCTCCCTTCTTCTCTCTTCTATCATTCTCCCAGAGCCTAGATTCCTCCTCTTACTTATTCTTTCTGCCCATGAGCCCACCTATCTCTCTCCTGCCTAGCTCTTGGCTGTTCAGCTTTTTGTTAGCCCAATCAGGTGCCTTAGGCAGGCAAGGTGAAACAGCAACACACCTTCACATAATTAAACGAACACAGCATAAACAAATGTAACAAGCCTCTACACAGTTAAAATATTATTCCACAACAAGGGGGCTTGTCCCTAGATAAAACTGACTCTCCATTTCCCAGAAGCCATTAATTGCCTCTAGCCCTTCATTTAGGGGTGGGAGCTTGTGAGATTTCCTCCATTCATGTTAACATGTCAATTTGTGTTGTAAATTTTCAGGTCTTATTTAGGTGAGCTAACAAGTTCCCCCCAAGTGCCTGCCTTGAGGGGATTTCTATCAGGGTTCACAACAGATGCTACAAGCAGCTAAGGATACTAATCTGAGGGATATTCAGTGAATCTAAGCACACTGAGTTCGTTAGTCCATTCACTTTATTCTTCTAAGTCAATTCTATCTACACAGTTTCTTTTCTGTTCTTGTACTCAGCTCCTCTCAGTCCCTCCTGCTCTCGGTCCCTCCTGCTCTCAGTCCCTCCTGCTCTCAGTCCCTCCTGCTCTCAGTCCCTCCTGCTCTCGGTCCCTCCTGCTCTCAGTCCCTCCTGCTCTCGGTCCCTCCTGCTCTCGGTCCCTCCTGCTCTCGGTCCCTCCTGCTGTTCTCTCATCATTCTACCTAGTTCTTTCCATCTCCGTCCTCATCTTTGATCTTCTCCATCAATCCTCTTCTTTCAGTGCTCTCAGAGAACCAGTATATATACCCACACAGTAATTCTTTGGCAAAGCATTGTGAGGATTGAAGTTTTCGGGATCTCAGAGAGAGGTGATAAGGACCCACACATAAAGCAATAATTGTCAGCTTCCTCCAATTACAACCCAAAAGGGGAATGACTAAAGGGGAGTTCTCTAGTAGAGTCAACTAAAGGCTAAGATCAATTAGGGAATTTATGTGCTCAAACTATAATCTAGAAATGGCTAGGTAGAATGTTAGGGGTCAGTAAGTCACAAGAAAGTAAACTGTCTTTGGTGGTGCTTTTCCCCATTGGTCCAGGTTGCATATGAAGGGGGACATATGCTAGGTGGCTAAGCAACCTATGTCAGAACATGTAGCATTTGGTTAGTAAAAGCACTTTCACTCAGAGTAATTGCTGAAGAGAAAATCTAGGAATAGTGCCTGGCTGAGGAGGAATTAAAACTTAATTTGCACAAGAAAGAAGCTTGGCACCTATTACCTGCCTGGCCTTGAAGGCAATCTCCTTGGGTCAGTGAGAAGTAACTGCCTTAACTCAGTAACTAGCAAATGGCTAAAATATTATCCTAGGAATGTGAGCAGTAAATCTCTTAAGTTAGGGTCTTGTGTAAATAACCCGGGGTGAAGGTAAGAAGTTGAGGACTTAATTGCTAGTGGTTATTTTTCTCTTATCTGTAATGAGATGAGCTAATGTTTATCTGTGTGCAGTTTTGTCCTTGGAAAAAAGGTATCTTTGCTCAAATACTTTTGTCTGGAGAATGGCCCTGGCCAGATATATGTTAATGAAAAATAAACACAGCTGGGGACAGTTATCCAGTTACTCCAAATGTGTAGGTAAAGTTGTGCCCAAGATTGAGATGCAATCGTACACGTAACATGGAAATGCACGGTAAATGGGGAGAATCATAGCTGTTATTGCACAAGAAGTTTACAACAAGAGACAGTCAGTTCATTCAAAAGGCAGTAATTCCGTAACACCTTGCAGGATGGTTTCCTCTAACAGAACCCTTAGTTCTGATAGGTTAACCTTCTGAACACTAGTTGTTACTGCTATATGCTCTCATGGACTTTTGCTACCAGCAGCTCTCAACAGTGAGCATATTGTTGAGATCTCATGGGTTCAGCTTCCCTGTCATATATAAAAGATACAATCTCAAAAGCAGATGCCTTGACCCTTTCCCTCTTAAAAGTTTTTCTGCCTCCTCTGCAGCGATGTTTCCTGAGTCTTAGGGTTGTATTGTACATGTATCACTGGTGTTGGCCACTCTATGGTCAGTTGTTCTCTGCATTTTTACCAGTTGTGTCTTTCTGTGATGGACTTTATCTGCTGCAAAAGGAAGCTCCTTTGATGATGGATGAGAGCTACAATAATCTGTGTGCATAAGGATGAGAATTTATAATTTGGTTAGAGATTGCACTGATTTAGGGAAATTATAGTAATAGGTTTACCTCCAGGGTCCTTGGACTCACTAGCCACTGGTAGTCAGCTATGTTTACTGTGTCAGACATGGACTTTTCCTATTGAGCAGACCTTAAGTCCAATAAGAAGGCTGTTGGTTACTCCAGAACGTAAGTGCCACTATTGTATATTTCAGAGTTTCTTACCAATCTGGTCATTGCTGTGGTTATAGCCAAGAAAGATGATTGATTGCCTTCCCCTCTTGGAAGCTTGCTGAAGCTCCTTCCAGTACTATAAGAGCTAGTCCTCAGAGAGAAGTCTTCCAGGTTGGTTCCAGCTCAATTCTTGTAAGTTCTTTGTCCAAAGTGTCTGTGGTATCTTCAATTTCTGGTAGGAAACTGTCTTAGTTAGGGTTTGTATTGCTGTTACTGTAATGAAACATCATAATCAAAGCAACTTGGGGAATAAAGGGTTTATTTGACTTACACTGCCATATTACTGTTTATTGTAGAAGGAAGTCAGGACAGGAACTCAAGCCGAGTGGGAACATGGAGGCAGGAGTTGATGCGGAGGCCATGGAGGAGAGCTGCTTACTGACTTGCTCTCCATGGCTTGCTCAGCCTGCTTTCTTAAAGAATCCTGATAACCAACCCAGAGGTGGCCACGCCCACAATGGTCTGGGCCCTCCCACATCAATCACTAATTAAGAAAATGCTCTTCAGCAGTGGCTCTCAGCCACTCAAGGGTCAATGCTATGACCCTTTAATACAGTTCCTCATGTTGTGGTGACCCCAACCATAAAATTATTTTGCTGCTACTTCATAACTGTAGTTTTGTTACTGTGTTAAATCGTAATGTAACTATCTGATATGTAGGATATCTGATATGTGAACCCCCCCAAGGGGTCACTACGCACAGGTTGAGAACCACTGCCCTATAGGCTTGCCTACAGACCTTTCTTTTTTTTTTTTTTTTTTTTTTTTGGTTTTTCGAGACAGGGTTTCTCTGTGTAGCTTTGCGCCTTTCCTGGAACTCACTTGGTAGTCCAGGCTGGCCTCGAACTCACAGAGATCCGCCTGGCTCTGCCTCCCGAGTGCTGGGATTAAAGGCGTGCGCCACCACCGCCTGGCCAGACCTTTCTTAATTGAGGTTCCCTCTTCTCAGATGACTTTAGCTTGTGTCAAGTTATCATAGAACTATCCATCACAGAAACCAAAAGCCAAAGAAATATCCTATATTGTTTTCAGGGTCTCTCGGACTCCCCTGACCAACAACTCAAAAGGTTTCCCATGCTTGGCACTGGGATTTTTGTTAAATAGACTATGGCTTTGGGGGTAGCATTGTCATCCCAAGTGGCACAATTTTATAAACATATACTTATATATGCACGTAATTGCAAGTGAACATAGAATAATATGATTTCCTATGGACTTTTCAAACTTCTTTAAGGTTATATTTATCTCTCCCCTCTTCCTTCTCCCTTTGTGTTGCCCAACTAAGTCTCTTCTCCCCCTCACCACCCCATTTTCTGGTTTCCCCCTCTATAGTACTAGTGTCCTGTTACCTCTCTGGAGCTCTCCTTGCTAAGAAACCTCCTCAGCATGGTCCCTTTCTTGGTATCTGCAGTTACTCCAGGTTGTATATTCACATCTGAAGGTTTGGAGCTAGGACCAACAAATAGAGAGAACATTGCAGTGTTTATCCTTCTGGGTCTGGGTTACCTCACTCCATATAATTTCTAGTTCTATCTATTTGCCTGAAATTTTCTTTCTTTTTTTCAAACTGCCAAATAGCATTGTGTATATGTGCCACATTTCCATTATTCATTCAAAAGTTGAAGGACATTTGTTTCTTTTTCCTAGCTATTGTGAATAGAATGGGGATGCACATGGGTGAGGAAGTCAAATAGGATGTTGAGTCCTTTGGGACTACACCAAGAAGTGGGATACCTAGGTCATGTGGTAGACATAAAAACCATAGGCCGTATGCTACAAGGTGTAGATATAGGAAGGGACTTTCTGAATAGGTTCATTCTCTCAAGAATTAATGCCAGCAATTGACCAATGAGACTTCATAAAACCCAACAGCTTCTGTACAGCAAAGGGAACAATCAACCAAGTGAAGAGGAAAGCCGCAGAGGGGGAGAGAATCTTTGCCAGCTGTACATCTGACAGAGAGCTAATACCCATAATATACAATGAACACAAAAACCAAAGATTCAAGAGAACACATGACCCAATTAAAAGTGGGCCATGGATCTGAACAGAGAGTTCTCAAAACAAGAAAGGGGCCAAGTGGTCATTGTGCACGCCTTTAATCCCAGCACTCGGGAGGCAGAGGCAGATGGATCTCTGTGAGTTTGAAGCCAGCCTGGTCTACAGAGTGAGTTCCAAGATAGCCAGGGCTACACAGAGAAACCCTGTTTTGAAAAAAACAAAAGAATAAGAAGGAGGAGGAGGAGGAAGAGGAGGAGGAGGAGGAAGAGGAGAGGAGGAGGAGGAAGAGGAGAGGAGGAGGGGGAGGAGGAAGAAGAAACAGCTAAGAAATATCTCAAAGTGTTCAACATCTTTAGAAATTAAACAAGTGCAAATGAAAACTACTTTGAAATTTCATCTTACCCTAGTCAGAATGTCAAAGAGTCTGACAACAAATGGAGGTGAGGATTTGTAGAAAGGAGAATACTAATTCACTGACGGTGTAACTGCAAACTGGTGCTGCTACTCTGAAAACCAGTGTGACAAATTCTCAAAAAGCAGAGGGGGAAGGAGGAAAGAAGGAAGGAGGAAGAGAGAGACATGAAATTGGGTGAGGAGGGAGATAGGTGGGGAGGATCTGGGGGAGTTGGAGAGGGGAAAGAATGTGCTAAAAATTATGTAAAAATTCTTTAAATAAAAAATAAACTAATAAAAAAGGTAAAAAAAAAAACCTCTTAAAAATAATCTATATATGACGTTCATGACCCATCTTTCTTAGAGCTATGTTTGGCTAAACCATAAGACAATATTGTTTAGACATTTAGACTGGGTATTTCTCATATCTGCCTGGAACACATTAAATGTCAGCTTCTGCATGCCTGGTTACATCATCTTCCCCAGTGGGATGAGAATGAAACCCCTACAGAAGTGACATTCCGGACTAAAGAATGTCACATAACCCCATAGACTTCTAATAGCCACCTGCTGCCTCTAAGGCCAGTTTGCTGCTGTGTGTCCCTACTGTCTACCTCCCGCTACCTCACAATATTACCTTATTTGAAAGTTGGGGCTTTATAGGATTAGTCAAGTTAAAATGGAGTTCTTAGGATAGAAGCTAGTCCAGTATGATTGGTATCATCATAAAAAGGGGGATTTTGCAGATGGAGGCAGGCACACACATAGGAAGATGAAGGAAGATGTCGAGCAAAGCCAAGGAAGACCAAAGACTGTGAGAAAACCAGTAGAAATAGAAGAGATTTCAGACTTCAGACTTTGTCAACAGTTTAATCTTGGATTTCTTATCTTCACAACTACGAGGAAGTAAATTTCTGTTGTTTGAGTCACCCTTTAATAGGGAAGTCCTAGGGAACTGACACATTCATGAACCAAAAATAATGAGGATACTGATCCTCACCCCCATCCCTGTATCCTTGAGCCCTCCTACCCGTGGTTCACCGAGACTCAGCCCTAATCCCCTCCAAAGACATGCAGAGCCGCTCTTCCCATAAAGCTCCTACTAGTGGTGCCTCTTGCAGCTCCTGAAGCAGCAAGGATTCACTGCTCTAGCTGTTGCCATTTGCAAATTGGTTCAGGCCCAGACCATGCTGAGATACTTAGGAGTGCTACCTTAGTTTATTTTCCTCATTGGTCAAATATTTGATAAGACACTAGTTAAGAGCGAGGAGATCTGTCTAGGCTATGGTTTGAGGGGATACACTCCATCAGAAAGACTGCGCCCAGGAGGAGGGCTGGGCTCTAACTCTCAAGTTCTGCCCCTTAGCAATTCCCCCTAGGCTTTACCTCCTGGAGATCTCACAGCCTCCACAAACTATGCCACTGCCATGGTACCAACTGTTGAAACGCATGAGCTGGTAGGAAACATGTTACATGCAAATCATAATACGGGTATTAGAAATGTCTTCTGGCACCCAACCACCCTTTCATGCCTCACGCCTGGCAGCATTACCCCTGCCCCTGCCAGCTTTTCTTGCTCCGTGGTTGGGAAGCTGTCACTGAAAGCCACTGCTGGCAGCATCCTCTCTTCACTGTGCCAGATCCTTTCAAGAACTTCATTACCACCCAAAGACCTGCAGATGAAGAGCTCACGTGGCCATATTGGCCTTCCTCCGGATGGTACCCGAAACCCTCTGGTTTTTTCAGATTGTTCTCCGCTCCATGTGCCTCTAGCAGGCAGAAGATAATCCCTCAGGGGTACAGCTCTCAGCATGAGATTGCATATGTTGTTCTGGGGTTGACAGAGTACTGTGGGTTCAAGGATAATTGCTCACTGTGCCATCACACTGTACTTCCAGGCTCAACGTACTGAGTATGAACTAGATGCTAAGTGTTACTATGCTAAGCACATGATTTAAACTGATCTTAAAAAAACTCACAGGAAAAGAATAATCATTCTTATTTGTTGATAAGGAGAGAGGGGGTCAGAGGACTCCAGCAACTTCCTCAACATCACACACATATGCCAGTCAGAGGAATTAAAATCCAAACTGGAGTTCGGTAGACTCTAGAACCTAGTTCTTCCCAATTCAGGATACTGATGCTCATCATGTAGGCTGCCTGTACAAAGCCCTAAGCTATAACTAAATCAAGGTGATGTCCCTCTTTTCTGTGTCTCTAGGACAGTGGGTAGGTTCATATGTCTTAACTAGGCAAACAGATGAACAGTTTGTCTTGCTTTTCACACAAGAAGAGTCTATGACCTGTGGTGGATGTTGGAAGCCTTACCAATACAATTTTTCCCACTTTGGATTCTAACAATTCCGGATACAGCTAATAAAAGGAAAATGATGCTTCAAGTATCAGATATACAGCCTGAGGTACTGGTCCCATTGGGGAAGATGGCCTAGACTTGTGCAGAGTGAGACCTTCTGCTATTTGCTTCTGCCTCAGGTTAGACTCAGCTCTTTTGAGAGAACTGTTGTCTGTGTGGTGAATTCCTCTTGTTCTATCAGTTGCCTAAAGCAGGCCACACTTTATATCTTGTCACGTACAGGCTATAGAATACGACAGAGAGTGGATGGCCAGAGTGAGAGAGGTAAGCCTACAGGATGGAGTGAGGGAAAAAAGATTGGCTGGGTGGATTACCAAACACAAGCCCAAAGCGCAGGCAGCCTTCGTACATAGATTGAGAACAGATCTGAAATAGCTGGGAAAACAAGAAAGTAGAGGCCAACACGGTCCTCATTCTAATTTGGGAGCCCAAACCTCTGGTGACTCAGAACTGTAAGAAAATAGATGACTTCCTCCCAGGTGGAGGACCAGGAGAAGAGAAAGAGCTGGATCCATTCTTTCCTAAATGGTTTCTCCTTGGGAATATTCCCACATCAAAACAAGATAAACAACATTCCATGGGTATCAGCAGTGGTTTGTCCTGTCCCGAATGCTTCCAAGAGGATGGAGAGGAGGTTCGAGTATAATCTGAGGGTAAGCTACCTCAGGCTTTCACCAGACAGTTATCTCTCCATTCTGTGGGCTCCGAAGCTTCACATGTCCCTGCGTGTGGATAAAGCCACTCAGTCATGATTTGTCTCCCCATTGCAGAGCTTGTACGGCCTGCATCATTGAATTTCTAGTTGGTTTACTTGCAGGCTCACCTTTCAAATAGCTACTCTATGGAAGTCCAATAAGAACGGAACTTCTGTAGTCGACACAGACACATTTGATGTGTGTCAAACATCGGGAAATCTGAACCAGTCCAGGAGCAGTTCCAGCGTGGAAGACAGCTGTAGAGTAGAAGGCTGTAGAGTAGAAGGCTGTAGCAGAAGCTTGAACTCGCCTTTCTTTCCCGGTTCCTTGCTGCTTATCAAAGGTTGAGGATTGCCACGGTGATTCAAGGCAGCTGGACTTGAAAGTAAGAACCATCATTAAGGTGTGCTCTGAGGGAGGAGGCTGAGCTACAACATGATTGCACCAGTGTGGAAGGAGCCTTAACCTGAGCAAATCCCTCCAGCTTCTGTTTCTTGGAGTTAAATTTGTATTTCTGGCTTCTGAAATGTTGATAAGATCCCTGGTCCTTTTGGGTGGGTCAAGGCGGTCTCTGAGATTCTGACTAGATGAGTCTAGTTTCTGAGAGACAAGAATCTCTCCTGGGGACTCCTCACTGCCCTCTGGGAGCTTAAAATACATCAGAAGAAACTCTCATGGCATTATGCCTGTGAAAAGGTTTGAAAGGGATTTTTATAATTGAATCCTATCAGGATGGACAGTAAATTCAAACACAGAGGGAAGAGGACACCTCGTATACCCTTGTCTTCCCAGAAACAGACAACAAAGACATCATCCCCGTTAAATGAGCATTTAGGTCTCCCAGCTTTAACGTTCTATAACACACCATGAAGGACAGTTGGAGAGAATAGTCAGATCTGTAACACCCAAAGCTGAGACGAAAAGCGAACTATATGCCTTACGTAAGTAAGATAACTCTTGTTTGCAACGTCAAATCTAAGCGGAAGAAACTCAGATTCCATACAGAGAGTCAACCTTTTCACATTTTTCACACTTCTGTCCTTTTAACCACCCTTTCTTTGTTCTAGGAACCCAACTGCTGTATTGAGACTAAAATGTTCAAATATTCTGCTAAATGAAGCCACAGCTGCTCCGTCAGAGACATCGCATTAAATTGTGTTCTGAGACCATTTGGCAATGTTCTGGGGCTGACTTTCATTTTGTAAGCTACAAAACCAGCTCTGAGCATCATGAGGCTTGCGAACAGTCCACACAGTCCTTGAAGAGAGGCCAGAGAACCGGGGGAAGGCCTGCCAAGGCTGAGCGAAGCGGAATAGGGAAAAGAGAATGAAATAGATTTTTTTTCAAAATACCGTTTTCTTTCATTTTTTTTTTTCACATTTCAACGCTATTCACATGAGTCAAAATCCAAAAGGCACAAAAGGAAAGGAGCTGATGTCTCCCTTCCTCCCACTCTCTTATCCACACAGTTTCCCTACAAGCAACAGTGTTAACATTTTCTTGGGCAAACCTGCAGGCTTGTTCTGTGCATGTCTTACAATATCTCTCCAACCCCCTACCTATAGTAATTATTGTGTTTACTATATGTGAGGTCTCAGGTTAGTTTAAACTGCATGTCTCTTGTCATGGGTGGGATTGGTAATGCTTTCTGATATTTTAAGAAACATTTTTAGCTGGGCATGGTAAGTTAAATTAAAGCTAAGTACTTTAATCCTAGTACTTAGGAGGCAGAGTCAGATAGGTCTTTGTGACTTTGAGGTCAGGCTGGTCTGTATCGAGAACTGCAGGATGGCCAGGGCTACACAGTGAGACCCTACCCATAAAAGAAGGATTAACATTTATGTGGTGTGGTCACATCATTGGCTCTTTTTTAATTGATTGCATGATGGCTTTTTGCTGGTCAGTGGGAGCTCATTTATCCCAGGAACAGACCCTTTCTCTGTGACATGAATTGTAATCAGTTACCACTTTGTTGGCTTGTGCTGGTCTTGGTCCATCTGGAACCATGGATTCTCTTCTGAATCCTGGGTATTCTCTGTAGGTAGGACTTCCCTGCTCCAAGGTTATACAATCATTCTTCTTCGATTTCTCCCAGTTCTTTTATGATATTAGTTTTGATACTCACATCTTCTCTCCATTGGAACTTAATCAGGTTACCGTGATTTCTACTGTCACAGGGATTTCTAACTTGGTCTTGAGGTCCCTCTCAAGTGTGTCTGTCAGCTAAGAAAGCCACAACCTAGGAGAACTCTGATGTGAGGTCTGGATGAGTGTCAGGGGAGACGCCATGAAGATATGAAACCAAAAGGGATGAAATGGAGAACGTTTTTAGAAGGATTTGTTTTTATTAGTTTCAACGTGTGTGTGTGTGTGTGTGTGTGTGTGTGTGTGTGTGTGTGTGTGTGAATGCTGATACCAGAAGAGGCTAGAGGAGTCAGGATCCCCTGGATCTGGGTTGTGAGCTGGTTGTGAGCTGGTTGTGAGCTGCCTGAAGTGAGTGCTGGGAATTCAAGTCCAGTCCCTGGGAAGAGAGGCATGCACGCTTCATTGCTGAGCCACCTTTCCAGCCACCCTGCCCTCGACTTTTTTCACTCACAGGTCTCAAAGAGGTTAGAGGTGCTGACAGGAAGCCAACGGAGAGCCTGGGGACTGGTTTAGTGGGAAAAGAGGTTGACAAGAAGCCAGGACAGGGCCTCACGGGTGGGTAGAGAGTGAGGGAGAGACACCTGTAGACCGTGTCTTCATTAAAGGCTCGGACTTAGGCAGTGCTCGTCACGCATTCCCGCAGGGTTTGTCGACTGGGGGTTATTTACTGGTTTCGAGCTTTGGTTCTGTGGTGATCAGCTGCTGTGCAATGGGTTGTGATGGGGTCAGCGAAATCAGGGACAAGTAGCCTGAATCACAACCACCCACACAGGCAAGGGAGATTTAATTAGGGAAAGGGTAATAGGGTAGGACTGGGTTGCAAAGGACTTACATCTGGCCTAGAGATGGATGTTGAGGCAGCAGTTATATTAAATTTTCGACACGGGTGTAAGACGCTAAGCATGGATTCAACTCCCTTTGTCTCCATGACTAGGTGATGTTCCAATTTTATATTCTGAATGAGTCACCTTTCCCCCACTGACTTTAGGTGCCTGTACATACCACATCAATTTCTGGACGTATTTTGTTCCATTGTTCTGCTGATTTGATTTCATGCCAATGCCACTGTCCTCATAATACGTTTTGACATCTGACGGGGGAATCGTTGAATTACCCAAAGAATTACCATCTTGGTTTGTTCAACTAAAGATTGGAAGGAATCATGGTGGACAATTACAAAAACCATGTCAGGATCCTAAAGTTCCTGTTTCATCAAACAACTCAGGGAGTGCTGGCATGTTGTCCCACACGCTTCCTATAGCTATAGGGCTGGCAGGAAGGGAATTGATCTCCCAAAAGCTAAATGTATCTGTAGGAGAAATAAAAAAGAAATAGAAAAGTCTTCCCAAAAGTGTGCATCACAGGACCCTAGAAGTGCTGGCAACAGGAGAAACTTTAAAAAAGCAAAAGCGAGCAAGCGAGCAAGCGAGCAAGCAAGCAATTGTGCACGCATGCACGCGCTGCCGTTTGGAAGTCCATGATGATTCACCAACGAGGACTACCTGAAGTCCTTCAGAAAAGACATCATATTCCCATTCTTTTTGTGGGTTTTCAAACTTGTTTCATCACGGAATTCCTTTCTTCAAAAATCACCCGTTGGGGATGGAAAGACGGCTCCGCAGTTACAGACACACAAGCGGCTGCTCACAACCATCTGTAAGTTCTGTTCCAGGGGATCCAACACCCGCTCCTGGCCTCCACAGGCACCAGGCATGCACATGTATCCTGGCAAAACAACTGTATACATGAAATAAATAAATAAAAACACACTTAATATTAATAATTATCGTTAATATAATTCATATACTATATTAATTATATATAAAACATAAAAATATTACTTGATAGTCCATGATTCCCTCAGGAAGAGTCTGGAGGGCCTCAGGGCAGAGAGAATTTCCTTAGGCCAGGCTCTCCCCATGTCAACATTCATAGATTCTAAGGACGGGGAAGCTGAGTTCCACAAATTAGGATTTAGGAAATTATTTTTAAATCCTCAGGTGTGTCACTACAGGGACAACAAATGATGAAACATTGTTTTTTCTTCCGCTTCTGTAAGAATTCGCTAAAGTGGAATGAAGCTGCATATTGTATGCTGTTCTATTTACGCATTCCTTCCTTCCTTCAGCGTACTGAGTACCTACTGTGTACCTACGTGTGAATTCTCCTCCACGAGTAAGGAAAGGCCTCTACAGCAGAGCGAGAAGACCCATGAAGCTGAGCCTCCAGGCCCCCTCATCATTACCTCCTGGTGTTTGTTTTGCTGTACATGTTTCTGAGGGCTACTGAAGTATTTCTAAGAATGTTAGCCCTGAAGACTATTTTGTTCTGTGTGGGAAGATCATACCCCTGCCCTCTGGCAGCACCTGCCTATGTTCTTAAAAAGGACACTGACATAGTCTGGCTCCAGGCAGGATGAGACAGCATGAACAGAAGGAAATCCTGAGGGCTGGAGGGCTCAATTTAAGGCACAGCTGTGCCAACCGCACAATTTGCAAATGGGAAAGGCACGTAGGTGCTGTGGGATGGTCTGTATGTCAAATGTGTGCTCTGATTGGTCAATAAGAAAACATTGATTGGCCAGTGGCCAGGCAGGAAGTATAGGCGGGACTAACAGAGAGGAGAATTGAGAGAACAGGAAGGTGGAGAGAGACACTGCCAGCCGCTGCCATGACAAGCCGCATGTGAAGATGCCCGTAAGCCACGAGCCACGTGGCAAGGTATAGATTTATAGAAATGGATTAATTTAAGATATAAGAACAGTTAGCGAGAAGCCTGCCATGGCCATACAGTTTGTAAGCAACATAAGTCTCTGTGTTTACTTGGTTGGGTCTGAGCAGCTGTGGGACTGGCGGGTGACAGAGATTTGTCCTGACTGTGGGCCAGGCAGGAAAACTCTGGCTACACATAGGTAACATCAGAAGAGCACAGGAAAGGAGTGGGGGCTCCTAATGAAGTGAAAATCACCTTTTTGGGGGGCCATCTTCCTCCATTACGCAATCTCCTCAAAATAAGAACCAGGAAGATGAAGAAAGGTGGCGCCTGGCCGAGGCTAAGCGTGGGCTTGATTGGCTGGCAGACCTAGGACTGAAACTCCTGAGGGCCCAAAGATGCAATAGTAAAAAAACCCATCACAGACATCAGATCTTGCAGCGGTCAGCTCACCTAGGGGCAAGATTCTCCTCTGGCTTTGGTGAGAAAATACAAACATCCCCTTTAGAACATTAACTTCCCGAAGCCATGTGTGAGGAAATGGCTGGAGAGCCCACTAGGAGCACTAACAAGTGATTGGATTGAGTTTCAACTCCTAATGTGTGTTTGAGGATACAGATGAGGGTCACTCTCCCATACACATGGGATTGGGATCTTCACTTTGCTTAGGACAAGGCAGAAAGCCAGCACAACCAGCTAATCATATTTGGTCAAACTTTCCCCCTTCTCCTGGCCAAATAGGCATTCGACTATACGCCCTGCTTACGACTCTCACTTAGAAGATGTGGGGTTTTACTATGGAACTCAGCCCTTGCTCTCAACTAAGAGAGAATCTGGATATCTTACAGCAAATGCCAATATTAGTGAACCTTAGGCATTTTATTTATTTATTTATTTATTTATTTTGCTGTCTTCTATTGTGACTACCAGCTATTGTAATTTCAGAGAACCAATGCATTTTCCACACTACTGTACTATACCAATAAAAGATGAGAAGTAGAGAGACCCACAGCCACAGAGGTTCAGAAAGCCCGAGGAGC
Source organism: Peromyscus californicus insignis (assembly GCF_007827085.1). Taxonomy (NCBI): domain Eukaryota; kingdom Metazoa; phylum Chordata; class Mammalia; order Rodentia; family Cricetidae; genus Peromyscus; species Peromyscus californicus. The sequence goes on from NW_026294573.1 coordinate 106,339,428, forward strand.
CTTAGGGACCCCTCCCCATTGTTCTAGTTTACAAGCTGTGTTTTGAAAGCCCCATCAGAAGCTTTTTATGTTAATGTACTTGGACCATACACTTCATTCAAAAGTGGTACAACTATCTAAAAGAGCCAAAGGATTCAAAGACCTGGAAAAATCCAAGGTTTGTATTAGTACCAGAAATGTCTGGCTGCTTGGGCTGGGGGATGGCTTAGCTGAGGAAGTGCTCAAGCATGAGGACCTGAGTTTGATGCCCAGCACCAGGTAAAAAGACTAGGCATTGGCAGCACAGGCCTGTGATTCCAGCTGGAGGGGAGGCGGTGGGGGCGGGGCAAAGAGAGCAGGCTCCCTGGGGCTTGCCGGTCAGTGAGTTTACCCTACTCAGTGAGGGACTGAAGAAACGCCAAGGCACCCTATTTCAGAAGATAAGATGGATGGTGGCTGAGGAAGATGTTCATCATCAATCTCTAGGCTCCAGATATGTTAGAGAGAGAGAGAGAGAGAGAGAGAGAGAGAGAGAGAGAGAGAGAGGCAGACAGACAGACAGACGGGGTGGTCTGGTTCCACACGTTCAAATCATCAAGTCACCCTCTCTATTCCTTCCACCTTGCCTCTTAGTTTACCTTTCTGTGGTGTAGGACCCTTGTTCTTACTCAGCCTCTACCCTACAGAACAACTTTGCCTTTTATTCCACCATCCACACAAACTCAGAATCAAAGCTTTCTTCCTTCTGATAGGTGTCAGTCAAAAGCCCAGGGGACCGAGTCTTTTTGGCTCTGAGTGAGCTGTGAGCTCATTCCTAAAGCAATCATGGCGACCTCACTTGTCCAGGTCTGGGTCACATTCTGTGTCTAAGAGTTAAGGGTTGGAGTCAGCACTGTGTGAGCTCAGCAGACTTGGGGTGGGGGAGGAAGGGAGGGAGAGAGAGAGATAGAGAGAGGAAGGGGGAGAGAGAGAAAAAGAGAGGGAGGGAGGGAGGGAGGGAGGGAGGGAGGGAGAGACAACTATAGGTAGTTCCTCAGAGAAGTGGGCTATATTGTCAGTAGAGATTCTGGGCAAAGTTGAGGTGACAAGTGGCTGGCAGCTCAAAGCCACTGTCCCTGGAGGAGGGAGCAGAAAGTGAGCAGTTCTCCCAGTCTTCACACACCTTCAACCACAGCGTAGCTGTTTTCTTAAGAACCTGTTTTACATACTGGGCTTCTGGGTTAGATGTAATTTGAAGAAAGTTATTTATAATTTTTCTGTTAAGCCAGGCTATTTAGAAACCACAATTTTTTGTTCGTCTTCCTCAGATGTGAACTTCCAGGGTCTCGGAGACGTCACGGGCTCCTCCTCAGTCACGTGGCTAGTCGGTAGAAAAAACTGTGATGCTTCATTTCACAGTGTTTCACCAGTCAGTGCATTTTGAACAAAGTGCTGCATGAAAACACGGATGCGAACATCTCACAACATTCGCTATGGTTCAGGGAAGTACAGGGGAAACATCTTATAGCAAAAGGACTCAGAAGCTATGAAAAAAAAATGTCCACAAAGAAAATTTTACAGGAAAAAAGTGAGATAAACCTGTGTTTCCTGAAAATGTCAATAGCAATATCTCAGACCCCATATTCTCTTCCAGAAATTTCTCCCCTTCTCAAGTGTGCCTGTCTCCCCTCCCCTCGAACCTGAGAGGCTTGTGAGGCTCAACCAAATAGAAAGCGGCAGACAGAAAGCAGGGCAGTTCCTTCGCTCTGGCTCCTCTCCTCTCTCATCTCCTGCCTGGCTCCCTCCCTCTCTTCCCCCCACTCAATCTCTCAGTCTCTCTTTGACTCCTGCTCTCTAGCCCTCTCTTCTAATACTCACTGTGGGAACTGAACTAGCTGGTGTGAGGAAAAACCCAGATCATCTCACAAGACAGGGTAGCTTGGAGAGGAACTGGTCCTCCCCTCCTCAACCCCTGCCTCAGGCAGCAAGCACCAGCAGCCAGACCCTCAGTCAATGAGCCTTGCTACTGAGGCCTTCTGGCTTAGACCATTCACCTCAGGCTCCAATGCTGTGTGGAGCAGAGGCGATCCATATCCACCATGTCCAAATTCTTGATCCAAAGGATATGTGAGCCTCATAAATAGCTATTTACGCCAGGAAAATGTACAGTGATTCTGTCTGGGTCTTCACAAATGCTATAATGGATCATGGACACTAGGCTCTGAACTGCCCATAACATTTTTTCTTCTGTCTCTGTCCTCAAAGAACAATAAAGTCTTTTAGACTGACTGATCACAATATCAGTTCCTTAAACTCAGTGGTCAGGACAGGTGTAAGCATGTGACCCAAATATGCCTGAGTGGAGTCTCTTGTGGATTATAATGGAGAGAGGGGGTGTTGATTTTCCATTTCTAAGGTCAATAGGCTGAGTAAGGCGATATAAACAGTGAGTCCTTATTTGGGGTTCAAATTCCAGGGTCAGTCCCTTCAAACATGTAAGCCACCCCAACATTCTTCCCAACTGCCAAGACCAATAACTTTACCTCCCTGTGTGTTGGATTTCTATCTTTTCCTTCCAAGAGCTGTGGCTAATTTGAAAGGCTTTGGACAAGACATGATATTTGAACCAGGGCTTGGTAGATAGGGAGCATAGGTACCCTGATGTGAAAGAGCTTTAGACAGAGGGATGGTCACATGCAGTTTTAGCAGTCAGGAGTCACCAACTCCAGTCCACATGAGGCTGCAGCCTTTAGTCAGAGAACTTGGACTCACCTCCTTAAATCCCGGCTTCCTTACTCATGAAACAAGTCAACCAGCCCTGAAGGCACAGGGTCGTGGGGATTAGATGACATCTTGGAGGACATTAAAGCTTAGTTGGTGGCCACAGGACAAGGAGACATAGGTGTGGATGAGGAGCACGAGGCAAGAGACTGGCTGAGAAAAGCTTAGAACAGAGCTGGGTTGCTGGATGTGGGAAGGAACCTGGACATTAGCAGAAATAATCAGAAACACGAATACACGTGCTTCCCCGTGTGTGAACCTAGATATCAGGTGCTCTTTGCTCTCAGACAGGCTTTGTTTTAGCTCTGCTCCAGATTTTGCCTGCTTGTGTATGTTTCTGTTTCCTTCCTGTGAAGGACTGACTCACACCCAAGCGTTAGTGACCAGATAGAGCTTGTTAAAGACGCACGCGGTAGACGGCATCGGCGCCTCTCAATTCCCTGTCTCCTTTTGTGCTCTGCCCCATCCCTGTGGCGTCCCTATCTGAAGTTCTTCCTCTGCCTGTGGAGTCACTCTTCCTCCACAGCAAAGGACCAGAAGGGCTTGAGGACTTAGTCCCCCAAGGCCTGGCCCTCACCTCTGGCTGGGTCAACCCCCAAGGCCTTCCTACAGGATCTGGCTGCACTTTGCCTGTGATCTCACTCTGACTAGACTACTTCCTTGTCTGAAGCTGGTTTCTCTCATTCTCCTACAAGTCTCCCGTGAGTCTTTAACAAAGCCCTTGCACACAAATGCTGGTCTCAGGTCTGCTTCTAGGAGACAGTTTTCTGGGGCGGGGGGGACGGAGGACTTTATGGATGCCCTATGGCAAATAACTGTGAAAATGCCCGCCCCGTAGGCATCTGGGCTCTGCTGTTTGCCGGGATGTGTGTTCCTGTCCTTTCCTTCCTTGCCTGGAAAGCCTGGCTTTACTGGCCCATCCTCCTACCAGATTCTCTCCTGGGGTTCAAATTCTCAGCCTGGATTTGGCAAGATATTTCTACATTTGCAATCATCCGAATGTCCTGATCAAGCTACCAAGGTGCAACTTACAGAACTCAAGTCAGTGGAGCCAGTGGAACCGGTTCTCCCTGAAAGCAGCCCAGGGACCCCCTCATTATCAAATCATGAAAGGCAGTCTTTCCCTTCACTCTCAGTGACTCTGCGCATCACACACTGTGCTCCCTGAGCAGAATTCTCTTCCCAGACTATCTAACATTATACACTCTCACCTTACATAACTATAGTCTGCATCCATCTATCTTATCTCTGTCTGTCCATCGAAATAGGGTAGCATAAATATTATTTGTTTGTGACAACCATTTCCTAAGCATTTGATGTCTCCACACTTGGAAAAGCAGGGTGGGGCATTGGGGGTGATCTGAAAATTGACGTCTTTGGGGGTGGGAGAAAAACCTCACCATTAGGAAAGTGGAGTGAGAAGGAGGAGGTAATGCGAAGGTCCCCAGAGTTCTTTTGTCCCCAGACAATGTAGCTCAAATGCACGTGGTGTCCCTCACGCCCCAGGCCTGTTTGCTTCCCCTGCCCCAGAAGTTCTGTTCCAGGCAGCTTGAGCTATACCTACCACAGCACGTTTCTGAACCCTTTCATGGGAAGCGGCTGGCTGCTCGTGCAGACTAATGAGCATTTTCCTACACAAAGCCTCCGATGGAGATTACCAGGTAATTTATTAGGCTCCTCCTGCAGGGAGCACACATAGTTCCTGCTAGCGATGGACTAATTAAAAACTTCCCTACCATGTACAACTTCGATAGTGTTGAGGGGGAAGGAAATGAACAATAGCTCGGTGGTAATTTTTCAAAGGAAAGGGAATGATAATGATTTCTAAAAATAAAACAAGGAAGAAATTGTGGGACTCTTATTTGTGTTGCTTCAGGAGACAAAAGCAGGTTCTAGTGGCTTGGGTGTGTAATGCAGAGCGCTTGGTCTTCAGGAAGAACAGAACTTGTCACCTTCAGCTCTGATCTGACACAATTCAACCCATACGAAGGTAAGAATCAATATTCCTAGTTACAAAGAAGAACTGAGTGTAAAGTTGATTTCATTCTTACTTTTATATAACCCCAAATAGCCCTAGATTTTCTGGGCTCGAGATTCTTTTTCCTTTAATAGATATCCATCATGTGAGCCACCAAGGTTCTCCCGGCTAAGACGATCCAGGGTAGCCTAGAGTCTCCCAAAATTTACACTAGCTGGGCTGGTTACCTTGGCTTGACATCTGGACTTAGAGGCTTGTCTGGGGCTAGTGAGATGGAAAAGGTGCTTGTTGGCAAGCGTGATGGCCTGAATTTGACCCCTGGGAACCATGCGGCAGAAAGAGAGAAATATCAGCTGTCCTTTGACCTCCCGATGTGTGCCATGGCATACACACACACAGACACACACACACAGACACACACACACACACACACACACACACACACACAGAGAGAGAGAGAGAGAGAGAGAGAGAGAGAGAGAGAGAGAGAGAGAGAGAGAGAGAGAATGTAAAAGGTAATTTATTAAATGGATGGTATAGGAAAGATTCCAGGTGGTGGGAACAAAGGCAAGCATATGCAAGAAGAAGTCGGGTGGTTTTCGCTACTGCTAAAGATTCAGTGCCCAGGAGAGAGAAAAAAAAAAAACAGAGCTCAGAGCCTCTGGACTCCATCAGCAGTGAGGGGAGCTTGGGGCATTGGAAGAAGGGAATGCTGCAGCCAGACTCATGTTTTAGAAAGATCACACAGGAAGGCTGCTTCCCTAGAGGTGGATCTACAGCCAGGTGAGAGGAGCCGAGTGAGGCTGGGTGGTGGCTTGTGGGTGACAGCACAGAGCGGTCAGGGCTCTGGGAGGCTTGTCCTGCAGGCTTTGTTGTGTGAGGTGAAGGGAAAGGGGAATGAAGAGCAATGATTCTGGTAGGCAGAGGGTGTGTGTGTGTGTGTGTGTGTGTGTGTGTGTGTGTGTGTGTGTGTGTGTGTGTAAGAGAGAGGGAGAGAGAGGAGGGTGTGGGTTCAGGTTGGGAATGTTGGGAATCGACTTTCCACTGGTCTTCTGAATACTACTGTTTAGCATTTGGACACAGATCTGAAGCAGCACCTGCAATGTGGAAAGGCGGTGTAGCCATCAAGTGTTAATTATAACCACAAATGGCATGTGCGCTCCAAGACGCATCCGGAGGACACCACGGGGCGAGGGTTGATGTCACTAGCTTCCCATGTGTTACCTTCATTCGTCTTTAAAATTTTGGGTACAAGCGATGTAATAGAAAGCAAATCTATCTACAAACTGGGCGTTTGTCCTTGAAAGCGTGGTGGTGGGTATCGACATAACAAGGACCACGAGAAGTGGGAAGGCCCCCTGCTTTAATTCGCATTCAGGCGATTAGTTCAAAAAGCAGTGCTGACCGGGCGCTGCAGCAGAAGGTTAGGGGAAAACAGTGGTGTGCACTCTACCATAGCAACAAGGTTGGGGGCGGCTCCATCCACAAAGCTCCAGTGCTCTTAGGAATGTTTGTTCCCATGAGCCCTTGCAACCAAGCAGCAGCGACATTACTTTATGTTGAATAATAGGCAGAAAGCTTTGGGTGCTCAGAAGAAAGGGGTCTTTCTAACAAAGGCAAAGTCCACTTTTCCACGTCTTTTTTTGTGCACTGCCATAAAATTTCCAAAGCCTCTAGTGCTCCACAGAATGTATATATGTTTTAATTTTAAGCTATGGCCTGGAATTTATGCCAGTTCCTTCTAATATGAAATAGAAACCGTTTCTACTTGGGGGTACTTGATGGCGTGGAAATATGCTCAGTGAGCCGGCTCCAGTAGCTGTCAAAACGAAAATGCAGAGAGGCCCCGTGATGGCAGGGCCACGTGAGCTGGAGCCGTCTAGTTGCCGTGACACCTGCCCTGGCAGTCCACACTTGCCGCATCTCTCATTTAATGCGGCTTTGTGGGGAGGGGCTGGTAATGCCTAATGCCACTTACAATAGGGTTCCGATGCGTGACAGAAACGACCCTAGACAGAGCTGTCTCAGCAGGCATGTCTCTGATGGGGAGGTGACACAGGGAAGCCACGGTGGCCACTGCTCCTTCCAGGCAGCGCTAATGTGACGATGTGAAGCCAGCCCTGACTTAACGTCTGGTCCACCGTTTCCAAAGGGATAGTCAGAGGCGCAGTGGCCTGGAGCGCTCTGTCCGATTTCCTGTGTGTGGATTCCTAAGCCCCTTCCGCCACTCTAACCCGGGGAGGAGGGAGTATAGCCCCAGCTTTTGGTTGGAGTAGTCTCCGGGCTCATTTATTACACTCTTTAGACCAGCACTCCTTAACCACTTGACTATTTCTTTAGACAAACGTATTGTGTTATCAATAAAGTATTGGCTGGGCAATGGTGGCTCACACCTTCAATCCCAGCACTTAGGAGGCAGAGGCAAGTGGATCTCTGTGAGTTCGAGGCCAGCCTCATCTACAGAGAGAGCTCCAGGACAGCCAAGGCTACGTAGAGAGACCCTGTCTCAAAAAAAAAAACAAAAAAAGAAAAAAAAGTATAGAAGTTTCTTAAAGGATTCCATTTTTTTGTGTGTGTCAATTAAAACAGATTAAATTTTATCTTAAAACCTCACGTGCAGAGGTTCTGATAGACATTTTCGAGTAGAAGAGAGAAGGGTTTGATCTTGCAGTTGTTCTAATAGAAATTGAGCACCGTTCACAACCTCTCTTTGTCTTTGTTAGCACTGTGTGACACACTTAATGCTACTGTTTCTTGTTTTACTCAAGTAAAGGAGGAAGAGACAGATCGACTCTGACTATAACAATGAGTTGTTTCTATGGTGTCACTCTTTGCAGAAGAAAAACAGTATGGGAAATGGAAACCTACTATCTCCAACCTTACATGCATCCTCTGGGGGTGCATTCCCTGGTGCACTAGTCAGCTTTGAATGACTATAATAAAGTGCCTGAGGCAACTGAGTATTCCTTCTTCAAAGTAAAGGGTTATTGGCTCACAGCTCTAGAGGTCCTGCTCCCCAGCTCAGGCAACCCTAACTTTGAGCCTCTGATGAGGTCAGCACATTATGCAAGGTATATCGTGAGCTTGAAAGCAAAACGGGAAAAGAAGAGACCTTGGTCCCACAATCCCCTTCAAGAGCATGGCCCCACTGATCTAAGGACCCCCCCCCCATAGGCTCTAATTCCCCAAGGTTCTACCACCCCTATCAGTGCTACCCTGAGGACCAAACTGTTAACACCTGGACCTTGGGGAACACTATCATATCATAGCACCATCCCCCTTCCATCCTCACTCAGCCCTTGTCCTTCGGGCCACAAGAACTAGCCCAAGCAGTGGACTAGATCATTTCTATGCTGAATCCTGTCATGAGGTTAGACCCTCTCTGAATCACAGGTCTGGGAAGTGTAGAACTCTCAAATGGGGGAGGTACTGCCCCCTAAGTGGGCTTTTGAAAGTGTGTGCAAGCATGTTTAACTATCACTGCAATGGGAGGCAGGTATCACAAATGTTAGAATCACACATGTGATGCATTGTTATGTTTGGCATAACTCTACACAAGGAAGAATTCTTCTATCCTGAATTCCATCGATGCTTGCTGACAAACAGATGGAGCCCAGGACAGAACTATCAGAGCAGATTCTGGTCCTGCATCAGCTCTTCCTCATTGCTTTCATGTGATGAATGGATGGGAACGCTGCCCAGTCACCGCAACTGTCCCGAGCTTTTATCAGATTGTCTTTTGTGACACTTGATAACCAGGCCATGTGGTTTGGGTGGGTGTGGTGATTTGAAAGAAAATGGCTCCCATAGGCTCATAGGGAGTGGCACTACTAGGAGGTGTGGCCTTGTTGGAGTAGGTGTGGCTTCTTTGGAGGTTTACTTGGGGTAGACTTTGAGGTCTCAGAAGCTTAAGCAAGTTCACTTCCTGCTGCCTGCCAATCTGGATGTAGAACTCTCAACTCCTTCTCCAGCACCATGTCTGCCTGCACACTGCCATGCTTCCTACTATGAAGATGATGGACTAAACCTCTGAAACTGTAAGCCAGCCCCATTTTCCTTTATAAGACTTGCCATGGTCATGGTGTCTCTTCGCAGTAATAAAACCCTAACTAAGACAGTGGGCCTGACCCTACACCAGTTCTGGGGGTGTAACCTAAGCTTACAGTCATCTAATTCCATCCCTATGGCTCAGTGATTAGTTCTTGAGTGGGTACCTGCTTATCTCTCAGTGATAATCAAACCTTGGTTATTAGATAATAATGATGCTAAAAATTTGACAAAGAAAATCTCTGCTTTCAGATCAAATTTAGCCTTGGAGGACAGGAGCTTGAAGCTGGGACTGGCTGTCATCATAAAGACCCTGAAAGCAATGGCAGCCCAGACTGAGAGAACAGTAAAGTGATGTTTACATTATTCAATGCCCAGGATAAGCCTACACCCAGGCTTCAGAGACACCCCAAGAATGCTCACTCTATGAGAAATAGATTCCCTGTGTCTTGTAAGCCAGGTCTTACAACTGAAACAGAAATCCCAACATACCCGTCATGCTCCTGTCTACATTGAAACATGGCTGCATGTTCTCCCCCACTTGACACTGAGGCCCTCACCGTCACTTTCAAAGCCTTCCAGGGTCCTCCCCGCACTAACTGTTAATTTAGCTTTGGTTACCACCCCAAAGGACTTGATGCATGAGTAAAATGAAATAAAATGATGTATGTGAATTGAGTTTGTTGACTCTGTTACCTTACATACCTATGTATCTAAGTTCTTGTGCATTGCTTTCCGACATCTTTATCTAAGATCAGTGTGCAGGCAGTAACATTGCTCACCCAGCTTGGGTTTCACGTTTGTCCCTATTCTAGCTTTGAACCGAAGGGATCTGTTATATTGCTCTTGTGTTCCTAATAATCTCCCCCAGGAGACTGAATTCTGCAATAAAACCCTTTTCAATTCCCTTGCTGGCCCTCAGTACACACGGCAGGTGTTTGTTTGTGTGAGCTTCTCCCTTCTCAGCCCTCTCAAAGGCTGCCCTTTGCTACTATGGGCTTGCTAGCCTGGCAGAATTTCCAGGAAAGTGTACTCCAGTTCTCAAAGGGGCCTCTGAGGGGTTACAGAATATCCTTAGTTTTCAGTCAGAAGCCAATCAAAGAGCACCTATTGTGTGCTGGGGATTTTCTCTAGAGACTCATGTTCTTGTGGTACTCACAGACAAGCAATCATAATGCACCTGCCCTGCTAAGCCTCCGTGTAGGGGAAATGTGGGGTGTGTAGCAGTAAACATGGACTGGTAGGGGCCAGGAAAAGTTCAGAAGAAACATTATTGATGGTGATGCATCAAGGGTAAGGAGGAGGTGGGCAGGAGCTGAGCTTGGAAAGGGGCTCCCAGCCGAAGGGAACCACCAGAGGCAGCAGCTTAGTGTGGTCCACTAGCAGGTGTTTCTGGGGAACTGAGCCCGGTGTGGCTCAGCTGCAGAGAGAGTGGAGAGGAGCTCCCATCTTCAATGCTTTGCCCATGTGTCTTCCAGGTCACAGTCTCCTTTCACGGCCCAATCAGGCGGTGGCTTTCTCTGCCCCTTTGGTGGGTTTCTTGGCTTCACGTGGTATCAGGATGCCAGACCGTGGTGTGTACTGTCTTAGTTTGCTCTTCATTGCGACAGTACATTTATCACAGTGTGATAAACACTATGACCAAAAGCACCTTAGGGAGGAAAGGGTTTATTTCAGCTTATTGTTGTAGCAGCATGAATGGAATTCAGGGCAGGAACTCAAGGCAGGAACGTGGAGGCAGGAAATGAAGCGGAGACCATGGAAGAACATACATACTGTTTTGCTTCCATGGATTTCTCATTTTACTTTCCTATACAGCCCAGGACCACCTGCCCAGGGATGGCACTTACCTCAGTGGGTTGGGCCTTTCCATGTCAATCACTAATTTAAAAAATGCCCGCAGACTTGTCAATATGACAAAGACATTTTCTCAATTGAGGTTCCTTCCTCTGAGATGACCCTAGGTTATGTCATGTTGGAAAACAAAAATACCAAAACACCTAGCCAGCACAGTGAGTTATGAAATGAAGGCTTGCTGTCCTCTCCACTCATCCTCAGCAGTCTGTGATTACCTTGTGGAGGGATGCCAAGCCTGGAGGGTTATGTAAACGGACACACCAAGTGTAGAACCAAGTGTCCATTGACTAGAACCATCTCTAGGATGATTCTGGGTGTTTTCATAGGGGAGAAACCTCCCATGGGAGAAGAAAATCTGAGTGGGGAAGACCAGAAGTGGTACAGGGTAGGGATGGGGTGAGTTTGCCTCTGGCTCATTCATCCAGCTATTACATTACAATTCATAGCAGTAGCAAAACTACAGTTATGAAGTAGCAATGAAAATAATTTTATGATTGGAGGTCACCACAACATAAAGAGCTGTATTAAGGTGTCATAGCATTAGGAAGGTTGAGAACCACTGTTTTAAATTTTTCTACCAGAATCTTCCCCAAGGCAAACCAGAAATAACTTTACATATGAATATCTTTCTTAAAGCTTCAAATTTAATCTTCAAATTTGTACAAAATTTGTATTGTTCCATAATTCGTTCATGGTTTACTTAATAAAACTGGTTTTATATTATTTGCCCTTGAATAAAACCTTCACTTCAGAGGAAATTCTACTTTTTTATTTTATAAATAAAGAAATGTTAAAAATAGGGAACACTTCATGAACTCGTCATTACACAGGGGCCATATTAAACTTCTCTGTATTGTCCCCATTTAGTATATGTGCTGCCAAAGTGAGCCTGATATGCTGTATTGAATCATGAGCTTTCTTATTATTCTTGGTAGACTACCTTCTACACATTCCTCATTCAGAAGCAGTGCTTTAGATTTTGTAGATCTGGGTTACTCAGCATGTAACCTTGAATGGATCCAGTCCCTTTTCCAAGCCTCGTTTTGTTGATTTTTGTTTGTTTTTCTTTTTTTCATTGTATCTAAACTATGAAGATGGCAGAACCTCCACGGCAGAGTGAGCATGACGATAAAGTGAAATCATATATATGAAGTGGCTGGGCCACGGTAAGCCCTCCAGAAATGCCAACACTTATACTGTCCCTGGGAAGATTTCTGTCAGCTCTGCTCTTCTAGAATTCTGTGATTCTGACTCAGCTGATGGGGAAGGTGACCCCGTGGGACGCTTGCTACCTAAGGGATTTTGAGGATGAACAGGACATGTCACTACTAGGTGATACACAAATGACATTGGGGATGGAAAATGAGCGTATGCAGCAAGGAGATGTGGTGAGGTTGTAGGGCTTTTGAATTTCCATTTCTAGGCCTTTCTGAAATGTAAAACTTGGCAGTCATGTGATGCTCACAGTGTCCTGTCTACTGGGCCCTCTTGTCATATGGCAGATTCAGTGAGTCAGGAGCAGAGAGAGAAAGCCAAGGCCACTTTGTGTGCTGAGAAGTCTGACTGCTGTCCCTCCTCCAAGCTCACCTTCAGTTTCGTAGCCGAAAAGAGCCACGCTTCGGTGACTGCCTGTACTGAGATCTTAGGGGATGCAATAACAGGCATGGGAATTTGGGAATAAATTCCGAATAACCAAGGGATGCCCAGATCATAATTCAGCAGAAAACATTATATATTATTCGAAGCATTAATTTAAAAAAATTAAACTTAGCTTTAACTATTCAGTTACATTCTGGACAGAAATCCTTCTACTAACGAGACAGGAGAAAGGTGTTGTCAATCAATCCATGTGGTGCATTTGCACCGGGATATTTGAGCTTAGGAGTCCAAGTCAGAAGACTAGGGTGGGGCTAAGGCACAAATGACTTTGCAAAAAGTCTCCAGAGGTTCTGGAGTTTCCAGTGCACATACGGAGTTGGCTCTCTTGCAGAAGGACCCTGACCTCCACATGCCATCCACAGCTTGTGCACACCTGCACGTGCAGTGCAGAATAAACCTCGCCTCCTTCCCTGGTGCTCGTTTAGAAGACTGTGTGGCTCAGAGAGAAGATGAGTTGGGTCTCATGACAGAAGGCTAGGTGGTCACCTGGGATGTGACCTTCTCCAAGGGAAAGCATAAGCAGTTAATTAGATAAATGAGTGATGGTATGTTTACCCCCTGGCTGGGATGAATGACTCATACCAATTGGAATTGTCATGTGAATTTGATCCTCGTCTGTGTAAAACACCTTCTTCCTTTGGGAGGCTTATCTGGGAAGATGGACAGCAAAGAAGTAGTTATCTGGGGGATAAAAGATGAGGACTAGGCCTTGTGAGTTCATAATGCCTGTGCACTAAGCTTTGTGGGACACAGAGTCAACTTCATTCTCTGTGTGTCTTCCTCTTTGCGCTCTCTCTCTCTCTCTCTCTCTCTCTCTCTCTCTCTCTCTCTCTCTCTCTCTCTCTCTCTCTCTCTCTCACACACACACACACACACACACACACACACACACAGGTCTCGGTACCCTTCCACCTGAAGCTGGTTGGGAGCCACTGCTCACTTCCTTCTTGCTGGACTTCCATCCCATAACCACCTCCTCAAGACCTTTCATTTCTCTCAACACTGGCTTCTTTAGCTAGGAAATAATAGTGCTACTTAAGCATCTGAGTTTACTTGATACAACCCATAAGGTTATGTCTGGGTCTCTTTGACTGGACTTTGGCCTATCATAGTTGTCCTTCTGATCTTACTCCTTTCCAAGTTATGAGTCTATGTCATGCTGTTCACACTGTCTGCCGGACACCTCGCTGTGTCGCTCCAGAGTCTCTCAGCCCTGTCTATCAGAGCCCTCACATTTGTTTTGCTCCAGGTGCCTTATGGTGACCAGTTTTACAGAAAAACAACTGAGCCCAAGTAGGCACAGCCCAGCAGGGCCTCCTGACGAGCACAGTGGTGGGATTCCTTGGAGCTTCCTTGTTTATTCTGAGGCATGTGACACCGAGGCCCTGTATGGGGATCTCAAATGGTCCTAAAGGTCTATGTATTTAAAACTTGGTCCCAGGGATGGCTCTACTGGGAGGTGGTGTGATCTCTAAGAGTTAGGACCGTTGGGGAGGTCTTTAGGTCATTGGGGCCATGCCCTTGAAGAGTATCATGATACTACAACAGCCTCTTCTTCTCTCCTTTATTTCCTGGTCATGAAATGAATGGTTCTACTCCACCATGTGCTTACCAAGGCCAATAATCAACAGGACCAACTGACCACAGACCCAAAACTCTATCTACAAGCCAAATAAACTTTTTCGTTTTATAAGTTGATTATCTCATATATTTCTTACAGTGACAAGAAGCTAACTTGTCATTAAGTAAATGACAATTATGTAAATATACAATTATGTAGAGAGTTAATGCACTGCTAAGGGCCTTTAAGAAGAGTGAAGTTGGCCGGGCGGTGGTGGCGCACGCCTTTAATCCCAGCACTTCGGGAGGCAGAGCCAGGTGGATCTCTGTGAGTTCGAGGCCAGCCTGGGCTACCAAGTGAGTTCCAGGAAAGGCGCAAAGCTACACAGAGAAACCCTGTCTCGAAAAAACCAAAAAAAAAAAAAAAAAAAAGAAGAGTGAAGTTGATAAAGATAAATCCTTTTTACTTCCTTCCCCTGAACAAATTAACATGGGATGCCTTTCAGAGTCGGCCCCACATGATGAAGCAGTCAGCTGCAATTGAGGCCATGCAGGAGCCAGCTCAGAAATGAACTCTAGGATTTGCTCCTCATCCTTCCTCCTCTCCATCATCCCTGCTTCCCTGGGATGTGCTCCTCAGGGACACAGTAGCACATTAGCTTCCTCACACTCTGTCTCCTGAGGAGCCCAGGTGAAGACACCTGGTGTTGAAAATCCTCACTAGGTTTTTATGTGCAGATGTGTGTCTTTGTTGCCTATTGCTGGGTAACAAATCATGGCCCAACATAATGGAGACCAAGAGTGGGTTAAGAAAATGTTGAAGAAGGGGGTGGGAGGAGGGTGTGTGTGACATGAAGGTGGAAAAGAGATTGGAGGTTATAAGAGGAGACTGGGGGAGGGGACACAAGCGTGGGGAAGATGGCCAAAAGGGAAATCAACTAAAATACACTTGGTTCAGAAACGCTATAATGATATTTAATATCGTGTATGCTAATTTAAAATAAAAAAAACACCAAACACGCATGCCAACAACAAATACTGATTATCTCAGTTTGTATGGATCAAGCTTTACACAGCATCCTAGCTGGGAAGTTCTGGATTAGCCTGTCTCCAGTCACTGTGGTCAAGCTATCATAGGGCGGCTGTCTTCCAAAGGCTTGGACCGGGGCTGGAGTGTGTGCCCGGGAGATGCTCACCCATTGCTTTTCCCATGTGAGGGCTCCCTAGGCTGCTTGTCCTCAGGCAGGGTACTTGTGAGTCATTCCACCCAAGCATTTGGGGAGACAGCGACAGGAGGTCACAGAGCGATGTATACCTTGCATCCAAAGGTGCATGTCATTACAGAAACTTCCATTCAAATCACTCGCAGCAAATCACTGGTTCCTATCTGCAATCACCAGGAGGGGAATTAAGACTGTCTTAAAGAGAGAGATTTCAAAAAGTTATGGCCATATATTTGAAACATTACATCATGTAAAGGGAATTGCTGCTGCCTTACTCAATAAAATTGGATTTCCTAGTGTACCAGATGCAAAGCCATGGGGTGTTGTACAGGCATTAATTTCATTGTCGCAGAAACAGCTGATACAGGATTAGGAGTTTTAAAAGCTCTAATTATTATGAGTAAAGAGGAGAATGCTTGTGGTTTTGAGGTCAGGGAGGGTTGAATGAAGGAGCAGCATTTGAACCAGTTGCCCAGATGATTCTGTTGTGGAGCCAGTGTGGACAAGTTATCAGTCAAGGCTCAGTCCATTTCCATTTTGGGGACTCATGGGTGACTTCAGGGAGGAGGCGATATTTGAGATGAGCTTTGGAAAATGTACAAAATTTTGATAAGCAAATCTTCAGCAGAGGGGAATGCGTTTCCCTCTGATGGAGGGAGAGCAAGAGTCAAGGTCCCCAGTAGGGAGATGTTAATTATTGTCACCATCGATGCTTCCTGTCACGTGGGGAGAATGTTCAGTTGACATGAGTGAGCTTCAGGGTTTTTTTGCGCTGCACAATGTATCGATGGTGGACGCTGTTCTGTCTGATGAGCTTGCTCTGTCATTCATTTAACCCTAGTTCTTCTATGCAGGCTCTAGGGAAGGTGCCAATCAAGTTCCCTGCCCCCTGGGTTGTGGACTGGTGACTACATGACCCACGGCAGACTATTATACCCAATCAGATGTTCTGGGATTTTACTTATAGAAGATGAAATTGGAAATTCTCTTTCTTTTGGAGCACCGCTGGGGTTCTTCAGCCTATGGCTGCCTGCCTGGGATGTGCCCTCTGCACAAATAAAGCCCATTTTAAAGCATGGGAAGATGAGTGCAATAAACCGATGGTTTCAGCTGAGTTCCCAGAAGCTGCTTTCCCCCTTGACTTCCCAGTCTCCTGAACCAGTGAACTTCCTAATAATTTACATCATATAACTACTTGAGCTGACATTTCTGACCCTTAATGATGGAAAGGCCACATGTGACCTTTGAATGCTGAATGAGAATCCAACCCTGTCATTATAAAGTTACTGGTCTTGTCTCCCACTGCCTCTTTTAACTCAGATTGTGGGACTGGTTTTCCTCAGTGACTGTCTGAAAACCTCAAGGAGTTTGATGAGTTCCCTGGTTACTACTGAATGGTATGAAGAACCTCAATCCGGTCATAAAATGCTCAGTACCCGCTTTGCTGCGCAGCTGGGGTGTCACACCTCCTCCAGCTTGGGTATGCTGCAGGCAGGGAGGGGCGGGGCCATTTTCTCCTTCACTTTCCTGTCAAGTTATCTCCCTTCCCACCATCCTGGTGGCTGAACTTTTACGTCTCTGGGGTGGAGTCAGGGAGAGGGGGCCAAGCCCCAGGGCTCACCTGGATAAGTCCACTTGGTCTCTTAGCTTGACAGGGGTTCAAGGTGTACAACCAGGGGCAAGTGCCTTCACCCTTGGAGGTACCCCTGTCTCTGTGGCAGATCAATCACTCCTCTTCCTTCAACAAAGATCAACGAACCTCTATTCCAGATGCTCCTTCCTCGGGCCTAGGAAATCCAGCCACACCTTCAGCTTCTCTCCCCTGTGGGTACTCTTTTTGAGTTCAGTACTAACTTTCTCCTCTGGGAGATCCAGATCTGGTCTGAAAAATACTTGCATCATTTTTGCCCTTCAAGCCAGAGGAGACTGCAGTCTTCACTCCACTGCTGCATCAGCTGTCAGATAGAATTGTACCATTATACAGCAGAGGCACGCCCTGGACCTCTCCGGGAGTGGGATGTGGGGGAGTGGGATGTGGGGGAGTGGGATGTGGGGGAGTGGGATGTGGGGAAGGGATCCTCCACGTCTGACCTTATCCCAGGTGTGGGGATGGCAAGGGAACTCTAATACTGCATCAACAGCTCACTGAAAAACCTCCTATTTTCCCTGAAGGCTTGCCACAAAGAGCCAGACTGGGACCTCCTTTTGGGGAAATGGCGCAACCCTCCTCAGCAACCCTTCCATCACTGTTACTTTCACTGAGGAGGACCATCTCAGAGTTCCACATCTGCTATGGTACCTCCTTTGGAATGTAGTTTTCACAGTATTTGAACCTCTGCAGAAATTTCACTTAACACACTGTTTCATAACTTGCTGTTTGGTCACCATGAGGATCCAGACAGACAGACAAATAAGGCAACAAACAAATGCAGAAATACTAATGTAATGGGAGAAACCATACTAGCTTATGATCGTTAGG
Organism: Peromyscus californicus insignis; assembly: GCF_007827085.1. Lineage (NCBI taxonomy): Eukaryota > Metazoa > Chordata > Mammalia > Rodentia > Cricetidae > Peromyscus > Peromyscus californicus. The sequence goes on from NW_026294573.1 coordinate 106,356,970, forward strand.
TTGAGGGAAAAAGAAGGTCTGGGCTTGCTCAAAACAGAGATTTCAGGTGGCTGTGATGAGTCAGCTGGGAGACCGGAAAGGGTTGAGGCAGGGGCATTGTGCTCGTTCAGGTGATTGAAGATCAGGCCCCAGCATGAACAAGGACCACTCTGTGTGTCAAGGACATGTCTCATCCCCATTGTGAGTATACTTTCCTAGTCTTTGAGTTTCAGCTGTACCCTTTAGGTCCCCGACATGAGTAGATCAGATGCAATGTTTCACTGTTGTGAATTGTCTTGGAACTTCACACAAGAACTTTAAGAATTGCAGCATGAAGGTGGAGCAAAGCATTGGCAAAAGTCAAGGCTATCCCCAGAGCACACCTGTTCATCTTATGAAGTAGAGAATGGTGTCATGTATGATTTCATTGGAAGAAAGAGAAGATTCTGTTTCCATATATCATCCAAAAACCACTGAACCAGAAATCCTCCTGCCTCTGCCTCCAGTGCTGAGTTTAAAGGTGTGCACTACCACACTTACCACAGAGCAATTATTAACACAGAGTATTATTAACTTTGGGTGCAAAAGTTAGAATGTATGAGATATTTTCATCATGATGTTGCCTCACCACCCGCTACCACTGTGATTGCTTCCGAACACCACCAGTGTCTCTTACAGTGCAGCGGTTTTCAGACAGTAACTCTAATACTCACAATACCCAGCAAGAGAGTTAATAGTATTCTGATGTCACTAGGACTCTGAGAGATGAAGTGACTTGCCCAAGGTTCACAGTCAACATTTAAACTGTGGGTAGATAGTTTAATATTGACTCCTAAGACCATGCTGACTAGATCTCATGTAGACAGATGACATGGTGTGCATTTTCTGGAAGTAGAGATTGTCATGGGAAAGGGGGTCATGTGGCATTCTCTGAAGAGTGTGGCTGTACAGGTAGATAAAGGGGGTGCTGTACATCTTCTCTCTGTGTCCAGAATGGGCTTCCCCAGATACCACACTGTAATGGTTTCTGTGGTGTCAGTGGAGTGTGTTCAGCCTGTGAAGGTCAATATGTTCAAATGGCTTAAATGGGGATTGCCATGCCAGCTATCATATGCCCAACCCCTGAAATCCGGAGCAAGTCTTTATTTCAGAAATGAGTAGCTGTTCCTTTCGACTGCCTCTATCTGGGGTCTCAGAGAAAACTCCTTGAACTACAAGTTGACCTCCTCAAGACATTGTTCAAGGATAAAACTTTGTTCCTAGAGGGGATCAAAGTCCCTCTCAAGATATTCCCTGGGGATGGCTCTTCACTGGCCAGGGCTGAGAAGTCAGTGCCAGCTTGACTGGAGCCAGGGGAGAGTGCTGGCTGGGTGGATTATGACCAGATGCTCCCAGAAGCCTATTGCCAAGTGTACAAAAACAGGCTTCCTGCTGAGCCGCTCTTGAGTTCCAGCCACCTGAGGGTCTCATTAGCGGTGCACACTAATGTGCTTCTTTAGGGACGGAGAGGTCCTCCGGGATGTGGAGGCTGCAGCGAGACTGGAAGAGCTGGTGGAGTTTTCCAGCTTTCACAGCCTACAGTTTGAGGACCCCTTCCTCCCAGAGTCATCTTAACAGTTTGTGTTCAGTGTTTTGTTTTGTTTTCTGGAAGCCCTGACAAGAAGACATTTTGACTTCATCATTAAGAGTGTAGACCCAGACATAAGTGTGTTAGAGAGAAAAGTGAATAGAGACAGGCTGAGAGAGAACACTCGGCCCGACAACAAGGAAGCCAACCAAATAAATGTGCTACTTAGAAAGAGTCCTGTCAGCAGTTTCCACCCCTGAAATACATCAAGCTGTCAGGGAGGCAGGCAGGCTCCCCACAGGTAAAGCCTTTGGGGCCCCTCTCCACCCTGCTTGCCCTTTCCCTGCATACCAGCCTGAGGAGGTTTTAAAGACATACCCCTTTGAAAGTGTTATCCCAGGGCTCGGCTCCATTTATTGCTGGGGGTGGAGTTCATTGCCTCCTTCAGCATCCTAGCCTGAGGACCAGTCAAGTCGGGCTATAGGAGATTGCTGCATGGTTTTCCATCTGAGATGGCCACTCCATCCTGAGCTTTAAGGTGAAACCCCACGATTGACTCTGGGTGAGACATCTGCTCTGGCCATGAAGGGCCAAGACACACTGGCTCCTCAGGGGCACAGTTTGAGAAGGAGGTGTGAGAGGGTGGTGATGCACTATATAATACTGGGGGTGGGAACTTAGGCCTTTTTAGCTAGCAAGCAGAACTAGGAAAATAAAAAACTAAACAACAGCACAGAGTAGTATCTTGGGGTGGGTTGTCCACCCGTTCAAGGAAAAAAGTATGTGTGACAAGCAGGGCCATTGCCCGTGAGAAGAATCCAGCCCTGGGGTGGAAGTAAAGCACATGGAGATGGGCCTGTCTCTCAACAGATATTCATTGAGGACTGCCACACATCTGGCTCTTGAAGGTGGCCCTCCTGGAGATACCACTTGTGGATGAGACGGCACAGGTGGGAACTGTTGGAGCTAGATGTCAAATTCAGTCTCTTCTCCACCAAAGTGGACTTCAGAATCACTTGTCCAATCTGATTTTTAGAAAAAGACACCCAAGAATAAGCTAGTATGTATGTGTGTGTGTGTGCCTGTGCACACATGCGAGTGTGCTCACATACACACACACATGCTCATTGACATGCATACAGGATCGAGAATTCCAGGCAGATAGAACCATGAACATAGGGCTCTACTCTTGCTCAGAAAGTGTCTGTTTCACAATTATTCTAGTCTACATAGTACACTGAGCATATTAAGACAACCCAATAACGCAAGCTAAAGTAAGAAGTTTGCTGTTTTGAAAAAGTAAACATGAGCTAAAACACAACCTAATGGGTTGGTGTAGGCAAGCGTACACCATTTCTCTTATTGACACTTTTCTTATGCCTCCTGTTCCTCTTCAACTGTCTTGGGCATGTAGGAAATTCCCTTTTCTTCTTAATGTATGAAATAGGGAGATGCCTGGTGACAATTTGCAATACATCTCAACAACTCATAAGTCTAGGAAGTGATGATGTAACAGAATCATGTGAGGACACTGAAATTCTTACTTTCCCTTGTGGAATTCTGCCAACATTTCGTTTTTTGTGATTCTACAGAAATAATACAAAACAAACTTGGAATTGTCCCTCTGTGCAGAGAAGTTGACACTTATGTCCATCTAGATGTTATCACATGCAAAATACTTTCTCATGGTTTGAGATTAGAAGGAAGTAAAAGAGTTGACTCCTCATAATTTTTCAAAAGTTCTGGGGTTGTAGGGAAATGCAAGAGGTAAGTATAGTCTTTAAGGCACCATGTGAAGGGGAATTTGTGGAGGATCTGGGGAACTGGATCTCATATTAGTAATGGAGTTTTGGGGTCCACATGGCAATGGAGGTGTTAAGGCAGTGAGGCCAATGCTGACCCAGTACTCCCCCATCTTTGAGAACGTGGGTGGAGCTGAGCAATGAGAAGGGCTAAGTGCAAGGAGTGCTCCATGGAGTCCCGAACCTCTTGGCACAAGCCCCGCTTTCATGGGCTCCCGAGGCCAGTTGCTAAGAATCTCCGAAGTCCTTCAAGACTTTTGTCTCCTCTCCTGCCAGGCACCCATCCCTGCCTCAATGCTCTGGCTCAGGAGCCTTCAGGAGCATAGCCTCTTGAACCACCTACCCTCCTCCATCCTACTTCCTACCTGGCTTCTGAGTTAGGAGTTCCTTTGTTAACTGGAAAGAAAGACCCTAGGAAACAGCTGAAATCCAGCCCGTGCTTGGTACAGCCAGTCCTGCAGCCCTGGGCACAGACACAGGCAGCAGTCCACATTCTCCTGTGCCTTTTGTTGGGAAACACTGGCTTAACCAAGAAATAGTATTCTTTGACGAGCTGGGAGAGCCCCCACCTTCTCCCACCCCCAGAACTTCACAGCAAGAAGTCTCCGTAAATGGAAAAGCAGCGTTTTTGAAAGGCTGGGTGGTCTGGAGGGATGAGATCCAGAGTGGGAATCTTATTTTTATCTGATTATAACCCCCCAAACTGTTTCAATAACATTCAACTCCCTGCTTAGTTGGTACCCATACATAGACAGGCCTCAGAGAGGGATGTGTGAAACCCTGAAAATATACATAAAGTGTGTATGTGCGCACGTGCACGTGTGTGCGTGTGTGTGTGTGTGTGTGTGTGTGTGTGTGTGTGTGTGTGTGTATTTTCCAGGGGGGAGTGGAAACAGCATCTTCCTCTAAATTCTCAAAGGAGAATTCACTCCCCAACACCCCTACTGGCACCAAAGTTAAAGACCACTGATGCAAAGGGAGTGAATCATGAGTATATTTATTTCCATTTTTGCTCCCACTTATTTTATCTGATGTAAAGAAGTTGAGTCTGATTAACATGATGGTTTCATAAATACTGTAGTCGTCTGGGCATCTTTTCTCCGAAACTTCCCAGATGGGTAGAGCTGGGAAAATGCATCACAATGACACGGAGTGGGGCTGTGTGCGATGGGATGATCATCTACACACGTGCTCCAGGACTGGCAAAGGTGGCAGGTGAATGCTCGTCCTTGGCTTCATCACCATGTCTCACTTGGAACATGCAGACGGGACTTGAGAGCTCCAAGTCGCCTGCTTCAGAGGGGACTGGTGAGACTGGCCTATTAGAAGAACATGGGAAGGGCCCCCAAACAGCTTCACTGTGGGGGCTTCCACAGCCCAGCCTCCGCCTGAGTATGTGTGTGTGTGCACGCGCGCGCACGCGCGCACGGGCTCACACACTCAGGCACAGGTGAGTGCATGTGTGCACATGCGTGGTGGAGGCCAGAGGTGAGCATCGGCATCTTCCTTAGTTCCTTTCCACTTACTTATCTGAAACTGTTTCTCACTGAACCCAGAACTCACTAGACTGCCTGGCCAACAAACCCTGGGGTCAGCCTGCCTCCCTGCGACACATCATGCCCTTTCACTGGGTTTTTGTGAGTGCTTGTCCCCCGGCCCTCCCCTGATCATGTACATGTTCATGTCTTTCACTTTTTCACTGAAACAACACAGCAATGCGTAATTCAAGATGACTGTAGTTTTCAAAACTCCATTCGTCCTCACAAATATTGGAAAAAAGGGATCAGTCTGGCACTTGGTTCCTTTCAGCACAGTTAAGCTCACTCCTCCCCAGCCTCATGTTTTCATCCAGGGAGTGGTCGTCATTAGTGAAGATCAGAGGCGGGGAAACTGCAGAATTCCAGTTTGTACACGGGGTTTCTCCAGGGTGAGACAGGAAACGGGAAAAGACAACAGATTCTTTGAATAAGTCAGAAAGGAAGGTGGTGGAAAGGAACTGTGGCTGAGGCCTGGGGAGAAGCGAAGGATCACTCCCAGCCCCTGGTGACTGGGTACTACGGCTTGAAAGAGAAATGTCCCCCAAAGGCATGAACATTTGCACACTTGGTCCTGGTTGGCGGTGCTGTTTGGGGGAGTGATGGGACCTTTAGGAGGTGGGGCCTTGCTGGAGGAAGTGTGGGCGTGGGCTTTGAGAGGAAGTGTCCTCGCCCCACTTACAGTTTGCTCTCCCTGCTACGCCTTTGCTGTTGACAAAGTGATCCTCAAGCTCTCTGCTCCAGCTGCCTGCTGCCATGCCTCCCCTTCATTCTGAACTCTCCCTCTGGAAATACAAACTCAAATAAACTCTTTCTTCTATAAATTGCCTTGGTTATGGTGTTTGATCATAACAAAAAGTAACTAATGCACGGTGGCACACAGAAGACTTTCCATCACCGAGACCCATTTTTGATATGTTGCCTTATTATGATGGTTAGCTTTAATTGTCAGTCGAACACAGTCTAGGACAGCCTGAGAAGAGAATCTCAGTCAGGGATTACCTATCTTAGGTTGGCTTATAAGTATATCTAGGGGGTGCTTTTTACATTTATTTCATATGTCTAAATGTTTTGCCTGAATGTACAGACCACATTGTGCCCATGGAGGCCAGCAAAAGGTATTGAATTCCTTGCAACTAGGGTTACAGACAGTTGTTAGCTGCCACGTAGGTGCTGGGAGTCAAATCTGGGCCTTCTGGAAGAGCAATAAGTGTGTCTAACCACTGAATCATTTCACAATCTCCTAGAGAAGTTTTTTTTTAATTGATTGATGTGGGAAGATGCAGCCCACTGTGAACAGCACCATTCCCTAGGCAGGGGTCCTGACTGGTCTAAGACTGGAGAAGTCTAGCCGAGGGCAATCGAGCGAGCAGGCAAACATATGTGTCCTTATTTCCCTGGTTTCGACTGTGGCTAGCCGTTTGAAGTTCCTTCCTTGACTTCCTTACAAGGATGGGCTCTGCTGGAATTCTGAGTTGAAATAAACCCCTTTCTCTCCTAGGTAGCTTCTCACCAGGGTATTTTATCACCACAACAGAAATAAAACTAAAACAGTCAGGATCCAGGTGCACAGTTTCTTGTGCAACTTCACATGAGAGTCTGAGACTCCAAGGAGAGGGCTTAGCTAGAGATTCAATTTAGGAGTCAGCAAAACATAGCTTGGAAATTAGAGAAAGGGATTCTCAGAGCAGAGAACACAACAATGCCATGTATCTCAGGTAGTCAAGGCTTGGGACTCAGCAACACACACACACACACACACACACACACACACACACACACACACACACACACACAATTCTAACTAAAAATATAAATGCTTGGTAGATTGTTACTATGTAATATATGTAATAGCTGAGTCTTTGTCTCTCTTCCATATGATAAACTCCTCTTTGTGTTGTGCAGATCAGGTCTTAACAGCAGTTTATCTCTATGTTTTGACTATATGTACACTAATACTATTATTGCTATTGTTGTTTTTATTTTAAATATAAACTCTTTGGAGAAAATTGTTTCCTTTCCCAGCAGTATTCATTAATATAATCCTAGGCAGGCCCTCTGTACATCTGCTATTCTTGGCTTTGTCTTTTTCCCTAAAGTTATGTTGACTACAGGAAAACTATAAAACTGAACAGGACAGATCACATCAACAGAACTCATGTGACTAATGACTGACTACTGGTAAGAACATGTGACTAATGGGATGATGGGTAATACCAGGGAGGCTAGTTACACCATTGTGACCTTAGACACATGTGCTAGATGTCCACCCATGAATGAAATGCAGGTCACCTTCATCCCACATGAGGTTGGTTCAACTGTGTTTTGGGAGAGATATTGAGAATGAAGTGCATGTATAATATACTGTATAGTACAAAATCAGGTATTATATTCGTTACTTGTTATCTTGCTAAAGTATGTGTTTGTCAAGTATACAGGTTAGGTAAAAATACCAATGGGACTATAGAGCATGGATTAACTAGTCCTGTCTGCAAAGAACATTGCACGAGATTTTTTTTTTTTTTTCTTTTTCGAGACAGGGTTTCTCTGTGTAGCTTTGCGCCTTTCCTGGAACTCGCTTTGGAGACCAGGCTGGCCTCGAACTCACAGAGATCCGCCTGGCTCTGCCTCCCGAGTGCTGGGATTAAAGGCGTGCGCCACCACCGCCCGGCGCGCACGAGATTTTTATTAGTCAATAGGACCAGGCTGCTTAAGAGTCCCATTCAATTGTCTAATAAGTGGACAGGATAAAGATTGAGTTGACACGTGTGAAGTACCCACAAGGGACTAAGAGAACAAATAGCAAAGGAAAACAGAGCAAAGATCTATGGCTGACTTTCCACATTCATGATGTTTAGACAGCTAGTGAGAAGATTCTTATCTCTCACCATATGTAGGGATTAAAGGAGGGTGCTGCCTGGCCCTCAGGAAGTGATTTGCCGAAGGACATGCTGTTCTCATACCCTACCCTTTGGTAGTGTTGGGCCACTGGTTGTCACTTCCTAGGGCCTCAACATCAGCTGATCCCCTTGTTATTTTGGTTCATGACCAGCAGACTGCATGCCAAGGCAATTTGCCTTCCTGTATGAATTCCACAAGAGAAGCTACTCTCTGGCATGCGGACATGAATATTTCACCTTGACCAGGTGTGTTGTCTTTCCGTGTAATTAACAGTGTAGCATTGTAGCTTATTTGCCAGTCTCTCAAGAGACGGCTAATTGGAACAGCTTGCATTCCCTATGTAAATCTCCCCTTCCAGAAGGTGAACAGTCCTGGGTTCTACAGAAGCTCTGTGCTCAGAGAGCCCCACATGAGCCACAGCCGACCTCAATGGGATGTTCTGTTTTGATTGTTTTGGGTTTCTTTGTTTCTGTTTCAAAGAAATGCCGTGTATGGTTTCTCAGGTCAGATGCCCTTGTTCCTTGCGGCAGTGTGACTGCCAAATGTTTCACGAAATTACCTGTAACTCCTTTAGGTCCTTAAACCGGAAAAGGGGCCTCCTGAGGCCATGAGGCTCGAACTTTAGGCTCACCCAGAACACTTGGGAAAATTCCTATCTCAGATTTCCCCCTAGAGACCCTGCCTCAGTAGATCCAGGCGGGAGCCACAGGCTGCATTGTGAGCATCATCTAGTCAGATACACATCGTCAGTGGACCACAATGAGTGCTTAGACTGTAGTTCTCGCTCATGCATGATGTTGGCACTCTAGCGAGGGATATTTTTCCTTCCTAAGAGCCACAGGTTCCTCTGCCGACAGGGAAATTTTGATGGCCTCAAAGGAAGAGAAGTCAGAAAAAAAAAAAATGAAGCCAGTGAGGACTAATGCTGGAGAGGAACGCCCCCAGGGGACAGTTGAAATCGGGCCTGTCCTTCCTGACACAGCCATTCCTGCAGCCATTTGAATGGAGAAGATCCAGGGAGAGAACGGCGACAAAGAAATGGTGATGGCCCTAGAAAGGGCTGGAAGACTTTCTGCAGAAAGACGAGCCGGAGGGACCATCTCCCGCCATGGAGTGAGACAATTTAGCCTGCCTGACATGTTAGCTCTTTTGCACAGAGGCATGCTGCGCGGTTAAAGGGTTATTTAATTTGGCAAAGGACAGAGACTCCCTGGAGCTATCTCAGATCATCACTGCATGTGCTGCATTACAAATGTGTGTGTGACAAGAGGGTTTCTTTCTCTTGTCTTAGAGACTAACATAGTGATGCTTCTCTTCCATATCTAGTGCTGGGAATGACTATTAACTAAAACGTGGCCTTCTAGTCCAGAGAATCATGGACGACTAGAACTATTGCCCAGTCTGGCTGGGTTCTTCCTTAATTTTAAGATGTAGAATCTGAGTTAGAGGAAGGATGTGTGATTCACCAAAGTGAGTGTCTTAGGGCAAAGGCTGGGACTGAAAGTAGGTCTCCTGATGTCAGTGCCCAATACTCACTGCCCAGATCCCCAAGAGCCCTTCTGAATCAGCAGAGCTGCTCAGATGTGATGGTTGGATAACTTTCTAGATGTATTTTATCACTGAATAACAGATGGCTGCTTTGCATTTGACTTTTCCCACTTCAGATAATTCCTCACTGCCTTATGCAATCCATTTGAGAACATGTGTGCATGTGTGTGTGTGTGTGTGTGTGTGTGTGTGTGTGTGTGTGCATCTGTGCCTGTGTCTGTTTTCTGTTGTTATTCTTACCAGTGATCCTTGCTAGGCAGTGTTTCTCCTAAACTAAGTACAATTACCATCTGGTGATTCAAAGATAGCAATGGAATTTCCGACAAAAACTTCGTATCTACGCCAGGTGGACTGGAAAATTCTCAGGACCTGGAAGAGAAGTCTTTGGATCATGATGTCTAATACTTTCTGCTGCAGATGAGGAAAACAAGAGAACATTTGCTGGGTGTCTTGTGGTAGCCTAGGGAGCCAGGAAGAGCCCCTTGTACATACAGAATATGCATGGATATGTCCGTGTGGCACATTCTTGCAGCAGAAACTAGGAAGCATCAGGACACAAGAGACTGGCAAAGTGGCAGACACACAGCCCTGCCACCATCCATGAATGGGTCTTCCATTACGCCTCCCCTTGGTGCCCTATGCTAACGTGGCTCCCCACACAAAGGAGGCTCTCTCCATCAATATGTGTCTTAGTCACTGTTCTATTGCTGTGAAGAGACACCGTGACCAAGACAACTTCTATAAAAAAAAGTATTTAACTGGGGACTTGCTTACAGTTTCAGTGGTTTGGTCCATTACCATCATGGCAGTAGATGAAAGCTACATCAGGATGCACAGGCAGAGAGAGAGAAACTTGGCCTGGCATGAGCTTTAGAAACCTCAAAGCCCAGCCCCAAGAGACATGCCTCTTCCAACAAGCCCTCACCTCCTAATCCTTGTAATCCTTTCAAACAGTTCCACTCTCTGGTGACCAAGCATTCAAATATGTGAGCCTATGGGGGCCGTTCTCATCCACACTTCCACAGTATAATAGTGCCATAACCAGCCTCTTGCTTCAGTCAAGTCTACAGAACAGTCCTGTGGCTTCCAGCTCCTGGGAGATACTTTCTCATCACCCTCAGCTGCGTGTGTCTGCACCATTTCTGACTGAACATGGCTTATCCAGGATGCTTGTATGGCCAGAGGGAATTTCATAATGGGAAGCCAATGTGAAGGTCTCCTGCCAGAAGTGACATGGCACAGGACCTCAGTCTTCTCTATTTATAGTGTGTATCAGTGTTAGGTTGTCTCAGGAAAGAGCTCCGAACATGCCAGGCCCAGACCAGCGGAGCTGGATGAAGATGAGAATAGACCAGGGCTCTGAGGGTACAGATGGTGAGGGTGCCAGGGTGCCAGTCTGTGTGTGGCAGTTTTCTTTGTATTCCTAATAGACCGACAGTTTTCTCTTTTTTTCCACTAAACCTTCCCTGGGAGAAATGGGGACAGGGAGAGTGGCAGATGGAGCTGGGTTTCTTATCCTGGGGTCTGTGGATGTGCTTCCAAAAAGAGTCGGTTCTGAAGCCCCTGGAATCTGTTACAAAATTGGGTGAGTTTTGTGTCTTCAGAACAGAGGATCTTTATTCTCAAAGGAGTCCATGACCCAAACATGGCAAGGACAACCATGGTGAGGATCGAGTCCAGCTTCACATTCTGTGGAGGAATTGGTTTTTCATCTCATTTTGAAAGCGACAGCTGCCACAGCTGTCATTTTCTCTTACCAACCTTCTTGCTCATGCCTGATGTTGTTTTAAAGAAATGTGCTCCCTTAGAGAGCAAGTTCCTAAGAAAAGCCTAACTTCTTTAACGATGAGTATGTGTCCAGGTCACAAACGGAGGTGTGTGGAAGACAGACATTTGACTTTTCCAGAGTTCAAGGCCATTTCTACTGTGAGCTACTGTTCTATGTATTATATTCGTGTGTATTCATGCAGTAGACTTAATCTCAGTATTGGTTCAAAATTAGGGACGCTCCTGTCTTTTCTTCTCCTCCTCTATCTATCTGTCTATTATCTATCTATCTATCTATCTATCTATCTATCTATCTATCATCTATCTATCTCTCTGAATAGGGCCTCATGTAACCCAGGCTGGCCTGAACTATCCATATAACTGAGGATGACCTTGAAATTCATGATCCTGCTGTTTCCATCTCACCAGTGTTGGGATTCTAGGCACGGGATGTCATGCAGGTTTTTTTTTTTATTTTATTTTATAATTTAATTTAATTTTACATATCAGCCACAGATTCCCTTGTTCTCCCCACCACCACCCCCGCCCCACCTTCCCCCCACCCCACCCCACCCCATTCCCATCTCCTCCATGGCAAAGACTGCCCTGAGGATTGAGTTCAACTTGGTAGATTCAGTCCAGGCAGGTCCAGTCCCCTCCTCCCAGGCTGAGCCAAGTGTCCCTGTATAAGCCCCAGGTTTCAAACAGCCAGCACATGCACTGAGGACAAGTCCCGGTCCCACTGCCTGGATGCCTCCCAAACAGATCAAGCCAATCAACTGTCTCACTTATCCAGAGGGCCTGATCCAGTTGGGGGCTCCTCAGCTATTGGTTCATAGTTCATGTGTTTCCATTTGTTTGGCTATTTGTCCCTGTGCTTTTTTATGCAGTTTTATGCAGTGTTGAGGACTGACCTTCAGCCATCCCTGTATGCCGGCAAGTACTCTATCAACTAAGCTACTCTTCCAGCTGATGTTAGGGACTTTCTGTCCTCAGATGATTGTGTCTGAGTTCTGAGACACATACTTAGGACTGATGCACCTGTTGTGGATCAAGGAGATGGATATAGGTGGCGATATCCAGAGAGCCACCCTTCATCTTGCTGGATCTTTGGCTCTGGGACCATATTACCATTAAACCGTCTGCTTCTTATCCTGTCCTGGGCACCGACTGTGCTCCTGATGAGCCTCAGGAGCCACACATGGTTCCATCTGTCCAAGCTGAGGCTTCACAGTGTGGCTTCCCTGCCCACAAGTTTTGATCTAGAAAAAGGAATGCAGGCAAATTAGTCTCTCTGAGGTCCAAGTTGACAAATTTTCCAGTGTATTTTCTTAAGTGTAAATTTTCACTTTGTGCAAACCTTTTTGACTTGAAATGTCAATATTCAATTCTTGTTGGAGAAGACACAGACACAGACAGACACAGACACACACACACACACACACACACACACACACACACACACACACACACACACTGTAGATCAATCAAAACATGTCCATGACTCAGTTCTGCCCCAAAAGGCCACCAGTTTTTAAGCCCCCGCTCTGACAGCTTAAACTTAGGAAGCCAAAGCAGGGAAAATCCCCTTTCTCCTGCTTCCAGACGCATCCGACCTCTCCCTGGGTGAGAAGCACAAAGGTGTCTACTTACCTGAGCAGGAGAAATGGGCATGGGAGACAAGTGGGGATAGAATGTGAGCCAATATTTCTAAAGTATCCTTCCGTGCCTAGAAGTAAGTTTCTAAGAACAAGTTCTATCTTTTAAAATAATCTGCTTTTATATCCAGATAAGAACATAGCATATTTTCAATAAGGCAAATGTGCTCACCAAATGCTCAGTGGAATTCTAGAGCTTTCCATGAGATCTCTTTCAGAATTGTTTAATCCAATTCCTGAGACCAAACTAAATAAGCAAGAGAACCAAAGTCCTGGGAGATAAGTATTGTGGGACCTAACCAGTTCCACTGGCCACACTTAACAGTTCTCAGCCTTTTCTGCCTTGTGTTCCCTTCTAGGTACAAGGAGGCCAGGGAAGTGTGCCGCTCAGGGTGTGAACAGGGGAGTCAGTGGGGTGTAGTACTGAAAGTCAAGCTGGAAAAACTCCAGGGCTCTTGTCTCAGAAGAATCCTGTCAGAGAGGGCCAAAGACAACAGAGGAGAGCAGCCCTTGGGTACACAGGTCAGAAATCAAAACAAGTCAAGGCTTGTTTAGGACTCAGTGCCCACATAAGAAGCTGGGCTGTCTGCAGGGAGCCTGAGGCCTTGGAGGGTACAGCCAAGACTACCAGGACATCCTGTGTGTTGTCTGAGACTCTCAAAATATAACTGAAGGCACGCTGCTAAGAGGCATAGTTGCAATAAAGAATGGAACATGGGAGACAACATCAATGGATCTATTTTTGTATTTATATGTATATATCTATATAGTATTTATATGCATGTATATACATGGAAGTCTGTACAAAAATACAGACAGGGGCTGTGGGATGCTCAGAAGTAAAGGAGCTAGATGCCCACACCTGGCAACCTTAGTTCATTCCTAGACCCATGGAAAGGTGGGAAGAGAGATCCAGCTCCCCAAGGCTGTCCTCTGAGCTCCACATGAGGGCTTTGGCATGCACAGTTACCCCCCCCCCCTCTCTCTCACACACACACACACACACACACACACACACACACACACACACATTATGCACATATATATTTACACAATAATAAAGTTAAAATAAAAGTTTAAAAATATAGGAGAATAAGGTAAACACTAAAACACTATACTTTTTTTCCAGCTGGCTAAATTCAGATCAATACAGCGTTGTTTTTGTTTTTGTTTTTTCATTCATGGGTTTACAGTGATTCTATTGTCGCTTCCCTGTAGCACCAGGCTGTAGCATGGCATGCAGAGGCAGTTCCTTAGACCTTGATCTTGGCCACTTAGATTTCTAGTCTTCCAGCCCCTGTCCCTGCCTTCAGATCTTAGAATCAGAGCTGGGAGAGGAAAGGACGATCCTGAAGGAGATGTCGCAATAGGCTGCCTTCCTCCACAGCTTCAGGCAGCTGATGTCATGGAGCTGGCACCAGGATCACCCCAGTGTCTGGGGACGTGGATGCTCTATCCTGCCCATGCTCAAGTGTGGAGCCAGCACTGGACATTTTGATGTCGCCATTCTGACTTCGCTATTGTGACCCAGCTACTTGGAAGCCACAAATATCTTGCTGTGCTTTGGAAGGTAATTAAATTTTTACCTTAAGAAAAACTTAATAGTGCAAAAATTAACATCGTCACCCTATCTGTGAGCCCTGCCACAGAGGTGCCATGAGGGGTTTAGGGGCCCAAGGCACACACCCAGAGGTTGGCAATAAGCCAGGAGGCTAACGGGCTTCGGGCTGAAATGCTAAAATTAAATTCAGATGCATTAGAATATGGTTCCTATTAGCTCCAGATTCCACAGGCAACTAGTTATGTAACCAGAAAAACACAAATTCACCTGCTCTTTCTTGGGAGAGAGAGCACTGTGGAGCTGAAAGGAACAGAGAGAAAGGAGGGGAAGAGGAGGAGGGGGGGGAGGGAAGGAAGGAGTGAGGGAGGGAGGATGGGAAGGAGGGAGGGAGGGAGGAGAAAACGGGAGGGGACAGGTACTACCTAAAGGAAGAACGTGTTCCGGGATTGTGACTGAAAAGTATAGCCGTGCGCACTTTGTGCCTTAGGCATGATGCCAGCGCAGACACACCTTCTCGGCACATAGCAAACACGTGGGAAAGAACCACGCCTTCCTCCTCGTGTCCTCCGGCACATCTGGCAGTGATGGAGCAGGAAGGAAATGGTCCCACTGTGTCTCCCCCTCAAACTCTTTCAGCACCCCAGCGATTGGTCTTCCTCTCTGGCCTTCCCTTCCAACCAGAGCCCTTTGTCGTGTAGACTAACCAGGCTCTTCCGGTCTCTGTACTTTTCTTCCCACTCTGTCTGTTTCTCAGGTGCTGCTGAGCAAAGGAAATCCCGGGAGCCAATCTAGAAAACCCGATCCATCTTCCTAGGAGAAGAAGCCGGGGGACCTGGGATTCTGGTATCTAAATATTGGGCCAACTGCTGCACATTTAATAATTTTTTACCATGTTATATTTTTAATATAAGCTTGAGTAGTGTTGTGATTTACTAATAAAAGATACGCAGCCATTAAGTAAACGTTAAATCAATATTTAGCATGTGCATTTGCCTAAGCACCACATTGTTAGCCTCCGAGTGCAGCTGCAGGTGCCGGAGGTCTCAGGGAGACCCACTTTGCTGATCAAGAGTGATACGTGCTGGTGAAGGAGACCAGAAAGAACCGTGTGAAAGATGATGACTGAGAAAAGTTGCGGGAAATTCACTAAAATCTTTAGAGTTCTGGAAAGTTCATGGCTCGGGCTGGGAGGACTAGGTAGGCACTGGGAGTCAGGAGTCAGCCCAGCGCCTGCCCTAGGGAGAGGTTAAATTGCCCCTCCTCCTCACTCCTGTAAGCATTACCCTCAAGGTTCCTCCTTTTTCTTCCCCTCTGCAGAATGTATATTATGGATTTAATATCCATCCAAGGCTCAAGGCGAAACCTTAATAGGAGCCTAGACCCTCCTTATCTCGTAGGCCCAGGGTCTATTAGAAAGAAGCTGATAGTGTGGGTTGAGAGCCAGAAGGGTGGTATAATTCTGTTTCGGTTTGCATCTGAAATAGCCCCCACAGGCTCATGGTTTCATATTTGGTTCCCAGTGCTGCATCTATTTTGGGAGGTTCTGGAAACATTAAGAGGTGAGGCCTCGCTAGAGGGAGCAGGTCAGAGAAGAAGGTCCTGACGGGTCCTTATCCTTGGCTGCGGCCTTTCCCACTCCACTTCTTGCCTGCCGCATGAGCAGTGGTCCTCTGCCACACCCTCCTGCTGCTGTGATGTTCTTCTCCAGGGCTCAGGGTCTGAAACTGAGCCCGGATGAACCTTTCCTTCCTCAAGCTGACAGGAATTTTGGTCACAACTACTCAGAAGTAATACAATTAAAAAAAAAAAAATTAAGTGTAGTTTTGGCCATTCAAACTTCTAACCTGATGGAAAGCAGGAAGACTCGGAGTTGTGAGTTTCCATGGTTCCGTCTGGGCAGTATTTAGTGCGGCCTCCCAAAGCTTACCCGTAAAGTGCTAGGAAAAGATACAAAAGAGGTATTATAAAAATCAAGAGGCTAGCGGCCGTGGTTGAGTGGGAATCCACACTGGAGGGAATTTCTGCTAATAGATTCCCTGGTGAGGGAACTGGAGACAGGAGGAAACTAGAGCAACAGGAGATTCGATCCCCTCTTCCGGCGCTGCTCACACCAGGCAGGAATGTGCTACACATGCATACAAGCAAAACCTCACACACACAAAATAGAAATATTAGAAAAGAAATGAAAGTCCAGGGTTTTTACAGACATCTGCCGAATAGTCTTTAATGTCACAAAAATAAAAGGTCCAGCTAGCTACAAAACGAGCTCAGGTTGCAGTTCCTGGCAGACATTTTTATTACCTTCCTGATAGCTAGCCTACTACCATTGTAGGATCCAATACATTGTCGTCTACCATTTCCGGGTGGTAATGAACCTAATTTGAGAAAGAAAGAAGACAGTCAGTCACCCTTGCAGACACCTTGGCCTTTGGCTTTGTGACACTAAGAGAACTAGATGTCCTCAGGAAGACTGTCTTGAAAATCTGTGTAAAGGGGCCGTCTCCTATGCCTGAATTCCTTCTGTCTGGAATGCAGATGTCATAGGCATCATGATGTTTCTTCCTCATCAGTGGTTAAGGTGTTGTGATTTTTGTTGTTTGCTTGTTTGGGGGCATCGCGAGGCAGATGAAACTAAGAAACAAGGAACAGGAAATTATGTAATTTTGGAGCTTGTTAACAATCTTTCTGACACTCTCCCTCAGTCATAGACATGGCTAGGGACACTCTCTCACTTTCATTGAAAGCACAAGAAGGGGCTGATAGCTTTTTAAAACAAAGCAAAGCAAGAAACAAAACCAAGAAGCAAACAGGATCTCACCCTGTAGCCCAGGCTGCCTTTCACAAGCCTCCTGCTTGGGTCTCCTTGGTGGTAGGGTTACAGGTGTGCACTTGGCTCCTGGTTAACTTTTCAAAGAACTCAAATGTGTGTGTTGTTTACGCTACTTTACAAGTCAGGGACAGCAGGAGCAGCAGGAGGGACTTGGAAGCTGTAAAATAAGTAAATACGGGGGTCTGGTCTGTGAGAGGGAAAAAGCCCCATAAGGAAAGACTAGAGACACGAACGAGTAAAATGTAGTGGCTGGGGTGATAAAGAACACTGGTTAATCCAAGGTGCCAGAGGCAGAGTGAAAATCTGCACCTGAAGCTCTAGAGAGGATCGGCACTAGAAAATTAAATATGTAACGTGGTCAACATTTGTCTTAAGCAACCTTAGGACATTGTGAAGGAAAAAGGCTAAGAGATGAAAAAAGTAAAGATAAAATACGATAGTTGTGAAGTACTGAAACCAGAGGGAAGAGAAATAAAAACACGCAAATACAAACAGAAACAGACATTATAATAATAAATTTTCTTGACCTAAAAATGGTTTCTGCATAGTGAAGTGGTTTGCCAGAGTGCAAAAATGACCAAAGGTAGAGAAGTTAATTTTAGTTATATTTTATCCACACCGGGTACTCCCGTTTATGAGTTTAAACTATTATTTACAAAATACCTTTACTGCATACCAGAAGTATGTATAGTAAAATAGTAAGTGAAGAAGGCAGAAAACGAGATCACTTATGTAGTATGGAGTTTAGCAGAGTACTGACATCACAATAAATAATCTCGCAGATCTTAGGGACCACCGTGATAAAATCATCCTTCTCCTTCACAGCGCGCTCCAGCGTGCTCGGTGAGTGGCTTTGCAGCAGTCCCTCCTCTACCTGGTGCCCTGATGGCTACTCAGTCCTCTCCACGCAACTGATGGCGGAAGGACCGATGTGAGAAAGACACATTTACTTCACTACAGTCGTGTACCACAGAGTGACATCTCAGTCAGCAGTGGTGATCCCATAAGAACATAAGAGAGCCGGGCAGTGGTGGCGCACGCCTTTAATCCCAGCACTCGGGAGGCAGAGCCAGGCGGATCTCTGTGAGTTCGAGGCCAGCCTGGACTACCAAGTGAGTTCCAGGAAAGGCGCAAAGCTACACAGAGACCCTGTCTCGAAAAACCAAAAAAAAAAAAAAAAGAACATAAGAGAGTTTAAAATTCCTGTGAGCTGATGATGTCATAGCCTCAATAATAGCGTAACAAATTGCTCATGTTTTGATGAGACTGGTGAGCCTTGTGTCTTGGGAAAGTCTTATGAAAGTGTTGCACATGTAACTGTGTACAGTACACGCACGCGGTGATGATAGCAAAGCAGTGGTTCTCAACCTAATGCTGCGACCCTTTAATACAGTTCCTCATGCTGTGGTGACATCCAGCCATGAAGTTGTTTCATTGCTACTTTGTAACTGTAATTTTGCTACTGTTATGAATCATAAGTATCTGTGTTTTCTGATGGTCTTAGGCAACCCCTGTGACAGGGTCACTCAACCCCAAAGGGGTCATGATGTGTTGAACCACTGTAGTAAATGAATTTGCTATCCCAGAGACAGAGAATATTTTGTGTCCCAGTTTCATTATTGTTACTGTCTTAGTTTGGGTTTTTATTGCTGTAAAGAGACACCATGTGTAGCTAGAGTTTTCCTGCCTGGCCCACAGTCAGGACAAATCTCTCTCACCTGCCAGTCCCACAGCCGTTCAGACCCGACCAAGTAAACACAGAGACTTATATTGCTTACAAACTGTATGGCCGTGGCAGGCTTCTTGCTAACTGTTCTTACAGCTTAAATTAATCCATTTCTATTAATCTATACCTTGCTACATGGCTCGTGGCTTACCGGCATCTTCACATGCTGTTTCTCATCGTGGCAGCTGGCAGTGTCTCTCTGACTCAGCCTTCCACTTCCCAGCTTTATTCTCCTCCTTGTCCCGCCTATACTTCCTGCCTGGCCACTGGCCAATCAGTGATTTATTTATTGACCAATCAGCAACACATTTGCCATACAGAACATCCCACAGCAACCATGACCACAGCAACTCTTATAAAGAAAACATTTCATTGGAGTGGCTCGCTTACAGTTTCAGAGGTTCAGAGCATGGCTGTGTGCAGGCAGTCATGGTGCTGGAGCTGAGAGTGCTACACCTTGCAGGCAACAGGAAGTCCACTGACCGTCACACTGAGGGAAGCTTGAACAAGAGACTTCAAGTCTACCACTCACAGTGACACACTTCCTCCAACAAGGCTACACCTTTGGAGGCCATTTTCTTTCAAACCATCACAGTTACTGTAATAAAGAATCATGAAAAAAAGCAACATGGGAGAGGAAAGAGTTCACCTTAGTTTACATTTCCAGGTTACAACCCATCATTTCAGAGGGAGTCAAGGCAGGAACTTAAGCAGCTCGTCAGATCACATCCACAGAAACAAATGTAGCCATGCTGCCTCCTTATTTGTTGAATAACTTTCTTCCTTTATACAGTTTGGGATCCAGCCTAGGGAATAGTGTCACCCACAATGGGCTGGGCTTTTCTATACCGATTAACAATCAAGACAATCACCTTCAGAAATGTCCACAGCCTAATCTACAAAGCACCTCAGTTGACTTCATTCTCAGGTAATTCTAAATTATCAAGTTGACAGTTAAAACTAACCTGCATACCATGTTATGGTGGTAATATCTTCATCCAGCTTGTGTTTACTATCTATCTATCTGTCTATCTATCTATCTATCTATCTATCTATCTATCTATCTATCTATTTACCTACCTACCTACCTATCTCTATCTCTCTAAAATCATGAGGTCATATGGAGTGATAATGTAAGAACATTTTATTAAGTTAACACAATGACATAAGTCCCTCCACAATGCATTTCTCTGAACATGACCTCATAATTAAGTGACATACAGCTATAGTTAGGCCTGGAAGTGACTTCATTACTTCTACTCACATCAGACTGGTAAGAAGGAAGCCACACAGACATACTGTACTCATGAGTGGCTGCAGTACGGGCCCAGGAAGAAAATGAAATCACTTTATGAAAGTCATTGTCCATATGGAAAATCTCCAACTATGGAAAAATTCATAGACATAGGTGGGGAGAAAAAAATTTTAAAACATCCACTCT
This sequence comes from Peromyscus californicus insignis, assembly GCF_007827085.1. Classification (NCBI taxonomy): domain Eukaryota; kingdom Metazoa; phylum Chordata; class Mammalia; order Rodentia; family Cricetidae; genus Peromyscus; species Peromyscus californicus. Next base: position 106,377,285 of record NW_026294573.1, read on the forward strand.
GGGCAACAAAATTCAAGATACATTTAATCTGCTCCTGTATTTTTCCAAAATTTAGCAGTGTTTGTTACTTACATGAGTGGTTTTCTCAGTGTACACTGGCATCATGGTAGCATTTCACTGCTGAGGTGTTCGTTAGGATGAAATCAAATCATGGATATAAAGAATATAGCACAGACCTGGATCCTAGTTATATGTTATATTTTTATTATCAGTTTTGCTGAGAGCATGATTCCCATCTGAATCTTTCTTCTGACCCAAAAGTCAAATAAACTAGTGTGCCTCATAGATCATAGCCCACACCATGTTTCCTAATGATGCAAAGATATAGATAGACAAACCCCAAACACAGTCAAAATATTCTGTTCCCGGAGGAGCCAAGGCCCCAGGAAGCCAGTAATAATTTGAAAAACTTCCCCACCTTTCTAAACCCATTGAATTTTTAATTTTGATTTTGAATTATCACGTAAATGTTTGAACAATGCCTGTGGAAATCTTATTCCCAAAGAGAATGGAAGCGCTTTCATTCATACTCCAGTGATGCTTTCATTCATATCCCAGTGACACTTCTATTCATACTCCAGTGATTATACAGAGTCAGGAAAACATTGACATGGTCAGCTATGCTGCTCTATTTTTCTAATTAACTTTTTTACTCTTGTCATTTTTACCTTCCTCTTCCTCTCTCTCATTCTAACTCTCTCTCTCCTCACTTCTTCTTCCAAGAAAGTCCTCCTTTTACTTCTATGATGTGTGTGTGTGAGAGAGAGAGAGAGACAGAGACAGCGAGACAGAGAGACAGAACTAGGGAGACAGAGAAAGACAGAGACAGAGAGACTCACTGAATTTAATTGAGGTTGTTTGCATGAGCACAGGTGGACAGATTGGGAGTTATTTACTAGAGCATAGACATGTCACCAGGGACTATACCACCTAAGAAAATGACCCCCTCTGCTGTGGATGCCTTTCTGTATGCTATGAATATGTGTTGCTCTGATTGGTTGGTAAATAAAATGCTGATTGACCAGTAGCCAGGCAGGAAGTATAGGCAGGATAAGCAGAGAGGAAAATTCTGGGGAGAGGAAGACTGGGTGAGGAGATGCCAGCCCACTGTCCAGGGAGCAGCATGTAATGGCACACACGTAAAGCCACGGAATACGTGACAACATATAGATTAACAGAAATGGGCTGAGTTTAAGTGTAAGAGCTAGGTAAGTGCAAGTGTAAAGTAGGCCTGAGCTAATGGCCGAGCAGTTTTAATTAATATAAGCCTGTGTGTGTTTATTTGGGTCCGAGTGGCTGTGGGACTGGCAGGTGAGAGAGATTTGTCCTGACCTTGGACTAGGTGGGACACAGGAAAACTTTCAGCTACACCCCTCCTTAGGAAACCATTATTACTTCTAGTTCCTCAAGAAGGGATGGGGCCTTGTGAGCCCCTCCCCATCTTGTGCAGGTAGCCCATGCTGCTCTGAATTAGCAAGTGTAACAAGCATTCTATATCCGGAAGGCAGTGTTTCTCAGCACTCCTCTCCATCCTCCGGCTCTCACATTCTTTCTGCCCCTTCTTCTGCAATGTTCCCTGAGCCCTTAGGGCTGTGATACGGATGTCCCACTTAGAGCCAAGCTCAAGGGTCCTTATATTTCTCAGCAAACACTTAACTCACAGAGGCATAGCCCCATCCCCCTCGGCATGCTTCCTCAATCTGCATCTTCCAGCTCTTTTTTACATCTTGATCGTGTACTTCACAGGTTACAAAACTGTGAGGAATAAATGTTTGTAGGTTTAGTCACCCAGTCAGTGGTAAGCTGGTAAAGTAGTCCAGCCACTTAAGACTCTCTTGAAACTGCTGTGAGGCAACATAGCACAAAGCTTGTGAATTCTAGAGCAGGCAAAGCTGGACTCATCGGGCTCTACCCTTCACTAGCTCTGTCCCCTTTAACAAATTGATTTACCTTTTGTTCTCTAATTTTTTTCATCTGTAATGTAAAACCAATAACATCTACTTCCTCAGACAATGAACTTTCAGGGAAAGAATGCATATGAAGCACTTAATATTTGTCTTGTAAATGGTAAGTATTCTGTGAATATAAACTTGTAATGATGATGGCAGTAATTGTTAGCACTAATCTAGGGAGGAGAGCTTTGAAGAGAATGAAACAACAAACAGTGATGTAAGTCAATTGGTAAAAACTAAAAGGTACTTAGTACACTTAGCAACTGGCAGGCCATTGTTGCTACCAACGGATGGAGGTGTGGCTGCAGCTGAGCTGCAGTGGAGTGTGGATGGGGCTGAAAGGTAGGAGAAGGTAAAGATGTTGGTTTGGGAGCACAAACTCTGAAGGAGACACAATTAAGCACGATCTACTTACTTAGTTACCTTTTTTATTGCTGTGATAAAGCACCAGGACTAAGACAACTTATAAAAGAAAGTGTTTATTAGGGACTTACAGTTTCAGAGGGTTAGAATCTATGACCATCATGATGGGAAGCATGGCAGCAGGCAAGCATGGTGTTGGAGGAGTAGCTAAGAGCTCACATCTTGAGACACAGTCATGAGGCAGAGAGAGCACACTGGGAATGATATGGGTTTTTGAAACCTCAAAGCCCATCCCCAGTGACACACCTCCTCCAGCAAGGCCACACCTCCTAATCCTTCCCAAACAGTTCCACAAACTGGGGACCAAGTATTCAAATACATGAGTCTGTAGGGACCATTCTCATTCAGACCACACTACCATTTGACCTTGACTCCTCTGTGCGATGGGCAGTCATCACAAGCACAGAGTAACAGCAGTGTCCCAAATCTTACCAGGAGACTATCTTTTACCTCTCTGGGTTGGCACACTCTTACCCCTTTCTTACCCTCCTCCCCCAAAACAGTAAAACTCAAACTTTTAATTTTGGCTTCTCTGATGTTTGCGATATTTATAACTTCAAATATTTAGAAGTTTCCTGCATGTGTCACTAGCTGGTGCAATAAATACAAAGGGAAAAAGATGGAGGGAAGGAGGCAGGGAAGGGAGGAGGAACAGAGGGGATAAGGAAGAAGGAGCAGGGAGGTGGTGAGGTTTTAATGAGATGTGCACATTCATAGGTGTCACAGGAACAGTTAGGAGAACCTCTGAACGTTTGGAGGACGCGAAAGCAAAGGTAGTGGGTTCAAGACAGGGGTAGTGGCACTGTGATCCCAGAACTCAATGGAGGCACGAAGATCAGGAGTTCAAGGTTATCTGTAGCTACCTAGTGAGTTCAAGACCAGCCTGGGCGACATGAGGTCCTATCTCAACAAATAAGATGATGGGTTCATAAGCACTGGGCTGAGCTCCTAGACTTCAGTTGAAGACAGGGAAGAGAGATCACAGGAGTAAGTGAGGTCAAGATCATGATGGGGAAAACCACAGAGACAGCTGACCCAAGCTGGTGGGAGCTCATGGACTCTGACCTGTCAGCTGGGGAACATGCATGGGACCAAACTAGGCCCTCTGAATGTGGGGGACAGTTATGTGGTTAGACCTATTTGGGGAGCCCCTGGCAGTGGGTCCAGGATTTATCCTGGGTGCATGAAATGGCTTTTTGGAACACATTCCCTAAGGTGAGATACCTTGCTCAGCCTCGACACAGCGGGGGAGAGCTTGGTCCTGCCTCAACTTAGTATGCCAGACTTTGCTGACTCCCCAAGGGAGGCCTTACCCTCTCTGAGAAGTGGATGGGGGTTGGGATAGGGGGAGGTGGGGGGGATAAAGGGAAGAAAAGGGAACTGAGATTGGTATGTAAAATGAAAAAAAAACTTTTTTAAAAAAATTAAAAAGTGAAAAAAAAAGACAATGGGTTCAGAGCTTTTACTATTACATACTAAATTATAAACCCATTTGGCATGTGGCTGTCAATCTGGGAAAAATACAGAGCTGGGGTGATTTTTTTCCCTGTGCCACTTAGAGGATTTATCTATGTAGCAATACACTTCCCTGGACCAGTAGGGAAGATGCTTAAGTTGGTGATTTATTATCACTGTATCAGAGCAGTGTCTTGTGCCAGCAGCCACACGTTAACCAGATCTCTCTGAATAATTTCAGTTTATCAGCCGGAAGGAAGACTAATTCCTCAAGGGAAAGCTTTCTGCTTCCTTCTAGCTGAGCCAAAGGCTGTGTCTTTCCTAAAATGAGGTACTGGGTATACTGTAGAATGACGTTTCTGGAAGAACCAAGGGATCTTTGAGTTCTTCCTGCTGGGGATACTTAAGGAAGTTTTAATGAATATTGGGAGGAAATAGAAAGGACCTGGAGTCACAAAGTCTAGTGGCAAATGCTAGTAGTTACCAATGCATGCTTGGCTCCTCATTGAGTCCCAGTTCTTGGTTGGGGCAGTAACCTTGAGGGACCGTGCAGAAATGAAAGGCTGAGTGCTTGAAATGTCTAGGTTTCGCCGGGCGGTGGTGGCGCACACCTTTAATCCCAGCACTCGGGAGGCAGAGCCAGGCAGAGCTCTGTGAGTTCGAGGCCAGCCTGAGCTACAGAGCAAGATCCAAGACAGGCACCAAAACTACACAGAGAAACCTGTCTCGAAAAAACAAACACCCCCCCCCACCCAAAAAAGAAATGTCTAGGTTTCTAAAGATTCCTCCCAAATTCGAGCTGCTTCTCTGTCTCTACTCTTTTCACTCCTGTTTTCCTTGTTCTTGTTTTCATGTGTGTGTGTGTGTGTGTGTGTGTGTGTGTGTGTGTGTGTGTGTGTGTGTGTGTATACATTCAGTGTGTGGACACAGGTGTGTGCATGCATGTTGAAGCTCAAGGTTGATGTCAGGAATCTTCCCAGATTGCTCTTCCAACTTACACAGTTCGAGGCAGGATCTCTTCTTTTGTTGTTGTTAATTAAACTGATTTGTTTATTTTACATCCCAACCGTTTCCCCTCCCTTCTCTCCTCTCATTCCCTTCCCCTCCCCCCCTCCCCCTGCAATCCACTCCTCCTCTGTTTCTATGCAGAAAGGGGCAGGCTCCCATGGTTATCAACAAAGCATGGCATATCAAGTTGAGGAAGGACTAAGCTCCTACCCTTGTGTTAAAGCTGGGCAAGGCAATCCTCTATGAAGAATAGGTTCCCAAAAGCCAGCCAAGGCTTTAAGGATAGCCCCTTTTCCCTCTGCTAGGAGTCCCACAAGTAGACCAAGCTACATAACCGTCATTCATATGCAGAGGTCATATGTTGGTCCCATGCAGGCTCCCTGGCTGTTGGTCCAGACTCTTTTGAGTTCTTATGAGCCCAGGTCATACCATCCTGAATGCATCCAGTCTCATCTGATCTCAGAAGCTAAGCAGGGTCAGGCCTGGTTAGTACTTGGATGGGAGACAAGGTCTGTTAATCCAATGTACACAACACATCTCAGGCTTGCTAGCAGGCTTGCTTGAGGGATCCTCTGTCTCTACATTTTGAGACTACAGTTATAGGCAGACTTCCAGGCCCAGTTGGCATTGATGTAGGTTCTGGGTATCCACATCCTATTACATTTGTGGCAAGTGCCTTAACCACTGAGTAATCTATCAGTAGCCCTATCTGTACTTTCTATTCAATAAATAATTGGGATTTTTCCTATGGATCCAAACTGTGAGATAACTTCTGAAGATGGAGAGCATAATGAATTCCTATCAGAGATGTTCTGCAGAACATGATTGTGAAGCAATGTGACTTAATTAGCCTGGAGGTCAAGACCCATTCACTCTAGTCAAGAAATGACCTTGAGAATGACATTGACTGCTTCCTGGTATGGGGCATATGCTTGCAGTGTTGTGGGAGAACTGAATTCCAAGTTTTCTTCTGTCTCATTCCCAACCTGGATCAGAAACTTCTTTCCACACTGAGCTGTTGAGTCATACTGATTGCTCATGGTAATTCATTAAGAAGCATTATTACCAGTCATCATTGTCACCGATCATCTAGATGATTGCCCTGAAGAGTTTATCAGCTAATGAAAGCATTCACAGTGCATGAATTTGCTGACTTAAACATACAGTCCTCTAAAGAAAAGAATTTTATTATAATTAAAATTTATCAGAAAATTCATTATAGTTCTGATCGTGGGTTGAATGCATATGGATATTGGTTGATAACAGATAAATGGACTCTTTCATGATATACAAGGAACATACCAAGTAGGGTTAAGCATGACCATGAGCTATCTGAACACTTGAGGAGATGAGGAAGGGGCTACATTCTGATCACTTGCCGTTCTGTGATGCTGTGCAGCCTCGCTGTCCTAAAATATACCTTTGCCTACAAGGATCCTGCAGGCTAATCTCAGCAGTTGGGAGCCTGCCCAGCCTGTCATGGGCTTTTAGGTAAGCTGCTGCAGGCAGTCACCAGCAGGCATTCGTCTCCAGAATCAGGAGGAGCTTGCAGTGGTGTGGTCCCCAGTCCCAACTGGAACCTAATAGAAAGTGATAAGTCACAGTTACAGATGCAAATATTTTTTGCCAGCATTAACGTGGGGCTTACTTAAATGTGTGTAGATAGAAGGAAAAAAAGAGCTGTGTTGATTCTTTGGGGATCAGTGTTATTATTCTGGCTCAGTTACTGACATAGAATAGCATAGAAGTTACAAATAAGGACTCCTATGGGGGGCTCTGTGTAGTCATGGTCTCAAGGGGTATTAGGCCAGAGTCAGTTCTCACTTCTGCTACTTACGAGCTATGTGATTGTTTTTCTCCTTTGTAAAATAGGGACAATATACCTATTTCACACGGTGAATAAAGTGATATAGTATTTATTATAATAATCGACAAAGTGCTTTTCAGATAGTATGCTCTGAGGCAGCACACATTATTATTATTTTGTGTTATTAATAATAATAATAATAATAACAGATGCTCAGAGAGGTTAAAAACGTTGTTCAAGACCACGCAGCTCAGAACTGGCAGGATCTCTCTGACTCTGAGCACACCACACTTCTCTCGAGTAGGACTGACTCTGGTTACTCTGGAAGTACCAATAGCAAGGGCAGAATCTACGACCCAACGCTAACAGAACAGTTGCTTTGAGGCAGTCATGTCAGGAGGGGGGAAAAAAAGAAAAAGAACTGAACCTTGGGCAGTTCTGGCCAGAACAGCATCCCAGAAATACCATGTGACCTGGGGGAATGAGCATGTGGTTTACAGAATAAGCTGAGGTGTAAAGTGGTGAGTTAAAAGAATGCAAGTCCTCCAAGTCCCACTTTCCGAAGGTCCTGAACCCTGAGCAGAGATGCCGGGTAAACCCAATGCTGCAGCTTTTTATTTCCTGCCCGCTCTTTAGAAAATGATGCCTTACGTGTGTACACTTATTAGAAAACCACTCCTGCCTTTTCGCTGCAGGGAAATGTCACAAAGTAGCAATGCCTCTGGGTCCCCCGGTCCTCCTGACGGGGTAGCTGTAAAGCTTCTTGTTTTCATGTCTTTTAGGGCAGGCAGGACTTTTGGTCACATAATGGAGCTTGAATTGAATGTGAGCCGCAGCATATTGTAGATGTCTACAAGGCTCCTCGGGGAGTCCTGGCAAGAGATGCGTCCGGTCTCTGCCTCTTAGCTCCCACTGTTTGAGGACTGAGAAGAGGAGGGCATCAGTGAGTTTCCAGGGGCTCTTGTTCCTATTTTGAGAGAACACTTTGGAGTCAGAGGAAAAAATACTATTTCAGATCACCGTTTATTTGGCTGTTGCTATAAGGACAACGCAACCATCAGGAAGAAGTTGACCCAAACGTCCTACAAGACAGGAGTAGCCGTGCCACTGTGATCCAAACTCACATAGTCAGACTAAGTTTGGAGGACGGGAAGTTCAAGGCCAGCCCGGGTAACTTTGTGAGATCCTGTCTCAAAACAACAAGTTAAAAGATGGTCGGGGATCTAGTTCAGTGGTGGAGAGCTTGCCGAGACCGTGTGAAATCCTGGGTTCAATCTGCAGTACTTCAAGACAATAAACAACAATAAAAATCATTTTAAAAAATGTGCTAGAGAGAAGACTCCATGGCAAAGAGTACTGTCTGCTCTTCCAGGGGACCCAGGTTTGGTTCCCAACAACCACATGACAGCTCACACCATCTTTAACTCCAGTTCTAGGGAGTCTGATACACTTTTCTGGCCTCCATGGGCACCGGACATTGACGTGGTACACCAACATACATACAGACAAAACACTCATATATATATATATAATTTTAATGAAAAAATATTAAAAATACTCCACCACTTCAGTGTAGCAAGACAGAGGCTAAAGTTTCATGGGCTTTACACACACACACACACATACACCACACCACACCACATACACATTGGCTAAGGAAATTCACCAATTTGGGGTGATAGGCGGTATTTGTATTGCCATCATGCAGATGATACGTAGAGTTTAAGGGACACATCTAGAGTCACAGTTTCTATAACTAATTGAGAGCCTGTGTCTGTGAAAATCTTTCAGAGAGCAGAATGAATACCTGGGTCTTATAGACTCTAAACCCTGTGTGAGGTCATGCTGCGTACTTCCTGAAATAATAATCTTTCACTTCAACTCCCAGGGTCTTACAGCTGTGCTCCGAGGCTTAGGGTGTGATTGGCACTTAAATACATAGACAAATGTCAAGGTCAAATTATTTCTAAAAAACCTTTGGAAATATTGGTAAAGCACTTCAAAAGTGCATAATACAAAATTACTGTGAAATGTGGAGTTGGATCTCAGAAGATTCGTCTTGCACCCCACAGCCTTTCTCCATATCACTCACCATTCTCACCAATTCATTCCCCAGTCCTTATTCTGGTGGGTCGCTCTTAGTTTACAGCACTTTCTGTCTTTAGGATGCTCTGTAACCTGGGCATCTTCTCACTCAGCTTCCACAGTCCTTCACCAGAAGCTGGGGATTACTTGTTGTTGAATCTTTACATGAAACAAGATTCATTTGATAGAAACAATTCCCTAACTCTGTCTATGTTTACTTTTCTCTGGAGGCTTGTTTATGTAATAGTACTGTTTGCTTACTTGTTTTTTCTTGCAAACTTATTTCCATCGATCTGTTCCATCCAATAAGGCCATCGCTGTCCAAATTATGTGATTGAACCTTTGAAATGTGAGTAGTTCCAACTGAGAATTACTGAAAGCATCAGATACATACTAAATTTTAAAAAATTTTAAAAGAGAAGACCAGCAAACCCACTACCTAATTCCACACACACAGCCCAGGAACCCTCTTTGTGTACGAACCACCTTTCCCAGATAAGTGTAGCTATCACCCCTCAGCAAAGAAGTTTACAGAAAAAGGGGCCAGCACAGAAAAGCAAAACTGGACCCAATGTAAAGAGAAACAGGTATGGAGAACCCAGCCTCGGGGAATAAATCTGCATCACAGCTCCTCCATCTATGGCTCAGGGAACATTGCAGAGGGGAGGAAAGATTGTTAGAACCAGAATGTCAAGAAGTCTGTTGTGGAACAGTCTTCTAGAAATGGCCACGTGAAGAAGACCAGAACAATGGCAATACCAACGGACATGTTAACGTGGAAGGGGATAATTTTCAAGGTCCCACACCTAGACAAAGAACTACAGGCAAGTCATGACAGCTGCTTCTCCCAGACGTAAGCCTCCATTTTGGTTGTCCAATGCAGAGTAGTCAGCCATGAAACCATAATACATACTACCTGCAAAAATTGACTCAGCAGGTTGTGTGTGTGTGTGTGTGTGTGTGTGTGTGTGTGTGTATACAGACAGACAGATAGACATATGTATGCATGTAAAAATAAAGAAAAAGAAGCCATCGACTTAAGTGGGGGGACATGAATGGGAAGGGTTCCAGGGAGAGTAGCTGCGAGGGGCTTGAGGGAGGAAATAATGCAATTCTACTTCAATCAAAAAAAGTTAAAGAGTATAATATATCTGATTAATACAGTTTTGTATTTATTACATGTTAAAGTAATATTTTGAATAGCTAAGTTAATGTATATTAAAGTAAATTTCACTTATTTCTGATTATGAGAAACTTCACAATGATATATGCAACTCACGTTGTATTTTTATTAGACAGTGTTAGACAAGAGCATAAGATAATTAAGTAGATGTAGTTAGAAAAGTTGATTAGCTTCAAGGCTTGCAAGGTCTTGAAAGAACATCTGTGAATCACTCTGAGAATGCCAAAACCCTCTCTACGTACAGAAACACACAATATCTTCACTAGCATTTCATGACTTTGATATTGCATCATAAGCAGGGAACTTGAACATGCCAGTCTCCACAATGACTCCTGCCAGTGCCCTCTCCCAGCTCTTTGCTTCCTGTCATTAAGTAGCTAAGAAAAGCTCCCCGAAATGGAGACCAGAAGAGGACAAAGTCCTGCAAGGGAAGTCAGAGAATATTGTATAGTTTCCACCATGGGATGAAAGCACATACCGTTAGCTTAGGGTGCACTCTCTGGCATGCCGTAAGTGAGAGACATAGCATCTCCTTAAGTGGGTCATGGACTAGTTGTTAATTTCCATTCATGGGGTTTGTTTTGTTTTCTGGTCTCAGTTAGCTCCAAGGTGATGCTTTAAATAGTTGTAAAGGCATCGTGGAAGAGGTGAAGTTTCCGGAGTGGCCATTATTAACTCCCTTTGTCAGTAATTTCTTCACCTTCTGACAAGTCTTCAGTGAAGTCAGAGCTACTGTCCTGGAATGCCACCAGCAAGCTGTTATCAGAGCTCTCCAGCCACCCCTGGGTACCACTGCCAACAAACTGGAAAGAATTGTGTAGGAGGAAATGGCAGCCTTGCTGAGTCTGGCAACTTCTTTGACCCAAGGTTGACTGGTAATTAGTGTGCCTGTGTTTCTGGGGCCACAAAAGGAACAGTCAGCCAAGACCCAGGTCTTTCTGATTCTCCCCCAATGGAAAAGCATTGCCCAGGATGGTGAGATGCTCAACTCCATAGAGAAGAACCCGGAGAGACAGACCCTGTGCTGCAGCATGTATGAGCACTATCCCTTCGTGTTCTCCAGTGCCTCTAGTGTGTGGGTGAAAGAAGGAATAAATTCTATGGCCTTTGAAAATTTGTGCTCCCCGTAAACTTCTGCTTATGATCTAGACTAGATGAGGGGGGTGGGATTCACAGTGGGGTACTCCCAAGATAGGCTAACTTGGAAGGCTATCTGAAACATTACAGGTTTTGGAAGTACAAGAGGTCACACAGAGTAGTATCCTGCAATTTAACAGGTGTGATCTTAACTAAATTAACTCACCCCCCACCCCGAGCTTTCTCCATCTATAAGATGGGTACACATCACTTTTTGTGGGAGTTGAAGTCATACTTAATGAAAGGTTGTAACTCAAGATGCCCCTCCCTCATCCTGCCTCTCTCTCTCTCCTGAATTATTTCAGTAATTTTCCAACAGGCCTTCATCTTACTTTACTCCATCCATTTGGGGGGCACTTGATACAGACATGAGTGCATTGTTTAAATGTAGGTAATATCAAGTCACTCATGCTCAAAATTTTAATGTTTTCTCATCTCATTCAGAGTAAAACCCAATGCAATACAATGGTTTTGAAGGCTTACACAACTTACACAACTCCCCTTTAGCTGCTGCTTCGCATCAGAATTCCACCTCTCTCTGTCTGCACTCCTTAGACACACTGCCCTGGCTATCCCCTAAACTGCCTCGAACAATCAGTCCTTTCACATTGGATGGTTATCTGCTCATGTGTCAACTTTGGAAAGCTCTCCCTGGCAACTGTTTCCTTCATCCCTGGCATCGCTAGCTCCCTTATTGTGCCTAACTTTGTTCTCCTAGAACTCTACTGGTATCTCCCATATTTTAAATTTGAAGACTGTCAGTCTAGATGATTCCAATCATTCTCTTGCATGAAGACAATTTATCAACACACACACACACACACACACACACACACACACACACACACACACACACACACACACATTCTGCCAAACATCAGAGACCTAATGTATTAGTTACTTTTACATCACAGAGACCACATACACCTGGAAGCAACTTTTGATGCTTACTTTCAATTATCAACTTGATTAGATTAGGAAACACCCCGGTGGGACTCCAGAGATGGCTCAGTGGTTACACAGCACTTGATGCTCTCCCAGGGAACCTGAGTTCCGTCCCCAGCATCCATGTCAGGTGGATCACAACTGCCTGTAACTCCAGCTTCAGGGGATGAGACACTGTCTTTTGGCTTCTGTAGGTACCCACACACGTGGCATACACACACACTAAAAGTAAATCTAAAAATTAAGAAAGAAAGACACAGAGCGTTAATAAGACATGCCTTGGGTGTGTCTGTGGGATGTTTACAGGGAGCTTTAACAGGAATGGAGACCTACTCTGACTATGGGTACTTCCATCTCATGAGCTGGGATCACAGATTAAATGAAAAGGGGAGAGGAGAAAGCCCACTGAATGCCAATATTCCCCTTTCTCTGCCCCCTGATCTCCCCCTATAAACGTAAGTTTTTTCAACCAAACTTCAAGCTCTTCCTGCCACCAGGATTTCTAGGCCACGCCCTCGACTATGAGCCATATAAAATCTTTTCTTTTCTCACTTGGGTTGCTCCTGGTCAGGCAGTTACAGCAAGAAGAAAAGTAGCTGATATACAGCTTAAGGAAAGAGAAGTTCATTTTGATTCACAGTTTAAAGAACATGGCCCATCCTGGCGGGGAAGCCATGACAGTTATAGAATCTTGGTCTGTGACAGCAAGAGCTTAATTCTTTCTCACATGGCACTGACCTGATGCAGAGACTGGACCAGAAGCAAATCAGACTACGCCTCAAAGGCGTCAGCTAGTGACCCACCACCAGAAGCCTTGCCTTCTATCACAGGTTCTATAACCCCTCAAACAGGGCCAGCAGCTAGGGACCAAGTGTCTAAGCACATAAGCCTGTGAGGAGCATCCAGACCATAATACCTAACAATATAGGAAGCAATTGGAAGAAGGAAATAATTAGAGTTCAAAGAAATAGACCAGAACACTTTCAGAAAGCAGGACTTGCTGATAGCTAAAATGCAGCCTTGAGGCAGGGCCAGTTGTGATCTGGGAAATCACCGCTCAGCGTCCTGAAACCACAGGCACTGCCATTTTGGCTCCGAGACTCTTTGGCAGCTTACCGGATACAGCTGAGACACAGAACGGAGCTTTTGAGGACTCAGCTGTTGAAGGTTTGGGGGTTGGCATTCATCCCTCCCGAAGACAGGGATCTTGACATGATACCCTTCTCTCTGGCTTGAGAAAAAGATAATGACCCAGAAACACAGGGTATGGGTTTTATTGTTTCAGGCTGCTGACGTACTCAAGAGTCTTTTTTTGGGATGAAAATGAGAAGTCATTGTGGTGGAACATTGCATCATCTTGGATCGCCTCTAGAAACAACCTTTAAATATTAATTTGTTACAATGGGAGATTATAAAGCAAATTAAGAATCCATGTCAAGCCAGAAGAAGCAAGACCAGTAGACAACACACACAGCAATGCAGGGCTGGAGAGATGGCTCGGTGGTTAAGAGTGCTTACTGCTTGTATTGCCTAGTCTAGACAATGTATAGTCAAACTATTAAAATTATTAAGCTAGTTCACAGAGCTCCAGGAGTCCAGTTGAAGAGAGAGAAGAGGGATTCTATGAGCAAGGCACATCAAGATCATGATGGGGAAACCTACAAAGACAACCAAACCAAACTAGTGGGAACTCATGAAATTTAGACCAACAGCTGTGGAGCCTCCATGGGACTGGACTAGGCCCTCTGCATAAGCGAGACAGTTGTGTAGCTTGATCTGCTTAAGGGGCCCCCTGGCAGTAGGATCAGGATACATCTCTGGTGCATGAGCTGACTTTTTGGAGCCTACTGTCTATGGTGGGACACCTTGCACAGCTTTGAGGTAGGGGGAGGGACTTGGACCTGCCTCTACTGAATGTACTAGGCTCTGCTGACTCCCCATGGGAGGCCTTACCTTCTTGTAGGAGGGAATAGGGGGTAGGTTGGGGGGAAAGGCTAGAGGGGCAGGAGGAGGGAAGAGGGGGATCTGTGATTGGTATGTAAAATGAATAAAAAAATTCTTAATAAAAAAGTCAGAAAAAAGTAAGGTATGGTGGTCCACACCAGTAATTCCAGCTCTGGAGAGCCTGGAGCAGGAGGATTGCCATCTGTAGAGCTCATGATGTATAAAGTCATAAAGTATGCCCACTTATGTCTTAAGATAGGAGTGACGTGACTCTTATGGAGATAACCAACCACTCTCTGATTAGAGAGAAGTCTCACTCTACAGGAGGAAATCATGCCCGGTCCTGTAAATCTGTTAAGAACCCATGGCATGACTAGTGGGCATCCACAAAAATACAGCTACTTTAGAGAATGGGTTGACACTTACTAAAAAGTTAAAGATGGTGCTGGAGAGACGACCCTGCAAATTAAGAGAACTTCCTGCTCTTGCCGAGGACCTGGGTTTGGTTCCTCTGAAGTCTCCTACGCTCACATGATGCACATACAAATAGGCACACATAAATACACATGCATTAAAAAAAATTTTTTTTTGAGACAGAGTTTCTCTGTGTAACAGCCCAGGCTGTCCTGGAACTTGCTCTATAGACAGGGCTGACCCCAAACTCACAAAGATTTGCCTGGCTCTGCTTCCTGAGTGCTGGGATTAAAGGAGTGTGCCACCACTTCCTGGCCAAAAAAAAATTTTTTTAAGTGAAACGTACCCATATTATATGACCAAGACACCCCACTCTAGATATTTACCCACAAGAAACTGTATTTACCAGTTTTCTGTTGCTATAATAAAAATACCCAAGACTCAGTAGATAATTAGTGAAGGGAGATTTCGAGGCTGAAGGGATGGTTCAGTGGTTAAGAGCACTTGCTGCTCTTGCAGAGCACCTGGGTTCAGTTCCAGCATCTACGTCAGGTGGCTCACAATCACCTGTAACTCCAGTTCCAGAGGTTCTGATACCCTCTGGCCTCTGTGGGCACTAAATATCCACGTAGTATACATAAACTCACACAGGCACACATAATTCACATAATTAAACAAATAAATCCAGCTCTTTTTTTTTTTTTTTTTGAGAAGGAGATTTATACCTCATGGTTTGGGAAGCTGAACTCCAGACAATGCCATGCCGGTGCTGGCCTTGACTCTGCTGGGTGCCTCAATATCCTGTCATGGCAGGTGCTGTCATGGTAGATGATTTCATGTTGAGGACACACGGGAGAGGGGGCCAGAGTGACAGAGGAAGCCGGAAACTAAGGAGGGGTCTAGTTGTTTTATAACCTGTTTGAAAGAAATGCGCTGGAGCCCCGTAAGAATGCCAGGGTTACTCTCTGAGGCAGCACCTTTGGGGACTTAATCACCTCTAACCAGGCCCCACCTTTAAGGGCTGAGGGCCATCTCTCACCATCATCTCATTGAGGGACAAACGTCAATCACATGAACCCATGGGAGGCAGACTGCTTCCAAACCATAGCCAATACATGGAGACATGTCCATTCTGGAACTAATTTACAAAGATTTATGTTAACTTTATAATAAAAAAAAAAAAGAGGAGCTGATTGTCAGTTGACAAGTGGATAAACAAACCATTTACAGACACACGGTAGAATCAGTCTCAATAATATTTCCTTGGAAGAATCATTTTTTAAAGAGCTCATGGTGACCCTTTCAGAGCTGCTCTGACATTTCAGTTGTCTCTGAATTGCTGCGAGAACGTTCCAGAACCCTTGAGAGCAAGCTAATGACAGGCTGCAGTCAGCGGAGGGCAGGCAGCCCCAGGAACTTCCCACTTCTTCCTCAGTTTGTTTCATTGCTTCCTCATATGACCGCATCGTATGGCTTCCTGTGATTTCTGCCCTCCCTTGCGGTTTGGTTCTCAGTCTGCCGTGACAGTGGTGGATAGTTGAAGACGTCCTCCCAGGAAGGCCTTTCCCGGGAGGCTCAGTAGCCCCACTGATGAGCACAGTGCTTCACGCCACCCGGAGCAGCAGGAGAGGGAACTTGCAGTGTGGGCAGGATCTTGCCCTGGTGACGACTCTCCACCTACGAGCCCAGAGCCCAACATCCATCCACCCACTTGCTTTGTGTGCCAACTGGGGTTCTTTCTTTCATTTTTAAAGCTTATTCTTTGAAAATTTCATGCATGCATGCAATGTACTTTGATTGTATCCTCTCCACTCTTTCCCAACTTCTCCAGAATCCCCAGTCACAATCCTCTTCCACCTTCATGGCCTCCTCCTCCTTCTATTTCTTCTTCTTGTTGCTTTTTTTTAAATAACTCACTGAGTCCAACTAGGGCTGCCCATATATGTATGGGTGTGGGGCCAGCCCCTGAAGCATGGTCAACCTACGAGAGATAACACCTCTAAAGAAAATTGCTTCTCTCTCCCCAGAAGCCATCAAATGTCAACAGCTTCTCATCTAGGGACAGGGCCTTGTAGGCCCCTCCCCATCCATGCTGTGTTGACTGGCTTAATCATGTGCAGATCGTATGCAGACACCACAGCTTCTGTGAGATCAGGAGTGTAACTGTTCTGTCATATCCAGAAGACACTCTTTTGCTCTGGTCCTCCAAACCTCCGGCTCTTACAGTCTTCCCACCACCTCTTCCAAGATATGCCTTGAGCCGGGCCGTGGTGGCGCACGACTTTAATCCCAGCACTTGGGAGGCAGAGGCAGGTGGATCTTTGTGAGTTCGAGGCCAGCCTGGGCTACCAAGTGAGTTCCAGGAAAGGCGCAAAAAAGCTACACAGAGAAACCCTGTCTCAAAAAAAAAAAAAAAAAAAAAAAAAAGATATGCCTTGAATCTTTGAAGGAGGGAGTGTTATAGAAATTTCCCATTTGTGTTGGAATACTCCATAGACAATTATTCTTTGCAGGTTGGAAGTCTGTATGAACAGCCATCTACTGCACAAAGACACTGATGAGAACTGAGAGTTGCACTCATCTATGGGCATAGAGATATATATGAATTTAGAGAGCAATTTAATACTATACTTATTTAGCAAAACAATAGCAGTAGGCTTACCCCCTGGGATCTATGAGCTCCCCAGCCACAGGTTCTTGGCCAGATTTGCAGGGCTAGGCATGAATTCCCTTCTGTGGAGTGATCCTTAAATCCAACCAGAGAGTAGTTGTTTACCCCCATAACATTCAAGCCACTATTGCACCCTTACAGCTTGATAAGGCTCTTGGAGGCTTCCATCCCATCACTGGCAACTAGCATAACACTTTCTGGTACCTTGAAAGCCAGTCAGAAGATAGGAAGCTTCTGGTAAGTACCAGCTTGATTTCTCCAAGTTCTGCATGTCCAAAGTGTATGGTGTCGTCAGCAATACAGTCTTACTATCAAGTTCTGTGTGTCCAATGTGTATGGTGTCTTCAGCAATAGTCTTACTATTAAGTTCTGTGTGTCCAATGGGTATGGTGTCTTCAGCAATAGTCTTACTATTACGTTCTGGTGGCCAACTGAGATCAATAGCAATAGTCTGTCTTGTTCTGGGGGCCTGAGAACTTCTGTGACAGCCTTTTTTTAAATACATTAAGTTTAGGGCCAATGTGACAGCTCAGCAGGTAAAGGCACTTGCTGCCAAGCTGGAGTTTGATCCCTGAGACACACACACAGTGGAGGGAGAGACCTAACTCCTGCCTTGACCTCTGACTTCCACACCTTTGTCATGCATGAGAGCATGCACACACACATTCACAAAATAAAATAAATGCAATTTAATTTTTAAAATAAAAATTTTCATTAAAATTAAAAATTGAATTAAGATGTTAAATTTAGTTCTCAGGTGAGTTGCTAAAGCCTTAAGGCTGAAGTCCTTAGAAGAATTATGACTTTGATATTTTCTGTATTAAAAACAGTTCTACTCACTTATGTATTCAAAAACATTTCCTTTAAAGTTGTGTGTATGTGTATATGTCTGTCTGAAATCCAGGAAAGGTGATTTCAGCCATCTATTTTGCCCCTGTATACCTAATGGATTAGATTAATTCCCATGAGCAGTGGGAAGCATTACAGTTTGGATGGAAAGGTATCTTGGAAGTTGGGAGCCAAGGAATACCACAAAGTCACACTGCACAACAAACCTCACACAAGAGGTTTATTGGGAGGGAAAAATCAGGAGGGTAGCTGCCTCTGCTCAGGTGAGAAACAGCAGAGAACTGAACAGAAGGCAGAGCTCTTGGAGAGGGGGGGTGGAACTTTCCAGGGTGGGGATTGGTGGGATTTCAAGTCCAGAGCTTGGGCTTTTTACTTTATAGGATGGGGGCAGGGTCCAGTCATTGGGGCAGTTAGAGTGTTCTGTGGGTGGAACCTGGCAGATGGAAGTCCTTGAGGGAGGGGCCTGGACACTTATGTGACTCCAGGGCCTTCATTCCCCCCTCTTTTGTTTATTATTGATAAACAATCAGGTTACGGGAAAGGGTGCCAATGTTATCATGAGACTACTTTCCGCTGAACTGGGACAATGCAGTCCTCTGGGTGAAGTGATCTTCACCATCAGGGTGTGATCAGGAGTCGCTGGCCTCTGGCTCTGCAGCGAGGGGCCAATAAACCTGTATTGCCAATGATTGAAAGTCTGGTTAGAAGTCTTTTGAATCTGTTGTTGAAGAAATCTAGACAAGAAGTTTATAAGGCAGAGTGTGACTAATAGGACTAAGAAAAGGAGGAGAAGGGGGCTAAGAAGGGTGGTATCCAATTCCATATTAGACTGTCAATGAGCCACTGGCCAGAGGCATGGAGCTGTTTCTACATTTTCAGAGATGCCCCTGGAGTTGTCAGATCTTGTCTTTTTTTTACACCTGACTGGTTGACATAGAAGCAACACTCCTCCCTGAGGAAGAGGCAAAGACTGCCTCTTGCCATTAGTGAATCTAATCCTCACCGATCATGTAGCACTTATGGTGGCCGAGTCTCTTTGGCCCTGGAGCATAAGGATAGTCTGAGCCACCTATTAGAAGTCCTGGATGAACTGAGAGGAAACCCAATGGTAAATAGAAGTAGTCAGTCCCACCACTCCATTTGGTGACACCAGCGGTTATACCTAGGACTGCTAGAGAGGGTATGACCTGAACTGCATGCTTCTCATGCTATGTGACTGTAAACCCTGTGATGGGAATCAGCAAGGGTTCTTCACTGGGTACCACCCCTAGATTTCGTAAAAGAAACCCCAGGGCACAAGTCCCAGACCACTCAGCCGGTAAGCATCAATAAATTTGAGTGCTGCAGAGAATTGAACCATGGTGAATGTTTGGGAATAGGGGCTGGGTGGTAGTACTCAGGGTTATGGATGGTATCATTACAATCTGCGGAATCCAGGATGCCTACAAAATGTGTTTCTGAGCAGTTAAAGCAGTCTGTGATACCGAAAAGAGAGATGTGGGAGAGATAAGGGGTGGTAGTGATATTTGGCTCAGAGCAATTGACGAGAGGCAAGGTAAGAGAATCTAATAAGACAACGGAGGAGGCCACAAATGGTTGTCATGAGTTTGACCCGGGAGGGACACACAGCCAATATTCTCTAAGGTGGTCAGCATTATTCAATAGCTGACACACAGAGGTATGGTCTAAAATCGATGGTATTACAGGGAGGTGGAATCAATATCATCTAAAAGGTATGATATTAGGGATACAAGGACTTTTGAAAAGCTTAGGACCACTTCTTCTACCGTGTCTATACCTAGGGGTTGAGAGAATGGGATGTGCATCCTCTGTATTTTTATTGTGCCTGATTGACAGCTGTGATTAATGCTATAATAAAGTTTACTAGTGACCCCTTCTCCATCTGGGGTGCTATGGGCCATTCATACCTAAAAGACACCTAAATCCCTGTAAAACTGAATCCAGTAAGCTGAGAACAAAGAACACTTAGAGATAGGGAATTTGTGAGCTCTGGCTATAGAGGGGAAAAAACCAGGAGGGTGGCTGCCTCTGCTCAGGCGAGGAATAGCAGAGAACTGAGCAGAAGGCAGGGCTTATATAGAGTTTCTTGGGCAGGTGGGTGGAACTTTTTAGGGGGAAGCTTTCCAGGGTGGGGATTGGTAGGATTTCAAATCCAGAGCTTGGGTTTTTTACTCTGTAGGGTGGGGACAGGGTCCAGCCATTAGGGCAGTTAGAGTGTTCCTTGGGTGGAACCTGGCAGGTCGAGGCTCTTGGGGGAGGGGCCTGGACACTCACGAGGTTTGAGGGGTTTACAGTGGGGAATGACAGAATTCAGAAGAGCTAGAGGAACCTGCGTGATTCCACATCACTCAACAACCTGACAACCAATACTTAGGCATTATCCTACAGAAACCTCAGTGCTCTGTAAAAACAGCAGCATGGAAAAGGGAAACAGACGTACTACCCATCCCCCAAAACAGAGGAATGAGCATTTCATTGTTGATCAATGAATCATTAAAATTTAAATTGGAGGCCAGTATTGTTAGAAAATGTTATATATATTTTTCTAATTGTACCGTTCATCTAACAATGTAATGCAATTTTCTGATCCTTGAATGTTATTACCAACTATTAGGATATAAAGAAATGAAAGTTAGTAGTTAGATATTATAATAGAACTTGTAGTTATATTAGGTATGTTTTCAAGATTGAGTAGATATATTTTAGATAGACAGGTTATCTTCAAACCCTTCAGAGATCTACAGAATATGGCATTTAAAATGTTTTAATAACTTAGAAAATTTTTCTTTTTTGTTATGACTATGAGACATGTCGGCTCCTGGCAGTACCAATCTACTTCAGAGAAAATATGGGCATTGAAGAAATTGCATATGGCGTTAACTTTCATTGTGGCAAAAGTTAGCCACTGGACAACAAAGTATCCTCGAATCAACAGGACAAAATGGACAGACAGGACATAAAACAAAGGATTACTGATTCTTGCCAAAACAAGTGTGGTTATGGCTTTATCAAAAGGCATCTTCAGAGGCCAGGACAATATGGCACCATCCCTGAAGTGGCCTTCGCAATTCGAAAAAGGTACAGTGCCCTTTTCTTCGAAGGCAGCTGAACAGGCAGTGGGCTGATGGCCTCTGATGTGCAATGGAACAGCAGCTGAAACAGTTATTCTTGAAGAGTAACTAAGCTCACGCCTCTCAATAGTAGACTGGCATTTGATAGAGGGATATGGAGAAGAATGGGATGCTGAGATGAAGCCATATATACACAGCCAAGAAGAATGGACAGCTGAATTAAAAAACCATCAACAATTTCCAGAATTTAAAATCCTGAATCATGACATGACACTAGTGGAATTCAGGTGTTTCTGGTACATGGACTACTCTCACTCAATGTGAGGTTGAACTGTTGACCTTGTGTACATCCTACTTCACAAATGAGTCTGTCAGATATGCTAAGCCTATAGGCTGAAGATGATGCCCCAGCACTTTGGAGAAACCTCAGGTGACTGTCCAGACAGCTGTCTGTTTCTGTCAACTCACAAATTTTTTGGAAGTTGCTTATGTGCACTTCCTGTTTTTATTTTTGTTAGCTAATATTATTTCCTTCTTGGGTCTCTGAGGGAGTTGAAGATTAGTTAGTTATAGTTGAAGGTTAGTTAGTTATAGTTGAAGATAAATTAGGATACATTTTGGACTTACCAAAATAGGATAGATAATGAAATTATTTTCTCTGAATTTGTCAAATACAAATGGGCTAGACATTGTTTAGGTATTTATTACTTGTATATATTGTATATAGTTATTGTCCTTTTGTATATAGTTTTTCTTATATTAGTTATAAGCTTTTTCTTTTTTTTCTTTTTATTAAAATAGAAAAGGGGAAATATGGTGATATTTTATTTGTATTAAAATGTTATTTGTATGTTAATAAATAAAGTTGCCCGGGGATCAGAGCTATTAGCAAGCCATAGGAAAGCAGGGCAGTGGTAGCGTACGCTTGTAATTCCAGCACTTGGTAGGGAGAGCTGGGTAAGTCTCTGTGTGTTCAGGGATACAGCCATTATTGGATACACATGCCTTTAATCTTAATACCAATCATGGAAAACCTGGAGGCCTATACAGACAGGCCGTGAGGAGGCGGTCATGTGGTTGGGTTTACAACCAATGAGAAGGCAGGACAGGAACTCTATATAAAGACTTTAACACAGGGGTAGCTCTGGTTCGGAGAGGTAGGACCACCGCAGGAGTAAGGGTAAGGTTTTAGCTCTTAGCTCTGACCTCTTGGCTTTCTTCTTTGCATTGGTTCTGTGTTTCTTATTTAATAAGAAGGTTGGATACATCTACAGGCCAGACTTTGTGACACATGCCTATAATCCCAGACTGAGCTATATAGCAAGGCCCCATTTTAATTTTCTTTTTGTAATGTGGAGGTGTGTAGAGTTTTACTTTGTTGAAGTGAAAAAAGGAATTCTGTCACTCCACCCTCAGGATTTCTCTGCCTGGCAGCGGACTTAACTTTCCAGAGCATGAGCTCCTTCGGTGATTGCAACTTGAAGACGCTTGTTTTGAATACATCATGTTTGATCTTTTTAATTATTTTAGGAGTTTGGGCTTTCTCTCTGAGATCTTGTCTTTTCTATTCTCTTAAAATATTTTCAATGGTTTGCTGTTCAGAATCAATTCCTTATCTACCCAGAGCCCTGCACTTCCAAAAGAAAGCCACTGTCCTAAACAATGAAAGAAGACATTGATTCTAAAAACTTCTTAGTGGCTGTCAGTTGCTATTAATTTAATAATCTAATCTTTATTATGTTGCAAGAGAATGCCTCCTTAAGAGACAGCAGCACACTTCCCAATAATATACTTGGGTTTTATCTTTCTGGATATGCCATGTCCAATAGCTAAGACAAATCTTTTCTGCATGTTAAATCTTGGCACAGCTCACATTTCATTATTACTGCCTTTGCTGGTTTTTAATAATCTTTAATAAGCAATAGAACTGATGAGGCATTGAGTGAGATTCCAGTTCTTGCTTGTCAATTTAAAATAGAAATTGCTTGCTGTACATATATATTAATTTGCCATCCCAAAGTATTTACTCCTGGGGCACAAACTCCCAGTCACCACTAAGGCAGATGTATGCTCAGGTGACTCCCCTGAATAACCCTGAAGGATCTAAGATAACAATTAAGAAGCTACTATGGGTTTTAACAAAACTTCAAATTGAATAAGATAATTTTTAAATCAATTATTCTCAAGCATAGAAATGAAATATGACTTATAAATGTACATTCAACCTGCATATGAATATAGATCACATATGGTGTAAAGAACAACTTTTGTTTGCTAATGAAGGGACACCACTCTGACTGACCATATTTACACTTTGAAATGGGATTTTTGAGGTGTCTCAGTTATGCAATGGACAGTTTAGACTTCTACAGTAGGATTTCGCCATGAAGAAAAGGCATGACATTAGACAGGCGTGGTGACACAAGCCTGCAGCCCCAGCATCTGGAGGTGGGACTGGATCAGGAGTTCAAGGCTAGAGGGCTACATCAGACCATGTTTCCAAACAAACAAAAATTGGGGGGAGAAAGTAACAAATAGGAGAGCTTAAAATAACTGCCCCAGAAAGAATTCTCCTGGAACTCCACTTGATATATGTAGGTATATATGTACATACATATAGAAAACTAGGTAACATCTTTGCCTAAAGAGCACATCCATGATTACTCATTGCTAACACATGGTTTATATACAAGGATTCCTATGTCTTTTGTTTTTAACACACATAATTAGTTTTCTAAGAGCATAAGGAAACGAGGAAGTAATTCCCAATATAATTGTAAAGTGCAACAGACTGAGAAACAAGGAAACCAGAAAAAATTGGAAATAAGGGAGAGGGCTTAGGATGCACAGCTATTGACTTAGAGTTTTCTTTTCTCTTTTCTTTCTTTTTTTGTTGTTTGTTTTTCTTTTTTCGAGACAGGGTTTCTCTGTTTAGCCCTGACTGTCCTGGAACTCACTCTGTAGACCAGGCTGGCCTCGAACTCAGAGATTAACCTGCCTCTGCCTCCCAAGTGCAGGGATTAAAGGCGTGCGCCACCACTGCCAGCTTGACTTAAGAGTTTTCAATAGATACGTGAGTCCCAGTTCCAGATCCCATCACCTGTGTCCTGTGGTGGAGCCATCCCACTCAACTCCTGATGCAGCTTCCACAGCATTATGACCATAAAGTCAGGGTGGCTGCTTGCTGGTGTCACTCTATAGTGACTGTGTGAACGGGCTCATGACCTCTGTAATCCACAGGGACACCTTCTAAAAGTTTTGCTTCTTGTTCTCTGTCTTTTAGACATGTCGAGGAACTGTTAAGACCTTCAGTTATTTGTACCTCCCTGGTCTTGATGTCCAGTGGGAAGTGGAGATGATATGTGGCAGGTAGCTATTACATGGACAGCAGTCTTTGGATTAATAAATGTTTCCTTTCATTTGTTTTGTAAGGTCTGTTGATGTCCTTTCTGTATTTTTCTTCATTAAAAAAAAAAAAACTTGAAATTCCTCAACTACGATTGCTGGAATCATTCTGTCAATCTCTTCCTGGCTGCCTTGGATCAACCCCGCCCCTGAGGGGTGGCCCTTTGATGGGCACCCTATGTGTCTCTTTTATTGCTGTTGATCACCTGGCTTCAAACAGAGCTCAGATACTCATGTTCAATGGCCCCCTAGATCTTATCCTAATTTTAGCTTAATTATTTTGAAACTGATATACAGAGTTCAGAGAACAGTACAGTGCAATAGGGACCCTTGAAAAGTAGACCCTAAATCATTATAGCTGTTCCAGAATCGCAGGCTGGAGGAGGGAATGCAGAAAAGCCCTGATGCCAGAGGGGGGACTCTAGATGTAATTCTGAACAGTCTTATTAAATAAGACACACAGAGCCAAATGCAGAGTTAAAAGCCCAAGAGGTCAGAGCACTAGCGAATAGCCTTTAGCTTACCAGTCGTTGCCGTCCTTCCCCTGAGAAAAGAGACCTACTTCCTGTGTGTCTGTCTTTTTATTGACTTTCTGTTCTGCCTTCTCATTGGCTCTAAACCCAACCACATGACTTCTTCATCACTGCTTGTCTATACAGACCTCCAGGTCTCTATGGTTGTTACTTGGATTAAAGGCGTGTGTCACATGCTGGCTGTGTCCTTGAACACACAGACTCTGCCTGCCATGTGATTGGATTAAGGGTGTGTGCTACCACTGCCAGACTTCTGCTAAATGGCTTGCTATTAACTCTGACCCCCAGGCAACTTTATTTATTAACATACAAATAAAATCCCATTTCAGCACAAATAAAATATCACCACAGGGGACTTGACTCCCAGGAAAAGTCTCAGTTCCGACAGCCTATCATCTGGCTTTGCTTTCATCTTCTCTATGAAACTGTCTTGCTGCAACAGGAAAGATGAAGGAAAACTAAGAACTCTTCCCTCCCCTCTTTGGCCAAATTGTGGATAAATCCATTTCCTCTTATCAAGTACTGTTTCCTAATTTCTTTTAGAATACAGAGCAACTAAAGGGGCAGGAATGGGCCTGTGTTCAGTAACGGCAGCATGGAATGCATGTAAACACATGCCATGAGCCCCTGGGTTAGCATATCTCATGTTCTCTTAGTGGTGGACCTTCATCCCCTCAGACCAGCTCAAGCCCTAGGCACAGAGCGGAGAGAAGATGTGCAGGGGGCGGGGTACGGATTTGGAGTCAGGGATAAGGAGATGTTGAGAACACAACTCCTAATTGGGGATAATTGAAGGTTTCCTTAAGAGGGAGAAGGGAGTTCTTCCTTTCCCTTTCCTTCTCCAATACCACTGGGTCATCAGGAGCTCTGGTGTGGTTTCTGTGGTGAGACAAGGCAGGTATCACTGTCACACCAGTCACATTTATCAGTCTATTCTGTGCAACAAGATCTATTCCTACTGCTACAGACTTATTTGTGTTGTAAGATGAAAGAAACACTTATGTATGTGTGCACACACAGATGCACACCACAGATGTGTGTGCTTACACTGTATATGTGCACAAAATATCAGCATGTGTCCATGGCACATCTGTGACAGTGCTGATCTCTGGGACCAAGGAATTGTAAAGGAACGAGGAGAAGCTTTAAATTCCTTGTATTTTTAAAACTTTGGCAATAGCTACATATTCTTAAGGGAAAATGAGATATTTCTAGTTTATGAAGAAAACAGCTAGACTTAAAAATCAAAACACTGAAAAATTCCCTTGCTTATGTCAGAATCCCCCATGTTGGCTCCTACCCACCTAGCTTCCAAGATTCTAGCGTCATCTAGGAGAGTTGCTTTCCCTTCCCGTTCTTAATAGTCCATCTATTTTAAAAACAGGTGTTGCCATCCCACTTTGAAGGCAGCTTGAGAAGAAGCTCATTTAATAATGTAATGAATAATTGATTCAAATAAACAAAACACAGTGCCACCTTTGCATTAAAAGAGTTTTCCTCCTTGTACATCTTATTGCTGTCACCAATATTCACCTGTTACCATGGCTACGTGCTCATGGGTAGGAAGAAAGATTTGGAGAAGATCTTGACACACTTGGAAGTCTAGAGACTTCTGGTCTGGACATGGCTTGGCTGTGCCTCCTTACTTTGTACCGTTTAGCAAGTAACACAAAGAAACAAGCCCATGAGACATAGAGGTAAGAGGCATCCATGAACTGGTACCCTAAGAGAAACCAAACCAAGGAGCCAGAGGTAGGGCAGAGAAGACATGGGCTAACAGCATAACGCAGAGTCAACTGCTGGTTAATACTCACATTCTACTGTTAATTCCAGGATTGCCTAAGCAGTGTAGAACTGCTCTGTATACCAAGTTCAACCACAGATGTTATTTCCATAAACAGAGTTAGCTCTTTGAGTGTAGACAGATTATTTACAACTTGAGAGGCAACTGTCTAGGACACTGGATCCTGACCGTGTGACTTCTAGCTGCTACCAAATCACTGCTCCTGTGTGGTCCCAAGAGGAAACAGCATACACACAGAGAGGACAAGGCAGACAAACGGGAGCTCTTGTCACTCAGACCCAAAAGTGGAACTCCGGATAGGCGGGAGCGCTCCTTTTGAATACTGTATCTTTGTGGGTTTTAAAAAATTTACATATTCCATCTTTATTCCTTTAAGAAAGGGGAACATGAGAAGAGGAAGAGAAACACACCAAGAAAGAGAGAGAGTCCTGGGGAAGCAAGAGGTGGTGAACGCTGCGGTCAGGCTGTCACAGCGAACACCTTGTCTGGGCATCTCCTCCAGCAGCCGTGGTGGCACTGCGCAGCTGCATCACCAGTCCCACAGTGAGCTTTAGACTGACAGTTTCTCTGTGTTATAGACACGAAGGGAAACATCTTCACACGTAAACCATTGTGCCCTTCTTGGAGTCTCCTAAGGAGGAACACCCAGAAGTGAAATTTCTGGGTCACGAGTCTGTACATTTTATATTTGAATGCATATTGCCACCTTGCCTTCCAGGGAGGTCGTACAGCATGGCTCTCAACTATAAGGATGACAGTTTCCTGGTGCTGAGCTAACAAGACTGGATATTTACATCTATATCACATACGTAATACATAAATTATATTCAATGCTTTTTGTTATTCTAATTTTTCTCCTTTTTACTTAAGTTTATTACATCTGCAAATTTCGTCCTATTATCCCTCCCCAGCTCCTCTCCGATCCACTCTCTGTTCTCTGTACAGCCAACTTTTGTCCTCTCTTTTTCCTTAAACCGTCAAGTCCAATTTATGCTGCCCACATATTCTTGGGTGTGTGGCCCTCCACTGGATCGTAGATGACTTCCCAGGGCCTATAATCTCAAAGAAAACTGTCTCTCCCTCTCCCAGCAATTATCAACTGCCAGTAGCTCCTGCACTGGAGTGGAAAGTCATGCTTATCTCTCCCCCACCCTCCTCCTGCACTGGGGTGGAAATTCAAGCTTACACCCTCTCCCACCTTCCTCCTGCACTGGGGTGGAAATTCGTGCTTACACCCTCCCCCACCCTCCTCCTGCACTGGGGTGGAAAGTCATGCTTACACCCTCCCCCACCCTCCTCCTGCACTGGGGTGGAAATTCAAGCTTACACCCTCCCCACCCTCCTCCTGCACTGGGGTGGAATTTGGTCTGGTTTGGACTTACACAGTCACAACTGCTGTGTGTTCATACGCGTAGTTGCCCTGCTATGCCCGGAAGATACTGTTTCCTTGTAGCCATCCATTGCCTCTGGCTCTTATGTTCTTTCCACTCTCCTCTACAATCATCCCTGAGCTTTTGGGGTATGTGTGACATAGGTGTCCCATTTAGAACTGACCACTCCACAGTCTCTTATTCTGTGTACCTTAAACAGTTGTGAGCATCTGTGTTAATCACTGTAAGTAGAACTTTCTCTGATGAGGTTTGAGATCTGCATGAATCTATAAGTATAATAATAAATCATTAGGAGTCAAACTAATATTGTCCCGACCAGCGGGATCTTCAGCAGAGACCCTGGAAGGGGGAATGGCGAATGAAAGGGACAAGAGACACAAAGAATTGACAGCAAGACAGTATTCTGATCAAGCTGCAAAATTTTATTTTTCTCAGGCAGGTTTTATAGTAAGCAGACCAGAAAACTTTCTTTGGGAAAAGATCAGGGGACTGTTGAGTTGCCAAGCAACCCAATCAAGCAACCCAACCACAAAACATTGTTACTAATGGTCACTGTAGCAGAAAGATAAGGAAATGTTAAGTTAGTTTCTAATAACTCAAGACTTGTCCAGGCATGTCAAAAGTTTCTGGTTAGTGGCTCAATACTGGACAACAGAGACTTAACTCAGGCAGGCAATATGGCATGGCTCTTACAGTTGTCCTCAGCAAATATTATGTCCATTTAGCAGAATAATAGTAGTAGGCTCTTCTCTAGGGTCTATGACTTATCTAGCCACAAGTTCCTGACCCCAGTCATGGTACCAAGCATGGGTTTCATCTCGTGGAATTTACGAATCCAACCAGGAAGTGTTTGGTTACACCCATGATGTTTGTGCCGCTATTGCACCCGAGGGAATGTCTCGCCACTTGTTGTTGTAGCTTGCAGGATTCACATTTGAGTAATATGGGTGCCTATTTTTCTCATAAGACAGTGTGTACATCACCTTCCAGCACTATGAAAGCTCGCCAGTAAGGAGGAAGCTACCAGCTCATTACCAGATAGATAAATACATGTTCTATGACTAAAGTATGTAGTATCCTCAGCTGTAGGATCTTATAATCAAATTATGGGTAACCAAGAGCATTGGCAATAGCCTGTAATGTTTGAGCATCTATGAGACATCACTGGACTTTAAAAGAAGAAGCATTCCTGGTACTGAGCTTTTAATTTGTTTGCCTGTGGTATCTAGTAAGAGCATTGCCACTCAATTACAGTTTTAACTTTGTGTGTGGGGGGAGCGTTTACAACAGTATGCCGTAGAGATGTTTCCATACAACTTTTTAGAAAGGTCGTTAGTGTTATTTATCCCTCTATATATTCCCTCTTCTACTCTGCCCTCCTCACCCCAGTTTAACCCTTCCTCTTCCATCATTTCTTCTCAGCCTCTATATCACTGAGTTCTGTCTTCTGTCCCTTAAAAGTCATTTCCCATGGGCCCTTAGTAATTTCCTGACCTCTATGGGTATTAAAATGAAATATACATATCCGATGAGTTAAACATCTAGAAATAAGGGAAGTCATGTGACATTTGTCTTTCTGGGTCTGGATTACCTCACTCAGAATGACCGTTTACAGCTCCATACAATTACCTGTAAATTTCATTTTTCTTAATGGCTGGATAATATTCCCTTGTATAAATATTTGCTCACTATTTATCTGACAGAGGGTTAAACCTATTTAAAAATGGAGCATAGAACTAAATAGAGAATTCTCAAAAGGTGAAATACAAATGGCCAAAAGACATTTTTCATGTTTTCAACATCTTTAGCTACCAGAAAAATGCAAATTGAAATTACTTTAGGACTTTTTTTTACCCAAGTCAGAATAGCTAAGATCAGAAAACAAATGATGATAAATGCTGGTGTGGGTGTGAAAAAATTATTTACTGCTAGTGGGAGTGAGTGCATATGGAAATTAATGTGGAGGTTTGTCAAAAAACTAAAAATAGATCTACCACATGATCCAACTCTATCACTCTGAAGCATATATCCAACAAACTCTATATCCTACTATAGAGAAACCTGCTCCAATGTCCATTACTGTCTAGTCTAAATGCCCATCAATTGATGAATGGATAGTGGAAATACAGTATATTCACACAGCAGAATATTATTCAGACATTAAGATATTTTCTTTCTTAAGTGAGTTACAAATTCATTTAGTTTTGGATTTTACTTATGTATTGCTATGTAACAATCACAAATGAAACAGTATTATTTTAATAGCCCTCATCATACCCATTTCATGGGGTAAAGTATTTGGGCAGGATTCAGCTAGATGACTGTTCTCTGTGTGATGTCGGGATGGTATACAATTGGTGCATGGGGTGGCCTGGAGGATCCACAGTGCCCTTACACCAGCTTGGTGTCTTGATGGGGATAGGTAGAAGAATGTACACAGTTGGCCTAATACTTCTCCACAGAGTCCCAGAGCTTCTCTCTGTAGCCTCTTTGGGCCCCAAGAGCTTAAAAGAAAAGCTGCTAGTCCTCCTAGAGGGTAAACTTGGAATACGCATAGTGTAAATTCCATGATTCTAAATTGGACAGTTTTAGCAAATATATTGTGTTGAGGACTGTGGTGGTTTGAATGAAAACGGTCCCCGTAGACTCATATATTTGAATGCTTGTTCCCCAGTTAGTGGAACTGTTTGGGAAGGATTATGGAGTGTGGCCTAATTGGAGAAGGTGTGTCTCGGGTGCGGGTTGGGGAGGGGGTATGGGTGGGGGAGGCTCTGCGGTTTCAAAATTCCACCCCAGGTCCAGTGTCTCTCTGCCTGCTGCGTGTAAATCAGGATGTCAAGCTCTCAACTCCTGCTCCAGTGCCATGCCTGTCTGCTTCCTGCCATGCTGATCCTAGAATAACTCTCTAAAACTGTAAGCAAGGCCCCAATTAAATACTTCTCTTTATAATAGTTGCATTAGTCATGGTGTCTCTTCACAGCAATGTAACTAAGGCGGCAGCATAACTCAAGAGCAAGAAGGATGAAGCAATAACAGAGCTCGCCCCCACTGAAGTACTTCCTCAGCAAGGCTGCACCTCCTAAAGGTTCCATAACCTCCACAAACAGCACCCCAAACTCGGGACATGTATTCCATGTGTGTGCCTCTGGGGGATACTTCTCATGTAAACCACCACAGTCATGTTTATTAGCTTTAACTCTGAAGCAGTTTGCAAAGAATAACACTCATGTTATTGAATGGTTAAAAATAGCTTGCCCAGGGCTGGAGAGATGGCTCAGAGGTTAAGAGCACTGGCTGATCTTCCAGAGGACCTGGGTTCAATTCCCGGCACCCACATGGTGGCTCACAACTGTCTGTAATTTCTGTTCCAGGTGATCTGACACTCTCACACAGACATATATGTAGGCAAATGTCAATGTACACAAAATACAAATAAATTATTTTTTTTTTAAAAAGTAGTTTACCCACAACGCTATCTTGGCTGAGAGACTTCTGAAGGAAATTCCGTTTAAATTTTTGCTATTGGTAGTCAGATGGGATAGCTCATCCTAAGTCAGTTACACTAACTGAAATATTTTTCACATTAGGTGTGAAATTGTGCTTCATAGCTATGTATACCTGACCTTGGAAAGAACTTTGTAATGAATATTAACATGGGAAAGCAAGCTAATCAAGACACATGGGAAGACAGTACTTTCTAGAAAGGCTTTTTATAGATACAACAAGTAAAACTTAAACTTTGTCTCAGTTTTTCATAACATTCAAGACGATATAAGCTCTTTAAAATGAAAATATTATGTAGGAAGATGAGAGCTGGAGAGATAACTCAGCACTTGAGAGCACCTGCTGCTCTTACAAATGACCCAGGTTCGGTTCCCAGCACCTACATGAAGGCAAGCAACCATCTGTAACACCAGTTCCAGGGGATCTGATGCCTCTTCTGACCTCCTCGGGCACCAAGCACATACAGAATGCAGGGAAAACATCTATACACATGAAATAAATCTAAAAAGAAATGAAGAAACCTCAATACTGAGATGAGTCTTACTACTTAGTTCTGAGATGAGTCTTATCTTGAATGAGCCTCAAGGCAACAAGTCATGTTAGATTGCCCTTGAAGCATCCCTACCCCTGGCAACAAGAGGGCTCAAAAAAGTATCTGTTGGTCTATATATGAGGAATAAATAAGTGAATCAGTTTTTACCGTGTGACTTGGTCTCATGAAAGCTGTAGGGGATTGAACCTCAGGGACCTTGGGAAGAGACCTTGCGCGCGCGTGCGTGCGTGCGTGTGTGTGTGTGTGTGTGTGTGTGTGTGTGTGTGTGTGTGTGTGTGTGTCATGTGTGTGTCACCTGTTCACTCCCCTGCAGACCCCCTTTGTGATCACATCAGTCCTCCACTCAGGGCCCAGCATTGCTGTGGGATGGTCTGTATGTCAAATGTGTTGCTGATTGGTCAATGAGTGAATCACTGATTGGCGGTGGCCGGGCAGGAAGTATAGGCAGGACTAGCAGAGGAGGGCTGAGAGAACAGGAAGCTGGGGGGGGAGACACTGCCAGCCGCCATCAGGATAAGGAAGATGTAAAGTACCGGTAAGCCACAAGCCACGTGGCAAGGTATAGATTAATAGAAATGGATTGATTTAAGCTGTAAGAACAGTTAGCAAGAAGCCTGCCATGGCCATACAGTTTGTAACCAATATAAGTCTCTGTGTTTACTTGATCGGGTTTGAGCGGCTTGGGACTGGCGGGTGAGAGAGATTTGCCCTGACTGTGGGCCAGGCAGGAAAACTCTAGCTACAAATGGCGTCCAACGTGGTGGCAAGAGTTTCCACCTAAAACCTGAAAAAAAAAGATTCTAAAACGGAGCTAAAAACAGCTTCCTAATTGTCTCTCTCAAATGAGCGGCAGCTGCCGGTTTGAGCTACTGGCAGGTTGCTGGCGTGCGCGCTCGACCTGCAGTATGGTGGGAATGAGGCCTCTGCAAGTGGCACATTAAGCTACATTGTGGATTTAGTCTTTGCTAGTACAAAACAAAAGAGGTTTCTGGGCTACACGCTGCTTGGATAAAAGCATAGACCCACGATGGCTCCCAGAGCTGGCGGTAAGCATACTGCCGCCATGTTGGGAAGCTGAGGTGGGCGGAGCCAGCAGCCACAGCTGCTGCAGCTTAAAGCAATAGATTCACAATAAGACAGATTCAGATGTAATAGTTTAAAATGTGTGTAAAATATACGTAGGCTTGAAAGAGATTAAAAAGGTGATATATGCAGT
The DNA here is from genome assembly GCF_007827085.1 of Peromyscus californicus insignis. Taxonomy (NCBI): domain Eukaryota; kingdom Metazoa; phylum Chordata; class Mammalia; order Rodentia; family Cricetidae; genus Peromyscus; species Peromyscus californicus. The sequence goes on from NW_026294573.1 coordinate 106,410,656, forward strand.
TACAGAAACAAATACATAGTTTTAAAAAATAAAGTCTTTAAAGAGACAGTAAAATTAATATAAAAAATAAGCCACGTAGAGATGACTATTAAACAGAGAGTCTGGATTGTGTTGTCTTTGGGATTCTTAACTACAGAGAGATATTTGATTGTAAAGGAAGCTGAGTTAAACCAGTATGTATATTTTAAAGATACTTTGACTTCAAAATTTGGATGTAAGGATATGTTGCTTTGGAAAGGAGGCTCTTTTGTTTCCACAGAAAGCCAGAGGCTATGGATTTGCTCAAGATTAAGATACATCAGGTTTGACCAGCCAAGACCACCTGAAAGGTCTCCGATGACACCATGGCCCAGATGATCCAACATCCAGAACCGTTTCAAGGCAACTGGCTCAGATGATACAGCCTCACGGACTACTCCATAATCCTAAAATTTTCTTTGTTTCCCCAGAAGATACAGCGCCCCCCTCCAGCAGGAAGTAGTAAGAGAAGCTACGCCCAAATTCCCAAATATACCAAGCTGACTTTGGAGATGTGTAAAGGTTAAAACCTTCCTTTTTAAGAAAAGAAAAGGGGAGGTGCTGTGGGATGGTCTGTATGTCAAATGTGTTGCTGATTGGTCAATGAGTGAATCACTGATTGGCGGTGACCGGGCAGGAAGTATAGGCAGGACTAGCAGAGGAGGACTGAGAGAACAGGAAGCTGGGGGGGGAGACACTGCCAGCCGCCATCAGGATAAGGAAGATGTAAAGTACCGGTAAGCCACAAGCCACGTGGCAAGGTATAGATTAATAGAAATGGATTGATTTAAGCTGTAAGAACAGTTAGCAAGAAGCCTGCCATGGCCATACAGTTTGTAACCAATATAAGTCTCTGTGTTTACTTGATCGGGTTTGAGCAGCTTGGGACTGGCGGGTGAGAGAGATTTGCCCTGACTGTGGGCCAGGCAGGAAAACTCTAGCTACACAGCATGGCTAGCTCTCCTCTTTGTTTCCCATGTCCCTCTCTTGGCTGCTGTACTCCTGGCTCACCTCTTCCCATCACGGAGCATCGAGTGCCATGGTTCTTGTCACCACTTAGTTTCCATGGCAACTAATCATGGTAGGTCCTCAAATTCCAGGTAATCTCAAGTTGCAAGGCAAATGAGAACCACAGTTGGATTCACAGATAGCTCTGTCTAGAAAACACAATGGGACATCTGGTGACTTTATCACATTCATTGTATGGAATGAAGGGACAGTTGAGATGATGCCAGGAGCAAGATTCACTAAATGATGCAGCCAAGAGGCTTCAGTATGTTTATCAGAAAACAAATACACCTGTTAAGTTAAATTATCAACATGTGGTCATGCTCTGAGATTGGATATATCATGAACTTTAATAGAGTAAATATTGATGGGATGTATGTTAAATATTTGAAGTCATGGGAACTTAAGTGTTCTGTTTAGTCCATCTAATTCCTGACATGAAACCAAAAAAGTCATTTACAGTTTTACAACCACAAGCACAGACAAATCTTAGAACATTTTAAGAATTATTTATTAGGGCTAGAGAGGCTCAGCGATTAAGAGCACTTGTTGCTCTTGCAGAGGACCTGGGTTTGTTTTTCAGCACTCATGTGGTGGCTCACAACACTCATAACTCCAGCTTCAGGGGATCTGACCCTCTTTTCTGACCTCCAACAGGTGCCAGGCACACATGTGGTACATATACTTTCGTGCAGACAAATGACTCATGTACATAAAATAAATCATAAAATACTTTAAAATTTGTATTTATTATTATATGTGTATGATTTGTGTGGGCACACATGCCATGGTGCTCATGTGGAGGTCAGAGGATAATTTGGTGAAATTCACTCTTTTCGGCTTTATTTGGGTTCCAGGGATTGAACTCAGGTCCTCAGGCTTTCAAGCTAGTGTGTTTGCCACATAAGCCATCTTGGCAGTCCCGAATTTAGAACATTTCTATCACCCCAAAAAGAGACCTTGTGCCCAATCTAAATAACTCCTTATTTCAATTCCCTATCTACAATGTCTATTTGCCTCTGATGAATATTTCATATAAATGTATCGGGAACTATGGGGGTCCAGCCCCTCGATAGTCCACTCCCAGGGTCTGGGAAGAATCTACAACCAGCTGATAATTAATCTTTGAAGAAAAGAAATGAATCTATGTACACAAAACTCCTTAGTTCATGCACTTTATTATTCTGTGATAGTTCTCTCTCTGCACAGCTTCTATTCTGCTCTCATGTCTAGCTCCTTTCTTGCCTGATTTCTCTATATTTATCTACTGTCCCCTCTAGGTTCCATCTTAATTCCTTCATCTAGTTCTGTCCCTTCTAGGTTCTCATCTATCTAGTTCTTTCCCCTATCAGCTCCTCTTCCGTCTCCTTCTCTCTCATCTGGCTCTTCCTCATCTTGTTCTTCCCCATCTGGCTCTTCCTCATCTTCCACCTCGTTCCTCTAGTCCTCTCTTCTAGCCCTTCAATCTAGTTCTTCCCCATCTCAGTTTGTTCCTCTCAAGTTCTTACCCATGTAATTCTTCCATTCTCTTTTCTCTTCTCCCTCCTGTGGCCTGGAAGTCCCGTATATATAGTGTGTAAAGCTATTACTTAACGTCCACCTCTCCTAGGTGGTATCTCCTTGTGGAATTTACCGTAAGTCAGGAGACTTGCATGTGGCTTGGAAGTTGGGGCCCACCTGGGCGGTGTCTCCTTGTGGAATTTAAGTCAGGAGACTTGCTTGTGGGCTGTTATCATTGTTAGTCCTCAGAAGTTGGGCGCCCACCTGGGTGGTGTTTCCTGTAGTCCTTGAAAGTGGCTAAGGGAGATAATCTGATTCAGAGAAAGCCTTTCCTGAGGCTGTTCTCCAAATACCTGGAATGTATATGTCCAGAGAGTGATCAGTCCACACTGTTAGCCCTTCTTAGGGAAAAGTCAATTGGGAAAACTATGAAGGTACACATGATTTTCATAACAGAATACAGTTGATATATAACAAGCCAAGTAACACCAAAAACTCCTTGGGATTTGGCTTCCTTTGGAGGAGTTCCCTGATTCCTCCCGGTAATGACTTTGCCATAACCAGCTTAGTTCTTATGATACCTTCCTGCCGCCCGCAGCATAAATGTAAGTCTAAAGTGCCATATGACATGTGGTCATTTGAGGCTCTCGCTCACCAATGTTTTTGAGAGAGGCATTCATTTGAAGCATATATTAGTGCTTTATTCCTTTATATTGCTGGAATAGCATCCAATTGTATGGATATATTATACTTGATCAATTCACCAGTTAATGAATATTGGGATTGTTTCTACTTGGGAAATATTACAATGTTTCTATAAACATTCACATATGAGCCTTTATTAAAACATGTTTTAATTCCCCTGTGCAGGTAAGAAGAATTCTTTGGTTCTATAGTAACATTAGCATTTTAAGAAAGTGCTACTTATTTATTTTACAAAGTGACTACATTATTTCACATTCTTTTTGTTTGTTTGTTTTGGGTTTGTTTGTTTGTTTGTTTGTTTTTCGAGACAGGGTTTCTCTGCATAGTTTTGGTGCCTTTCCTGGATCTAGCTCTGTAGACCAGGTTGGCCTTGAACTCACAGAGATCCACCTGGCTCTGCCTCCTGAGGGCTGGGATTAAAGGTGTGTGCCATTGCCTCACATTCTTACTAGTTGTGGTTTAAATGAAAATCATCTTCCACAGACTCATGTTTTGTCCCCAGCTGAGGGCAGGCCTTGAGGTAGAGCCTCCTTGGAGAAGTAGTTCACTGGCAATAGGCCTTGAGGGTTTTCATCCCGTCACCTGACTCCACTACTGCCCTACCTTCCCAACCACGATGGGCTGTTTCTTAAACCTTAAGCCAAAACACACCTTTTCCCCTTAAGTTGCTTCTTGGATATTTGGTCATAGCAACAAGTGAGTAGTATACCAGTAAGGACTCACCTTCCCTGTCGCTGTCTGATTTTTTTAACCACTGGCTTTTTATATTATAAAGATCTTAACAGATCCCATACCACCTTTGTATATCCTTAAGGGGAAAGCTGTTATCCTAAGCCACATTTCAAGAAACAGATGAATTATTCTCTGTAAAAAGTTGAGAATCCACATACAGCTTCCAATTGTGTATTAAACTCTGGCACGATACAACTTTTGTTAAAAAAAAAAAATACACTATTTAACACAGTTTATGTGTTTAAGTCCGATGTGTGCATGAGAGTCGGGTGTGTGCATGAGAGTCAGGTGTGTGCATGAGACAACTTTTTACCTCAATCCACATTGTTACTGACAGGAAACTGGAACTGCTGGTGAAAACTAGAGCAGCCATCTTCACACAGAGACACAATTCACTAGGTGGGCAGGGCATTCACTAGGTGGGCAGGGCATCCAGACAAGGAGGCCTGAGATACAGTTCGCTAGGTGGGCAGGGCATCCAGGCAGGGAAGCCTGAGATACAGTTCACTAGGTGGGCAGGGCATCCAGACAAGGAGGCCTGAGATACAGTTCACTAGGTGGGCAGGGCATCCAGATAAGGAGGCCTCAGCTTCTGTATTTTATTTCAGGGTTGGCATATCAACCCTGAGTTGCTTAATTAGACTTTGCTATGAGAAATAAGTATCTTGTTTAACACAGAGTTATTTTGAGGTGGTTTGTTACAACAGCCAAAATGTGAAATTACCCACATACAGGATGACTTTGTGGGAAAATGGATAAAATGTGTTTTCTCTGCATAGTCAAGGACACAGCCAAGCGGTGACCCTAACCTTTAATCCCAGTACCAACCATAGAGACCTGGAGGTCTGTATAGACAGGCAGTGACGAGGAAATCATGTGGTTGGGTTTAGAGCCAATGAGAAGGTAGAACAGAAAGGCAATAAAAAGACAGGTCACACAGGAGAGAAGGTCTCTCAGGGGAAGAGGCAGCAGTGATTGGTAAGCTAAAGGTAGTTTTGGGCTTCGCTACTGCTCTGATCTCTTAGGTTTTAACTCTGTATTTGGCTCTGTGTTTCTTATTTACTAAGATGGTTTAGAATTTCGTCTACAACATAGTGAGTTCCAAGCTAGTCTGGAACTACTGGCCTCTCTCTCTCTCTCTCTCTCTCTCACACACACACACACACACACACACACACACACACACACACACACACATAACTATATATTTAAGGGTTGGGGATTTAGCTCAAAGATAGAGTGTTTATATAGCAAGTGAAAGGCCCTGGGTTCAATCTTAGCACCACAAGTAAATAAATAAATTACAAAATCTGTGTGTGTGTGTGTGTGTGTGTGTGTGTGTGTGTGTGTGTGTGTGTGTAGTGTGTGTGTACATATAATAAAAGGCATCTAGCATCTAGTTGCAAAAGTGCTTCATTATAATCATATTCATTGGTAAGGGACTCGGTACAAATTTGATATATATAAAGTGAACTTTGCCCACTGGGCTTACATAACAGGTGAAGATCATTTTCGCCTCCACATCATTGAGAACCTTTGCACAGGGCTAAGAACTCTCTGTATATTAGGTTTCAGAATCCTCTCAATGAGTTTCATAGTCCCTGCGTTTTCAAATACAGAGTCAGAGGGTTAATGAGGCCGAGTTCCTTGCCCCACTATGCAGGTAGAGGAGGGGCCTGAGTTTCAGTTCCTGAGCCCGGAACCCAGTTGCCTCGACACAGTTACCCACCCCTATAACTAGACCTAACTATTCCTTGTGATACATACAAGTATTTCATAGTCATGGCTGATAACCATAGCCTCTCCAAGCAGTGTGACTAGGGGGGATTGTTACACTGTAAGATGAATAAACTACTCTTCCTATTACACTCACTGGGTTAGGGTGACATGTGGGTTAGGGTGACATGTGGAGCAATCTTTTTGACTCACCCAGGGAACACAGGGAGAATTAAGCTAATGTCGATGCATACCTGCCAAACACTGAAAAGCAAAAGTAAGCAGCCCTCGAGAACCTGGGACCCAGCGATACTGAGCAGCGTGATGCCGGCTCCAGGGACCCAGCCTCCTGAGCCTGGCAGGCAGCTGCGATCGATCCAAGAGAGGCCAGGCTCCAAGATGGGCTGGTTTCTGCCCGTTGCTCTTCTCAGAGGCATAATGAAGAGCTAAGCCTGATGGACTCTGAACATTAGTTGGGTTTTTCTTTTCCTGGCAACAAAATTAAACCCGCACCCAGGGATTTATCCACTCTTTTGCTGATCTTGGTGTGAACAGTGCGGCTAAATCCCTGCACACAGCACCAACTCCATCTCCTGGGATGCTTCTTAAAACGTGGCTAAGCACAAGCCGAAAACACTTAAAGTCTTGTTGAAGTCAACACACAGAGAACAAACCTCACAACAGTAATGAAAGAATTAGTTTCACACCATAAGATAAACGCAGAGGAAAGTGGGGTCAGAGATGTTGTCTCAGCTGTTTGGAGAAGGAGGCATCTGGGGAAGAGGATGCAGTGTGCCCGAAACCCATTTTAATACCACTGATAACAGTGTCAGATTGTGTGACAGTACAGATGACTTGGGAGTTGTTTTTTAATGTCTGTTTGATATATGAAAATTTTAACCTTTAGTGCTTTTTAGTGTTGGGAAGGTAAAATCCCATGTGGCATGGCTTTTTTTTTTTTTTTTTGTAATCTCTTGGAAACAAATTTATGATTTAAATAAATACCATATGAGAAGCCACTTCAATTTTTAAAAACTATCATTGTTTATTTATTTATTGTGGGGGGGCGTGGCATGGCATGGAGGTCAGAGGACAACTTTCAGGAGTGGATTCTCTCTTTCCACCTCCTTGAATCTCTTTGCATGCTCCTACTGCAAAATGTACTTCAATTTAGCTGGCCTTTGAGCTTCTGGCAGTTTCTCCTGCCTCCACCTCTGATCTCTCCACAGGAGAGCTGGGACTATGGATGCATGCCACGGGATCTTGCTTCTATGTGGGTTCTGAGGACAGACCTCAGGGCCTCACTCCTACCCGTGAACTATCTCCCTGTCCTCCACCAATTCAGTATTTAAAGTCAGAATGAAATAAGGGTTTTGGTTTACCCCAGCCTTAATTTCATTTTATTTGACCCTCAGCTTTTGTGCTTTATTTTTTTCCCCCTAAGAATAGCCCACAAACCACCTGCTTGAAAAATCAGCAGTTCTCAGAGTTCACTGCTCAGGACTCCATTGTCCTTAAGGTCTGAGGTGAAGGATGTCAGATCAGAGAGCATGGGCGTTGAAAAGTGGTTCTCAACCTGCTGACCACACCTGCTTCCCAAAAAGACCCGAGGAGAGACAGTCCACAACACACCTCCACTCCTCCTCAGTGTACTGGACGTGGAGAGACATGATCTTGGGAGCCAAGAGGTGGGGAAGCCACTGTGAGTCCCTCATGAGCCATTCTCCAAGGCGCTGGCCCAGCTGGGAGTCCAACTAAAGCCCACGGGTAAGGGAATACCTCCCCACCCTGGGAAAGCTAGCCTCTGAAAAAACCTCTGGAGAGGGCAGTGAGGATCCTGACAAACACTTCTGGTACCTCTGGAAGAGCTTCCTCCTTCCCAACCTCCTGTTCTCCAGCTACAGAAAGGAAGATGCTGTCTAGCCCTGAGGTTTCCTGTAGGGTGGTGATTTCTAAGGAGAATGTTCAAGAAGAGCTACAGAAGAACACAGAAAGCAGAAGTTTAAACAGCACTGCCCAAGTGCGACTTAAACAAAGTGAAAATAAATGTCAACCAAGGAGGGGGTGGGGCCGAGCCTGGGAAGAAAACAAACCAAAAGACAGAAGATGACTCCCCCAGATCGCGGGGGAGCACAACTAAAGGAAAAGAGTAATGAAAACAAGATGTCAATAAAACGAAAGCATAAATACAAACAGCCGAAAAGAAGCAAGCGCAATCAAATCAGAAGCATTACCAGTCGACAAATAAATCTTAAACAGAACACCTAAACACTGCTGGAGACAGACAGCCGACAGTTTAAAAATTAAAACAGAGACCAAAGAAGGCGTTCAGACCATGATGACACAAAGTAGAATTACGGTTCCTGAAGTAGTACTCAATAGAAAATTAAACTTCTTGGAAATACAGTGAAGAAACATTTTTCTGAAGTGAAAAACAAAATCTGTTCTTGAAAGAACAGATTATTTAGCTGGGACTTTTTTTTTTTTGCATTAAACAATAGGCGTTGATTAAGGTATTTAACTTGAGGGATAAAGATTTTTCTGTGGCATGCTTGCAGAAAATGCTAACCACCTACAAGTATAAAAATGGGGCAGGGCCCCTTGTTTTCCTCACAGCATGGTGAGCACACCTCTGCACTTTGGTGGGAAGCAGGACCAGATGATGGACAATGCCGAGCTGTCGTGCAAACCAGAAGGCCAGAGACAGACCTTTCTGAACACAAGAAAATAAATAGGAGACACAAGAGAAAGCTGGGAGAGGAAAAGAGAAAGAAAAGGAGAAAGACACCCCACCCCACCCCACCCCCCCCCACCCCCCACCCCCCGCCACACACACACATTTTTGACAAAACTCTAGATAGTCAAGAGAGTTAAAAAGCATCTATTATTCCTAGCAACTTTTTCCAGATATTGTCAACAATTAGATTTTCGAATTCAAAAAGGCCCCGCACCAGTTTGGGTAGGATGAAGAGGCAGGAGACATGGAAACATTGAAGGGGGTAAGAAGAAAACAACACTAGGAACAAACTTCAAAGTTTTCAGTTTCCTGAGCCCCACAGCATCATCAATAACAATAACAGCAATAATAATCCCTGCCTGGAGGGATGGCACATGCCTATAATCCCAACACTCAGGAGGCTGGGACAAGAAGGCCACACATTCAAGGCCAGCCTGGGGTCCAGAGCAAGAGAAAAACAATTCTCCCCAAGGGCAGAATAAAAGCGAATAATCACATAAGTACTGTGTGCAGACCCTGCTGTGTCCTGAGTGCTGGAGCATGCAGTCCTCTGAGTCCTCGTCCCTTGAGAGCAGCCCTGGGCCATGTGGTTTGTTCGGTTCAACTCAAGCTCATTTTAGCTTCTTCTGCCACTGTGGTTTGTCAGGTTGAAGGATGTATGGCTCGAAGCTCAATATTTCCGAGCAAATTGTTCTTTAAAATACACAGCATTGTGTCAAGGGCCACAGACGTGGCATTAGAGCTAGGCTTCAGTTCTGTGATTCATTGCTGATGTGGCTGTGTGCATGATGTGTGCACACACTGTGTGCAAGAGGGCACACATGCCATGCCATTTGAGCGGAGGTGGGAGGACAACTCTGGGGAGTCTGTCTTATTCTTCCACCTTTACGTGGGTTCCAAGGTTCGAACTCAGGTAGCCAGGTTTTCAGGGCAAGCCGTCTCGATGACCCTCAGTTTGCAACAGTGTACGGTTATGTTTAATCTTTCTGTTTCTGGTTTTTTTTTTCATCTAGATTAGGGGCTCCTTGAGGTAAAATGACTAATACTATTTTATTTAGGGATGTTTGCATATTTACATATGAAATAGCTTTCAAACCTACAACCATAATTGCTTTCTTAGGAGGGTCTCTTTCTTACCTGCTGAGCATCTTATTTTGTGGGGCTGCGTGATGAATTAGGGTTTGTAAGTTTGAGTTGGATTTAGCTAAATTATTTGCACATGGAGGAGAAGAAAAGGGCTGGAGAGGTGGCTCAATGTTTAGAGCATCCGTTACTTTTCAGAGGACCCAGGTTTGGCTCCCAGAATCCACTCTGGGCTCACAAGCATCTGTGATTGCAGTTAGGTGATCCGATGCATTCTTCTGACCTCCTCTGACCACAGGCACACCCACAGTGAACAGACAGACACACAGGCCAAAGCTCACACATACCAAATAAAATAATAAATCTTTCATAGGGGAGGGTAAGGACAATTTGGAAGTAGGCGTTTGCAGGTTAAGAATCAAGAAGAGAAATGATGTGGAATTAAGGTGTTCCTGGGAGAAGCCCTGGATGGAGTGCCATTCAGGAGATTTTTGAAGGTGAGAAGGTAGAATGTGGTGTTTACCCTTTCTTCTGCTTGTACGCTGTAACTTCCCGCCCTGACCTTCCAGGACACACAGATCTGGTGGAGCAATGAGGACTATAACACCCTAACGATGCAGCGGAACACTATGGGCAGAGGTGGAGGGCTCCGAGCAGATAAATCCTGGCTCCTGTGTGGATTTCCGTGGCTTTGCCCTCTGCCAAACAGTTTATTTAGACAGTCTTTACAGTCTAGGTGGCTATGAATCTCTCACCGTGTAGAATTTCCAACAGTTCTTTGCGTGGTAGCAGAAAGGTGGGGACAAGAATGTAGAAGACAAAATCAGATTGTATTTTCCAAAATCTTCCCTGCCCGGCTGCTCCCATCCTCCACCAAGCTGGATGTGATTCCCGTCTGCTTTGTTGACTGATTCAAGGTCTCTAACCAAAGATATTGGCAAAGATGCTTTGTCTTCCTACCAGCACCATGGTCCAACCTTCCCAAGAGAGATCCTGTTCTGTTTGCCTAGACATTCTACTATATAGCTAGCAGTGCTCCTGGGAACTTTCCTCTTTTGCCTGCTTCTGGAACCTTCATTACCCCACCTTTCTCCCTTAGGCAACAGCCCCCCCACCAACCCGTCCCAACACCCCCACCCCTGACTTCTACGAAGCACGTAGTGTTTTATAGTCTCCCACGAAACCGCTGCCTAGTCTCGGTTTCAGTGAACGACTCCATCACCTATCTGGTTACACATTCTGTGACCCACGCTGTTGCTTTCTCCCCCTGGAATTCATTACCCAAGAAAATCAGATGTAAAATGAAACTCCTTAGACCACAGCGGGGATTTCTGACAGTCTTTCAGGGGGTGTCCCATCTGTGAGATGTGGCCATTCTGCTGTGATTCTCTCAACCTGTTCACCAATGATACTTATTATCAGATGGCAGTCCCTTACAAGCGGGCCCTCTGTGAGCCTCAGTTCCCCTCTGGACACGTCTCTCATCGGCACACTCAGACCATCTTGCCACATCTTGCCAAAGCAACTTCTGACATTCCTCACAACAGAGCCTCTCCTACTATGCTGAAGTGGGCCTTCCCTCACGTGACTCGATTTCTGTCCCAGCCTCCTCGCTGCTTCATTTTGCCTCCAAGCTCTGGTCTTTCTAGGCTGACCTCTGCATGTTCAAAGATAAGTTTGCAGACTCTATTGCTGTCGTGATACATTGCATGGCCTGCTTATAGAAATGTCTGCGCTCCCTAGTAAACAAACCACCTGGTGTCTCTGTGCCAGTTTGAGCACAACACTAACACGCAGTGCATCCACCAGCCTCACTGAGTGGCTCAGGGTTCTGTAGGCAAAGTTTTTCGTCAGGACCACGATCAGCTCTGTTCCGCCAGCTGCTTCCCAAATAACTACTCAAGAGTTATTATTAATGTAAATGATCTGTCTATAGCTCAGGCTTGCTACTAACCAGCTCTTACAACTTAAATTAACATGTTTCTATTAATCTACATGCTGCCCCGAGGCTCGTGGCTTTTAGCTCTCCTGCTTGTCCTGCTTCCTTTCCATCTGGGCTGGTGACTCTTCTGATTCTGCCCTTCTTCCCAGCGTTCTCTCTGCCCCCAAAATCCTGCCTAGCCATCGGCCAATCAGCTTTTTATTAACAGTGAGAGCAATGCATATTTACAGTGTACACAGATTGTTCCATGGCAGGGTTCACAGAACACTGCATGTTAGTTCAGGCCATTTCACCGTGAACACCAAAGACACCCAGTCATTGGCTATTAAGGACGGTGACTATGTTAGGCTTACTTAGGGTTAAAATGATGTGTAACCTTATGCTCTTAGCACCTCCCACTTACACCTAATTGATGCCCCTCATAACCCTACCTTACAACTTTGCTTACTGAGAAAAACAGCATACATGGCGTGTCTGTTAGGACCAGGCCAGCTTCATTTCACAGCCGCCCCTACCTTTGGTGGCTGTCCCATGCTACTGGCATCCCGTGTGCTGGAGTCTCCACTGCAATTGAGGATGCACCTTCACCAGTGGTTTCTTCTTGCCTCTCTTCAGGGACGCCAGCACTGCCAGCCAGTGACATGCCTCAGCTGCTCTCCATGACCCCATTCATACCTTCCAAACCAATACCCCCTGGGTGATTCTTGCACATTACCAAGTTCAGCTGCCGTTATGAGATGCAGCCTTGGACTCCTCTGGACCAGAGCCTCTGTGTGCTGACCCTGAGGAAATGCTTTCAGAAGACTTCACCCCAGTGATGTTAGTCTCTTCTTAGTCATAGCTCACTTCTTGGCTCCACCTAACCGGTGATAATTATCCCAGTAAAGGTTTCACTCTGACGGCTCTGGTCTCTTTTTAATCACAGTTGATTCTTCAGCCCCAGCTGACCAGAACCACAGAGTGTTAATTAAAAATATCACTTAATACCCCCGATAAAGTCTTTTTAAGGGACTTTCAAACGTTCCTCTGAAACTTCACGTGGCAGGTCTCCATCTTCTGCATTAACTTCTAAGTTCTCACAACAGCCCAGGAAGCTCTGGACACTCAATGGCTTTTCCAACTCAAAGTTCCACAGTCCTTCCACAGCCCTCCCCAAACCATGGTCAGATCTGTCACAGCTACACCTCACTCCTGCTACCAATTTCTGTCTTAGTTAGGTTTCTATTGCTGTAATAAGACACCGGGACCAAAAGCAACTTAGGGAGAAAGTATCCATTTGGCTTAAACTTCCACACCACAGTCCACTATCAAAAGAAGTCAGGGCAGGACCTCAAGACAGAAGAAACCTGGCAGCCAGCAGCTGTGAAAGAACGCTGCTTACTGGCTTGTGCTCCGTGGCCAGCTCAGCCTACTTTCTTACACAGCTCCGCACCACCCACAGTCAGCTGGGCCCTCCCACGGCAATCTTCCATCAACCAATCAAACAAACAAGAAGTTCCCGGACAGAGTTGCCCTCGGGGAACCTAATAACGGGATTTCCTCAATCGGATTCCTCTTCTCAGGTAACTCTGGCTTGTGTCAAGTTGACGGAACAGCGACAGACTGACCAGGACCCCGCCTAACTGTAGCTAGGTGACTGACCAGGACCCCGCCTAACTGTAGCTCGGGGAGACAGTGAGTTTATTTGGCTTGCTTACAGGAAGACGGTTGACTCGGGCAGTTTAACCAACCTCGGGAAGCTCATCTCAGCGTGGCGTCTGCTCAAGAAAGCTGCATCACTCCAGTTCCCGCACAATTTGCAGGCGGCCCCATCTATGATTTCCAGTTCCCCCAGCAGCTGCTTACGCTTATGTAACCTCCAGCCTCCTGATAGGGAACTTTCTCCTGAGAGTTTGTAACTTTTATGTGAATTCCCTGAGCCTCCCTCCTTATGTCCACGAGGAAATGTTTCCTTTAGGAGGAACTAGCTACACAATAGGCATCATTGCTGCCCCTTACATGTTTATATCAGGGCTTGCCCGACATACCAATGCTAATACAATATTTACAATAGTTTTAATAAATGGAAACAACTTAGTTGGATAGAAGTAAGACGACATTCTGGATAATTCCAGAACTTCCGGAATAACAATGGACTCCCAGAGCTGGGTGAGATCTTGAAGGTCAGTCAGTCTGTTTATTGTTATTTTATATTGGACTCCAGCAGCATTTTCAGTTCATAGATGTATGTTTTCTTGTAAAAGATAATCGTTCTACTTTTCATTTGAATGAACTAACATTGCTTTTTTTCTGAGCAACAAGGACAGAAAATGAGTCATATGATTCATATTTGAACTTTGATTCCGGTTGTGTCCGTGGGTCCTCTGCACTCGGGTCCAGCTGGTGGAAGTCAGCCCCTAAAGGAGGACTTTTGAAGGTTGTGCCCCCACCTGCTTTCTCTGCCTCCTGGTCACCACCGTGTGAACAGCTGCTGCCACACACCTCCGCTGCCTTAGTCTGTGCGGCGCCTCACCCCGCCATGCCCTACAACCTCTGGAAACGAAAGCTCAAATCTCGAACTGTCATCGTCTCCTCGAATCTCAGTCACAGTCTCTTCAATCTGATGACTATTTTGCTTGGTTTGGAATTTCTCTTCCTGTGGTTCAGTCTAGAAACTTCCTCCAGGACAGAACTGAGATAACTGTGACCTCACCTCTCTTTCACTTCCATCTTGTATCATGGACCCACACTGCCAATGTCTTTAAACCATTGCTCCATGCATTGTGCCTGGTTTTCTAGTTATTTAAGAGGGAAAGCTAAATCTAATCCTTGTTATTTCATCATGGCCAGTGGTGGAATTTTTTACCCATCAGCCTCGTCAACCCTGATGACTCTGAACTCTTAACTCCCCATACAGACAAAAACACAGAGAATTATATAACTGTTTCTGGACTTGGGTTTTAGTGAGTAAGAAATGTGTTATTTTCCATAGTTTTGGAAGAACAAGAATGAAAGTGTTTTCAATAAGCTTTCCAAGGTCATTTACATGGCTGTGGCACTAATGGAGGTTATTCTAGTCAGAACGCAATGTTCAGATTTCTCACTTTACAGTTGTTGATGTGATTAGAACTATTGAGTGATGTTTGAATGTAGGATAGGGGCTCCTTTTAAGCATATGAGGAAGTCTGAGAGATGGCTGGAGTAGATATTCTTGTTTTGAACTCCTTTGCTGCTGGGAGCAAACCAATGTCACAATCAAACTTGCCTGTGGGATGGTGAGATTTGGAAATGACAGGAGCTCCATCACTGGTCCCCAAGGAGCAGGCTATGGGTTGGAGAGAGGGAGGAAGGGTGGAGTCAGGGACCATTCCCCAGTTCCTCAACTTTCTCCACCTGTTACCAGATGAACCCTCCTTTTGCATCTGTGTGCACATATTGTGTGTATGTGTGCTTGTATGTGAGCTGACTCGTCTTAGCTACCCAGCTTGCTGCAGGGATGACCTGTCTCTGATGTCAGAGTGTTAGGATTGCCCACAGGCATCATGCCTGCCTGGCTTTTTCCTTGGGTTCTAAAGACCCAGACTCTGGCCCTCGGGCTGGAATGGTAAGGGCATCATCCGCTGAGCCATCTTCCCAGTCCAAACTCCCTTTTCACTTTCTGAGGCCACACCTGGGACACAGGACACCTGTGTGAATGGATGCGCAGATAGGAGAGAGACAGCGTGCCCTCTTCTGTCTCATCAGCAGTTGGGGATTTGCTTTCTGATGCCAAACAAGGCAACACTTACTAAGTTCTGGGCTTGCAGCTTTTATTGTAATTATATTTTAGTTACAGGGAGTATTTTAATTGGGTGTTTCGGAGTCATTTGGAGTTGACAGAACCCATATAACTTAGCAGATTACCTTAGGAATTTCAAACTGTGTGTCTCAAAATAGAGCTCAGAAAAAACAGGGAGTAGAATCTGTGTTGGCTTTAAAATCCACTTTGAGCAAGGGAAATTTACAGCTTGGTCTGCCTTCTGAGTCCCTACCTGCTGCTGATGCTGCACTTTGGGAGACAGGCTGTCATTTCAGGGCAGCGTTTTCATTTTAAATGATTTGTTCAAAATGAAATACTACTCTCTTTTAAGAAAACTTTGGGCTGAATTATTTTACCAAAACGTTTTCCATGTTATGCTAAAAGATTAAATTTACCACATCAATGGCGTTTTAGGAAAACCGGCTACAACTGGTAACGAAGTGCCCTAAATTCTCGAAAAGGCAGGAAGTTTGCTCCATCAGAAAGTCTCCCCTCGCCTAGGGCTTTTTGACGCTTTTAAACAGCGCCACCTAGTGGTGTCCACCAGTTATAAACACACGGCAGCATTGTAAAACCCTGTCCTTGAGTCTTTGAAGACATGGTTAGCTGGGTGTGATAGCACATGGGTGTGATCCCAACGCTCGGAGGCTAAGGCAAGAGGATTGGCATGAGTTCAAGAAGAGCCTAGACTACATAGCAAGACTCTGTCTCAAAAAAAAAGAAAGAAAGGATAGGGAGGTTGGGGATGTAACTCCGTGGGACTGCAGGTGTATAGTGTGTTCAAGGCTTTGGTTTGGATCCCTAGTGCTAGGCTGGGGTGGGAGGTGGCAAATGAACCATTCCTGATGTTGTTCAGACTATTAATAAATGGATTCCAGTTCCAATTCCTGCATTGATTTATTTGAATGTAGATATATACTCAATCAACTTTCTGAAAGTCATTTACTGATATCAAGTTCATGGGAGACTGTCTTTTTGCCTGCCTCCTTTCACACTGTCCCCCCTCTCCCCCCCCCCCCCCCCGCCATGGAATCCCATTGCAGAACTAAGACATTTATGTATAAAATAAGATGCCATTTTCTCAGAATGGGAAGGGACACAGGATACAGATTCTTGTTATAAACGCAATTGAGTTTATACAGCTCACCAAACACAGAAAGTGTCCAAGTGTGTGTCCATGGGATAGTGTGAGAGAACAGCCAGTGATAGAGTTTGTTCTCTGAATTCATTTTGTGTTCTCACTGGAAAAAAAGCTAAATTCCGTTTGCCAGATTCTCCTGCAATTGGGCAGGGGTCCGGGGTTGAATTTCATAGGTGGAATATGGGTAGAATCTGACTTCTAAAATATCCTCCATAATTTCTTTGCTTCTCCCAAGTCACCTGATAGCTGTCCTTATCCAGTCAGACCACGGGAACATCAATGTCTGTCTGCAGCCTACCCTCCTATTCTAACCCCAAGACCTTCAATGAACTGTGACGTGGACACAGCTCATTTTATGACTGTAAGCTAAAGATCTGGGCTTGGTTTGTGAGTTGCACTGATGACTATAGAAGAGAAGAAAATGGAAGGAAAGAGAGAGGATGGGGTGAGAGAGCGTTCTTCTCCTTCAGAAAGATGCCTGGGCTTTCTGGCTCACTTGTGCAGGTTTTGGAGTAAGCGTGTGGTTGATAGACGCTGAAAATGCCAGCGGCCCAGCTGGAAAGCAGAGGCGGGGCATTTAGGAATGGACCCTGTCGGCTTCCATAGTGTCTTTCCTGATGCTGCCACACCTCGGGCTGTCAAACCTTCTTCCACACTAACTAAAATTCTTAATAATCTCCATTCCAAGATGCCCGGCAATATATGATGTGTGTTTATTTCCATAATAGTCAGAGCATACAATGTGCGACCTTAGTAAAAAGTTCTCATCTGAACTATTTGTGGAGGCCCCACTCAGCGCACATTCAACACCTAAGGGAGCCTTTCGATGAGCAAAGGGAGAAGAAACGAGTGGGCTGCAGAGGTCAAAGTCTGCAGAGGAAGAATGGGCATGAAGCTGTTTTGGAAGGAAGGAAGGAAGGAAGGCAAGCCTGGCCACAGGAGGAAGTGAATGAGCGGTTCAACTGGACCACCATGAGCAGTTAAACTGGACTGCCATTGGTTTTTCGGGGTAAGCTGTGCAAAGAGGAGGGAACAGAACTGAACAGTCTATCCAAGGTGGAGGCAGGATAACAAGAGCTCTAGAAACCATCGCTGAGAACTGAATTTCCAGCACAGACAAGCTGGACTTGGGCAAACACTGCTCAGTTGGCGGCTATCTTCAGCTGGGCCCGAAAGCACACTCAAGATGGGAAGAGATATGACTGAACGCCCTGCTCCTAAAGAGAAACGTTCAGAGATTACGGGAAGTGCCTGTCGGCACTGGGTCCTCTTCTGGTCGGACTGATAACGAAAGGACCTCACCCTCTAGAGCAGCACTCCCCAACCTTCCCAACGCTGCGGCCTGTTAGCACAGCTCCTCGTGTGGTGGGACCCCCAGCCATCAAATTATTGTCCTTGCTGCTTCATAACTGCAATTTTGCTACTGTTACGAATCTTAATGTAAATGTTTTTTCGAGTAGAGGTTTGCCAGGGGGGTCATGACCCACAGGTTGAGAACTGCTGCTCTAGATTCTTCTAGATCTAGATTGCCTTTGCTGCTATGAATCCCTCTCCTGTGGAGCTCACCCCCACTCCGTGTGCAGCCACAGTATTGGATAGATAGCTCTGTATCTCCTGCTCACTGCAAATCCTTACTTGGCTCCCACCTAAACTCTGTGTTCTTGAAGGGGATGGACTGTGAGTCATTTAACTCTGTATTGGAAGAGTAAGGACAATGTCTGCTCCCTGGAAAGTGATAGAATAATATGTGATAGATGCATGGATGATGGATGAAAAGCAGATCAGTAAAAAGTAAATGGGCTGGATCTAGACCTCAAAAAAACAAGCTTTGAGTCCTAGCTACATGGGAGGACTGAGGCAGGGGAGCTAGGTTTAACATCTAGCTAGCTATAGAGTGACTTCAGGCCAGCCTGGAAATCTTAGTGAAAGCTTGTCTCAAAATAAAAGTAAAAAAGCACACTGAAGATAAAATTCAGTGATAGCATACTTACCCACTGTACACAGAATGCTTGAGACTCTAAGTTCAATCTTGAGGAAAACACACACACACACACACACACACACACACACACACACACACACGCATGGAGAGAGACAGAGAGAGAGAGAGAGAGAGAGAGAGAGAGAGAGAGAGAGAGAGAGAGCTGAATTTGGGCCTGGTGGTAATCCCAGCACTTGGGAGACCGAGTTGGGAGACTCACAAGTCCCAGGCCGGCCTGGATTCTATAGCAAAAATTCTGTCTTGAAAACAAAACGACAAAACCGAACCAAAAGAGGCTCCGCCCACCACAGCTATTCCATGCACTCATCTGTCCATGCGTTGTCTGTCTTTCTTTATGAGGCGCTTCTATAGACCCATTCTCAGCACAGTTCAAGGTCTATCGGCTTTAAAACACTAAGTAAAGCGATTAATGAGTGAGTAGATGAACGACCTGATGGCACAAGACCTCAGAAAGAATTCAGTTAATGGAAATGATTAGTTAGTCAGCTGCAAGGACAATTCTTACAGTCATATGTGGTAAGACTTGAGCGTGCATGGAGAAGCACGGTGGGAGATACTTGGATCATGGTTAGAACATTCAGCTTAAGATACACAAATTAGAGAATGTTCAACTGGACATGGGAATTTGTTTTTTGTTTGGTTTGTTTTTGTTTTTTTTTTTATTGTTTTATATTGAGGCGTTTAATCCAGGAATGCAATAAACCAAGTGAGCCCATCATTCCTATGTTGCTCCTCAGAGTAGAGCCTGTGCGTAAGGAGGCCAGCCAAAAATGAATCACAGGGGTTGGAGAGGTGGCTCAGCAGATAAGACTGGCTATTCCGCCAGAGGACCCAGGTTTGAGTTCCAGCACCCACATGGCGGCGCATAATCATCAGTAATGCCAAGGTATCTGGCGCCCTCTGCTGGGTTCTGTAAGCATTGCCCATACACGGTGCACAAGCTTGCGTGCAGACACAACACCCATCCACATAAAATAAAATAAAATAAAATAAAATAAAATAAAATAAAATAAAATAAAATAAAATAAAATAGTAAAGTAAAATAAAATAAAATAAAATAGTAAAGTAAAATAAAATAAGAGAGCCTCTGTCTCTGGTTCTATAGCAGTGAGGACACAGGTCAGTGAGGAGCTGACTTCCTCCTGGCATCAGGAGATGGGCTGACCCAGCCACAGCAAAGACTCATGAAGGGCATACTCCAATCTGGAATTCAGAATCCTCCGACCTCAACCCCCCTGAGTTCTGGGATTGTAAGTGCTTGCCATGATTTTGAGATGCTAAGTCACATATCAATAAAAAAAATAAAGGTAAAATACATCAGTTATTATGTGAGTTTGCATCACAGTCAATTGGGGTGGTTCAGATTCTGCTGCTTTTGCTTCCCCAACCCACCGCCCTCAAATTACCTAAGAAGGAGAAGAATGATGGAAGAGAAATGGGAAGAAGGAGGAGGAGGAGGGGGAGAGTAGGGAGAGAGTGTGTGTATATGGGAAGAAAGAACTCAGTCATCCTTCTGGAAGATTTGAGGAAACAGTGGACTTAAACATTTTGCCCTTGGTGTTTTGTAAGTTATATCATGATGAAGTGTAACAAAATGAAGTTAAGGAATTATTGCTTTTATTTAAGAAGACTAGGCTGTTGCTCAAAAAAGTTAAAAAATCAAAAGTTAAAAATAAAATAGAGCGAAGCATGGAGGTGAATGCCTTTAATCCCAGTGCTCAGGAGGAGGCAGAGGCAGGAGGATCTCTGTGAGTTCTAGAACAGCCTGGTCTACACAGTGAGTTCCAGGACAGCCAGGGCTACATGGAGAGACCCTGTCTCAAAAAGTCAGTAGTAATAAAAATAAATAAATAATAAAATAGAATGATATGATCCAGCAATCCTGTGTTTACATCCAAAGAAAACAAAACCACTATGTGGAAGAGATAACTGCACTTTCTTTTATTTTTGTTTTTATTATTAAGAAATTTTCTATTCATTTTACATACCAACCACAGATCCCCCTCTCCTCCCTCCTCCCAGCCTTCCCTCCCAACCCACCTCCTCCAAGGCAAGGTCTCCCACCGGGGAGTTAGCGGAGCCTGGCACATTCAGTTGAGGCATAGCCAAGCCCCTCCCCCTGCACCAAGGCTACACAAGGTGTCCCACCATAGGCACTGGGCTCCAAAAAGCCAGCACATGCACCAGGGATGGGTCCCGGTCCCACTGCCTGGGGGGCCCCCTAAACAGTTCAAGCTGAACAACTGTCTCATCTATCCAGAGGGCCTGGTCCAGTACCATGGGGGGCACAGCTGTTGGTCCACACTTCATGGGGATAACTGCTCTTTCTATTCCATTGCAACTTTAGTCACAACAGCCAAGATATGGAATCACTCTGAGAGTACCACAGAGAACGAGCGGGCGAGAAAGCCCAGTGGGATATAAAACACACGATGAAATACCAGTCAGTGTATAAACAAGGAGAGAACTTTGTCATTGATGGCAACATGGATGAGCCTGGAGGACATTGTGCTAAATGAAATAAACCAGGCACAGAATGACAAGCTCTGGAAAAGCCAAACTCAGAGAGAGTAGGATGGTTGTTATCAGGGTACCAAATGTATAAGGTTTGAGGAGATTTTGGCCAAAGGACACATTTTAGTTAGATAGGAGGTGTAGTGAGAATTCTAATTGGTCTTAATAATAAAATCCTGGAGTCAGGTATAGAGGTAAATGCTGAAAGATCAGAGAGATAAAGGAGCAAGCCACAGCCACTTCTTACCTTGACAACTCCTCAGCCTGAAAAGGGGCTTAACTCCTGTTTCCTCCTGCCTTATATTCCTCTCCTGGCCCAGTCATATCACTTCCTGTCTCCACCTCCCTAGGGCTGAGATTAAAGGTATGTGCATTCCAAGTACTGGGATCAAAGGCATGAAATCCCAAGTGCTGGGATTAAAGGTGTGAGCCTTGACCACCTGGCTCTATTTCTCTTTTAGACTGAATCAATCTCATGTAGCCTAGGGTGGCCTTGAATTGATTGTCCTGCTTCCTCCTCCCAAGTGCTGGGATTAAAGGTGTGTGCCACCACTGCCTGGCCTCTATGGTTAACTAGTGACTAGCTTCCCACTCTGATCTCCAGGCAAGCTTTTATTTGTTAAAGCACAAACAAAATATCACCACATTTCCCTTTTTTGTCTAAAATAAAAAGATTATAACTAATATAAGAAAATCTATATACAGTAAGTACAATATATATAATATATACAGGCAATAAATATATCAACAATGCCTAGTCCACAAACATTTGACAAATTCAGAGAAAATACTCCATATCTATTCTATCTTGGTGAGTCTAGAAGGTTAAACCTTTCTATTCTACTTGCATTACCAAAACTATCTTTTAATATCTCTCAACCCTATACACCTTACACCTCTTTAGTGAATTTCTTTTCTGAATCTGGTAACAAAGAAAACTATAATTATAACTATAAAGTCTTGAACTCCATCAGAGACCCAAGAAGGAAATAATATTACCTGAGTAAGCAGGAAGTGCAAGCAAGTGACTTCCAAAAAAATGTGAGAAATGACAGAAACAGCTGACTGCCTGAACAGTCACCCAAGGTCCCTTTTCAATGTTGGGGCATCTATCTTCAGCCTTCAGGCCTAGCATATCTGACAGACTTATCTGTGAAGCAGAATTTTCTGAAGGGCATTCCTACCTTGTCTTGGCAAAGTTTGGCAGTCCTTTCTTTTGTGTCCTGCTTGTCCCATTTGGACAGCACTCTGTCAGCAGTCAAGGTAAAGGTATTTTCTTGCCCAGTGGCTAACATTTGCCACAAAGAAAGTAAAGTCCATATGGAGTTTCTTTGAAGTAGATTGGTGCTGCCAGGAGCAGACATGTCTCATTGTCATAAAAAAAAAAGAATCTATGTTATTAAAGCATCTTAAATGCCATATTCTGTACATGTCTGTAGTATTTGAAGACCACCTGTCTACCTAAAATTTATGTTTGACCTTGAAAACATACTTAACATGACTACAAGTTTAATTCTAATAGGTGACTAACTACTAACCTGCATTTCTTTATTTTCTAAATAGTTTGTAATAATAACTTTCAAGGACTAGCAATTTGCATTACATTGTTAAATGAGATGTATAGGTCCAATACCTTGAACAAGATTAGAAATGTATGTACAGTATGTTCTAATAAAAATAATCTCAACTTTGTATCACTATACAAAGATGCATATCAATGTAAAATATTTAAAACATGTAGTTGCTTTTTAAAAGTAGATTCAATAATCTACTCTTTCATACTATCATATCTATATCCCCCTTTTTTCTTTTGAGAGTAGATTCAATAATCTACCTTTTATCCTATCATTTCTATATCCCCATTTTTTCTTCTTTCCTTTTTTTTCAAAACAAGAACCCTAAATCTAATATCCTTTGTTCAGCTTTTTTTTAAACCATTACCCAAAACAACTTATAACCAACCACCCTAAACAATGACAAATATCCATAACCCATTGAACAACCAAAAATCACCCACCACACCTCTTGGTTGTGTTCTAAAAATTACTTCCTGCTGTCTGGGGGTGATGGCATTCTTTAGGGTATCCTGAAAAAAAAAATTGGGATTAGTTGCTAAGTCCTGGAGAGGTAGCTGTATCATTTGTTGTCTAGTCTCTGCATAATGGGAAAGTGCAGGGCTTGTTTCAAGTTCTAGCTAGAGTAGTCTGTGAGGCTGGATCATCTGCTAGCAACCTCGAAATTGTCCTGAGTAGTTTGTAGTCCAAAGCCAATCTTTAGGTGGTGTTTGTCAGCTTAGTGGCATTATCATAGTTCAGGAAGAATTATCATTGTGGGGGCCCATCATCCTTTTGGAAACTTCCAAGGTTCCTGTTAGACATGGTCATGGTTCACTGCAGGAAAATTAAACATTTTAAATGCCATATGCAGCAGATCTCAAAGAGGTTATAGGATCAATATTTGTTATGTACATCCAGAGTACAAAACATTAATTCATAGTTACCTGATAGAAACTCAAACCTGAAATCATGCACAGGAAGGTAGATGAAGCCTTTTTCTAGAATTAGTACTCTATATGGCCATTAATATCATGAAAAAAAGTTCAATATATATATATATATATCGATATTATAAATTTTGAGATATTATTCATACTTCAAGAAAAAAATTAAAGAGTCAAAATAAAACCAAAGGATTATGAAGTTAGTGGCAATAAAATAATCACTTAATTTGGTTTTTCTTCTGTCCCATATCAGGTGGCTCTTCTGACATGAGACAGAGATTTTTGGATTTCACTTTAACAAGCATGCTTAGGTTTAGCGAAGGAGAGAGCCACACTCCAACTCCAAAGCCAGCTTTAATTTTCAACTGAACTGGTACTACAAAAAGACCATTTACATTACATGTCTACAGAGAACAGCAGAAACAAACATTTGGGAAGATTTATGAAATTTTAGCATGTTGAAAATGTGATATACCAATAAGCCAATTTACTCTTTTTCTTGGGACATTTTCTCTGGATGATTTGTCTTTTTCTTCAGATGTCTCATCTGTCCAGTGGTCTTCAGATTCCTTAGCTAGATGCCTTCATTCTCCTGGAAAGACAAAAACAAAACCTTTCCCTAACCCTGATTTTGGAGAAGTTCCCTTATGCAAGTTATATCCAATCAAATGAAAAGCTTTTGTTAGTTTTAAAGTTAGTTTAGATTGGATGGTCATGCTGTTTGCTGAACTATCATCTCTTCTAATTAAGAGGTCTCTCTTGTTCAAATCTAATCTTTATTGATTTTGATTTATGGTTTCTCTTGAAATTTTTGTTTTATTTTCTAAAGCTGTTCTATCATCCAGAGCAGTATGGCTTTTTACAATAGGCATTAGGTCTTTAATTGCTCTGGGAAGGAATTTCCTCCATGGTGACAGTAAATAACTGAACCAATTTGACATGGGGGCCTGCAAGAGGCCCCTTTAAGATGTTTCCTGATGGCAAAGGGTTACCTTGACTGTCCCTTGTTGATCTACATTCGTTAGTCCAATGTCTGCCTTTGCCACACCTTCTGCATAATCCAGAAGGGAGGAGCATTCTGTTTGGATTATGCTTAGAAAAAAATATTGTTTCTAGGAATGCCCTGTTTACAATCCCTTTTTAGGTGACCTTGTTTACCACAATTGAAACACTTGACATTTCAATTTTTCTTCAAATCTCTGGAAATCACCTCTTCTATCTAAGCATCATCATGGTTATGAGATTCAATATTGATTGTACCTCAGATCCATTCCTCTAAGAGTGCTGATCTTGTCTTTAATGGCCTAATTACCCTTTTGCATTGTGCATGAGCATTTCCAAAAGCCAAAGTTTAATTATTATTTGTCTAGCTTCTGAATTTGGTATTATTCTATTTACTGATGAAGTCAATCTTTGTAAGACATCAATGAAGTTTTCTTTTGGGCCCTGTATAACTCTAGTAAATGACTCAATTTTCTTTCCTACTTCTTCAGTTCTGTCCCAAGCATTCAAAGCTGCTGTGTGGCATAAAGCCAGGGTGTGGTCATCATGTAGAGACTGCCTTTAGCATACTTTCCCTCTCCAAGAAGTTGGTCTTGGGAGATTCTCATACCTCTATCCCTACTTTGTTGTTCAATAGTCTTAGCCTCACCTTTCTACCAGGTCCTCCACTGTAATTGATGACCAGGCTCCAAGACTGCTATAACCAAGTCTCCAGTCTTGAGGGATAATTCTACTACAAGTTGACCATGAGTTTAACATCTGCTTCACAAAAGGTAAATGCATGCCACATGAGACTATCACTTCCTTGAATCTCCTCAAATCTAACATTTGCACAGGAGTCCATTCAGCTCTTACACAGTCTTGGGGATATCTATCATTTGGCAGTTCCTGTAAGGTTATTGGATAAATTGGCTGCTTGAAAACTTGTATCTTAGCACTCATATTAATCAACTTTTTTAGTGATAAAACAAAAATGATAAAACTGGTAAGTATAGACAGGGCAACCAAACTAAGAATGCTGGGAAGAGGAAGGGCGGAGTCAGGAGTCGCCAGCCAGACACAGAGGAAGCGAGATGAGAATGTTGGACTAAGAAAAGGTACCAAGCCATGTGGCTAAACATAGATAAGAATTATGGGTTAATTTAAGTGTAAGAGTTAGTTAGTAATAAGCCTGAGCTACCCAGCCAAGCATTTATAATTAATATAAGCCTCTGAGTGACTATTTGGAAGTAGCTACAGGATGGAGCGGGACACAGAAGCTTCCACCTATAGGGAGGAATACATCTGAGAGAGCTATTGCACATAATAGTAGTTACAGTTAATAACAATATCTTCTATATTGGAAAATTCCTTAAAAAGCACATTTCTAATCTCCCTATAAAAAATAAAACGAGTAATTTATATGTTAACTAGGTTGATTCTCTTCTTATGCATTGTCTTCAAACATCACTTTAAATAGGGGCTCGTATATAGCCTGGGTTGGCTTTGAATTTACTATGTAGCTGAGGCCAGCCTTGGAGTCTTGATTCTCCAGCTTCCACCTCCTAAGCGCTAGATAACATTACAGTATTATTTGTCACTCTAGCTCCCAAAGGCTGGGCAGGTCTGCTTATGTTTGTATATCCACTCCATTTGTCCTTAGTTCATTCCCTGTTGGTCACTAACTACTCTATATAGTAAAGGGGAAACCCTGTATAAGGAGATAACAGTGTTTTCCAACTGTAGAAGAAGAAAGATAAATTCTTTCATATTCCCAGTGTAAAATTGTTTTCATTGCACATTTACTTACAAAGCCAACAATACCAAACTGTGTGTATAGTTTGTTTCAACTTTAAAAATGGAATTGTTTTAAAGATAATTACAAACAAACCCACAAGACTAATAAAATTCAAATATGTGTGTGTGTGTGTGTGTGTGTGTGTGTGTGTGTGTGTGTGTGTGTGTGAATGAATGTTCAAGTGTCTATGTGCATGTGTGCATGAATGAATATGGAGTCCAGAGTTTGACATCAGGCATCTTCCCTGACCACTCTCCATCTTGGATTTCAATAAGCATTGTCTCTCACTTGAGCCCAGAGCACACCAATTCTGCTAGTCTTGCCAGCCAGCTTGCTCCTTGCACCCCCTGCCTCTACCTCCCAAGTCTGAGATTACAGGTGGGCCACCATGGTAGACAGACATCTGTGTGAGTGCTGTGTGGGGTCTAACTCTAGTCCTTTCTACATTGAGCTATCTCCTCTGCCCTAAGTATGGACATGTTTTGATCCAACAAAAACAATGATTTGGGCTGAGTCCTAGGAAAACGTCTTTAGGGAATCTTCCACTACATTGACATTTCACCTGCTAGAATATCAGTTGAGTCCCTGAGGGCTGCTAACAATTTTCCTTATGAATAATGACATTTATTTTAACTGATTCTTTATTTAGCAGAGCAGATATGCTTAATAGCAACCTGCGAACAAATGTTAGCAAATATTTAATAATGAAGGAACATAACTTTTCCGTTTTGCCTACCTCATTTGAGGTATGTATATAAAAATGGAATGAATCTATGTGCTGTGACATGTGACATCAAGTGACTAGTCACCACTTCCCTGAATCTGAATGACTGCCAAATCCTTATCCAAACAATGAGACAGAACATGCTGTGGCCTCTAGCTATGTGTGACTGTGAACACACATGCAAATGTGCATATTGGGTTATATCTGAGCAATATAGATAATATACACATTAAAAGAACAAAACAAAAACTAGAACTGAGGTTGCCTTTATTGTTAGTGATTTCAACGAGACGCTCTTTCTGGGATCTCTAGTTGACATTTTTTGACCCGGGAGGTGCAGGGATCCAACTAGAAGTAAACACCTGAGTGAAGAAGTGCTGCTGTAGACTCCTAACCATGAAAATATCAGACAGAAGCCAGGACCAGTGGCTCGAGTCTGTGATTCTAGCACATGCAAAGCTGAGGTAGGAGGACTGCTGTGAGTTTGAGGCCAGTATAGATGACATAGTGAATTACAGTCCAGCCTGGGTTACAGTCACAGTTACGGATTCTGTCTGAAAAAGCCAAACAACAACAAACCAACCAACCAACCAAACAAACAAACAAACTACAAATGAGGCAGCCTGCTTTTCTTTTTTTTAAATAATTTATTTGTTTTCATTAGTATTATTATGTGCATTGGTGTTTTGCCGGAATGTATCTCTGTGTGAGGGTGTTGGATCACCTGGAACTGGAATTGCACAGTTGTGAACCATCATGTGGGTGCTAAGAATCGAACCCGGGTCCTCTGTAAGAGCAGTCAGTGCTCTTAACCACTGAGCCATCTCTCCAGCTCCGGCAGCCTGCTTTTCTAATCTTAAAAGGATATTAAGGAGGTCAAACTCATGCCAAAGGTAACCTTCAATGGAAACTAACATTCAGCCGAGGGACCAGCTTAAAACTCCATCTCTGGCACACACCTTCTGCCCCCACCAGAAGTTTCTGATTATATTGACTCCTGTACATCTCCAAGAAAGGAAGAACATCTGGAAGGATGCCCCCTCTCACATCATCACAGATTTTCCTAATCAACATGGGGATGTTTCCTCTTTGTGACTTAGCAAATGTTACCTTGTGTGGTAGGGTGACGCATTTAACAAAATTTAAAATGTATGATTGTTTGTGTGTAAGATGTGCACATGTGGGCATGCGTGTGGCAGTCAGAGGACAACTTTGTGGAGTCCTTTCTCTCCTCCCACCTTTACTTGGTGGATCACTTTTCTCCGGCGGTGTTAAAACACCATAACCAAGGTAACTTACAGAAGAAAGATTGTTTGGCCTTATGCTTCCAGAAGGGTAGAGTCCATCACCGTGAGGACAGCAGGGCAGCAGGTGGCAGGCGCAGGAGCAGGAACTTCTTGAGCTATCAGCTTGAAGCAGACACGTGGCTTTTTAATCTCAGAGGCCACCCCCAGTGACATACTTCCCCTAGCTGGGCTGCGCCACTGAAACGTGCCCAGATAGTGCCACCAAGTGTTCAAATGCCCGAGACTGTGAGGGACAGTTCTCATGGAAACAACCACATGTGGGTTCTTGAGATTTAATTCGGTCTTGCATAGCAAGCAGCTTACCTGCTGAGCCATCTGGCTGGCCTATGGGTGATGCATTTTTTTTGAACTAAAGAATAAAATAGAAGAACTTTATAGGCGCTGAAGGAATTATAAAAGTTAATTGCGTTTTCAGTCATTTGGCTTGAGCAGCACCTAAAGTGAAGACCTGAGGCTCTTAAGTAGGGACTGAAAGGGAGAGGACTTTGATGTGGAGCAATCTCTTACCTGGACTAGTCTGACGGCCAAGCGTTGCCAGCGGTGATATCAGCCTTCCGTCTTCACCCCCATGACATCTGTGGCTTCGTCCTCCTTTCTGCTCCAACACACCTTGCCAGGGAAAAAACTAACTTCCCTTCTAGATTTTAAAAACAAAACTGCATGTATAGACCCTTTCTCAACAGATGAAAAGTCAAGCAAGTTTACTGATAGATACCTTTTCATTTCATTTTCTGGCCGCTTCTCTCTGCCCTCTAAGCCACATAGGTTTGAGGGCTGGCTCCCGAGGTCTTAGACAAACCCCAACTTTTAGTTGTATTTATAACTTTCCAGTGTAGCACGAATCTTTTTTTTCTTTCATTTTTCTTTATTAAGAAATTTTCTACTCACTCCACATACTATCCACAGATCCCCCCTCCTCCCTCTTCCCACCCCCCAGCCCTCTTTCCCAAGCCACCCCGCAACCCCACATCTCCCAAATCAACGTCTCCCATGGGGAGTCAGCAGAGCCCAGCACACTGAGCCTAGGCAGGTCCAAGCCCCCTCCCACTGCACCAAGGCTGTGCAAGGTGTCACACCACAGGCACAGGGTTCCAGAAGCCTGCCCATAGACCAGGGACAGATCCTGATCCCCCTGCCTGGGTGCCCCCCAAACAGTTTGAGCCAAACAACTGTCTTCCATATCCAGAGGGTCTAGTCCAGTCCCATGGAGGCTCCACAGCCACCAGTCCACAGTTCATGGGCTTCCACTAGTGTGGCCGGTCATCTCTGCACATCCTCCCATCATGATCTCGACATCCCTCGCCTGTATTATCTCTCCTCTCTCTTTAATTGGATTCCTGGAGCTCAACCTGGTGCCTGGCTGTGGATCTCTGTATCTGCCTCCATCAGTCACTGGACAAAGGCTCTATGATGACAGCTAGGTTGTTTGCTAGGCTGGTCACTAGAATAGACGAGTCCAGGCACCCTCTGGACCACTGCCAGTAGACCAAGGTGGGGTCAACCTTGTGGATTCCTGAGACCCTCCCCAGCACCGTGCCTCTTCCTATTCCCATGATGTCCTCATCTATCATGGTATCTTCCTCCCTGCCCTCCCTTTCTGTCCCTGTTCCAGCTTGACCCTCCCATTTCCCTATGTTCTCATCCCCCACTCCTTGCCCACTGCCACCACCCCACACCCAGTCCACCCATGTAGATCTCATCCACTTCTCCTTCACTGGGTCATCCATGTGTCCCTCCTAAGGTCTTTCCCTGTTAGCTACCCCCTGGAGTTGTGGGTTAGCACGAATCTTAAAGGGTTTTATTAATAAAAAACTTGGAGCCAGGTATTAGGGTGGACGCTGAAAGATCGGAGAAATAGAACAAGCCACATCCAACCTCACCTTGCCAATTCCTCAGCTGATCTTGTTTCCTCAGACTGAAAGCCTCTGAATCTCATCTGATGGATCTCAGCTGAACTGTTGCTGAAAGCTTAAAAGAGGCTCTAGTTCCTGGTCCTCATGCCTTATGTACCTTTCTGCTTCCTGCTAGCACTTCCTGGAATTAAAGGCGTGTGTCACCATGCCTGTCTGTTTCCATTGTGGCTTTGTACTCATAGAGATCCAGATTGGTTCTCTGCTTCTGGAATGCTAGGATTAAATGCGTGTGCTACCACTGCCTAAACCTATGTTTAATATAGTGGCTGTTCTGTTCTTTGACCCCCCCCCCCGATAAGTTTATTGGGGTGCACAATATATCAACCAAATTCCAGCAAATGGGAGCACTGTCTGGTGGGAAGGCCTGGCAGTTACCTCACTCCTGCAGCCCATCTGAGTTTGAGTCTGTCTTAGGGGATTGTCTCTTTTTCTACTTTCTTTTCTCACAGCCTGAGTTCACGGGGAGAAATGGGACATGGTGGGTAGTATCCCGTGGCAGAAGAATTATATTTGTTTGAAAACACTGATTTCATTTGTTATTATTATTGACTATTTACTTACTATTTGTCAGTGTGAGAAGTAGAGCAAAAGCTCTGCTAATCTCAGGCTGTGTGCTGTAAACAATTTGATTATCTTTAGTTCCTCTCGGGCACCTCGTGTTACCCAGCATGGAATGGTCAAAAGGCAATTGGAGGAATACCAAGAGTGTAGATTCAGCTGATCAGTTACTGCAGATCCCAGAAATCATAAATATGCTTTGTAACACAGAACAATCTGAAGACCGTAACTCAGTCTTTGTAGCTCAGAATTACTCATGAGAAACCCGTTACATTTTATTTGTCAAAAAACGAACAGCTTCAGAATAAATCTAACATAACCCCCCCCACACACCAAATACCAAAAAGTACAGTGTAAAGCACCTCCTCATTAAACACAAACTTTCATTTTGTGATACACTGCATCAATGTTTTGCATGCATCTTGGTGCAGAGGAAATTTTAAGTTGCACCCTGTTTAAACTTTTTTAAAGCCTTCAAGAACTGAACAAGAATGACTACAACCACATTCCAATAAAGAAAATTTTCATCCAAAAAATCATATTGTTTTGTTAATATACAATATGTTAGCACTTAAGAGTTTTAACTTAGTTGTATTAAAGGCAAATTTTACTTTGAAAGGAAATTAAATTACAAATGCCTGAAGAGCAAACATTTATTATACCAAAGACATCATGTTTTTCAATGTATTTAGTGTCAACATACCTCTGTATAATAGTATTTAAAACAACAGGAAACAAGGATTTTTATACCATATTTTCACAAATTGTTCCAAAGATAGTGCTCATCCTCAGTTGTTTTTTCCTTTGCTTTAACATAAGCTACCAACAAACCACTCTAAAATGTTTTGTTCCTGAACCAAATATAAATATTCATATTGACAAAAATATTTCATGAGTCCTTGGCCTCAGTGAAAAGCATCACAGCTAAGGAGAAGCTAGATTTATTTTCAATTCTGTGATTGGTTTCCAAAAATCCCTTATCAAGTAGAAGTACTGGCAAATAACACACATTGATCAGATTTAGATCTCTGGTGTAAGCACGAAATTGTTGCAGATTTTCCCATGACTGGTATAAGCCAGCAAGAAACTTAAAGAGTCTCAAAGACAATGGTCTCTAGGATACAAGGAAGGTGGCCAGGAAGCACAGTGCTTGGTCTCATTTTACAAGTCAAACTTTACAGGAAGTTTAAGTAGAGATACTTAAACATCCACTTGGAGATTTGAAATCATAGCAAAACAAAATGACCACACTTGATGGCTGGAATATGTCGCTGCATTTTGGCATTTTACTGTCGTTTATGATGTACAACTCCCTGAGGACTCTCAGCACTGTCTTGGCACAGCAGACCCCCAGAGTAAGAGAAAAGCCCTTTCTCCCTATAATGCCCGAACTCTGAGTGATACGAGAAACAGAGTGAACGTGTGCAGTTAAGTACAACTTCAGTATAATTTTACATTTTTTCTTTGTGACATATACAAGTGGATTTTATTTGGGGAGTTGTAAATTATTGAACTTATCAAGCCTAAAAGCTTTTTTTTAAAAAAAACTTTTAAAATATGAAACATAGGACTTTATGTCTAGTGAGTGTACTGTCAAAATACCCAAGGATTCAATTCATTTTAAAAAATGTTAATTCTTGTGAGCATCATTTGTAAAGGACTTTATGGACACTAGACTCAAGACGGCACTAAATCCAAAGAGCATAACTATAACCCAGGTTTTTATTTTTTACCGTTTCCGGTCCTTCATTTGCTACTGCCTTTCGTGTCACTTCCTTTACTACACACAAACTATCAGGGTTTGCATCGGGCATCTCCCCCAAGGCCCTGCCAGCTAGCTTTGTAACATACGCATGTCAGCTAGCTTTGTAACATACGCATGTCAGCCTTGACACAGTGTGATCTGAGACTAATCCTGAGAGCCACATTCTTATTAAAAGTTCAGTACTGGCCGGGCGGTGGTGGCGCACGCCTTCAATCCCAGCACTCGGGAGGCAGAGGCAGGCGGATCTCTGTGAGTTCGAGGCCAGCCTGGGCTACCAAGTGAGTCCCAGGAAAGGCGCAAAGCTACACAGAGAAACCCTGTCTCGAAAAACCAAAAAAAAAAAAAAAAAAAGTTCAGTACTGCATGCTTAGAACTGGCGGGGGGGGGGGGGGGGGGGGACAGCAGGGTGGTGGTGGTGGTGGTGGTTAACCTAACAATGACCGAAAAATGAACCGAGTTCCAAATATTTCCATAAATCTTAAAAGCCAAAACTGAAATTCTCCTATACTTAAAAAAAAAAATGCCTCTAATTACAAAAAGTCAACTGTACTTCTTACCCCAGCACGTTAGTGGATAAGTGGCAGAGACCAAGTACGGGGTGCTGTGGGATGTTCTGTATGGCAAATGTGTTGCTCTGATTGGTTGGTAAATAAAACACTGATTGGCCAGTAGTCAGGCAGGAGGAAGTATAGGCGGGACAAGGAGGAGAATAAAGCTGGGAAGTGGAAGGCTGAGTCAGAGACACTGCTAGCCGCCATGATGACAAACAGCATGTGAAGATGCTGGTAAGCCACGAGCCACGTGACAAGGTACAGATTTATAGAAATGGATTAATTTAAGCTGTAAGAACAGTTAGCAAGAAGCCTGGTACGGCCATACAGTTTGTAACCAATATAAGTCTCTGTGTTTACTTGGTTGGGTCTGAGCGGCTGTGGGACTGGCAGGTGACAAAGATTTGTCCTGACTGTGGGCAAGGCAGGAACACTCTAGCTACAACGGGGTGTACTCTTATTTCTGAACTTTAAGATTTACCATGGCAATGTCTAAAAACTGGACAAAAGTGATGAGATCCTAAACAACACACTCATACAAATAATCCATTTCTGTCTTTCTGTCTTCCTCTGGCTTTATGAAGAACCAAAGAAGTCATGCTCTCATTCATGGGCAGACCACGAAATCTTTAAGAACAGGTAGGTACATTTCCTGTTATTTTTTCAGGACATTATTTATACATTAAAAAATCCTTCAAAAATGAAGTCATTTAGGCTTGTGACTGTTCTGAAGGAAGGTTTCTTGAACTTCTCTGATGAACCCTTAAAGCGATTCAACTTTTCAGTCATTGCTTAGGAGTTGCTATGATGTGGACCTATCCCAGTTACAAAGCGGCTTCCTCCTCTGTTGAATGTGTGGGTGGCTCTTTGCTCTTTCAGAATCCCAAATTGTTCATCCAAAGCCTGTTTTCCCACACTATTTATGTCAAACTCTAGAGGAACGCCTCTAGGAACTTTCTTCACATCAGACTGCTCTCTTTTTGTTAAGAATGAGGGTAGAGCAGCAGAGATAACCGTGGTTCCTGAGTTACTGGACACTGTACTGCTCCAGGATTGTCAATAAATACAGTCAAAATTCCTCCACCGCCTGAATTACTGGACATTGTACTGCTCCAGGACTGTCAATGGACACAGTCAAAATTCCTCCACTGTGGTGGAAGTACCCACTAATGAGTTCTCTTTGCTACCATCTAGCAGCTGTTCTGTGTTCAACTGGGCCTGAACCTTCAGGCCTCTTCAGAAAAGAAAAGTAGCCTGGGGAGTATCTTTCTGAGGACTTAATTTATTTCCACTCCTGGCAAAATTAGCTGGAGTATTATTTTTTCTGTTTAACTGGTTATGTCTCTTGAGAACTGGTTTCCTTTGTACTTCATTTGATCTCAGAAGGCTTGCCTTCCTTTTTAGTGCTGGAAAATAGCGTTCTATATTCTTGTCACTTAGAGGTGGACAATTCATAGGACTGATTCCCTTTTGAATTCCAGTTGCTTCCCTAGCTGCAAAGTGATAACTCTATAAGGACTTCTCTTTCCAGGCAATACTCTTCCTCTAGGGCTCACACTAACTAGTTTTACCAAAACCAGAATTCTGCTGGGTTCCCCACCATACTCTCATCCTGAATTGAGAGTACCACTTTGCTGGAGTCTACTATTTCGTCTTGGAAAATTTTGCTTCTTTTCTTCCTCTCTATTCAGCTTGATAACATCATCCAAGGGACATACCAATCTTGTCAAGGTTCTTACTGTGGCAGGCTCCACGGTGTTGGGATCACAGTGGCTCCCAGAAACCAAGTGCTGAACTCGGTTCCTGACTGGGGATGCTGCATCTGAGCAGTCATCCAGGAAGGCCAAAGTCTCAGGCCCACCACCTCCCAGTCACGCACACAGACTATTACTAAGTGTGAGAGTGGAATGGTTTCCACAGAAAGTCAGGATGATGGTCCTCAAATCAAGAAATTACGAGATGTATTTAATTTTATTAATAAAGGAAACATTTATTTGAATTGTCAAATGCCTTTATATAGTCTTTCCTACCTTGGTTAGGTGTCTGGAGCCATGCAGCTTAGTTTCGGCTTGGCATATGACTATCTGTCTAACGGGTTTCCTGGGGCAATCCACCCATGGAACCACGGGACAGCATAGGAATTTGCAAAATTGGTGCAACTTGCAGGCTCTTTTCTCTCTCATTGTATTTCTTGCCCATAGTATTGAATCTTTGGGTAGTTTTTAGTTTTACTTTGTCAGTCACAAATGCAACAGCTGCAATTTCCCCTGGAAATTCTGTTCTTTCTACAATAGTTTCCCTTTAGATCAGCAGGGAGCTAATGCTTCTCAAATTTGTTATCTGGAATTACTAATTACAACTTCTAATCCTGGAAACTTTTCTGACTCAAAGGGGCAGTTATGTACATATGAGAAAACAACACTTGGAACATTAACCATGTCTCACAGTTCTGGAAAGGAAAGTGAGGCATGCATATACAGAATAGGGAAAAACTCTCAGGAATACACATAGTGCCAACTGTTGAGAGCAAGTTCCCTGGACACCAAGCATATAGAATCAGTGGTAGGATCTGAGAAAAATGCAATGCAAAATATGGGATGGAAAGATCCATCTTTACCATATACAGGAACTTATATGGAAGAAGTATGGTATGGGATATGGGATAGGAAAAGAGTGCTTTATCAAAGTCTGCCTTTTATTGAGAGATTGAGAAAAGGGAACTATATAAGAGCATATCTTATAGACATGAAAGAATTGTTTGGGTTTGAATATTGTTGTCCTTAAAGCATTGTGTCCATGTCTATTACTTTTTAACTTTGCAACCACAAGTAGCTGCCAGATGACATAAGGGCTGCAGAGAAGGATGTGTCTGGCTCTGTATTTAGTTCAGCCTGCAAAAACGATGAACTCGGGGTTGGGGATTTAGCTCAGTGGTAGAGCGCTTGCCTAGCAAGTGCAAGGCCCTGGGTTTGGTCCTCAGCTCTGAAAAACAAAAACAAAAACAAAAACGATGAACTCTATGTCTAGAATAAGGTTATACAGGGGGTGGGAAGGTGTATTTGGGGAAGCATAAAGGGGAACAATGGGGGCTTTTTGTAATGACTGTGATATATTTCTTAAAAGTCAAAAATAGGAGACAATAATAAAACTGTTCACATAAGTCTGGTAGGAAAAAAAACAACAAAAACAAAACAAAACAAAACAAAACACCTCTGTCAAAGTATAAATAAGGACAACTCAAGCAATTCGGGGCCACCTGCTAGTCAGAATCTTCCTTGCACAGATGCCCCATCCCTGTCTCAGGACCTGAACCGGAGACAAGGCAGGACCCTGGCAGTTAGGCTCCGGGGACTTAGTCTTACTTGAGGATTAACTATGCAGATCTCATTATAACAGAGTCGAAGTCTGTAGATAAGAGCCCGAAGATTGATAATACCTGAAATAATGGCTCAGTGCTTCAAGGCACAGATTTTAAAAAATTTTAAGGGAATTTCAAGTGTAAATAAAAAATTGAAAAGTGAGGAATACAGTGAGCCCAAATGACCCGTCACACACTGATTGCAAACTCACGGACTGTATCTCCTCCACCCCAGGCCCTCCCTGGACTGAGGCCTCAGCTCCAGACTTTGGCAAGGCTATTTTAGAGGCAACAAGACAGCTGTCCACAAGAGGGCGCAGCCCTCGCTGAGCAGCGCACAGCTACAGAGACGATCCCTGCACTGGTTCATTAATGAAGGGTTGTAGAATGGCCTGCCGGATCTTCCTGTGTTCGGTATTAAAGAACTTCTTTGAAGAAAGTGTCCCCTGTAAACTCTTGGTTACTGTAAGAGGCAACCTGTACAGAAAAACTAGGGAAAAAAAGTCTGATTTTTAAAAAAAAAAATCAGATTTCAAAGTAATGAGTTGATTCCTAAAAGTCACAAACCATCCAAAATATTTTGACTTCGTGGGTGTGATGTATTTTACATTTTAAAATTTCTCAGTTCATACTTACTGATGTTGAAATGTTTCTATCTTTGATCTGGGGAACCTGCCGGTTGCCTACTAGTCTTAGAAACTTCTAATGTGTGCTAGTGGTGCGTGCGCTGGGGAGAGCCTTGTAGATCATAGTCTTGTCTTGTGGAGAGCTGTTTCCAGAGGCCCCATGATGGAAACAAACTCGGGTCTTCTCAAAGAGCAGCATGTGTTCCTAACCGCTGAGCCATCTCTACAACTCGCCAGCGTCTACTACGGTCTCTAGCCTAACCCTCCCTATAGAACATTGCTGTTTTCAAAGCAGTTAGCTTTCTAATCAATTTTTAAAATTTATTCTTATGACCTCAGGGCCAGCTTTTCCACCAAAAGCAGTCGTTTTTAAATTGAGCATACTGGTGTATTCCTGCTCATGAGTAGTGGAGATGAGTTCAAGCCCAGTCTCCCTTCAATAGCAAATTCAAAGCCAGCCTATATTAACACCAGACCCTGTCTCCAACAACGAACAAAATTCGTTTTCATCGCCGGGTGGTGGTGGCGCAAGCCTTTAATCCCAGCACTCCGGAGGCAGAGGCAGGTGGATCTCTGTGAATTCAAGGCCAGCCTGGACTACAGAGTGCGTTCTAGGAAAGGTGCAAAACTACACAGGGAAACCCTGTCTCGAAAAAAAAAAAATTCGTTTTCGTTTATATTAATTTAAAAACTTCAGGGAGATATATATAGTTAGTATCACTGCTCACCTCTCTTTTGGATAAAAGATAGCATACCATATACTCTTCTTTCTACTGAGTGTATCTCTCTCTCTCTCTCTCTCTCTCTCTCTCTCTCTCAACAATAGATTGCAGGGGTCACTCCACAGTTGTGAATAGAAGGCTTATCTTATCTATAGAAGGCTGTGGCATTCCAGTGCTTTACAGTACCATACGCTTTTCCACTAATCCTCTGTTGAGGAATCCAGAAGGTGATCTCTAAGGTTTTACTATTACAAATTGTGTCGTGATGAATATTCGCGCGTATCTCTGCAAATTTTTACCACCATACCTTTGGGATAGCTTCTAAGGGGGGCGGCTGGATCAAAGAGTAAATGGGCCTGTGTAATCCTCCCAAATAAAGTCTTCTTTATTTCTGCAGTACAGACGAGGGAAGAAACCGACATAGCTGCTCAAGGTCCCTTGACGGGATCGGGATGCAATTATCTGTAGGTCAAGAGAAGGATTCAAGGGGGCGGGGCCGAGGTTCAGTAAACTCACGTCCTCGTCCTTCCGGCTCCCTCCCCTCCAAGTTCTTTCTTCTCTGAACTCCAGCCCCAGGACCTCTCACACTTTCTATTCCCCCACTTCCTCTCCGCCCCCATTAGTCCATAACTAAGGGACCTTCCAGCTCTTGCTTTTAATCCGGGATCTTAAAAACCAGGGCGGGAGAGAGGGTTTTGCGCATGCGCAGATTCCGACTTCCGCGAAGGAGTCCGCGGGCCCCCAGAGGCCTTGTTTGGGTGTGACGTCATCACACCGCGCCGCTCCCAGGTGTCTTCAAGGTCGCTTTGAGGAGCGGCCGCGCGCGTAAGTGACCGGCCCCGGGTTCGGACGCGCACCGTGTCTCTTTGGCAAGCTCGCCGGCGACATGACGGGGTACACGCCGGATGAGAAGCTGCGGCTGCAGCAGCTGCGGGAGCTGAGGAGGCGATGGCTGAAGGACCAGGAGCTGAGTCCCCGGGAGCCCGTGTTGCCGCCGCGCAGGTCGTGGCCCCTGGAGGACTTCTGGAATAACTTTCTGCGGGACAGGGCCCCGTGGAAGAACGTGGTGAGTGATGAGCCCCACAGGTCCCAGTTCCCACGCCGGGTCGCAGCCCGGCCACCCCACGCCCCGCTCCTCTCGGTCCCGACCCTGTTCATGCCCCGGAGGGCCCAGGGACAGTCAGTCTGGGGTCTCAGGTTTAGCGGACACTGTCACACACGAGAGTCCTGGGCAGGGATCTGGAGTCCCGGAGCGGGTTGGTTTCGGGAGGATGATCTGTTTGGCTGTCAGGTGTACTGAGAAGTCCGACCTTAGGTTTTCAGCACATGTAGTTCTTTCGATTGTGGATACTTTTCCTCAGAGTAACAGGCCAGAATTCACTAGAGTGCGATTTTAGTATTTGAGAACACATAGGCGATTTGTAAGGTCGAGGTGATCGAGACCAGCTAACACTGCACTCAGCTGCCAGAGGGCTAGCTGGTATAGTATAGCCTCAGGGATCGCAACAGAAGACAGGGCTCTATTTGGGATGCTTTGTCACACTCTAAAGCTCCCTTTCTGTGCCTCAGTATGTACTTTGAGCACGGTTTGTTTACTTTTAAGTTGCATCCCTCGACTTTGCCAAGCAGAAAAATCATCCATTCTAGGGCTTTTTTTTATTTTAAGGGTTCCGGATATTTTCTTGGAGTCTGTTATGCATATCCGTGATGAGTAATGACTACTATGTGGGAATTGCTTTCAATTACTTCCAATAATAATAATAATAATCCAATAATAATAATAATAAGTAGTAACAGTGGGCTCTTGCTATCTTCGAACCTAGTATTCTGCTGAGGTTTTTTGCATGCGTTACTTCATTTCTTTATTCCTAAATGGTAAAAACAGTTCCTAATTCTTATTTTAAATGTGAGGAAAGAGAAACATTAAAAAAAATTTTTTGAAGGATTTGCTCCTGGTCACATGAAGGAATTTTTATTGAAATCCACGTGTAATTACTATCTTACTGTGCTACAAAGTATAATGCAACAGAGATTAGTGTAAAAGGGTACCACATGCTTACGGTGGTAAAATTCAACCATAATTCAAGCTGCCTCTCCCTTCTTGTGTATCTGACATTGCCTGTTGATTTTGGCATTCACTGGTGGCAAGCTGATAACTTAGCGAGTGATTTAAGGAAGTAATCATTTGTTGAATTTTGTCTTACCTTACTTTCAGTGATTTTTTTTTCTTCTATAATCATCTGGTATAATACATAGATTCTAGGTTGTCTTTCTCCTTAAAGGGTGTGTTTTAGTCAAATTAGATGCCATAGAAAAGTCCCATTTTTTTTTTGTATTTTGACTTTCCCTTTTAAAATGGTATGTCAGAAGAGCTCTCAGTGAGTTTAGAAGACCCGTATGTTAATACAAAGTCTTGCTTTTTTCTTGAACATGGATGCCTTATATCTTACAGAATGCTGTTTATCCTAAACCCTGTCTAGCAGTCTTGCAGAATGCTACTCATCCTAAGCCTTGTTTGCTCTGACCCTGGCTGTCCTACAGGGAGTCCCAGAGTTAGTGAAAATATTGGAGTAGGTAGGTTAGCCCCAATCTGTCAGGAGATATGTTCCTTTGAGAAGTTTGTAAAGTAACCATCACACTGTTTCTCTGTTGGCGGTGGGATTTTTGTTTTGTTTTGTTTTGCTTTTTGTTCCACACACATTGAAAATGAGCTATCTCATGCTTGGTGTAGTAAGTGGCACGTGTTGGTAATACAGCAGAGGTTGAGGAAGGAGGATTGCTTCATGTTCAAAGCCAGGCCAGGCTACGCAGTGGGTCAGCCTGGGCTAAAGAGTGGGACCCTGTCTCAAAATACATTAATGAAAATAAAAAATGAGGGGTGGGTGAAGATGCAGAGAGACTCAGTACTCAAGACCACTTGGCTTTTGCCAAGGACCCGGTTTTGGTCCCCAGGACCCACATCTAGTTCTAGGGGATCCAAGGCCGCCTTCTCTCTGACCTCCAATGGCACCAGGCACACTAGCGACACACATTCATACATGCAAACAAAACACTAATACACATAAAATGAATAAATATAAACAATTGAAAAAGAGGGTATGTGTTTATTTTGCGTGTTGTGTTTCCCCTCTGCAGGTCTTTAAGGCATACCGGTCCAGTCTCTTTGCTGTTTCTCATGTGCTTATACCTCTCTGGTTTATTCACTATTACGTCAAATATCACGTAGCTGTAAGTATTTGTTAAATGTGTGCTGTTTAGAACTTATCTTTAATATTGTCCAATAATTTCCCTGGCTATGCTGTACTGAGGAAATAATACACCACTTTAAGTTCATTTTGAAGTTCTTTGAATTCTTTTGGGTAACAGATTTAATTGAACTTAAGAAGTCTTAGATACAACTAGTTTCAAAACTTGAAATTCAAAAGATTACTTGTATATACAACTAGTTTATAACTTGAATGCATAGCTTGAAGTACTGTTTAATTGATCAGGGTATCTAAACCTAGAGTCCTGAGCAGGAGGCGGGAAGATGATTTCTGCTGCCTTTTTAGCACAGCTTAGGTATGTCATATCATTCAAAAGAGGTCTCCTCATCCTTTCGTTCTCCCTTGTTTTTAAAAGTCTGATTTTTCATAATTTTCTTTCTTTAGAATCTAGGGTGACCAAAAATATTAACTTTTTCATGGAAAGATCTTGCCTGGGTTGTCCAGAGCCACTTGCCATATTTTAAAGATAAGGGATGGCACAGTACGGTTGGTACATAGCATTGGACTCCGGGTGGTAGGAGAAGGACATACAGTTTCTGGGGTGTCCTGGAAGAAGGAACAGCGGTGACTTCCTTGTGTAGGTTGTTGGAACTCAAATAGTGTAAAGAGGGCATTCTTGTGTTCAGTGAGAGTTGTTAAGAGTCAGCTGAGCATGCCTATTTGGGGAGCCCTAGTGACAGCGGTCTGGTGTAGGATATTGGAATGTGAGAAGAAACAGTAAGGAACCTGAAGTGGACTAGGACATCAAATAAGGTGATGAGGCTAAACATGGGAGGGGGTGGTGATGGCGATAGATTTGTTATACTGAGGAGCTTGGTCAAGTAAGTACACTGGTGGAAAGGTTGTTTCCGTGAAAAGGGAGAACTCCTGGGGGAATGGGATTAGAATTGGAAGTGTTGGTATGAATTCAGTTATTAGTATCTATTCATAGGTAGATAGAGAGATAACCGTGAGTGTGGGCAGGTGCTTGTATGCATGTTCACTAAGTCTGTCCACTAAGAAGGCCTGGGAACAGTGCTGTCCCTAAGTTATACTCCAGCAGGCCGCATCTCTGTGTTGTCAGCCCCGAGACGGCTGAAGCTGCTGCTTGACAGAGCAGCAAGAAGAAAGCAGCCTCAGCTCTGTGATACTCCTGCCCAACATTCATCATCTGAATACAGTCACGAGGAATCCTGAAACAAGTCCAACTGGAGGGAATGTCCAGTGGAGCAAGATTATTGGCTTGTTACCTTCAAAAGTGTTAGTTCATGGAGGTTAAAGAATGTCAGAAGACAGCTTGAAGGACGTGGGTTCTCCACTTCCACCATGGGGTCTCCGGGGACGAACTCAGATTGTTAGGTTAGCAGCAAGCCTTTGCCCTGTGAGCCGTCTCCTTGGCCCCCATTATGTCTTCCGAGCAACAAGAACGGAATACCTAGTGTGTCCTTTTTATTGTTATAGAAAGAATATATAAAAGTAAGTATCTGACATCCAGGAATATGTATTATGTTAGAGGGCAGATAACATTCAAGGGAGAGTGTGAGGGAACAAGTTATGCCAGTTAGAAGGAAAGATAGAAAGTCAGTGATGAGCATGGCCAGAAGTCCTCCAGACTGAGGAGATGGCTCTCTATTGATCCAATAAGCTGAGACTAATTTAGGGAAAGTTTCAAAATCTAGGGAGAAGATGTGAGCTATATGTATAACAAGCAGTGGGAACTCTTCATTGTGTGAGTATTGAAACTAAGTCTCATATACTGCAAGCTAGCCTTGAACCCTGGATCTCCTCACTCTCACCTCATGACATCCATGAGCTTCCACACCCAACTGAATTCTCCACTGTTAAGTGGGAGAATGGCATGATGATTGTGAGGAAATGTAAAAAACCCAAAACAAAATAAACACAAACAAAACAAAAAGAACATTGGACACAGCTTGAAGGAGTCAAAGTTCTACACCAGGCAGAGCAGCTGGAGGCTGTTGCAATTTGGTACTCGTTAGATGAAGTTGGGAAAAAGCAAACTGATTTGAAATTACATGCTTCCCTGTCCATAATGGTTCCTGGAGGAGCCATGGTATGGCTCGTCTGCTGTGTCAGCAGTAAGGTTAGTAGGGGCTAGTAGAGATTTGAATTGGTTTTTTTTTTTGTTTTGTTTTGTTTTTCATCTCAGAAACCAGCTGAAAACCCTTCTGCAACAATAAAATATACTAATAATTTATTAAGGGTCAGAATGGCTTACATTTCTGTACTGATGGGCTTGAAAACCGTGTTCATGAGCAGCTCCCTGGGCCTTTTCATGTCAGTGTCCATCTCACTTCATCGCTGGTTTAGCGTGGTGATCTCCGGAGAAGAACACTGCCTTCTCCAGGGAAGGTGTGAACATCCGAGGGTGGCTGCTCTACGGCAGTGGTCAGAGTCTTGTCTGGGAATTTAGTTTGTTAGTTTTATATTTTAAAGTGTGCTTTTATCTTATAATTAAACTGCCATACCTCTGATAAAGCTTATTCTGTCCTTACCACCTCGGAACTAATTGAATTTGAACTCTTAAGACAATTCCACTTAACAATTGTAATCACTTTCTCTTAAGCGCTTTAAACCCATCTATAAATTTGATTTGTTCAATCTTAATTTCAGGTGTTTATATGGTATATTGGTGCCTCTAAGAAGCAATTTTTTTCAGCTTCAAATCAGAAGTGTGTCTATTATACATTTTCATTTTAATCCTGAACTTAATCTATTAGACTTAGAATGTTTATAATAACAATAGAATATGGATCATCCCAACTTTTCTTCTTTAGTTACCTATTTTTTATTAGTTCTTTGAGAGTTCTCTACAACTACAATGTGTTTTGATTATGCTCACCTCTTTACCAGCTCTTTCCAGATCCACTTCCCTTTCCAACCCACCCTTACTTATATTTTTAAAGATTTATTTTCCATTTATGTGTGCTTGTGTGTGTGCCCGTGTTGTGTGTCTGTGTGTGTCGTATCTCTGTGTGGTGTGTACACATGAGTACAGATGCCCGTAGAAGCCAGAGGAGTTGATTTCTTTGGAACTGGAGTTATGGGCAACTGTGAGCCAAGCATTGTGGGTGCTGGGAACTGAACTCTGGTCCTCTGGATCAGCAGTATGTACTCTTAACATCTAAGCCATCTCTCCAGTCCTATCCCAACTTTTGAAACTTGGCATTTATCATTTTATACAGAGTGTAGTTTCCTTTATCATCTCTGTGGCCAAGTTGTCTTAGGATTGCAAAGACATTTCTCCTCTAGCAGAAGCATATTTAATAAGCTACAGTATTGGGTTGACAAAAGAGACATTAATATGGTTACTTCTCTGAGGGATTCATGCTTTCTTAGCCACTAGTGGACATATTTCAACATTTCTTGTTTGGTGGGGTCTGGGGCCACTTACCTTTTACTCTTTATCTTGGTTTGTTTATGGAAATTCTGCAGCTTCGTTATAGTAACATTTGTTTCAGTAACTGAATTTTACATCTCTGAAGACATTTAGTATCTTCTTGACTTTGGCCACAGTTCTTTTTAGAATAAAAATTTTAAATATGTATTGTTATTGTGTGGGTGGGAGTACAGCTGTCCCATAATATGCTTGGGAGGTCAAAGGACAATTTTGTGAGTTGGTTTTCTCCTTTTATCTTGATGTGGGTTCTAGAGATGCAACTGAGGTTGCCAGGCCTGGTCCTTTACCCAGAGTCACCTCCCTGGCCCTGGCCACAGTTCATATAATAAAGACATTGTATTTCCCTTGTATCGTAGTCTAAGCTTCTCTCACAGTCCTGGTCCCCTTGTCTTATATCATGCCAATGATCTTTTAAACATTTTGGTATGGTATCTTGTGCAGACAGACATACATGCTTTATGAGTTTATTTGTTCCACATTTATATATATTAAGCACCTCTTATGCAAAGCACTGTAAATAGGGGTATAGCAGTATACACAGCAGATTGTGCCT
Source organism: Peromyscus californicus insignis (assembly GCF_007827085.1). Lineage (NCBI taxonomy): Eukaryota > Metazoa > Chordata > Mammalia > Rodentia > Cricetidae > Peromyscus > Peromyscus californicus. The sequence goes on from NW_026294573.1 coordinate 106,455,554, forward strand.
TGCCTCATGACATGCTTATTCTAGTCTTGGAAACTGGCAATCAGCACATGAATAAGAGGCATATATGATTATAGGAGGTGATCAATTCTCGGGAAGAGAAATTAGCAGGGTAAAGGAATAGAGAATGACAGAGCTGCTGTTTTAATTGAGCCTTTCTGCAGAAGTGATACTGAAGGTACCTAACTGGAATGAGGTGAGGGACAAGCAGATACCCCGAGGAGTGCACTTCCGGTGAAGGCTGAGTGAGCACAAAGGCCTGGGACACAGCAGGCTTTATTGATTTGACTAATAGTTGGAGATCAGGGAGCCATTGTGACTAGGGTACGGTGTTGTAGGAATGTAGCAGAGTCACTATATCTGGGGTAGATACTAGAATGAACAACCGTTTTTTAGAAGCACTTTGACCTTGAAGAATCCTTGTGCAAAACAGTGATTGTTTCCCTTGACCTGTAAAATTGTTTTGCTGAAGGGGCATTGCAGGTATGCCGTGACTTGGTCACTTGACGCCTCAGGTGTGCATCTCGGATAATAATACTAATCTTGTTATTGCATATTGCAAACAATACATAATAAAGGACTGGAGTCATGGGGGCATGTGATGCTGTCCTTCAGTAAGACATGCAAATTAAGATTAGGGACCTTGTATGAGGAAACACTTTGAGTAACAATCAATAAATACGCTTTTGTATGGCTCTTCGTGGTTCAGTCCATCAGAAGAGACTGGACCTTCCTGCTGCCACATAGGCCTTAAAATTGGAGTACTTTCATCTTGGAGTGCCTTCCTTCTTCAAACGACCCATGCTACATGGTGCACCCCGACAGTACAGTGTGGGGAGAGAGTGGTAGAAAGTCAAGTAGTTAGCCAGGGGTGAGGTCATGGAGGGTTTTAGAGATCACAGCAAGGACGCCATCTTTTTCTTTACAGATTATGAGATTTTGAGCTAAAATGTGATCCCCGTTGAAAGGCTCATGCTACCTGTGTTGTTGGGGGCATGAGTAGAAGCAGGGTAGCTAGTAGGTGCTGTTGGCGCAGTTCTGTCAAAAAACATCAAGCGGCGTGGGCAAGGAAGGTACTGTTACCTGGGGAGATCAGTTGGATGCAAGGTATATTATCGAGGTAGTTCCGGCAGGACCTACTGAGGAGTTAGGGCTTCTGGCAAATTTTAGCACTGAGGGAATACAGGTTCCATTAGCTAAGATAGGGAACGTGAGGAGCAGCAGTTGTGGGGCTAGGGGAAATTAAATTGTGGGTGTGGTTAACTTCAAGATGCTTATTGACATAAGTAGAGATGTTGAATTAACAGTTATATGGATGGGCCCAGAGTTCTAGGAAAATTTGGGATAAGATCTAACATATTTTCAGAAGAAAGTCTAACACTGTAATTTACACAGAGTTACTTTTATTGCAGAAAACACCATATGCCATCGTTGACTCGAAGCCCAGAATATTCCCAGTAAGTCTCAAAACTCCAGTTTTTCCGCTTGTACATTACTCCCCCTCCCATTCTACAAGTGATTGCCAAGTTCATTAGCATAAAATGATCCTTTCTTACTGTCAGCTGAAGTGTATTTGTGTATTATTGTAGGGGAAAAGGAGGATAGTATGAAGTAGCAACTGAATTTGAAAATGCAGAGTGGACACCATATTTCTCAGCCTTGTTTTTTGACCTAGAGCAGAAGGAACCCTCAGTTTTTCATGGGTAAAGGGCTATAGCATAAGCCTGAAGAGATACTTTTTGTCAATTCAAATTTAAATTAAGCTGAGTGTGTTGGTGTCTACCTTTAATCCCAGCACTCCTCCCCTGTGGCAGGAGGATCTCTGAGTTTGAAGCCAGCTTGGTCTACATAGTACCTTTCAGGACAGCCAGGGCTCCATAGTGAGTTCCTATCTCAAAAACAAAAATTTAGTACTTTGGAATAAAATACTAAATCTTGTAATGATAAATATTTTATTATCTTGATTGTGGTGATGGTCTTACAGGTATATCCATACTTCAAAATTATAGTATACAATTTAATATACACTTTATTATGTCTATGTTGCTTTAATTTTTAAGTCTTCATATAAACAATATATATTATATATAATCAATTGGTATTTTTATTGGTTGTTTATGAGGCTCTTGTTTAGTATACTAAAACATGTTGTCTATCTCTGCTTACAAATAATGAGTGAACCACTATAACTGTAAATTCAAAAACTTCCATTAGGTAGCATATGTTACTGTAGATGAATTTCTAAGTAGTCTTAAAGAACATGGAGCCAAATATAGGTGTGAAAGCCTGAGAGATCAGGGAAATAGTGAGAGCCACCAACCACCTTACCTCACCAGCTCTGTAGCTTCCAAAATGTGAGCTACTTCCTGTCTTAACCTGCGCCTTTATTGCCTTGCTTTTCTGCCCTCTCATTAGCTCTTAGCCCCGCTACCTCACTTCCTTGTCACTGCCTGTCTGTACAGACCTCCAGGTCTCTATGGTTGGTACTGGGATTAAAGGCGAGTGTCACCATGCTTGGCTGTGCTCCCTAGTGTGACCTTGAACACAGAGATCCTGCCTGCCAAGTGATTGGATTAAGGGCATGTGCTATCACTGCCTGACTTTTGTGTTAATAGCTTGCTATTTCCTCTGATCTCCAGGCAAACTTTATTAACACACAAATAAAATATTACATTTCAGCACAAATAAAATATCACCACATGTTACAGTAGTCTGTTATAAGCTATAACAGGGGACTTTTGGGGCAAACCATCAAAATTGGTTAACTGTCCATATTGGAATTCTGCTTTAGGAAATAACAGGAAACTTCTGTTATTTACTTACTTGTAATTGATGTGTGTCAGACCCCACATAGTCTCAAAATAGGATATTAACTTGCTGGTTGGTGGCTAATTAATATTTATTTATTCTTTGCTTACCTGGTCACTTATCTAATTATGTGTTTATTTTGCCATTTATGTGCAAAGGATAAGACCAGGCTCTGTACAGAAGACCGTATCACTGGTTTTGTAGCACTTCTTTTATTTCTGTATTTTCTTTTTTTTTTTTTTTTTTTTTTTTTTTTTTTGCTACAGTGGTCCTTTCCTGTTTCTATGTTGTTGGTCACTTCCAGAATCTTCCCTTTTGACAAGCTGCAGAATGGCCATCTAATTTAGTATAGAACAAGCTGTGACAGTGTTGCAAGTCTCTGGCTTAACAAAACATGTTTTCTCCTTCCTGATGTGATAGACTAGTATGGGTCAGGCTGTCCTCCCAGTCTGTCCTGTCTCCGTCCTTATTAAAATGAATGCCAGAGCGTAATAGCTTTTCCATGTAGCGTCTGAACATGGACTAGAGCAGAGTGACCACCTATCCAGACTTATTACTTTCCTGAAAACTGGAGGTGGAGATTGAGAGAGTAGATGGAAGGAATAAAATACTAAATCTTGATCGAGTTGATTGTGGTGATGGTCTCACAGGTGTATCCATACTTCAAAATTAGACAGTCTAAATATGTACTTTATATGTCTATAACTCTTTAATTTTTAAGTCCTCCTGCAATAATTTGATTAATCTTTCCTCCTGTAATAATTTGATTAATCTTTATATAAAGATTTTTATATATGTGTGTATGTATATATATATATAAGTGCAGATGAAAATATAGCATCCAAATTGAAATGTTTTAAGTAAAATGGAAATGGAAAATAATTTTGAAGTTTTTTGGTTTTTTTTTTTTTTGAGCTAGTATTTCTATGTAGTCTTGTCCGTTCTGGGACTTGCTATATAGACCAGGCTGGCTTCAAACTCTGCCTCTAGAGTGCTGGGAATAAAGGTGTGCACCACCATGCCTGGCTTAATTTTGAGTTAACAAAATGTTTATATGTTTATAGTCAATTATTGTGCTAAACAAATGTTGAAATATTTTACAATAAAATGTACACTTAATGAAAATAAATTTTAATTAAACATTTACTTGTCTTTACTAGGGTGATACAATTCTGGAGACTGGAGAAGTAATTCCACCAATGAAAGATTTTCCTGATCAACATCATTAAAGAGCACTTAAAAACTGAAAGACTTGTGTAACAGCTAAAGCCTCTTCCTATAGTGCTGTATTTACTGAATCTGTTCCCTGGAAAAGTAACCAATAAAGCTTTTTCTTGGAGTGTTGTTATATTTCTTTCCAAAAATCGTCCGATTTGAGACTAACAGTAAAAAGACAAATACTAACAGTTCCATCAGCTACCTTTTTCCTGTCTGTTTTGATAAACAGGATGCAAAACACGTTTTAGTCACATGATAGATTTTTTTTTTACATACTGGTTTGACAAGAGGATGTGAAGTGTTTGAAGGACTAGAATGAAAATCCATGACCTGATGAAAAATTAGCATGTTAACGCTTATCACAAAAGACCATACACAATTTGGTGTTGTGAATTTTACTTTTAAGTCTACATAGGTGCTCTTTAAGGAAAAGAACTGTGTTTGCTGAGAATTACCAAAGTTCACTCATTTCAAAGAATTTGTCGGGAAACTCCTTCTGTAGCTGCCGTCGTGCGGCTACAGTCGATGCATAGATGACGAATCCCCAGGAGAGCAAGACGATCACAAGTAGCAACTGAAAGAGGGGAGGGAAGGCAAAAAGAAAAATCAGTGTGCTGGCGATGCATAGATGACGAATCCCCAGGAGAGCAAGACGATCACAAGAAGCAACTGAAAGAGGGGGAGGAAAGGCAAAAAGAAAAATCAGTGTGCTGGCTACCCTCCCTGCTCAGGCCAGGCTGCCAGCTACAGGTGGGACACCGAAGCACAGCCTGGAGGCCCGCGGGCCCGGCAGCCCTGACGTCACGGCGGAAGAGCGTGTCCTCCAGGAAGGGGCGGAGCTGAGGGCAGGGCGTAAACGCTCACTTTAGGAATGGGTTTAGGAGTTCCGAGCCGCAAGCAAACAGTCGGCTCTCGGCTTGCGGGCCTTGGGATGCGGCGCTTTGGAGTTCCATCGCCCCCGCTACCTACCACGGAGTAAATCCAGTCCAGGGTGCGGCGATTCACTGGCCTCATGGTAAGGAGCACCGGGACGGGGTGGCGCGGGCCCTAGAGCCCGCTCCCGGGCGCCGTCCACCCCGCGGCTGCAGCAGCCATCTTTCGGCGAGCGGTTCCAGGCGCGCTTCCGCCCGGACTTGGAGCGCGTCACGTGATCCGGGCCTAGCCCGCCTTTCAGGCAGCGGTGGAAATACAAGAGAAAATTTTAAAATCGCGCTTTCTTTTTGAGCTTACCTAGGCATTTCTCAACTTTTTTTCCCCTCCAGTCGCAGTGCGATATTAACGCAAAATAGTATGCCATCGAGTGCATGTAAGTTTATTTGAAAATAGTCACGCTGGAAGGATTAAAGTTGCCGCCCTACACCCGCATCCGTTTCCACAAAATGCGGATAGACGTTCATAGGTTTGTTGGGCATGAACAATGTCATCCACTCCTTTGTGTGGCTAAGGAATCGTTGGAAACTGTTAATCCGGCCATCCATCAAGAACGACTAGTAAGAATACTGTCGCTTATGGCTGGAAATATTTTTAAATCTGTTACCAGCATGGTGGACCTGCCACTCAACAAGTGTTGACTGGACGTTCGTTTATCGAGCCGAGGGCCTCAGCAAGTGTGAAATACCAAGCCCCGAGAAAGGCAGTTTGGCAGGCGAGCAGGGATGCTGGCGGTGTTCTCAGTGGAGGCCTGGCTGGCCGAGCCTGCACTGCGCGGCCTCGGGCGCAGACGTGTCTGATACAGTTTGGGTCTAGATTCCTAAGAGTGGGGAGTGGAAAGCAGGCCGCGGGGGGAGAGACGGTGTGGCTGGGGAAGTGCTCGACGCCTGGTGTTCATCCCAGCTGAAAAAGACAGGAGGACGAGGGCACTGTGGGAGCTCGGTCCGGTTCTTGTCCTAGAGAGAATTCTAGCAACTTGTCCAAGTTCGCGAGGTTTCGGGGTTTTTTTTTTCCCCCCCCGCATATTTGGCAATGATTATCGAGTTTGTGCCCCCCGAAGACAGGCGCCCCCCGCCGTGGGGGCAGGGCAGGGTCTGGCATCTGGGCGCCAGGCCCCGCCCCCTGCGGGCTCCTGTCCGCGGCGCATGCGCCCAGAGCGCGCGGGGGGGGGGCGGGGGAGGGGGCCGCCTTGCTGCACGGGGGAGGGGTGTCTCGCCCTCTCTCCGCCCCCAAACTGCCTTTGGTGATGAGCGTTCTACGTCACAGGGGTCGCAGCCGCCGCCGGCGGGGTCTCCGCTGTCTCGCGAGGAGGGTGAAGCGCCCCCTGTGGCGCCTGCGGAGGAAGGGGGGAGGCGCCGAAGCCGCCGGGTACGCCTTCGCGGATCCTGCCGCCACCGGCCGAGCTTGCTGGGCCGACGGGAGCTGGCCTCCAGCGGCCCAGCGGGGCCTGCGACCGCGTCCTCGGAGGTGAGTCGGGTGGGAACAATGGGCGCGGGGTTGGCGGGTCCGGGAACAAGGCTACGGCCTGGGCCTCCCGACGAGACCCGGGCACCTGTGGATCGCTGGCGGTGGGCGAAGGAGGGGAGTGTCTCAGCACCGCCCGAGGGGCGCGAGCCTGACTGACTACTGGAAAGAGCTGTGTGTCCGGGCAAAGCAGCCGCCACTCCTAGGAAGTGTGACCTTGTCAGGTCCCGAGCCCCCCGGGCCCTGTCTGTGAAATGGGAGTAGCATTTTAGTTGATCGTGGTTATGTAACGTACGTGGTGTGGCTGTTTTTCCGTCTGTGCCAGCCGTTCTCAGGCTAAGGAAGCCACGAAGACTAGTGTAGTTGTGCAGTGTTACACATGTGGGTAGGGTTTGTGTGCCTTGTGACTTATCACACATCTAGTTGGTGCAGCTTTGCTTCTGGGCTGCTGATTGTGATGTGTAGACTGGAGAGGGGCAGTGAAGAGGTGAGCATAGAGATTTAAGAAGGAAACTGGGAAGCAATTTTGGTGGGTAAGTTTCTAGATTAAGGGGGAAAAAAAAACGGAGAAATGGGTGCCTAAGATTTAAGCTACTGATAGGTAGAGATTGCTGCTTGGGAGGATTTGAGGGTTTGAATTTTAGTACGTGAAATGCAAAGTGAAGAGCTCTGCAGCCAGCCACACTCAAGCATGCATATCTAGAGTGAGTGCCTTTCCAGGGAATAGTTCCCAGGCAAACACCCCCACCCCCGCGCGTGTCCCCACTTTTGGACAGGGACTCTTGTGACTGGTCTGGAGTTCCTTATGTAGCAGAGGGTGATCTTGATCATCTGACTCTATTGCCTTCATCTTTCAGTGTGCTGGGTTTGCAGGGTGTTCCAGAGTACTTGGTTCCAGTAAATTATTTTTATTAACTGATATTCGAAATTCTAGCCCAAGCCTTCAATCCCAGCATTTGGGAGGCAGAGGCAGGCTGATCCCTGTGTTCAAGGCCAGTGTAGCCCACAGACTGAGTTCCAGGACCACCAGGGCTACATAGAGAAACCCTGTTTTGAAACCACCCCTCAAAAGAAGAAATTAAATTTGGTCATTTATGTCCTATAACTTTTAGAATTGATTAAACTACTCAAGATTTACAAGTAGAACCCAGATTGCTTTTAACAGTCATTGTTCTGGTTTATCTACCTGTGAATGTTGTTAACCACTTTGCTTAGATACATTAAGTATATATTAATATTTAATTACTATTGACTATTTTTGGAAACCTATCAGTTGTTGGTAATGATTACTACCAAAATCAAACTTTTCCATAACTTAGGCAACTGTTGAATTCTTGCTGTTGATCAAACACTGTTCTAAGTGCTTCTTTACATGAGTTACACCCCTTCACACAAGCTGTTTTTGTCCTCTTTCAAATGACTGCTGGTATTCCATTTTAGAATTGAGAATATTTGAGAAATAACTTTGTCCTGGCTTGGTCTTTGTGGAAATCAAATTAAGAAATGGTGATTCTAACCAGATGTGGTGTCACACGCTTTTAATCCTACCTAGCACTTGGGGCAGAGGCAGGCAGATCTGAGTTGCAAGCCAGCCTGGGCTACATAGTAAGACCTGGTTCTTCCCTACCCCCACCACCCTAAAAGTGGCAGTTCTCAGTGTTGACTGATGCTGTGTTAGAGATAACATCACTAAAGTACAGTCAGATGGTTAAATTCTCTGTCCAGTGATAATTTAAGGAATGCTATAGAAGATAACTTTGATAGAAAGTCTTGACTTTAGTGGGGAAAGGGAGAAAACTCTGAAATTCATGCAGTTTCCAAACTCCCAGTCTAACTTTCATTAGATTGCAGTTGTGATTCTTTATATCCACCTATTTCCCTGGATACGTTTGACCCTGTTGTCTGAAATTTCCCCTGTATTATGATATAAAGAGTTTTTGTCTTTGTTAAAATCTGCAGATTTGAAGATTTAAGAAAGGAAAAGTTCAGTGCATCCTAAAGTAATAGACTTTGTTTTAGATTTGGCTGTTTAGGAAGTAGGAGCAGAGCTGGTTAAATCTGCTCTGGAAGAACTAATTTGTAGGTCTAAATCCTAGGTTACTAGGGTAGAGGGGTGGTTAGAAGGCTTCTTCTAGAACCCAGAATACAAAATAATAAATAGTTCCATATTTGCCACCTAAATAAGGACCTCTCTGCAAATGTCCCCATCTCAGTCTGTATTTACCAAGGTGTGTAGTCATCACCCAGGTCTAATGGAACATTTTCATCTTCCCAGAAAGGAATCTCATTACCAGCTCAAGTCATCATTCCCTCTATAGATTGGACAATTTTGGTCATTAGTATGAATGGTACCATATAGTATTTGGTCTTTTATGTTTTGTTTTTCATTTATTAGAATGTTATGTTGTAGCAGTCCGTACTTTATTACTTTTTATTGCTGAGTGATTTTGTGTACACATCTTTTTTATATAAGCCACTGGGTCCAGTTAGTGCTGCCTACATGCTGATATAGCTGTATGGATATACTGGGGCATGGGCAGCCTGTAAGTCTCTGCATTACAAAAAAATGGCTCTGATCAAGGTTGAGGGAAGCATTAGCAAAACCATCGGGGTCACCCCTTAAGCCACTGACTTGCCCAACCTGGGTGGCTTTGACCATTTGATAGTAGTACCAAACCGTTAATCCGTCAGTTGATGGGCATTTCAGTTACCACATTTGAGCTATCAATAACTAATTTGGGACTTGAGAGTTTGGTTTGGGTTTATTTTGTAGTTTCTTTTGAGTGAGTACTGAGAAATGAATTGCTAAGTCACATGATTATTCTACTTCATTTGTAGTTTAACAGACAAATTTAGTATTTAGTGATGATTTTTGAACAGGCAATCTCTTGATTAATTATCATTACATTGCTATTTTATGTTTCTAACTAGCACTGTATTGTGTAGCTAAATATAGTGTATGGAAATACAAGAAAATTCTAATTGTTATTTTGACAATCTTAGACTGTGAAAGTAGTATTTCTCAAAATTAGGAAAGACTTAGGTTTCACTTTTTCAAAGACTATACTTCATTGATTTTTGAAGTCTATAGTCTAGTATCCTGTATGTACCACAAATCTTAAAAGGTCTTATTAATAAAATCAAACCCAGAGCCAGGTATTGGGGTGAATGCTGAAAGATCAGAGAGACAGAACAGGCCACAGCTAACCTCACCTGCCAATTCCTCAGCTGAACTGCTTCTCAAAAACCTAAAAGCTTAACAGACTCTGGTTCCTGGTTTTCACGCCTTATATACCTTTCTGCTTCCTGTCATCACTTCCTGGGATTAAAGGTGTGTGTCAATATGCCTGGCTGTTTCCAGTGTGGCTTTGAACTCACAGAGATCAGGATGAATCTCTGACTCCAGAATGCTAGGGTTAAAGGTGTGTGTACCACCATTTTCTGTCCTCTCTGTCTGTCTAGTGGCTGTTCTGTTCTCTGACCCCAGAAAAGTTTATTATGGTGCACAATATATTGGGGAACACAATATCACCACGTTTCCCCTTTTTTGTCTAAAATTTAAAAAGCTTATAATTAATACTATATCCAATAAGTGTATATAATATATACAGTCAAGAATTATATTAACAATGTCCAGTCCACTGACATTTGACAAATTCAGATAAAAAAGTTCGTTACTTATCCTATTTAAAACAAGTAGTTCCTTTTTAAAAGTAGATGCAATAATCTTCCTTTTTATCTTATATCCTTATTCTCTTTTTTGAGTAGATCCAAAAATCTACCTTTTATCTTATCATTTCTATATCTTCCCTTTTTTCAGAGTAGATTCAATGATTGACCCTTTTCTATATCTTCTTTTTTTTAAACAAGAACCCTGTGTCTAATCTCCTTTGTTTAGCTTTGTTTGGTTTTTTTTTTTTTTTTGACCATTAACAATTAACAGCTTGTAACCAACCATCGTAAACAATAACAATTATCCATAAGCCATTGAATGACCAAAAAACACCCACCCCACCTCTTGGGAATATGGACGTCATTTTCTTAAAATCACTTCCTGCTTTCTGGGGGCAAAGACATGTTTAGGGAATCTTGAAAAGAAAAATTTGGGGTTAATTGTCAAGTCCTGGGAGAGGTAGCTGTATCATTTGTTGTCCAGTCTCTGCATAATGGGAAAATGTAAGGTTTTTCTCAAGTCCTTGCTTGAGTTGTCTATGAATCTGGATCATTTCAACTAGCCATCTCGAAATGTCCTGAGCAGTTTGTAGTCCAAAGCCAATCTTTCCGTGGTGTTAATCAGCTTAATGGCTTTTCCATAGTCCATGTGGAATCATCTTTGTGGGGTCCCATCATCTTTTTGAAGATTTCAAAGTTGTGGGCATGGTTCCACAGAAAATGGTGGCACACACACCTAATCCTAGCAATAGCCAGGCATGGTGGCATACGCCTTTAATCCCAGGAAGTGATGGCAGGAAGCAGAAAGGTATATAAGGCATGAGGACCAGGAATTAGAGTCTGGTTAAGCTTTTAGGCTTTTGAGCAGCAGTTCAGCTGAGATTCATTCCGGATGAATCAGCTGCGGAATTGGCGAGGTGAGGTTAGCTGTGGCCTGTTCTGTCTCTCTGATCTTTCAGGCTCCCGGTTTGATTTTGTTAATAAGACCTTCTAACAATTTGTGCTACAGTATCCTTTAATTAATTGATCCTGGGTTGTGATTTCTTTTCCTTTTTTATTTTGTGGTACTGGGAATAGAATCCAGGACTACCTTACCTGTACCAGACAGGCCTACCATTGAGCTACATACGTTCCTAGGTCTGAATTGTACATTTCGTGTAAATTAGAAATGTTTAGTAAACACTAAGATTCTGCTGATCACTTTTCTTAACGCTAGTCCATTGTGTTGAGGGGCCAAGTGAGGTCGGCACTGCAGGTTCCTCTGGTTTGAGAGCCGCTAGTTTGAGTTGAAGCCTGCTTGTCTCAGCCTTACACCTCCTTCCTCTTTGCCATTCGTTGGCTCTGAGCACAGGCTGGCTTTGATCCTACAAGGTTTTTCTTTTCTTTTCTCTTTTTTTAATGGCTTAAACTTTTTTTTTCTGAATGGGTTGATTATTCTACATAGAGGGAAATACCGAGACATTTATGTGATACTGTTGAGAGTTTGAATCCATTCAAAAGTGCTGGGGGTGTAGCTTATTGGTAGAGTATTTATTTGCCTGGCATTTTTGAGACCCTGGATTCCATTCCCCAAAACCACATAAATAATTAATTAACAGAGCAAAAAACGATTAGTATTATGTATTTGTAATTTCCACTTTCCAAGACCAGTGAAAAGTTCTGAAGAGAGAAGACTGGGAATATCTGGACCATTAAAGAAACATTTGTTTGCATTAGTTGACTTTTCTCTTAAGGTATGGTTCTGAGAAAGTCAGTATATCTGAAGTGGACATGTTTAATTTGGAAAGTATGGTGGAGCACTTGTATTTCAGCAGTACAGTTTTTTATAAGTGTTTTTGGTGTTTTTTTTTCCCCTTAGACCAATGAGTTGATTATTTAGGAAGTTATAGTTCTATCATTCAGCCAACTTAGCATTTGAGTAGTGATGGAATTTCCTGTGAAGTGAGAAAGATGAGTAATAGGCCCAGAGAAATTTAAAGAATGGAATCTTATAATATGTACAAGAGGGTTAGTATAAAATGTAGTATAAGAGCTGGGCGGTGGTGGCCCATACCTTTAATCCCAGCACTCAGGGAGGCAGAGACAGGCAGATCTCTGTGAGTTTGAGGCCAGCCTGATCTACAGAGTAAGTCCAGGAAAGGTGCCAAAGCTACACAGAGAAACCCTGTCTTGAAACCCCCCCCAAAAAAAATTAAAATTAAATGTAGTATAAGAAAGGATTTATAGATGAGAGAGCTGAAATATAATGAATATTTGATTTCAGCTCCATCAAACTCTTTTTGTAAGTTGATATGATGTGTAAAGAAAAGTGATAATTAACATTCTCATGATGAGGATGCAGACAGTAAGAAAGGAGACATCAAACATAGAATATACCTTGTGGTTTCACTTTTTGATTCAGCAAAAAAGGAGGGTTAGGTCCAGTGGCCTGCACTTAATCATAGAACTCAGGAAGCAGAAGTAGGAGCATTATCTTATGTTTTGGAGACCAGTATGGGCTACATAGTAAGACCCACTCTAAACCAAACCAACAACAAAAGAAGCTATGACGGGTTCTTAGAAATACTTAGAAATGCGGGGTGTGTGGTGCACGCCTTTCATCCAAGCACTTAGGAGGCAGAGGCAGGCGGATCTCTGTGAGTTTTGAGGCCAGTCGGTCTACAGAGTGAGTTCCAGGACAGTCAGGTCTGCACAGGGAAACCCTGTCTCCAAAAGAAAAAAAAAATACTTAGAAATGATCAGTGAACATAATAATGTGGTTATAGTGGTAAAGTACTGCTACTGGCTGGCTGTCCTCTTGATACCACAGCTGACATTTACTTAGCTGTTGGAGCCACATGCTGCCTTCTAGTGCTTTTATACTGAAAGACCATTTTTTAGTGAAGCTTTCACTGAAAACTATAGCATTGGCTTAAGCAGGTGAACTTTCTCATGTATTTTACAAAAGCTCTTTCAGAAAAATTAATGTACTGTATCATATAAAATAAATCGAGTATACATAAATTATTTCAAAGACTATTTTAGAAACATAAACACCCAGTAGTTAAGACTGTTAATAAGTAGACTGTGATGTTAGAGGCCTATAAATAATTAGACCATGGTATTAGAGATACGTGTGTAAAATATAAAACCATATATGAAAATAACGTTTGAGGACAAGAGGTTTTCTTTTTTTATTTTATAAGAGGATCTAGAAAGAAATATAATGGTCATAGCATCAAAAATAACATCACTGAAAATGTTACTTATTAAGTCTGAATGGGGAGCATAGGTACTCTGGCTTTTGTGCTTCTCTGTTTGTTTCAAATACTTACCTAAGAGCTTACTGTGTACTCCGTAGTTTTCCTAATGACTGACCTATGGGTGAAATGAAAGTAAGATAGCAACACTTGAGAGAACAGAAGAGGATTTTATCCTAGGAAAACTGATCTTGGGGCTTGTGATTTAATTGCTATGTTGTTAATGCTTTTAGCATGTACTGCCTTTTTATGTTAAACCGTTTTTGCCTAAGTATGACCAAAGTCTTTTTTTTTTGGTTCAGTTATCCTTTTACTGAGTTACTGATACATTTCTTTGCCTTTCACAGATAATGGCCTCAGCTGCTAAAGAATTTAGAATGGACAACTTTTCACCAAAAGCTGGTACTAGCAAATTACAGCAGACAGTACCGGCTGATGCATCTCCTGATTCTAAGTGTCCTATATGCTTGGACAGATTTGATAATGTGTCTTACTTAGATCGCTGCCTGCATAAGTTCTGTTTTCGCTGTGTGCAAGAGTGGTCAAAAAACAAAGCTGAATGTCCACTATGTAAACAGCCCTTTGATTCTATTTTCCATTCTGTGAGGGCTGAAGATGACTTCAAGGAATATGTCCTAAGGCCTTCATATAATGATTCTTTTCCTGCTCCTGAGGTTCGAAGATTTCGCTACCGGACAACTATGACAAGAGAACGGACAACTATGACAAGAGAACGGAATGCTTCTCTTTACTCACCTAGTAGTACCATAAATAGAAGAACAACTACCCCACCAGACAGTGGAGTACTGTTTGAAGGGTTAAGTGTTTCAGCAAGACCTAGAGATGTTGAAATTCCTCAATTTATGAGGCAAATGGCATTAAGGGGGCCAACTACTGCAGATGAAAGATCCTTGCGGAAAATTCAGGAACAAGATATTATTAATTTTAGACGAACTCTTTATCGTGCTGGTGTTCGTGTTAGAAGCATTGAAGATGGTGGTCGCTACAGGGATATTTCAGCTGAGTTCTTCCGTAGAAATCCAGCTTGCCTTCACAGATTAGTTCCGTGGTTAAAACGTGAGCTTACAGTTCTTTTTGGAGCCCATGGATCTTTAGTCAATATTGTCCAGCACATCATTATGAGTAATGTTACTCGCTATGATTTGGAGAGTCAGGCGTTTGTGTCTGACTTAAGACCATTTTTGCTTAATCGAACTGAGCATTTTATACATGAATTTATCAGTTTTGCTCGATCTCCCTTCAACATGGCAGCTTTTGATCAGCATGCTAATTATGATTGCCCTCCTTCATCTGAAGAAGGCAGCCATTCTGATTCTTCAGTCATAACAATATCACCAGATGAGGCTGAGACTCAAGAGCTAGATATGAATGCATCCACTGTTAGGCAGGCACCATGGGATGATGAAACTCCCGGGCCATCTTACTCAAGTTCAGAGCAAGTGCATGTTGGTATGTCTTCCCTTTTAAATTCTTCGGACAGTTCAGATGAAGAACTTGTCCCCACAGGAGCCACCTCTCAGATACAGGGAGTACAGACCAATGACGACCTAAATAATGACAGTGATTCATCATCAGATAATTGTGTCATTGTTGGGTTTGTTAAGCCACTAGCTGAAAGGACCCCAGAACTTGTTGAACTGTCTTCTGATTCTGAGGAGTTGGGCTCTTATGAGAAAGTGGAAACAGTGAAGACACAAGAACAAGAGCAGTCTTACAGTTCTGGTGATAGTGATGCTAGTCGGTGTTCATCTCCATGTTCTGTTCTTGGAAAGGATGAGCAAGTGAGTCAAAGCCATTGTGATGCTGATACAACAATAAAATCAAAGAAAGAAGAGAAACGATCTACAACTCCTAGAGACAGTTCGCCTACAAGAGGAGACAGAGGATATTCCCCATATAACCATCGACACAGGAAGAGGGGAAGATCGAGAAGTTCAGATTCACGTTCCCAGAGTAGAAGTGGGCATGATCAGAGGAATCATAGGAAGCATCATGGGAAAAAAAGAATGAAGAATAAACGATCCAGAAGTAGGGAGAGTAGTAGCAGACCTAGAGCAAGGAGGGACAAAAAGAGATCAAGAACTAGAGATAGCAGCTGGTCAAGGAAAAGCCAGACACTGTCTGTGAGTAGTGGAAGCACCAGCAGATCAAGGTCTCGGAGCAGTGATCATGGCAAAAGAAGATCACGAAGCAGAAATCGAGATCGCTATTATTTAAGAAATAATTATGGAAGCAAATATAAGTGGGAATACACTTACTATAGCAGAAACAAGGACAGGGATGGTTATGAATCATCATACAGGAAGAGGACTCTTTCAAGAGCCCATTATTCTAGACAATCTTCAAGTCCAGAATTCAGAATTCAGTCTTTTTCTGAAAGAACCAATGCTCGGAAAAAGAATCACAGTGAAAGGAAATATTACTACTATGAGAGGCACAGATCAAGAAGCCTTTCTAGTAATAGGTCACGGACTACATCAACTGGGCCTGACCGGGGGCGAAACGAAAAGCCTGGAGGGAAACGGAAGTACAAAACCCGGCATTTGGAAGGTACTAATGAGGTGGCTCAACCATCTCGTGATTGTGCTTCCAAAGTGAAGGACAGTCATTACCAAAAATCATCAAAACTGGATGGAAATTACAAAAATGAGAGCGATAGCTTTTCAGATAGCCGATCATCAGACAGAGAGACAAAACACAAGAAGAGGAAAAGAAGGGCGCGGAGCCTAAGTGTAGAGATAGTTTATGAAGGAAAAACTACTGACACAACTAAACACCATAAAAAGAAAAAGAAGAAACATAAGAAGAAGCACAAGAAACACCATGGAGATGATACTTCACGTTCCCCAGTCGTTATAACCATCGACAGTGATAGTGACAAGGACTCGGAAGTAAAGGCGGGTGTGGAATGTAGCACTAGTAATCTTCCACAGCCTACACACAATGAGCTTTTGACTCCTTCCTTGGAAGCATTTGAAACTAAAGATGTTGTCACCATAGAAGATGAGCCTGGTGTCTTGGACAAGGAATGTGATGTTACTGCACTTACTGATGACTTGACTACCAGCCCAGCTGTTGATAATAGTGTACCACCGGCAGACTCAGTTGAACAGACGCTTGATGTAAGAGAAGAAAGCACCTTTGCCTCAGATTTGGACAGCCAGTCCAGTAATGTAGCTATTCAGACTGAGCCATCAAGACCGTTGCCATCTCCACGGACCTCATTATTGTCGGTGTCTTTTGGTAGAGACTGTGATATGTCTTAAAACTGCCAAAGCATCTCATTCTTCATTCAGAGGCTATAGAAAAAAGGGGGAAAGTCATCTACTGCAATCTTGATGACTTTTATTGGAAAAACTTTGCCTCTGAAAATATTTTAAGTGTGTGTGTGTGTTAATTTGTAAAATTCATTGTTTGTTCAAAAAGTTATGTATGTCCCATCCCCAGATATATGCACTTTTAAGTGAAGAAAATGTTGTTAGCAGTTTATTTAAAACTTGGGAACCTTTTTAAAAATAAAAAAAATTTAGAAGTTATTTCATAAAGCCATATGGTATTGACATATTTTTATGGTAGTATTTTTGAATTTTTTTTTTCAAGAGTTATTCTGAAAATGTGTTACAAGCTGGGAGAATGCTTTTGGACAGTTATTTTTCATAAAAAAAAATTTGTATGATTCAAAACCATTTCTTAGGCTGAAATAAGTCATTTTAATCTGCACAGGTTATCTTGACTTCTGCCGAGAGAAGAGTTTAGTATTTTGTTTATATACTTGCTTATCTGGACTGGCAGTAAAAACAAATGTGTATTCAACAAAAGACAATAAAATAGTACACTATAAAAGATTTCAGACATTTTCCTGTGCAACATTGCTTTCTTTAAAGTTTTGCTAGGGCCAAAGTCTTAAAAACCAGGTGATCATTTACAGGTCCCAGTTTCAGTGGTTGGATCAGGTCTTTAACTGACATTGAGTATCTTATTTTCTTGAGGAAAATGGCTTTGGAGCATTTGGCTTACTACAAACACAAGCCCTAACCAAACTTCTTTGGCAACTTTTCACACCAAGCGGCCCTTGATTTTTAGTCTTTAGAGAAAATAAGAGGGCTCTATATCTATCCCAATGAAAGGATTTTCAGTGAATAGCAGAGCTTGAACTTGATCCAGATTTAGGCCTCAGTTTGCCTTGTTTTCCCCTGTTCAGTCTTCAGTGGAAATTGGAGGGCTTACTGCTTGGTCACTTTACTTGGTTTTAGTGGGAGAGCAAGGCCTCGTGGATTTTACAGATTGTTTAGCTAAAACAGTTATGTAAATATAACACTATAATAACTTGTCTGGAGAGAAGATACAATTTTTTATATATTTGTATGCATATAATCGTGCTGTGTATATTATGTATATATAATTATATGAAGATAGATAGGAAGAATACATAATGGAGACCCGATCTGAGGTGAGGTGGAGGTAATAGTTAGAATCCAGAAAATAAGTTGACAGCAGTATTATCAGGAAGAGCATGTGCAATGTTCCAAAGCAGGAGTAGGGCCTAACATGTTAGAGGCAGGGTTGCTGAAAGTGTAGAAACAACTTAGTAAAAATCATCCTCAAAATTTGCTTAAAAGGCAATAGAAAATGTTTTTAAATTGGACTCTAAAGTTGATGTCGGCAGTTTGAAATTCACACAGTGGGAAATAGTAGAAAGACTTAGAGGGATGGAGGAATGGACTTTGCAATTGTAAGAAGCTTTGTGGGCTTTTTGGGTAGGGGTTGCTTTCCCTTCTCCCAGTTCCTTCCCATCTGAAGCCACTCCCTTTATGTTTCATTAGAAAACAAACAGGTTTCTAAGGGATAATAATAAAATATAAAACAAAACATCAGAATTGGGCAAAACAGAGAAGAGCCCAAGAGGAAGCACATGTTGATTTAGAGGGTCTTGTTTTGGTGTCCTCTATCCCCTCTGATTCTTAGACTCTTCCCTTTTCTGCAGGGTTCCTTGGACTGAGGGATTTGATGGAGACATCCTGTATAGGGTTGAATGTCCAAGGTCTCTTTGCATCATAATATTTTGGCTGTGGGTCTCTGCTCCCATCTGTTGTAGGAGGAAGCTCAAGGAACTGATCTATGAGTATAGAAGAATGTTATTAAGAGTCATTTGCTACTTTTTTTTTTTTTTTTAAAGACCAGTATTGGTTTTACTCTAGGTCCCTAGGCTGTCTAGTCTCAGGTTCTTGGTCACCCAAGGAGTGTCAGGTATGGGTTCCATCTCATGGAGTGGTCCTTTGAGTCAAATCAGATATTGGTTGGTTTCTCCCACAGGCTCTGTACCACCATTGCACTAGCGTATCTCAGGTAGAACATCATTGTCAGGGTTTGTAGCTGGATTGGATACCTTCCTGTACCAAAAATGCTAGAACATAGGGGTGAAGTCTGTAGGCGTCAGCTTGACTTCTCCATGTTGAGTGAGTTGTGTGGGTATTATCTTCCATGAGTCTTCATCAGTTTGTCAAGAGCAACCTATTGTCTTGGCAACAGCTTGGATTGTGGATTCCCTTTGGCCAACAACTCAGGTGTATGTAACCCAGTTCTGGTATTAGAAACTTCATTTGGTGACGAGATGGTCAGTTGAGGTTCTGTCTCCTATTATTTGGCGATTTCACTTATATTGCCTTCATATATGTATATATTTTTGGGAAACTTACACTGTATTAGGTTTCTATACTACTCCTAAAATGCCCCTTAATTTTAGCTGTCTCCCCATATTTCCTACCTCATCTTCCTCTCCCCTGCTCCTCCTCACTTGGTCCTCCCATTCCAGCCCCTCTCCCATCCATCCATCCATCCATCCATCCATCCATCCATCCATCTGTAACTCTTATTCCCCTTTCCTGATAAGACCTGTCTGTCCTCCCTAGTCCCATACTCTACCTAACCCCCAGTTCTGTGAATTGTATCTTGATTGTTGTTGGCTTAGCAGCAAATATCCATATATAAACAAATGCAAACTACTTGTTTTTCTGGGTATAGGTTACCTCACTCAGGATGACTCTTCTAGGTTCAACCATTTATCTGCAAATTTCATGATTTTTTTTTAATGGCTGAATAATATTCCATTGTGTAAATGTACAACATTTTCTTTATCCATTCTTCTGTTGAGAGGCATCTAGGTTTTTCCAATTACTGGCTATTATGACTAACGCAGCAATGAACATGGCTGAGCTAGTGTCTCTGGTAGGATGAAGTGTCTGTCCATTAGGTACATGCCCAAGAGTGATATGAGTGGATCTTGAAGTAAATTCCCATCTTCCTGATGTCCATAGTGACTGTACAAGTTTGCACTCTTATCAGCAATGGATGCTTCTTCCCTTTAGTCCACATTTCTCACCAGCATAAGCGGTCACTTGTTTTTACTGATCTTAAGCTATTCTGATGGATGAAAGATGAAATTTCAAAGTCGTTTCAATTTGCATTTTTTTCATGACTAAGGATATTGGATATTTAAGTGTTTCTCAGCCATTTGAGTTTCCTCTTTGAGAATTCTGTTTAGATCTGTACCCCATTTTTTTAATTACGTTGTTTGTTTTCTTGATACCTTGTTACTTTAGTTCTTTATGTATTTTGTATACTAGCCCTCTGTTGGATGTGTAGTTAGTAAGAACTTTTTCCATTCTGTAGGCTGATGCTTTGTCTGATGCTGTCCCTTGCCTTGGAGAAACTTTTCAGTTTCATGAGGTCTCATTTATTGATTGTTGATCTTAGTGCCTGCACAATTGGCGTTCTGCTCAGGAAGTTGTTTCCTGTGCCAATGAGTTCAAAGCTATTCCCACTTTCTCTTCTGTCAGGTTCAGTGTATCTGGTTTTATGTTGAGGTCTTTGATCCACGTGGACTTGAGTTTTATGCAGGGTGATAAATATGGATCTATGTGTATTCTTCAAATGCAGACATCTAGTTTGACCACCATTTGTTGAAGATGATTTCTTTTTTCCATTTTCCAAAGCAGGTTTCCATAGATGTGTATATTTATGTCTGGGTCTTTCTATTTGATTCCACCGATCAATGTGTCTGGTTTTGTGCCAATGTCATGCTGTTTTTATTACTATAGCTCTGTAGTACACCTTGAAATCAGGGATAGTGAGACTCCCAGCAGTTTTTATTATTCAGGATTATTTTAGCTATTGTTTTTGGTTTTTTTTGTTTTTTTTTTGTTTTTTGTTTTTTTTTGTGTGTGTGTGTGTGTGTGTGTGTGTGTGTGTGTGTGTGTGTGTGTGTGTTTCATACAAAGCTGAAAATTGTCCTTTAAGATCTGTGAAGAATCGTGTTTGAAATTGGTGGGGATTGCATTGACTCTAGATTGCTTTTGGTAGAGTGGCCATTTTTACTGTATTAAACCCTACCGATCCATGAGCCTGGGAGACCTTTCCATGTTCAGATAACTTCTTTAATTTCTTTCTTCGGTATCTCAAAGTTTCTATCATACAAGTCTTCAGTTGCTTCATTAGAGTTACCTCAAGATAAATTATTTGTGGCTTTTGTGAAAGGTGTTGGTTCCCTGATTTTAAACCAGCCATTTGTCATTTGTATAAAGGAGGCTACTGTTTTTTCTGAGTTAATTGTGTATCCAGCTACTTCACTGAAAATGTTTATCTGTTGTAGGCGTTCCCTAGTAGATTTTTTGGGGATCACTTATGTATACCATCATATCATCTGCAAATAACAATACTTTGACTTCTTCCATTCCAATTTGCATCCCCTTGATCTCCTTCAGTTGTCTTTTTGCTCTAGTTAAGAATTCAGCCAGCTAGCCGTGGCTACAGAGTGCGTTCCAGGAAAGGTGCAAAGCTACATAGAGAAACCCTGTCTCGAAAAACAAAAAAACAAAACAAAAAAAATTCAGGTACTAGCCTGGCGGTGGTGGTGCACGCCTTTAATCCCTACACTTGGGAGGCAGAGGCAGGCGGATCTCTGAGTTCAAGGCCAGCCTGGTTTACAGAGCGAGTTCCAGGACAGGCTCCAAAGCAACACAGAGAAACCCTGTTTTCAAAAAAAAAAAAAAAATCAAGTACTATAGGTGTGGAGAGAATGGATAGCCTTGTTTTATTTCTGATTTTAGTGGAATTGCTTTGAGTTTCTCTCCATTTAATTTGATGTTGGCTATTGACTTGCTGTAAATTGCCTTTGTAATATTTAGGTATGTCCCTTGTATCCCTAATCTCTTCAGGACTTTTCTCATGAAGGGGTGTTGGATTTTGTTGTCAAAGGCGTTTTCTGCATCTGAGATGATCATGTGGTTTTTGCCTTTCCGTTTTATTTGGTAGATTACATTTATAGTTTTATGTAAGTTGAACTATCCCTGCATCACTGGGATGAAGCCTACTTGATCATGTTGGATGATCTTGGCTGTGTTCTTGGATTTAGTTTGCACAAGTATTTTACTGAGATTTTTACGTCTATGTTTACAAGGGAAATTGATCTGTAATTCTCTTTTTGTTGGGTCTTAAAGCGATTTGGGTACCAGGCCTCATAAAATGAACTGGACAATGTTCCTTCTGTTTCTATTTTGTGGAATTGGCATTAACTCTTCTTTAAAAGTCTGGTGGGAGTTGGGACAGAAACTATCTGGCTGGTTTTGGTTTTTTGTCAGACTTTTAATTACTGCTATTTCTCTAGGGGTTATGGGGTAGTTATGTTTGTAAGCCTGAGTGCCCAAGGCTTTTATTTCCTTGAGTCCTCTTCATTAGTCACCAGATCTCTTCTAGGATTTTCATTGTGTTCGTACCCTCTGGTCTAGCCAGTCAGCATTTCTGGTCTGTACCCTGCCTGTACTTTTGTTCACTATTGCTCATAACCCCCACCTCCGTTCTTAGGACATCCTGCGAAAGAATCTAAAATTTGCTGGGCGGTGGTAGTGCACACCTTTAATCCCAGCACTCAGGAGGCAGAGGCAGGCTGACCTCTGTAAGTTTGAGGCCAGCCTGGGCTACAGAGTGAGTTCCAGGAAAAGCTCCAAAGCTACACGGAGAAACCCTATCTTGGGGAAAAAAAAAAAATCTAAAATTTTCATTCCATTTCCCTCCTTAAAATACTTCAGTAGTGGGCTGGAGAAATGGCTCAGCAGTTAAGAGTGCTGCTCCTCGAGAGGACCTGAGTTCAATTCCCAGCAACCACATGGTGGCTCATAACCATCTATCATGGGATCTGATTCCCTCTTCTGGCATAAAGGTATACATGCAGGTAGAGCACTCACATAATAAATAAATCTTTAAAAAAAATTTAAAAATACTTAAGTAGTTTCCCATTATGATGTTTTAGACAGGCCATAATAATCTTTAGATACTCTCTACATATGCACATATATTTGCTTTTTTTCTACTTTTGAAATTTTTTATTGGTATACAATATGGATATGGTGTATAAAATGATAGTTTTTACTATGGATACTGCCATCCATGTATTGATGTACTTTGGTCGCATTTATTCCAATACCCACACTACTCTCTTCCCTCTTCCACTGGTCCTCTTTTCCAAATAGTCATCTACTTTGATGTTTTTTCATCTAGATTCCACATATATGAGAACATACTACAACATTTGTTTGTGAGTCTAGTTTATTTCATGTAATATCATTTGCCAATTCCATGTATTTTGCTGAGGATGTGATCTCGTTCTTTATGACCAACCAATACTCTGTTTATATATATATACATTATAATCCACTCATCTGCTAACGAGCATCGAGGCCAATTCCATAACTTTACTGCCTTGTAAATAGTGCATGCAGTATTTCTCTGAATGGCTTGTAAGTTACATACATGAATGTCCCTTTATCCTAATATTCCTGTTTTTCTAAAGAATGGGCTTGTGTAACTGTGATGTAATCATTAGGGAAATTGACATTGGTGCACAATGTGTGATTTACAAGTGCCCTCAAGATGTCTTAACCAGCTCTTCCACTTCCAGCAGATCCAGTCCAGAAAGTATCTGTTTATTTTTCAGTCTCAGACTAGAACAGTTGACTAGCACATGTCTGTCACCACTTTGGCACTTCTGAAGTAAGTGTTTTACAGACTGACCCTAAATGTCTTGGTTGTCACTTGGTTCAGATTGTGGACTTGGCTAGAATTACTAGATGGTCTGTTTGTCGGTGGTTGTATCTGAGGTTTGTCCAGTTACAGCTCATTTTGATCATTGCTTAGGTCGTCTTCCCCCCACCCACTACTCTTTACTCAGTAGTTTTCCTTTTTTCATTAATTTGTAAGAAGATGCTTTGAAATCCTGGAAGCATCCTCTTCCTAGTAAGCTTGTCTGAATCTACCGATGCTTCTCTTCTGACTCGGTTATTCCTATGGTGATTATAAAATCATTTCCTTAGTTTATTAGGTGGCGTTTAGTAAGCAGGTATTTTCCCTTGGTCTGTTAGTACAGCCCCCACAGGTTCTTATTCAGTTCTTCTTCCTTCCTTGTTACCATACTCAGGTTTTCCCCGAGTCATCCAGTGAGGACATTGGTGGTCGGCCTTCTGTCTTCTTTTTAGTACTCTCTGGTGTAAAAAGAACACCCCAGTCTTATCATTTATCTTCTTTTAAAGTCAGGTGTTTCTGTAAGGAACTTTTGGGGCCCACTGCTTTCATCCATTATTTCTGGAGCTCTGGAGATAATTTTGTTTCCTGAATGCTGTCAACAATGACCAGCTTAGTTAATGAGCAACCTTGCAGTTTGTGCCCCTCACTTGGACAGAATATTCAAACTTCTTTCTTGGTATGTAAGATTGCTTCAAATCCGAAGCTTGGCTTCTCTTTCTCGTCTTCCTTTAACACACTATTCATTTTCACCATTGAACCTCCATCCATTCCCTCAGCACGTGAAACACTTTGTAAAAATCCTAGTTTCAGGGTTGGGAATTTAGCTCAGTGGTAGAGCGCTTGCCTAGCAAGCACAAGGCCCTGGGTTCGGTCCTCAGCTCCGGAAAATTAAAAATAATAATAATAATAAAAATCCTAGTTTCTCACATAAGGTCTTGGTGTTTATTCTTAATGTTATTGCGTAGTGCAAAACCTTACCTGTCATGTAGGTAAATTCACTCCGAAATTAGATGACAAGAGTTAATGCAGTAGTATTAAGATATGGCCCTCGGGGCTGAGAAGACGGCTTGGGACAGTAAAGAGCTGCACAACAAATATGATAATGTGAATTCAGATCCCTAGCACCCATGTCTTAAAAAAAAAAAAAAAAAAAAGCCGGGTGTGGTAATGTGTACTTGTAGTCTGAGCACTAGATAGAATGGGCACTGGCAGATCTGGGCTAACCAGTCTAGATTAAATGGAGACTTCAGGGCCAGTTAGAGACCCTCTCTCAGGAAACAACAACAACGAACCATGGAGGCATCAAGCACTAAGGAGGCAGAGGCTGGCAAATGTCTGAGTTCGAGGCCAGACTGGTCTACATAGCAAGGTCTGGGCCAACCAGGGCTACTTAGACCCTGTCTCCAAAAAAGGGAAGGGAGGCTCTGGAAATGGCTTGTAGTTTGAGAGCACTTCTTTTCTTGCAGAGGACCCTAGTTCAGTTCCCAGCACCCGCATGGCAGTGCATAACCAGCTACAATTCCAGTTCCAGGGGACCCCAGGCCTTCTCTGGCCTCAGACGCCAGGCATGTGTGTTGTGTGCACAAGTGCACGCAGGCAACCTTTCATACACATAAAAATTCACTTTAAAAAGTGTAGAAAATGGCCGGGCGGTGGTGGCGCACGCCTCTAATCCCAGCACTCGGGAGGCAGAGCCAGGCGGATCTCTGTGAGTTCGAGGCCATCCTGGGCTACCAAGTGAGTTCCAGGAAAGGCGCAAAGCTACACAGAGAAACCCTGTCTCGAAAAACCAAAAAAAAAAAAAAAAAAAAAAGTGTAGAAAATGACATCAGTGCAGATCGTGAGTGAACACATGCACACCACACAGACAAAAAAAAAAAAGTGCCCCTCACCTTAAAATGGGAGGGGATCCAAGAAAGGGTTAAAATGACCCTCTGTGTTAAAACACAATAAGCAGTATGTTGCCACAGGAAAAGCTAAATAAGGCAGCCTGTGGTTTGAGTCCAAAGGGTGAAACACTGCAAGAAATACTAGGTGGCGGTAAGGGAAGTGATGTAGTATTTGAAGAGACGTGTGCAATTACACAGATGAATGAACACAGGATGAGGCTGAGGCAATACAGAATTCAAGAGTTGTTGGTAAATGAAGTGATGGGATTTGCTGAGGCTGAAAAGTTGGTATCTGATAATAATGCCCAGGCAAAGAGAGGGTATGAGATTTAAATATTTCTTCTTACATCCCGGAGCACCTCTTCCCTGGCTTAGGTTATATTTTTACCTAGGAATCAGAGTACAACTGTAGCTTAATAAATCCATTGCCATTCAAGGATACAGCGTTTCCCACTGGAAGCATAAAACAAGGCATGTCGTTATCCCTTTTCTTTGGAGACAGAGTCTGACTTGTGTAGCCTGGCTGATCTAGAACTCACTACGTAGACTCAGACTCAGATCTCCCTGCTTCTACCTCCCAAGTTCGAGAGTTAAAGATGTGTGGCACCGTGTTCAGTTACACCTTTACCTTTTTTTAAAATAATAATATATTTATTTTTACTTTATATAAATCGGTGTTTTGACTGCAAGTATGCCTGTATGCGGTAATCAGATCCCCTAGAACAGGAGTTACAGACAGCTGTGAGCTGTCATGTGGGTGCTGGGCATTGAACCTAGGTCCTCTGGAAGAGCAGGTGCTGGGCATTGAACCCAGGTCTTTTGAAAGAGCAGCCAGTGCTCTTAACCACTGAGCTATCGCTCCAGCCCCCACCTTACCCCTTAAAAGCAATTCTTGGTCTTATTTGTTTTTCTTGGTTAAAAGCCTATACCCAGGGCCTAATCTAGTGGCATACTTTTCAATCTCAACACTCATGAAGTAGAAACAGGAAGACCAGGAGTTAAAAACCAGTTTGAACTACATCAGACGTTCTAAACTAATCTGGACTGCATAGACACACCCTGTCTCAAGCACTTAAGACAAAAATTCCCAACCCTAAACCAGAGTGGTAACATATACCTGTAATCCCAGAACTCAGGAGGCTGAATCAGGAGAGTCATTAGCTCAAGGCTAGTGTGTCTCAAAACAAGCTCACAAAAACTTAGTAGCACAGGAGTTTGCATAACACACATAAACTAAACGTGTACAAAATATAAAGAATAGCTGCCCCGGCCAGTGGGGTGTCAACGGGGATGACCCACCTGCGGGAGAGAATGAGAGGGATAGGGGAGACACGAGAGAAGACAGCAAGACAGTGTGTTCTGATCAAGCTGCAAATTTTACTCTCCTCAGCAAGGCTTATATAGCATGGGAGGGGGAGGGAAGGAGGGAAGGAGGGAAGGTGTCCTGAGGCTGCTAGGTGGTAAGGTCACTGGTCAGGGCCCATTGTTCTGTTGCTATGCTACCTGACCTGCCTGACCTGTTCTTTATCTTTGGGGGCATCTGGTTTAGGGCAGGGGCTTGTTCTCTGGCCTAGCTAATACTTTTCCATGGTCCATGTTTGGTCTCTGATATCTCCCCCTTCTATACGTATAGCAAAACAAAGAAAGGAGGCCCAAATTTTCACCGTGACAGGAGAAGGGTGACAGAGGCTCTATCCCTGATAAGTTCCATTGTTAACTGTCGGTCCATGTAGGTGTCCCCACATGCCCCGAAGGAAGCTGGAACGATGCAGTTTTTTACAGGGGGCGGGTTTGAATTCGGGAGGAAAGGGTATAGGGTCTGCATAACCGCCATGCAATAGAGCATGTCATCTAAGGCACCCAGGATGGTGGAGCACTTTAGTCTCCCTGCCTTCTGCAGTCCCGGCTGCACCCTCAATCCCCTATGCGGTGGGCTCCAGCTCCCAGGCACAGGTGCATCCTCCCCTGGGCAGAGGGGCCTGTGCTGATACAGAGTCTTTATCTGGTTCATCGAGACCACTATCATGGAGATCGAGGTGATGGTAATGAACCTGAATTTGTTTTGCCTGAAGTTTGGCCAGCTGACCGCACACAAATCGAGTTAGTCGAGACAAGGCCCAAGGGCCGAATGTCAAGACAACAATGAGGCCAACCAAGGGTCCCAGAAGGACGGCAGGAAGGTGGTTAGCCAGGGAGATGCAGAGAACCAATTTTGGAACCAGCCTAGCTCTTGATCTCTTTCTTTTTTGCGCTTCTCTAAGCCTTCCCGGACCTTGGCCATGCTATTCCTTTCTACTCATGTATGATCAGTATAAAAGCAGCACTCTTCCTTAAGAGCGGCACAGAGACCTCCTTGCTGTGAAAAGAGGAGGTTGAGTGTAGTGGGTAGCCATTCCAGCTTTGATCTGGAAGTTCCAACCCCCATTGAGACTTTGGCAACTGTCACGCCTACAAGGCGGGGCCAAGGGAGGCGCCTGGGGACCCGAGATATGGGGCAGATTCCAAATGCCCGGCTAGCTTAGTCGGTAGAGCATGGGACTCTTAATCCCAGGGTCGTGGGTTCGTGCCCCACGTTGGGCGCCAGATATTGGTGAAATTATTAAGGCCACTCCACGTAGTTAAAAGGAGATTTATTTAATGGCGTAACTTACAAATTAAGGGATAGGTAGGTCGCGGAGTCTGGGGAAGGTGTATCACAGTCCAGCGGTGTTCTCTGGAGCTCTGCTCGGTCCACCTCCACTATCCAGGGTCCCGCAACAGCGCGCACGCGCCCATCCAGATCTCGGGTCCCCAGGCGCCTCCCTTGGCCCCGCCTTGTAGGCGTGACAGTTGCCAAAGTCTCAATGGGGGTTGGAACTTCCAGATCAAAGCTGGAATGGCTACCCACTACAGTTGAGCCCTCGGCGGTTTTGGAGGACCACCTCTGAAAGGGAGGTGAGGGAGGATTCAAGGGCGGAAATGCCTCGCTCAAGCTGCACTATATCTTCATCTATGGAAATTCTAAGCTCTGAATAATGTTGATTAGATAAAACCAGGGAAGCTATGCCAGTGCCGGTCCCTGCAGCCCCGACCCCCAGGAGGACAGCCAGAGTGACTGCAGTCACGGGGTGGGGCATCCTACGCTTTCCTCCCTCCAATAAATTTTGCAATTGTGGGCAGTCTGACCCCACCCCCAGAGAAGAAAAAGAAAATTTGTAAGTGGGAGATATAAACTGTAGTCAGGATGTATTCCTCCCAGTCCTTCTTGGCTTGTGGGCGTTGGCAAATGTTGATCGAGTGCCATCACCGCCAGCGTGATCTCCTAAAGCTTATGAGAACCTTCTTAATAGACAAAATCTTAGACATGTTAGCAATATAACAGTGGTGAACTTTATCAGAGCAAAATTATGAGTCCTTGGAGCCTCAACAAAACATCAGGATAGCCAGAGAATGATTTATTTATTTATATATGTGTTATTTATATATCTCTCAAGTCTCATATATATTTTGACAAAAATTAATAAAATACATTTAGAACAGAATTATTAGTTCTAATCATATTTCTATAAGTTTTGATGAACAGCTCATCAAAAGGATCTGGAATTGTATCAATTTATTTATATTCAAGGCTCAATATTTAAGAATCTAGAGGTAAATAACAGCCTATATTCAGACTGGCAGCTTTAAAGCACCTTTGTCCTGCAGCTGCCAATATATGGTGTGACCAGGCAATCCAGGATTCATAAAGGTGGGTCAATGTCCTATAAAGACATGTATCCTCCTCCTGACATTATGAAAACATCAGGACCTTTTTAAATATCAGTGAGGAGATCATAGAGGCTTAGGTGTAACTTTGTGACTTGGCCTGGTGGTGATGAGGAATACCTGTAGTGGAGGATATGAAAAATTAAGCACCAATTCTTAAGAGCTCTTGAAGTATATGTAAGGCTGTTGTCTATATATGAGCTCAAGGCATTCCTAAGATTAAAAAGCAGTGAAAGAAATGGTGTATTATTATTATTATTATTATTATTATTATTATTATTATTTTTTTTTTTTTTTGGTTTTTCGAGACAGGGTTTCTCTGTGTAGCTTTGCGCCTGTCCTGGAACTCACTTGGTAGCCCAGGCTGGCCTCGAACTCACAGAGATCCGCCTGGCTCTGCCTCCCGAGTGCTGGGATTAAAGGCGTGCGCCACCACCACCCGGCTTATTTTTTATTTCATAACCATGAATCATAAGGACATAAGCCTCGTGGGTAAGCTTCCATAGGGAGAGAATTTATAATTGTTGGACAGACATAAGAAAAGGTTTCAGTATATCCTATAGAGCTATTTGCCATTCTATAGACTCCCAAGTTTCATAGTTTGATATAAATATAATATCATCTGTACAATAAATGTATTGTGAGATATATGTACATACATATACATGTATACATACATATAGGTTGGGGGACTGTGAAGAAGCTATAATTGACAGTTAGTTTTGATAGTTAATCTGTATATATAATGAGGAACTTTGTTCAATGAATGAGTCCTGGATAAACAGAACTCGCATTTTCTGCTCTGTATGTCAGCTTTGGCCTCCATCATGGTAGGGTGAGTAGGCAAGCTAAAAATATTTGAAATGCTGACAATCTTTAGGTTGAGGAGGTATGGTCAAGAAGAAATCTTGTATATCTATGACTATTTTTTTTTTTATTTCTGGGGATGGCCCTGGGAGATGGCAAGCCAGGCTGTGAGACTTTCCTTGGCTTTAATAAATTTTATTTAATTTTTTAAGGACCTGTAACAGTCTATAAGCCTGATTTTCCTAAATAAAAAGATATTGGGGTTATATAAGGGCTGGTGGGGGACTTTATATGCCCAATATTTAAGTTTTTCCTTCACCAGACAGGTAACAATTATAATTTTCTCAGCATTTAAAAGCCATTGTTTGATCCAGATAGGAGCATTAGATTTTCCTGACCTTCTGGCTACATTATTAGCTTGACCTAGGCCTGTAAGAGAAGAAGAAGTAATAGTCATCTTAAGTACTTGGCCAATCTTTTTTTGAAATATAAGAAACATTTGTGTTTATGTCTAGCAAGCCAATTATCTTCTTTCCCTATATTTTAAGTGTTTAGTTGTTTGGAATATTTAATTTTCTGAACCCAGAAGGCCATATCACTAGAATCCATACCAGCAGCTCCCTTAGGCGCTGCCCTGTATGAATCTGAATTGTACAATGATCTTAATCTCTCCAGTAAAGTCAGAATTGCACATCCCTAGGGCAACTTTGTACAGCCAAGGAGCTACGACCTATAATTAGCCCCAGTGTCCCTTCTGAGGAGGTCCATAGACTTTTGTATTAAGGTATACATAAGTTTATTTTTAAAGCCTGTATATCTCAGACCTCAATAAAAACTTTATCCATAGATCTAACTTAGGCATCCATCCTCAATATCTCTGGGTTATTTACTGAGATTTATGTATCATTTATAACATATCTAGACGTTTATATGTTATATTTCTCTATCCCAATTACTTGCATTACATATGTAATAAATTATTTCTTAACGTTCTTAAACATTCTTTATATCTAATCCTTTATATCCTATAAAAACTTTACATCTAAAAGCATTTTTGTATTTATTTATCAGGAGATATAGGTGATTGATTACTGAGAGCAGCCAATGTGGTGAATTCCTTTAAACAAAGGAGTAGTCAAAGTTTATTTTGAAATCTGTTTGGCAAGCTACCTTTTCTATGAATTTGGATAGCAAGGCAAATTATCTTTTAGGCCTGGTAAAGGGGGATATAATCTAAATGATCTCAATGAATAGTTTGGACAAAACCCTGGCAATAAGGGGTATGGCATTTTTGTCCAAAGGTTAAACATTTTAAATGCTAGGGGGCTAAGTAATGAATTGATTATATGAAATTTAGCATACTCAGCATGTATATAAATACAATTTTGCATACATTAGAGAATTTGATCATTTATGATGATTAACCCTTAATTTGTATCCTAATAATTATCTCTAATAGCTTATAGCTTAAGTACAACTTATTCTTAACAGTTTACAGTTTAGGTCGGCCAATCAATCAATAAATTTTATTTCTTAATTATCTGTAATTAAAGTTATTCTTAACAATTTATGTTAGTTGCCCTTATAAGCTTAGAACTTAGGTTTTTATGCCCATCAGTTTAGCCTTAAAAATACTGTTTGTACTGAAGTTATTTTAATATAGAAACAGGAACTCTTATTCAAAAATATAATATATGAGGAGAGTAACAAATTAATAAATCCTTTAAGGAGTATCATGAAATGAGATAAGCATAGTAAAACAAAGGAGGTTTTTTTTTTGTTGTTTTTTGTTTTTTGTTTTGTTTTGTTTTGTTTTGTTTTGTAGCAGCTGCACCCAGTCTGTATCAAGCCAGATAGCCACCGGAAATGGCAAGGTGAGGAGAAGGGTGGAGATGACTCAAAGGCAGAAGAGAGCTGAGATGCAGATAGCAGATAGTTAGGTTCAGAGGGAAGAAGGTAGATGTTAGGATTCCAACCCCCAAACGTCTTCCGGGGTCTGTTGAATCCATACAGGTCTAGCAGGGCGTCCCCTAAGCAGGACCTGTTTTTGCGATGAGTTAACTGCAGTTCTTGTACTTGGCCAAGATTTTTGTAAATTACCAAGAACTTAAAAGTCAACCCAGAAAGAGGAAAGAGAGAGAAAAAAACATTTTTTAGGAGAGCTGGGAGTTGCCATTAGTTTTTAAACCGGCTCTGGCTGTGGCGCTTGCATTGTTATTTAAATGATGGCTGCTGGAGAGAGCTCCTAGTTAGCAATTTAGAAGTTTAGGCTCAAGTTGGTCCTTAGATCCATTTAGTTTGAGCACAAAAAAAAAAAAAAAACCTGTTTGTAGCAGGACACTGCTGCTACGGAGAACATAGTGAACTTCATCAACTCTAGTTTACACTCTCAGGAGGTCTGGTAGTGTGATAATATTGTGTTACCTCCTTGTAAGACCCTGAATGAAGTAAGGGCAGGTTTCTCCCTAAAAGGGAGGGGTTAGAATCTCTGCCCCTTATCATAGTCTGACGGTAAATGAATTTCATAAGGTTGGCAGCTTTTAGGGGTCTCCTAAATCTTTTTTTTACTTTTTTTTTTATATAAACCTTTAGGATATCATTAACATCAATCGTCCCTTCTTGGGGAAACCAGGAACAACAGTCCTCTAAGTGACTAAAGAATTTGTTGAGGTTTTTTTTTTTTTTTTTTTTTACGAACCCTTATCCCTCCTGTCTTGAGGGCCTCTTTAAAGCCCTTAAGGAAAAGGTAATAGGAAGAACTTCCCCATCCTATGGTTAAGCCTAAATTTAGACTAACCTCGTCCTTCCCGCTCTCCACCGGATCGTCAAGAAAGGGCGTCGAGTCTGGCGGTCTCAACGGACGATCACCAAAAATCTCCACCAGACGTCTGGGCTTTCCTGGAGAAGGACGTTCAACTCCCAACAAGGCGAGGGTCAAGCCACCATGTTGGGCGCCAGTTGCCCCAGCCAGCGGGGTGTCAATGGGGGCGACCCACCTGAGGGAGAGAATGAGAGGGATGGGGGAGACACGAGAGAAGACAGCAAGACAGTGTGTTCTGATCAAGCTGCAAATTTTATTCTCCTCAGCAAGGCTTATATAGCATGGGAGGGGGAGGTAAGGAGGGAAGGGGTGCACGATGTGAAGGTGAAGGGCTATGTGCAAGTCGTGAGGCTGCTAGGTGGTAAGGTCACTCACTGGTCAGGGCCCATTGTTCTGTTGCTATGCTACCTGACCTGCCTGACCTGTTCTTTATCTTTGGGGGCATCTGGTTTAGGGCAGGGGCTTGTTCTCTGGCCTAGCTAGTACTTTTCCATGGTCCATGTTTGGTCTCTGACAAATAGCTACATAAAGGCACTGGAAAAAAAAATTGGACAGAACTGAACCTTTGAAAGATGGGAACTGCACTGTATAAGAATAGTTTATTTGGCTTTTCTATGAGAGTCTTCTTCGGTCTGGAATCTAAGGAGAAAGCCGTAATTATCGTTTTATAAAATGGACCATGGAGCTTCCAGGGTGACGGGATTCTGAGGGAGAAATCTCAGAAAGAAAGGAGGCCTTTGCCAGGTGGTGGTGGCACATGGCTTTAATCTCAGCACTTGGGAGGCAAAGGCAGGCAGATCTCTGAGTTCAAGGCCATCCTAGTCTACACAGCGAGTTGTAGGACAGCCAGGGCTACAAGCCTGTCTCAAAAAAAAAAAAAGGAGGAAGAGCCCCAAGATTGTACATGAAAGATTCAATTTAGATTTTGTCTGTCTCTGAGATGCCTGTGTACAGGGAAGATACCAAGGGTCCATGTAAGAAAGAGTTGGAGGGATGAAAGAGCCTGACAGATATCTGAGCTGCCCTCAGAGAGAAGACATTCTAGAGGTGGAGTCCTGCTGGGTGAAAGGGCTGGGGGACATTTAGGCCCTTTCATGAAGGACACGATCCAGACTAAGGGTTAAACTCACATTAAGAGCAAAACCGGAACAGACCTGTCACATGAGTAAATGAAGCTTCTGGGAGTTCAAAATGAAGCACTAATCATTTAGTGTGTTAGAAAAGGTGACATTCCCCAGATTAATGTAATAGAATCTAGAGATTCAATAATTTATCCACAATGCCCAGCATAAAATTAAAAAACAGTAACTCAATGATGGAATTTGTAAACCAAGATTTAGTTTTCCAGTACTGGGGATCAGTTGAACTCAGAGCCTTGTACTGTTATGCCCAGATCTCGGGGACCCCCAAAAGACCATCATGGAGACCAAATCCCATATGTAAAAGCAAAGAGCCTTTATTTCAAGCTCCAGAGCTTGGTCCCTCTGTCTGTCCAACACAGCGGTGAGAGCAGAGAGCCCTGAGCTCAGGTGGGGCAGAGTTTTTATCAGAGCAGAGGCTGGAGTGAGGGGATTTCCAGGGTCCAGGACCCTGATTGGCTGACCATTGTCTAGGGGTATCTGTAAAACAAAAAATAGGTGTGTGCTAGAC
This sequence comes from Peromyscus californicus insignis, assembly GCF_007827085.1. Lineage (NCBI taxonomy): Eukaryota > Metazoa > Chordata > Mammalia > Rodentia > Cricetidae > Peromyscus > Peromyscus californicus. The sequence continues at coordinate 106,489,888 of NW_026294573.1, forward strand.
TCAAGGACATCTGGGGCCCCTTCACCGTACATGCTAGGCAAATGCTCTTGTTGTGCCCAGATCGTGACCCCCAGAGAGACCACCAAAGACGAGCATGCCGGAATGCAAAAGCAAGGTTTAATTCTGGATATCCAAAAGCAATACAAACCTAGGCAGGGACTTCGTCCAATACATCCAACGCAGTGGAGGCTGGAGGAAGCACCCGCCTGTCTGCAAGCTTAGCTTTTAAAGGGAAAAATCACAAGGTTACATCGTTTAGGGATGCTAGTACGGGTACAATTCTGATTGGCTCACTTCTAGGGACTTCTAGAAATTACTTGCAAGGGAGTGGTTGCCCGCCACTATTTCTCATTGGCTGCCCTCAGGTGGGGGCATTTTTATGGTCAGTTACCCTGGAAATCAGGGAGAGGACATTCCATAGTCTGGCAGGCATTACCTCGTGACTATCTTGTGACTCTGTACTTTTACACTTCCTGGTTTCTGGAATCTGAACTGACTGGTTTTAGTAACTCATGGCCTGTACCTAAAAGGAGATATCTCAGGCCTTAGTTTTAGGGTGAAAGCATTTTGGTCTTATTTCTAAGATGGCTCATTTAGGTCTCACACTCTACCACAGAGTCACATCCTTATCCCTCTTCTCACTTTTAATTTTGAGACAGAAGTAACTAAATTATTCAGACTGGTCTTAGTATTTTCTGGCTTCAGCCTCCCAGGTAGGCCAAAGTACAGGCCTGCCCTACCAAGCCTGGCTTGGAGTTTAAAGATATTATTAGAAATATATTTGTAGCCGGGCGGTGGTGGCGCACGCCTTTAATCCCAGCACTCGGGAGGCAGAGCCAGGCGGATCTCTGTGAGTTCGAGGCCAGCCTGGTCTCCAAAGCGAGTTCTAGGAAAGGCGCAAAGCTACACAGAGAAACCCTGTCTCGAAAAAACCAAAAAAAAAAAAAATATATATATATATATATATATTTGTAAACTCAAAAAAAATGGTTACAGTGAATAAGCAGAAGTTTCAAGCTGAGACATGGGAAATGAAACAGAGGGGATGGAGGGACCTATTTGAAATCCTAGAACCGCAAATAAAATGTTTGAAAGGAAATGAGAAGTTCAGCAACCCTTGAAAACAGACTGGAGAAGCAGAAGGAATGACAGCAGGATGAAAACAGTGCCTCTGAGGTGCATGGCTAGCACTGAAGTGGGAGCAGAAGGCCTCAGTGTGCACTGGGTGGGAGCAGAAGACCTCAGGGTGCACTGAAGTGGGAGCAGAAGGCCTCAGTGTGCACTGGGTGGGAGCAGAAGGCCTCAGTGTGCACTGGAGTGGGAGCAGAAGGCCTCAGTGTGCACTGGGTGGGAGCAGAAGGCCTCAGTGTGCACTGGAGTGGGAGCAGAAGGCCTCAGGGTGCACTGGAGTGGGAGCAGAAGGCCTCAGGGTGCACTGGAGTGGGAGCAGAAGGCCTCAGGGTGCACTGGAGTGGGAGCAGAAGACCTCAGGGTGCATTGGAGTGGGAGCAGAAGGCCTCCAGGGTGCACTGGATGGGAGCAGAAGGTCTCAGTGTGCACTGGATGGGAGCAGAAGGCCTCAGTGTCCATGGCTAGCACTGGAGTGGGGGCAGAAGGCCTCCAGGGTGAATTGGCAAATGCCTAGCAGGGATTAATTTTTTTTAAGGGTTTTTAAAAGAATTAAAGATTGACATGAACAGCTTAGGCCAGTACTTTAGCATTTAGAAGAAGTGGTCAGATGTGTTGTGTTGGGAGATACCTAGGGCGTGCCACATTTTTAAGTTGCTTATTTGAGCACCTGCAGTCTTGAAGCAGCTCAGAGTTTGGCTGGAGGGCGTTGCTGGAAGAGTGCTTTTGTTTCGTTTGTAGTTGAATCCACAAGGGAAGCAAAGTTATTTGATTGGTTGAAGTCTGGGCAATTGTCTTACCTGGGCTTTCCTGTGAGCAGTTCAAGAACACCCAGTTGGCTACCTGTGATTGCCTGAGCTAGTCTCCTTTTCTGTTTCTAAGGTCCCTTTTCTGGGCCTTCGAGTTGCTCCAGTCTAGTAGATTCTCGTTGAATTATTTTAGCATTTGAAAAAAAAAAAATCACAATTTACCAAAACTGATTCAAGATGAAGTTTAAAAAAAAAAAAATCTGAATATGTAATAAAGAAATTGAATCCAAACAAATATGACAAATATGACTCCCAGCCCAAATGGTCTTTTTGGTGAATTCTGTTAATATTTAAGGGGAGAAATGTTACTAGTACACAGACTCTTAGGATCCTAGCACAAAAAACTTTACAAGAAAATTGCAGACCAATAGCCTATATGAACATAGACAAATAAAAAAAAGCCAGTTGTATGAAAATATAGCAAATTGAATGCAGAAGTATATAGAAAAGATGATACCTCATCCCCAAAAGAGAATTATCCCAGGGATCCCAGGCCTGTTTAACTTTCACAAGTCAGTCAATGAGACAAGCATGTGGGCACAAACCTGTAACCCCAGCATCCTAGGGGCAGAAGCAGGAGGAACAGTTCCAAGGTCGTCCTAGGCTACAGAGGACCCTGTCTCAAACAAAACAAAATAAAGTCCATAAAATTTGGAATGTTAAGAAAATATGTGATCCGCTCAATAGATGGGGGGAAAGACAGTTGAAAAAAATTCAACACCCATTCATGCTAAAGAAGGAAAAAAAAAACTCTTAAAAACCAGAAATAAAAGAAAATGTCATTAATCTGACAGGAAGCATCTGTCATAGTTTGTGTCAACTTGACAGAAACGTGGACTTTAAGACGAGGTAACCTCAGCTGAGAATGGCCTCCATCAGTCTGGTCTCTATGCCTGTCTGTACTGCATTTTTTTGATTGCTGATTGACGTAGACGTGCCTATCATACGTAAAGCACCATTATCCCTAGGCAGGTTACCCTGGGCCGCATGAAAGGTATTCTCAGCAAGCAGGAGCAAGCAAGCCAGAAAATTGCATTCCTCCATGGTTTCTGCTTCCATTCCAGCCTCCAGGTTTCTAAAGCCTCCAGTTGCTGCCTTGACTTTCCCCTGATGGTGGACTTGAAAATAGAAAGCCAAACAAGCACATTTGGTCAGTGTTCTATCACAGCAAGAGAAAGCAAACTGCACCCACATCTCTGATCATTTCCAACCAAGACTAGTGATAAAGTTTGTCAATTCTCATCACTTTTCCATTCAGTCTTCTGTTAGAGCCTCAGGCTGGCATAAGGGAAGAAAAGGGAAAACAGCAACAACAACAGCAACAACAACAACAACAAAAACTGTAAGGAATGGAAATTAATAAAAGTCATAAAGTCACCAGGCGGTGGTAGCACACACCTTTAATCCCAGCACTCGAGAGGCAGAGGCAGGTGGATTTCTGAGTTGGAGGTTAGCCTGGTCTACAGAGTGAGTTCCAGGATAGCCAGGGCTACACAGAGAAACCCTGTCTCAAAAAAGAAGAAGAAGAAGAAAAAAAAAAAAGGTCATCAAGCCATGGAAGAAAGAAGAAAAACTATTCACAAATGACATGAATACTTACCAGAAAAGCTTAGGGGACCTACAGAAGTTACTAGAGCTAATAAGTGGATTTAGCACTGTTCTGTGATATGAGGTCAACAAACAATATCACTTGTATTCTGTATGGTAGCATCAATTTAAAAATGAAAATTCAAGAATAATTCTATTTACATTAGTAAGTAAGAACATAGAATAAATTTAATATAACATGTACAAGATATGTACCCTTGAAACTGTAAGGTGTTGCTGAGAGAAATCAGAGACCTCCTGCCGGGCGGTGGTGGTGCACATCTTTAATCCCAGCACTCGGGAGGCAGAGGCAGGCACATCTCTGAGTTAGAGGCCAGCCTGGGCTACAGATCGAGTTCCAGAATAGCCAAAGTTACACAGAGAAACCCTGTCTTGAGAAACAAAAACAAAACAAAACAAAACAAAAAAATTAGAGACCTAAATAAATTAAATAAATACCATGTTCGTGGAGTAGAAGACTCAGTTCTCTGATTTCATCTGCAGGCTCAATGCAGTCCTGCTATATAAATCCAATAGGCAGTTATTTGTTTTTGTTTTTTCAATTGGTCTGTTGATTTGCATTGCCTATGGAAATGTAAAAAACCTGGAATAGCCAATGCACTCTTTATAATGAGCAACAAGTTTGGACGACTCAATAATACCTGATTTCAAGATTCATCTGAAATCTGCAGTTATCCAGAGAAAGTGGTGTATACAGTTATAAACGTCAGGAAATAGGACCCGATGAAAGAGTCAGAAGTGGATCTACACACATGAACTCAAGTTTTTCTTATTTCTTTAGTTTTTAGATAGGGTCTCCACCATCCAGCCCTGGCTGCCCTGAAATCTATAGTCGTCTGCCAGCTGTGGTTTTAACAGCCTGACACTTTTTTTTTTGGTCCTGACAAATGTCCCAAGGTTATTCAGTGGAGAAAGGATAGGTTTTCAGCATATGGCGAGAGTACAGTTAGAAGTCTGGAAACAGTTTAGTGTTCTGTGTTGCAGCACAGAGTTAATTCGATACAAGCGTAGAACTAAGAGAAAAGCTAAAAGTCTAGTGACTCTAAAGGAAATATGGAGTAACTTCCAGAGGTGCTTTGCTGGATAGTTTTATGTCAACTTGACACAAGCAAAAGTCATTTGAGAGGAGGGAACCTCAATTAAAAAAATGCCTCAGCAGTGCTGTGGTTGGTGCATGCCTTTAATCCCAGCACTCAGGAGGCAGAGACAGGCAGATCTCTGTGAGTTCGAGGTCAGCCTGGTCTACAGAGTGAGTTCCAGGACAGCCAGAGCAGCACAGAGAAACCCTGTATTGAAAAACCAAAAAAATAAAAAATAAAGAAAAACGCCAGGCAGCCATGGCACACGCCTTTAGTCCCAGCATTCAGGAGGCAGAGCAATCTCTGAGAGTTCGAGGCCAGCCTGGTCTACAAAGTGAATTCCAGGACAAGCTCCAAAGCTACACAGAGAAACCCTGTCTTGAAAAACAAAACAAAACAAAAAAGAAAGAAAATGCTTGCATAAGATTGGGCTGTAAGCAAGCTTGTAGGTCATTTTCTTGATTAGTGATTGATGTGTGAAGGCCTAGTCCATTGTGGGTGGTGCCCTCCCTGAGCTGGTGGCCCTGGGTTCTATTAAAAAAAGAAAGAAAGAAAGAAAGAAAGGAAGGAAGGAAGGAAGGAAGGAAGAAAAGAAAGAAAGAAAGCAGGTTCTATTTAAAAAAAAAAAAAAAAAAGCCCGGTTTTGTGGCCGAAAGCCTTTAGTCCCAGCATTCAGAAGGCAGTAGTCAGATCTCGGTGAGTTCCAGACCAGCCTCATTTACGGAGCTAGTTCCAGGACAGTCAGGGCTAAACAGAAGAGACCCTGTCTTGGAAAACAGAAAGGCAAAACAAAACAAACGACATAGGTCTAAGCACGCCAGTAAGCAGCAGCCCTCCATGGCCTCTGCATCAGCTCCTGCCTCCAGGTTTCTGCCCTGTGTGAGTTCCCATCCTGACTTCTTTGGACGATGAACAGTGATTTGGTGGATGATGAATAGTGATTTGGAAGTCCCAACTTGCTTTTTTTTTTTTTTTAAAGATTTATTTATTTATTACACATAGAGTGTTCTGTCTACATGCCAGAAGAGGGCACCAGATCTCATTATAGATGGTTGTGAGCTACCATGTGGTTGCTGGGGATTGAACTCAGGACCTCTGGAAGAACAGCCAGTGCTCTTAACATCTGAGCCACCTCTCCAGCCCTGCTTTTTGATCATGGTGTTTCATCATAGCAATGGAAACCCTAAGTAAGATACCTGGGGAGAGGTAAATATTTATTAGAGGAAACAAAAATTGATAAATGGATTGGGGGACTCTGATAGGTTATATTTTATTAATATAAATTTAATGCTTGTCAAAAAACACCTTTAAGAAAATTGAACTGGTCAGCAGCAAACAGGAAGATGATATTTGGAATATATTGTGTCCAGTACACACACAAGTAAAAGATAGCAGTTTCACATTAAAAAAAAAAAAAAAGGATGTATGGTAGCTAAACACATGCAGATGTGTTCAGAATCATTAATTATATGGGAAAATAAAACTACAATAATTACGAGTTTGCTCCAAAGTTAGAAAGAAAAAGAAAGAAGAAAGAAAAAAGACAAGACAATTCGTACCCAGCGAATGTTGGTCAACTTTAGTTCTTTAATTCTATGAGTGGGGATGCAAACTGGTATGGCCACTTTGGAAAAGAGGAGATAGTTTCCTAAAAAAGTTAAAACAGAGGTTACTGCAGGACCCGGCTGATCTGGCGGAAGAGGTAACTGGTGTCTCCATTTTTCGAAATTCATTAAACTGTACACTTCAACTGTGTGCACTTTATAAACCGCACCACTCCAAAAGCGAGGCTCGAACTTCAAGGCAGTTTCCAAGGTGCCTTTGGGTCCCTACTGACAGCGGCGGCTCTCCGGATCAGAATCGAAACTGGATCCCCGCCCCCCGCGCCGCGGCACAGTTTCGATTTCCAGGCGCCGGCCCTGGCCGCTTTTCCCTCGGGTTTCCTTCTTAGAAAGTCCCCAGCGCGCTCATCCTGGGCGGCTGTTGGGGAGCCAGGGGGCTCATCGCTCGCGGGGAGCCACAGAATGACAGCTGAACAGCGGCAGAATCTGCAAGCATTCAGAGACTATGTCAGGAAGACGCTGGACCCCACCTACATCCTCAGCTACATGGGTCCCTGGCTCCAGGATGGTGAGTGGTCCCCAAGGCGGGCTCTCAGGCTCTCCACGTTGGTGTTAAAAAACAAAACAAAACAAAACAAAACCACTCAGGCAGAAATCAACTGGGGTCCGGTTCCTCCCCTTTTTATCCTCCTTTCTTTAGGTTAATTTGAGTAACCTAGGAACCCTGGGTTTGTGGCAGACCCCCAGGGCATAGTAGACTGGAAAACTGGACGGCATTTGGGTTTAGTGGGCAGGAACAGAGTTCCTGCAAAGTGTGCAAAATGTATAGTAACCTATGTAAAGATGCCCTTTTTTTTTTTTACTTTGAAAACTGGGGAAATCATCTGTTTCTTTTTCTAGACTGCTCTGTAATTCCCGTCGTCCTGGCATGAGAGATTGAGAAATAAGAATGTGGCCCCCTGTTGATTGCTCTACAGAGCAAAGCTTTGGGGCAAAGGTGGAGGTGAGGGCCTCATGAAACACAGGACTGTCAGACACAAAATGCTGTCAAAGGATGTTGCTGACAGGAAGCCCGTGGAGGAGTTCTCCCGACTCCATGCGTTTAGGGTTTTGTACAGTTGTTCACATCTAGCTTTTGAGACTTGATTGAGATGGTTTGTAGATTGTACTGGGTGCTTCCACGTGAGCAAACAGAGACTTCCTCCGAAGGGTGATGGGAGGTGGTGCGTGAAGGGAGTCCGGATGATAAAGAACATTTGGCGGTTACTTTTTGTTTTCTAAGTGCATGTTTGTCTTTCCTGGTGGTGGACGGGTGGTGCAGACTGCAGGTGAATTCCGGGGCTTCTTTGCTCTAAAGCCTAAACAGGTTGTGCAGTGAGCCAGAAAAGACCACCGAGGGGTCCCCACCCCCAGTTCTGCTAGGGAGAAGTAGAAAAAGACACCCTAATGACTCGAGTAGCTTGAATCCTGAAGACAGGAAACCCACCCAAGACATCTCTTAGCGTACAAGGTGGTGTGACTTCTCGTCTTTTAATCTTCTTAGTCATTTACATTCGCGTGCAGAGGAACGAGGTTCATTACGGCATTTTCATGCATTCCTGTTATTGTTCTCATTTATTCCTCTCTTCTGTTGCTTTCAAATCCCTGTTTAACCTGTCCCTCTCTGGATGGGTTCCTTCCCTCCCCCAATGGACCTGTCTTCTGCTTTCTTAGAACATGCATTCCATCACTCTCTCCCTTCCCCAGTCTAAGATATCTTCCTTCCCTTCAGGATGTCTGTTTTAGTTTCATGAATTTTAGGGGTTTTTTTCCCCCCTAGTTTTGTGAAGATGATGTGAAGTGAGTTTTTTTTTTTTTTTTTTTGATGTGGATTATGTTGAAAATTGCCTAGTATTAATTCTATCCATCTTGGGAGATCTTTCCATCTTCTACTGCTTTCATGAATTTCTTTCTTCGGTGTCTTGAAAGGTTGCACTGCAGTGGTCTTTCACTTCTTTGGTTAGAGTTTGCTGTTTGTTTGTTTGAAGTCATTGTGAATAGGACCCCCCTCCCTTCCTGTTTCTTCCTTGGCAAGATTGTTATTGGTATGTAAGCAAGCTACTGGTTTCTGTATGTTTATTGCGTATCCTGCCACTCTGCTGAACGTTTTTATGAGCGCTAGGGGTTTCCTGGTGGAGTCGTTGGGGTCTTTATAGGATTATATTGTCTGCAAATACAGATAATTTGACTTCTTCCTCTCCTAGTTGTGCAAATTTTATTTATGTCTCTTGTAGTATTGTTCTAGCTGCGACTTCAAGCGCTGTATTGAATAATGGTAGAAGGAACAGGCACCCTTGTCTCATTCCAGATTTGAGAGGAAATGCTCTCAGTTCCCCCTATTTAGAATGATGTTTGTAGGTTTGCCACTGTCCATGCAAAAAAACAAAACACAACAAAAAATCATAAAGAAGCACAAAAGACTCCAAATAGCCAAGGCTGTCATTAGCAGAGGGACAATGCACCCCATCAGATTGGCTGTCTATCAAGGAAACAAGTAACAACAAATGCTGACAAGAATATGGAGGAAAAGGAACCTTTTTCGTTGCTGTTGAGAAAATAAACTTGCTCCTGAAGAAATCACTATGGTGGTTTCTTAAAGCAAGCGAACAATCAAACCTGAAAATAGAACTACCGGATGACACAGCTGTGTACTGCTCTTGGACATAGTCCCAAAGAACTCAAATTCCAGCCTAGCACAGAGAGGCTTACACACCTGTTTGTCACCGCATTTATTCATGTAAGCCGGGTCGCAGTAAAGAACCCCTGAAACACTAGCTCTGTGGTTAGGGGGAGGTTTTATTATAGACATGAGAGAGCAAGCAGAAGTGTCTGGAAGAGTCTAGAGCAGAGATACAAAGAAGCAGGCTGGCCATGGCCATGGCGACTTCTTTGAAGTAGAGAAAATAGCAGGGAAAAGCAAGAGAACTTAATAGTGGGGGGTCGAGGCAGCATGGGGAGACGCCTGACAACTCACCAGGACTGGGAAACACAAGCAGCCCAAAAGTCCGTCGATGGATGAGTGGATGTACTGAACGTCATAAGCTGATTTTCTTCCTTCCTCCATGTGCTTGTCTATTTCACCATCAGAGTAATGCTAGCTTTGTAGAAGGTGTTTGCTGGTGTCCTCCCCTTCTAGTTTATGGAATATGCTGAGGAATACTGATTGTAGCTTTTCTTTAAAGGTTTGGTAGAATTCTACAGTGAATCTGTCTAGTTCTAGGCTTTTCTTTGTTGGGATACTTTTGTTTTTAAACTACTGTTTCTGGCTGATTTCTTGTTATAAATCTGTTTGTTTATATCCTCTTGATTAATTTTTTGTTGTTGTTTTGTTTTTTTGAGACAGGGTTTCTCTATGTAGTTTTGGTGCTTGTCCTGGATCTCGCTCTGTAGACCAGTGTAGCTAGAGTTTTCCTGCCTGGCCCACAGTCAGGACAAATCTCTCTCACCTGCCAGTCCCACAGCCGCTCAAACCCGACCAAGTAAACACAGAGACTTATATTGGTTACAAACTGTATGGCCGTGGCAGGCTTCTTGCTAACTGTTCTTACAGCTTAAATTAATCCATTTCCATTAATCTATACCTTGCCACATGGCTCATGGCTTACCGGCATCTTTACATGCTGTTTGTCATCCTGGCGGCTGGCAGTGTCTCTCTGACTCAGCCTTCCACTTCCCAGCTCTATTCTCCTCCTTGTCCCGCCTATACTTCCTGCCTGGCCACGGGCCAATCAGTGATTTATTTATTGACCAATCAGCAACGCATTTGACATACAGACCATCCCACAGCAGACCAGGCTGGCCTTGAACACAGAGATCCACCTGTCTTTACCTTCCAAGTTCTGGGATTAAAGGCATGCACCACCACCACCCCTGGGTCTCTTGATTAAATTTTCATAGGCTGTAAGTGTCTAGGACTTTGTCAATTTCATCTAATTTGTTTTAAGTACAAAATTTTGAAGTACCTCCTAATGATTCTGTGCATTTAATTGGACTCTATGATAACTTCCCTTTTTTTTATTTCTAATTTTGTTAATGTGGGTCTTTTTCTCTTCTTGTTAGTTTAGCTAGGGGTTTTAAAGCAATAATTTGGATTAAAAAATAAATCAGTAAAGAGTTGGTGGAAATAATAATAAATGCATGAAAATCCCTTGCCTCAGAAGTGAGGAGGAAGAAGACATACCATTTTATGTCTATAGTTTTAAAATGCTATCCAGAGGTTAAAGATAATGATATACACATTTAAAGATGATTATACTGGTTTCATTTTCTTTCTTTCTTTCTTTCTTTCTTTCTTTCTTTCTTTCTTTCTTTCTTTCTTTCTTCTTCTTTTTCTTCTTCTTCTTCTTCTTCTTCTTCTTCTTCTTCTTCTTCTTATTATTATTATTATTATTATTATTTTGATTTTTTGAGACAGGGTTTCTCTGTGTAGTTTTGGTGCCTGTCCTGGATCTTGCTCTGTAGAACCAGGCTGGCCTCAAACTCACAGTGATCCTCCTGGCTCTGCCTCCCGAGTGCTGGGATTTAAAGGCGTGTGCCACCACTGCCCGGCTCTGGTCTCATTTTCTAGAGAGGGATAAAAACATGCTTAGTAACTTAAACTAACTAGGAAACAGAAAATGAAAGTATAAGACAAGATGATGGAGGGAAGGCTTTTGTTAGTTTTGGGTTTTAGTCAAACATGTCTTTAAAGGTGCCAAGATGAGTCCATAGACAGAATTAGGATCTGTGGTGGTCTGAATAAGAATGGCCCCCATAAGAATGATTAGTCAGCAGGAAGTGGCACTGTTTGAAAGGATTAGAAGGATTAGGAGGTGTGGCCTTGTTGGAGGAAGTGTGTCACTGGGGATGGACTTGAGAAGCCAGGCCCTGTGTTGTCTCTTTCTCTCAGCTTGCTGAGCAGGATGTAGCAACTGCTCCAGTTCCATTTGTGCTGCCATGCTCTCTGTGTGATGATAATGAACTAACCTCTGAAACTGTAAGCCAGCCCCCAATTAAGTGCTTTCTTTCATAAGAGTTGTCTTGGTCATGGTGTCTTTTCACAGCAGTAGAACAATTACTAACACACCCATCTAGGGTTAGAATAAAAATAAAAAATAAAAATGAGATAGAGACATATTAAACAAATTAGATGAGAAAGCTAGAGACCCAATTTTAATACTAAAACATATCACACAGACATAAAGCTTAAGATTTCAAAGGAAACCGGGCGGTGGTGGCGCACGCCTTTAATCCCAGCACTTGGGAGGCAGAGGCAGGTAGATCTCTGTGAGTTCGAGGCCAGCCTGGGCTACAGAGTGACTTCCAGGAAAAAGGCGCAAAGCTACACAAAGAAACCCTGTCTCAAAAAACAAACAAACAAACAAACAAAACAACAACAACAACAAAAAACAAAAAGCAAAAAAAAAAAAAGATTTCAAAGGATAGCTAATTCACAATGCAGCTTTTTTTTTTCTTTCCTTTTTTGTTTTTTTTGAGACAGGATTTCTTTGTGTAGCCCTGGTTGTTCTGGAATTAGCTCTGTAGACCAGGCTGGCCTCTAACTCAGAGATTTACCTGCCTCTGCCGCCCTAGTGTTGAGATTAAAGGTGTGTACCACCACCACCTGGCACCACAATGCAGCTTTGTTGGGTATTAAATGTGACAGGACATCTTAAAACTCAAAAAACTGGGGTATTATCAAACATCTTATAAAAAAGCATCTTATCAAATTATTAAATTAGTTCATTAATGTTAATGAAGATATAGGTATCGTTTCATGTAGTAAAAATGACTGAGAGGCCACATATACACATTTGTACCTTATAAAATGAGATTATATCAACCTCCTTCAATCTGTAAGCTTTCTCAGATACTATACTACATAAATCTTTAGCAAATGTTCTAAGCACGGCTTATATAAATTTATTCTTTAATTTGTAGGTTCAGGACTCCAGGAAAATGTTTTGAGTCTGTTTCAGTTTCTATGTCTATATGATGGAAGTAATAATGTTTGAGGATTTTGAGACTAAATGTCCATGATACCAAATTAGTAGCAAGTATTCTGTGTCCCCAGAATTAATCATAGGACTTTTAAAAATTACTTACATAATTTCAAAACATCATACTTTGGGACCATGTGATGGCCTCATAGGTAAAGGCACTTCCTGCCAAGCCTGGAGCTGAGTTTGATCCCAAGGACACCCACATGGTGGAAAGAGAGAACCAACTCCTGCAAGCTGTTCTCTGGCCCAGCTCTCCGCACATCTGCCATGCCATACACATGCAACACACTCGTGCACGTACACACACACACACACACACACACACACACACACACACGCACACGTTCACATGCACACACTCAAAGAAGCAAATAAAGAAATAAAGAGTAGTCACAAAATAGTACATTTAAATAACTCTTAACCAAAAGAAAATCAAAACATTGCTAGCCACTTTAAAAGTAAAGCTACCAATTAACTCACATATTACACATTTAAGATTTCAGCTAAGCCTCCGAACAGAGGGAAAATTATAGCTTAAGTATATTAATTGGTAATTCAAAAGAATAAGCCTAAGGAATTAGTGAAATGGATTCTATTAAAACAAAGCAATTCAAACAAAAGACAATAGCAACCAGAAACAGTAATAACCAGAAAATCCCAAAGAAAGCAAATCAGCTAAAATAAAGGAAACAAAAATGTCCCTCTAAGTCCTGAAGCTAACAGAGTTCCTTCAGTCTTACTGCAAAAAGGTGCATAATGTTTTCATATTCCAGAACAAACAGTTAGAGATGCAACCTTTTCCTAAGACACAAAGGATTCTTACAAATTGAGTTCAAAAAGTGAGTCAACAACCCTTTCAAAAGAGAGGGTGTGGGATGCGAAGGGGAGATTTAGCTTAAAACATAGGATGTTAAGGGGCTGGAGCAATCAATGGCTCAGCAGTAGGGAGAATGTCCTGCTCTTGCAGAGGACTGGACTTCAGTTCCCAAGGCCCAAATCAGACTGCCGGTAACTCCAGTTCCAGGGGATCCAGCACCCTCTTCACATGCACATACCCGCACGCAGACACTACATATATGCAGAAGTCTTTAAAATACGATGATAAAAAGAGGAAACAAAGAAATCATTAAAAACAATTGAATTTGGATTGGTTTTGTCTCTGCTTTGCAAAGATTATTAGGGTTCAGCAAACTTCAGGTTGTAATGGGAAATACGTCTTCATGCATTGTGAGAAAGGCTAGGTTAGGATGCAGGTCTGTGCGTGTGTTAGATCTCCCCAAATTAGTTCATAGTTACACTACAGCCATGATAAAAAGATTTGAGGCTGGCCTGACAGTGGTGGCACACGCCTTTAATCCCAGCACTTGGAAGGCCGAGGCAGACTAGCCTGGTCTACAAGAGTGAGTTCCAGGACAGCCAGGACTACACAGAGAAATCCTGTCTTGAAAAAACAAAATAAAACAGAACAAAAACAAATAAACAACAAAACAAAACCAAAAAAACTTGAGTAAGTGGAAGACTGTATAATTTTTTTAAACTCTGGTTATTAGAGATACATTGGAGGTTTTTTCATCTCTACCTATTGAAGGGACTCTGGCCAGCTCAAGTGTGGTGCCCATGGCTCTGACAGACCGTGCCCTTCTCCCCCATTCCCTCTGGCTTCTTAAAAAACCTTTAGATTGCCAGGCAGTGATGGCGCACGCCTTTAATCCCAGCACTTGGGAGGCAGAGGCAGGTTGATCTCTGTGAGTTCTAGGCCAGCCTGGTCTACAAAGCGAGTTCCAGGACAGCTAGGACTGTTACAGAGAAACCCTGTCTCAAAACAACCAACCAACCAACCAACCAACCAAAGAAACCCTTTAGATTACATTCCTGAAGGTAGCCACCAAGTTCTATTTCCTTATTTGGCCACTTCCTCCTCCTGAGACTGACTACCGAGGTCCAGCTTCCAAAGTACTGAATGAAGTCCAGCAATCAGAAGCCCCCCTTTGGCTCACCTAATTAACATGCCCAATTAGAATGAAATATCTCATCTTAACATGAGGTTTCCCCTTTTACCATTATGAACCATTGTCCTGTGGGCCACATCTGTCTCCTCTCTATCCAGAGGCAGTCCTTTGTCCTCTGAGGCAAATATCCCTTCCCTTCCCCTTGTTCCCTCCCCTTCCCCCTCGTCCTCTACCTCCTGTCTTTGTCTCTTACACCTGTCCTCTGTCCCTCTGGGGCAAATAAATCTCCTTTGTGCTGAGAACTTGGTCTTGGAGTTCCTGAGCGGATGCTTTTCCTTTCACCTATCCCCCTCCATCCAGAAGGTTGTAATAAAGTTGGTTATATGAGGCTGGGCGTATAGCTCAGTGGCAAAGCTCTTACCTAGGCTATGTGAGACCCTGAGGTGTTTTTTCTTTTAAAAGAAGTTACTTGTATCTTGCTTGATCATATTCTTTTATTTTATCATATTAGTCCATAAATATTTTGCTTACTCCTCTTTCTCAATTTTCTGTTAGGTTAGTAATGTTCTCTGTTCTTCCCCTTGCCCTCTCTTCCTTGCCCTGGCTCCTTTAGGAGCTCTGGATTCTATTGGTTGACCTTAATTTCATAACAAGTATATCCTATCAGTAAGGATGCATTGAGGAACCTGGAACACTAATGAGTACTAGGACTGGGTATAAGATTTTTGACTTACATTTTTGCTTTATTGGAAGACAGTGGGAATTTACTCATATGCTCTCCTTGCCCTTCCCTTTCATTATAACCCTCTTTTCAAATTGCATTTATGATGATGGGCACTGGCTACATCTTGTGAGAGAACTATTGAAGTCATATTTCTTTAGGAAAACTTACATGCTTCTCTGTGTAGTGGAGGGCGTTGCTGATTCCCAGGTTTCCCAGGCTGTTTCAAAGGAGGCCTGGCTGTGGGCTATAGGATTTTTTTCAGTGTCCCTTTGGAGTGACATGCTGACCCTTACCATAGAGGAGAACTGGATGGGTAGTATTCTCATTATCCATTTCTTAGTAACACCTTCTGGACACATGGATAAACCAGCCACTGTGTTTAGTAGAATATAAAGATGAATAAAACATGTCCATGTCATAGTGTTAGGGAGAAGATAAGTACACAAATATTGTGTACAATGTAAAGTGTCCTAGTCAGAGGCTTCAAAGAGTATAGGGAAGCACAGAGAGGAATTTTAAAAGCCACTACTTTGGGAAGCTCACGGGGCCCCAAAATAGTAAACACAGTGGGAACTGTTGCTTTTTCCAAAAGATGGGGATTTCTCTGCTTTGAAATCCTGGTGATTTTGATGAAATTATCACTGACTTGCAAGCAGCCGTATTGGATATGGTGAGCAGCAGGATGAGCCATACAAAGTGCAGAGTATAAACTGCCCAGGATATGACAAGGCAGTTGGACCTGGACGGCCCCTGCTGTGGCGGCGGGGATAAATCTGGTCTTTGTGGTTTATCAGTGATGGTGGGTCTAAGGGAAGATCATGTCACAGGAAGCAAGAACCCAGCTGTAAGTAATAGGTCAGATGTTAGTAATAGGACAGATGGACTCAAAGAGGTAGGGTTGTGGACCCAGGGAAGCTGGGCTAAGTGACCAGATGGGTTGCTGCTATGAGTTGAATTATGTTGGGGTACTAATTCCCAGTAACTCAGAACATGATCTTATTTGGAGATAGATGGGGTCTTTACAGAGGTAACTGGCTAAAATGAGGTGATACTGAAGTAAGATGGTATACCGTGGAACCGATATCCCTATAAGATGACAGCCATGTGTGGGCATAAAGATCAAGAAAATGCCTTGTGAAGACAGAGGCAGGTGTGTAGTGAGAGCTACAAGCCAGATAAGGAGATGACAGTGTGGAAATGGGCAGAGACTGGAATGCAAGAGGTCACCCGTGAGGATTCTTGATGGCTGCCTGTAGATGTATCCAACCTTCTTATTGAATAATAAACACAGAACCAATGCAAAGAAGAAAGCCAAGAGGTCAGAGCTAAGAGCTAAAACCTTACCCTTCCTCCTGCGGTGGTCCTACCTCTCCGAACCAGAGCTACCCCTGTGTTAAAGTCTTTATATAGAGTTCCTGTCCTGCCTTCTCATTGGTTGTAAACCCAACCACATGACCGCCTCCTCACAGCCTGTCTGTATAGGCCTCCAGGTTTTCCATGATTGGTATTAAGATTAAAAGCATGTGTATCCAATAATGGCTGTATCCCTGAACACACAGAGACTTACCCAGCTCTGCCTACCAAGTGCTGGAATTACAAGCGTACGCTACCACTGCCCTGCTTTCCTATGGCTTGCTAATAGCTCTGACCCCCGGGCAACTTTATTTATTAACATACAAATAATATTTTAATACAAATAAAATATCACCATATTTCCTTTTCTATTTTAATAAAAAGAAAAAAAAGAAAAAGCTTATAACTAATATAAGAAAAACTATATACAAAAGGACAATAACTATTTAAGTAATAAATACCTAAACAATGTCTAGTCCATTTGTATTTGACAAATTCAGAGAAAATAATTTCATTATCTATCCTATTTTGGTAAGTCCAAAATGTATCCTAATTAATCTTCAACTATAACTAACTAACCTTCAACTATAACTAACTAATCTTCAACTCCCTCAGAGACCCAAGAAGGAAATAATATTAGCTAACAAAAATAAAAACAGGAAGTGCACATAAGCAACTTCCAAAAAATTTGTGAGTTGACAGAAACAGACAGCTGTCTGGACAGTCACCTGAGGTTTCTCCGAAGTGCTGGGGCATCATCTTCAGCCTATAGGCTTAGCATATCTGACAGACTCATTTGTGAAGTAGGATGTACACAAGGTCAACAGTTCAACCTCACATTGAGTGAGAGTAGTCCATGTACCAGAAACACCTGAATTCCACTAGTGTCATGTCATGATTCAGGATTTTAAATTCTGGAAATTGTTGATGGTTTTTTAATTCAGCTGTCCATTCTTCTTGGCTGTGTATATATGGCTTCATCTCAGCATCCCATTCTTCTCCATATCCCTCCATCAAATGCCAGTCTACTATTGAGAGGCGTGAGCTTAGTTACTCTTCAAGAATAACTGTTTCAGCTGCTGTTCCATTGCACATCAGAGGCCATCGGCCCACTGCCTGTTCAGCTGCCTTCGAAGAAAAGGGCACTGTACCTTTTTCGAATTGCGAAGGCCACTTCAGGGATGGTGCCATATTGTCCTGGCCTCTGAAGATGCCTTTTGATAAAGCCATAACCACACTTGTTTTGGCAAGAATCAGTAATCCTTTGTTTTATGTCCTGTCTGTCCATTTTGTCCTGTTGATTCGAGGATACTTTGTTGTCCAGTGGCTAACTTTTGCCACAATGAAAGTTAACTCCATATGCAGTTTCTTCAATGCCCATATTTTCTCTGAAGTAGATTGGTACTGCCAGGAGCCGACATGTCTCATAGTCATAACAAAAAAGAAAAATTTTCTAAGTTATTAAAACATTTTAAATGCCATATTCTGTAGATCTCTGAAGGGTTTGAAGATAACCTGTCTATCTAAAATATATCTACTCAATCTTGAAAACATACCTAATATAACTACAAGTTCTATTATAATATCTAACTACTAACTTTCATTTCTTTATATCCTAATAGTTGGTAATAACATTCAAGGATCAGAAAATTGCATTACATTGTTAGATGAACAGTACAATTAGAAAAATATATATAACATTTTCTAACAATATCAATTTCAATATATATAATTTGTATGCAATATAAAACAATCCAATCCAATGTAAAGTATTTATATTTTTCTTTTCTTTCTTTTTTTTTTTAATAAGAACCTTAAATCTAATCTCCTTTGCTTAGCCTTTTTCCTAACCCTTGACAACAACTTGTAACCAACCCCCCTAATCAATGAAAATTATCCCAGACCCAAAACCCATTAAAAGACCAAAAAAACCAACCGCCCCACAGCTGCCTAAGCTGGAAGAGGCAAGGAAAGCATTTTCCTTTAGTCCTTGATGGAAACATGGCTCCACTAACACCTTGATTGCAGATGTATGCGCTTAGAGCTGTGAAAAAAAAATGTTCCTATTGCCTTAAGCTATGTGGTTTGTGTCAAAGTGTCACTGCAGCCACAGGAAGCTCGTACAGATGGCTTAAGGAAAAAGACAGTCACAGACGTTGGTTAGGCTGTGTAGAAAATAAATCTCAGATTGCTAATGGGATTGCAAAATTGTGCAGCCTCTTTGGAAAATGGCTTATCAATCTGTACAATGTTAAAAATGAGGTTGCTGCGTGGCCTGCAGTCTCACATCTCTATGTGTACCTAAGAGAAGTGCATTAGCATAAACATTATACGTGAGCATTGTGGTGGTTTGATTGGGGCTGACCCCCACAGGCTCATATATTGAGTGCTTAGTCATCAGCGTGGAGGGAAGAACTATTTGAAAGTATTAGAAGAATTAGGAAGTGTGGCCTTGTTGGAGTTGCTGTGACCTTGTTGGAGGAAGTGTGTCACTGGGTGAGGGGGAGGTGGGCTTTGAGGTTTCAAAAGCCCACACAATCCCAGTGTCTCTCTCTCTCTGCCTGCAGATCAGGATGTAGCTGCAGCATGATGTCATGCTCTCTGCCATGATGATAATAGACTTACCCCCTGGTGCTTACCCCCAATTAAATGTTTTCTTTGGTAAGAGTTGCCATGGCTATCATTTCTCTTCACACCAAAAACCAGTGACTAAGAGAAACACTCCTTGCATTTCTATTCATAATAGACAAAATGTAGACACAGCCTCAAACGCCTGTCGACTGTTGGATGGACAAACGCAATGTGAAACATCCACGCAATGGAATTTCATTTGGCTTGTTGCATTCTTATTGTGTAGCTTTTTAGTAAAGGAAAGAATGATAGCATGTACAAGATGAATGGACCTTAAAACGTGTTAAAGGAAAGATGCCAGTTGCAAAGACCATATGCTGCGTGGAACCATTCACATGAATGCCCAGATGGGAGCCGGGGCTGGAGCTCAGCGGTAGAGCACTTTGCCTCACAAGGCCTGAAAAGTCCTGAGGAATAGAATCTGTGAAGTTGGTTAGTGACTGTCTAGAGCAAAGGGGAGAGGGAATGGAGTGATTGCTAAGTGGGTGAAGGGTTTCTTTTTATTGTAATTCAGTAGTTGGGACAGCGTCCAAACTCTAAAATGAATCAAGTTTTTCACTTGAATAGAGAAAATGTGACTGTTAACAGTATCTTTACCGTTGATAGAGACCCTTAAATGAGAGCTAAGGTAGGAGACTTCCGCTCCTTGCTCTTTCCTGATCCCTTCCTCGAGTGCAGGCTGGGTTCCTAGTCTCTAAGAATGCACTGAAAACCACACTGGCAACTGCTCCCTCCTTTGGAATTTCCATCTGCTATGGAAAAGTTTGGGTATGTGAGGCCACAGTAGAATGGTGTTTGGTTACTTCCTGGGTAGAGTTAGCATGTGTATTCAAACTGAACAACCATTTTGAAATTAGCAGTTGCTCGTGTTTCCTGCCACCTGCTCTCACTGGTTTCTTTAGCTCCCTCTCCTTCCACTTTTCTGCTGTATTTTTTACTCTCTTAGCAAAAACCCGGAACGAGAGATCACAAACTGCTCACTGCGTCAGCTATACACGTTACTGACGCCATAGGGGGTGTTAGTTCCCACCCCACCCTCAGCCCAGCCCTTGCTTCAGTTTTGAATGAGAGGAAGCCTTTCTTCTTCCATCTAACACCCTCCACTGTGACTTCTGCTTCCTGTGGGGAACTTATTATTTTTTTTTTCAAAAGTCTTGAAGACATTCCTTTCGCAGAGTGCACTCTCGGAACTCTGCACACACTTGTGTAGAGGATGGGAAGTGTGCGCTGATGAGTGAGCGGAGCCTGCTGCCTCTCGAAGCTGCTTCTGTTGTGTGACACGTTATGACTTCCGGCCCATGTGGGAAGGTCTGCTCTGTTTTATCTTCCAGTGATGAGTGGTTCTGCAGGCTGCTCACTGGTCCTCGCTTCTGTTTGCAGATGAGGTCCAGTACATCCAGGCTGAGAAAAACAACAAGGGCCCGATGGAGGCTGCCTCGCTGTTCCTCCAGTACCTGCTGCAGCTGAAGAGCGATGGCTGGTTCCGGGCCTTCTTGGATGCCCTGTACCATGCAGGTTGGTTCCTTCTTACTGGCAACGCAGAGTACCTTACTCGGCTGAGTTAGTTAGAATGCTGAAAAGGGAAAAGGGATTCATCTTGAGGCATCTGTATGTAGTTCACGCCTCGTTGTTCAAGGAAATGTAAAGACTATTTGCAAGCAGATGATAGAGTTGTCTACCAGAAGTATCCAAAGGAATCAGCAGAATTATTGTAACTGTGGGAGAGGTGACAGCATTACTCGAATGCCAATGTCTTTCAACAGGCGAATGAGTAAATAAGTTTTATAGTGTTTACACAGTGGCCCATTATACTGCAGTGAAGCTGTGTGAATGTAAAGTGTGTCGAGTCCTGCTCAACCTGGGTGTGGAATTGGGAAATGAGAGCTATGAAATATAGATGTAGATGAAGAAAAAGACACAGGATAGCTTCCGGAGGACTGACTCTAGGCTCACAGCCTTTATATACCCAAAGCAAGGGGGGGGGGCGGTAAAAAGATCCCCCCCCCTTTCAAGGACATCACAGTTCAAGGTACAAAGTACAATCAAGTGTAAACACCTCAATACTCAAGACACCTGGTAACCACACCTTAGGCAAAGCGGAATCCTGTTATGCAGCCTTGCAGGGGGAACAAGCTCGGACTCTCTGACCTTGAGTCAAGATGAAAACAAGCCACAAGCTGGGGTGTCTGTGGGCCCCCACAATAAATGACATTCCAGCTGAATTGTAGGCATGCAGTATTAATTTTTTTGGTTGTTTTGTTTTGTTTTTCGAGACAGGGTTTCTCTGTGTGGTTTTGCGCCTGTCCTGGAACTCCCTCTGTAATCCAGGCTGGCCTCAAACTCACAGAGATCCGCCTGCCTCTGCCTCCTGAGTGCTGGGATTAAAAGCGTGTGCCACCACCGCCCGGCAAGATTTATTTGTTTATTATGTATACAGTATTCTGCCTGCATGTGTCCCTGCACTCCAGAAGAGGGCACCAGATCTCATTACAGGTGGTTCAGAACCACCATGTGGTTGCTGGGAATTGAACTCAGGACCTCTGGAAGAACAGTCAGTGCTCTTAACCACTGAGCCATCTCTCCAGCCCTTAAATTTTAAGTGTCATAAGCTATAATAGCTATAAAGTTCCATCTCAGCCAAACTAAACATGTATTGTTATGGGAGCAAACAAATGCCTTGTGACTTTTCAGACAAAAAACAAAGGAGTTGATAAGTTAAACATAGTGTATTGTTATTTCTGGTGAAGAGACAGAGGGGTGAGAAACAGAAGGTGTACCCAGTACTCGAGTGTTCTATTTTTGTTTTTTTTGTATGTTTTTTGTTTTTATGAGACAGTGTCTCTCTGTGTAGCTCTGGCTGTCCTGGAACTTGGTGTGTAGACCAGGCTGTCCTCGAACTCATAGAGATCTGTCTGCTTCTCTTCTGCAAGTGCTGAGATTCAAGGTGTGCGCCACCACACCCATCCTGGAATATTCTAATCCTTAAATGGACTAGTTGGCTCACATTGGATTACAATTGTGTTGTGTGTTCTTTGGTCCCTGATGTTGATAGCGTATGGAGTCAGTCTTATCTGGAGATGAATGACATCATAGAAATGTCCAACTTCCTCTTTTCTGTACATGAGAAAACTAAGGCCTGGGGAGATGCTTTGCCAAGGGTCACACAGCTAATTAGCAGAAACGCCGGGGGCAGCTAGGACTCGGGTCTACCGACGCAGGTTCTGTCTGAGGTGCTACAAGGACATTAATTAGCAGGTGGAAGTCAAGCATCACACTTTAGCATGCAGCCAGTCCTTTACTAAAGGGGGTTTTAGTCACATTCCTTGCCTCTCTGTTGCTCAACTTGAAAGAAGGCAAAGGGTGCTTTTCTTCAGTGTTAGAAGCAGTGAATGAGAAGACGTATATGAAAATCAGGCACAGTGTATATAAGAAACACCAAAGAAAAGAAAGCCACGTTGGACTGCTGTTATTGTCACTTTAGGGGAATGATGTAACAGACAAGGAAAATGTGTCAGCTGGCTGTGGTGGCGCATGCCTTTAGTCCCAGCACTGGTGAGGCAGAGGCAGGCAAATCCCTGTGAGTTCCAGGCCAGTCTGAGCTGGCCTCACAAATGCAAGAAATATAACCACCATGTTATAACGTGGGTATATTGAATTAACATGGGGATGCTAAAGTAAACACATTGCCCTTCTCAGGTGCTGGTGTGCCCCGGGAAGCCTTATACTGTCCATGTGATGATGGCAACAGTTTTATGAAAAGTAATGCTTTTGTTTTAACTAGGTAAAAGGCCTTAAATGCCATTTATTATAAAATAAAACTTGGTTTTCTGCTATTTCCAGGATTAGTAGTTGATGATTGCTTCTTTTTCCTGCCTTACAGACAGACCATCATTGTAACATATTATCTATTTCCCATGTCAGTGATGCATGCTTATCTTCCCTGTTTACTCTTAAATATTATGTGTATGTGTATTTGTGAGTGGGCATGTGCTTGTGAGTGCATTGTCTACAGAGGCCAGCTCTTCCCTTGCATCTGGAGTTACTGGCAGTTTTGAGGCTCAGACATGGGTGCTGGAACCTGATCCCAGGTCCTCTCCAAGAACATTATGAACTTAATTGCTGAGCCATCTCCCCAGCCCTTATCTAACAATTTAAATGGCACAGAAGGGGATAAACAGACAAGTAAACTAATCTTTTGCTTATTTTGTTCATCTCTTACCTAGCCCTCCCCAGAGAATCCATTGTTTTCCTTTTGGAGGCTCTAACTAATCTGAGTATTATATTTAAGTCTTTGTCTCTTAAGCAAAAATAGCACATCGAACTTTTACTGTGAAAATTGCATGAGATTTATTAGAAAAAGTTTTGCATTTAGGCAAAAAAGGGAATTTTAAAACATCTATATTGGAACATAAGAGGGGAAGCATCTCTGTTTGCAGACATGATGCCAAGTGCACAGCTAAGCAGAACAAAAATAGACAAAAAGGGCTATTTGTACACCAAAGGTCACAACTGCCAGAGTGGAAGATCAGCCTGTAGAACTGAGAAAATGTTTATGAATCATACATTTGATGAGGGATTAGTATCTATAATATATAGGATATGTATTATAATATGTAATATAAGGGACTCCTAGAACTCAACAGAGGAAACCTAGTTAAAAAAATAGACAGAGTGGATCGGCTGCTCACGTGGGCTGGTAAGAGGGCTCAGCTCATGAAAGGTTTTGCTGCACAGCCTGATGACCTGAACTGGGTTCCCAGAACCCACTGGATTCAGCAGTGTGCATCTGCATTCCAAACCTTCTTATGGTGAGATTGGGGTAGAAACAGAAGAGTCGGCCGAAAGTCCATGGGCCAGCTAGCCTCAAATATGGCGGAAACAAAAAGAGAGACCCTGCCTCAAAACAAGGTGGAGAGAGAGAGAATTAACTCCTGCAGATTGTTTTCTGACCTCCAGGCATGTGCTGTGGCACTCCAGTGCCACCTCCTTCTGTCACAATATGAATAAAAAAGAAAGGATTTGACATTTCTCCAGACATACAGCTGGCCATCAAACATGTGAAAAGATGCTCAGAGTCACTCATCCTCAGTGGAATGGAAGTGAAATCTCCCATGAGTGATATAGCTGCACACCCATTACTCATGTCCAAAAAAAAAAAATCAAAGTACTCATAAGGATGTGGGGAAATTATAAGTTTTGTGCACTATTAGTAGGCTGTAAAATGGTATCACTGCTGTGGAAAGTACTGTAGCGTTCCCCCCCCCCACCCCCCCAAAAAAAGTCATTGCATTATCCAGAAGGGCCATACCTGGCACGTTTCCCAAAGAATTAAAGCAAAGCTTTGAAGAGAGAATTCTGCACTCATGTTCATAGCAGTGTTTTCTGCCACAGCTGAGATACAAGCAGTGCTAATATTCTTTATATTCTTTATCACAAATGTAGTATTGGTTAGGGTGGTAGCATTCCCCCAGCCTGTGGTGAGGCCTTACACTCAAACGCATCCCAGCACCACAGAATAAATAAATAAACAGTTAAAA
Source organism: Peromyscus californicus insignis (assembly GCF_007827085.1). Lineage (NCBI taxonomy): Eukaryota > Metazoa > Chordata > Mammalia > Rodentia > Cricetidae > Peromyscus > Peromyscus californicus. The sequence continues at coordinate 106,514,288 of NW_026294573.1, forward strand.
AAATAAATACAATTTAAGGAGAAAAACATGCAGTACACACATACAGGAGAATCCTTTTTAGTTTTACAAAGGGAGGGGATGCTCACTTACGCTACCACGTGGATGAACCTGGATTATCAGTTACACTAATTTATGTGTGTGTGTACACATGTGTGAGGGCACTTTCGTGTAGGCCGGAGGTTGACATTAAGTGTCTTCCTCAGGAGCTTTTCACCTTATGATTTGAGATTGGGTCTCTCACTGAACCTGGAGTTTGCCGCTTTGGCTAGACTGGCTGGGATTATAGGGCCATGCTGCCATAGCTGGCTTTTGACGTGAGAGCTGGGGATAGGAACTCAGGGCCTCAGGCTAGTGTGCTGAGCTCGTTATCCACTGAGCCATCTCCCAGGTCCAGGAGATACTTGGATTGTGTTAGTTTCTTGGGTATATAGGAATAAAACCATTGTCTTCCTAGGCTACTGATTGAATTAAATGTGGGTCTTAAAGGCAGGAAAGCTTGGGGATTCTGTTCAAGAGCCTTAGAGTGAGACATTCTTGGGTTATTTTAGTTGGAAATCATTTTTCCTCCTTTATTTGCCCAATGACTTCATTTTTTTTTTCTTGAAATGGTGTGGAAGGAAAGCTCTTCAAGGGCAGGAAGTAAGATTCATAGTTCCTTTTGTCTTCCTTACTTCTTCCTACTGAGAAGATCAACATGACGAGTTTGACTAATTTAAAAGTAAATTGGGGGCCAAAATATGACTCTGTGGCCAAGAGCACTTGCTGCTCCTGCAGAGGACGCAGGTTTTGTTCCCAGCACTCACATGATGGCCCAACAACATTTGTAACTCCAGATCCAGGGATCTGGCATCCTCTTCGGCCCTCCGCAGGCATCAGACACACTCATGGTACACAGAGACACACATTAAATAAGTAAATAAACAAACAAACAAATATTTTTAAAAAGTAAATTGCGTGTTATTGTTAAAGTACGTGGGGCATTTTGAAGATTTTATACTAAGATCAAATACAAGGCTTCATATCTGTCCTTAGGACCTCACCCTGAAAGATAATGAATTTTGGAAGGCCTGAACTGTTGGGTGCCAAAAATGAATATTATTTCCTTTTTGGAAAATCATGAATAGCTGTATTAGGTGACTTTCACTACTGTGACCAAATGCTTGAGGAAATAAAAGGCAGAAAACACAGAGCCATGTGGATCTATAGCTTCGCACCCATGTCGGGTGAGGCAGGGCACCACAGTGGAGAGCACGTGGTGAACCAAAGTCGCACTTCCGGGTGGACAGGAAGCAAAGAACAATGGTAAGGAGCCAAAGCGCATCTCTAAGACTTACTTCTTCCAGTGGGGCCACAGTTCTCAATCACTCCTTCCGTATGAACTCAATGTGCTAACGGTGATGAAGCCAGCGCCAACATGGTGCAGTTACCTCTAAAGACAACCGGGGACCAAGCCTTCGACCGGTCAGCCCTAACTGAGGCCATTTGCAGATGGTTTTGAGTTCTCTTACCATCGATTCAACCAGAATTCCTATGGTTTTGATGTTAAAGTATTTTATGTTGGACTCATTTAAGAAATCCCATTTTTTCTTTCTTTTCAGGTTACTGTGGACTTTATGAAGCCATTGAAAGTTGGGATTTCCAAAAAATTGAAAAGTTAGAGGAACATAGATTACTTTTACGACGTTTACAACCAGAATTTAAGGCCAGAATCAATCCAACAGATATCCTTTCTGAATTGTCTGAATGCTTAATTAATCAGGAATGTGAAGAAATCAGACAGGTAAATTAACACAAAATTAGAAAAAAATCCTGCGATTCTTGGAAATGGCTCCTGTTTTCAGTGTTGTTTTAGGCCCTCAAAGGATAATTAAAACCCATAGAAGCCCTCATCTAGAAGACGCAATGACTAGAAAAGAATTTTTAATGTGAATGGGGTAATTTTTATGCTAGACTATTTGAAGTTTAACCCATTTTCAGCTCAGGTTGCCCTGTTACTTTTTCTCTCAATAGCGTTTTGTGCACATGCAGATCACATTGCACAGTACACTAAATGAAAAGAAAAAAATGCTAGACTCTTGGACATAGATACATTTATTATAATCTCCTCTCAATCACTTAACTAGTGATGTGATCCTGGACAATTCATTTAGCTTCTCTAAGCATCTGGTTTTTTTCCTGTCTAAAGTAAGAAAAATGTTCCTTATTAACATGCTGGTAGGAGTAAATGAAGTGATACACATAAAGTGCTTATGTCAGCTTCATGCATAATAGTACATACAAAGTACATTTTGGTTATCATTAGAAATGCCTACTCTCACCGGGTGGTGGTGGCGCACGCCTTTAATCCCAGCACTCGGGAGGCAGAGGCAGGCGGATCTCTGTGAGTTCGAGGCCAGCCTGGTCTACAGCGCGAGATCCAGGAAAGGCGCAAAGCTACACAGAGAAACCCTGTCTCGAAAAACCAAAAAAAAAAAAAAAAAAAAAAAAAAGAAATGCCTACTCTGTAAAGAATCTGCTGTTGTGCTGTTAGGGTCTTTCAAATAGCTCTATATGCTGATATATCCTTAGTGTGAATGGTTATCATATGGGTTAGCTTTTTGCCCTGGGATTGCTGATGACAACAAATGTAAGGATTCAGAAGATGAGAACATTTGGCTTGACCTATTGATATCACATATAAAGGACAAAGGTGAAGGAAAGGCTGTCTTAAAAGCTAATACTGGGTGGGGTAAAAAATGATGCTAAGACCTACTGCACTGTACTTCACAGTGATTTCCATCAAATGTTACTTGAGTAGACATCTCTTCAGAGAAAGCTGAGCTAACTGATTCGCGTGCTGCATTTCTCTCTCTCAGATCTGCTTCACCAAAGGGATGATGGCAGGTGCAGAGAAGATGGTCGAATGTCTTCTCAGATCGGATAAGGAGAACTGGCCCAAGGTTTTGAAACTTGCTTTGGAGAAAGAAGACAACAAGTTCAGTGAGCTGTGGATTGTTGATGAAGGTGGGCCGCTTCAGAAAGAGCCCTGGACCATACTGTGCCCCTCACCATTTGCCCCAGGACTTTGCCACATCCTGCCAGAGTTTACTTTTCATAATAGACACTATTCCATTCAGATACCCATGGCTACATCCCTAGGGAACAAGCTCGGGAAGCTGAGTTCTGGGAGGGGATGAGCCTGCACAGCCCAAAGAGTCTGGGAAAGGAAAAATAAGGAGTTCCAGCCCAAACTGAAGTTGTCAGAGAAATAGCTTGAGAATTCCAGACCTAAAGGTTCAAATCACCAGACTTACCTCCCTACCAGAGTAGAGGCTGAATATTGAGAACGATGGGCATTTATTGGTTCTCTTGCCTGGAAGCCATCTGGAACCGACAGAGCAGGAGGGAATGCAGAATTTGCTGTGACTAAGCCAATCTTATTTGGCTTCTGGAAACTCACGCTTGCTTTAAATTTGAGTTTGATAAAGACCTGAGTTTCTAGTTTTAGTTTTCACCTGGGTTTGTTTAGAACATAAATGATCATAGAAACTTTCTATGTCTTTGGTGAGGGATTAGCTAGAGATGAAAGCCATGAGTGTCTCTTTCGTGTGCCTAGGAATGAATCTCTTGCAAATGTTACCCACCTGAGCAACTGCGAGGGGAGGGGCTCACGGTGCGTACTGCTCAGCAGCAGCAAGTCCCACACTTTGAGTCACACGGCACTCAGTGACACTGGCATTCAAACACCAAATTGAGCTTCCAACTCAAAATGATTCTTCCAGTTGCTTTAAGAATTGAAAGGTGGTCCTTGAGATGGTTTACAGGTAAAGGCTGCTGTCACTGAGCCTGAAGACCTGAGTTCAGCCTCTAGGACTTACGTGATAGAGAGAACCAATTCCCGAAAGTTGTCCTCTGCCCTCCACACACTCCCTGTATCATGAGTGACACACACAATAAATTAACTAATAAAAGACTTTTAAAAATAAATAAAATGTTAAGGAAGCGAAAGGCATGGCTGTAAGAGCTCAGTGTTATGACTTTTGGGGTTTTCACAGCCCAAACCACAGTCAGATTACATCGAGATTCTAAGCTTTTGCTTTTTGTTTTTTGTGATCTCACAAAGGTTTCAAAAGGGCTGAAAGTAAAGCTGCTGAAGATGATGGAACAGAGATGTCCAGCATACAGATTTTCATACAGGAAGAGCCAGAATGCCAGATTCTCAGTCAGAATCCCTGCCCACCCTCAGGTACTGGGCATCATTTGTCCTCAGAATCCCTGCCCACCCTCAGGTACCGGGCATCACTTGTCTTTTTCCATAGGTTTTTCTTCAGCACTGTGATGCCTTTTGAAAATCTTTTTTAAAGGATGATTAGGAAAGGAAAGGGAATTTGTGTGGCCATAGAGACTTCATAGTTAGAATCACTGTTCCCATCTTTTGTGGCCTCTGTCGCTTTTATCTGCCTGCTACCACTGAGAATGTACGTCCACAGCTTCCTCTGATGTAATGTTCACAGAACTTCAGTGTCGGTGACACTCAAAGCAGCCTGGCGTTCTAAAAGATTGCTTCTGTTTCTGAGCCGCTTGCTCAGTCTCCTTCCAGGATCCCAGGGCTGCTATACATGTGGATGAGCGGGCTATGTGCCCTCCGTTTGCCAGCCTCTGTGTGGAGGGCTCAGTCAACTGGTTCCCATACACATGTTGCTGTGAAGTTACCTATGGCTGGATAAGGTCTCTAGGGCTCCTTGAAATACGTTTTCATCATAAAGAGAACAGAAAGTTGTAAGATGTGCCTTAACATATTTATAACAAAATGTACCTAGAAGGAAATAAGATGAATAATGAACATGATCCATACATGTCTTTTAAGCAAAGCTGATTTTCTCAACTTTCTCAAAAGTCTCTTTCTTTATAGTGGGAAGGTTGAACACACGAGGTGATTTCAGTCTTTTCTGTCTCCTGACATTTTGTGTGCTGAGCTGTTATTGAGATGAGACCTCAGATCATTAAACCTCCCATTCTGCTGATCCATCTGGGATCCTGAGAAGCATACAGCATGGTTTCCCCTTGTGAAAGTTGCTTGGAGAACCTGATGCCGGCAGCACGGTTCTTCTCAGCTGGCTTTGGGGGTCTCTTGCTTCTCTGTTCTGAGTTGCTTTGCTTTGAATCAGACCAGTCTTGCTTCCCTTTTTTCTTAATCAAGTTTCCATGATTTAGAAAGAATTCACTTTGGCCTTTCCTGTCTCCTTGTTGTTGATTCTTTATCACTGAGAGACAAGTGTGTGCTCCATCCAAATCAATGGGGGAAGTGGGACAGTTGGTAAGAGGCCAGATTCCATACCTCCAAAACGGGGTCCTTGTTGCTAGAGTCAGAACTCATGTCCACTGAACGGTGGTTAGAGCACTGGCTGTTTGGTAACCTTCTTCCCTCTCTATTGTAGAAGCGTCTTCTAATAATTTGAACAGCCCATTGAAACCAAGAAATTACCAGCTGGAGCTTGCTCTGCCTGCTGAGAAAGGGAAAAATACAATAATATGTGCTCCTACTGGTGAGTCAATTGCAGTAACTTACGTCATTTTCTCTTTGCTTTTTCTTCTGTCTTTGGGTGCCGTGATACAATGAAGAAGTTCAAGGTTTTTCTTGTTGTATTTGCCCTTGGGAAATCTGTCCTCTCAATAGTCTCAATGTATCTTGTTAAGGGGCATGGACAACGGAAGAGAAATGCCCTCTTTGTTTGCTTTCGGTTTGTGCATGTTTCCTAGGACGTAGCTGGATGGTTTGTAGCCATCGTTTAAACTGTCACGTCAGTGCAGATGACCAATTAGTTCATTTGTATCCCAACGGTGGTGGAGAGGCCGAAAATAAGTACATTCTAGAGAAGCATCTGACGTTGATTATCCGTTTCTATTGAAAGGTTGTGGGAAAACCTTCGTGTCACTTCTTATATGTGAACATCATCTTAAAAGATTCCCACATGGACAGAAAGGGAAAGTGGTCTTCTTTGCTAATCAAATTCCTGTCTATGAACAGCAGGCAACTGTGTTCTCACGCTATTTTGAAAGACTTGGGTATGTATTACAATCAGTCCAACTGCTTTTTTCTTTCTTTAAATTCTAGTTTCATGACGTGAATATACTTTTTTTTTTTCATATAACCAGAGCTGTCTTCCAACTCACTATTGTAGCTGAGGTTGGCCTAGACAATATGATCTTCTTGCTTTTACCCTCTAAATACTGGGATTACAGTGTACACTGACGTGCCTGGTTGTTCTGTGTGTGTGTGTGTGTGTGTTTTAAATAATTTATATATTTTATTTTATGTGCATTGGTATTTTGCTCGCATGTATGTCTGTATGAGAGTGTTGGATACCCTGGAACTGGAGTTACAGACAGTTGTGAGCTGCCACGTGGATGCTGGGAATTGAACCCTGGTCCTCTGGAAGAACGGCCAGTACTCTTAACTACTGAGCCATCTCTCCAGCCCCTGTTCTGTGTGATTCAAAGAAAATAACCATAGACTTAGCTAAGAGGTAACTCCTTTGTGGAATAACATTTTTCGTTTAGCTCCCCCAGAAGTGCTAAGCCTTCATGGATTGCTCTGACAGAGTGAACAACTTGGTGGCTGAAGATGATACACCAGTCATTCTTAATGATTTTATATTTCATTTGACATTACTCTTTTAAGAATTATTCAGCCGGGCGGTGGTGGCGCACGCCTTTAATCCCAGCACTCGGGAGGCAGAGGCAGGCAGATCTTTGTGAGTTCAAGGCCAGCCCAGTCTACAGAGCGAGATCCAGGAAAGGTGCAAAGCTACACAGAGAAACCCTGTCTCAAAAAACCCAAAAAAATAAAAAAAATTATTCATCTCCTAATGACTTGAAAGAATAAATATACCGTGGTCAATTAACCAGCTTGCATTTCCTGATCCCTGGATTTGTGTCAGGTTTGAGTGTAAGCTTAAATTACTCCCTGGTTGCAGTCTCTTGGGCTTAGGGGGACGTCATTCATTGTTGCTCCAATCTGATGTTTCACCTTTGTTTCCTTGTTTACACTGCAGTTGGTAATAAGGGATTTCTGTCATCTCCCAGGTACAACGTAGCGGGCATTTCTGGGGCAACGACTGATAATGTCTCAGTGCAGCCCATTATTGAAAACAATGACATCATCATCCTGACACCCCAGATTCTTGTGAACAATCTCAACAATGGGACCATCCCCTCACTGTCTGTCTTCACCTTGATGATATTTGATGAATGCCACAACACCAGCAAACACCACCCGTACAATCAGATCATGTTCAGATACCTAGATCACAAACTTGGAGAGTCGTCAGACCCGCTGCCTCAGGTATTTCAGTCAGATGGTGTCTCATAGGAGCCACAATCATCCAGAATTCCATCTAGTTACTCTTGTAGCCACATTTGCGATTACCCTCCTCCGATTCTAGGTCCATCGGTTACAACTCATTGGTTAGTTTTGGTTCATTCGTTTGACAAACAGTTGTCCTTGGTATACCCTTCACAGGAACCAAAATCTAGGGTGCTGAAGTCTCTTGTATATACAATCTATACACTTTCCTCCTTCATTCTTTGAATCAGTTCTAGATTACTAATATTGTACAGTATAATGTAAATTTTATATAAATAGTTCTTATACTGTATTGCTTAGGGAATGAAGGTGGGTAATTTATACATTTTAGCACTTAATGAGGTTAACAAAATATTTTTGATCCATGGTTGTGTGAATTCACAGATGTCTATAACATCTGGATGTTGAGGGCCAACTGTATGAATCATGGGCTTCCATGTGCCTTGGACACTGTTTTAGGCCCTGAGGACACTGATATAGAAGATATAACGTTGGCTCTCATACAGTTAAGTTTGCACAGGGAGCCGGGTACATAATAGTAGGTCACAGCTTATCATGAGGTTTGCTGCAGAGACGGGTAAAGGGTGTAGTTGAAACATAAGTAAAAGTAAGGCAAGACGTAACCGAGAAGAGAGGAACTAACAGGGGTTTTCTAGGCAGATGACTTCATGATTTTCATTAAGAGGATGTGGTGTGTCCAGAGGCACAGAGCTATGAAAGATTCTGGCATGCTCCAGCATCCTGAAATCTATGGTATCACTTGAGTGTAGAAGAGTGAGGTAAGGAGCAGCAGCAGCAGATTTGGCAGGATGAGAACAGGGGACAACCAATAAAGCTGTTAGTTATGACAGATGCCCCTGGAGACATCTGGAGGGTGGAGCATCAGTGGGCAAGTCTATGGCTTAGCACAAGAAATGAGCAGCAACCCGTCCAATGTCACATGAGAAGAATCACTTCAGAGGGCCATTCTTAGATGGGACAGGAAGGAAGGGAATCATGGGTATAAATTCTCCTTTCTTTCAATCTGAGGAGAGGCAGGCACTGTGCTGAAAATCATCAATATAGAAATGGGAGAGGGAGTTGGAGAGGATGAAGACGATTTGAAACAGTGCATGAGAACAGAGATGGATACAATGAAGAATGATGGTATTATACCAGGGCCCCAAATGAGGCTGTAAACCATGAATTGTATGCAATTCTTTAGCTCCAATAATTACCCATTTCAGAAGTACAGGTTAAAGGACATTTAGTGTGGTACCCACAGCTTGATCTTCTCAAGTAATGTTGATGGTAAACAGATTTCTCACTGGTGAGTTAATCATTCATAGTTGTCGGGTTATTACTGAAGGAAGTTATGTCACTGAATCTACACAGCTCTCATTTTTAAATGGCCATTTCCCCTCCACTGACTGTTGAGGGTGCTTGTCAAAGCGCACAGAAACGAACGGACACGGATGTGACTGGAATGGACACGTTATTCCTTTTCATTCCCATTGATGTTTTCCTCCTTAGTAGGAGACACAGGGGTAAAGAAAGACTAGCCCTGCCGGGAAAAGGTTCCCTCTCCGTTCTTCCTCTGGCTAGTGTCTGGATGATGAGGTTTATTTAGTGCTACACTTCGGGGGCCCTTCTGCTCACAGCATCCTGGAGAACGTCCGAGAACCAGTGTTGGGGATGCTCCTTACAGGTCATCGGGCTGACTGCCTCAGTTGGTGTTGGAGACGCCAAAACCGTAGAGGAAGCCATTCAGCACATCTGCAAACTCTGCGCCGCCCTGGATGTGTCCGTGATCGCCACGGTCAGGGACAACGTGGAAGAACTGGAGCAGGTTGTTTATAAGCCCCAGAAAAGTAAGTGGGTTCAGCAACACACCTCTTGGGAACTTGTGACTCTCTGCTCCTCCTACTTCAGATGGATGAACTCTGAGGCGTTTGTTTGGTAAAAGCATTTTAACTCCAAATTTCAGAAATAGTCACGTCCTATCTTTCTCCCTAATCGACCTCTTCTCCCGAGTGATGCATGAGTCTCAAAAGTAGCCTAAAAGGGACAAACATCCTTGCCCTTTGTCTCTAAAACCCCTAGCAAGAACCAGCAAGAGAGCTGAGAGCCAGTGGCTGGGTCAGGCCTCTGGGCTCCATGCCCTAGGCAGGTACTGTAGGGTCATCTTGTTCCTATATGGATCTGATAATTGTAGTTGGAATGATCTGAATCATAATAGCTCTCATCAAATGACCAGAACAGGTTTTAAAAATGAGATTCACTAGCAGATGGTTATTAATGATTAACTAGCCATGTAAGCCCGGAGGTAGAGCAGTTACACATGGCTTCGTCTTGGCCTGAGCACTGATTTTGAGTCAGTGGCAGAATGCATACAGTGGGCTGGGAGGCCCCGGCCCTGTTCATTTCTGAGAGTCCCCCATGGAGAGTGTGAAGACGGGCCCACCACATCCCTTTTGCAACACCCGTGAATTTCTCTATAATTTGAGCCCTTTGAGCTTCTTCTCCTTCCAAGTCTTGTAAAGACTACATTGCTTTCCCTGCCTCTGCAAACCCTCCCTGTGCTATTCTGAGCCTGCGTCCCAGCTGGGCTTTGTGCTTGGCCGCTCCTGTTCCTGCCTTTCTCCTTCTCATGCTTATTTTACAGCAGCCTCCCCAGAGAGACTGACTTTCCTTCCCTTGCTCCGCAATACCTTGCCTGCACCCGCATTGCAGGACTCTGATGGGCGACTTTAGGAGCACACCTTTCTTTCCTCCAAGAATCAGCCTTCTGTGCAGCATCTGGTAGTTCTTGTCAACTCTCTACCACCAGAACATAGCACGTGAATAGTAAGATCAATGGGAACACTCTTCGGGGGCTAGATGGTGCGGAGAAGGAATATAGGAAAACAGAGAAACAGGGCTGGATTTGATGTTTGCAGAAACCAGAGGGCTACCAGACTTGTCAGAGTAGAGGCACCAGGAAACCTAGACTGAGAGGCTGGATTACACCTAGGCCAGGAGGGACATTAGACTCAGCACAGGAAGCAACGTGAAGCTGTTTCAATGCTTTTGAGTATTTGCTGTGATTTGGGCCGCTTACTGGTAAGCTTGGAGCCTGTGGCTTTCCAGAGGATGTGACGAGGGCAGAGGAAGATTTGGAAATGGCAGCGTTTGACCTGTGCGTCCTTCAAACTACTCACGTTCATTCAATCCTAGTTTTCAGGAAAGTGGAATCACGGACTATCAACACCTTTAAGTCCATCATATCTCAGCTGATGAAGGAGACAGAGAACCTGGCAAAGAATGTCTCCGAGGAACTTGGTAAGTCTGTGCTAACTTGTGATGAGCTAAATCTCATTGTTTGTGTCCCTTCCACTTGGTGAGAGTCATTTATTGCCCATTAGTGTCTTTTCAGTTCAATGGTGAGATTATATCCAGATGTGGACTGATTTATTCTCTTATTCACACGTATTTCTCCTCCTTTCTCTATATCTTCTTTATCTCTTCATCCTTTTTTTCCACCTCCTTTCTTTTCTCTAGTCCTTTTTAAAGGATTTATTTTTATTTTCTTTGTATAGGTGTTTTTGTCTGCACGTATGTATGTGTACCACATGTGTGAAGGGTGCGTCAGATGCCCTAGAACTGGAGTTACAGACAGTTGTGAGCTGCCACAGTTCCGTTGGGAACTGAACCCAAGCTGTCTCTCTGGCTCCCATTTCTCTAGTTGTTTGTGAGACAAGGTCTTTTTCTGTATCCCTGGTTGGTCTGAAACTTGCTATATGACTGGGCTGGCTTTGAACTTGCAGAGTCCTCTTGCTTCAGCCTTCTGAGTCTTGGAGTTGCTAGCATGGACCACCATTCCTGCCTTATATGTTGACTTTCTCCATTCTTGGTTATTAGGCACCTTATAAGAATTCTTTAATTCTCTTTTGCTTTATTTTCTTTTCAAATCCAAAGCAGATCCATCTGGACATACATACCTGAAAAATACTGTCTTTAAATCATCTTCTGAATTTACTTCCTTCCTTTTTCTTTTGAGACAGAATCTCTGTATACAGTGCAGGCTAGCCTTGAACTGGGAACTTGCTGCCTCCTCCTCCCAAGATGTGCATCAACACTGGGCTTCCATTAGATCTGCATTAATCCCTTCCAGGAGCAATGCCCCCAATCACCTAACACCCTCTCACTGTCCTCAGCTCTTGAAAGTGCCACCACCTCTTAACCTCATCATGCCGGGGACCAGCCTTTTGCCACACGAGCATCCGGAGACAAACAGTTTCTAAGGACAGCACTGGGGGAGGAGTTTAGGTAATGAATCCACTGAAGGCCCTGAAGTAGTAGCCTGGAGTAGCATGCTCTCTCCTCTACTGTTTTGGAAACTCTCTGTAGCTACTTGGTAGGAACTCGATGGAGGAAAAAAGGCAGGCTGTAAAGAGGCCAATTAGGAGGTACATGGGTCACCCAGGAACAGGATGACATAATCTGACTAAAGTGATGATGAATGAACAGACTTTTACTGAGTTATTCCTTTCACTGTAGCTAACATCTACACTTCCTCAAGTCCAAATCCTGTCAATAACTCATTTCCTAATAGCATAGAATATTTCCCACCTCCTCACATTGAGTAACTGTCGATAGCCACCTCGTTTCTTCTGGAACTGGGAAAACATCTCATTGTGAGCTGGGTGTGGTGGCAACATCTGTAACCCCTGCAGCTTGGAGACTGAGTCTACAAGGTTGTGAGTCTGAGGGCCAGCCTGGGCTACATACTGAGACCCTGTCTGTGGGGTGGAAGCAGGGAAGAAGTCTGCCACTGTTACCTGTTGGGTATCAGTCCTTTGCTCTATTATTGAAAATGAATGGGTGAGGGGAGACATTTAATGAATAAATGCATTTCTTGCCTTTGAATTTTACTGTCCTGTGCTTGTCTCAAGAACCCCTGGAAACTAAACTAATAGACCAAGCCACTGTGGCTATTTCCACTTCATCTTTTCACCTCTCCCCAAGCTGGCACCCCCCCCCAACCCCCCCCCCCCTCCAGAGTCTGGATCACTGTGGACCCTACGAGTCTGAACCAGGCAGCTAGGCTTAGCTCCAGGTGTGCACCCAGATGTACCCAGAACAACATCTCTGTGCTCTGCTGTGGTTGGTGCTGTGAGTGCTGCCCAGAGATCAGGTGTCCCGACCTCATAGCAAAGCAGAACAGGCTGTGTTGGGTACTGGTGCTCCCATTTTTATATACCTGTCTCTGATGAAGCTCTTGAGACTTATTATTCTATTGGTGTCTTTGTTTTTAAAGGCAACATTGTGTTCTTTTTTTTTTATTTCTTTTTTTTTTTTTTTTGGTTTTTCGAGACAGGGTTTCTCTGTGTAGCTTTGCGCCTTTCCTGGAACTCACTTGGTAGCCCAGGCTGGCCTCGAACTCACAGAGATCTGCCTGACTCTGCCTCCCGAGTGCTGGGATTAAAGGCGTGCGCCACCACCGCCCGGCTTTTTTTTTATTTCTTAATTACTTTGACTGTCAGCCCCTTAGACCTGTAGGGCTTAGACATCACATAGCTGGGTTTGAGTTCTTGCCACACCCACACAATACGAGTTGTGTGCTTTGGGTAAATTATTTAGTTTTCCTTTTATAAAAGATTTATTTAAAAAAATTGTGTGTATGCTCATGTGACTGTGGGGGATGACTGCTGTTGCTCCCAGGGGCCAGAAAAGGGCATTGAATCCCCCTGGAACTGGATTTACAGGTGGTTGGAAGCCGCCCAACATGAGTGCTGGGAGCTGAACTTGGGTCCTTTGCAAGAGCCTAACTGCTGAGTCATCTCTCCAGTCCCGCTTACTCAGTTCTTTCTGAATCCATTTACTCTTTGTAAAATGAAATATTGACCTCACCAAATTAGAAAAAAAAATAAATGCAATTATGAATGAAAAGCACTTTGATTTGGATCATTTAGTAAGTAATCACTTTACTTGCACACGCATATGTGTGTGCGTGCACACACAGCTGAAAACTCAGGCTACTTCAGGATAAATATCACTTATAATGAATAAGAAAGAAAATTAGAGGACAAGGCATGTTAGAACCAATGCTTGCAGACCATTTGTTCATTTGTTTTTTGTTTATTGATTTGTTTTGCCCTCTAGGGAAGTTTTTTCAAATTCAAAATAGAGAATTTGGCACCCAGAAGTACGAACAGTGGATTGTTGCAGTGCACAAAGCGTGCATGGTCTTCCAGATGCCGGACAAAGAGGAGGAGAGCAGGATCTGCAGAGTGCTCTTTCTATACACATCCCATCTGCGGGTAGATGGATCGCTGCTTTGAATGGCATGCTTTGGTCACTGCGGCTCCTGGGGTCTGCACGGTGGCAGCTTCTGATCCTAGCCAAGAGCTTCATTAGGAACTTTCCAGAAAATCATCACCACCCTCATTTGTTCTCTGAAATTTAACAGCCAGGCTACAAGACTGGAGCAGAGAGAGGTTCAGGGTCCATGTCAAGCCTCCAGCTCTGCCTTATGGATGTGGTTGGAGAAAGCTGGGTGATGACAAAACACTGCTGCTCTAGATTTGTGAATGGTAACCCCATCTCTGAGTTCAAGAAGTGGCTCCTGTCGCCACATCCTGACGCCTGTGCAGCCTTACTTTGTTAAAGCCACAAACTTAGAACCCTGGGGGCTCTGGTTAACACAGAAGAAAGGAATGGCAGGAACAGCCGCCACTGTTGCTACGCTATGGAACATATTTAAGGACTTGTTCCATAGCATGTGTTCATGGAATTTTAATGCTTACTGGACTCTCAGCATAGGTGGTAAGGGCCATCATTCTGAAAGGCCCATGTACATTTTATTTATGACTCTGGAATTTAAGGAGAATGTCAGCACTATGATGCAAGGTGATGTCAAACTTGCTGACTTGCTTTTATTATTGTTTCTTATGATACACTGTTTCTCCTTCTCTCCCAAGGCGTAATTTTACAATACAAAGTGAATCTACTTAATTAATATTTCTAGTTAACTAAAACAGAAAAGGAAACCAGATTTTGGTTCCGAGGGTTTTATCATAGACCCACTAAAGGCCGTTTACCTCTAAAACCTCAGCAGTGCAATATGAGAAAGATTTTCCTGAAACCAATTTTGTACTAAGTACAGCCGGTTGAATGTCAGTGTGGGGAGCATGGGGACTTGGAAAGGTACTGAGACTCACCTTTCATTTCAAACAGAAATACAACGATGCTCTCATCATCAGTGAGGATGCACAGATGAAGGATGCCCTTAATTACCTCAAAGCCTTCTTCCACGATGTCCGAGAAGCAGCATTTGATGAGACTGAGCAAGATCTTACTCGGAGGTTTGAAGGTGAGGGTGACTCCAGGGTGATTTCCGAGGTCGGGAGTCTCTGGAGTCAGGTGGCTCCATCGGCAGCGTGCACATCACACTTAGCGTCTAGTTATTCGCCAGTGCTGTTGTGCTGGGTTTAAGATGAGACATTATAGGGGCTGCGATGGAGCATGACCTTAGCATGGCTGAAACCCTAGCACTACAAACAAAAAGCAAAAGCCTTAAAGCCAACCAACCAACCAACCAACCAACCAACCAACCAACCAACAAACAACCAACCAACCAACCAACCAACCAAACAAGCAAACAAAAAACACAGGAGGGTTTGGCTTCAGAAAAAAATCTAATCCCTACAGACACATCCGTGGTTTTTCCACTTTTTATTTGGGAAAAGGGAAAACAGTGGGATTTGGAAAAGCTGCTTCCCACAGTTAATAAGTAGTAGCATTCTGTTCAACTTGGCAATTTAAAAAGGTTTAATAACACCAGCATGTGTTCTAATGATGTTAAGAAGACTATGCTTTATATATGCTTCTTTTTTTGTTGGTTTGTTTTTTGAGACAGGGTTTCTCTGTGTAGCCCAGGCTGTGCAGGAACTCTCTCTGTAGACCAGGCTGGCCTCAAACTCACAGAGATCTGCTTGCCTCTGCCTCCAAAATGCTGGGATTAAAGGCATGTGCCACCACCGCCTGGTTTATGTATACTTCTAATAATGAGAAATATACCCCTACTGCCCTTACATTATACTCCAAACATCGGAAATAGTAAATGGAACATGTTTTCTTTCTCCTTTCAAATTACTTTTCCTAGAAGCAATCACTACTAATAACTTTTTTGTCTATACTAAATTATTTACTATACATATGTGTAGCCAGTGATGTGCTGTGTTGATAAACATACAGTTAGTTATCTGGGAGAAAATGTGTAGACAAATTGCATATGTTTATTATAAATTTTACTGATATGGGGGATAACGTAGTAAGCAACTCACAAATAATAAACATGGAACTCTTCAGTATATATTACTTTTAGCCATTTGTGACCCACAGAATGCTTTTGCTGGTCTCTGCAGGATTATTGTCTTCACAGCCAACTGGAGATTGCAATTACCAAAGTAAATGTAGTTCTGATATGGCTGTCAGGTCTATTTTCTGTTAACGCTAGGCGTGAGAACCAAATGAAACAACAGAGACATGTTGGCACCTCGCTGATTTCTCAGCGAAGTGAGCAACTTTTTATCTGAACTAGATAATAGTTTTCAAACACAGGGAGGGCATTTCTGCATTTTTACACAATTCATAAATAATAGCTAAATTTAATCTGCATTATATACTTAGCATTTTACAAAGTCTAGACTGCCAACAAAGGATGAAGCCAGTGTCACCTTCATTTCTGTGTATAAGTATTTCTACGATGATCAATTTCCAACCACCAATATTTCATTGAACTTGTGTACAGTTGAACACACGCTAACATTTCTACCATGCGTGCACTCTAGATGTGTACATACATGCATGCACAACAACTCAAGAGCATAACTCATAGTAAAGTGTGTGAAAATGAATTAGGAAGTTAATGAGCATGGCTATTTGTTATATTTGTTTTTATATATGTCATCAAGCTGCAAGGAGAGAGAATTGAATTTTTAAGGTGATATTTAAAACCAGACACCACAATTCTCAAGAACTTCACAGTTGACCACCGTAATCCGGTTTGATCTGGCTCTAGCACACCACACTTTTTTTTTGAAGTTAAGATATCCTGTGTTTCAGTTTTTAACTTAAAATATCTTTTTGAAAGCCCACCTTTAATCCCAGCACTGAGCTGGAGGCCAGCCTGGTCTACAGAGCAAGTTCCAGGACAGCCAGTGATACACAGAGAGACCCTGTGTCGAAAAATTAAACAAAGCAAAATAAACAAACAGAAAATGTGTGTCTTTTAGATCTTTCCATATCAGCAGGTACATACCTCTTTAATTTTAACAGCAACGTTGTATTTCCATCAGCCGGGTAGCCTAAGATCTGTGGAGCAGCTTCTCAGTTACTTAGTGTTTGGGTTGTTTTCTGTATTTCTTTCATAGTTATTTCTCAACAATCTCAGTGACTGTCCTCGAAATCTTCTGCACAGTTTTCTAAATAGAACTGTTGAGTCAAATTCCTAGCTGTAGATTACTGCGCCAAAGAATGTGTGAGCTTTATATTGCTAAACTGCTTTCTAAAGGGGTACACCAGTTGAAATTAGTGTTTACTTCTCAGATTTCTGGCTAACAATGGAGAGGTTAACTGTTTGAAATAGAAGGCCACAGTTCTAAAGCTTTAACATTCATTAGCCTTTTGCAAACTGTTCTTCATTTGCAGAAAAGCTGGAGGACCTAGAAAAGGTTTCCACAGATCCCAGCAATGAGAACCCTAAACTCAGAGACCTCTACTTGATCTTACAAGAAGAGTACCACTTAAAGCCTGAGACCAAAACCATTCTCTTCGTGAAAACCAGAGCACTTGTGGATGTAAGCCTTGTGTGTGTGTGTGTGTGTGTGTGTGTGTGTGTGTGTGTGTGTGTGTGTGTGTGTGTGTCCATCCATGCACATGCACAACAGATTGGCTCTACTTTACTGAAAAGGTTGCCCATTCTTCACTGCCCTGTAATCAAGTCTCCATGCATGTGTGGGCCTGTCCTGATTGTTTATCCTTACACTAATACCTCACTGTTTTATTTCCTCATGTTCTAAGTCTTAGCACTTCATCCTTTTTAAGACTTTCCTGTTAAAACTGTCATTTCAAGCCATCCTGTAGGTTTTGATTTACATTGATTAGTAACTAATATGCTTGGACATCTCATATGCTTAGAAGTTTGTCTTGAGATCATCTTTAAAAAGTTTATGTATTCAGATTTTAAAACCAATGCCAAAGTTGAGCTTTTGGGCTGGAGCTACAGCTCAGTGGTTGAGCACTCACCTAGCATCCGTGAGTTTAATCCCAAGTTCTGGAAAAAAAATAGTTTACCATCTTATTGTTAAGTTTTCAAGAGTCTTTTGTAGGATGGCCAAAAAAGTCCTCTGTTGAGACAAGGGATTTGAAGTGTTTTCTGCTGGCCTACAGCCTGCTTTTTAGTTATCTTTTTTTTTTTTTTTATGGTGGTGGGACATGGTTTGAGACATAGTTTCTCTGTGTTGCTCTGGCTGTCCTGGAACTCACTCTGTAGACCAGGTTGGCCTTGAACTCAGATATCTGCCTGCCTCTGCCTCCAGAGTACTGGGATTAAGGGTGCGTGCCACCGCCCAACTTAGTTATCTTAACAGTATCTCTGCACACTGAATGTTTCAAGTCTGTTTTTTTGTTTGTTTGTTTTTTCCCCTGGCTTTGGCTGATGTTTAAGGTCACAAAAATTTTCTCTGTTTCCGTCTAGAATTTTTTGTATTTTTATATATAATATGAGGTAGGGTTGAATGTCCCATTCCTCCTCCTCCTTTGGATTTATACGTCTTATTGTCTGTTGACAAGACAATCCTTTATTGAATTACTTTTGTAACTTAAAACAATCTATTGACTATATTTGGATGGATTAATTTCTATTTCCTTTTTTTCCCCCAGAGCTGAGGACTGAACCCAGGGCCTTGAGCTTGCTAGGCAAGTGCTCTACCACTGAGCTAAATCCCCAACCCCTAATTTCTATTTCTTATTGATTTATACATCTGTTGCCATGACTTAAACATCAATTCTTGAATCTATCTCATAGTTTTGAGTGCTGTAGCTTTCTAATAAACTTGAAAAAGGGCAATGTGAATACTTTAGCTTTTTTTCCCTAAGTTTTAAAATCTGCATTCCATTGTCTACTGTGTATATTTTGGAATCAGATTTTCCACATCTATGAAAAATATCCCCCAGGGTCTTTTTTGAAGTTGCATTTAATCTGTGGATAGATAAAGGAAGAAAGACATTAATATTGAGTCTTCAAGCCAAGAGCCATAGTGTATCTCCATTTATGTAGAGTTTCTGTATTATTTTTGCTGAAGAGTCAATTACTTACAAAGCTAGAGCCAGAAAATTACCAACATGTATTATCATATGACATCCATGGGCCAGGATCTGGGAACGACTGGGTGCTTATGGCTCCAGGTCCCATGAGGCCACAGTTAGCTCAGGACTCAGGGTCAACCTCTCGGCTCCTTTTGCAGGTTTGTTGGCAGGCTTGCAAAGATGTGCCTCCAACATGGCAGCTGGCTCTGCCTAAAGTGAGTGACATACAGGAGACTGAAAGGAAGAGGGCCTAGAGGACGCTGTCACTTTTACAAGTCCTGCTACATCTACCTTATTGCGCATTTCAGAAAGAAGCTGCAAAGTCTTTTCATAGGAGGTAGAAGTCACTGAAGGTTGCCTGTCTTGTGTTCTTTGCTGGTTTGTTTGTTTTTTTTTAATGTCTGTGGGTGTTTTTCCTGCATGTGTATCTGTATTTTGCGTGCAGTGCCCACAGAGGTCAGAAAGGGGCGTGAGATTCTCTGGAACTGGAGTTACAGACAGTTGTGAGCGGCCATATAGGTGCTGGGAACTGAACCCAGGACCTCTGGAAGAGCAGCCAGTGCTCTTAACCGCTGAGCCATCTCTCCAGCCCCTTTGCTGTGTTTGATTAGTGTTTTGTCATTTTTAGCATAGAGGTCATGCGTACATTTTGTTAGACTCGTACTTAGGTATTAGTTTTAGTGATGCCATTTTTAAATATTTACTTTAAAATATTTCACATTGTGGGCTGGCGAGATAGTTCAGTTAGTAAAATATTTGAAGTGCAGGCATCCGGACCTGGATTTTCAGTCCCCAGCACCCCCACAAAAAAGCTGAGCATGGTCGTGCACACTTGTAAGCCCAGTACTGGGGAGGCAGAGAGAAGCAGAACCCTGGGGCTTGCTGGCCAGCTACGGCAGCCTGCTGGGCAATCCCCAAGGAGTTACTCAGTCTCAAAAAACTAAGCGGGCGTGGAGGGGGTTAAGGCGGGCGGGCTCCTAAGTAATGACACCTGAGGACCCCAGGCCTCTCCATGCATATACACACACTTGCTCACCGCCCCCAACATGGTCAGCCATGTACACCCACACACAACACACAGATTTTCAAATTGCAATTGTCTGTTGCTGATATGTAACCATGCAACTGATTACACATGTTGACCTTGCATCTCAAAGTCTTGCTAAATCCACTTATTCTGTGTACCCGTGTGCTAAGCTTCACCTTTTTGTCACTTAAAGCATCTCACAAATGAAGCCACAACAAACCACAGAGTTCTAGGCCACTAGAATTCGTTGCGGTTTGGAATTTGGGGTTTGTCAGTCTGAAATCTATCTGTATCTTCGGTTTGATGTTCTTTTTGTATTATTTAGTACATTATGTATGTTAGTTTTATATTCTATGCTGAATTAATGCAAGGTTTAATGTTTACAAGTAGTGTCCAACTGGTCATTGCTTCTCACTTCAAGGCTTTAAAGAAGTGGATTGAAGAAAATCCTGGACTTGGCTTTCTAAAGCCTGGCATATTGACTGGACGAGGCAAAACCAACCAGGCCACAGGTATTTGTGTATGGTGAATTAGATGTAGCACACTATGTATATAAAACGTACACCACGTTCCATTATTTTGTGCTTGTATCAGTCAGAGTTTAACCAGAGAGATAAAGCGACTAGGAGACTACACAGATGTATGTGGTATGGATGTGTACTTATATCTGTACCCAGCGCAGCGCGCAGAGATTTCCTGAAAACGAACACACAGTTAGGCTGGCAATGCAAACCTGAAACCTGCAGGCAGGGCAGTTAGTCAGGAGGAGGGGCCAAGAACAGCTTGGAAGCCCCTGTGCATGGATTGTTTAGGTCTCTGAGCTCAGGGAAGGCCCACACCCTTGTTCAAAAGGTCATGAGACTAGGTCAGGCCCACTTAGATGAACTCACTTCTCATGTAACTCAACTGATTAGGATCTTAACCATATCTGCAGGCTCCCTTCACACGAATGGCCGCAGCTGTCTGTCTGCCTGACCCAGTCAGTGCCTCAGAAGGCCAGCACACGTCCCAAATGCCAGGAGCTACAGTAGTCTGGTTCCTTGCGGGAAATTGCCTCCTTTTGTGTCCTGCAGACAAAGCTGGAGTTGCTTTTCAGCACTCTTAGCTCATGCCTCTCTTCAAATTCTGGAAATAAAAATATTCTGCATCTATTATATTGTTATTCTTTGCAGGGTAGATTTTGTTATGTCTACTGCATATTTTATAGTTTAAAAACGGTCCAGGCAACCCTGAACTCTAGCTAGTGTGGTCACAGGGCGGGAGGTCATCATTACCTGGAAGAATCCTGTGTTGCTAGTCCTCATCACAGCTTTGGCCCAGCTCCCAGACTATCTCCTGCCCTATGACATGTCGTCACCCTGTTCTTCCTGCCAGTGTCGTTTAGACTAAACAAGCCTCCACCCCTGTCCTCTTGGTCCTCACTCACTGTTCTGGTACTTTTCCCACATGGAATTTCCAGATCTCATAAACATAGAGTGGACTCAAGTTTTGAAAGTGTGGTTTCAAGTCTAATACTATCTTTTTTTTTTTTTTTTTTCCGAGACAGGGTTTCTCTGTGTAGCTTTGCTCCTTTCCTGGAACTCGCTTTGGAGACCAGGCTGGCCTCGAACTCACAGAGATCCGCCTGCCTCAGCCTCCCAAGTGCTGGGATTAAAGGCGTGCACCACCACTGCCCGGCTCTAATACTATCTTAATGTGACTGGATCTCAAAGTTCTTTGCCATCTCTCCAACATGAATCCAACTTGATTTTCAAACTTTGTAACTGACATACAAATAGACACTGTTTTCTTATCTGTTCATCCATGCATGTGTGAATCCTTCCATTCTTCTTTCTTCCTCCCTCCCCTCCTTCTATTGATACATTCATCTAGCTATCCATCCATCGTCTTTCTATCATGTATTGAGACCTTACTCAGTGCTCTGCTTCTACCAGTAGCCATCCTTGTCCTCACACCTGAGCTGACCTCCCCCAGCATTTCCATTTTGTGGTTCTCACCCCACTTCCTTTGCCATGGCTTCCTGCTTATCATTCTTGTAGATAAAAATGTCGTCTTTAGCCATCATATTCTTACCTGACCAACCATAGTCCATAATTGCTGACTGAGTGTTAGGTGAATGAATAAATAGGCTAAGATGATGCTGATAATTTTTGTTTCCTGGATAGTTCCTTCTTGTTTCATAGCTAACCCAGAAAAAAATGTGAATTAAAAAAAAAGCTACAGGTTGTTTGCTGTCTGAACATTTTCAGATTCCCTTATCTGTAGCATTTTTAGTTCCTAGATTGTGAAACATGTTATAACTTCTATGCCTTATTTTCTTCATCTGCCAAATGGAGAAATAGTAATTAGGTGAAATCTGATATTCTGTGTGCTTTTTTTGTTTTTCAAGGTAAAAATAACTTTTCACTTTTAAATGGTTCCTAATTAGTAGCTGGTTTTCCAAGAGCATAATTCTTTCATGAGTGAGTTGTACTACCTCTTTATCCCACACAGGGATGACACTCCCAGCCCAGAAGTGTGCGCTGGAAGCATTCAGAGCCAGCGGAGATAACAACATTCTGATTGCTACCTCGGTCGCTGATGAAGGCATTGACATTGCTCAGTGCAATCTGGTCATCCTGTATGAGTATGTGGGCAATGTCATCAAAATGATCCAAACCAGAGGTGAGAGCCGCTGATGTCATTCCTCCCTGGCTCCCATTTTGTTAGGCTTGTGGGTGTTTGGCCTTCCTTCTTTACTGAGCTGTATTATGTGACTGATGGCACACTCGACTCTGCTGCTGTTAGTCTAAAGGCTGACTTACCTGGTCAGGATTGGGTGGGTATAGTTTTACCCGTAATACTCCGTTGTGTCTCTTCACAATGGCGCTGCTTAATGCCCCGCGTTCACTGGCATATTTACGAAAATATAATATCCACTAAGCCTGAGGCTTTGCCGGTCATCGAGTAGACCTTTCATGGTTGTGGTGAGTAGCTCCTGTGTTCCAGAGTCCTCCCTCCCTTCCCTTGTTTCCCCAGGAACAGCCCCCCACCCCATTTTACCCTTCCTGAATCATGGCTGTGTGTATGCCGCTCATTATTCCCATATGGTTCTCATTCTCCTCCTCTGCTTACTGGCCAGTCCAGCCAACCAGACTCTGCTTACTGCCTGTTGAATGTCTCACATACAGCCCCTTTGTATTTTGTGTCCTTTTCTGTCTCCATGGCACATAACCTAGTTCTCCCAGAATAATCTCTCGTTCAAATGCCCATGAGCCTCGTTATACCTGTCTCTGTAATGGCACTGACAAGTTCTCACCCGCACTCCAGGGTGAGAGTGTGGGTGAGAAACCCTCTCTCCCCATTGCACGAGGGTTCAGGTGGGAGTGCTCATGGTGCCATGCCTGAGTGCTCATGGTGCCATGCCTGAGGGCTCATGGTGCCATGCCTGAGGGCTCATGGTGCCATGCCTGAGGGTTCATGGAGCCATGACTGAGGGTTCATGGTGCCATGACTGAAGGCTCATGGAGCCATGACTGAGGGCTCATGGAGCCATGACTGAGGGTTCATGGTGCCATGACTGAGGGCTCATGGAGCCATGACTGAGGGCTCATGGTGCCATGACTGAAGGCTCATGGAGCCATGACTGAGGGCTCATGGAGCCATGACTGAAGGCTCATGGAGCCATGACTGATGGTTCATGGAGCCATGACTGAAGACTCATGGAGCCATGACTGAAGGCTCATGGTGCCATGCCTGAGGGCTCAGGCTGGATCATCTGTAAGTCAGTGTTGTGACACGGTGGCTGTGGAATCACATTGCATCACTGGAGAGCCTAAGGAGACGAGCTGCAGGTGGGTCCTGGTTTCTCTGTCTGTTCACCATGCAGGCTGGAACCTGCATTTGAGCCCACTCTTGAGGCCAGCTTCTCCAGAAAGCAGGATGCCGTGAATCACGGTCAAACTCTAGGAATACTTCTCACATTTTTTTAATCTATTTTCACATAACATCAGTGTTTTACATCCAAAGTACAAATAAAACTTTTTCTGACAGGGAGAGGGAGAGCGAGAGACAGCAAGTGCTTCCTCCTGACCAGCAATGCTGACGTGATAGAAAAAGAAAAGGTGAACATGTTCAAGGAGAGAATAATGAATGAATCCATCTCAAGACTTCAGACATGGGATGAAACGAAATTTGAAAAAATGGTAAGTCTTTTTTTCTGTGCTATTCTTTTGGAATCTGACCAGAAATAACAAATGAGCATGGTTGGTGCTGAGTGTGTGTGTGTGTGTGTGTGTGTGTGTGTGTGTGTGTGTGTGTGTGTGTCTGTGTCTGTGTCTGGGTTTTTTTTTTTTAAAGAGGATTCCAAGTAGTTCAGGCTGGCTTTGAACTTGAACTTGCTGTGGAGCTGAGGGTGATCTTGAACTTCACATCCTCCTGTCTCTACCTCTCAAGTAATGGAATTAGAGATAAAAGGGAATGATGAAATTCATGTGACTTGAAAGGGGGGACACATGGGGGGGGGGGAGACCAGCCAGAGGGGAGGGGGAACGCAGTGTGGGGAGGGGGCATGAGAGATCTGTGTGAAAATGCCATAAAAGAAGAAAAAAGATTATGGTTCTTGGGGTGGGAACCCCTTTGGTGGTATTTAGTAAGGGTTCTGGAGCTGTGTTTGAACTTGAAAATTGGCTTGAGCCCAGTTTGCTAGGAAGTTGAGTGTTGTGTGGTCCACCATCAATCACTAGAGCATTGTGCCCTGGGGAATTCTCTGGTTACCGTGTAGCAGCTTAACATGTACAGTCCAAGGGAAGCCAAGAACTCACATCCATGATGGAAGGAAGCTTCAGGACATGATGGTAGTTCAGGTAATTCACGATGGTGAAGATTATTGGGCCATTCTGGTTATAACGGCCATATTAGTGTAATCTGAAATTGAAATGAAGAAGCCTGTGTTCCCTTCCTCTTGGGGACAAGAAAGGTCATGAATGTTCCTTTTGAATGAAGGACTTCCAGGATGATGTGGATACTCACAGCTGCTGCCAGGGTTTGCTTTCTTCACCTGTGAGTGTGGGAGGAGGGGTAGAGGATGGCTCATGTTAACCCCACCAGGTGAGAATAAGACCACTACCACAATTTTGAGCCAGATTTGAAGCAAGCTTTATTAAATACTGGCCAGGACGATGGACACTGGCCAGGTCCATACCCGGGATTCCCAGAGAATGGCTGCAAATTAGTCACTAATTTATACAGGCAAAACCTGTAAGGCTTCGTACTTCCTGTCTTTGTCCAATCAGGGGCAAGCATACATCCTGATATACTTCCTGCCTACATACTATGTGTGATCAAACATATCCTGTGCATTTGGGGCAACCAAGCTTGTTTATGGAAGTGAAAACATGTGGCCTGTTATCTAACACGAACAGCAGCCCCCAGCATTCCAGGACATTATCTGTCCTTAGGCAAGTGGGGCTTACAGGTTAGAGGCGTTGGTTTTATTGTTCTCTTACGCACAGTCATTTAAACTTAAAATACAACTTTAGCCATCATACTCAGTGGATAAGGGTGCTTGCCACCAAGTTTGATGGCCTGAGTTTGATCCTTGGAACCTACAATATAGAAGGAAGAAACCGATTCCGCCTGTGTGTGGAGCTGTTTCTTTTCAACCACAGGTGTGGGATTGGGTCGGGCAGGGCCTTGGCGACATCTCCACCAGTTGCTGCTGTCGGCCTTAAAGTCTTAACTCTAGTAGTAACACATTTAACTCATTAGAATTTAGAGCAATTACCAGCAGTACATTTAAGATACTTGAGATGACTGTATTTTAATTAGATTTTAGTATATAATTTAAAAAAGCCATTACATATAAGTGAGTGAAAGACAATGGGATGTCTAAGGGAAAGTTCATGTTTACTCTTTCTGTCATGCTCCCCCAAGCCCTAGCCTAACTGAGAAAGTGAGTAGATCTGAACCTTTTTAACCTTTCATTTTATTTTTTATATGTATGGGTGTTTTGCCTACGTGCATGTCTGTGAACCCTGTTCATGCCTGGTGCTCTCAGAGGTCAGAATTGTGTGTCAGATCGCCTGGTATGGAGTTATGAGCTTTGATGTAGGTGCCGGGAATCAAACCTGGGAAGAACAGTTAGTGCTCTTAACCACTGAGCCATCTCTCCATTCACCTTGATCTGTATCTTAAAAAATGAAGTTAAAAATCTGGGCATGGTGGTGCACACCTTTAAATCTCAGCATTTGGGAGGCAGAGAGATCTCTGAGTTCAAAGCCAGCCTGGTCTACATAGTGAGTTCCAGGTCAGCCAGGGCTATCTACAGAGACATTATTTTATTCAAGAAAATAAAACAGCAATAACAAAAAAGGAAGTTAATATTAAAATTGCTCATAAAGCAAGCCAGGTGTGGTGGCGCATGCCCTTAATCCCAGCACTTGGAAGGTAGAGGCAGGCAGATCTCTGTGAGTTTGAGGCTAGCCTGGTTTACAAGGGGAGTTCCAGGACAGCTAGGGCTGTTACACAGAGAAACCGTATCTCAAAAAACAAAACAAAAATATTGCCTAAAAGGAATGTGTAAATCATGTAACCCTAATTTTTTTTCTATCCAAAGTTAATTTATAGCAAAGAATAAGTGCATGTCATATAACTCTTTCACAATAGTGAAAACTTTTTTGAAGACAGGAACATAACCCCTATGTGGTAGTTTGAATGTAACTGGCCCTCATAAGCTCAAAGAGAATGGCACTATTAGGAGGTGTGGTCTTGTTGGAGGAAGTGTGTTACTATGAAGGCAGGTTTTGAGGTTTCCTATGCCCAGGATACCACCCAGTGTCTCAGTCAACTTCCTGTTGCCTGCAAGATGTAGGACTCTAAGCTACCTCTCCAGCACCATGTCTGCCTGCATACCACCATGCTCCCCACCATGATGATAATGGACTGGACCTCTGAAATTTTAAGCGAGCTACCCCACTTAAATGTTTTCATTTATAAGAGTTGCTGTGGGCATGGTGTCTCTTCACAACAACAGAAACCCTAAGACATTCCAGTTACGTCCCCCCGCCCCCAATAGAGGCACCACTTAGCCCAGGTAGCTTTAAACTCACTATGTAGCCAAGGTGACTTTGAACTTTTGATCTTCCCACTTCCAGATCCAGATGCTTTGTGCCACCACACCCAATCACACTTCTCTCTCCATTTTATTTACAAAACTTTAAAAAAAACCTAAGAGGCTGGGTATGGTAGGGAATACCTTAAATCCCAGAACTTCAGAGGTAGGAAGATCTCTGAGTTTGAGGCCAGCCTGGTCTACATAGCAAGATCCAGACCAGCCAGGGCTATACAGTGAGAAAATAAGAAAAAGAAAATCTCAGGTGTGAAGCATGAGGATTGGAGGCTGTGAATATCATGCATTGATTATTTTTTAACTTATATTCATTGTAAGTGTGATGGTGGTAAAGTCTTGGTTTTCTTTCTTCTGAGAATACCCCTTCATTTTTGGGAGGCAGGTTTGATGGGCAAGAGTGATAATTCTTTTAGCATTTCAGAAATAACTATGCCACTTCCTTCTGGCTTGTGTGGCTTCTAAGGACTGCCTGCTGACATTCAGACTTTCCTTTGGAGAGAGAGTGGTATTTTTTTTTCATTATTATTCTGAAATTTTGTGTTTCTAGAAGTTTATTATATGCACCTTGGAGTGAATGTCTTTACTTTATTCTGTTTGGGGCTCATTTGGCTTTGTGAATCTATGATCTTATTGCTCGTCACATTTCAGAATTGTTCAGCCATGATTTCTGGCTTTCCAAATCCTAGTACTTCATTTCTGGACTCTAATGGCATTAAATATTAAGTGTAAAAAAATTCTTCAGTAGCCATATGTCCCAAAGAGTTTGTTTTTTTGTTTGTTTAGTTTATGCTGTTTGATTGGGGTAATTTTGTTTGTTCTAGTTTTAGAAATACATACATACATACATACACATACACACACACACACACACACACATATATATATATATATGTGTGTGTGTGTGTGTGTGTGTGTGTGTGTGTGTGTGTGTGTATGCATGTGTTGACAGCATTTAAGTCTGTGCACCAAGTACTCATGCCTGGTGCTTAAGGAGGCCAGAAAAGGGTGTCAGATCTCCTGGAACTGAAGTTATGGAGTTGTCAGTTGCTATGTGGATGCAGGGAACTGACCCAGGGCCTCTGGAAGAGCAGCCTGTGCTTGTTATTAACTGCTGAGCCATCTCTCCAACATTTATTCCAGTTTTTAGTTCGTAATTGCTCCTTGGTCCCCTCTAGTCCAGCCCTTCTGTTGAGCTTTAAGCTTGGGTTGTAATGAACCTGTATATTTTTCCATAATCAAATGTCTGTGATTGTTCATTGAAGCATTTTCATCCTGGCTGTGAAATTCCTCACCACGTAAATCTTATCATTTCAGCCTTGGCATCATTGACTGTTACCTTTTCATTCAGTGCGAGCTCTTCCTGTTTCATGATAGGAAAAGAGGTGTTTGAAACTTAAGACATTTTCACTCTGAACCTTTGTAGTCTTCTGTGTTAGCTGGCTTCTGGCTCAGCCCTGGTTAGGAGGTAGGGCCACTGCTTCGTCACCATCTGTGGAAGCAGATGTCCAGCCTCTGAGGAGCAAGGGGAGGAGGCAGGGAATTGTCTCCTCACAGGGTCTTACTCGACTGTGGGTAAGTGGGGTGGGAGAGTGGGGGTTATGAGTCCTGTCAACAGGCTGAAGACCCTGGCTCCATCCTGATAATTGGGGCTTAATTATATCTTTGTAAAGTAGAAATCTTAGTTCCCCTTTGGTGCTGGCACAGGTAGAGAGGGATTGGGCCACAGTGCCCTCTCTACCCAGGGAGCAAAGCAGTTATATTGTCTCAACCGTAGGCTCTAAAGATTTTGTCTGCAAGGCTGCTCTTTTCCGGTCCTTTGCTGATGGATGACAGGCTTTTCTTGGGACTTTGTTTCTACCTCTGGGCATTTCTGATTTCAGCTGCTTCAACCTCAAGTCTGCACATATCAGATGAACAGAAAATCCAGGGAACCCACCACCACATTATTCCTGGGACTCCAGTGTTTCTGGCTGGTCTGCCCTCTCCTCACTCTTGATAATCTTTCATTTGCTTTCTCATTATGCCCAATTCTTTCTGTATGCCAGAGTCTGCATTCTCAGTTAGAATACAGCTGCACCATGCAGGCATTACACCGTACTGGAATTCAGCAATATGTTTTTGGGCTCGAGGAGAGGTTTCAGATAGAGGGCTATTTATCCTCTTGATCCATTCCTTTGGCTTATGCCTGAAGCAGCCACATGATAGGTCTATTTGTGAAGGTTTTCTAAAGTTTTGCAAACCACTAGAGTAGAAATCATGGTTCATGTGACTGTTTGACAGGCATGTCTGTGAAAGCAACTGAAAGATTAATGGAGGATGTAGTTAAACACTGACTACTAAAGAGTTAAGAGAACCAAAGGAATTATGAGATTGACTTTCATAAACAAAACAATACAACTAGGCACTGTATGCTCATTGGAAATTATATTCGAGTGAGTGTGTGTGTATGTATGTGTGTGTGTTGTGGCCAGCCATGTGCATTTATCTTTGTATGCTAGTTGTGGTCACTCAAGAGATTTTTCTTTTGGAATGTAGGTTCGCCATATACAGTTGGATGAAAAATTCATCAGAGATAGTCAACACAAACCACCACCTGTCCCTGATAAAGAAAATAAGAAACTGCTGTGTGGGAAGTGCAAGACCTTTGCATGCTACACAGCTGACATCCGAGTGGTCGAGGTGAGCAGCCCTGGCCATCTTTAGTGCCAGTCAAAGCTTATCATCTCCTGGAGAAATGTTTGTAGAAGGACGCTAGTGCTTCTGTTGTGACTGTTGGCCATGGTCCTTGTAGTGAGAAATGAAGTCTTGCTTCTATGTGGGAGCCAGGAAAGCCGATGTTACAGAAGCACAAACTATGACAGTGTTGGGAGAGGCCAGGGAGTGGAGGGAGGTCTGATTACAGCGGCCCCAAACAGTCAGGATGGTAAGGGTTAGTACTCACAGCGGGGTGAGTACTGCTTACAGTTTCCAATTTACTTCTGTGTCTCGGCCTCCCCCGTGCAGGGACCACAAGCACACACCACCACTTTTTCCAAAAGTTCTTTTATGCAGCTGTAGAAAATGAATGCTATGCCGGGCCGTGGTGGCGCACGCCTTTAATCCCAGTACTCGGGAGGCAGCGGCAGGTGGATCTTTGTGAGTTCGAGGCCAGCCTGGTCGACAAAGTGAGTTCCAGGACAGCCAGAGCAACATAGAGAAACCCTGTCTCAAAAAAACCAACCAACCACCCCCTCCACAAAAAAAAAGAAAGAAAGAAAGAAAGAAAGAAAGAAAGAAGGAAAGAAAATGAAGGCTGCAGTGTTGTGTCCTTGATTAGCTCCTGGGACAAATAAAGGATTAGGCATAAAAATCTGTAATTAAAAGGAATGTACTGGTGTTGATTTCTTAGTTTTAGCAAATGTGTGGATGAATATAAATGTGTGCCTTGGGACTTGGTTTAAGGCATTCAAGGATCTCCCTAGCTATTTTTGCACCTTTACTATATGTCAACAACTATACCAAGGAAATGTAAGGCTGCAGTTTTGAAGCACACATGGTACAGTGAAACCTGCCAGCAAACTAATGGTACAGTGGGAAATAATCTGAACATACAATTATAAAGATGCTTTCCTTATGGCTGCAAATAACATACACAGCAACACCTTTGTCATGACCATCAATGGGGGGCGTCCATCTTTGTCAAGAAGAACAGAGGCTAAAGGCTAAGTATATAAAAATGTCATATTCTGATAAAGACATTCTTTCTTCCTATTGTGTTTTCTAAAATTCTTTTTTGGACAGAGAACTTTTTTTTTTCCTTTTTGCTTGTTTTTCAAGACAGGGTTTTTCCTGTGTTGCCCTGGCTGTTCTGGAACTCACTCTGTAGACCAGGCTGATCTCGAACTTAGAAATCCACCTGCCTCCACCTCAGGAGTGCTGGAATTGAAGACCTATACCACTACCATCCAGCTTCAGGGAACACTTCTATAATGAAAACAAAACACTTTATTGAAAAAAAATGTAACACAGCTGGGGGCAGCGGTGATGCACGCCTTTAATCCCAGCACCTGGGAGGCAGAGGCAGGTGGGTCTCTGAGTTCGAGACCAGCCTGGTCTACAGAGTGAGTTCTAGGATAGTCTGTATTGAAAAAAACAAACAAAAAGTAACACTTGCAGGTTAGCCTTTTAGTTTTTCCCCCTTATAACTTTTTTTTTTTTTTGAGACAGGTTCTCTTTATATAACTCTGGCTGTCCTGAAACTCACTCTATAGACCAGGCTGGCCCTGAACTCACAGCGATCCATTTGTCTCTGCCTCCCAAGTGCTAGGACTTAAAGGTGTGTGCCACCATGTCTGGCCCCCTTAAAACTTTTAATTAAAGGTGGGTAAAACCTCCAGAGATGAGTGCTGGTGTAATTCTTGCTACCAATGGAGGGTGGTGGATGGCTGGACTAGCTCGGGATGGGTTATATGGGACCATTTGAACAAGAAGCATATTACCAGTGACATCCATTTTATGAATCTGATTCTTTAGATGTAAAAGGTACTTTCAGTTCCGATTTCAAAGGCTTCTTGTTCACCGTGGCCCCTTTAGACAATTTCCCTGGAGAACTGGATGCTGGGTCTGCACTTGTTTCTGTAGGGTACACTCTTAGTCAACTATAGGTAGGACCTGGGGACAGTCCAGCTCCTGAGCTTCTTCACATGCACACTGACCCATGGGTGGTCATCCCTGTGCCTTGGTTTGTGCCTTTCTGGCCTCTGGTGAACTTGTACTTTGCATGTGTTCAACAACTACCCCTTTGCTTCTGATTTAGAGAGCTGGGTTTCTCCCTCTTCTGGGGTGCTCAGTACCACCTCACTTACACCTCCTCCCACCCGTGCATAAAGCCCAGTAAATGGATCCTCCTCTGGCCTGCAGGAGGCTGTCTCTAGTCCCTTCTTTTTCCATCGGTAAAATAAAGGTGATTCCACTCCCTCTTCCTCCTTGACTGTTGAGTAGTTTTTAAGTTGTTTTCGGACTGCTTCTAACATTCTTTTATGTTCCACCTCTTCCTCTCAGCAATCCCATTACACCGTGCTTGGAGAAGCTTTTAAGGAACGCTTTGTGTCTAAGCCACACCCTAAACCAAAGACCTACGATAGTTTCGAGAAGAAAGCAAAAATATTCTGTGCCATTCAGAACTGCTGCCATGACTGGGGGATCCACGTGAGATACAAGACGTTCGAGATCCCAGTCATAAAAATTGAAAGTTTTGTGGTGGAAGATATTGCAAGTGGAGCCAGAACCGGCACTCAAAGTGGAAGGACTTCCATTTCGACAGAAAACAGTTTGATCCTGCAGAAATGTCCAAATGACCTCACGGCTCCTGAGGCTTTCAGTCCAGGGAGCCACGACTCTCGGAGTGCAGAAGCAATGAACCAATTCTTCCTTACACAAGCTTATACTGTGTCGAAGGCCAGATCACCTGACCTGTGTGTTCTGAGCAGTTCTCATCCACACAAAGCGCATGTGCATGAACTGCAGCACTGAGTATCTTGTTTACCAATAACTCACAGCACTTGGCAAGGGGGAGGGTTGAAAATTTTCCCTTTTATACTTTTCACAACTGCCGGCCAAGAGAACACACAGCCACTCAGTACATCAGGATGGATGAAGTGTTGGAAGGTTTTCCTTACTGCCCTCTTTTCTCAACCTGCCACAAGATGCTTTGCCTTTAACAAGCTACTGAATTTGTTCTTTTTAAGGTCACCAGACTGCCAAATCCAACGGGCATTTCTGGTTCTTATATTGGACTCCTTTCCTGCTTTGGTGGTCACACTCCCTTCAGATTTTCTTGATTTCTGATTCTTCTAGTCTTTTTCTATTGGTCTTTGCTGACACAAGTATAGGTGATTAGAGTGACATATACCTTTAAAATTTAACACACTGTAGTAGACAGCTATGCTTGCTGAGAAGGCATTTCTTTTTGCTCATTTACTATACATCTTACTCTACAATATGTTCTTTTAACTTGGACCATTTCCCCTCCTTGACTAGACATCTCAAGCCATGGTTGCCCCCACCCTCTCCCCCTTGAGACAGGGTCTCTCTGTAGACCAGGAACTAGACATGTAGCCTTGAATTCACAGATCCCCCTTATCTCCCTAGTGCTGGGATTAAAGGCTTATGCAACTCTACCTGGTTCTAGCTATTTTCAATAAAGGCTAATGTTTAACATTTCCAGGTAATATGGCTTTTTTTTTTTTTTTTTTTTGCTTTTATAGACAAGGTTCCTGGAACTCTCTCTGTAGACCAGGCTGGCCTTGATCTCAGGGGTCTGCCTGTCTCTGCCCCTCAAGTGCTGTGAAGAAAGGCTTGCCCTTTCTTCTTAAATATTATATCTTCAAATGGCATTCCTGTCTTTCTTGTTGAGGGTTACAAATACTTCAGAGAGCTTTCATGGGGCTCTTCAGCTTAAGAGACAAGTGCCCGAGTGATGTTACTGCCAACATACCAAGGCACTCTGTGTTCAGTTCAGGGTAGGAACTGTACTGCTTTGGAGGCAGTACAGCGATTTAAACATCTTCCTAGAAGTTATTTGTAATTCAATAGTGCCATAAATGGCCCAAACAAAACTGCAGATATCACATGACCACATAACTCTTTTCACATGACATTTCTTTTCTTTTCTTT
The DNA here is from genome assembly GCF_007827085.1 of Peromyscus californicus insignis. NCBI lineage: Eukaryota > Metazoa > Chordata > Mammalia > Rodentia > Cricetidae > Peromyscus > Peromyscus californicus. Next base: position 106,547,753 of record NW_026294573.1, read on the forward strand.
TTTTTTTAAAGATTTATTTATTGTGTATACAATGTTCTGCCTGCATGTATCCCTGCAGGCCAGAAGAGGGCACCAGATCTCACTACAGATGGTTGTGAGCCACCATGTGGTTGCTGGGAATTGAACTCAGGACCTCTAGAAGAGCAGTCAGTGCTCTTAACCTCTGAGCCATCTCTCCAGCCCCTCACATGACATTTCTGTCTGAACACTATTCCAAGACCACCCAGTGCACAGTGGGCCACCCAAATCAACCCTGGAGGTCAACAGAATGCCATGGGATAACACCCCACTTCCCACTTGTTCTTATGTCCAGAGAATTAACCAGCAACAGAACTTCTGGAAGAAAACAAACTGTAGGGATTAGGCTTTTAATTGAATATATGAAAAAAGATAATATGTAGTAGTTATTGATCATGGTTATTGGTAAAATTCTTAATAAGATGCAATACAATAGATTAAGTGAATTTTCTGAGAACTGACTTTCATTCATCACTTTTAATATGTGATAGCTTTCTTTGCTGCTACAGTTTAAAAAACTATAGCATGTATAAGATATCTACTGGAAATTATTCAGATAAGACCCCTTTAAACATTACAATGATTTAATTAAAAGTCACTTCTATATTTTATGTATATGGGCATTTTGTGTGCATGTACATATGCACACTAGAAGAGGGCACTGGATCCCTTGGACTCTAGTTATAGATGGTTGCATACTCCATGTGGGTGCTAAGAATTGAACTTAGGCCCTCTGGAAGAGCAGCCAGTGCTCCTAACTCCCGAGCCACCTCTCCAGCCCCTGACAATGATAATTTAGTTGAAGTGGAATAGTCCTTTCTCTGCCAATGGGGAAAAGCAGACTAAAGCTGAAACTGAACAGAGAATTTGTGTGGTACATGGAGTTAAGCCACTGCCAGGCATACCCTGGAATGGAACAAACCCTGGGTTAATAAGTACTGAATGAATAGAACATGTAAGTTTTGAGAAATGCCAGAATGCTGGTCTTTGGACTTCCTAATGGAAGGCTGCATCTGGACTATCCCATGAGCACATGACCAGACCCTGATAGAGTCCTGGCAGGTTGCCAGCATGTGTCTTTTCTGAAGTTCAGCTACAACTTGTTCTACAATCACAGACCTTGCTGTTTTGTGGTCAATACTGCTGTTGCAGCCTTTTCATCCTGAAATGGAGTCTGCAAAGACCTCATTATGCAATAAGGTTGCTAAATCCTGACTCCTGTACTCAGAACAGACTCAGTGGTAACTAAAGTTCAAACAACAAGCCAAACAGATGGCAGTTCTGCAACCAAGTCTTGTGGAATGGTGCTGTGAGGTCCTGAGGGATGCCCTGCCTGGCCAGGGAGGCTTTTATGCCTTTCTTGGTGTTGACAGCACACAGGGGTCATAGTATTGCCTCTGTCATATTCACACCCACTTAAACCAGCGGTTCCTGAAACACTTCTCTTCACTGGACATTGTTAATCAGCATCCTGTAGAAACACAGGAATAGATATGTAGGTGGGATACCATAGAGACCGGTAGAGCCAAAGTGAACTATAAACTTCTGGATCATGGCAGTAAACTGTTTTAATACACCATAAATACAACTACCAATTTACTCTACAAATCTGTATTTAATAGACAGGTACAGGCTTGCTGGGTGCAAACTTTTAAAACTCTTGATAAAAATACCAGCTTTGATTATCTTTGTTTATGGCAATTTGACTAAGTGAACAGAAATTAGTTGAGTGTTAAATCACATCTGTGGTGATGACATTTAACAGCTTCCTAAAGCAGCCCGTGGAACCATAGTTCCCGTTTTCACAAGCAGGGCTGTATACTCCTGTACAACCCACGGGCTGCCTCACACTGTCTCAATTGTGGTCTGAAGGCACCCCGTTCGAACGCTTGGTCTCCAGAGGGTGGTGCTGTTGGGGAAGACTGTGGAACCCGGAGGAGGTGGGGCCCCTCTGGAGGAAGGAAGTCACTGGGGATGGACCCAGAGACCTGATAGCTGTTTCCACTTCCTGTTCGATACGCCTCCTGCTCCCATGCTTCCCTGCCTGCTGTCATGTCTTCTCTAGCAGGGTGAGAGATACTGCTCTGGAACTCTACACCAAAATAATCCCTCCTGTACACCGCTTTTGTCAGGGTGTATTCCTGCAACAACAGAAGAGAAATAGACACTGCTGCAGCTCTGGGGAAGCTGTGCCAAAGTTAACTTCTTCACTGATGAGCAGAAAGCCCTGCTGTCTGTGCCTGAGGGAAATGTTTGCAATGACAAATGATTGACTGACAACCAACAGCGGATGGTAGCCATAATGCTGACCCATGGAGGGACTCGGAAGAATACAATAGATGCTGTCTCAGAGGCCATGAGAATGGGAGCTGAGAGGGGAGATGATGGGTAAGGAGCGGCAGTTTAAATCACTAGAACCAGCTAAGCCCGAGGCCACGATGTCACTATCCTTTTAGTTATATGGGCTGATCTAGTTTTCCCTTTTGCATAGACCACTCTGAGTTGTGCTTCTAACACCCAAAGACGGACATGACTAACATATCCTTTCTTTACATACTTTTATGTAACACAAACATTGTACACACACACACACACACACACATACACACACACACACACACACACTGAAAGGTACATGTACTTTGTTGCTGTGTTAATTGGCCAGTTAACTCACATTGGATGCCAAGGAATGCTTATTCTTTAGGCAGTAATGGACTTGGAAAATCATAAACACAAGGAGATTATCATCCCCTTTTCGAGAGGATGGAGGGGATGGAGCCAACAAGAACTACACTTTCAGTTGGAGAGTGAGTGGGCCAGCACCACCTTAGAACTCAGGGAAAAGTTTGTACAGTCTTATGGACCAGCAAAGGACACAGGCCAAGAATACTGCAGCAAAAAGAACAGAGGATTGTGGTGATATATTATGAACCCTAATAAAGCTTGCCTGAGAATCAGAGGACAGAGCCAGCCACTACATTAGACATAGAGGCCAGACAGTGGTGCACACACCCTTATTCCTATCACTCAGGAGGCAGAGATCTGTCTGGATCTCTCTGAGTTCAAGACCACACTGGAAACAGAGCCAGGCGGTGGTGGCACACACCTTTTATCCCAGTACTGGGAAGCACATGCACATTTAATCCCAGGAAGTGACAGCAGGGCAGAGAAAGGTATATAAGGTGTGAGGAAACAGGAACTAAAGCAGTTCAGCTGAGATCCCTTTGGGTGAGGACTCAGAGGCTTTCAGTCTGAGGATTCATGGAAACAGGATCAGCTGGGGAGTTGGCTAGGTGAGGCTGGCTGGGGCTTCTTGCTCTGCTTCTCTGATCTTTTGGCATTCACCCTGATATTTGGCTCTGGGTTTTTTATTAAAAGACCATCTAAGGGGGTTGGGGATTTAGCTCAGTGGTAGAGCGCTTGCCTAGCAAGCGCAAGGCCCTGGGTTCAGTCCTCAGCTCCAAAACAACAACAACAACAAAAACATCTAATATTTGAACAACAGAGGATACATTAGAATTAAGAGTGAAAGGGCCTCCTTCCAGAATCACATCCACAGGAAACTTCCCTCACAACCAGGGTCTTAGTCTCCTCACAACCAGTGTCTTAGGCTGCTACAACAGAATCTCACAGACTGGATAGCTTAAGCCTAGGAATTCTGGAGGTCAAGAAGGCCAAGATCAAACACCCTCTCCCCCCAACTGCCAGTCAAGACTATCGTTCCTAGAACAGCTGTTCCAGAATGAAGAAAGGATAAAGGCTTTCCCAACAGAAGATGAAGGAGTCATCTCCAAGAAAAGACACAAAAGCATAAAACTCACAGGGAAGGTAAGTAACACACCCAATTGAGAGCCCGGCTGTGTGGTATGTAGATCTGTTACTGCCATTTACTTTCACTTTAAAGGTTTAAAGATAACACTATTAAAATGTTAAACATTTACCACCATTGGTTAAAAGATGCACAATATAAAAACATGTCAGGTATGGCATTAAAATACAAAATGTGGGAGGAAGAGGATGTTTTTATAAGTGTCAGAGTGTCTCTGGCTTATAAAACAGCCTGCAGTTCACATGACTGCTGATGGCCTCCGGGTGAGCACAAGTCCAGATGTCTGGTAGATACACAGAGGATACCACTGAAGACCATCACCTGCTCACGCGGGACGTGCTGAGAAGTCAAAGGGACAACACATCTGCTGAACGACCAGAGCCACACGGAAGGAAGTCCTCACCTACCAGTAATGGGGCCTTTTAGAAATGTGCAAAAAATGTACACATATTATATTCCCGAACAACTAATGAGCCAAAGGAGAAATTAAGGAACTCAAATTCCATGCAGTGGGAGACTAAAGTTGAACATGTCTGCACTAACACCATGATCTGCAGCTTCAATGTAATCCTATGAAATTCCCGGTGCTGTTTTTCCCAAGGATGTTTTTCTAAGAAATAAAAGCAACCTTACTATGTACATGAAACCACAAGACTCACACCAGCCGAAGACATGCTGGGCATAGAAACAAAATTGGAGTTATTACTGCTCTCTAACTTCAAGATATACTACAAAGACATAGCAATGAAAATGGCATGGTGCTAACATAAAAACAGATGCATAACCCAATGGAAAAGAACAGAGACCCCTCCCCCCAACCTCCCCCAAAATAAACCTACACAGGTGTGGTTAAATGACTTGACAAGGAAGCCAAGAACACACGTGGAGAAAGAGCTGTCTCTTCAATAAATGCTGTGGAAAAAAAATGGATGACCACATGCAAAAGAATGAAGTTGGACCCTTATCTTACAATGTATAAAAATCAACTAAAGGGCTGGAGAGATGGCTCAGCAGTTAAGAGCACTGGCTGTTCTTCCAGAGGTCCTGAGTTCAATTCCCAGCAACCACATGGTGGCTCCCAACCATCTGTAATGAGATCTGGCGCCCTCTTCTGGCATACAGGCATACATGCAGACAGAACACTGTATACATAAATAATTTTTTTTTTTTTTCTGGAGCTGAGGACCGAACCCAGGGCCTTGCGCTTGCTAGGCAAGCGCTCTACCACTGAGCTAAATCCCCAAGCCCATAATAAATAAATCTTAAAAAAAAATCAACTAAAAATAGACTGAAGATGTAAGCATAAGTTCTTACTCCATAAAAGTATTAGATAAACGCATGGGGGAGTGCCATGGCATTGGTTAGAGCGATGGTTTTTCTGGTCAGAATTTCAAGGACAAAAGCAACAAAAAATGCAAATAGGCCCATCAAACTGCTTCAAAATAAAAGCTCTATAGCCAAGGAAATAGTCAAGAGTCAGACTGACTACAAAACAGGAGAAAATATTGATAAACAGTTACTATCTAGAATATGTGGTATTAAAATTTGACATCGCAATGAAATAATTCAATTAAAAAATGGGCAAAGGACTTGAACAGACATTTTTCAAAAGAAGCCACAAAAACGATCAACGGGTATGTGAAAATATACTCAACAGCATTAATCATCAGGGAGCTGCAAATAAAACCATGAGTTAGCACTTCAAATCCATTAGCCTGGTCATTATCTAAAAGATAGAGGTTAGGACTGGTGAGAGTATGGGGGGGTGGGAGTACACACCGCTGGAGGCCATGTACATGTAAGGACACTACGGAAAATAGTATGGAGCCCTCTAGAAAATCAAAAAGAATGTTATTATGACCCAGACATTCTTCTTCTAGGTACGCATCCAAAAGAATTAAACCAGTATGTTGAAGAGACACCTGTACCAATATTCATTTCAGCATTATTCACCAAAGCAAAGGTATGAACTCTGCCTATTGTCTAGTGTCTATCCATGGCTGAATCAATAAAGAAAACAGAAGGTGCATGTGTCTACACACAAATATACTATTTGTGCCAATATGGGTGAACCTTATGGACATTATGTTAAATGAAAAAGCCACACACAAAAGAAAAATCACTGTACAGTCTCATATGTCTGAAGTGAAATGCACACAGCAGTAATTACAAGGCGCTCAGACAAGCATCAAAATAAAAACGAAGCAGTGGAGAGTCAGTTATGGAATAAATGGGAGAAAGTATATCAAGCTATACATGAAAACATGAAAGAATATGGGATTTCATGCAGGAGGAAGGAACTTAGGTGTTCTGTGGTACAGCATGGTGACTGCTGTTAATACCTATACATTATATATTCTTTTAAAAATATTTTCTTGGAAGTGTTTTCACCACAAAGAATAAGTTTGTGAGGCCTAATTCAGTCACTCTACAATGTTTACATATTTAAAAAAATCATGTACAAAGTACAATTTTTACTTTTCAGTTAAAAAAATTAAGAGATAAGGCAACCCCTCCCCCAGTGGAAATTGTAATCCGTAACAGAGGCACTGGCTGGTCTGAAGTCAAGGCTCGGGGGTCAGGCCATGCATAGAATTGCTTGTGTAACATCCTCAGATCTAGTTCTCATACAGACTCAAGGAAACCAGGCTCCTGGTATGAGAGCCAAGGAAATGGTGGTGGCAAGCTAGTCTCTAGTGAGAAAATAAGGTGTGTGTGTGTGTGTGTGTGTGTGTGTGTGCGTGTTTGTGCACACATACACTCCGACATGCTCTCAAACAGCGTGGGGATGGATGATTTATAGTCTGTAGCATTTTGTTACAGCAACCTGAGCAGAACAAGACACTCCATGAAATAATTCCAGCTATGAAAATGAGTGAACAGATGATTTTAGGACACCAAGAAGCCATGATTTGCTCCTTGCTGCTGCTGCGACCAAGGCAGAAGGACCCTTCTGGTCTCCTGCTCGCCAACAGGCAGCGCGCACGTGGCTCCTCGACACCCCGTCTGTGTCTGCAGCCCCCACACAGTGGTAGGAACAGAAGGCACGAAGGCCCCTCAGGGCTCCTATGGCTCAGTGTCACAGCGCTGTGCTACATTCCAACAGAACTCAATTCCAAAGCCAAAACATTTTCATGAAAATATATTTAATCTTATTCAAATTAGAAATCCCGTCTCTCTCCCCAGTTACTTTCAAACAAAGGCCCCCCTCTCAAATGTTGAAAATGGTAGGAGACGATCTCTCTCCTGTTGATTGGAAGGTACATAATCAAACACTTCCGATGGCTGACCATCCACCAGGTCTTTGCTCACCAAGAAGGAGGGAGGACATCGCTGCTACGGTTGGAAGCATGAAGAAGTTCTTACCTATGGCAGTTAACACTGGTGTGATGGAGAGAGGAACGGACTCTCGGGGGAGGGTTTCATTGAGCAGAGATGAACAGAGAGTAATAAAAAAGGGGAGGAGACACTTCTGAGGACACTGGCTAGTGTTCAGCTGAAGATTAGTCGGTGAAAATCAATGTCCGGTGATCAGTAACTCAAAGACAAGGTAGTTCTCTTTTTGGTACTACTAACTTTCCCATGATCCTAGGTTCCAAATTATAGAAAAGGATAAAATGATTAACAAATCAAGAATGTAGACACTCCTGGCTCTGTGCCTCCAGCAATGGCAGTGCCCACTTGCTCATCTTGGCAGCACCCTCATTAGAGGTAGAGGTGGCTGCTTTACCAGGCCTCTGCCAGCTGGGGCCTGGTACCTCGTTGGGTCTAGCACCAACGGTGGGTCTCCTGAGAGGCCAGCACCTACTGGGCCATCTTGCGGATCATGTAGTTCAGGATGCCTCCATTATGGAAGTAAGTGAGTTCCACATCAGTGTCGAACCTCATCACGGCCTGGAAGGTCTTCCCAGTGTCCAGCTGTAACGGCAAGGAGGCAGAGTGCTGCTGAAGGAGGGGTCGAGACACCTGCCTCAGGGAGAGTCCACCTGGCTGCCCACTAGCTTCAGTGAAGGTGTGGTCCATATGCCCAGGGCCAGCAGCATATGGAACCCGTGGTCTCTGCACTCAGCCAGGCCTACTGGATTAGCATGTGTATTTCAACAAGACCCCTGGGGATTTATGTGCCCACTGAAGGTTGAGAAGCACTGCAGAATTAATGATGTGGGTAAGAGGCATGTGGGAAATAAGTAGTCTCCCAGGATAGCAGCTTGAGTGACTGTGATGCTTTCTCCTAAGTCTTTTCTGGACATGCTCTAGGGGTCATTCTGGGCTCTCAGCAGCTGCCTCTGTAGTGCTGTCCCCTTGGGACTCTGGTGCTGGGCACTTTATTCTTGCCTCCCTAAGGACGTGTCATCACCTCCATATTAGTTACTTCCTGTTGTTGGGTCAAACGCCATGACCAAAGCAACTTAGGGAAGAGAGTTTATCTTGGCCTGTGGTTCCAGAGGGATAAGACATCAGGTGGGGAGGCATGGCAGCATGTGGCAGGCATGGCTGCGGGAGCAGGAAGCTGAGAGCTCATCTCCTCGACCACCCAAGTGCCAGGCAGAGAGAGGGAACTGTAATTGTGAGACTCTGAACTCTCTGCCCCCAGGAACACATTTCCTCCACGAGGCTGCACACCTGAGCTGCCCAGGCACCCACTGGTTACCCAGAGTTCCAGTGCGGGAGACTGGGGGACACTTCTTACTTAAACCACAACCACTGTGCTAATTAAAGCTTGGGGCCTCAGATGAGGCTCATGGAAAGAGTGCATACAGGATCTGTTGATCATATTTTCATTAAAAAAGAAAAAAAGGGAAACGTTTAGATAACAGGAAAGTGTTACCTCTGAACTTTGATCACTATTTGGGCTGAAAGAGACTGAGAGAATGGGGCTAGCTGGGGACAGGAGTTCAGAGGGAATCGATGAATACTGTGACATAGGAAAACTATGATAATCAGCAGGTATTACCTATGCTGTGAGGAGGTGGACAGTACCGGTAGGCTTCACATCTAATGCCATCCCCAGTTAACCTCTCTCCCTCCACTGATTTCTTTCTATCGATGGATTATGAACAACAGGCCCTTGCTTCAGGTCTTGCCTGCAGAAGTTCTGCTTACCTTTATCTGAACCTTCATGCGTGGCTTAAGGTTTTCAGGAATGTCAATAGTATACCGTTCCCGACCCGTGAGGCCCAGAGAGTCCGCAGTTTCACCGGGGAGATATTCAAGGGGGATCACTCCCATCCCGACCAGGTTACTGCGGTGAATGCGCTCATAGCTCTCTGCCAGGACAGCTTTGATTCCCTGATGAGCCAAGAGAGAAGTTTGGACATAGTTCCAACTTTTTCTTTAAGAGGTACACAGAAACTTTATAAATTCTTCAGAAATACTCACAGCTAGATTCTCAGTACCTGCTAGTTGTTCATCTAAAATGCTATCTTCTAGTTATCAATAACTTAGTAGTGAGTCTTCTACCCGATTGCCTACAATATACCAGCACTCTATAAGCACTTCCTTGAATTCTCTCCTGCCCTCCACCAACTTGGAGGCCAGCAGATGTGGTTACTGTCCCCTTTTGCTAAGGGAGTTTTACGGTGGGATACAGTATTTGAACCCACATGGTCGGACCATGCATTTAACCACTTTGAGATACAAGAGTCCTCAGCTAATTTGTATCTGCAGCGTATATCACAAAGCAATATAAAAAACCATTTTCTTTTCCTTGGGTTTTCTTTTACTGTGGGCACATATCAGCAGATACCAAGGGTTTAATCAAGAGAGAATGCACTACCAAGCAAATGATTAGTGTGCCTTACTTTCACAATTTCTGTTCCAGGACCAAACTGCACTGAACAGCTTTGCTATGACACTTCCTATGAAGGACCTTTTATCGTTAGGGTGTAATTGGCAATATACAGCAGTAACTAATAGAGCAGAGAACTGGATTAACTAGGCTTTCCTACTAGTTATAAATTCCTCGATACCACCTTGGATCTACTGCACCAGAACCTTGCAGGGGTGTGAAGTGCAGGAGTGTGTGTGTGTGTGTGTGTGTGTGTGTGTGATTTCATCTAAGTTTCAAGAATCTGGTTGTTAAGTGGTAGGTATTGATGCTGCTGCATATTAGAATCACCAGGGGAGGTTTTTAAAATCCCAATGTACAGATCTTTACTAACTGAAGTGGGCTTTCCCAGGAGAATACCTAAAACGTCCCCACATGTATTTCAAAGTCAAGAAACTTTTACTGATATAAACTGTGCAGCCCCTCTGGCGGTGAGACAGTTCATTGGGTAAAGGTGCTGCCATCAAGCCTGAGGTCCCACAAGGCTAGCATCAACTGCAAATTATCCTTCCTGTGACCCGTTGCTGTGTGGGTACTCATGTGTATGCACTATATGTGCACATGAGTGAACATACTAGATACATGTAATTTAGAATAAAAGCACCTACTCTTACTTTAACCCAACTCCCTCCAGCCCCCATCCCCCAGACAGGGTTTCTCTGTGTAGCTTTGGAGCCTGTCCTGGAACTCACTTTGTAGACCAGGCTGGCCTCGAACTCACAGAGATCCGCCTGCCTCGGCCTTCCAAGTGCTGGGATTAAAGGCATGTGCCACAGCTGTCCGGCTTAACCGCACTTCTAAAGAAGCCCAACTCCTCACTGCTCCCTTGGAGTTTGCATTTACTCTTTACATTCACGGAGGACAATAATCTTAATAAATTATGTGTCGGAACATGGTCCAGGAATGGAGTCACGTGAGGAGAGTTCTGAGTGCTTGTGAGAACACTCCAAGAAACAAGAGCCTTGTGACCTCAATTTCTGCTCTTGGACTGTGTTTTTGTGCTCTTCCCAGGTGTATCAGACAGGAGTGAGTTTATTTCCGATTACTCATCATTGCTTTCTCTTATTAGTCAGTTCAATCAAATGTTTAAATTATCCTTTGTCTATCTCTGTGGAAAAACGTGTTTTTGCCACATGCAGCTTGTCCTTGTGGTTGTACACAGCGTGAACTCATGAGAGCTTTACTCATGTGACCTTTCTTCACCCTCACAGTATAAACTCTCTGAGGCTCTCAGGAAGGTTGGCTACTGCATGAGACTTTAGTCCACCTCACTCATTGGCTTCTATTCTCCCAGGTCCCACTGCCTCTAGAGCGGTGACAATTATGAACGTCATGCTATTTTTTCCCTATATATTAAAAAAAAGATAGCTGCATATGCATTTCTGAATGTGTTAGCCCTCACAGGCTTTCCTTCCAAGTTATCTACAGATACCCTCAGAGCTGATGGCTGCTGGTCCCAAGCCCACCTGGCATGTGTGAGCCAGTTCTCCTTGGGCTTGCCCTTTGACGGGAAGACGTCTAGATCTACAGAGCAGCAGGCTGGGTGAATATCACAAGCTTTCCACAATCTGCTCTTTCTTAATGTCTTGGAAATAAAGCCACGGCATTTCTTCCCAAGCACCCTCCCTGCTCCCGCCCCAGTTGAGAGGCGGCCCCACTAGGAAGCCTCTGCTCCATCGTACCAGCAGGAAAGGGCCTTTGGCTGCCCAGTCTCGGGAGCTGCCTGAACCGTATTCTTTGCCAGCCAGAACAATCAGGGGAAGTCCAGCCTGCTGGTACCGCTCCGCAGCATCGAACACATCGAGCTGAGAAAGAGGAGAGACAACTCAGTCAATGACAACCTAAAATCCTGCCCATGGGCTTGCTCTCTCGGCCCCCAGTTAACTCTCATCTACTCATTTCTACCCAGTTGAACTTCACTTCTGACTGAACGTAACCGCTGTCCAGTTTTATAGATTCAAATCCTAGAACATCAGAGGCAAAAGGGGAAGTACATCAGATTTTCTTTTTCTTCTCTTCCACTGACTAAACCATTTGAAAGTTAAAAGGCAAAACCCATGAAGCCTGGGTTTGGGCCCAATACTAGAGGCCCAGCAGTGGTCCGTTCTGAGAGGTAGCAAAACGCAGGGTGCTATGTTTAGAAATGATGTCAAATGCAAAGTCTTCTTGCCCTTCCAGGTGCAAGCCAAGGCAGGGGCAGCAGAAGCATGCACAGAAGCATGCACAGCAGCATGCACAGAGGCATGCACAGAAGCTTGCAGCAACAGGCCAGGAGAGGTGAGCTAGTCTAATAAATGAGAAACATCTTCCACAAACACATTTGCTTCCCACTGGACAGTCTGTCGAGTTGAGAGTTCCCCAGACATCTGATGGGATCACTGGTGACTGTGAACAATTATTTATTCGCAACTAAGTGGAACAGAAAATAAAGCCCCTTAAGAGGGAGTCAATTGAAAGGGGCCCAAGACAAGACTTTAGTTAAACTCTAAACTAGGGTTTAACTCAACATGTTAATAATTCTGGTAATGGGTGGGACTGAGGTTCATTTCACGTTGCCACCTAAATCTGGAAAGATTCTGTATGTCATGGTTAGCTAGGACTCATGAATATGGAAACTGCTATGTAACAGGAAGTGCCTTCCTCTGCCCAAACAAACTGGTGGGATCCAAAGGAAACAACCTACCTGCCACTACAGAGATGGCCATCTGTGTGAACTAACAGTGGGAGTCTGTGTCTTAAAATCAAGACTGTGCACTCAGAATCCTGCAGGAAGCAGCCCCCGTTACTGTAGGCTGCTGCTCCCTCTAGAAGTTCGTACAACCTTTCCTAACTTCTATCTTCATTACAAAGGCTGTGATGTAACAAGGTCTTTGCAATCACGTGGCTAGTGTTCGGTGTGCCTTTCAAAACATACTCCTTGTGTTGTTTCTTAAGGAATTTCCTTCCTCTCTCTCTTTTCAAAGACTTACTTAATTTGTGTGTATGGGCCCAAATGTATGTCTACCACCTGTGTAGAGGGACCTGTGGTGGCCAGAGAGGCGCCTGGCCCCCTGGAAGTGTTGCTGCAGGCGGTTGTGAGCAGCCTGATGTGGGTGCTGGGAACATCCCGGGGAGCAGCAAGTGACATCTCTCCAGCTCCCGTCTCCTTCGCAGGACCTCCCATCAATCAGATGTGTGAGTTCAGTCCATCTTCTTGAACTTCCCTTTCTCACTCTTCTATATCTCCAGAGACTTTCTAAAGAGATCAGCCTTGCCTTTGAATCTTTTAATGTTTTCTTCGTCTGTCTTTTTCTTTAATGAACAAAGATCTTGGCTTGTGATTGCTCTTGCTAAAAAAAAAAACAAACAAAAAAAACCCCAAAAAAACCAAAAACAAAAAAACAAAAAAACCCTCTTCTTGGGGATAATTGTTTTTCTTAACATTTTCTGCTTTTTGCAGTGTCCCTGTGTCCTGCCTCCTTTCCATCTCATCTGCTTGTTACACTCTGTTTCGGACTGTTGTGCTGGTTAATTTTACACCAACTTGACACAAGATAGAGTCCTGTTAGAAGAGGGAACCTCAGTGGAGAAAATGCCCCCACCAGACTGGCCTGTGGGCAAGCCTGTGGTGATCTTCTTGATTCATGATTGATGTGGGAGGGTCAAGTTCACTGTGGGTGTGGCCACCCCGGGGCAGGAGGGCCTGGGTTGGATAAGACATCAGGCTGAGCAAGCCAGGGGGAGCAAGCCAGTAAGCAACATTCCACCATGCCTCTGCATCAGCTCCTGCCTCCAGGTTCCTGCCTTGGCTTCCCTGATGATGATTTATAACCAGTAAGTCAGAAAAACTCTTTCCTCCCCAAGTTGTTTTTGGCCATGATGATTTATCACAATCACAGGAAGCCAGTTATTGAATGTAAGACAGTTATTGAATGGGCCTGTCTCCCTTTCATGTAATGCCTTCCCTTTGGTCTTCAATGTGTTATCTTTCTCATATAATAGCTTATTATCCCCATTCATTGTTCATCTGCTGTCAAGGTCTCTCCACTCTTAGCAGAAGATGGACACCCACTCCTACCCCTGAAATAGTACCTTTTCCACCTTTAACTTAGGAAATTAATCTTTCATTATCCGATAAACGAGCACTGTGACTTTCTCTGAAGATGCCAGGTAAGACAATACTGATGTCCCTCAGGGCCCAGCAATAGTTGCCTCTAGACCTATAATCAGACTAAAAGCTAAGCAGGCCCCTAGTGAGGAGATAGAAAATGCAGAACAGGTGTAACAGCTCCTTCTCCAGCGCCTTGCCTGCCTGCATGCTGCCATGCTCTCCACCATGATGATAATGGACTAAACCTCTGAAACTGGGGGCAGGAACGGCAAGCTGGCCTCACCAGCCCCTGAACAGATATCTCCAACCTAGAGAACATATTGCTGCTGGTGGTGCTTCAGGAATTCTCGGCTGCTGGGTTAGTGCGCAGCCCTGACAACTGCTCCCATTCCATACAGCTGAAGGAAAAAAAATAACATCGTCCTATCACACAAGAATGGAATATCATGGACAAGTTATGTGTCCTAGATAAGTAAGTGTCCTACCAACTACACCTCTAAACTCAGGAACAGGAGTTCTTGAGTTTCATCAGAAAATTTCTGCTGCAACACAGGCCTGCTGAGGTGGCCTGAGGACCCCCATGACAAATGAGCATCTGTGAGATTAGCAGGAATAAGGAAGAGATGAGCTGGCTGTTGGTAAGTACGTCTCATCTCTCTATCTCAAATGAAGTCTTTGAGGCATTCTTCATCCCTTCCCTGGGGAGCTAGGAAATGACTGGACTCCCCTGTCTATGTGCAGTGTAATATAAGTGCCCATTAAATTTCTTCTGCAATTTAGGGAACTCTATCTGATTAGTTGTTTTGGTCAGCTTTAGGATATTGGTCTGAAAAAGGGCCATAAATTCTGTTTTCAATTTTGTTTCTGTGCCTTTTATGCTTTAATATGCCCCTGCAGACTTGCTGAGCCTGATGCTCCAGCTGGGGAGAGAAATGGTTCCAGAGAAGAGTCATCCAACCTCTGAAAGAATTTCAACCTAAGCAAGAGTCTTGACCTTTAAAGACTTGAAGCCTAGTTGGGACTCAGCTAGTATGTGGTGTCGTGTTGAAGGTTCACACGTCTCATCCGACCCCTTTCTTCAGCAGATTCCTTCTGCATTCCCCCCATCAGGGCTCACCCGACTCTAGCTGCAGAGTTTGACATTTGATTCAGAACAGGCTATTAGAGAACTCACTTCCTTGGGATGAGAAGGGACCACTGAAGCTGAGCCAATCATAACCATCCCATGGGTCCAGCTATGCCTGCAGCCCAAGATTCCCCTGGAAGTTCCCATTACACAAGACAGATCCCACAGTTAACAGACTTTGGATTTTAAAGATAACTTGGACTTTGAAAGTGTTGAAAAATGTAAAAACCGGGATTTTTTACATTGGACTGTGTTTTATATTGTGATACTAACATGAGATTTGGGGAATAAGCAAGGAAGGAAAGGTTATGGCTGAATAGTGTATGTTTGTGTGTGAAAGTTGACAATATCATAGTTTTTGCCAACTTGACACAACATACCTGGAAAGAGGGAATATAAATTGAATAATTGTCTCCATCAGATTGGCCTGTGGACGTGTCTATGAGACATTCGCCTGATTAATGTTGATATGGGGAGGCCCAGCCAACTGGGGATGGTGCCATCTCCAGGCAGGTGGTCCAGGGTGTATACAGAAGCAAACTGATCAAGCCATGGGGAACAAGCCAGTAAGCAGCACTCCTCTATGGTCTCTGTTTCAGTTCCTGCCTCCAAGTTCCTGCCTTGAGTTCCTGTCCTGACTTCCCTCAGTGATGAACTTTGTTACCTGGATTTGTAAAACAAAATAAACCCTTTTCTCTCAAAAAAAAAAAAAGGAAGAAAGAAAGAAAGTGCAGAACAGAATGTAGATACAAAGTATAGATAGAATACTTATAATAGATATTTAGAAGTTGGCAGAATTCTCACATTGGTCCCCTGACCTGTGTGAGAGGGCTATTGTGGTTGGAAAGACTAAATGGAAGCCTTTAGAGCTGCCTCCACCAGGGAAAACAGTGACTCAAAATCAGTATTGCATCTCTAGAAAAAATAAAGAAATTAGTGCCACCATCAAGGACTTGAAAGATGCAGGGACGGTGGATCCCACCACATCTCCCATTAATTCTCCTATCTGGCCAGTGCAGAAGACAGATGGATCATGGAGAATGATAGCTGACTATCAAAACTCAATCAAGTACTGACTCCAGTTGTGGCTGCTGTACCAGATGTGGTGTCCTTACTTGAGCAGATGAATACATCTCCTGGTACATGGTATGCAGCTATTGATCTAGAAAATGCCTTTTTCTTGGTACCTGACCATCAGAACCACCGGAAGCAATTTCCTTTCAGTTGGCAAGGCCAGCAGTATACCTTCACAGTTTATCTCAAGGATATATTACTCTCCAGCTCTGTGTCATAACTTAGTTAGAGGGATCTTGAATGTCTGTGTCTTCAATGAACTATCACATTGGTTCACTGTATTGACAACATTTTGCTGATTGGACCAAGGGAGCAGGAGGCAGCAACCACTTTTGACTTGTGCAGCCTGCATAGCATCCTGGACTTGTTGAAGAGCCTTCTTCTATTATTCTAGGCCCCACACAAAGCTAGCAGTACCTATGCACAACAGAGGATGGGAAATGAATTCAACCAAAATATGAGGGCCTTCCACCTCGGGGAAATTCTTAGGAGTCCTGGTGTGGGGCGTGCAGGGATTCCTTTTAAGGTGAAGATAAGTTATTGCACCTGGCCTCTCCCACCACCAAGAAAGCAGCCCAACGTCTACTGGGTCTGTTTGGATTCTGGAGACAGCACATCCCTCACTGGCCCATAGACCAAGTGACTCGGAAAGCTGCTAGTTTGTGTGCAGGCTGGAAGAGGAGAAGGCTCTTCAACAGGTCCCGGCTGCTGTGCAGGCTGGAAGAGGAGAAGGCTCTTCAACAGGTCCTGGCTGCTGTGCAGGCTGCTCTACCACTTGGACCATATGACCCAGCAGACCTGATGGTACTTGAGGTGTCAGTGGCAGAGAGGGATGCTGCTTGGAGCCTTTGGCAGGCCCCGATGGGTGAATCACAGAAGAGACCTTTGGAATTTTGGAGCAAGGCTCTATCATCATCTGTAGACAACCATTCTCTCTTTGAAAAACAGCTCCAAGCCTGCTATTGGGCCTTAGTAGAAACTGAATGTTTGACAATGGGCCACCAAGTTACCATGTGACCTGAGCTGTCCATCATGAGCTGGGTGTTATTTGACACACACAGCAGCAATCCATTAATAAATGGAAGTGGTATATACATGATTGGGCCTGAGTAGGTCTTGAAGGCACAGGCAAGTTACATGAAGAAGTTGCACAAATGCCTTTGGTTTCTACTCCCATTACAATGCCATTTGCTGCCAAGCATGCACCTATAGTCCTATAACTGGTTGACCTGTAGCCCTAAAGAAGACTAGGGCCTGGTTTACTGATGGTTCTGCATGTTAGATACCACCCAGAAGTGGACAGCTGCAGCCTTTTAACCCCTTTCTGGAACAACCATGAAAGACACTGGTGAAGGGAAATCTTCACAGTGGGCAGATCCTTGGGCAATACACATGGTCATATATTTTGTTTGGTAGGAGAAATGGCTAGATGTGCGACTGTTCACCGATTCATGGGCAGTAGCCAATGGAGTGGCTGGATGGTCAGAGACTTGGAAAGAACATGATAAAAATTGGTGAGAAAGACATCTGGGAAAGAAGTATGTGAACAGATCTCTCCAAAAGGGGCAAAGTATGTGAAGATACTTGTGTCTCATATGAAAATGTTCATCAAAAGGTGACTTCAGCTGAGAAAGTTCAATAATAAAGTAGATAGCATGACCTGTTCTGTGGACAGTCAGCCTCTTTCCTCAACCATCCCTGTCATTGCCCAGTGGGCCCATGAACAGTGTAGCCACAGTGATAGAGATGGGGGTTAGGCATGGGCTTGACAGCTTGGACTGTACTCACCAAGGCTGACCTGGCTACAATTGCTGCTGAGTGCTAGATCTGCCTACAGCAGAGACCAACACTGAGCCTCACATATGGCACTGATCCCTGGGGTGACCAGCCAGATGCCTGGTGGCAGATTGATTACACTGGGCCACTTTGTTTATAGAAAGGACAGGAGTAGATGTTTATTCTGGTTAGGAATTTGCCTTTGCTGCACATAATGTTTCTGCCATAGCCACCATCCTTGGATTTACAGAATGCCTTATCCACTGTCATGGTATTCCACACAGCATTGCTGCTGACCAAAGACCAGCATGACAGGGGATCCATGATCATGGAATCCAGTGGTTTTACCATGTTTCTCAATGTCCTGAAGCAGATGGCCTGATAGAAAGATGGATGGCCTCTGAAGACACTGTTACAGTGTCAATCAGCTGGCAGCAGCCTGGAGAACTGGGACAGGGTTCCCCAGCAGGTGGCATATGCTTTGAATCAGTGTCCAATATATGGTACAATTTCTCTGATAGCCAGGATCCATGGAATCAGGAGTGGAAAAAAGAATAGTTATCATTATCACCCTAGTGACCCACTAGGAAAAATTTTGCTTCCTGTTCCCTCAAACTTAAGTACTGCTGACCTAGAAGTTTTGGCTCCAGAGAGGGGAGTGTTCCTGCAGGAGCCACAACAAATACTTTATTGAAGCTTAGACTTCCGCCTGGTCACTTTGGGTTTCTGATGCCTTTAAGCCATCAGGTTAAGAAAGAAATAACAGTGTTAGGAGGGGTGATTGATCCAGATTACCATGGGGAAATTGGATTGCCTCTCCACATGGAGGTAAGAAGGGTTATGTCTGTAATCCAGGAGATCCTTTAGGGTGTCCCTTGGTGCTACCATGTCCTGTGATTAAAGTCAATGGGAAACTACCACAGCCTGATCCAGGCAGGATGACAAAGACCCTTCAGGAATGAAGATATGGGTCATTCCTCCAGGAAGAGAGCCAAGACCTGTTGAGGTACTTGCTGAGGGTGGTGCAAATATAGACTGGGTAACAGAGAAGGAGTTATAAATACAGGCTAGGGTTAGGTGGCCAGCTGCAGAAGTGAGCATTATAAATGACAGTGTTTCTGTTGCATTTTGTTAAGAATGTGTTTGTACAGATATTTGTGTTTTTTTCCTTGACTTTTTTTATATGATGTAACGTAAAATCAATTAAGAGAATATCAGTGGTTGTCATGTTTAAGTTTGAGATACTAAAAGAATGCCCCTCAAGGGAAATGCTACCTATTCTAAATATGTGTGTTTGCAATTTTGGGTGGGATAGTTATATAATGTTAGGTGTAATCATGACTGGTTATTGTTTTCATTTGGAATTTAAGCTTGGCATAAGGTGATATTACTGTGTGTCAAGCTGACCTGGGCTGGACTTGTGATGGGTATTCTTGTGATGGGTGTTCTTGGGATGGGTGTTCTTGTGATGGGTGTTCTTGGTTGTCAACTTGACTACATCTGGAATCAACTAAAACCCAAATGGCTGGGTGCACCTGTGAGGGATTTTTTCTTAAGTAAGTAATTTGAAGTGGGAAGATCCTCTTCTAATCTGGATCTGTGAGGTGGAAAGATAGACCTTTAATCTGGACCACACCTTCTGCTGTCAGCCTATATAAAGGGCATAGAAAAAGGAAGCTTGCTCTTTCTTGGCCTGCTTGCTCTTGCTCTTATTGGCAAATCCATTCCTTCACTGGCATTAACGACTACTTCTTTGGGATTCTGGTGTATACTGAAGACCAGGTGACACATTCAGCCTTGTGGACTGAGTAACTACTGGATTCTTGGACCTTTCATAGACTGCAATTTTTGGACTAGTTGGACCACAGCCTGTAAGCCATTCTAATAAATCCCTCATATATATATATATATATATCTCCATTCTATAAGTTCTGTTCCTCGAACTGGAACTCATCCTTGACACTGGTTGGGTGACCAAGAACCTGAGACTAGATAGTTTAACAACCTGGGGGAAAACAAAATACTGTTCTGCTAAAGAAATGTAACAATAAAATGACTCCTGACGACATTCTGCTGTCCTAAAAGATCAGTGCCTTGCTCAGCCACCATCGGAGAAGCTTCCTTCTGCAGCACATGGGAAGAAATACAGAGGCCCACAGCTGGACAGTGTGCAGAGTGAGAGACCTTGGAACACTCAGCCCTAAATGGGATGTGTCCATCAAATCCCTCCCTCAGGGCTCAGGGAACTGTGCAGAAGAGTGTAAGATCCAGAGGGGCTGGAGGACACCAAGGAATCAAGGCTTTGGAAACACAGCAGGAAGGGACTCAGAGAGACCGGAAGCACACACAGGTCTGCACAGGAGTGCGGCAGGTAGAGTCCCGGTGCTGAGAGGAGACATGTACATCTCTAACCCAGGATCTATCACAACTGATGACCACTTGTGAATGAAGGACTCGTTTTCTCCAATGGAGTCTCACTGGGGATACAAACCAATCTTAAGGGCAGGCCCCATGTCTAGCAGTAGATGGCCAACACCAAAGTAACTCAATGGCATCTTTGGAGGCTGTTTTTTGTCTCATAATATTTTGCCAGGGCATTTTTTTTTTAAATTTACAGGATCCTTTGTGCATATATTACAGCTTCCGTAATATAGGGTTTTATAGGGATCGTGGGTGTGCGAACATTTTTGTCTCTGCTTCTATATGTGTTTCTTGTGCTTTTTTCCTTCTGTTTGCTTGTTTTATTTTCCATTTTGGTTGCTTTGAGACAAGGTTCCTCTGTGAAGTCTTGGATGTCCTGGAACTCACTCTGTAGACCAGGCTGGCCTCGAACTCAGAGATCCGCCTGGCTCTGCCTCCCGAGTGCTGGGATTAAAGGCGTGCGCCACCACCGCCCGGCTGTTTGCTTTGTTCTATTCCAATTTGTCTGTTTTGTGGATCTGGGTGGGAGGGGAAGTGGAGAGGAACGCAGAGAAGTTGTTGTTGTTGGGGAATTGTAATCAGAATATATTGTATAAAAAATCTATTTTTAGTAAAAGAAAAATAGAAGAAAAAAAAGGGAAGCTGGCAAGCTACACTCCTTGGAGACCTGCAGATGTGCTGCCATCCTAGATCTTATAGGCTATCTCATCTTGTAGCCTCAGAGCCACAAAAGGCTGGTACTATTTCTAGGCCACAAATTGACAGCAAGCCCCAGAGAGGTAAATAACTCACCTCAGGTGGCTCTGAGTCCAGAGCCCACCCCACATACCCACATCTACAGACAAACAACTCCAGCATGTGCGCCAGCCTCAAGCAGCTCCTTTAGGACTAGGCAGACCTCAGAGGGCCTCCATGGCCCTTCCTTTTGCTGCGGATGCAGTAGATCAAAACAAATACCAGTGGGGACACACCATAGCTCTTCTCGAGAAATACCCTGAATAATGAGGAACTTAGTCTTTAAGTACTTTAAATACATATGAAATTTCACCAGAGACTTTTTTTGAGCTCAACTTCCACAAAATGAGACTTAGTTGAACTATGGTACCCAACTGCTAAGCAGCAAGAAACTGTAATCTCTACCGGGCTAAATGGCACAGATATGGACACACGGTAAGAACTAGGAAGTCAGGCAGGCTGCCGCTGTGAAGACAAGAAAAGGCACTGTGAAGAGTCAGGCTTCGAAGCCCGACAGACACCGGTTTCTCAAGGAAGAGAGACTGTACTCACTGTTTCTCCTGAAGGAAGATGCACAGTCTGAGGTGCCTGCTTGTTCAGAAACTTGTTCAGCAAGCGAATGTTGGCAAACGTCCCCCGGGCCATGATGGCGTCATTTCCCCGACGGGAGCCATAAGAGTTGAACTCTCGTGGCGTCAGGCTAATAACAGAAGCAGGAGGAGCTCTTTAGTGACGTGAGTAAAGAGGAAACAGCTTACACATAGACAAGAGACTGCCATAAAGCTAGCATGTTACTGAATCTGCCAGGGACGGCTCTGCAGGCTGCTCTCAAAGCCTCAACTGGGAGAGTGAACCAGGGCAGAGAAGGGCAGGAATCAGTACTCTCCAGGGTCAACTCAAGAGTCTTTCAAATCTGAATAGAAAATTAGAAGGAGTTCTACAAGGAGTGTTCACCCTCTTAACTCAGCAGGAAGTTCACACAGCTACATATAGGGTGAAAACTGAATTAAAAATAATAGGGAGGCCAGTCAGAAGGATTGGAGAATGGGAGACGACTAGATATGCTCCATAAACGAAGCAGAAGTAGGCCTGAATTTGTCCCTGAATAATCAGGGCCCCAAGGCAAAGGGAAGCAACACAGTGGCAATATAACACACAGCTTTCCAGAGGAAAAGTCACCGCAGGCCAGAGGCGCAAGAGTGACATCTGCTCCTGTATCTTCCGTGTGAGAGCCAATGAAAGGAACTTTGTATGTCAAGAACAGCATGGCTCAGCAGACACAGCAGCCAGTTCACTGGCCTGTTTCTTACAATCCTGGGGTGAGTGTTAACACGACTGAATTCTTAGACCTGTATTTGGTGGTTAAGAGAGCTTCTGGTTGGGTTTCAGGAGCAGGCAAACATGCCTCAGAACCTCTGAAATCCTAACCAAAGTGTTTTGGGTTTGTGTGTTGGGGAAGAGGGGCATTATAATTGCTTTCATTCATTTCCCTAAAGAGCTCCTATGTCAAGACAATCACCCCTGGAGAAAAAAGTGTTTGTTCTGCTTCTCAGATTTGCTCCGAGCCCCCTCTCCAAGAGAACCGATTCGGAAGGGAGGACAGAAATCAGGAAGTTTTTCGTCCTCATGAGTCTCACGGAAATCAGACCTGGGAACCTCCAAACTCATTATCTGTATTTAGCTGGCAGCAGATGACGACACAGAGGTTCCTATAGATATCGGCATGTCTGATGGGCGAGGGGGGATGGGGGGGTGGGTGGTGGGGGGGGGTGAGCTGCACACTCTTGAGGCAGTTCTGTCCACACTGTCTCAACAGGACATGACAATGAATGTCAGGTTATATCACTGCTGGGTCTCCAGCAGGCTCTCCGTGGCTTGGGAGAGGGCTGACGCTGGAGCCTAAGGCATACGCTGGCTTAGGAAGCTGTCGCTCCTGGTCACTTGTGATTCATGGGCTCTCCTATGGTGCTAACTAGACAACAAAGCAGGAAAATAAACTGGAAAAGAACCTCAGTAAGGAAAGAACACAGTGTGATCCCCCAGGCACCACATGAGAGGAGAAACGCCAGCTGCATCGGGTTTCCTCCCTTGCCTCCGGCCTCCCCGCCTCACCCACACTCACCCTCGGTTGGTCAGGTAGCGAGCAGCAGGACTGTTCCTTGCAATATTCCCCGCCGGAGAGATATGGTCCGTTGTTACTGAATCGCCTAAATTTAGTAGCACATAGGCATCCACTATAGACTTGGGTGGCTGGAGATCTAATGTCTACGGAAGAACGCACAAGCCAGCATTTGCCCAGGTTTCCCAGACAGGTCACCAGGTGAGCTCAACCAGATGAACCAGACTGAGAGCGCTACATCAATGCATGGAAAATTCCACTTAACTGGCTCACAGCAACATTGTTCACAATTAGAAGTAAGGTAAACTGAAAACATTCACATCTGAACCTTGGATAGAAGGTGAAGTATTGGCATTGACCCTCAAAGGCAATGGGAACGCAGATGTAAGGACATTCTTTCTGCACCTCCATATAATTCTTCAGATGCCAAGGACAGCTGGGATGCTGACTTCTCCTCCCACCCATCTCCATAGCAATCCATCATGGAGTGTAAGATTTAAATAAATATGGCAAGCCTTGAGGATATTCTCCTGGACCAGTCCTGCAGACCTTAGTTGGTCCTCATCTAGGTGATGTCTACTCACGAGGATGTCCTTGCACAGCCACACAGAACCTCTGGCCAGAGAAATGGTGCCTACAGCCAAACCTCCCAGCCTCCTACGGCACTCCCAGCATTATCTGCTGGAGAATGCAAAGGTTTTGTTGCAATGGGCGGCCAGCACAAGGCTGTGGGGTAAGACTATACAAGGAAAAACATCCTTTAAAGAACTTACATTAAAAAATAAAAAGCCAGGGGCTAGAGTGATGGCTCAGAGGTCAGGAGCACCAGCTGCTCTTTAATTTCCAGCACCAAATGGTTGCTCATAACTGTATAATTCTAGGTCTAGAGGATCCGATGCCTTCTTCTGACTCCCTCCCTTCTGTACACACGTGGTGCACAGACATACGTGCAGGCAAACTACTCGTACACACACACACAAATGTGAGGCCAGTGAGATGGCTCCAGGTAAACGTTCTTGCCACCAACACCAAGCCTGGTGACCTGAGTCTGACCCTGAGACGCACTGTGGAAGGAGAGAACTGATTCAACAAGCTGTCTTCTGACCTCCACACTGTGTCATGGTACACCTTTGCCATGCTCACACACTAACATCATATACACAGAATAATAAATAAAATTTAAAAATATACTATCTCAAAATACAATAAAAATCATACCAAGTTTTGGAAGAAGGGCGGTGACTTAATGTATGTAGATTTGGGATTCCACGTATACAGCTTTTCTGATGGGGCTGCTAAAGCATTCCAGCTTTTGTTTACAGTCTTAAATAAAAAAAAGGGGGGGAGAATTAATCACATTCCAGGCCGGGAAAAACGTGATATATAAATACAAAACATTCAAAAGAGGTCTACTAAAAGCCACTTTGAGTGAGAGGAGTCTTAAACAAGCCCTGGTAGAAAGGTAGGAGCTTTCTATTCGCTCCATCCCCAGGACTCTTTCTCAGATGACGGCTCCCATGAAGACACAGCCTTCCCACCATTGCTCTGATGGTAACTGTCTACCAGGATGAACTGTGAAGACGCCATGGAGGCAATACTGAGGGAAGCCTCCAGCCAAGAGCCAGTGGGGGTCTGGGGAACTCAGTCCACCGTCCAAAGGTAGCCCTCAGTAGACGATGTCAGCCCAGGTGGGATGAGTTTTGCTTGTGCAGGCTGAGGCCCCTGTTGGGGAATATTATTTTAAAGCATGTTACTTTGGTTTATGCTGCATTTGTTTAACTCTGTGAAGCTGTGTTACTGTCTAAACTGTGTGCCTGTCTAAAACACCTGATGGCTTAATAAAGAGCTGGACGACCAACAGGGAGACAGGAGAGAGAAATAGGTGGCGCTGGCAGGCAGAGAGGATGAACAGACCGAGAATCTGAGAGGAGAGAAGGACCAAGAGAGCAAGGAGGAGGACTTCAGGGGCCAGCCACCCAGCCACACAACCAGCAACAGAGTAAGAAGGAAAGAAAAGGTATACAAGAATAGAGAATGATAACAGCCCCAAGGTCAAAGATAGACAGGATAAATTTAAGTTAAGTAAAGCTGGTTAGCAACAAGCCAAGCTTTATTTGGGCATTTATAAGTAAGTATAAGTCTCCATGTGATGTATTTGGGAGCTGGATGGCAGGTCCCTCAAAAGAGTAAAAACAACCAACAACCGGCCCCTACGGGCTCTGCACCCATAGACACAAAATGCTTTTGTTTTTAATTGCTAAGTTTTAGTTACTTTTATTTCCAATATATGTGTATATATCTTCTTTTTTATGATTTCATATACATGGATACAATGTCCAGGGCATATCCCCCATTATCCTCTCATGTCCCCCTCCAACTCTAATCACATTCCCTTCTTCCCACCTACCACCCCTTCATTTTCATGGCCTTTTCTTTTCCTGATGTGCTGAGTTTCATTAGCATTGCTTGTATGAACACGGGTCAGGTGAGTTACTGGAGCCTGGATACCTATCAGTGGCTACACAACTGAAGGAAATGATTCCTCTTCCCCAGCAACCGTTAACTGAGTGGATGGGGCCTCCTGAGTCCCACCCCCGTTCATGAGGCAACCAATGGATAATGAATATATACATTTAAAATTTGGACTTCGGGCCGGGCGGTGGTGGCGCACGCCTTTAATCCCAGCACTCGGGAGGCAGAGCCAGGCGGATCTCTGTGAGTTCGAGGCCAGCCTGGTCTCCAAAGCGAGTACCAGGAAAGGCGCAAAGCTACACAGAGAAACCCTGTCTCGAAAAACCAAAAAAAAAAAAAAAAAAAAAAAAAAAAAATTGGACTTCGAGTCACATGGACACTAGTGAGTAAAATGACAGCCACTGTGTATTCAAGTTGGCTTGAATTTTCTTCATAGATCCCTTAACTTGATCTTTGCAGAAACATTTTCAGTCAGATGGCCGATAAGCTCCCAGATACTGTTTCCCAGTGAGTAGCTTGTGGAAGGGAGCAATGAGAGAATTCCATGTCCACAGCCCCTGTCCTATAGTCTTGTTCTCGTTTCAAACCACCACCCCGCCAGAAGATGTTGGCCAGCAGGGACGAGTGTAACTGAGGCCTGGAAAAGGGGACTGAACCCCATTCATTTTCTTCATTCATTCATTCATTCATTCATTCATTCATTCATTCAAGGAGACTGAACCCCACTCATTTTCTCTATTTATTTATTTGGAGGCAGGGTCTCACTATGTAACTCTGGCTGTCTTGGGACTCACTATGTAGACCAGGCTAGTCTCCAGCTCCCAGAGATCCACCTGCCTCTGTCTCCCAGTGCTGTGCTGGGATTAAAGGCGTGTGCCAACATGCCTGGCTTTTCTCCTGTTTTAAAAAGTACAACTTTTGTTCTCGTTTCCATAAGTTGGCAATCCTGATTGTAAGACTTTTTTTTACCATTCAAATGACTCTTTGAGAGATGCATTCAATCAACTGACTAAGGTGCACTCCAGTGACTAAATCCAGTGACCATCACGGTGAAACTGCCAGAGAGATGGTCTAAAGACTGCTACTGAGGCTGTGCGTCACATCCCTGTCCTGATCTGTGGCATGTGGGGTTTGTAAAAATGTGAATCATGGGAGAAGAGTACCTCGTAACCCTGCCCTGGTCAGAGGAAGAAAAGCATGTCTCTCTCTGCTTCATGCTCCTGTGGCCTCAGGTCTGCAGCGATGGCACAAAGCAGGCACTTAGCAGTGTGTGTGTGCACAGTGACGCGTCTCACCTCTTAGCAGTGTGTGTGTGCACAGTGACGCGTCTCACCACTTAGCAGTGTGTGTGTGTGCACAGTGGCGCGTCTCACCTCTTAGCAGTGTGTGTGTGCACAGTGGCGCGTCTCACCACTTAGCAGTGTGTGTGCACAGTGACGCGTCTCACCACTTAGCAGTGTGTGTGTGCACAGTGACGCGTCTCACCACTTAGCAGTGTGTGTGTGCACAGTGACGTGTCTCACCACTTAGCAGTGTGTGTGTGCACAGTGACGCGACTCACCACTTAGCAGTGTGCGTGTGCACAGTGACGCGTCTCACCTCTATTTTCTGATAGACCTCCTTAAACATCCCCGGGATGACATACTGCCGTTCCACCGCCTGGATCTCATCTCGAGTTGGCCAGATATCCTTCAGAAATACTTGCTGGCCCTGTGCATTCACTCCTGGGGAAACACGTTACCAAGGTTTTCATTATCACACAGTCAGGTCTGTTCCTCCAGGAGCTGTGCAAACAAAGACTATCTCTTCTCATAGGTCACATTTCCATCAACTGATTAACACATAACCCGGTAGTACGTGCTCTCTAATTTAAAGACAATTATGGACAGTTTGGCCTCCAGCTTACAGGTTTTGTATTTGTTAATTCTGTGGACTATAGACTGAAACAGGAAAAGTGCCCGTGTCGAACACGCTCCCTCTCATCATTCCCTCACAGCGGGCATGCAGCACCGACATCGTCACAGGTGTAGCGCGTGTCTTAGGGATGGTCTGTGCATAACTGAAATACTCTGTCATTTTCTGTTAGGCACTGAGTCACTGGCAGACCCTCAGAGGTTCCTGAAGCCAATGATGCATGAACATGGGGAAGGCTGTATAGTACTGTCCTTAACTGGGGACTCGAGGCCAACAGCACACTAATTCACAACTGAATGAAGCGTGTGTCAATGCCAGGGGCATCACGGGCTTCTTGTGTATAGAACAGTGGACACTAATTCAGTATTATGCTCCAGGGCCATCTAAAAAAGCAAAATCATCACAAAAGAATCACATAAAAGTGAAAAATGGCACTAACTGACTATGAAAAGGGCATTTGTTTACTTACAGACTTACGGAACAAGAAGGCTGCTTGTGACTCTTGTCCGACTGCATCACACTGAATGTGTGATTCTGGGTGATTCAGCTTTCACCCTGTGTTCATGTCCGCGAAGGGCCATGACAACACTAGGAATACTGACTGAGGGTCAAACACATTTTAGGGAGTAGGCATAACCGTAAATGTAGAATCCAAAACCAATGAGGGTCAACGGTATGGCATGGCTAGAGTTCCATCTCTTAAAAGCAAGTCTAAGGGATGCCTCCACATTATCTAGTCTCCTTGGGCTGGAGTGAGGGAGGCATTGAGGGTGAAAGCCCAGGGGAAGCAGACAGAACAGAGCTTTGAACTGAGGGAATTTGACTGGAGTGTGTTCCTACAGGGTGTACAGGAAAGCGAAGCCCATCCCAGGAGGCCAGAAGGAGGCAAAAGGCCTCTGAAGACTCTAGAATGGCAAACTGCTAATATGTTTGGACCTTATATCCTGTTTGCCACCTGCTGCCCCCAAAAGAATCTTGCTTCTTTCCTTTGTGTTTTGGGTGTACACTGAAGAACATTTAAAAGACTTCTCTTGTCTCCTCTTGTGAGAGCCAAAGTTACATTTTAAGTTTTAATTACTATGCTTAAGAGATCCATGAAACAAAAATGCCTCTGATCTGCAAGCCCCTTGCCCAAGGACAGATAGTTCCTGAAATGCTGGAGACTATAGTTTATGGGAGATAACAAGCCACATGTTTTCACTTCCCTAAAGAAGTTTGTTTGACCCATCTGCCCTGGATGTGCTTGATCACATGTGGCCAGGAGGCTCACAGGCAGGAAATACGTCAGGATGTATGCTTGCCCCTGATTGGATGTAGGCTGGAAGTACATCAGGATGTATACTTGCCTCTGATTGAATCTAATACTTTAGTCTCGGTAAACCATGACTCAGGGACAATCCCCCACACCTGCATGAGACAGGGTTTCTCTGTGTAACAGTCCTGACTGTCCTGTAACTCATTTTGTAAACCAGGCTGGCCTTGAACTTACTGAGATCTGCCTGCCTCTGTCTCCCAAGTGCTGAGGTTAAAGGTGTGCGCCACCACCGCTTAGGGGCTGTTTTTTCTGGGAAACCAGAGATGAGTCTGGCCAGAGCCTACCCACCTGTATTTAATTAAAGGTTGCTTCAAATTTGGCTCTAAATTGTGGTAATGGTCTTATTCTCGACCAGTGGGATTAACACTCTCTGGAGTCTTGTGTTTAGAGACAGGGTCTCACTATGTAGCTCTGGCTAGCCTGGAATTCACCTCTAGAGATCCTCCTGTCTCTGCCTTCTGAGTCTTGGGATTAAAGACATGTGCCACCATGCCCAACTCTCAAGATTCTGCACTTCATTTTGTATTAACAAAAGCAGCAAATCCTTCTAGTCCTATTTTTCAATTCATTGGAAAAAGAGAGTTATGAAACCAAAATCTTACCCAAAGGCTCTTTCTCAAAGTCAATCCTGATGGTTCCTGCGATTGCGTACGCTATTACTAATGGGGGAGATGCTAAGTAGTTGGCCCGGGTGTTAGGATGGACTCGACCTTCGAAATTCCTGTTCCCAGACAGCACTCCAACAGCTACGAGGTCTCCCTGTGTGAGGCAAGAGTTCAGTTATCAACAGTTATCAGTTCACAAAGAAGGCACTGCCTAGACTTCCCGTGTCAGACCAGTTTCCACATCATACGGACAAAGCCTTCAGACACCCTTCCCTTACTTCCCCTGCTACAGGGAGGAGGGAAGGGAGGGGTATCCCAGGGGAGATGCTCCACAGGTCAGCATGTAACATCACAGTTTTTGCTGCTGGAGTCTAAGACCAGGTGAGGCTACCCAGGAAGAGCAGAAGCTAACATGTGAAGGACATGTGACATAGTGACAGATCCAGCAGGACTTTCCAGGGTTACAAATCTATGGCAACAGAAACCATGCCAACACCATGAAGTTAACGTTCATTTCTGAGGAGATCGGTCTGAGTTTGAACCAAGTGTCAAATGACCAGCAATACACAATTTTAGAGTCCTTTGTAGTCAAAGGCAGCAAGCACTGACCTTTTGCCTGGGTGCCAGGCACTGCTCAAAGCACTTTTTTACCATCATAATTCTCAAAAACAGGTACCATCACCTCCGATTTATGGTTGTGGAAACCAAGGCACAAAACAGCTAATCTACTTGTCCGGTGTTACACAGCTAGTGATTTCTCCTTGTGAATTTTAGTTCTAAAGAGCATACCCCTGTTACCATATCCCAAATCCAAGGACTGTCTTACAACTTCCAGAATTTGCCTTATGTTATATAAACTCAAACAAGAGGTCTGCAGAACGTAGGCTCCTCTGTCGTTACCTGAGTGATCGCCTCTACTACAGGTTCCGGAAGGGGTCCACTGTTGCCAATGCAGGTCATGCAGCCATAGCCCACCACGTCAAACCTAGGTATCAACAAGGACATGGCTACTCTCAGTGAACGCCTCTGCAGGAACACTTCCCAGAGGCCACAGGTCAGAAACACTGGCAGCGGAGTGAGATTAGGACAGGGCCGTCCCAAAGGGTTTTCCTTCCTAAGAAGGTTGCCACTCACGTTTTTAAACTTGTAACACAAGGAGCTGAATGATCTAGACTATTTAAAAGCTGGAACTAGATGTGTCATTTAGTATCTCCATCTCCTATTACTGTGCATTCCCAAAGGCTTTTGAATTTCATGAAACACATGGAGAAAACAGATGTTATATAAACTAGTAAATAACACGGGAATTGGAGAAACTGTTATGGTGACTAATCACTCATTCGCCTCAACGACTAGAATGTCTGCAGCCACGTAAGTAATTATTTTCGCGCCAAAAGGCAGACTCAATTGCACAGCCACGGCCAGCCCGTTTCTTCTCAGAGCAAGTGAGGACTGGTGCCCTCTTCTGGAGAAGGAAGGGACTGCCACACGGAAGCACAGGATTCACTCTGGTATGATGAACCATCCCAGGGGTCCAACCATCCCAGGTGCCCCATGCACTCAGAAAGCTGGGATTTAAGTCTATCTACGCGGTGATAAAAGGCTGTGAAAGTTCACAGGATCCCGTAAGGTGATAACCGGGACACAAGGACACAGGACTAGGACAATGGCTATGGCACAAACAAACACCCTCTCCCTCACCCTAGCTGGGACAGATAAGGCATGACTCCACTCTCTCGAAGGTAGTAGGTGACCACACCACTTCCAGGAGACAGGCTGGTTTTGACGTAAGGCTTCACGTTCAGCCCCGCTTCCACAGCTTTCTTTGCTAACAATCCTGCGAGACGGTGAACAGAGACACAGAATGGGTGGCTAGATACTCAGATGTTAAGAACACTTTAGGAAAAGGCCTGGTTTTTTCCAGTTACATTTCTTGACCGACAGATCAAAATCTCACTACCTAGAGACAGTTCATGCATGCAGCAAGCCCAATTGAGTCATGGAGATGAAGCAAGAGGCAGGTGGACTTTTGTTCCTCTTAATAAACAAACCCCAGCCTGGCGTGGTAACTTACATTTTTAATTCCAGCATCTGGGAGGCAAAACCTCTGTGCGTTAGACCAGCCTGGGCTTATACAAACAAGTTCCCCAAAACCAAACCAACCAACCAAACAAACAAACAAAAGAAATAAATCCCAAACCACTTAGGGATATCTTATGAGTTTTTAATTTTTGGAGGAAAAATGATCTAAAATTATCTGTTTGGATTCAGATGAAAATTCTAATTGGAAAGGCCTTTTCTGAGATACACAAATTGTGTACTGATTGGAAGGGAGCACTGGCAGCCTACGGCACATCCAGACCACAGATATTCCTAAAGCAGAGGATCAGAGGCCCTAGGCCCCATCAGGACCGGAATAGAATGGTGCATGGTGCATGCTCTGACTCAGGAAGTGTAAGAGCTGAGAGGAAGAAATGAGGCAGAGAGAAGAAATGAGGCAGAGAGAAGAGGGGAGGGCATGAGGATACACGGGCCATGGGCAGCTGCTGGTGTTCCCCGAGAAAACTGGCTTGTTCCAGATAAGTATGGAAAGTTTAGGTGGCAAAGATGAACTCTAAAAAGGTTTTCCATATAGGCCCTTTAAGAAAGAACTATTGACCCTGGTCTCTGGACCCGAGGGAAGCTCTCAAGGTGATTAAACATCAGAACTAAGGAGATCTTATAACACTGAACTCTACATTTAACTATTAACTACCTCACAGCATTGCACAACAGGCTGGCACACTGAGCTTCATCAGCCAGGGGCCTATGCCCTGGTCCAGCTGCAACTGCCAATGCACCAAGACAGTGCAAAGTCTCCCTGCCGGCCTTACAGGGACCAAGTCCATGACAAGAGCTTCTTTTTCTATTCTCTCTCAGGGAGGACTCAGAGGCTAGGCGCTGGCAGAAATCCAGCTTCCTCTGCTCCCTTCTACTTATTTTCTGTGCTAATCACAAAAGGAAAGGCTGTCAAACACTATGAATTCCACTGCAAATATTTTGCTTTGGATGCTTTTTGCTGCGTAGGAATTTTCTGGGCCAATCTGTCTGTACATCTGTAAAATGTAAAATTCTACTCCCACATCCAGGAGACCCAGAGGATGGAAGCAGATGTGCTCACCTGCTCCCAACATCACGGATGGATTGCTGGTGTTGGTGCAGCTGGTGATGGCAGCAATGACCACAGAGCCATGAGCAAGAGTGAATTCGCTGTTGTTGTAGATAAATGTCTTGTGGTCATTGTGATGGTCTGGAGCAACCTGAAAACCCTTAAATCCTTGCTGTGGGAAGGGAAGGTTGAAAATATTACATGCTAGAAGAAAGAAAACAGGGCACACACAATCTGCTATAATAAGAAAAAGTGCCAATTATTAACAAAACAAATACTTCTCTGAGTAAACTTTGAAATGATCCAGAAAATTTAAACTTCTCTTTATGCTTTTTAGATATGCACAAAGGCAGCCGTGAGTCCTGAATCTCGTTCAGGAATGAAGTGAGTAACAACTACTGTCCTCCCTTCCCAAGGATAGGAGACTAAATCTATTCACAGTTCAAAGTTAGCCTGCAAAGTATACAGTTTAGTGGTCGTGGCCTGACCGAGACTACTGATTCTGATCTCATGAAAATCTGGAGAAAGGTGACTTGTATTAACACTGCTTTCAACTAATCTGATCAATAATGTAAGGTACAGTCGAACATCTGGTATCACGCTGATGCCTCATGGATAAACTCCATTTCAACCTCTCATTTGGGAGACACTCACTGAAAATCTGAACATCAGCCTTCATGCTGGGAGCTGTGTAGGCTAGCAGTGATTATGATGCAAATCTTATGTTCAAAGGTACAGATCAGTAAGGGAAATCACACATACTCAAAGAGTGCCACAGAGTTTCAAGTGAGGGAAAGATGATTTCCTGCTAGGAGATGCTCGGGGCCATGTTACAGAGAATAGTATCTGAACAGAACTTTAAGGATTGGACAGAATAGGATGTCAGGGGATGAAGCAGAGGCATGGACACACAGGGAGGCATGAACAAAAGTCCAGGCACTTAGAGCCTGTGTGAACAGGGCGAACAACACTGCAGGAGGGGGCTTACACATGAAAAGGGCATATGCATAAACGGGTTGTTTTTAGTAGGCAGGCATGTGCTGTAGAGAAGCTGCTAGGCCCATAGCCAATGGGGGAATCATGAAGGAGTTTAGGAAGGAGAAGAAATGTCCTTGGTACCAGGCTTCAGGAAGATTCATAACAAGGTGGGGTGGAAGCCTGGGCACAAAGAAGCAAGGTACAGGGTAGAGTCCAAAGGCCCTACCTTGGCTCCAAGGCAGCTTTCAAAGTCCTTTTTCATGTCAGACACAGCAACTTTGTCTTGGGGTCTTTTTGGTCCACTGCAGCAAGGCACAACTGTTTTCAAATCTAACTCCACGACCTGTTCACCCAAAACAAAAGCAATTATAGAATTCATAAAGAAAGAGCACAATCACACCAGAGACCTTAGAACATCCCAACAATCAAGAGTCAAATAAACAAGCTGACATGTTTTAAATCAGGGGCGCCAGTGATCCTTTATCAGGTCAAAAATTAATTTCCCAATATTAAGATGGGCATGGGAGTAGCATGGGGCTGGCAGGGCTCTTTGCTGCCTTAGAGAGACGGGGTAGACACCGGCTGCCTGGTCCTCCACTTGCTGCTCTGTAGAGTAGCTACCACATGGCTTTTAGGGGGAGCCGGCTTTCTACTGAGGGGTGGAGCCACAAGTCATCACTGCAGAAGACAGGTTGTTAACTCAACGAGCTCTTCCTTCCTGGATGATGCAGGAAAACTGGGACCCCAATGGGTCTAGTTTACTCTCTAAACTTTGGCTGCTTACGGAAACATGGATTCAGTTTGTACCCCTAGAAAATAAAGCAAATCACTGGATAAACAGACCCACGGACATGCTCACGCCTCCATTTCTTTCCAGGATTGTAATAATGATATCTAATAAAGTCTGTCATGCATAAGTGTCAATCAGGAGTTGGGGGAGGGAACACTCAACTCACGAAGGTTAGGTCAGCAGTCATATTAAGAAGTTACTTTGATATGTTATGTCCTTCACCTTTTCACTCTCCACTGTTTACCACCCCATTCCCTTATCACGACAACACAGGTACTAACTTCCCAAATTCTGTCACCTGCGGAAAAACAGACACCCGCAACTGCTGCCACAGAAGGCAGAAATGTGTTGTTTGAAGGGCGCTCTCATACCTGAGTGAAGTCTGGGTCTTGAGAGGGATCATTGAAATCTCGGAACATGCCTACAGCCTGAAGATACTCTTTAATGTGCTTTACTTTGTTCTCCTCTCGACCTAAATGGCGTTAGCAACAGATGAACGTGTTACTATTTCCGGGTTAGAGAGATGAACCGAGAGCCCATCTGCAGTCAGTCCTGCAGGTCACGTCATCTATTGTGCACCTACACCAACGTCTCTGCTCCTTCAGCTTCCGGGCTGCTGTTTATCAGGCACCACTCACTATTCCTACTGAAGTGATGTGTATGGAACAGATTCTGGCTCTACTCACAGACGTGCTTCATCTTTTTGGTGACAGCCCTTATTCAAGAGGATCCTGAGCTGAAGCCCACTGCTCAGGTGTACCCATACATCTGCCCTTAATTTGCCACAGTCACTCTTGGCATTACCTTGTTAAAGTAATTACCCATCACCTCAAACTTTGGTGTGCCTGCCACTGTGTGCTAAATGCTTCAAATGAATTACTTCAAACCCTGTGCTTTTATCATGATCCCACCAGACAAGTACCATTATTATTCTCATTTACTGATGAGGAAATGCTAGTGCAGGAAAATTATTAGGTAACTTCACTACAGAATACAGCTAGGAAATGGCAGGATAAAGAACCCACATTTGCATCCAAAGTCTAAAGTCTTAACCCCCAGTGCCTCATCACTAGAAATACAACCCAGAACCCACAGCTGCTCTGAGTATAATGGCCAGAGGCTATTTATTATTTAGCCTTGGGTGATTACACTGCTCTGATCCTAGGTTTTCTTTCCTATTATTTAAGCTGGTAATCTATCACTTTATCCTATCAATGTATGAAGGGGAAGACAGTAAGTGAACGCCAGCTCCTGGTACCCGACAGGCACCCCAGAGACAACAGTTACCACCACTAAGGCCTCTTGTGCCAATATAAAACAATTAGCATCTGAAAAGCAGTATACACATCTGGGTTCTGGGGTACCAGAGAGAGTTGTTGTTCTTGGCTACCACTGGTCCATTTCACATCTCCTTAAATCCACAACATACTTTATCTCCACAGAGAGGAAATAAGTCTAACACAAGAGCATCGTGTGGGCTGGAGGAGGCAGGGCTGGGATTCTCAGGGTCTCTGCTTTCAGTCCTTCCCCTACCTGTCTGCAGCAGGTATGCGATGCTAACTTCATCGACCGGGAAGAAGGCTGCTGTTGCGCCGTACTCTGGGCACATGTTGGCAATCGTAGCTCGGTCAGCAATGGATAGCTGGGCCACTCCTGGTCCGAAAAACTCCACAAATTTGCCCACAACCCCAACTTGCCGGAGATGCTATACGGTAGAAACAACAGGAACGTTTGAGGCTGGACAGCCGTGTTTAAAACACAGAACTATCTCTTTGCAATGCTCCCTAGAAGGACTGGATCCCAGGATGGCAAAGGGACATCCCTGATTGTGCTGTACCAACATTAAAAGGGCCATTGTGACATGAACGTTGGGGAATTGGGAAGAAGTGGGCAGGGACTCTACTAGTTCTCCACCCACCCTCCTATAGATCTGAGATTGTACCAAATAATTCTTATTTTATAAAAAGAGAGAAAAGAAATGCCAAAACTATGAATTATACCACATAAGTTGTTCTAAATGACATTCAGAATGAAACACTGAAGGCATTCAAAAATTACCTTCTTTCAACCTAGATAAGTTTAGTTCTTATACAATTACAGTGTTTAATAAATGATTTGTTTCTAAAGACATAATGCATAGCTCTTGTTACTACAAACCCCACAGAGTGCCCATCTCCCGTCTTCTCTGCCCATCTCCTGTCTTGCCCACATAAGCCATCAGCCAGGGCTGAGGCTCCAGCACTGGTCAGTTAACTTTACAAGGACACCAGCTTCACAGACAGCTGAGTGCACAGAAAAGTCCTTCAGCTATGTGCATTCTACCAAACTTTTGGGGTGAGCCCTGTTAGTCCATTTTTGAAAATGATTGTGACAATCTGTGGTATTCAATAAGTCCAATTCTAAATTCCATAAAGATTAAATCGAAGACAAACTTTTGGCTTTTTCAGCATGGGGCCTCTACAAAGGACCTCTATACTATATGATCAGGAAAAAATTATTTAAAAACAAAGACCATGAAACTACCTTTTTTTTTTTTTCAAGACGGGGGTTTCTCTGTGTAGCCCTGGCTGTCCTGGAACTTGCTCTGTAGACCAGGCTGGCCTTGAATTCAGAGATCCACCTGCCTCTGCCTTCTGAGTGCTGGGGTTAAGGGCGGGCGCCACCACAGCCCAGGTGAAAGTACCTTTTTTGTAAAGCAAGTGAATTACACATACACACACACACACACACACACACACACACACACACACACACACACACAGGATTCTTGTAAGAGTTTAAGAAAAAGCCCTAATAATAACTTCTAACTTGTAGTTACATCTGTTGCAATAAAGTAACTTACAATAAGAAAAGAAAGTGTAAAATTATTCATGGAACTAAGTTGCTATTTACAGATAAAAAGATCCAGGTGGGGCCAGCAAGATGGCTCAGTTGGTAACTTGATGCCAGGAATCCACAAGTGGAAGGACAGAACCAACTCCTAGAGGTTACCCTTGGTCCTCCACACATGCCATGGCATGTCTCACACACACAGAGAGAGCTAAAAATGTAATAAAACTCAAGAGAAAAAGATCCATGTGGAAAAACTGTAGCAAAAGTGTAAAATATGTGTGGGAATAATTTTCAACCTCAAGATTACTTCTGGGAAGGATAGGCTCTTCCGAACCATACATACATGCTAATTCTAGATACTCCGAAATTATAAATACACGCTGACCCATAAAAACAGCCTCCGAAGCAAATCTGAGAAGACACTGTCGTCTCTTTAAATCTTGGTGACAAGAGCTGGGCAAGAGGCAGAGGCAGGTGGATCTCCATGAATTTGAGGACAGCCTAGTCACATAGTAAGTTCTAGGACAGCTACGTACATAGGCTTGTCTCGGGGAAAAAAAAGAAAAAAAAAAGAAAAAGAAAAAGAAAAAGAAGCATGACTTTAATTTCTGGGTATTTTATGTCACAACTTTAAAAATTAAGGAAAAGAATAAAGATAACCATCTAAACTTAACCACAAGAACCCTTTTTAATCTCATTTTATTTTTATAATCTATCAACGTATTGTATCCTAGCCTCTCTAGAACACACCCACTCCATTAAGTTTATTCTGTTTGTCATTGGTTTTTCAGGAGGTTTTGTGTGTGTGTGTGCGTGTGTGTCTATATAATCTCATTACCTTGGTAATGGTGAGCACGATGTCCGTGGATGTTACCAGAGGGTGGGGCTTCCCCATCAGCTTGTAGCCAATCACCTGAGGAAGCACCATGCTGATGGGCTGACCCAGCATGACAGCTTCTGCTTCGATACCACCTACACCTGCAGGGAACAGCACAGCAGAACGGCGTTTCAAGCCCCCAGTGTCCCTCAGGCACAGACTCAAGAAACCCAGTCAGCATGTTTACCTGGCACAGCTGTATTTCCCTAAGGAACACTCATTTTTCTCTATTCCTTCTATGGAGTGTGCCCTCCCCTAGTACCTGGATTAAAATCTCTTCAGTGCCACTTAATAGAGAGTAAATTTAGGAGGCTCCATTGTTAATGAACACCTAGCTGCAAATGTCCTCGAACTTAATTCAGTTTATTGTTCCAAATAGAAAGTGAATGTCTTGTTTTCTAGGCACTGAAAAATACAGCGGTCAACGAAGCAGACAAACACGCCCTCCTCTGTGACCACGAGAACACAAACAATGAACAAGATGCGTGCTCTAGAACGAGGTGCGTGCTCCAGAAGAGTGCCCTCGACAGGAATGTGGGAGAAGACTCACCCCAACCAAGAACTCCCAGACCATCAATCATGGTAGTGTGCGAATCTGTGCCCACGAGGCTGTCTGGGTAATAACATCCATCCTGATCAAACACGACTCTTGCCAAGTACTCCAAATTCACCTGGTGAATGATTCCTGAGCCAGGAGGAATAATCCGCATATTGCAAAAGGCCTGGGAACCCCACTAGGATTGAACAACAGAAGGAACACAGTGAAGACATTTGTACTTGGTCATCTGCACACCTCTGCTCAAACCCCACAAACATGAAAAACCAAATGGTGAAACCAAACTCTGGCCCATACCTTTAAGAATTCAAATCGTTCTCTATTTCTTTCAAATTCCAGGTCTTGATTCTTCTGTAAACTGTCTGTCCTGTCAGAGAGAAAAACTAAATGTATAAATTGCAAAGCTTCACATGGCACCCATCCAATCTGCTGTGATGAATCAACCAAGCAGCCACTGCATATGCAAGCTTGCAGGCTGGTAGACATTGTTACCAGCTGGAAAACTGAGGTAAGCCGCCAAAAACATGTAACAAATTACCTGCTTCAAGTGATTACACCAAAGCCCCTAAGACAGTGGAAAAACAGGTGCTGAATTCCACTGGAAGTTAATACCCAAGTCGGACTCTCAGGGACAAACTCTCGTCAGGCAAGAGCAGCAGAGACACTTAAGGGACCTTGCTTCTGCACCTGCTTCTCCTCTATGACCCCATCAGTTCTCTCTGCTGAGCCACATGGGGGTGGCATGCTCATGTGTTTATGCTGGAGACAGAAGACAGCAATACCAAGGGCCCATTGATTTCAGAATCCCAGTCTCCTATCTTTCAGACTGGGGATTATGAAGATGGCTGCTCTCCATGAACAACTGTAAACCCAGATTACATGCAGAGGTTTATTCAAGGTCATTCAGGTAGAGTAAGTCACAGTCACAACTGCAGGTTTAGCCGAGAGAAGGAACACATAATCTGTATATGATAGCTCAAGGAAACACTAAATATACAGCTAAGACCCAAGTCAAGCTCCACTCATTAGATAATCATTAACTATTGCCATTACTAGGAAACAGCTACTATTTTAACTACTTGATTAATTTTCTCATCAAGCCTCCATAATGATATATCTTGAGTTGGGCACTACTAAAGCACACATTTTCATACGAGTAAAATGAGATATGCAGAAGTTACAAAGGCTGCTGAGTGCTGCACAGCTAGTAAATGGTGAAAAGGGACTGATATCTAGGCATCTGGATCAGAGCTCACACTCTTTACCTCCTCCATTATTGCCTCCTGCAGGCAGTCTCGGAGACTGGGTGGGGCTGTAGCAACAACCACTGCCACCGTAATAACAGGAGGCACTGAGCGCCTGGACTCCCAACTCTATCCATCATCTCACTGTGTTATCGTCACACCCCCTTCCCTCCACCTGCCGAAGCACCAGCGGCGGCACAGGAAAGCTGGATAACTTATCATGGTCAGATGACTGATCAATTACAGAGCTGACATCTGAACCCATGTCTGATTGTCCTGGAGTCTCCATTTCATACTCAACCCTTCTTTTCACTTCCAAATCAGCTATGGGAACACAAAAGCTGCATTTTCACTACTTGGGTGGAGCTCAGGGCCTGGCAGGAAAGAGAAGGAACCAAGCAATAACGAAGTGCTATTATCAACTCTGGATATACGGCACTAGATGTCATAGGAGCAGGCAGAAAAGGCCATGAACTCAGACCGGCAGAGCTTCCAGAAGGAAATGACATCAATCCAGGCAGAAGGATGAAAGGAGTCAGCCAGGGAAAATCAGACAGATAGACACTCTTTGGGAAGAAGATGTGAACTGAAGTTCCCTGAAAAAGGCCACCCTAATGCTGAAGGCTATGCACAGTGATCACTGCTTAGAACTTTTTTTTTTTTTTTTTTTTTTTTTTTTTTTAAAGATTTAGCTATTTATTATAAGCGCCAGAGATGGTTGAGAGCCACCATGTGGTTGCTGGGAATTGAACTCAGGACCTCTGGAAGAACAGTCAGTGCTCTTAACCTCTGAGCCATCTCTCCAGCCCCTGCTTAGAACTTTTGATTGGGCAGAGTTGGAATGTTGCAGACCCAGAGCTAAGATTATCTTAGACCGCTGTTAGTTCTTCAGCAGCTATGCACCACCCACCTCTATTTCTGACCTGACTTTCTTTTGACTATCAAGTAAAGCCTTTGGAATGTATTAACAGATCACTAGCTTCCACCATCCAAGAAGCTGAACACACCAGAGTTCCATGCTTTCTGTTAGCTGCCTATCTCGTGTCCCTGCCAATGTATACGGCAAATGAACTGGTGGCTCATGAAGGTATTTATGGAACCATTTCCAAGATGCAGCATGCCAGTCAGGGGCAACCTGAATCTGCACTCCGAGGCCACGGGAACTCACACCTGGCTCAAAAAAACTATCATAAACTATAATAATAAACTATACCTGAGGCAGAATAAACTATCATATTCCTTGAAGTGAGAGTTGTGTGTGTATAGAGAAAAAAAAAAAACAAAGCCAGCATGTATTACTTACCTTGAAAACACATTTAGTGAATAAACTGACCCCTCCCCCACTGTGATGTGAATATTCTCCAAAATAACTATTAGTTATTTTAATGGGTTCAATTTCTGAGACACATTCGAGCATGGGGCAGGGGGTATTCTGAAACTATAGCTCCAGAGCT
Source organism: Peromyscus californicus insignis (assembly GCF_007827085.1). Taxonomy (NCBI): domain Eukaryota; kingdom Metazoa; phylum Chordata; class Mammalia; order Rodentia; family Cricetidae; genus Peromyscus; species Peromyscus californicus. Next base: position 106,588,953 of record NW_026294573.1, read on the forward strand.
GAATTCAGCTCAATATTTGTACATGCTTCATCCCCAAAGAATGATTTTGCTTTAAAGACTGGGGATGGGTTATATGACAGAGACAGCATGTGGCTAGCAAAGCCTGAAATATTTAACTCTGAACTTTGCAGAAAAAAATTTATTGATTCTACTGAGAAAATGAATGTTAGAGAAAAGCAAAGAAAGACACGGAGAAAGGGGCCCAGCTGAAGCAGACACCTATATCAGCAGGTCCTCTGGATGTATGCAGCTACTCCGCATCTCCACTGTTTCTCTGTTCCTCCTGAGGACTCCAGCCCTCCCGCTCCTGCCTGCCTCTCCAGGCCCAGGTGCATCTGCGTCAGGGGGAAACCTGAGTGCCCTGACTTCCTTCCTAAATCATTTCCTCCATCCATTCCTCATCTAACGATCTCCCCTCCTTCTATTTAGCCCTACAGCTACCAAAGTATTTATCATAAACACAGCCCCCAGCTGGTTTCCCAGTTCCTTAAACTCAACTTTCACATCATCACTAGTTTGAGTTTTCTACATGTACAGATCACTATCAGCTCACCATATTCTAATAAACTATAAACCCATTGTTTCAAAAACCCAAGTTCTTCAGCCTGACCTAAACCTTGCTTTACCAGACCCTCCGTATTCTCCAGCCCAGCTCTCAGGGTCGCCACATGGCAGCTCTCATATGACTCTTGACTCTGTCCTCTCCTAGGATGGACTTTTGGCTCCTTCCTTCTTGGTCTGTGTGCTTTAGGACCCTGACTGAGTGGCCTCTGGAGAGCCTTCTGGCTCCCAAGTCAGGGTTGTTTGCACCTTCTCGGGGTGACCACACTGAGCAATTGCATTAAAGTTATGTAGTCATTAAACTTCCTCTTTGAAATTGACTAGTTTATTGAATAAATATGGGTACAACACAGGTCTGTTAAACCTGTTTTACAGAGAAAAGAAAACCAAACACCAGAGAAGAGATCGCCAAGCATCGTTTCCACCAGTGCAGGCAAGACTCTGACTCATGTGGCTTGTGCCATCTATCCTGCAACACACAAGCACTTCTGGACTTTACCCTCCAGCATCAGGAGGCTGTGGGAGTCAAAGCAGGGAATGAAAGAGAAGGCTTGCCCCAGAATATGGTGGGCAAAATGATAAGAAGCCAGAAATGCCCAGGCTGTTCCAAGCTATAGTGATTTCAGGTAAAAACCTAACGCTATGAAAACAAAACCATATTGTGCTAAGTGTGGCTCAATTAGTCTTACTGTGGTTATTAGAATAAATGAACAGACCTAGAATTCACACTTTTAAAATTTATTTTATTACCACTCAAAACTCTCCTAAATTGGCACAATCTAATGAGCCTTTTGTGTTTGGGGACAAGGTCTCCTGTAGACAGGCTGGCCTCGAGTCCTTGATCCTCCCATCTCGATATTCAAGGTACTAGGATTATTACAAAGGTGTCAACATGTAGCAGGTTTTCTTTGGGCCGCCAACCAGCTCCCAAATCATGTCATGGAAACATTAATTATGAATGCTCGGCCTTAGCTTGCACTTGTTTCTACTAGCTTTTTTAAATTAACCCATTTCTTATTGATCTATGTGCTGCCCCAAGGCTCGTTTACCTCATCTACATACTGTCCAGCCTGCTTTCCTGCCTCCTCCATGTCTGTCTATCTGCCCCAACCAACTGGCCACTGGCTGGTTGGGGCCCATTTTCTCTCTGCCCACCAGCCCCATCCATCTCTCCTCTGCCTCGCTATTGGCCATTCAGCTTTTTAGTAGACCAATCAGGTGCCTTAGGCAGGCAAGGTGAACCGGCAACACACCTTTACATAGTTAAACAAATGCAGCATAAACAAAAGCAACACACCTTTACATAGTTAAACAAAGATTCTATGATTCTATCCCATGCCATCAACATGCCTCACTCCAGTCTAGAGAACTTCTAAAGAGGTCTCTGAATGTGAATGGCCTCAGAAACAGAAGGGATAATTTCCCCGTGAGTATGTGATATAAATTCACATTTATAGTGTCTGAGACTTTCACAGAATAGAGCCTAGAAATTTATAAGTAGTATTTCCAGAAAAAAAAACAGCTTTCATGAAACCTAGTCATAAACTGTTGTGAAATTCTTGGGGAAAAGCCAGGGGGCAGTTCCGAGATAAATGCAGGACACATGACAGCAACATGCTAGTTAGGTCCTCAGCAGCTGAAGATGACAAGGAAAATGATATTCAGACTAGACAAAGAGCTCCCAACTACTGAAAATGTACAACCCTGACATCTTTACCTGGCTTTCCCAGCTCATTTCAAGAATGGAGCTGGGAGTTAGCCCACAGCACTCCATAACAGTCAGCACATATCACATTTAATTCCTTTAGTTTTTGTTTGTTTGTTTTTCGAGACAGGGTTTCTCTGTGTCATTTTGGTGTCTGTCCTGGATCTCGCTCTGTAGACCAGGCTGGCCTCAAACTCACAGAGATCTGCCTGGCTCTGCCTCCCGAGTGCTGGGATTAAAGGCATGTGCCACCACTGCCTGGCCCACTTAATTCCTTTAAAGGGTAAGGAAAAGATTAGGTCAACTTCCAAAGCTGAAACTCAAAACAAACAAACAAACAAAACAAAAACCCATTAAAACCAACCAACCAACAAACCTACCTACCTAGCACAACTGGGGCTGGTGGTCTGACTCAGTGTGTAAAGGCAGCTGCCACCAAGCTGACAACCAGAGTTCCATGCCTGAGGTGCACAGGGTAGAAGGAGGTGACATGTCTCCTGACCTGCACGTTTGCACCACCCCCACCCCCACACAAATGCATCCAAAATAAATCAACCTAAACAGTTTTAAAAACTAGCTAATATGTGTGTGCACTAGATTTAAATTGGTATATGACATTCACCCTTGCATTTATATTTTCCTAATACCATTTCCATTAAGATCATGTAAATGAAAAAGGTCTATTAAAATAAAAGGGTGGAAGTCAACACTTAAAGGGAAGAAAAAAAATATCAAATGATAGCCCAGAGGCATTGATAGCATGAGCACTTGGGATTTGAGGCCAGCAGGTCAGACATGAAATCACCGCATTCTGCCTCCAGTCCCTTCACCTTCCAGGAAGGAACAATGAAACCGAGCCGCTAAGCTGAAGTCGCTACGACTTTGTGAGGTGACTTTATTATTACTTATGAGGTAGGACTTTAGAAAATCTTTACTCAACTTCTTGTTTGCAGATCGGAACCATCAAGCCGTGCTCATGTGATTTAAAGAAGGTACTGGAGAGAGAGAACACCCAAGGATGGTTCCAAGGCCAAGGGAAAGGAGAAGGCGGGGAGAAGTCAGTCTCCGTGTCCAACATCCGTCAGTTCCAGGACAGGTCCTATCTCTCTTCATGCTGAATTTATCTGGTTTAAATATCTCAATATGAACTAGAGAATGGCTTATTCCTAATTTCCTTGGAGGGTATATAAAACTTACTTTCTTCTCCAATAGGGAGTTGATTTTGTTTCATTTGGATATTTGTGTGTGTGTGTGTGTGTGTGTGTGTGTGTGTGTGTGTGTGTGTGCGTGCGGATTTTTAAATGACCTTTTAAAATTTTCAAATAGTTTCTTATTGTAAAAATAAAGACCAGTTAAAACTCCAGAGATGGCTGTTTGGCAGCCTGGCACCTCTTTTGACACTCGCGAAGCCTGGATCTGACTGTGATTATTCATACATACAACTCAGATTCGGGCACGCTGAGCCACAATGTGAGCATGTTCTGAGCATCATCCATAGATGTACCTGTGGGTCACAGGCTGCTCCACTTCAGGGTATGTCATAATTTATATTCTTCCCATTGTTGGCCATCTAGAAATAGGCTAGGTTTTCATTCATAATAATACTTCAATTGCTTGCTATAGTTAGGTTGACTATAGCTATGAAGAAACACCATGACCAAGGCAACTTGGGGAGCAAAGGGTTTATTTCAGCTTACACTTCCAGGTGACAGTCCACCACTGAGGGAAGTCAGGACAGGAATTCAAACAGGACAGGAACCTGGAGGCAGGAGCTGATGCTGAGGCCATAGAGGGATGCTGCTTACTGGCTTGCTCCTCAAGGCTTGTTCAGCCTGCTTTCTTATGGAACCTAGGGATGGCACCACCAACTATTGGCTGGGCTCTCCCCCATCAATAAGTAATTAAGGAAATGCCCTAGAGGCCTGATCTTATGGAGGCCTTTTCTCAACTGAGGTGCCCTCCTCCCTGATGACTCTAGCTTGTATCAAGTTGGCATAAAACTAGCCAGTTCACTGGCCATGAAGGTTTTCCTGAATTTTCAGTATTAGTTAAAAGTATGCTTGAATGCAGAAATTCTAGGATAAAGGACATTGAAATTACTTTATTTAAAAAGAAATCAATTTTACTTTTAATTGTGTGTCAGTGCAAGTGAGTGCAAGTGCCCCCAGAAGCCAGAAGGTGTCAGGTCCCTGGAGCTAGAGGTACTGGTAGTGTGAGCCTCCTAAGACAGGTGCTGGAGCTAGAGGTACTGGTAGTGTGAGCCTCCTAAGACAGGTGCTGGAGCTAGAGGTACTGGTAGTGTGAGCCTCCTAAGACAGGTGCTGGAGCTAGACTGGCTCAGGTGAGCCGTCCTCCTGCCCCAGGCACAGGAATTCCTGAGGTCTTACTACATACTGCTTTCATAATTTCCAATTACAGTGCTAATAGCAGTACACATAAATGTCCCCTCACGACACTTTGATAGTTAAGGTTTAATCTTAATTATATTGATAAGAGAAAATGGTAATAGAAACACACATTTTACTTTTCTATCATCTGCAAGGCTGAAAAAGCTTTTCATACTGCTCACCTCTTGTAGTATGAATCTTAAAAGGTCTTATTAATAAAAACAAACCCAGGGCCAGGGATTGGGGTGAATGCTGAAAGATCAGAGAAACAGAACCAACCACACTAACCTCACCTCGCCAGTTCCTCAGCTGACCCTGTTTCCTCAGACTGGATGCCTCTCAGCTGAACTGTGCTGCTCAAAAGCCTAAAAGCTTAACCAGGCCTAGTTCCTCGTCCTCACGCCTTAAATACTTTTCTGCTTCCTACCATCAATTCCTGAGATTAAAGGCTCTTGTTACCATGCCTGGCTGTTTCCAGTGTGGCTTTGAACTCACAGAGATCCAGATGGATCTATGCCTTTGGAATGCTAGGATTAAAGGCATGAGTGCCACCATTTTCTGGCCTCTGTATCTAGTGGCTATTCTGTTCTCTGACCCCAGATAAGTTTATTAGGGTGCACAATATTTTGGGGAACACAATATCACCACAACCTCTTGTGTTATTTTTTAAGGTGGAAAATATGTATCGTTCTTCATGCAACTATCTGCTGAGTCTATTTTTCTAAATGGATTACATATTCCTTTTCTTTTCTTTTTTGTTTTGGAGACATAGTCTCACCATGAAGTACCGTCTGGCCTGGAACTCACAGAACTCTGCCTGCTTCTGCCTCCCAAGAGATTACGTATTAAGATATAACCTTTACTGTATTTGTTGCAAATAATTTATTTCTTATTAACTTTGAAGTCACTGTATCTATAGACTCCCTTCTTATTTTCTTTCTTTTGATTCTAAATTTAGAAAAGTTTTTCTAGTCAAGACATTTGACACATCCAAAACTATTATTTCCTTATCATTAAAATTACTGTATGTACCAAATTAGTTTAAATTATAACTAAAATACAAACTTCTTCCCCAACTAAATACATAATAGAATGTGGAAAAATGCCTTCTCCACTTACAGACATGTGTATGCAGTCATACTTCTGTCAGACGCCAGCCTCCTTACACTGACTGCTTCTGTATGTCCAAATCAATGTTCAATCACCTAACCTACAATAGTTGGACTGTATTTCCCACTCTGATTATTTATTTATTTTTTAATTATTTATTTTTATGTTTTATGTGCATTGTTTTTTTTCCTGCATGTATGTCTGTGTGAGGGTGTCAGATCCCCTGGAACTGGAGTTACAGACAGTTGTGAGCTGCCATGTGGGTTCTGGAAATTGAACCCCAGTGCTTCGGAAGAACCGCCAGTGCTTTTAACTGCTGAGCCATCTTTCCAGCTCTACCCTGATTTTTTGACTCAACCATATCACCCGATCATGAGCACTATGAACACGGCTCTGTAACTGCTAGGTGAGCTTTAAGAGACAGTTTCTGCCCTCCACCCCCAAGATTACCAGCTAACCCCTTCTTCTTTAGCCTGAGTGCCAAAGAAACACAAGGGGACTGGGGCTGTCACAGCTGCCCTGCATTTCAGCCTTCCCAGCCAGCTCAGCCACTGTCATGAGACAGGACTGCCCAAACACCCTCATCAGGGTCAGCTCGCCATCCAACCAACCTGCAAACATGTCAGAAAGAAGTTCTCATCCTGACTGCACGGAGATCCTTGAATTATTTTTAAACAACAATAGCTGCAGTAGCTGATTCCCCCCCCCCCCCCCCACACACACACACAGGATTTCTCTCTGTAGCCCTGGCTGTCCTGGAACTTACTCTGTAGACCAGGCTGGCTTCAAACTCATAGAGATTTGCCCGCTTCTGCCTCCCGAGTGCTGGGATTAAAGGTGTGTGCTACCACACTTGGCAAACAATAGTTGATTTTTATGCTTATCTTTGCATAAGAAATTTCATGGTTTGATGGTATAAACTCTGCCTTTTAGAGAAAGAACAAATAACAGCATTTCCTCTTACCCTTTTCCTGCCTGTCCATACCACTGTGAGTCAAAGGGCAGAGGCAACTAATTTCTTTTTTCTCAGGCTTAACTTTTTTTGAAGGGTCCACGATGCACCAAGTGCACTCCCTGGATTCTGCTGTGGTACAGGCTGGCTTTCTGCACCTTCTAGTGCATCATAATGGGACTGGAAATGCACAGTAATGTTTACTATCTACATGTCATTTAGCCCAAAGACTCACTCTCGACGACTCCAATTTAAGCAAAGACTTTTGGAGAATGAGGACTAAAAGTTATTTAAAGTCATTAAAAAGTACTACAAACCTCAGTTATCTGTAAAACAAGTTAGGATTATAAATGCTACACATGTTTTGCTTAAGCAGCATTCACTTTTAAACGTTTATTAAGAAGTCATTGCTAAGTTGCAAGTTTGCAACTTTGTAAAGTTATGTTCAACTTCTTTATAAAGACATTTACTACCCACACCTTTGGATGCCGGGTGGAGGAACAGGTGAAAAGGAGAGATTTCGTTTGTCCCCATGGAAAGGTATCTCGGTCATGTTAACTTACCTTCTCCTTCCACCGAGGGATAATTTCAAGGTCACCTGCTTTAGTTATGTTAAGTGCCTATTACATGCATGCTCCAGTCCAGTGAACCAGCAACTCACTCGGCTGGACACGGGCTGGACGATGAGGGATTTCTGACATGTGTGAATTTCGGCTGGCTAGGAAAGATGACATGGACTTTGGCAGGAGAGGGTGGGATGAGGATATAGCCCAGACAGAAGAGATGGAGGCAAAACTGGTGTAGGCGTTATTCGCATGCCCAGGGGGCCAGTCACAGAACAGTTACTTGTGAAAAAAACAGGAATAAAGCTGCAGTGGATGAAAAACCCCTCAACTCTTCTAAATCCAGACATGCACTTGCATTGACAAGCTCTCATGGCAAAAATGTACACGTGTGTTTTGATTCATTCTTCAAGCTAGAGTAAAGCTACTAGATGCAGACCACTCCTCTTCAAAGCAAACAGACAGGCAATGATAGGGTTTACACGATCCATTTCTCCCAGTATCATTCACTGGAAAGTCAATTTTCTGCCATCACCTTTAAAGATATTCTCAAATATGCATGCACATTAAAGAATTGTCTTACATTTATTTATTTGTCTGTATGTGGGTATGTGTGGGCATGCGTGTGCCACGGCACTCATGTGTACGTCAGGAAATGACTTGTGGGGATTGGTTCTCTCCTTCTATCATGTGGATCCCAAGAATGGAACTCAGGTCCTCAGGCTTGGCAGCAAGATCCCTGACCCGCTGAGCTATCATTGGCCCAACATTTTTTTTTTTTTTTTTGAGACAGGGTTTCTCTGTGTAGCTTTGGAGCCTGTCCTGGAACTCACTTTGTAGACCAGGCTGGTCTCGAACTCACAGAGATCCGCCTACCTCTGCCTCCCAAGTGCTGGGATTAAAGGCATGCGCCACCACCACACGGCTAATACACGTATTTTTAAAAGATGTGTATTCCAAGATTTTGCACAAAGAAGAAAGCCAAAGAATCCCTCCTAACCCTCCTCACCTTCTGCTGAAATCAACCTGGATGGAATGATCAATTACAAGGTCAGCGGGACAGACAGGGTTTATTTTCTCTGGATTTCCTCCCAATTTCTTCACAGCATCACGCATTGCAGCAAAATCAACCACAGCTGGCACACCCCTAGGGGGGAAAAAAGCAAGCAGAAAACAGCCATGAATGTGTGTGACTGGACTTTGCAGGTTTTGCCATTGTTAATACTGACAAGGGACCATGTCATCAGAGACGTTAGCAATAGGTGACTTAGAAAAGTGTAAGTTTTTCTAAGCATATTTCCTTGAGCAGAAATCACAGAGGTGGTAAGTGGTACGACTGAGCAGAATGTCCTTGTAGAACTCCAGCGGTAAATTAACTTGAACACAAGACACTATGGGGAAGCCCGGATGTTTGCACTCAAGAACCCTGACGAGAGTGACTGCTTCCCAGATCATTCCTTCAACTTTAGACCAAATTCCAAATTCGAAGGAGTGGATATATACCTTGGAATAAGACTAATCAAGGAAGTGAAAAGTCTTTTTAATGAAAACTTTAAAATGCCAAATAAAGAACCTGAAGATACTAGAAGATGGACAGACTTCCATACTCATGGACTGGAAGAATCAACGTTGTAAAAGTGGCTTTATTACCAAATCATCTACAGGTTCAATACGATCCTCATCAAAATTCCAATGCTATTCTTCACAGAAATAGAAAACTATATTAAAATCCACATGGTCAGACAAAAGACCCCAGGCTGCCTAAGCACCCCCCAGTGTCTTAGCTTCTTTTCTCACTGCTGTGATAAGTTCTTGACAACGCCACTTATTAGGGGAGAAAGGGCTGACTGTAACCCATGGGTCTCGGTACAGTCCTTCACAGTGGGGTACAGTGGGGAAGTCAAGGCAGGAGCTTGAGGCAGCTGGTCAAGAAGACAGCAAAGAACACATGCATGCTGGTGTCCAGCTCACACACAGCTCTCCGCTCATTCAGTCTGGGTCCCTTGCCTAGGGAATGGTCCTATCCACAACTAAGATGGGTCTTCCCTGTCATCATCAATTAATGTGATCATGACAATCCAACACAGACATTCTCAGAGGCCCATCTCCCAGGTGATTCTAGGTTCTGTAAAGTTGACAACACTAACCAGCACACCGAGCAAAAAGAATAATACTGGAGGTTTCATCATACTTGATTTCAAGTTATACTGCAGGGCAACAGGTAATAATCCCATCCCCCAAACAGACATGTAGATCAGTAAATTAGAATGGGGATCTAGATAAAAGTTCACAAAGTACGGCCTCCTGGTGTTTGGAAAATGCCACTTTACATTGGAGAAAAGGCAATCCTGGGAAAACTGGCTGTCTACATGTAAAAGAAACTAGATCGCCATATCTCACCTTGTGCAAACGCCAACACCAAATGTATCAAAGGCCTAATATGAGACCTGAGTCTCTGAAATTATTAGAAGAAAAGTGGAGAAAACACTTTAGGATGCAAGTGTGGGCAAGACATCTCTCAGCAGGATTCCAGTCTCCCCAGGAGATAAGGCCGACAGCTGATAAATGAGACCTCCTAAAATGAAAGGCTTCTGCACACTGAAGGAAGCAGTCTATCAAGGGAAGAGGCAGCTTACACAATGGGAGAAAGTCTTTACTAGCTGTACAGCTGACAGTACAGCTGACAAAGAACTAACATCTAGGATATGAAAAGGTCTCAAAAACTAAACAAGCAAGCAACCCAATCAGTAAACAGAATAACGAAACAGAAAGGCAGCTCTTAAAAGAAGAAATACAAATGGCCAAGAAACACATAAAAGTGTTTAAGCCCTCACTAGCCAAAGGAAAGCAAGTTAAAATTTCCCTGGGCTTCCACTTCACTCCAGCCAGAATGGAAGTCATTAAGAAAAAGAATCACTATATAGTGAGGACATGGACAAAAGGGAACTGTTGACACTGGGTGGGAATGTGACTTAGTCCATCCACAATGGTAGTCAGTACAGGGGTTTCTTTAAAAATTGAATGATTTTTAGACGTCCCATACAACCCGGCTCTGCCCTCCTGGTATTTACTCAAAGGCTCCAAGTCAACACATCACAGAGACGCTGCACTTCAGTGTCCCAGCAGCCCTGTCCCAGCAGCTAAGTTATGCGAGCAACCAGATGTCTGAGAAAGAGCAGTGGATATGAGCAGTAGTATACCACACAGTACCAATGTTTTTAAACCTGAAGTACACAATTAAATCACGTGCAGGAAAATGAACGCTACTGGAGATTCTCTGTGGAGTGAACTACGGCAGTCAGAAAGACAAATATCTGTGCTCTCTCATTTGTGGTTCCTAAATTTTATGTAGATAAATAAAGTTGTCTATGTGTAAATCACATGAAAGTAGATGTGAGGCTATTTAGGAGAGCAAAGGGATTACAGGACGGGGAGGGAAGAGAGAAGGGGCCGTAGGAGGTATGGGGACAATATGCTTAATGGCCAGTACCTACTTCCATGAAAACCCCCTTACGTAACAATGCACCATACACAAGGGTTACACACAACTTAAAAAGAACAAAGCAGTACTTAGAATTCAGAAAAATGGGCTGTCAATCAGATTTATACTGAGTCAGTCCTTCTATTTTTAAAATATAAAATCTGGGGACTGGAGGGACGGCTCAGCAGTTCAGAGCGCTGGCTGCTCTTCCAGATTTCAGTTCCTTCATGGCAGCTCACACCTGTCTATAACTCCACTTCCAGGGCTTTTGATACCCTCACACAGACATATATGCGGCCAAAACACCAATGATCGTAAAATTATATATATATAAAATCTGGTGATTTTCTTTTACATAAAGAAACTGGGTCCACTAAAGGAATCAGAATATCATCATTGCCAAACGAGAAGATTGTCTGAGCAATTGCGCTGTCACTGGCAGCAGGAATTCCAGCAGCAGCAGGCTGCAGCTGAGGACCGTAAGGCAGTGCCTTTTCTCTCCTCAAAGACAGTGCAACTGTGTGTGGGCACAACAGCCCGACACTGGATCCTGCACGAAACTCCCCACAAAGCCCTCCTGCGTGCTCTCTTCTACCACCCCAGTGCGCTCCGCCCAGGGGCCTCAGTTCTGAGGCTGGACGCCCCTGTCACTGGCGAGGTGGGATGACGGCTAGAGACTCAGCAGTCTACTCTTGTTCCAGGGGTTAGGGCCTCTTGCTTTCCTTTCGTCTCCCTGACATTGGGAGACGAAGTTTTTGTTAAAGACTTTCTGGAGAGGCTGACGAGGGGGTGGAGGAGAGGGAAGCGGCAGGCTCACGTAAAGTCTTGCAGGATGACGCGAGCCGGTCTAAACGGCACTTCTATGTTCTTATGCTGCATGACATTCCAGTTCAGAATGTTTTCAATGTCATGCCTCTTCACCAAAAACTCATCACAGTTCCGGACGGCTGCCTCCAGGAGAACTCTGATAGAAAACGGTAGGCGTCCTAGGAGCAGAGATAGAAAGCATTAAAATGAAAACTACAGGGCACCTTTTGTTCAGAGCCCTCTCTAAAGCCAATCTTTCGATAAACTTTATACAAGACATCGGATTATTCTTCCAACAGGGGAAGAGGGTAAAGTGATTGACAAGTTTAGGGCTGGAGAGATAGCTTAGTGGTTAAGAGCACTTTTCCAGAGGACCCAGGTTCAATTCTCCAGCACCCACGTGGCAGCTCACACCTGTCTGTAACTCTAGTTCCAGGGACCTGGCACCCATGGCAAAACACCAATGCACATAAAATAAAAATAAATAAATAAATTTTTAAAAAGTGATTGACAAGTTTAAAATGGAAAATGGTGAAAACTATGTACAGGGAATGGATTTAAGAGACATTCAGTAATTGAAAATACTCAAGGACTAGGCTAAAACAATTAGTTTACTTATTTATTTAAATAGTTGTTTACTTTGAATTCAGTAACAGAAAGAAAAGTTCCCATTAAGTCATCACAGTTCAACATCAGTCTAGACTTTGTGTGGTATATAACAAGCAATATGAATTTTTATAGATACACAGAATAATATTTCTTAAGAAACTAATGTTCAAGAAGAGAGAAAATGACCCATTTACAATTAAACATTACTACTACGAACTAGAAAAGATAATAAGATGTTTATTTGGAAAAGTGTGTGTGTGTGTTTGTCTGTTTAACCCACATTCACTCATTGTCTGCTCTGGTCTCTTCCAACCCCCCAAAGGCCAATTAGTTGCATAATCAATTATACAAATGTGAGACCAGTTGCTAACAGAGCAGTTACATCATAGAGTGATGCACTCACCATATCTTGAGTCCTCCAATTTATTCAAATTGAAGAATCTCTTTCCTGGTTGTGCAGGGTCCAAGGGCTCAGCAAGGTGTGCAAATGGGTTCTTCATGATTATTGATGGTCACGTGTCCCTGATAAACAAAAATAATTGGGAGGGGTTAAGGGGAGAGTGGATATGATCAAAATATATTTTATTCATATATGAAATACTTACGACTTAATAAAAAATTAAATTTTAAAATAGAAGATAATCTAATTTTTATTTTGGAAGCTGGGCTCTTGTAGAAATTATGGTACACACTTACATAAATAAATCAATTATTAACTTTTCTAAGAGTGACAGTCTCAAAAGTGTTGTTTCTTGTGAAGCTACCATGTCTGAAAGCCAGCTTTGGCTTCTCAAAACATCAAACAGCCCAAGTAGCTTCTGTCTTACTCCAACACCTTCCAACATTCTTCCACAAACTTCATGTAGGAAAAGGGGAAACAAAAGATGCATCTCACAGAAAGTCTTGGCCATATGAGCAGACCTTGAAGCTGGACTCATCTTTCAGTAGACGCCAGAAGGGCACACAGGTGAGTTTATGCTTCCTATCAATCTTGTGATCCTTCTGCCTCTGTCTCAGGACAGCCACTACAGCTAGTGGAACTATATCAAGCTTCAACTGTGGAAGTAGGGATTGGAGAGCCTGTCTTCTGAAACAGTCCTATGTGTTTCTATTCTGAAATCTCTGCAGCATTTTAATAAACTTGAATGCCACAGTTAGAAGCCTTCCTGCTCTGCCCTGGCATCTGATGGTAAACAGTGTGCTGACATGGGTAAACCCTCTCTTGCTCCCGTCCTCTTTGGGGCTTCAGGTCAGGCTCCAACTCCCCACATATGTTCGTGGGACCAGCTACCCCAGCTCAGGAAGACTATTCCCAGGTCCACCATACATATACATGGTGCTTTCGTTCAACAACACAGCCGAGAGCAAAACACACTGAGGTGGGTCTCACCCTTCAATCAATCTAGTCTCCAATATTTTTTATTTTATTATATGTGTATGATGAACGTTTGCCCGCATGTATAAATATATGTCCACCATGTGTGTCTGATCCCCTGCAGCTGGAGTTAAGGCCGGCTGTGAGCTGCCATGTGGGTGCTGGGAACCAAATCTGGGTTCTCTGCAAGAATAGCAAGTAATCTTAACCTCTAAGCAATGTCTCTAGTCCCTCTCCAATATTTTTAATTTCAATGTAAAATAGCATTTCCCCTGCTTCATCTCAAGGTTTATATGAGTAAATATTATTCAATCAATACATTTATAGAATGATCACTATAGCAGGATGGCATTACTGTACAGGATAGAACTGTTTGTGAGGATGCAAAGTATGGTGTCTATAGATAGACGGTATAATTCTTCACTAGGGACACAAGAGCCCTTCTGTGCCTGGTTACCGCAGGAGGAAGGCTTGGGTTTTATGTATCCTTTAGTAGCATTTACATTTTAAACTGTGAGTACATACAAGTTTTTAAAAAACTAGTTACAGATTTGAAGAGAAACAACTGTTTGTGCACCTATCCAGAGTGCAGTACAGAACTAGTACGCAGAACCAAAAAATCTTGAATTTAAATTGACTGGAAACCTGTAACTTTTTGTGTACCCAGAGGATGCCACAAATATAAGATTTCATATCTGAACTCATGTGACTGGGTACAACTAAAACACAGGTGTGCTAACAAATAGTGTGTAAGACTAGCTTTAGATTTATGTGTATAAAGGGCATATGAAGCATAAATGAATTTCATATGGAGACTTCATTTCATAACTGAGAGATCTAATTGTGCACATGCAAATATTTCAAAAACCGAAATATTCTGAAAAGATATTTTGACACAGGGTCTCACTATGTAACCCTGACTGGCCTGGTACTCTCTATGTAGCCAACGGTAGGTAGTTTTGCACTTAGCTAGCAATCCTCCTTTTGACTCCTAGGTACTGGGTTTACAAACTATGTGCCACCCTGCCTAGGAATATGTAAAATCTGGAACACTTCTGGTCTGAAGCATTTGATAATTGGACTAAGTAGTCCCGGGGAGAAGCTGTTAGAATCACCAGTACAGCAGGGCCAAGGCACACTATCTTAGATTGGGTTTCTGTTGCTGTGACAAAACACTGAACAAAACCAAGAAAGAAAGAGTTCACTTCCTCTTACAACTCTGAGGTCATAATGCATCATCCAGGGAGGTTAGTGAAGGAACCTGAAGGAAGGAATCGAAGCGGAGGACAAAGAGGAACACATGGGCTTGCTCCCCATGGTGTGCTCAGCTTGCTCTTTTATACAACCCAGGACCACCTGCCAAGGGATGGCATCACCACAGCAGCCTGGGCCCTCCCACAATGGTGGTTTCTGTGCAATAGCCCTGGCTGTTCTGGAGCTCACTCTGCAGACCAGGCTGGCCTTGAACTCACAGAGACCACCTGTCTCTGCCTCCTGAGTACTGGGATTAAAGGCGTGCGCCACCATCACCTGGCAACAGACTTGCCTACAGGCCAATCTGATAGACATTTTCTTAATTAGGGTCCCTCTTCCCAGATGGGGTGGTTGAATGAGACAGTCCCCCCCCCCCCCCAGGCTCAGATGCTCGAATAGAACTTGGCCCCCAATTGGTGGTGCTGTTTGGGTAGGTTTAGGGGGTGTGGACTTGCTGGAGAAAGTATGTCACTGTGGGAAAGCTTTGAGCTTTAAAAGCCACAGGTCATTCCCAGTCCCCCACAGCCACCTCTGCTTCCTGTTTATGGCTCAAGATGTAAGCTCTCAGCTTCCAGATCCAGGTGCCATGTCTCTAGACTGCCATCATGGACTCTTATTCTTCTGGAGCCTTAAGCCCAAATAAACTATGTTTTCTTTAAGTTGATCTGGTTATGTGTTTTAGCAGAGCAAGAGAAAGTAACTAGTACACTAGCTAACTCTAGTTTATATGAAGCTGACAAAAAATGAGTGTACACACCAAGGTATCTGTACAAGAGGAGCAGGCTGCATGGGGAGAGAGCGGCTTTAGCTTTTGTTCTTGTTTGCTCTTTCTGACAGGGTCTCACTGTGTATCCCTTGCTGCCTGGAACTTGCTATGTAGATAAGGCTGGCTTGAACGCATAGAGATAGATCTACCCGCCTCTGCCTAAGAGCTTGAGTTAAAGGAGACCAGCACCACCATGCCCAGCCTTGTGGTTTTAGTGTAGTGAGGGTTCATGTAAGATGAAACATCACACAAATGCAAGAGATTTGTTAGCCCACCAAGTCTAAAAAGCATCAAACCACCAAATTCCAAAACACCATCAAACCACCCAAGTCTAAAAGAACCATCAATACTCTTTTTTAACAAGAAACACGAAAACTTGTCTACAGGAGTCGGTTGCAGATCTCTGGACCCTGAAAATGAGATCAATCAACTTGAAGAAGGCATCATTTACAGACACCATACTGCCACATCCTTTTGGATTTGTCATCCATGCTATAGGCCTCACGTTTATATTTTTCACCCCAAACAGTACAAGTGCAATGATAAAGCTGTTGTTTTTCCTGCCTAGCAAAAAAAAAATAGATCAACAGAAGAGCACCTCCAGGGGTTGCAGTTGGAGGAAGTGCTGGAAACCACTTAAAGGACTGAGCAAAATGGGTCACACTCACGTCTTCAGACAGTCTTAAGTTCTGAATCATTTCTGTTCCCATGTCAAGTCCTAAAGGTGCTGGGTGCCAGGAACCAACCAAAAATTTATAATAAGATCAGCTGCTAAAATTACCAATACCTACCACCATTCGGCGAGGACCAATCAGCTGGTTTCCTCAGCACTGCTCTCAGATGCCCTGGGTGCAACACCAGTCCCCACATGATTCCTGCTACTCCGCCCACCCTTCCTAGTCAGGTCCTGTCTTAGGATGGATGCAGTGACAAATATGGCTCCTGTGGAGAGTGGCTTGTATGAAGAGCTTTTACTGTCAGCCTCCTTTTTCTTTAGGAAGCTGGTAACTCTAATAGTATTACGGTCACAAAGCAAACCCCACTTGTAGACATCAGAGGGGAAAGGAAGCACTTCCTACCACTGAGTGGAAGCAGGCACCAAGCCAAGTACCCCCAGCTTCTCAAACAGTGGGCTGCAGGTCTGTATGGGGTCATAGAACTGCATGTGGGGGTTAGGAAAAATTTAATGCAGTTACCAAAAATGAACTCAAAATCCAATGTGTAATGAATCTGAGGTGTTTCTGGCAGTCTTCACCCATGCTGTGCTGAGTGACTTCTCTGCAGCCTTGGCTCTGAGCACACACGGGCACCGAGTATGTGATTACATCACGCCACACCAACCAGCGTTGCCCAGGACCTCAGCTCAGATTCAAGACTACTGTACATTATGAACTGCAGTCAAATGTTTCTGTTCTTATGGAAACATAGTGACTGAATTATGGAAAACAAAGACTTTTCATGTTTTTTTTTTTTTACCATCATTCTTGTAAGTATTAAATTAGTATATCTGAGTTATATTGTATTAAAATGTTTGACTTTAAAAAGTGCAATTTGATTGCTAACTTGAATTTCATTAAAAAAAACATTAAATGAATTTTGGATTGGGATTTCAAGAGTTTTTAACAGTGTCCAAAATATTCCTAAGCATGTGTTTGCCATTTTATACTATGCATTTATGTGAAGCAGCATTTTCAGCATTGATGGTTAAAAAATCAGGATACCAGTGAACTCTAATTCTGCAGGATCAAGTATTCAGCCGAGATTTAATTCTTCATATAAAACAAAACATGAGCATCCATACCATTAGTGTGCAAATTTGCTTTTTTCTTTAATAGATACCAAAATTATATATATATATACACACACTATATATACATACACACACACACACACACACACACACACACACACACACACACATATATATATTTACTATACATAACATTTGGAGTCTATGCCTTTTTCTACACCTATACTCGAGGTCATGTAAAATCCCCCCAGCCAAAAGGGACCTGGAGGTAGGAATGTGTAAAGCAGCCCTTATACTGTCTTCTGCAGTCCTGGCAAGAACTCCATCAGTGGCATTCCCATGTCTCATCTGTAGGAAGGCAGCTCTGAGGGATGACACACCATATTTATCATAGGAAAAGGCAGGATAAGGTTTGAACTCAGGCTGCTTCCATTGCCCAACTCCACTTTATGGGTACGAGGACTCCTGCTGTGACAGTGATGGTGGCATGACCAGGCTACCATCTGCCCCTAGCCGAAGATAACTATCAGAAACCTTTGAGGACCAGCTCAGTAATGAATGGTGGAGTTATTCTTTCTTCTGGCACCTATTCTGAGCCATGTCTTATTACATGTCCCTGCCCATCTTTACTGAGCCATGGGTCAAAAACAATAGTAACTGTGTTAGAGCAACTAAAAACTGGTTTTGCTTAGAAGTTGGGAAATAATGCCTCTCCATAAATCTGGAGGACTTAAGAATCCAGGAGCACTCCAAGGCTCCACCCACATTATCACTCTTGGTGCAAACCTCCTCGAGGTTTCAGTGATTTGGTAATTTCACAAGAAATCCCCAAGTGACCACATTTCAGGGAGGAAGTGAGGGAGAAGACCTTTGGTTTGGGAATAGGTCCAGATCTAGCACAGACTCTAGGCATGGTCAATGCCTTCTAGGTCAGCCCTTCCCCTGGTCAAACGCTAACCCATTCCTAATCCTTAAGTATTACCATACTCTCACAATCTCCCAAACGCCCCAAGATCTGCAGCTTTGTCCAGGAAACTGAGCAGCCGGCTAGGGGGGCCCTACCTACTTTTGAGCAAACACAGGCCCCAGCTTTCTGCTTCTCTGTCTGTGCTCTCTCCCCCGTGACTCTGCTCCAGCTTCCCTTTTCTGTTTTATCTAGCTAATCTGCATATAGTAACATTCTAAGACAGGAATGGACCCAGATTGTGAACTGTGGATTTGGGGGCAAGGCCAGCACATTATTCTAGTTTCTTCTGTTGGGAAAGTGGGAAGAGTCAGCACACAAGGCAGTAGGTTTAGGCTACTGCCTTTTCCGTTTCACAGAATGGGATGGTATTAGAGGCAAGAGGAAAAGCAAACAATAAAAAGGTGAAAAGAAAAAAAAAAGACTTAGCAATGCTATCTTAGGAGCGAAGCTAAAACAGTCATTTAGGGCCAATCCTCCTTGGAGGCTTAGCTGAATACTTGGGACTTTGGAACACTCATCTCTAGCTACCTAGTCAACTGAAAGCCCTAAGAGTTCTTATACAACAGGATTTTATAAAGGGATGCTTGCACTAAGTAGGAAACCCTTCACTGTACCTACGTTCTGAAAGTAAAGATAGTTATCTGGTAGGATGGTGGTTCAAAGCTAACGTACTACGAAGTGATGACTGCATGAACTGCACCTCAGGATTCTCACAGTTCACTCTGCACAGGACAGGAGTGTACAAACACCAAGTTTTTAGAGGAAATCACAAAACAAACAAACAAAAACCTAAACACCAGGCACAAGGAGCTGCATCTGAGGTAGGTATATAAGGGGGAGCCTTGCAGGTGAGGAGTTCTGAGTCTGGGCTCCACAGTCTTGCTGGTAACTGTCCTCTGGTCTCAGTGCAGGATATCTGTGGGGATCTGGAGCTTTCCCTTGTGCATATCCAGCATGGGTTAACCTCCATCACACCCTAGGCACACCTTGATCTTGGTTATTTGCACATATTGCCAAACAACACTGCACCTTTGTACACAGAGCTCTAGCAGGCCCCTAATCTACTTAATAAATTGTTAGCTGTGAGTTTCTAGAAGCAGGACAGCTAGGCGAAAGGATCTGTATGTCTCTGCTTTTCCCCAAGCACTCAGGAAAGGCTGTATTAGTGTAATGATCCTTCTGTGGAGCAGTGAATGGAGCTGCACAAAACAGGCAAGATAGTTTGTTCTTACATTTTACCACGCTGAGAGAAAAACAGCCAATCTTTACATTTCCTTAACAGCTAGTAAAGTTGAGTATTTCTCATTTGTCTGTTGTATGTGTGAATTTCTTCATTTGTAAACTGCTTATCCAGGCTGGGTGTGGTGGTGCAAGACTTTAATCCCAGCACTTGGGAAGCAGAGGCAGGTAGATCCCTGTGAGTCTGAGGGTAGCCTGGTCTACAAAGTGAGTGCCATGACAGCCAGGGCTAGACACAGAGAAATCTTGGCCTGAAAAACCAAATATAAATAAATAAATAAATAAATAAATAAATAAATAAATAAATAAATAAATCTATCTGCTTATCTGCCAGTAAGGCCAAACTGAGTGACAAACTGAGGTTCGGTGACCAAATGCTCTCATCTCCAAGTGATGTAAGTGAGATACTAATGTGGGCCAGAGTCGGTTCTGTAACCTCAGAGAGAATGGGACTGCTCTTGCCCTCTCTCTCTGGCCTTGAGACCCAAACTCTGTTAGATTTCCCCGAACATAAATGAAGCTCTAAAACGTGTTGTACAACTGACTCTGTGCTTGAAAACCTGAGAGCCTCACCGCCTACAGCAGGGTAAGAGGCTCACCAGGTTAAAATGTGGGCGAAACGCCCGTCTAGGTGAAGGTGCTGTGCTCTGCGTGGCCCCAGACTCAACTTCCACATCCAAGCAGCACTCTTACAAGAGGGTTGTATGAGAAAGATGGATGGCTGCTTGTGAACGGAGGCCAAAGCATCTCTCTTACTTGAAAAGCACGCTGAGCCATATTCTTGGGAGCCTAAGTACCAGAGGGTGCCTGCCTGCCGATTTTGTCCACCAAAGGCTTGTTTGTCTGGAAGAGGTGATAAATCAGCTAACTGCCAGTGGTCAGGGTTAAAAAAAAAGTTGCCACTTCTCGCTCTGACTGCAGCCTCTAGATTATCTAGGCCTATGTTATATCTCACTATCAGAGCTGAATCCTGTCAAGCTGCCTCATGTTTAAACAGGACCTGCAGTCAACACTGCACTTGTACCCTCACAGGAAGAAGCAGAGGAGTGGTCTTGCCTCACAGAACCCCCATAGCACTGGGTGAGGGCAGAGTTTGGGGCTCTGGGGTTTGTTTGGGGGCAGTGCGTCCACTTCCTGGGAACTGCGCATTCTGTCCAAGCCTGACAGGGCAGGAATCACCCCTCTGGGGTCTGAAGCACAGACAGCATACCTGAAGGGTTGCTCACTTGGGACTTCCAGAGGAAAACAAGAGCAGATTACAGATTACTAACGTCTGTGTGACGACAGGAAGAGGCTTCCTCAGCGTGTCTCGCCGTGTGGCTCCTCTCTTCCTAACCCTTTCAAAACGCATCCAGCCTGCATGTTCACAGCTCTCAACGCCAAGGTCAGAGTCACCACGCTCAGGGTTTACTTCAGTTCACTGGACAGACAGCCATGCCACTGCTTCTTCTTCTTTCCATTTAAAGAGAGATGACTGGTCCTATTCCCAAACTGATGGTTCTGTGTCTAAACATTATGCTACTTATAAACAACTTTTTGTTGTTGTTAAAAGAAAGATTCCAAGGATGTCTATGTAAGAATAAGCGGAGGTCAGATGTCTCCAAGAAGGCAAAATTATCATGGTTTGTCCCCGGCTCTTCCATAAGCAAAGCACTAGAAAGCTTTGCTGTTCCACGTGCTGTGGGTGCCTATGGGAAACAGATTTTGTGATACAGGGCAACTCTGATCCTTTCAGCCATTTGTAAAAGTGATTTCAACCAAATAAAAACCTCTTAACTTACAACTAAAAGCGTGGGTCTTGTAGGACATTTGTAACTAGGTAACTTAGACAGAGAGGCCAACACAATTGTCTACCTTGGGAGAGAATAGAAAGCCACAGTGGAGCAGACGAGGTCTTGGGGAAAGCAATGGCTCTGTAACAACAATCAGCTCTGAGGCAGGGCCGATGGCTCAGTGGTTAAGGGCACTTACTGCTCTTCCAGAGGACTCGAGTTTGAGTCCCAGCAACCTCTTCTTACAACCACCTGGAACTCCAGTTCCAGCTGACCTGATGCTCACTTCTGGTCTCTGCAGGCCATGCACACATTTGCATACCAACACACAACACACACACACACACACACACACACACACACACACACACTTAAAAATAAATCTTGGAAAAAAAATACTGGGTGTGGTGGTGCACACCTTTAAGGCCAGCACTTGGAATGCAGAGGCAAATGGATCTCTATGAGTTCAAGACCAGCCTAGTCTACATAGTGAGTTCCAGGACAGTCAAAGCTACATAGTGAGACCCTGTCCCTAAAGAAACCAACCAACCAATCAACCACCACCAACAAAACAGTCACCAGCTCTGGTAGTACCTTTCTCCTGAGCACTAATTATATGCCAGGTGCAGGGCGGCCGGAGAGGTGAAAGAATCCCTCTCAGAAAGCCTGCCCCCCCGCCCCCAGGCTCTCTTCTTGCTACATTCGGAAGTTAGTGCTCTATTTCCTCCAGCCTATTTTAGATACCTGACCAGATTGAGCCATATATTTCTAGACTTCTTAGTGGATGTTAAAGAATTAGTTTTTATTTAGGTAGCTAACATTCCTGCGCTTCACTTTCACATAAAATGCATAAAATAAGGTAGACTGCAGATCTAAAATAAGGTTGGCCAATAGGCTAAAAAGTCATCTCTAAGGGAAAAAAAACAACAATTTCTGACTTGTGCATTCAGTGAATATTTCTTTTAATTATCTATTGCATGTCAGGGACTATTGCAGGTCCCAGGCAGACACCAGCAAAGAGACAGAGACAAAGCTCCCACCCTTATAGACCAGTACACACACAGACTGAACAAGTAAACAAGTGCACAAACAGAATGCGGGGTGGGCGGTAGGCAGCTCAGAGGCAATGGAAGGAGCATCAGGTGACCCAAGACTCCTCACTGAAGCCACCCAAGCAGAGAATTGAAGGCACAGTTTCTACATGCAATTCTCAGTTCAAGGTATGAGCAATCTGCAAGACGGTGAGATCCCATGCAAAGGCCCTGTGAGAGGCCTCTGGTGGGGCGAGGGAACAGCATGGAGGCCATGGTGAGCGAGGACAGAAGGAAGGCACAGAAGCTGGGACTGTGGTGGTGGTGGTGGTGGTGGTGGTGGTGGTGGTGGTGGGCTACTTGAGGGTTTCCAGCCATTGCAAGGGTTTTGATAAAGACTATACATTCCTGGCTGGCTACCTGGTTTAAATTATAGGCTTTCAACATAAGACTTCTTTAAAATATTTGATGAGACATGAACTCAGTAAGAAAATATTAGATTATAATTAAGATGTGACTATTTCCTAAATTTAACCTAAGTCCATTACTAAGTAACACTGGAAATTCTTGGGACACATCACAGAAATGATCGTGTCTCACTTAGCAGATGTGCACAGGCTCACAAATACGGTCAGGATTTGGAGGACAGGGACAAGTCACAGCAGTGCCTGACAAGCTCTCTCCTTCTGAGGGCTTCCCAATCCTGGAGGGAGCAGTGTTCATGCCCAGATCTCAAAGACATAGAATATAAATTAACCCAATTAATTTATTTTAAGTTAGTTGAAGCAAATCAAGACAAGAGAAGACTCATTTTTCCTTTCAGTATCAGTGGGTGGTAATAACAGTTTCATAACATGTTGCTGAATTTCAGCATTTATAGATTCCTGAGACACCTAAGAACAACAGCCACCCGGGACGTAGACCACTCATCCAGAAAGCAGAGACTCTGAGACAGAGCTCCTCAGGTTCTAGACAGCCTGCCTCATCCTCTGCTTGGGAAGGTCACCTTCAGTTCCTCTGGATATGTGGGTCTTCACCCTGTAGTTTCTTACCGTCATTAGTGGGCTTAGTAAGTGATGCCTGCAGAGACTCCAATTATGCTCTTCTGCATCTAAGTCGTGTGTGTGTGTGTGTGTGTGTGTGTGTGTGTGTGTGTGTGTGTGTGAGAGAGAGACAGCAAATACATGCATATGTGTTTGTGTGTGTGTGTGTGTGTGTGTGTGTGTGTGTGTGTGTGTGTTTAGACAGGGTCTTGATGCACAGGCGGGCCTTTCACTCTCAATCCCCTTGCCTCAGCTTCCCAAACACTAGAATTTGAGCACAACTGCCACCATGCCTGGCTTACAGGTATGTTTTGAGGCAGAGCAGAGGAGAGCGTGACATATAGCGGGACCAGCTGAGACTCATTCTTTAAGAAATCTGAATTCCTCAAGCCCCTGAGTTTATGTGGGGATGAACTTTTTGACTTAAATTTTAGGATGAGAAACGATGTTATCACAAAAGGCTGTATGTGCAGACTCCAGTGATCTCCCAGGGCCACGATTTCACCATTGCATTCACCAGTTTTGGAGGCCCAAAGTGGTCTTGTCAGGGCCTCAGAACTGTCTGGACTCAGAGATGATGACTCATGCTAATGAAGTTCCCGGAAGCTCACTATCTATAAAGCCCCATCTCAATGATTTTCCATGAGCCTTCTATCTCTTTGACCGGTGTATTCCTGCCCCAATGGCAGCATCACAGCAAGGCGGGTGGGTACCCTGAAGCCAGAGGCAGACATGTTGAGATAGGGACTGCCATGCAAAATGTCGTCCCTCAGACTCTTGTTCCAGCTCAGTGAATCACATGTGGCATGGCTTACACATGACTCCCACTTCGTTAGGTCAAAGATGTGCTGTGGAATAATGTTTTTGTACACTGTGAAGATGTGTCTTTGTCAAGGTGCCTTCTGATGGGTTTAATAAAGAGTTGAATGGCCAATAGCTAGGCAGCAAGAGGTTAGGCGGGACTTCCAGGCAGAGAGAGAAGAGATGAATCTAAGCAGGAGAGAGATGCAGGAAACAGGAGGTGCAAGATGGAAGAGAGGTAAAAAGCCATGAAGCAAAACATAGGTTAATATAAATGGGTTAATTTAAGTTATAAGAGCTAGTGAGACAAGCCTAAGCTATAGGCTGAGCTTTCATAATTAATAAGTCTCCATGTCATTTTTTTGTGAGCTGGAGGCCCAAAGAAAAATCCACCTTCAAAGATGAAACAAATAATAGAGTGACATTAAATCTTGGTAACTGTGCCTCTTTGGACTATCGAAGGAACATCTAACCTGTGGCCTATGGGTCACATGTGTCTTAGGATAGCTACGAATGTGACCTAATACATTTGGAGATAACACCACCATATTACAACATCTCCTAGTATGGAGACGGAACTGATGGAATTCACTCATGCATTTGCTATTTAAAGGGGTGAGGAAGTCCCCATCCTCAGCTACTCTTGGACTCAAAAAGAGGCTGGAGAATAACCACAGCAGCCAGAAAAGAATCTCAAGCCTCCCACTCTGCAACAGTGGGCACAGGGTGATGAAGAAGCATCTAGGCAGAGCACCTCATCCATCATGGGAGAAGGCTCCGAGGGACACCACCATGCACCTTCCCGAATCACACCGAAGTAGCAGACTGCCGAGAGAACACACTGGCAGAGAAACACTGGACTTAAAGACATAAAAAAAAAGTGATGTTGTCCGAATCACAAGTCCTTCTGGGTGAATGAAGTATGGGGCACAGGAGGGAAAACTAGGAGAAAGGGACGGTCAAGGTCGAGGTCGTGAGGGACCCCACTCAAATTTACACTGGAGACAAGGGGCAATGTTTGAGGCTTTTGGGCAGCTCCTCTCGGCCATGATAACAGACTGGTGTCAGGGAGGCAGGTGCTTTACAGTCACCATACTTGGAAATGGGGGCGGGGCTGGTGAGGGAGTGCAGGGAGGAAAGATCCAGGGGAGTTAAAAGCAGACCAGGGCAGGCGAGGTGGACTGAGGGGTCTAGGGCTATCACTGTCCCTCTTTTGGTTGAAGCATCAGTCAGGTTGGCAGGCCGGGAGCCCAGGGGCGGGTGGGGCCAGGACCCAAGCTGGGAAGAACAGTAACAGCAGGAGGCATTAGAGACCAGAAGTGGCTGCCCCCCAAGGATGTGTGGGTCACCACTGCAGCACCAGGCATCTCACGAGTGCTGACAAAATCTTTAAGCAACCTATCCACAAAGGCACCACTCTCTTATTTTATAGGTGACAAGACAGTAAGGAGGGTCAGGTCACCTGCTGAGGCCTCTGGGTGGTAAGCTAGCTAGGAGTTAAACTCAGCTACAGTCAACTCTCTCACACCCAGGGTGCAACCTCTCTGTGACAGGCAGTCATTTCACATACAAATATCCAAAATTAATAGTGCTTAAAAAAAATGAAACTCACAAATAATAACACCACCAGCACTAGGGCAACTGGTGTAGGCAACACCATCCTGAGTGCCGAGGCTCGAGAATGGAACACGGACTCTCCCCTTCCGTCCACCTCCCTGGTGCAGCTCTCCAACATGGCAGATTCTGGGCAGTTCTTGACCAAGTCTATTCCCTGCTCCTCTTCTCAACCAAAGATTCAAACTAGCGAATCACGTAAGAGGCTAACTTAGGGTGATGCACCTTCCTGAACCACGCCACAACCTGTAACCTGTTCTGTAATTCTATAACAGTCCCAGGAAGGACGAGGAGGACAATGAATAATTAAGTGTTCCATACAAGTCATTTGGAGGAACGGTCCAAGGCAAGTCATACAAAGACAAGCTTGCCCCAGTTGCTCAAAGGTCGGGAGAGAATGAGAGAGAACCGGAATAGGGACATTCACATACATCTGCAAACTCATCAGAGTGCCTGGGTAAACGCTTGACTGCAAAGTCATCGGAGTACTTAGGTAAACTCTTGACAGCAAAGTCTGGGAAACAGTTGGCTCAGAGAATGAGATGTCATTCTGTAGTTAAAATGCATTCAGAGGTAAGAACCAGTGCTAAGTCGCTCTGACATACAGGGCCCAGCAAGACGGTTTCATGTCCATGCAAGTTGGTAACAGTTAATCCCCGATTCTTTGGTTTCTGATCTGCACTTTAGTCCAACTGCCCCTTAGGGCTATAGACAAGAATTCTTTCTAGCCTGTTAAACCTCACTTTGTTTCTTTGCATGTCTGTACATCTTAGCCCACATGGCAAGGGGTGCTGGGATAATTGAGTTAACACATTTAGCACAGTGCATTCTGGGAGCCCTATGACATAAGAGAATTGATGAGATTGTTACCCCCTTACGTTATAGAGCTTGGTAGGCTAGAAAAGTAGACTATTTCTCTTACTAGAGATTTAAATTTACACCTTAAAACACATTTATTAAGCAGAGTCAAGAAGCACTCTTATCCAGCAAAAGTGACCCCGTAAGATGTATTTTTAGGTATTTTTCCTGGGGTGGGAAGAAACATTGTAAGGCTGGATAGACTTAAAGTCTCCAGATATATGTTAAAAAATAAAAAATAAAAAAAACCTAAAAACAAGCAAAGCAAACAAGTGGTCCATCACAATTCTTTAAAACTTTCAAAAACTCTATGCAGATGAAAGAAACTTTACTTAGCCATAGGTAATGTCCAAAAATGTATCTTTTATACTCATTTCTTTCCTCCAGTGTTTCTTTCTAAAAATATTTATTTGTTTAATTACTTACTTATTTGAGAGACTGGGTTCTCTGTGTAGCCCTGGCTGTTCTGGAACTTGCTCTATAGACCAGGCTGGCCTTGAAATCAGCGAACTGCCTGCCAGTGCCTCCCGAGTGCTGGGATTAGAGGCCTATGCTACCACTGTCCTGCAAAAAATACTTTTATTTAATGGATATGAGTGGTTTTGCCCGCATGTATGTATATGCACCATTTGGGTGCCTGGTACAGGTGGAGAGGTCAGAAGGCATCAGAACTGGAGTTACAGATGGTTGTGAGCTATTATGTGGGTGCTGGAAACAGAACCCAGTCCTTTGGAAGGTCAGCTTGTGCTCTTAAAACACTGAGCCATCTCTCCAGCACTTCCAAGGAGTCTTATCAACTCAGTTTGGCATGTATTTCTTGAGGATCTTCTTTGTGGTAATTACTAGGTACCACAGGAGAAAGGAAGATAAAAAGACATGCCTCTTATACAAGGATTACAACCTAAGAGAAAAGACAAACATACGCACATGTTTAATTACAGTAAGATAAGGGGAGGAAGAAAGATCGGCAGATAAAAACAGCCACAACTGGGATTTGAGGAAGGCTTTAGGAAAGCCAGAGTGGACTAGGGCAAAGGGAGAGCAAAGGCAGACTCCGGGAAATGCAAGCAGGGCTCAAGGACTCCCAGAGGCTCCACCTGGCTCACACTAGGCAGTTTAAAGACAGTAACAAACAGATGGCAACAAAACACAACAGAGACCTGTGTTTTTCTGCTGTTGTTAATTTAAGTAGCTGAAAATGGAGATGGCCACTCCCAGCAGAGGAAAAGGAAGAGAGGCGGGCGGAAGGGGCTATGGATGAAAACGAGACTGGCATGTTTGGAACCTGCGATGCCAAGTCACTCTCTTCTCCATGCACTTGTGTGCCCCAAATTTCTTAATAAAATAGTTAAATATGAGAGAGCGAGTTAATGGGGGTGGGGGCAGAGGCCGAGACAGGGGTGTCGGGAGGAGGGGAGGGAAGAGAGGCTGATTGACAGGAAGATGGTCAGCTTATGGCACTAAACCTAGGAAGAACCTTCTAGGTTCTCAGTCAAGAGGACAAAGGGTCACAGGAGACTCCAGGGGGAAGTCCACACAGCACATGTGATTCCAGCAGTCGGTGGGCCTGCTTTTAGTTCCCCTGCCTGGTTCTCTTAGTTCTCCTTTTCCCACTGGGAAAAAGATCTGCAAAGCTCTGCTGCCAGGCAGGCTGTCGGTAACTCAGCCTAAGAACGGAGCAACTCTGTCCTCAGTGTTTGTGTAAAACAACTGCAGAGGTTGTTTAATCATAAGCCAGTCGAGAATCTGTGCTGGAAAGCACTGACAAGCAGGGTTGAGGAAAATCCAAAACCCAAGGTAACCACATGACTAAGAGAAAACCACTCAATACTGTGGCAAACCTAGTTTCTTTACCCAGGCGTGTGTGCGCGTGCACACACCTACTTGAACACAGACACACACACACACTCACCCACTTGAACACACACACACACACACACACACACACACACACACACACACACACGTATGCACATGCACACACTCACATTTTCCCTCCTCAGAAACAAAGAATCAAAGGTAATCTTTTCAGACCTTTTATTTTAAAAACCACACACCATATTTTTGCAACACCAGTACAAGGGTTTGCATAAGGGCCCACCAAGGAATAGTTTGATTTCGGGACCTCTAACCTCTGGCAAGAGCTTAAGTCAAACACTAGGAAAGAATAATGAAATGTTTTCACTTGAGAGGGTTTGCTCTGAATATTTTGAGTTAATATATACTAGCATTACAGATACTATTTCAGAAATGTGATGTGACAATGTCACTTGATGTGGTGGTTTGAATAAGAATGACCCCCATAAGCTCATATATTTGAATGCTTGGTTATCAGGGAGTGGCACTATTTGAGAAGGACTAGGAGGTGTGGCCTTGATGGTGGAAGTGTATCACCGGGGGTGGGCTTTGAGGCTTCAAAAGCACAAGCCAGGCCCACTGTCTCTCTCTTTCTGCTGCCGGAGGATCTGATGTAGAACTCTCAGCTACTTCTCCAGCACCGTGTCTGCCTGAGTATCATCATGCTCCCTGCCATGCTGATAGTGGACTAAACCTCTGAAGCTGCCAGAATAGTGTCTTTTCACAAGAATAGATATGGGGGGGGGGGGCGGGTGTTGCTGCTCTCTTAACAAAGAAATCACCCATCTCCCTTTAAAGGCATAGGTTGTTGGGATTTAGTTTTTCTTTTTAAGTTGCAAAAACAACATATAAAGAATGTTATAGGATAGATGAATATCTAATTAAAAAAAAAAAAAAAGAAGGAAAAGGTTCCAGGCTTGGTTTTACCTGACTCCACTACTCAGAAATGGCTACTCTTAACAGTTTAGTATTTTTGTTTTCCATTTCTGAGGCAACTTCAAATTCACGGGTGTGAGATCACATATGAATACACTTATGTATGTATACAGGTAACAAATATGCATGTATCTACAGTATGTGTACAAATATGTACATATATATCACATATAATAATAGTTATAATATACACATGTATAAGGAAGATTTGTCCCTGCCCCTGAAATGAGGGTAACTGTTAGAGACGCTACTGTTTTGTGCCTACAGTCAATATCCACACTGTATTAGAAGGCAGGTGGTCCATCCACCCCAGTGTAAACCTGAGATACCTCCAAGGAGTCGGGAGTAAGGATTTCCACTTATTGTGCATGCATGCCAGATGGTTCTTCTGTGAACAACCTATTTTGGGTTTTTCTGTGATTGATTCTAAGTCCTCTGTAGTCCCTACTTCCACATATATCCAACTTGGAGATTCTAGTCCCAGAATTCCTGAAGAATCTTTTCTTATAAAGAAGGTATCTTTGAAACAGCGTTCCTCTTTATATTCTAGTACAGGGGTTTGGAAACTATGGCCCAGCACCTGTTTTTGTAAATACAGTTTTATTTAAACACAGCCATGCTCCTTTGCTTGTATATTGCCTGTGGCTGCACGGCTGTAATTTTTGCTGTCTGCTCCTTTACACAAGAAATCTGCTGATCCATATTAGTATATTCTAAACACAGTTTATTTGTTTTTCTTCCATCAAACATTTTGAAAGACTTGAATAACCCACCCCATACCTTGTATCTTTGCTCAGGCTAAGGGGTCTGGTTTTGCTTAAAAAAAGAAAACAGAAAAGAAGCCAAACAAATCAAATGCACCTCGGCTCTGACAACAGCAGCAGCGTGCTGGTCAATGGTTAGCAATTTGTTCCCCAAGTAGAAAAAGCTCAGACATGGAGCGCTGGATGATTTCCACAGTGTAAATATTCTCATCATGGCCCATTTCAAGCTACAGAACTGTAACACTGCTGACCACAGAGCTGAGAAGACATATGCACAAATGCTAGCATAAATCCCTTTCAGGAAACCATGGGTGCTTGGGACATCTACTAACAACAGCTTAACTGTGAAGACAGAGACACTAAGGTTCTGAGAGATCAAGCATCCTCTACAAGGCTAGTCTAAGAACTGACGTCAGGTTGGAAGGGATTCTCCCATCCAGACTCTAGCTGCCTCATGAAGAAGTATTTCCTCCTAAAAGGCAGAACGGGCAAAACATGACAAAAGATATTTGCCAGGCACATGGTAATAAATATTGGTTTTAACTGTCATCTTCACGGTGTGGGCCTCTGGTTTCCTTCACATATGCTTCTGAAGCACACTTTACTAGGGGGTATTGCTCTTCTGGTAGGACCATGTTTCATGTACACATGCAGACAGGGAATTGTCTCAACTGACCAGTCGTTACCTATGCTCTTGACCCAAAGTTCCAGACAGGCCCCACATCATTCACACTTGTTAATTTCCTTATGTCCAGAAGAATTGGGAATGAGATAAACATCTTCTCAAGGGATAATTAAGGGAGGCTCCACCATCACTGTGGAGTCATAGGTAAAGAATACAAGTGCTCAGAGTTTAGATCCTAATCCCCCTCTCCAACCTGTGGGAACAATAGCACGTGCACAGATCATTTCCATCAGCCAAAGGGCTTAAATTGGTCCATCAAAACATGCTGGAGATGTCTTTCTGTATAAATAAAATGCTGACTGGCCAGTAGCCAGGCAGGAAGTATAGTATAGGCGGGACAGAGAGGAGAAGGCTGGGAACTGGAAGGCTGAGTCAGGAGTCGCCAGTCAGACACAGAGGAAGCAAGATGTAAAAGTACTGGTAAGCCACAAGCCACGTGGCAACTTATAGATTAATAGAAATGAGTTAATTTAAGATGTAAGAGCTAGTCAATAGTTAGCCCGAGCTAATGGCCGAGCAAATTTTAACTAATATGAGCTTTTGAGTGATTATTTTATAAGTGGGCTGCGGAACTGCGGGGGCCCAAGCAGGACTAGAGAAAACTCCAGCTACAAAAACACCATAGCCTCTTTGGGTAGAGGATAGAGAAGTTTGTTTGCGTTGATATATGTAATTGATAATATATGTTCAATTTCTGTCTCAAATTTGTATAGACAGAACATAAACCAAAGGAAACAATCTAATAAAGGATCCCATCTATTACACAAACACGATGATGGACAATTGCTTTCTAGTGGGGAGGAGAAAATATTGTTGTGGAATATTAATTTAAGATGTATTACATTTGTTTATGCTACGGAGTATTTCTTTAATGATGCAAAGATGTGATACATTTGCTTAACTGAATAAAATTAACCTGGGTCAGGAGGCTGAGTCAGCAACTAGCTGACAGGAAGTGGCAGGGAGGAACCAGGTGTAGCTAGGGTTCTTAAGTGGGGGCTGGGCAGAAGGACACCCTGTTTTGGGGGGAGACGTGAGCTGAGAGAGAAGGTTAGCTACTTGCTATTCAGCCTCTCTGAGAGAGCAGGATTTCACCTCAACCTTTGAATCCTGAGTTCTCTGGAGGGATAGATTTAGATGAAGTTTCCTTTAGGGGCCCTGACAGAGCCGGTGCCTGAGGGACCAGAATTCCTGCCTGGCTATGGCCACTGCAGCTGAACCGCTGCTGGTAGCTGTGGAGTTGCAATTGCCAATTAGGACAGCAGTTGCTTAAGGGGCAGTTACTCGATTTAATGAAAAACAACAGAGGACCACTCGTAGTGACAGCCAGGAAGGTGGAAGTGAAAGAATTCAAAGACGGGAAAGCATATCTCAACAAATCCAAGTCTAGACAGAAACTACAAACAGAGCTGAACATGGGGCGGGTGGGGGGGGGAGGGGAGAGAGGCAGGAGCATGCCACCCTGATATTCTATTTA
This sequence comes from Peromyscus californicus insignis, assembly GCF_007827085.1. NCBI lineage: Eukaryota > Metazoa > Chordata > Mammalia > Rodentia > Cricetidae > Peromyscus > Peromyscus californicus. Next base: position 106,621,317 of record NW_026294573.1, read on the forward strand.
TTTATTTGTTGTTTATTTATTTATTTTGGTTTTTGAGACAGGGTTTCTCTGTGTAGCCCTGGCTGTCCTGGAACTCGCTCTGGTATGTTGCCTGTGGCTGCTTTCACACAGCAGCGTAAGAACTGTACGCTTGTAACTTTTGCTGTCTGCTCCTTTACACAAGAAATTTGCCGATCCACATTAGTATATTCTAAACACAGTTCTTTGTTTTTCCTCTATCAAACATTTTGGAAGACTTGAATAACACACCCTGTACCTCGTATATGGCCTCTAACTCATAGAGATCCTCCTACCTCTACCTCCTGAGTGCTGGGATTAAAGGTGTGCACCACCACCACCACCACCACCACCACTGCCGCCTGGCTCACCACCCTGACATTTTAGAAATGACCTCTCAACTACTTGGTAATCTTACACCAACCCCTATACATTTGGCATGGTCTCTCTATACACGCTTCTCAGAACCCACAGATCCGGTTTGTCACCTCAATCCTGCAATTCTGATGCTTACGTGGGTCAACTCAGCAGGCACAGAAACAACCAAGGCACACATGAACATTACTGAGTTTGCAGAAGGCTGCAGCCACCATCAAGTGTGGGGATCTAGGACTTAGTTCCCAAGTGAGGTCAAGAGTGGTCCTGCATATCAGAAAGTAACACTTAACACTCTCCATGGTGCTGGGTGGAAGGTCCATAAACAAGGTAGGGAACCCAGTGAACTATGCCTCCCAAGCCTCAATAGTTCTAAAGTGTGGTGCAGAGAACACCTAGGTATCTGCAAGGTCAAAAACACTTCCAAACAATACGAAGATGTTACATTTTCAGGAGCATATCTGAAAGTCTCCAGAAGCGACATGACATGTTATACTGCAACAGACTGAATGCAGAAGCAGATGTAAGAATCCACCTGTCAGCCGGCGGTGGTGGCGCGCTCCTTTAATACCAGCACTCTGGAGGTAGAGGCAGGTGGATCTATGACTTCAAAGCCAGCCTGGTCTACAAAGCGAGCGAGTTCTAGACTGTACACAAAGAAACCCTGTCTCGGGGGGAAAATGCACCTTCTTCTTCTAAGCAGAGATTTGCAGAAATGTAAAACAATGCCACTCTTAATAACTTTGTTTTGTAAAATATAAGATTTTAGAAAATGTTATTTTAAATATAATTGGTCTATTCTGAATTATTAAGCATATTAAGTGTCTGTCTATAAGTTTTATTTATACACGGCAAATATCAATAGGTACAACCCACATAACAAAGGTTCCTTAAGCACTCAAACGGTCCTAAGTCCAAAAGTTCAGCAACTTCTTAGAGGCTGGGTTTCTCAATCAGTCACCATGGGCTCTGAGCCCAACCGTTCCACTGAGGGGGTCTCTCGCCCTCATCCCACTTCCCTTCGGCCCTGGTGGAGACTCCCTAATCTGCCCGCCACAGTCGCAGTCTTCTCTATCCCGTAGGCCAGGCCTAGCCGCACAGGCAAGGCGAGAACTCCCGGGGCCCCGAGAAGAGCCACTCCCAGTCCAAAGCGAGGCAGGCTGAGGAGCGGGCGGAGAGGTCACCCCAGGAGCGAGCTCCGCGGCCTCCCCCAGCTCGTCCCGTGTCCCCGCGGTCTGCAACGTGTAAAGGCCTGCACGGACGCCCCGGAGGCGCGTGGTACTCACCGCTCACTATGGGGCTCTGCGAGCACACAGCCGGGTGCTACCAAGGACCCTGGCCGAACTCTGCGATCCTCCCGATGAACGGTCCTCCCTACACTCCTAAAGCAAGGCGGGACCGTGAGTGAGCGGGCCGGAACCAGCTGCAGCAGGAGAGGGGCGGGGCCTGGGCCTCACTATGCCCAGAGGGGCGGAGCCTGAACACCTCCTCCATTCAGAAGCGGCGGGCCATTGCCGAGGGGCGGAGCCTGGACCCCCCACCCTTCGGAACCTTCAAGCCAAGGCAAAAGGGCGGAGTCTAGGACTTATCCCGCCCCAAGGGCCTGAACTTGAAGGTGCGGCCAAGGGGCAGAGCCTGGGACGCCTCTTCTTTCTAGAACCTGAAGGCAGGCCATGATCGAGGGGCAGGGCCTGGGATCTACCCCGCCCCGAGGGCGGGCCCTGGAGGCTGAGGTTGAATAGCGGAGCCTGGGCTCTCCAGGCCCAGTTCTTAGATCCGGAGAATCTGGGCCTCGGCCTGGGGCCGGAGCCTAGGACCTGCTCCGCCCCTCTGTACCGCCCTGGCGGGAGTGCCTGAAGCTGAAGGCCTAGGAGCTTTGGCCCTCGATCCCCCTCGGCTCCGCCCCATAGGCGGGAGAAACTGGACCTAGGGCTGCGACCAGCATTGCTAGTGGCTCAGTCCCAGGAAGTGGAGAGCTGACTTGGAGGTTTTCCCTTGCACGGGAGAAGGATGACTGTCCCTCATGTAGCGCAGAGTGTGATGTGTAACTGCCTGACTGGCGCAGGGAGTCCGAAGAAGATAGGCATCCTTTTCCCACCTTTCTTTAAAAAGCTTGACGGCAGGTACAGGTTTCTTTTTCTGAGTGCCTCAGTACACTACATAATCAGTCATCTCCGTGCCTCCAGGTCTGCCCCTCCACCTTGTCCTTTTCTTCTTGTTCCCACCCCAATTATTGTTTTGTTTAGGGTTCTTCGTGGGGTTTTAGTTGTTCGGGGGTTTGGTATAGTTTTGAGAAGAGTCCCGTGGGGCCTACGCAGGTTTAGAGCTCACTGTTCGGTGGAACTCAGCCTGACCTTGAACTCCCTGCACCCACCTTTCAAGTGCTGGGATTTCAGGTGTGCCCCACCATGCCCAGCCTTTTTAAAAAGTCAGTTTCCCTGTTTTTTACTTGGACAAGGCATGGGAAGTGGACATCAGGAATACTCTCTAGAAATAGACTCTCAACATTTCTATGGCTTACTCAGGCAAAAATTTCTATGTATAAAGCTTTTTTTTAAAACCTATAGCGACCCTTTATAATACATGTCCACTGATCTAGTCCTAGCAACGAGGCTGGGTGGGCCTTCCGTATGTACTTTACAGGCAGTTTAGCCTCTCAGGTCAATGTGAATTCAAAGACATGATTAGCTCTAGATGAAAGGTGGTAAGGTTTTCTTGCCCAAATTTGGACAATCAATGTAGATTTCTACATTGAGTTAATGTAGTCTTGCTTGAATGAGCAACATATAGGGTGAATGACCAGTAACTCATATGTCAAACACCTGGCTAGGAATGGGAATTCCGCTGCTTTAGGCTGCTCCCTTTGTGTTGAAGGCCCTGAGTTCCAGGGACTCATAGGCTGGGCTTCAGTTCCAGACTGTCAAAGCCTGAGGCTCATTATTGCTCCAGGTACTCAAGGAAGAGGCCTATTGCTCAGGATTTAGAGTGCCCAGCATGCAGCAGGTGGAGTTAGAACTCTTTTTTTTTTTTTTGGTTTTTCGAGACAGGGTTTCTCTGTGTAGCTTTGTGCCTTTCCTGGAACTCGCTTTGGAGACCAAGCTGGCCTCGAACTCACAGAGATCCGCCTGGCTCTGCCTCCCGAGTGCTGGGATTAAAGGCGTGCACCACCACCGCCCGGCTGGAGTTAGAACTCTTGAACCTAGGTGTAAGGACCCTTGCTGTCCAAGAGATGAAGCTCTTGGTCTCTTGTATGCACTCCCTACATTCTGTTCTCCAGAGCCCCTCCCTGTCCTGGAAACCCTTTAGCCACTCTCTGGTGGTCCAGCTCAGAGCTCTTGGAGGGCTCTGGAACCCTTAGCTGCCTTCTGTGTTAGTGCTCTGAGCTTTGGCGGCTGAGTCCCTTGGCTCATGGTGACTCTCTGGAACTCTTCAGCTACCTCCTCTCAGCCAATGCCAATGCGGCTGCCATCGCTATCAGATATGGACGTCTCAAAGTCTTATCTTCCCTCAGTACAACCTGCCTAGCTTGATAAAGACTGTAAGTAGGCAAAGAGATTATTTATGGGGTGCTGTTACTGTGCCTAATATCGAAATCCCAGGAGGCAGCACACCGGAGAGAATCCTTCCAGACTAATGAGACAGTTAGGGGAAACAGCCTGCTTACATAACCAGAAGACCGGCATGGCATGCTCGCAAATGGGTTGTGATTCCACCAGTTACAGCCCTGCCTGTGCATAGCTCTACTAACCCCAAGTGCTAAATAAACAAAATCACAAGCTTCACTTGCAAACCAGTCACAAGCCTCACAGTGTACCAATCACAGTTTTGTTTTGTTTTGTTTTGTTTGTTTGTTTGTTTTTGCCAGAGTCAGTAGAGAGTTACTCCCTTGTCTAGTATGGAGAAATAACAGCTTCCCAATGAGCAGGATCATAGCATTTACTGGCTTTGTCTTGCAGAGAGCGGTCTTCCAAAGCCGGTGCAGTTTGCTGAAGAGGCCATGGCTGGAGCAGGGGCTCCCAGAGCAGAGGTTTTAGCTTAAGCTGCAGTCAGTGGCTGCAGTGCTCACTGATGCTGGGGAATAGCTGCCTGTTGAGTAGCAGTATCTCCCCAATCTTGCATTTTGGAGGGTAACTTCTTAACATATGAGCTATAAAAAGGAAGGTGAAACAGCAGGATATTTTAAGACAGGCTATTTCTCCACCCTGCAGGGACAGGAAGTACTCAAAATAACTTCAGGAAATCCCTGAAACTGACCAGATTCACACACACACACACACACACACACACACACACACACACACACACACACACCTCTCAAGCATATAGAAGCAGTAAAAACTGTTCAGAGTCACTCTCAGACAAGCCAAGCTGCCTGGAAGAAGCAAAGCCAAGCTGAACTGCCTAGAAGAAACAGACCAGCAGAGCTGCCGGGAGGAAATTCAGACCAACCATGCCACCTAGACACGACACTTTCCAAACCACTGAATTGCTTGTACACGTGCGTGTGTTGTGTTTCAGGTCTCTAGCTTTTGTGAGTTGTCATCTGTGTTAGGGTGGGATTTGGTGATGCAGCTGTCTTTGAGTCCTTTCTGCTCCTATAAGTGACCCCGCACACATATTTCTGTAAGTAACACAAATAAAACTCATGGATTTACCAAGTTGGACTTTGACAGTATCTGTACTTTGGTCTCTCATCAATTTCCTGTCCTGAGTGAGTAGCCATTTGGTCACATCTCCCCGGGAATGGTGGCTCAGCATTTTCCCATGGCATCTGTGGTGCATTTAAAGCAGCCACAGTGCCCTGATGACAGTCTTGCCAATTGCTAAGATGAGCTGCTTGGTAGATAGATCCCCATCCAAGGCAGTTGGATACAAGGAACATGTTTGACAGCTGTAAATCTAAAGACCAAATCTGTCTGGCCCCCAACAGCTTAACTTAATAGGAGGGGCAGTAAGCATTTGAAATGTGCTTGTAATCAAGTCATAGTGTTTGTCTTTAACCATGCTTCGTCTCTAGCCTGAAGTCCATGGGGAAGAGCTGGTCTTTCTCATCTGTCTGGCCAGTCTACATAATAATTGAAAGGGACTCCCGCACAGTGGGAGCTCCCTTCTAGACCCCGGATTAGGCACAAACCACACCCAAACACTTGTTCTCATGGAGAGATCCTTTATTAAGCAAGGAAGAAAAGTTAAAGTGGTTGCTTTTTGACTCTGACAGAAAAACGGCAGAAAATGACCTTGTAAGTGTAATTTGTAAAAGTAGAAAAAAAGAGAGGAGGTCTGTGTTAGAATGGGCCAGGATGCAGTAGTAGAGGAGATAGGGGATGAAGGAGAAAGGAAAAAGGACAAAGGAAAGGGGGAAGAGTATTTGTCCTGGAGAGACAAAGGACTGCCTCTGGATAGAGAGGAGACAGATGTGGCACATGGGTAAATGGCAGTTTATAAAGGTAAAGGGGGAAACCCCCGTGTTAGGATGAGGTTGTAGCTGGAGTTTTCTCCACCCCTGCCCAGCCCCACGGACCCCACAACTGCTTATAAAGTGATCGCAGGCCTACCACTGTCTAGCTCTCACATTAAACTCAGCCCATTTCTATTAATCTATACCTTGCCATGTGGCTCATGGCTTACCGGTAACTTACATCTTGCTACTCATCGTGGTGGCTGGCAGCATCTCCTGACCCAGCCTTCTTCCACCCAGCATTCTCCTCTCTCCTTGTCCTGCCTACACTATCCTTCCTGCCTGGCTACTGGCCAATCAGCGTTTTATTTATCAATCAACCATAGCAACATATATTCACAGCATACAGGACATCCCACAGCATGAGGTGTTTAATTTTAATTGGGTATGTTAATTAGGTGAGCCAAAGAGGGCCTCTGATTGCTGGACCCCATGATAGCTGGACCTTGGTATTCAGCCTCAGGTGGAGGAAGTGGCCAAATAACGGAATAAACCTTGGTGGCTAGCTTTAGGAATGTGATCTAACAGTCTTTAGCAAGGCAGAGGGGATTGGGGAGAAGGGCAAGGCCTGCCAGAGCCACATGCTCCAGTGGGCTGGTGTCCCTTCAGTAACACCGTTTCCAATGGAATAGAGCCCCATGGTTGAATCTGCACGTGTCATCCAATTCTTTTAACCATCAATGAAGAGTTGGCAGGTATGAAATATGCCACAGTGGATTCAGTCCTCAGTATATCTGACTTTCATGCTTCAATATATGCCTCTCCCATCATGATACCCAATGTTACCCCATACTGTTTTTAATTTTGAAGGGGACGTATAATTTATTGTATTCCAACAGAAGAGGACACTTTTCACCCACTTCCCAAATTCTTGAGTGCCCATCATATTAGATGTTCACCATGAACCCTGAAAGAAAATGTCAGTGTCCTCCTGGGAGTTAAGGAGAATATGAGTAATATGACAGTGTGTGGAAGGCTGGGAGTAGGGTGAGGACAAGTCCAGCTGACTTGTCTTGAGGCAGCCCTATCTTGAGGTTCAGTGACAACATGGATATAACTGATAACCAGTGAAGAAAATAATCACAGATATGAAGAGAAAGGAGACAGATAAATATGCCTGGCTAAGCCTGAGAGGAAATAGTTCCCATACCCTTCTACTCGGCTGCTCTTTGACATGCCATCAATGACATGGTATTTGGGAACAGAGTGGCCTCTCTTCCATTGCCATCCTTGCAGCTACTCTGTGGTATTTGAGGTGATTAATCTTAGAAATTTTAATTTCCTATAGGCTTTTCCAACTCTGTGCTTTCATGATTCACGTCTTCATTTTTGGATCCTTTTTTTTTTTTTGAGGCTCATTCACTGTTCTCTTCTTCGCCTTGGGTCACATGTTACTGTGTAAGCTGGTAAGTTTTCTTTTGTTACTATGCAAGCTCCCTACCACCTCCAGCTGGATCCTGCTATGTCTCCACCATATTAAATGTATTATTGGAAATAAATTTCAATCCCCATCCCTACTCACTTATGTTACTCAACCTTCAGATCTCCATACTCTTTATTTCTAGTCATGCGTAGCATCATCACCTGGATGTCCCAGAGGCACCTGTCATTCATCATATCTCAAATGAGAATTTAGTGTCCTCTCTATCTCTGTTCACCCAACCAGTTTCTATGTCATCCTGGATCTTATATATTGAACTTAAATTTCATGGTTTGTTGAGAAAGCTGAACATTCAGGGGCATGAGAACCTTGTGATCATTATTACATAGAGTCTGCCTACTAAATATTTCTGTCATGGTGCAAAAAGTTCTAGTACCCTAGAAGAATGTGATATTTTATGACTTTCTGAGATGAAACTACTCAAGTGTAGTGAGTGCTCAGTTCTGCTTTACGGGCCAGCAGTAGAAGGGCCTTAAGAGGTTACCATATTTGAGCTGGAAACATTACTTTCCAGAGCCTTCTATATGAGAAGAGTAATAAAGATTTTGTTGGTGTCTTAGTTTGGTTTTTGTCGCTGTGGTAAAACACTGGCCAAAAGCAAGTTGGGCAGGCTAGAATCTATTCCATCTTATACTTACAGGTAGAAGTCCATCACTGAGGTGACAGGCAGGAACCTGAAGGTAGGAACTGAAGCAGAAGCTGTGAAGAAATGCTGTTTATTGACTTGCTCCACATGGCTTGCTCAACTTGCTTTTTTTATACAACTCAGGACCACCTGCCTAGGGCAGCTACAGTGTGCTGCTCCCTACCACCACATTGATCATTAATCAAGAAAATGCTCCCACAGCCTTGCCTAAAGATCAATGTGATGGAGGCTTTTTCTCTCTTGAGAGTCCCTCTTTCCAGATGACCCTAGCTTGTGTCCAGTTAACAAAAAACTAACTAGCACAGTTGGAGACCTGTTAAGCTAGAAGGACTGCCTCTTTCTGTTCCACACTGATGTTGTGGAATATTAGTTTGTAATGTGTTAAGTTTGTTTATGCTATGGAACATTTGTTTAATGATGCAAAGATGTGTTGTATACTTGTATGTTTCATTTGTTTAACTCTGTGAGGCTGTGGTACCTGTCTAAAACACCTGATTGGTCTAATAAAGAGCTGAATGGCCAGTTGCAAGGCAGGAGAAAGGATAGGCAGGCTGTCAGGCAGAGAGAATAAATAGGAGGAGAAATCTGGGGGAGAGAAGAGCTAGGAACAAGAAAAAGAGGAGGAATCCAGGGGCCGGCCACCCAGCCACACAGCCAGCCACTGAGTTAGAATGAAAGTAAGATATACAGAAGTAAGAAAAGGAAAAAAAAAAAAAAAAGGTAGAAAGAAAAGCTGGCTAGAAATAAGCTAGGCTAAGGCCAGGCATTTATAAGAAAGAATAAGCCTCTGTGTGTATTAATTTGGGATCTGGGTGGCAGGGCCCCCCAAAGAAACAAAAGAGTAAAAAACAAACAGCTACACACTGACTTCATTGCAGTGATGTGATGTGTGGCTTGGGGACACATTCTGGAAAATGCATCATTAAGATCTCTTGAACATAGGTGCTAGAATGGTATGCAGCCATAGTTATATGGCAGCCTCTTGAGGATTAAAACATCACAAGGTGCATTACTGGACATGTATAACCTGGACTTACTCAGTTTGCTGAAGGAGCCTAAGAACTCTATCTAACTGACTTTGTATCATGCTTTGCCGTGTATAGTGTACTTTCACGTCCCTTTTGTAGGAAGGAAGGGGCATCAGAGAAAGACAGTATATACTACTTCTCAAGCCTCAGAGTGCCCTGAAAACACATACACTCATAAAGAGGCCGAGTTTGACACAAAAGGTGGTTAGAAGTTCACACTAAAAATATAGTTTCCCAGGTACCCTGTCCTAATGCGTCTGACTCATTACCTTGGGGGTGGAATCTGTACTCAGATTCTGAGGTAGCTAAAATGTTGCCACACACAATTCTGTTCTAGCATACATCTCTATAGAGTGGCACCAGGGTCCGGCTATCTGGGAAGATATACTCCACGAGGGCAGGGAAACATGCCAGTTTGGTCTTGTTCCTGGAGCAAGGAGCCTGACCTATCACGAGGCAGCATGGGTCTGCTGACTCTGGCCTGCTGTCACCAGCTCTCCAGGGCTTGCTCTTTGACTCCTGCTGGCCTCTACATTGTTCAGGTTTCTCTTGCATAACACAGAGGAATGAAATGTGTTTGCCAATGAATGAAGTATAAAGTCATCCTCCTAAATTCCTTATTTGAGGAGACTTAAATATCTAACTTTTTTTCATTATATGTATGTCTTTTTCCATGCCAGAAAAAAATTGAAATGAATATTTTTTTATTCTTCTAAAACTCAAAAAGCTATAGTCATAAGGAAAGGCAGGGCTCAGTATCATCTTTACACCATATAAAATTCAACCCTGTCCCTCATCTGCCATGTACTTAATTTCCTGTTCTTTCTTACTGCATAAGTACCTGGATCATCAAGAGGCCTTCCCAGAACCCCCAGCTAGCCACTGATAATAAAGCAGAATTTCCCTCAATATAGCAAAAAAAAAAAAAAAAAAGAAAAAGAAAAAAAAAAGAAAGAAAAAGAAAGTGTTATTAAATGCCCATCCAAACAACAATTGTTTGTGCTTTGTAAGTTACCAGTACTGTTTCACAAGGAAAACTGAGGTTCAGAGTGGCCATGTTAGTTTCTTCAGGTCCCCAAACTCCTAATGGTGATCTTGGTTTGTGTGAAGACTCATCTAACTACAGAACTCATGCTTTCAACCTTTATGAAACAAAATAGTCAGATGCGCTGACATTATGAAGTATTACTACTGTTACTTACAGAAAGAGTCAGGAATTCGATATTCTGGGAATGAACTTCAGTCCCCATGTAGCCTACAATACCTTATGAAGCCATTTTCAGGCTTGTTCTCTCTGATTGTCATACAGAGATCCTAGCCATAGCCCTGTCATTTAGGAGCACCCAGGTAAATAGTCCTCCTGGGTGGTGGGGTGTTGGAAACAAAGGACAGCTCCACTGTGAATCTCAGGATTGTTATATAATTACTAAGTGCCCAGTGTCCTTCATGGATGTTAATTTTCTAGATTCCTTTTAAATGCATTGCCTTTTTCTTTTTTTCAAGTGAATAGGAAAATGTCAGGATTGATCTACCAAATCTACAGAGGCGATGAAATACAATGCCATGACCCAAGGCAGCTGCTGCTGATTTATGTTTCCAATTAAATGATTTGGTAGCTTTGACAAATGAAAAGAGAAAAACCAGCAAATTTGTTCCTTACTTGGCTCCTTTCTATTTCCAGTTCATGAAAATGGCTTCCACACATAGGTTTAAGTGCTGGGGAAAATTAGTTGAGGACTGGTAGTGTAGTTCAGTTAGCAGAGTGATTTTTAATGTGTAAGAGCCTCTATCATCACTTTCCCCTCATTCTTGGTGACCAGCAGCAACAAACCACAATTCAGAATAAACCATCTTGTCTATTCCAAGTTCATCCATGAAAGGACCAAGATTAAGTGAACAGGATAGCGGTCGTCTGCTGCCCTCTGTTGACAGAATATGAACATGTAAACACATTGTCACAGGGAAAAGCTGAGTGTGGTTTTAGCATCAAGAGAGTAACAATTAAACAAAACATTAATGGGAGCTGGAGGGATGCTTAAGAGTGTGTACTGCTCTTGCAGAGGACCTGAATCCAGTTCCTAGCACCCACATCAAGTAGCTCACAAACCCCTGTAACTCCAGCTCTTGGGGGATACAACATCTCTGGCCTCCATGGAGTACTTCACTCAAGCATACACACACACACACACACACACACACACACACACACACACACAAAAAAAAAAAAAAAAAAATCTTTTTTTAAAGAATAAATATTAACAGATTAATGAACTTTCTGTCCCTTAAGTCTGGGTTCACTGACTGTCCCAAAGGTCAGAGTAGAGATAAAAACATTTGGTCAACAAATAGACTTTGTTAAGAGCTTGGTATTATGTGTCCCAGAATGATTATGATTATATTAATTAGTACTTTGGGGTGCCTGGGGGATTTATTGCTGTTATTATCTTCCCAGAGCCCTTTGTTTACCATTTTAATGTTTACCCAAGCTTGGAGAGTGTTCATCTTTGGCATATCAAAATCTACTGTTGATTGTGACTTTTGCTTTTTCCTGGTAATACCCGGTTCATAAAACACTGTAACCACTTTACTCCCCCTTCCACTCCGATGCCATTATCGCCTTGTATTTTATGCTCTTAGATGCTAACTCTTCAAGGCATCATTATTGTGCTATGTGGTTAGTATTTATTTGGACTTACACATACACTTTCTGACTTTGTTGTTCTTCATTCATGCCCAGCTTTCTTCAGAGGTTCTGGGCTCCTCCTATTCAGTTAATTGTATTTCTGAATATTTTCTCTAATATCTGTTTACTGCTGACAATCTTCCCACGAGATTCCTTTGAGGGGAAATGTCCTTCTTCCTCCCTTCCTCTGCTCATCTTGTTCTCCCTCTGCCCCTTCCTTTTTTCTGTTTCCACAGGCTTAGCCGAGGCTGGCCTTGTGCTCAACATGTAGCCGAGGATGACTTTGAACTTCCAGCTCCGCAGCTCCTTCCTGAGTGCTGGAATCACAGGCATGCACCACCATGCCCAGTATATATGATGCTGGGGATCAAACCCAGGACCTCATGCATGCTTGGCAAGTGCTCTACGAACTGAACTACAGCTCCAGTCCTCAACTATTTTTTTCCAGCTCTTAAAATGGCCAGACCTTATGGGCAGGCTTCTGGGAATCCGGTGCCTGCAGTGTGATATCTTGCACAGCCTTTGTGCAATGGGAATGAGCTTGGACCTGCCTAGACTCAGTGTGCTGGGCTCTGCTGACTCCCCTTGGGAGACCTCGATTTGGGGGATGTGGAGATGCGGGGTGGCTCGGGAAAGAGGGCTGGGGGGGTGGGGGATTGAGGAGGGGGGGATCTGTGGATGGTATGTGGAGCGAGTAGAAAATTTATTAATAAAGAAAAAAATTTGAAAAAAAATGGCCAGACCTTTGGCTACTATAGTGTTTGTTGAGAAGTCCTCCGTTAGTCTAAATCTCCCTTCTCTGAGGGTTGATTTCTGTGGATATTTTTAATAATATGTTGTCTTATTTCACTGTTTAGTTTGATTTTTCTAAGAATTTATTAATTTTTCTGCTGGATTCCTGTCCTAGTTTGCTTTCCGTGTCTGTGGTAGAGCCCTGACCAAAAGCAGCTTGGGGAGAAAGGTGTTTACTTGGCTTACACTTCCATAACATAGTCCATTCCTGAGGGAGGTCAGACAGGAGCCTGAAGCAGAGAGAAATGCTGTTTACTCACCTGCTTTCCTGGCTTGCTCAGCTACCTCTCTTATGCAGTCAAGGCCCAAGTGCCCAGGAATTGCCCTACCCATAGTGGTCTGGGCCCTACCATATCAATCAGCAATCATGAAAATGACCCACAGACATGCCCACAGGCCTCTCTGATGGGAGCAGTTTCTCAACTGAGATGACTTTTTCCCAAGTATGTCAAGGTTTATGTCAAGTTGACAAAAGCTAACTATGATAATATTTATAAGGTTTGAAAAATCTTCTTCATAGTCAGGCATGGTAGTGCATGCCTTTAATCCCAGCACTCAGAAGGCTGAGGCAGGCAGATCTCTGTGAGTTCGAGGCCAGACTGGTCTACAAAGGAAGTTTCAGGGCATCTATGGCTGCATAGAGAATCCCTGTCTCAAAAAAACCAAAACTAAACCAAACCAAAACAAAAATTTTCATGTGACATGAAGACAGTGGACATCTGGTTGGGTACACTGCTTGCTGAATTCTCAACAATGGCCTGCTTAACATTTCCTAGGTTAGGGACAAGACACAATGGTTCTTCAAAAGTTAAAAAAAATCCTTTCTGGTAGTTTTTTTTATTATAGCTACAATGAATTACCAGGCATCTAGAAATTCAGAACAATACTAAGTTTTGTCTTATGTTTGGTGAAACAGAAATGTGAAATGGGCTCCAGTGGGCTGAAGCCAATTGTTGGCAGAACTGTCTAGAGTGTGCAGGGAGAATCCGTTTCCTTTTCAGCTGCTAGTAACCACGTGTGTTCCTTGCTGTGGCCCCTTCCTCCAGCTTCAAAGCCAGCAGTGGCCATCATCACGCCTCTGACCTCCATCTCTACACATGTGCTCTATCTGTGCAGTCTTGTTGCCCTTTTATAGGCTCTCTGGGATTATATTGGACCCACTCCAGTGAGATTATCCTTATCCTTCACACCTCCTGATGTAATTTAGTCACAGCTGTGTAAATCCTTTGGCCATGTTAAGTGTGGTCAGCTTAGTGTTCCCAGCTGTGACACAAACCCATTGCATGTGCTGTGCTTTTTTAGATCCCGCCACTTCACTATGGGCAAAGGCAGACAGTAGTGCCCTAGGGTGCCTATGCTGCTTTTTTAAATTTTTTTTTTTAAAATCTTGCATGTAGAGACTCCCATGACTCAGGCATCTTGCATCTTCTTCAAGATCCATGAAATAATAACAAGTTTAATCAACTGCAAGTGAATAAAATACCAAACCTTGGTGGGCATCTGGATTTTCTTTCTTCCTTCATCAATACTTGAATACCTTTCTTTATTAACTACTTGGTCCTCTTTTGGTCTAATTCTTCTAGGAAAGATAAAATAAACATTTTATTTTTGTCATCAATCATATTTACTTAATTACTGCTATTTTTCAGAATAATAATCTGGATCCCTGTGAGTTTTGGAAAAGACCAATGTGCTTTTCTTAGTATGATGAACTCATAAATCTAGACTTGTTGGTTTCAAATATCTACACCATTATTTTGATTGAGGCTTCAATTAATCTAGCTTTACTCCGTGGGACTGTCTTCAGGTTGGCTCCTGAGTCTTTTGATAACTTCCTTTCCTCACTCATTTTGTTTGATGCATTCCCCAGACCTAGAACCTACCAATTCTCCAAGAAGCCCCATTTCCCTTTAGTAGGACATGGTCTTTAGAGACGGTAGTCTGAGCACTGTGGCATTCACTGCTCTCAGGCTGATCTCTATAGGAACAATACCTTCAGTTTTTGTTTGTTTTCAACATAAAAAGTGCAGAAGCTTTGTTTTTTATCTTTGTAAAATTTTACAAACTGAAGGCTGGAGAGATGGTTCAGAGGCTGAGAGCACTGGCTCCTCTCGCAGAGAGTCCGAGTTTGGTTCCCGGTACCCATGTCGGGTGGTTCATGACCAGCTGATAAACTGTAACCTTGAACTGTGGGCAAAACCAAACCTTTCCATCTTAAATTGCTTTCATTGAGGTTTAAAAAAAATATGACAGAGCCGGGCGGTGGTGGCGCACGCCTTTAATCTCAGCACTCGGGAGGCAGAGGCAGGCGGATCTCTGTGAGTTTGAGGCCAGCCTGGGCTACCAAATGAGTTCCAGGAAAGGCGCAAAGCTACACAGAGAAACCCTGTCTCGAAAAAAAGAAAAGAAAAGAAAACAAAACAAAAAATATGACAGGAGGAAAATTAACTCATACACTATCTTGTCTTCAATTTGATATCCTTTTAGAAAATATATATTTTCTTATTCTTAGTTGAGGAAATCAATGCATTTTGCTAGACTTTTCTCTAAGAATCAAAACATAAATAAAAAAACCATTTCTTAGGCGTCACAGTAGTTCATATGTATCAAATCTCAAAGAATATTTTCTGCTGAAGAAAATTATTCAGACACATGCTTAACATTTTAGATATATTACCCATTGGGTTTTGCCATGTTTGATGGAAATCTGTAAGGGCTAGGTTACATATAAATAGCAGTGTTATTAACAATCACAAAATTAATGAGACCAATAATGAGCTCAAATGTGTAAAATGCCAGAGTTAGCATAAGCACCATGATGCCTCTGTGCATGGCATTTTTATTTTGCCACAGGGAAAAGTTCTGTGAGCTAATTCCCCAAGTGGAGCCAATACATTATTACTGCAATTAAACTGCTCATTATTTTAGTTGTTTTTGCAACTTTTAGAAAGAGCAAAAATGAAGTACTCTTGAAGGAGACATTTGTTGTTACGTAGTAAGTAAAAGATTTGAACAGAGGTAAAATTAGCAGCAATTCTTTCTTCATAGCACTCTGTCAATTGCAAGGGTAAAACATATTTACTGAAAAATACTTTGAACAGCCCCCCCCACACTGTTCAAAACTACACACAATCCTATATTCCATCAATGACTTATGACTGCCAAAAAGTGGTTCAACCTATCTCTGTAAGTGAGGAGCATGTAATAGATGTTTTAAACAAACATAATGTCTTAGTCAGTGTTCTATTACTGTGAAAAGACACCATGACCGAGGTAACTCTTATGAAAGAAAGCATTTAATTGGGGGATTGCTTAGAGTTTCAGAGGTTTAGCTCATTATCATCATGGTGGAAAGCATGGTGGCATGTAGGCAGGTGCTAGAGCAGTACCCGGGAGATGCATGACGATATGTAGGCAGAGAGAGAGAGAGAGAGAGAGAGAGAGAAGCCTGGGCCTGGCACGGGCTTTTGAAACTTCTAAGCTCACCCCCAGTAATACACTTCCTCCAATAAGGCCACACCTCCAATCCTTCCCAAATAGTGCCACTCCCTAATGACTAAACATTCAAATATATGAACCTATGGGGGTCATTCTTATTTAAACCACCACACATAGCATCAGAAACTTTGGGTGATTGAAAGCTAATTGAAAACACAATTTTTGCATTGTTATGGTATGGGCAAATAATAGGATACTACTCAACAATGAAAAGGAACAAATTGTCAATACATGCATCACATGAATGAATTACTACATAATTATTCAGTAAAAAAGTCCCATACAAGTACATTCTGTGTGATTCTTTTATATAAAATTTTAGGAAATACAAATTAATCTGTAGTAACAGCACCAATGGGTTGATCTGGAGTATTTGGGGGACCACAACACAACAGAAGAAGGAATTTCAAAGAGTCATGAAAATGTTTTTGGAGGTGAGTGATACATCTATCATTTTGATTATGCACTTTCATAAAACTGTGTAGGTGCATATTTTAGTTAGGTTTCTTTTTAGTTTGGCAAAACACCAACCAAAATGAACTTAGGAGAAGAAATGGCTTATTAGCTTCCAACTCTCAGGTTAGAGGTCATGACTGAAGGAAGCCAGAGCAGGAATTCAAGGCAGGAACCTGTAGGCATGAACTGAAGCAGAGACTGTGAAGGGATGCTGATTATTGACTTGCTCAAGGCTTACTTAGTTTGTTCTCTTATGTAATCCAGGACCATCTGCGTAGGGGTGGCACTACACTCAGTGGCTGGACCATCCCACATCAATCATTAATCAAGAAAATTTGCCTACACATCAGTCAGTCGTTGGAGGCAATTCCTCAATTGATGTTACTTCTTCCCTGATGACTTGAGATTGTGTCAAGTTGACAAAAAACAAACCAGCACAATTGACTCCTTGTCAACTTGATACACAAATACTTGACTAATAAAACCTTAACTTTTCTTGTCTATCTATAAGATCAAATTATTAAACACAATATAACTTTAAAAGTCTTATAGTCTTTAAAATATTCAGACACCTTAAAAGTTCAAAGTCTCTCAAATGCAGGCCCCTGTAAAATACAAAAATTAGTTATATTCTTTTTCCAAGAGGGGAGAACAAGGGAACAGTTACAATCAAATCAAAGCAAAACCAAAAATCCAACAGTGTAGATAGTCCAGTGTCTGACATCTGGGGTTCACTCACAGTCCCTGGAGCACCCGAGGGCTTGAGTAGCTCCACTTCTCTGGCTCTGCCATCCACAGCATCCACAGCTTGTCCTGTAGGCTCAGGGTGGCTCCATCCACACCTACTACTGCCCTTGGTGGCATCCTTGTGGCATCTTCAATATTCAGGATTCTCCCCTGAAACTGAGGCTTCACCTGCACCATTGGCTTCTCCTGATCTCCCTTGGGAGAGTCCAACTCTGCCACAGAATGTCAAAGTCAGCTCCTGTTCATGACCCCTTCACACCTGTAAAACCACTATGGGGTAGGCAACGCTCATCCATTGTTTTCCACATTCTGCTGTCAGTTTGCTGCAGCCTTAGCTTTCCTCTAGACCACAGTGTTCTGCCTTCCGGTCCTGAGCAAATACTTGTAGAAGAGTTCAACTCAGTGATGCTCAGCTACTTCTTCAGCCTCAGCTGAGAAGAAATCATAGATCCTTAACTAAACATACCATAAACAACTCTGATAGAGTCTTTGAGGCACTCAACTTCTTTCTGAAATGTCACAAACTAGGTCTCCACTGTCTGTAGTTCTCTAAAAATTCTTACCTTGTGAGCTCCCACTGGGTAGCTTATTAAGCACAGCACACTTAACAGTTTTTCCAGCCCCAAATTCCAAATGCTTCACAACCTTTCCCCAAACGACATGGTCAAGTGTCACAGCAATGCCCCACATTCCTGGTACCAGCTTCTGTCCTAGTTTGCAGTTATAAGTTATATCCTGTCCTATATTTTGGTTATAAAGGAGAGGAAAGGCTTTACTTGGCTTTAGAGATATCATTTAGGGAAATCAATACAGGAACTCAAGGCAGGAACTGAAGCAGAGGCCATGGAAGAGTGCTATTTACTGGCTTGCTTCCCCTGGCTTGCTCAGACTGCTTTCTTATACAACCCAGGACCACATTTCAAGGGGTGGTGCTTCCCATAATGGGCTGGATCTTATCACATCAATCATTAATTAAGGAAATGCCTCCTCAAACATGCCCACAGACCAATCTGATAGAGGCATTTTCTCAGTTGAGGGTTCTTCTTCCCAGGTGACTCTAGTTTTTGTCTTGTTGACAACCTAACTAGCACTGTTAGTAAAAACAAGCATATAGAGTTTATTACTTTGTTGTAATCTCTAAAAAGATTTAACATGCTTATTTTAATTTCCATTAAGTTATAATCCTGGCCCTATTACTGAAGACAACACTTACATATTTTATTGAACAAGGAGAAGCTGAGCTAGTGCCTAACTAGAGCCTTCACCCCATGGACTACCAGAGGAAAAATGTAACTGTACTGGCTGGTTTTGTGTGTCAACTTGACCAAGTTAGAGTCATCAGAGGAAGGAGCCTCAGGTGAGGAAATGCCTCAATGAGATCCAGCTGTAAGGCATTTTCTCAATTAGTGATCAATGGGGGAGGGCCCAGCCCATGGTGATCCCTTGGCTGTTGGTCCTGGGTTCTATAAGAAAGTGGGGCTGAGCAAACCATGGGAAGGAAGCAAGCCAGTAAGCACCACCCTTCCATGACCTATGCTTCAGCTCCTGCCTCCTGGATCCTGCCCTATTTGAGTTCCTGTCCTGACCTCTTTTAGTAATGAACAGCAACACCGAAGTATAAGAAAATAAAACCTGGGGCTGGAGAGATGGCTCAGAGGTTAAGAGCACTGACTGCTCTTCCAGAGGTCCTGAGTTCAATTCCCAGCAACCACATGGTGGCTCACAACCATCTGTAATGAGATCTGGTGCCCTCTTCTGGCCTGCAGTCATACATGCTGTATACATAATGAATAAATCTTAAAAAAAAAAAAAGAAAGAAAATAAAACCTTTCTTCTCCAACTTGATTTTTGGTTATAGTGTTTCATTACAGCAATAGAAACCCTAACTAAGACAAGTTGGTACCAGTGACTTGGGTATTGCTGTGATAGGCCTGACCATGTGTTTGTTTGGAGGAATTTGGACTTTGGTACTTTGGGTTTGGAAAGCAGTGGGATGCTTTAAGCACTGCTTAATGGGTCATACAAGTAGAAGCGTGGAAGAGAGAGGTGCTAAGAGTGATTTGAACTGTCCGGGGCTCACTCAAGAGGTTTCAGAGGAGAAGAATTTTAGCATGTTGCCTAGAGATCATTCTTGTGATATTTTGGTAAAGAAAGTAGTTGCCTTTTGCCCTTGACCAGAGTCTGCATGAGGCTAAAGTGAAGAGTTTTGGATTAATTCCACTGACAGGAGAACTCTCAAAACAGCTTAGTATAGACTCTGTCGTGTGAATATTAGTGGTAACTTGAATGAAAATTTATAATGAAAAGTAGCAAGCTGAGCAGGGTAAATTACAAAAAGTAAATTTTGAGGAGAAAAAGAGCACCAGGAAGTGGAATGGAGCTAAATCCTGTGTTCAAGGAGATAAGTTGATTAAGAAATGGAATAAAAGGGGTAGTGACCTCAGGACGAGATCCCACCCAGTTAAGTTTCCAATTTGTGCAAAGAAACTAAAGAAAAGTTTAGAGTCAGGTGTGGTGGGGCACACCTTTAATCCCAGCACTGGAAAGGCAGAGGCTGGCAGATTTCTGAGTCTTAGGCCAGCCTGGTCTACAGAGCAAGTTTCAGGACAGTTAAGCTTAGGTAGTGAAAGACAGAAAGCTGGTGAAGATGTAATTGAATGAGGGGGCCATGTCCCAGCCCTAGTAATTAGCAGAACTTGGAAGCTTCAGCCATGTGGTTCTGGCTTTAGAGTTAAGGATAGTAAAAGGAGTTATGGAATAAAGCCACTGAGGCTAGGCATGTGTCAGGGGTGTCACTGAATGGAGGCCTAGTAGAGAGGCTATTGCTTGAAGCTGTGAAGTTGAAACCTTGATTGCTTTGGAGAACCCAAGATGTTAGAGATGCCAGGGTTGTGGGAAACCTGCTGAGAAGAGCTGCTAACAGGGAGTGGAACCAGCCCAAGAGAGAGAAGTGTGTTGCACTCAAACCATAATGGAGTTGGAGATCTGAAGAATATTTTGACATCAGACACAGAGATGCAAAGTGTGGAGTTTGCCCAGCTGGTTTTTGGTCTTACTTTTGTCCAGTATTCCCTCACTATTCTCCCTTCCCTGCATTTTGGAATGGCAATGTATATCCTGTGCCATTATATGTTGGAAGTATGTGATCTGCCTTTTGATTGTGATTTTTACAGGGGGATTACAGTTAAGAGATTGCCATGCATCTCTGAAGAGACTTTGGACTTTGAAACAAGTTTGAGACTGTTATAGACTATGGGAACTTTTAAAGTTGGACTGAATGCATTTTTTTGTTTTTTGCATTATGATATGGCTATAAGCCTTTGGGGGCTAGGGAGTAGAATGTGGTGGTTTGAAAGAAAATGTGAGTAGCACTATTAGGAGGTAAGGCCTTGTTTAAGGAAGGGTGTACTGTGGGGGTGGGCTTTGAGGTCTCTTTTACTCAAGCTTTCCTCAGTGTGACAGTCAGTTGACTTCCTGTAGCCTTCAAGATGTAGCACTCTCAGCTCCAGCACCCCATCTGCCTGCATGCTGCTGTGCTCCCCGTCATGATGATAATGGACTGAACCTCCGAAACTATAAGTGAGCCACCTCAATTAAATGTTTTCTTTGTAGGAGTTGGCACGGTCTCTCTTCACAGCAATAAAAACTCAAACTAAGATGCTGAGTTTTTTTTTTTCCATTTGTTTGCCTGCTTGTTTGAGAGAGAGAGAGAGAGAGAGAGAGAGAGAGAGAGAGAGAGAGAGAGAGAGAGAGAGAGATAAAGGATATGGAGTTAAGAGGGTGGGAAGGTGGGGAGAATCTGGATGTAGTTGAGGGAGGGAAAACCATAACCAGAATATATTGTATGAACATTTTTTTCAATGGTTAAAAAAGTTAAAGTCCTATCTCAGATGACAAGTCCTCAGTGGATTTTTCCTTCCTTGTCTTCATAATTTTTCCACTGTGTGCCTTGAGTGGACTTCCTTCCCACTTGCTGTTCATGGGAGTTGACTTCTTGAAGAGCTCATAAGGGTGTACTTGCATACGCTGGTTTCATAGAATTATCGCTAGTACCCAGAAGTTTGGGCTAATTTCTTAGACTGATATTCCCCACACGCTGAGCATGCTACACTCTGAGTGCCATCACCTGAGGCACTTCACTCTCTCAGGAGATGGCTGCTAATTTGATTTGGATGCTCAGATGATGCTCAACTCTTCATTTTGGGTTCCTGGAGATCTTCCACTCTCTTTTTACTAGAACTTCGCCAGATTCAAGCTTGAAAGAATATCCCGGCTCCCATACCCACTGCAATGTGTCTAGGCATTCAGAGTGGGAGAATTCAAAGCTTCTCACTTCATCATTCTGACAGAAGCTCACATTTACACACAGCATTCCTGTTGGCTTCTATTGTCAACAGTCCTTGGAAACTCCTGTTGTCAAGGCAATGACTTTATGTTGCCAAGCCAACAGTCATCTCTCCTGGCCTCTTGACAGCAGGGGCCTCATTTGCCTTCTAATTGCACTCTTCCTTTATATCAGTGGCACTACCTCTGGATATTCCACTTATTTCATTGGCTACACTCATCAGTTTCTTTTTCTCTTCTCAGATACTCTAAATGTTGTCTGAATTAAAATGGAGTGATATGTACCAAACGCTAGCAAAATAACACAAATAAAGGCAAAAGGTCATCCTGAGCTGACAACAAGAAATATCAGAAGAGACTACCAGAACTATGACTTTGCACTAGGCCACAGTATTACAGGACTAATACTCCTATAAGAACATCTGCCCAACAGCTGTCTGTCCTTCCCAGATTGATGCCATCTTTGTTATTGATTTTTGTAGTCAAGGATATTTATTACAAAACAATCTAAACAACTCTCTTTGTCTCTCTTAGTTAAGGTTTCTATTGCTATGAAGAGACACCATGACCACAGCAACTCTAGAGCATAGGAGATCTCAAAGCCTACCCCCTACTGTGGCACACTTCCTTCAACAAGGCTATACCTCCTGATAATACCACTCCCTATGAGCTTATGGGGCCAATTACATTCAAATTACCACATTCCATTCCCTGGTCCCCATAAGCTTGTAACAATATCATAATGCAAAATGCATTTAGTCCAAGTTCAAGAGTCCTCATAGTCTATCACATTCTCAACAATGTTTGAAAGTCCAAATTTCCAAGTCTTTTCTGAGATTCACGCAATTTCTTAACTGTATTCCCCTATAAAATCAAAATAAAAAAGCAGATCACATACTTGCAACATATAATGGCACAGGATATACATTACCATTCCCAAACAAAGAGAAGGGAGCATGGCGAGAAAATACTGGCAAGATTGAAAACCAGCCGGGCAAACTGTATCTTTGTATATCCAAACTCTGTATCTCCATGTCTGATGTTAAATTTCTCTTCAGATCTCCAACTCCTTCCAGCTTTGTTGACTGCAACATACTTCTTTGTCTTGGGCTGTTTCTACTGTTAGCAGTTCTCCTTGGCAGGTATCTCATGGCTCTGGCATCTCTAACATCTTGAGGTCTCCGAGGGAATCCAGGCTTCAACTTCTCAGCTTCAAACAATGGCCTCTCTAGGCCTCCATTCAGGGACACCCCTGACACGTGCCCAGTCTCAGCGACTTTCCTTAGTGGCTCCCTGACTCTAAAGCCAGAACCATGTGGCCAAAGCTGCCAAGTTCTGCTGTTTACTGGGGCTGAAACATGACCCCCTTGTTCAGTTACATCTTTACCAGCTTTCTGGTTTTGATTGTTATGTTTACTACCTGTAGTGGTTTGAAAGAAAATGTCACACAAAGGGAGTGGCAATATTAAGAGTGTGGCCTCCTTGGAAGAAGTGTGTCACTGTGGGGATGGGCTTAGAGGTCTCTTTTGCTCAAGCTTCCCTCAGTGTGACTGAGAGTTGACTTCCTATTGCCTCTGAGTCAAGATGTAGGGCTCTCAGCTCCAGCACCATGTCTAGGTGCATGCCGCCATGATCCCTGCCATGATGATAATGGACTAAACTTCTTAAACTATAAGTGAGTCATCCCAATTAAATGCTTTCTTTATAAGAGTTGCTGTGGTCATGGTGCCTTTTCACAGCAATAAAAACCTAAACTAAGACACTACCTAAGCTTGGCTGTCCTTCAACTTGCTCTATAGATCAGGCTGGCCTCAAACTCAGAGATCTGCCAACTCCTGCCTTCCCGGTGCTGAGATTAAAGGTGTGCACCACCATACCCAGCTGTAAGCTTTTCTTTAGTTCCTTTTCACAAGTTGGAAATTTAGCTGGGTGGAATCTTGCCCTGAGATCACCACTCTCTTTATTCCATGTCTTAATTTGTTTACCTCCTTGAACCAGGACTTAGTTCCAGGACACATTCTGGTGTTTCTTTTCTCCTTAAGTCTTACATTTTGTGATTTACCCTGCTCAGCTTGCTCCTTTTCATTATAAATCTTCATTAGAGTTACCACTAATAACCACATGACAGATTCTATATTAGGCTGTTTTGAGATTTCCTTTGCCAATGGAATTAATTCCAAACTCTTCACTTTAGCCTCAGGCAAACTTTTTGGACAAGGGCAAAAAGCAGCCACATTCTTCACCAAAATATCACGAGAATGATCTCTGGGCCACATATTAATATTCTTCTCCTCTATAACCTTTTGAGCAAGGCCCTCACAGTTCATCAAATCACACTCAGCATTGTCTTCTATGTTCCTACTAGTATGGCCCATAATTAAAGCATTCCACTGCTTTCCTAACTCAAAGTACCAAAGTCCAAATTCCTCCCAATAAAAGCATGGTCAAGCCTATCACAGCAGTGCCCTAGTCCCTGGTACCAACTTCTATCTTAGTTAGAGTTTCTATTGCTGTGGAGAGACACCATGACTATGGACACTCTTATAAAGGAAAACATTTAATGCGGTGGCTTACAGTTTCAGAGGTTCAGTCTATTATTTTCATGGTGGGACATGGCAGGGTCCAGGCAGACATGGTTCTTGAGAAGGAGCTAAGAGTCCTACATCTTGATCCACAGGAAACAGGAAGTGAACTGAGATACTGGGCATAGCTTGAGCATAGAAAACCTCAAAGCCCACCCCCACAGTGACATACTTCCTCCAACAAAGCCACACCTCCTGATAATGCCACTCCCTGTGAGCTTATAGGGACAATTACATTCAGAGTACCACATTGTCTTATCTTTAAAATCCCTGATTTATTTTGCCTCCTTGGATATTTCTACATGTATTTCCATTACAAGATTCACTCCCAAATAAATGAATTGTGTTAGGAGACTCCTTCATTTGTTACTTAGATTGACATCTGCTTGACCTAATGTTGGAGAGCCTTAGGATTCTTCTGTGGGACTTCTCTTCTCTTTCCCTGGTGATCTTACCCAGAATATTTGTTGATTACTGCCAAAATTACCTCTCCAATTTAGACTCTCTTAATATCCAAAATCATGTGATATTTTTCCTACTGAACTCTTCTCACAAGAAGGAACTCAAATTACATCCAAATTTAATGGGTCCAGAGGAAAACCTCACCCCTTCTCCCTTCAGGAGCCTTTTCTTACTTCTCCCCAGCCTTCATTATCTCAGGAAACAGCATGAGCCTCCTTTGCTTGAGTTGAAACCCTAGGAATCATTCTTGGCTCATCTGTTCCTAGAGTCTTGTCTAAGGATTGTCAGTTTTCCCTTCAAATTATCTCCTCATCTGTTTACCCCACCCCCATCATTACAGCTACCTTCTTCCCTTAGCCCATCCACAACTCCTTTCTACTCACTCGATAGCATCCTACCTGGTCTGTCTGCTTCCAGTCATTTCCCACTACAATCCACAAAATATTGAGTTTTCCTTTTAAAATATAAATCAGGCTGCATTGTTCTACATTAAGTCTTCCCTATGGCTTCACATGGTATCTGAATACAATCCAAACACTTCATTTTCAATGAGCTCTTACAACGTTTGAGTTTTGCCTCTGATATATCTCATGCTATGGTCCTTCCTGGCATGTTGGCTTTGCCTGTCTCATTGGTACTCACTCTTGCCAGATTCATAGTCCCCCCTGAGGCTTCTGCTCTTCTTCCCATGGCAGGCTCTGCTCATCTTTCCTCCAGTGTGCCCCCTGGCATAACTGATTATATAACTTCTTTGTCATTTCCCTCATGGTTCATCTCACAATACTAAAAAAAAAAAAAAAGATTTTTTGGTTTATTATCACCTTTCAGAATAACAAACAGGAACTTTAAAAAAATTAATGAACTTTTAAGAGTAATTTGGGTTCACAATAAAATTGAAGAGAAAATACAGAAAGCTGTCATGTGTCACCCCTAACTACCTCCCCACTACTGACATCTGGAACCACAATGCTGCCTTTGTTGCAGTTCATGACCCAACATGGGCACATCAGTGGGTGCACAGCTCACACACTTTATATCAGGACTCACTCTATGGGTGTGGGCAAGCGTATAATGACATATATCCATTGTTACATGTCACACATATAACGATTCTCATGGCTCTAAAAAAATCCCTCAAACTTTGTCTATGTGTCCCCTTCTTCTCCCCACTCCCTATGGATCTTTACTGTTGCTCTTTACAGAGGCTAAAATAGGTGGAATCACACTCTATCCAGCTCTTTAAATTGGCTTTTTGTTTCCATTTAGTAATCTGTATGTCTGTTCATTCATGTCTTTACATGGCTTGATAGCACATTCCCCTTTAGAACTGAGTGATATTCCAATGCTTGGATATACCACAGTCAAGTCTACTTTGGTTTGCTTCCAAGTCTTGGCAATAGACAAAGCTTCCCCACTGTCTTCGTTATCTGTTGCTTATAGTATCTTTTGAGTTTGAGTAATGTCAGGCTTCCAACTTTGTTCACCTTGGAGTAGGCTCTTTTGGATCGTTTACCACTCTACCCAAACTTTAGAATCTGTTTGTTGATTATAAATTCTCAACTGATTCACACTTTTTTATGTCTTCAAGGTGTATTTTATTTGACTTATTACATGCTCTGTTCATTTTGGCTGAAAGGCAAGTCCGATAGACTGGGTTAAAAGCTTGCGGTAAGTAGGCCTTTGGTAGTGTGCTTGTGAGGGGAAGCCTTCTGCAGTCTCATGGTTAGGCTTTGGTCTCTTGGGAAATCTGTACCTTTAGACTGGGCATCTTAGGATTTTCTGCATTGAGTGGGGTTGAATGGTTAGACAGAGCTGAGCTTGGGGATTTTTTCTCTTCTCTGCTGTGCTGGCTGGTCTTCTTGGGTCTCTGCCAATAGTGTGTGGGGCTTAGGGGGAGCTGGAAAGACCTGGGAAGGAAGGGACTTTCTTTTCAATCTTGTTGCTTCTATCCTGCAGAGTCTTCCTGAGGAGCTGTAATATTTCTTGTTTGTGAACCTCCTTGGTTTTGGTTCCTTGTAGACTCCTTAGGTCTCAGATTTAGTGAAGACAGGAATTATGGGAAATCATAGCAAAACCTTTTCTTCTTATAATGACAATGACCCCCAGTAAAAAGCTACCATTTGTTGAGTGCCTATTTAGTGGTGTTTATTTTTCAAAATATCATCTGACTTAATAGCAAGACAATTAACTACATGAAGAAAAAAACTCATGAGGAAGAAAAAAGTGACTACCTCAAGGTTTGTATTTTGTATAAGTGGAGGAGCTGGATTTGCTTTTTGGTTTTTTGAGACAGGGTTTTTCTGTGTAACATCCCTGGCTGTCCTGGAACTTACTTTGTAGACCAGGCTGACCTCGAACTCACAGAGATCTGCCTGCCTCTGCCTCCTGAGTGCTGGGATTAAAGGCATGCGCCACCCCTGCCCAGCTTGGGTTTTTTTTTTTTTTAACATTTATTTTTATTTGTGTGTTTGTATGGGGTAGGCTCGGGGGAGGTATGTGTACATGTGAGTACCAGGGGGAGCCAGAACAGGGCACTGGCTCCCCTGTGAGCCACGCAGCATCGGTGCTGGAACAGAACTCCAGCCTCTGCCAGAGCAGCAGCTTCTCTTAGTCACTGAGCCGTATCTCCAGCCCTGAAGAGCTAGGTTTTAATCTCGGGTCTGAAGAGGATATACATCCTATATAACACTACAGACACAGAGGGTCACACAGACATCAATCATCACAAGAGTTTCTAGAACATTTTCCAGCTTGGTACTTTTCAAGGGTGGTGAATTTTGCTTTAGAGAACACAGAGTTACCGTGTCAGAAGGAATGTGTTCCTCAAGGTGAAGCCTTCTTGTTGGGGGTGGAGTGTTGAGACTGGTTCAGGTTCTGTATGTGGCATTAGTTTCTGGAGCATACTCATGAGACCTGTCGGCCCTTTGGACCCCCCATTTGTTTTATCACATGTAGCCTGTTCTAAAAATGAGGATTGGCATGGTGACATTTCCAGGATTCCACTAAGCCTTTAAAACATCGTTTCAAATGATTCTCACATTTTAAGTTATTCTCGGTTAAATCTATGCACCATCCTGCTTTGTGCTTTTGTATCTTATTTGGGGGGAAATCCGGTTTGGCTTTCTTCAAGAGGTAGAGATGATGATCTAAGCAGCTCCTTGGCTTTGTGTTATAGATTCATAAACTCCCGGAGGCAAGAAAGCTTAAGGCTGGGAGATGCATTTAATTACCGACAGTGGAGTTTTTTGAGAGACATGATGAAGAACGTATCTCCATAGAGTTACAAGGGAACATTTCATTCCAAGATAGTATTTGCTATATTAAATTGTGCCAATAGATGGAGAAGTTGTTCCATAGAAATCAGAAAGCCTGGCTCCTCTGAGGAATAAAGAAATTTAGGTTTCTGGCAAGTTGAAATGAATTTCCTTAATAAAAATGAGAAGTAGAAAAACTAGGTTACTTATAAATTTTAACAAGAAGTAGTATTAACTAGGGACAAGAATTTCACTAATTTCAATTAAGTGTACATGAAACTTACTGCTTATACTGTTTTTGAAATTTGGCCATTCTACTTTTAACTATGTGTGCATGTATGTATATATGCATGTATACCTGGCCTTAAACAAAAAGGATATAAAATAATGTGCATAATTTTATACTATAGCCAGGCAGTGGGGGCACACAACTTTAATCCTAGCACTTAGAAGGCAGAGGCAGGTAGATCTCTGTGAGTTCAAAGCTGGCCTGGTCTACAGAGCAAGTTCCAGGACAGTCAAGGCTACACAGAGAAACCTTGTCTCAAAGAACCAAAAAAAAAATTATACTAAAATAAAGATAAAATACAACCAAATAACTAAGTTTAGAAAAAAAAAGTTGGGTAACAAATATGTCCTGGAACTTCCTGAAAGTCAGTGGGGGAATCAGCATCATTTGTACAGCCCTATGTCTGTAACATAAAGACAAGCAGTGGTACCACTGGTATACTAGGACTAGAAATTATATCCCTTAGAATCATGAAGAAGATATTGGGTGTAACATAACGAACAAGGTCCTTCTACATGCTTATACTTTTCTCATGGCTGACTCCTACAGTTTTAGCTGGTGTGAACCCCACAGTGTTGTTCATTAAAGGGGATCAGGTAGAGGGACAGGACCATGCACCCCAAACACTTTCTTTAAGAGGTAGACATGATGATCTAAGCAGCTCCTTGGCTTGTGTAGTTATTTTGATTCTGTAGTTTAATTGATATAAACAATTGGAATCCATCAACTCTTGATAAACATTCTCCACCCACCCCCACATTGATGTGTGTTCTTGTACATACATGTGTGAACATATGTGTGGAGGCTAGATGCATTATGTATCTTCCTTAATCATTTCTGCACCTATTATTTTTAAAGATAGGCTCTCTCCCTGAACTTGGAGCTTACTAATTGGCTAGATTGTCTGGCCAGCAAGACCCAGGATTCTCCTGTCTCCACTTCCCCAGTGCTGAGATTACAGGCATGTGCCATACCAAAATTTCTGTATGTGTGATAGGGGTCCAAATTCAGGTCCTCATGGTTGTGTGGCAAGTATGTTGTTGTTGTTATTATTATTATTATTATTATTATTATTATTATTATTCCAACTGAATCATCTCCATAGCCTTTGATATTATTTCTTTAACTGAAGTTTTGGTAGAGACAGAGGGATGCTATGAGGACCGAAGAACATGTCACCTGGCAAATTTAGCCCTGAACCTGTATCAATAAAAGCCATCCATGCTCACTCTGAACTATCAACACCTTCAGCCAAATGACACAGGGTGTTTTCCTCGGTTGACCCAAGTTGACATCTGTGTATAATCTGCTAAGCACACTGGTGCCTTTTTCAAAAGTCATTTAAGTAGCTCACCTTGTCGTTCCCTTCTGGACAGACTCACTCCAGCCTCGTGTTTGCTCTTTGACTCTGTTCCAAATCTCCAAAGCGTCGACATCCTGTGGTATGTGCAGCCTCTCTCTTGCCATCTTGCTTGGTTCTCCACTGTCTCCCAAGCTCCAGAGGGCATGGCTTCTCTGGACCGTGAAGCATAAGCCGGGTCTTACTGTCCCAAGCCTTTACAGACCACTACTGTGGCAAGCATACATTGTTTTCTGCACAGTGTTTGGGGCTGGAAGCTGACCTGAGAAAGTTTTTCCAGCCACTGGTTTTATGCACACCCAAGCTTTCTGCCTTCAAACACAGAACCACTGCAAACCAGGCAAGATGTGACTGGACACTACTGAGTCCGTCTGCTCAACCCCCCACACGAAGGTCCCTCCTCCTCCAGACTTCCTCTCACCTCCACTGTATCCATTCCAACACAAGAAAGAATATCTCAAACATTTTGTAGTCTATCACCTGAGGATATGCCAATAGGGTGTATTTTGGCCTATATTTCTGCATGCTGGTTGAAAAAAAACACATGCCCCGAATTCTGTTTTGTTTCCATTAACCTTTCTCTGAGAAATTACTGACCCTGAATATTGGAGCTGCAAATGGATTCTTTTAACAAGTACCCTGTCAGGAGGCAACCTCTGTGTGTTATGGGCTTTTAGCCTGCAAATGCTTTTCCTCCATTCATCCGATCCCCTAAGAAGGATTTATTTGAGTGACTTTTCATGTATGAGGGTTTTAGAAAGATCTCTATCTCTGCTGTTTTAAGAGACCCACATTTGGAAAAATTTACAGTTTGCCTATTTTTAGGACTGGTTCTGGCTGTTTAAGATGTTGCTTGCCTCTTACTCCGATCTGTTTGAGATCTTCCCAAATCAACGACTCTTTTGATTTCTCTCCAGGCTTTGCCTTTACCTGGTGTGTGCTCAGACTTGAGTGAGATATTTGCATCCTGGAATAGTTTGCCCGTTGCTGTCATTCTTGAGAATACCATCTGAAGCTCTCCCCTAGCTCAGGGCAAGCGGAGTTGTCACTGTCTTGGGTCAGAGGCTGTGAGAAGAGGCGGAGCCACGGTGTCGGCTTGATGCTAGATTTCACCAGACTACTGACGTCTGTGTTGCTGTCAGTGCACAGGTCTGGGTGGGAGACAACTTCTGGAGACCAAACCTTTCAGGCAGCCCACGGCATGAGCCTTGACTCATTCACCATTTTCAGGAGATGTTGCCAATCACTCAGGGCCTGGGAATCACCAAGCCCCGGCCAGTCCCACAGGGGCTATCTGGCCCTCTTACTAGATTCTGTTGTGGTAAAAATAAAGATTTTTTTTCAAAAGCTCACTGTAAATAATGCTCTGTTCCTGTCTATTAGCATATTAGTCAGGGTTCTCCACAGAGACAGAACCAATAGAATATGCACATAGATGTATGAGAGGGGGTATGAGGGGAATAGGTTCACACAATTTGGCAGATGCTAAGTCCCACCACAGATTATCTACGTGCTGGAGACCCTGTGGTGTGGTAGTGTGGCTTCGTCCAAGTCTCCAGACCTCAGAACCAGGGAGGCTGATACAACTCAGTGTGAGGCCGAAAGCCTGAGGACCCAGTGAGAGGTCACAGTCCCGGAATCTGTAGCTTGAAGTCCAAGGCAGGAAGAGCCTATGTATACTAGCTCTCAGGACGGATAGGAGGAGGACTAACTCAGTATACTAGCTCTCAGGATGGACAGGAGGACTAACTCAGTATACTAGCTCTCAGGATGGACAGGAGGACTAACTCAGTATACTAGCTCTCAGGATGGACAGGAGGAGAAGGACTAACTCAGTATACTAGCTCTCAGGATGGACAGGAGGACTAACTCAGTATACTAGCTCTCAGGATGGACAGGAGGACTAGCTCAGTTTCTGCATTTATTCTGTCTACAGGCCCAGATTTCTGGATGGTTCCCACACACATTGAAGACAGGTCTTACCTCCCTAGCCCACACAAACTCACATGCTAACCTTCTCTGAAAATGCCCTCACATACCCCACATCCTGCTTCCCCATGTTTTTTAGGAATTCCTCTTCCAGTCAAGCTGTCAGCTAGAATTAACAATCAGTATTAGTGACGACATTTTGAAAATCATTGGAATTTTGGATTTACATCTCTCTGTGTGTCTAAAATTAGGGGTCAGTCAAGATACAGAAAAACAGAAGAAAAGACATTGGGAATGCAATAAACTGAAAAGGAGCCCCCAAAGTCTTGCTGGAGAGTCACCCTAGAAGAAAAAAGGAATTGCATTTTGGTCCCCCAAATCTCTCACTCTCTAAATTACCAACAGTGTCCTAACCCTAAACTTTATTGTAACAAGTGAAATGAGGCAGCCTTGTTTCTAGGCAGCAGGTTGGATTGCCATGGAGTCTCTCTGGAATACCTGGGCCTTTGTTAAAAGCTAAGCAGAGCTGACACCAGATGGTACCTGTAGGGCACATTGCAATCTCTTCACACACATTACTTATACTTGCATTTGTGGAGTATAAACCATGTGGTGAAACTAAACACTGCCCAAGAGGCCCTATGGAAGACCTTTGAGCACAACAACATCATCTTGGTTTCTGTTACCCTGGGATAAATGAGAGCCAGGAGTCATGGCGGAAGAATGTGGACAGATTGGAAGTCAGGAAGATGGCTCTAACTTGGCTGGGGGCATGTGTGCTTGTGTGTGTCAGCAGTAGCTAGCAGATTCTTCCAGATGGGATGGCTTTTCACCATCCCCTCATTATATGGGGTGGGATTTAGTTGCCAGTTTGGGTAACATTGGCTTTTCTGTGTGCCAGGAATAACTTCTAATGAGCATGTTAGATCAAGGGAAAAAGAGGACCTATTATACCCACGTGGTACCTACTGAACATGAAGCTGAGAAATGGTTCATGATTGGAGGAGACTGGGGTGAGATGGGGACTGAGGTATGGTGGATAAAGGGAGTTGAAGAAAGAAGAACCAACAGTCTGTTACAGAGACAAGCGGAAATGAAAAACAGACTAGGAGAGAAGAGAAATGGGAAGAAAAGAGGGCCAAAATTCAGGAAAGAAGACCAAACACCGCCAATTAAAGACAAAATGTAGCTAACGTGATTTCTGGTCCTAATAAAACTCAGAGAGTGGCTGTGCCTTGTCAGTTCTATGTCCCACAGTCCTGTGAACCCGACCTGGGTCCAACACTGGGTAGGGCAGCAGGGTAACAGTGCAGCAAGAAGTGGTGGTTAGGTGTACCTGTCCTGCCCTTGCAGAGGGAGCCTTACAAGTGCCCCCCCCCCCCCCAGGGCTGTTCTCCCAGTGTCTAGGCCGGGGCTGGTTTGTTCTGTTTGCTTGGAGGGAGAGCAGTGAACAGGAAGATAAGGAGGGGAGAAGCAGAAGATGAGCATCCACCCCCCTACATCTCCATCTCTCCATTTATAAAATGGTAAAATCTAATAGTGGATCTATTAGTAATAAATCTAATAACCCAAACAGTCCTCGTGGGGAGCTGGTGAGATGATTCAGCAGGTAATTGCTGCCAAGCCTGATGACCTGAGTTTGATCCTGGATCCCACATGGTGAAAGGAGAAAATTGACTCTTGAAAGATGTTTCTCCATGCACTAGGGTGTGTATACATCCGTACACACTACACACACAGTACAACTAACTAATTAACTAACTAACCAGCTAAGTCTTTGTGATGATTAAGGGAGTAATATAGCAAGGATCTACTCAAAAATGCTATTTTTGTATTTACAAAGTACACACAATATCAACTCAAAACAGCTTTAATAGTTAAAGTGCCAATTAAAAAACAGTACTCAGAACTTGAAATACACACACACACATACACCGTACTTCCTGAGAGAGGGGTGGAGAGGGAGAGAGGTAACTGCTTTGGGAGAATAGATTTTCCTTTCCTCTTGTGCTCGACTATATTTCTACAGAGAGCCTAAATTACCTTTTGAAATAAGACATGTTACTCTTTATAAAGCTGAATTAGTCCTAACAAGGTCCATTATGATCCCTACTTTTCATAGCTTCCCAAGTGTGAATTCAATAGGGTCTAACATTAGTCCTTTCCCCAACTGTCCCCGAGTAAATTCATGCCAGGTGGGAGCGCTGGTGGCCACCCACTGGTGTCTTTCTGCTCAGAGGGAGAAGCACACTGACGTTCTTGGCAAGAGCGAAGCAAGTTACTCTACCCTAGATTTCTCACCTGTGCTTTAAGAATGGGACCTGATGTTTGTAACAAAAGACTTTCTCACAACTGTGCTGAAGAAAGAAGCCGAGGACTGCAGGTGGCCTTGGCTCCGGCACAACTCCCCAAGATCTGAAATTGGAAGCCCTGTTGTTTGGAAGGCTGTCTCTTTGAGCGTGCTTTTTAAGTCTGTAGACATGACCACACCGTTTTGGCTTTTAGCAGAGCCGCTCTTCTGAGGGGGGCTCAGTGGAGCAGCTGCTTTAGATTGCAAAGTGTCACTCTCCAACTGAGTGTCCATATGAAGCACCCGGGGGTGGGGTGGGGGGCTAGCTGAGAGTACCCAAATGCAAGCATTTGTCAGCCAGTGCTGCCTTCTCTGGGTTTGGCTTGGAGACGGGAGGTGTCATGGGGTGCTTGCAACACCTCTCTGCCAGAATCCATACTCACCAGTACTGCGATGTGGTGGGATCAGGGTGGGTTTTGGTGGAGATAATACTTCTGGTGATCAGACATGAGGGCGGAGTTTGAGAAGGAAAAAGATGGTGGCATTGGCATCCATTGAGGTCTTCCATACAGGTGGGAATTACTGATAGAAGTATCAAGTCAGACATTTGTGTAGTAACCACCTCTACATCAACTTAAGCACTGCTTCCTATATTGAGCTGCTTTGGCACCTCTTGATTTTGGGCAAAGGTTCAGCCTTGCCCATGTTGCCAGAGGCTGTGTGTAATAGAGGCATCACATGCCGTGACAAGCCTGTAGAAAAAGGAGTCTTTGCTGATACAGATCAAACAGGAGCATTTCCATTGAAAAGTGCAACACTGGTTATCTTCCCGCATCCCAGTAGGAACTTGGCAGCCCAGAGTCACACTCAGCAGCTGTCCAGGTATGTTGACACCCAGTGATGCTGACGGATGTGGAACCTCATGCCCCATAACAGGCCCGCTCTTAGGTGGAGATGCAAGCAGGGGGCCTAGGATTGGAGCTGCAGAGCCTGAGTGCTGGCTCCCTGGGTTGTTCGAGCCTCGGGCATGACTCTGATCCTGTGTCAGCCACTGACAACTGAAAGCTGAAGCAGGGATTAGTCATGCCCTTTCTTCATTCTTCTTCTGGCTATTGTCAGCTCCTCTTGAGGAGCCTAGAAGGCAGAAGGCAGGAGAGGGAGAGGAAAGTCAGGCAGCTGCTTCTTCTGTTAGCAACTCTATTAAAATGTATCATGGGGGTGGGAAACAAGTGGTAGGAATAAAAATTGTATCATCTCCTTACCTTTGTTTTCTCTGTGACTTACCGCTGAGGCCCAACGACTTTCCTTCCATACACAATGGACAGAGTCTACGACCCTGGGTTAAATACTTAGTGAGGAGATTTTGTGTTCATCTTAGTGTGTGTGTGTGTGTGTGTGTGTGTGTGTGTGTGTGTGTGTGTGTGTGTGTCCGTCTATCTTTTTGTCTAACTGGACTGGCAAGCAGTTTGGTACTCAAGGTTTTCTACTTCGCCTTTTGCTCTTCAAATGTGCAAATGGGGTGGGGTGGGGACTGGCTGACAGATAAGTGTGTGTAGAACATTCACGGCATGTCTCCTGTGCACCAAACCTGGAACAGCCATTCACCTTACCGAAAGTGCATCTCTGCCTTCATGGATTTAATTTAATCAGGGCTACAGAAAATTAAGCAGACAATGAGTGTCTAGTGCAGTAAGTGCTCTGACAAGGGAAGTCTCTGGTGCTTTGTAGCTTGTTGTTCGGCCCTTGAGAGTGACAAGGGCCATATTCTGGAGGAAATGTTTGCAAATCGTTGTAGTTAATCTCGATTGTCGACTTGACTTTCGAGTCACCATGAAAACAAGTCCTCTGGGTCTTTCTGTGAAGAGATTTCTGCATTAGGTTGATGGAGATGGGAGGCTCACCCTTAGTGTGGGCAGGATCATTCCAAGGGCTGGGGTCCTGAACTAAGAAAAGGAGGGACCTGAGCAGTGGCCTCCACAGCTCTTCTTCCTGACTGTGGCCCCAATGGGACCAACATTCTCCTTCATCTGCTAACATGCTTTCCCCACTATCATGGACTGTCCCCTCAAACTGTGAGCCAAATAAGTCCTTCTTCCCTTAAGCTGCTTCTGGTCAGGTGATCTGTGAGAGCATGAGGAAAGGAAGTAACACACTTTCTATCGGGAGTGTGGAAACAAGGAGAAAGGGTCGGGGGCATGAGTGTTCTGAGCAGAGGACCACTTGAGCCACACTTGGGAATTCCCTTCTACAGTGAGAGAAGAGTTGAAAAGTCATAGACAAGATTTTGCTTTATAAGTATGATTTGAAAGATGGTTATTAATAGCTTTTTGCATATTCTTTCTCATATAAAATTGAATAAAGAATATCTCTTCTGGTTCTTCCATTTTCATGCCTTTTAAATTTCTCTTTATGATCACTACACACTGAAAAATAACAATGGTCTAATTATTATTCATCTGACAAATATTTTAGTTCCATTCATGTCAACATATTCAAAACCTTTATATGCTAATGTGTAGAAAGTTTGTATTAACCTATTTCACACTAAGAGAGAATTCTTGTCTGTATGCCTACCTTATGGTAGGTGCTGGCATTACAAAGACAGATGAGTGGAACCTCTGCCTTCAGATTCTGGCAAGAATTACATGTCAGGCCTGTGTTAGAAATGGAGGTGGTGTGTGTGTGTGTGTGTGTGTGTGTGTGTGTGTGTGTGTGTGTTTCTTGCATGAAGGTTTTGGGCAGCTGTTTTCCATGACATTGAAAGAGAATATGACCTTGATTCAGAATTTGTGGCTTTGGAGAAAGAACACTTGGCTAATTTTTATTTTTATATTATCTGTGAAAGAAAAGGGACTTGCACATAAGACGACACTAACATTGACAAACAATTAATAGGACCAAGTCTCTTTAACAAGGGGCACATAAAATCGACAGATTAATTAGAAAGAAGACTTACCTTCTCATGAGACCCTGCCTCGCAAATAGAACCGATCTTGTTCTACATACTGTTAAGACTTTACTGTGCCAGCTCTTCTCTATGGGATTCTTAGGATAACTCACGCTGGTTTTTAGGCTACAAACCACCTGTCCACATTGTACAAAAAGACAAATTAACAGTGACATAAATCTAATGGGTTGTTTATTTCAGAAGTAGTGAAAGCTAGAAAACCATGGCAACTAATGTAGTCAGAGATACGCGAAAGTGACTTATACTCTTGGCAAAAATGTGTTTTTAAGAAAGTGTGAAAAATACTGAAACAGTCACTAACAGTTCTAGGCAATTTAACTTTTTCTTTTTCATGCATGTGGAGGAGTATTTGTGATTTTTCAATAACACCTCTAGTTAGACTTCTAAGTTCAGCAGAGGATGCCTGGTCAGAAGCCCAAGGATGGGGCTAAGGAATTGACTCACTGGGTAAAGGACTTACTGCACAAGCATCGGGACCTGAGTTCGAGTCCTAGCACCTATGAAGAGATGCAGGTGTAGTGATGCATGCCTGTAATCCAGAACCAGGGAGATGGAGGCAGGAGGATCTCTGGGGCTTGCTGGTCAGCTAGTCTAGCCAAACAGCCAGCTCCAGGGTCAGAAAATACAATGGAGAGTGATTTAGAAAGACACCTGACCTGAAAGACACGGCCTCCATATGCATGCACACATGTGTGCACACTCTCAACATTTACTTACATATAGACCACACATTCCAACATGTGCATGCATACACACTGTTACCGCTTTGAAAGAGAACGGCTCCCATAAGCTTAAATTTTTGAATATTTGATCCTCAGTTGGTGGAATTGTTTGGGAAGGATTGCTGGTGTGGCCTTGTTGGAGGTATGTCACGGGGGGGGGGGGTGGACTTTGAGGTTTCAAAAGTCTCATGCCATTCCCAGTCAGTGATTTCTCTCTGATCTCTGCATATCGATCAAGATGTGAGTTCTCAGCTGTTTCTGCTGCCATGCCTTTGACTCACTATCGTGGATTGTAACCCTCTGAAACTTTAAGTCCAATTAAACACTTTCATTTATAAGTTGTCTTGGTCATGACGTTTTGTCACTGCAATAGAAACGTAACTAAGACAGACACCATATACCCAACATATGCATTCATATATATCACAGAGACTTCCCCCACATGAACTTGTATGTGCATCTATTTGCCCACATCCAGGCATACATGACCAAGAATATGTTTTATTGTGGAAAGAATGGTAATGAAAACATCCCAAGAACCTACAAAGAACTCAGTGTGTACTGTGTGTCGTCAGCTCCAGGCCCCTCCTTGAGAAAGCTATCTCTTGAGACCTACATGGATGCTATTTGATCACAGGAAAAATTACTGTGTCAGTTCCCTTATTTGCAAAATCCTCGCTGTTAAGGCTGTGTTTGTGGATGGCAGAACTGCTGTGATGTTAATAGACTGTTTTTAGTTGTATTATAACTCAGTGGATGCTTAATCAAAACAAGCAACATCCATCCATCCATCCATCCATCCATCCATCCATCCATCCAATAAATAGTGGTACCAAATTTCTGCTTCAAAACAACTGGAGAAATAGAATGTACTACATGGAATTAACTTGCTGTCTGGTAATTGCTGATGGACTATATCAAAGGTTATCCAATCAAAGGCAAGGGGAAGGGCTGACCTGCCTCCTCCTAATTTCCCAGCTTTAATTCACTTCTGGGATAAGGCGTGTGTCTTCAGAAGGTCTTATTTAAAATATGGCCAACTTCTTCGGTAGAAGCAAACTAATTCTTTAGATAATGAACTTCTATCCTGAAGCAGGGTGAGCACATGTTCAGTTCTCAGAAGAACCCAAGGGTATTTTGCAGAATATAGTACATTGTGATAGGAGGAGTAGGGAAGGCGTGGGGATTTGAGGATTGTTCCAGGTAGCATTGGAACCCTGTGATGGAGCGGGACAAATGAAAGCATTAGTCCCCACAGTGGAAGACTAACTGT
Source organism: Peromyscus californicus insignis (assembly GCF_007827085.1). Classification (NCBI taxonomy): domain Eukaryota; kingdom Metazoa; phylum Chordata; class Mammalia; order Rodentia; family Cricetidae; genus Peromyscus; species Peromyscus californicus. Next base: position 106,659,911 of record NW_026294573.1, read on the forward strand.
ACCACAACACTTGGTTTCTAGGCTCCACGGAGGGGCAGAATGGCTCCAGTTTATACAGTGGAACAAAAAATTATCCCAAAATTCATTGGCTTGAAATAGTGACAAGACTTATTTTGAATGTGGATCAACAGATTAAGTAGGGCATGAGGAACCCTTGCAGCTCATGTGACTACTGACTTACTGCCACTATGGATTAGTTTGCACTTTCTAGAATTCAATATAAAGGGAATCCTATAGCCATTGTTGCTTATGCCTGGTTCCTTTCGCATGATATAATTATCTCCATATTGCTGTGTGTATTGAACACCTGTCCTTTCTATTACTGAATAGCTTACCATTGCATGGATATATCCCACTTGTTTATCTCTTTATCCCTTGATAAGCCTTTGGGTTATTACAAATAAAGCTGCAATGAAAAAAAATGCTATAAAAGTATTTGTGTATGTTTTTATTTTGGGGAAGAATAGCAGGCTGTGTGGTAGGCACATTCTTACCTTTAAAGTATGTTCTTAAGCTGCCTTCTAGATTAGTTTGTATATATATAACTCTTCTAGAGTTACATATTTAAAAGTATCATCAAGTACATGTTATCTTTGTTTCTACTTCTACTCAGATGTTTTTCTCAGCCTATCTGGCAGATAGAGAACTTAGGATGTTGGTATTATGGCACAGTCCAAGTCCAAAGGTCTCAAAACTAGTGTGTGTGTGTGTGTGTGTGTGTGTGTGTGTGTGTGTGTGTGTTGGAACTCAGTCTGAGGCAAAGGCTTCAGGACTCAGAGAGCTTCTGACAGAGGTTTCCAGGTCAAAAGGCTGCAGAGCCTGGAGTTTCAATGTTTAAGAATGGGAGAATAAAAGTATCTTGGTCTGGGAGGCCAAGAAAGGAAGAGAGAAAGGTGGTCGGCAGTCGTGGGAATGCGGGTGGGGAGATATTGGTCTGTTCCATACAGAGAGTGATCTACGGTAGCTGTGCTTCAGTTTTGAATTAGTTTATTAAGCACATTGCAAGCAAAAGTGAACGAACAAACAGCAACAACAGAAGCCCCAGATACAAAACATCATCAACTAGGGTGCTTGCAACATCCAGGAGAGACTACTGTAGTAGCCCAACAGAGGGCGCTAACAAAGGCCAATGTCAGCCAATCATCTGCTTACAAACTTTGGTTGAGACTGACTTGGGAAGCCCCTTTGAAGCAACCAGGTAGAGTTCTGATTAAGAGTCACAGCTACAGCAGTGTTCCCTCTGGTGAGGCTCCCAAGTAAAGGAAGAGCGCACAGTCAAAAGGATGCTTACAGTTATCCAGCAGAAATGCCTGAGGGAAACCTTGAAACCCTCCCACTGGAGTTTCTTCTGGAGTTCCAGGCAGAACAGAGCATTCTCTTTCTGGATGAACTTCTGCCTTTGCTTCCCCACGATTGGAAATAGCTCATCTTTTAACTATTCTCAAGGATACAATGCTTTTACTCTTGGGCTGTGTCTTAGTTTGCTTCCTATTGTGAAAACCACTCCCAAAAGCAATTTAGGAAGGAACAGGTTTTGTTAAATATTGAGACACGTCAGGGTAGGAACTCAAGCAGAAGCAGTGGCAGGAAGCACGCAGGATTGCTGCTTACTGGCTTGTCCTCACCGCTTGCTTGCTCCTCATGGCTTGCTCAGATTGCTTTTTTATACAACCCAGGACCACTAGCACCAGGTGGCACTAACAACGGTGGGCTGGACCCTCCCACATCACTCATTAATGAAAAAACGCCTCCACAAGCATTCCCTTGGGCCACTCTGATGGAAGCAATTCCTCAATCAAAGTTTCCTTTTCCCAAGTGACTCAAGTTCGTGTCAAGTTGACAAATACCAGCACAGGCCGTTTTTGCTGTTCTGTTCTTCTCTCTCCACATTACAGAGCAGAGCATCAGGGTGTTGCTGAAATTCCTTCCGGGGTGGGGGGCATAAAGCAATGTCTACCCACATTCTGAGGTTCCAATGACAAATGGAGGCACCGATTCCATCAAAGTTCACTCTGGGGTACCGATGAGTTTATTAGTTTTCCTTACAGAGCCTAAGTGAGAGGTTACTTACAGGGTTGTGAGTACTTCTCCACCAACTAACTGTCCACTCCTGGAAAGCCTTACCCAGCAGTGCTGAGGGCTTCCATGTAGCCATACGGATGGAGCCCTTACTGTTGGTTACGCTGTGGTGCTGCTCCTCCTGGCTGGCTGCCGCGGGCGGCGGCCATGCCGGCAGAGGAGAGTGCTGATTGGAAGAATCACAGCCATGGTTACCTTTTTAGAGCTTTATTGGGAGAGAGGGGGGAGAGAAGGCGGACAGAGAGAGAGGGGCAGATGGAAGGAAGGAGCGGAAAGGAAAGAGAGGGACACGCAGAGGGCCCATCCGCTTTTTAGGCTGGGATGCCATCGAAGGCTGATGACGTAATTAAGGACCGAATCCTTACACTTACTCTACACTAGCTCCTCCCCCAGGCCACAGGCGAGGTTGCCAGGTGGTAGGGGGCAGCTGGATACTCAGAGAGAATCTTGCGCCATGCTCTGTGCCTCTATGCAAGGGGTTGTAAACCACCAACAAGCCCAGATTGTTGTAAGGGGGGGGGGCACAGCTGAACTCCCCAAGGTGGTGGGTGCTTGGCTTGGAGAACAGTCACTCATGACACAGAGGGACAGCCCATCCCAGGACAAGAGGTCTTGGGGAATATTTGAAATAAGCCTCATGGAATCTAGGACAATCACCCAGTGTCTGCAGTCAATAAGTTTAAAGAACACATGAACATATACCAATATAATGTTCATGATGCGGGGGAGAGAGAGGGGAGGTGGAGGGAGAGTATGAACGGGAATTTCTGTCTGTGGATAAAATGCAGATCTTTGTCCATTTTGCTGGCCCATATACTCCAGAGATAAACTCACAGGCATAGCCAGAAATGATACCAGATATCCTGGTGTCTTTTAGTCCAGCAAGGTGACACCTAAAGTTAACCACCAGAATGTTCTTAAGAATTTTATTCTTTGAGTTCTTACATTTAGATCTGTGATCCATTGTGAGTAAAGTTTTATATATGGCATGAGATGGGGCTCAATTTCATTCTTTTTTTCCCCATGTGGCTCTTAAGTTGTATTTGTACTACATGTTGAAAATACTGCTTTGTGAAGAATAACTTTCAGGATTACCTGTGCATACTTGATACATATTTTTTTTCTATGTGACACTGAAATCTCTGTGGAGCTAGCTTAATGGCCAACTTTATTAAAGAAATTTTAGGGCAAAAGCTGGGCTGGTACACCCCCGCCCCACAATAGGCTAGGTTTGGTCCTCTGTTGCTATTACACTAATTAAAAAGCTCAGTAATGGTGACAAGCAGAGGAAGGAGATTGATTCAATGCAGCCATGTTGGAAAGAGGAGCAGATAAAGTCCATCATTGGGGTATTGGGAAGAGCTATTGTTTTCAATAAAGGATGAATAGGAGCAGAGAGCAAGAAATGGTCATAATAAGGCTGTGCTGATGTAGCTGTGATCACTGCCCCTACTCAATTTCTGCAAGGTGGTCTGAAGAAGTCCTAGCCACTTGAGAGAAGAAGGTGGTTCTTAGGAGATGATGGTTTCTTTCCCATCACTGTCGTGGACACTTGCTCTACAGTGGGCATGGTCTGTCCGATGACATTCTGCCACACTCTTCCAACTCCTCCTTCCTTCTCTTCTCCCTTCTTTTCTTCTTCCCTATAACCTTTATCGCTGCCTATCCGTGCATAATGTAGGGCAACCCACTGGATCATGGGCAACCTACTAGAGGTTATACCTTCCAAAGAAAAATCTCCTTCCTCAGCAATGGCTCCTTGGTGAGAGATGAGGTCTCAAGAGCCCCTCTCCTATCCCTGCTGGAACCTTGACTCACTTGATCTTATGAGGATTTCTGCAGGTAACCACTACTATGAGTTCATGAGGGCAGTGGCCTTGTCATGTCCAGAAGACAGTATTTCACAGCACTCATCTCCATCCTCTGACTCTTACATTCTTTTTGCCTCCTTATCTATGGACATCCCTGAACCTTGGGTGGGGGCAGTTGTTAAAGATGTCCCATTTAGGGATAAGCACTCAACCATCACTAATTCTCAGTATTTTGCCCAGTTATGAGTCTGTATTAACTGATGCCCACTGCAAGGCTGTGGGAGCAACAAAGGTCAATGACCAAGGATGAGAGCAACAAAGCGCTGTAGATATAAACTTAAATTTTAGAAGGCAGTTTTTCAATATGACCATTTGCCAAAACAACAGTAGCAGGTTTCCCTGCTAGAGTCTGTGATCTCCCTAGCCATGGGCTTTTGACCAGGTTCATAGTATCAGCCATGAATTCCCTCCTGTGGAGGTCTCAAATCCGTTCTAAAAGTGTCTGATTATCCCAGTAACCTTCATACCACCATGGGCACATCTTGCTTGGCAGGTCGGTATTGTAGCATGCAGAGTCCAGTGTTGTGTAATACCACTAATTGCCTTCCTTCCCCAGCAGCCTGCACAGCACCTTCTGGCTCTTTGAAAGCCATCCAGCAACGAGGAAGGTTTCAGGTCAGCTCCAGACTGGTTTCTCTATGTGCTGCAACCAAAGTGTGTGTTATCTTCAGCAATAGGGCCTTACCACCAAGTTATGGTGGAGATACAAGAGAAATGCCAATAGCCCATGCTGCTTTGGGAGCCTCTGGGGCCTGCCTGACCAGTAGCTGGTAGGGAGGTATCTCATGTCTGGTTATGAGATTTTTTTCTTTAATAACTCATTTATTCTGAGGACAGCATTGTCTACCCATGTAGCCTACCTCTGTTCAGACTCCTCTAAAATATGTATTTTAGAACTAGTTTGCAAAGTAGTGAGTGTCTGTAAGGCTTTTTAATACATCTTTAGTTTTGTTACCCCATCACCACATGAACCCTAATGTCCCCCCTCTGCTTTCATCTCGCATGGGTCCTACTGCCCTGTTTCCTCTTGAAGGCCTCTCCCCTTTCCTTCCCCACGGACCCTTCCTGGCTTCCTTATTTTTTTTTTCACTAGTGTGCTCATTGCTCTAATTGAAATTTCTCATGGAGAATTTTGGAGATGCCCATTGCACTGTTCTGGAAGGAGCTCTCTCTATTTCATTTCAGTCCACACACGTACCAGTAACAAAAGTCAACAAGTGTCAGCAAGATGGTTCAGCCGTTAAAGACATTTTTCTGCCAAGCCTGATGACCTGGGTTTGATCCTAGGGAATCCACATAATGGAGAAAGCAGCTTCCCACAAATTGTTCTCTGACCTCGACATGAACACATGGCATGTATACACCCTCCCCCTATAAAATAAAGAAACGTAGTAGAATGTTTTCTTTTTTTAAAGTCAATAAGAAGGCTGATGGTTAGTTTCAGGTATTAACTTGAAGTTAGTTTCAAATGCTAACTTGTAGCCAGGGGTAGGGATGTGGGTCAGAGGCTAGGAGCGCTTACTCCTTCTTTCCCACGTCAGGCAGCTCAAACCTCCTGTAACGTCAGCTCCAAGGGTTAGGATACCCTCTTTTGGTTGCCTTGGGCATCTGTACACATATAACATTGACTCACGTGGACACACACACATATACACATAAATAACAATATTAAAAGTAATTACAAAGTAATTCAATGTTTAAAAAGAAAAAAAAAATTAATCTTGCTACCACCGGTAATTACCTGGGAAGAGAGTTCGACTGAGGAATTGTCTTTATCAGGTTGGCCCGTGGGGTATGTCTGTGGAAGAATTGTTTTAGTTGCTAATTGTGTGGGAGAGCCACCATTTTGTGCATTGGGTCTTGAACTACTTAAGAGAGAAGGAAGCCGGCTGAGCGCATGCGGAGTAGGTAGAGGGAACCTGTGTGTGTCTCTCTCCACTCTGGACTGTGGATGTGACGCTTTAGGTTCCCACTGTGACTTCCCTGGGATTGTAATTCCAGGACCGTTCCTCCCCCACCCACGCTGCTTTTGTCAGGGTATTTTATCACAGCAACAGAGCTGAGACTGGAATAGCAGGGACAGAGCTCTGTAGAAGAATGCCTTCCTATCATGCACAAGCCCCTGTGCTGCATCCTGTGTATCCCCAGCGCCTCCCAAAGGAGGGGCCAGAGAGGAATAAAGAGGCAGCAGAAAGATGGTTGTGTGCCCCAAGACAGCGGACAATGGCACAATGTGGCTGCTCAACAGGAATAGCCTGCACAGTGAGCTGTTGTCCCAGCTGGAGCTTTTCCTTACCAGGGAAACAGGAAACGGGCAACCGGTTAGAGCCGGAAGAGGAAAGTGAACCCCACCAGTCAACAGCAGTGCTCTAGTGCAGAGGAGTTCAGGGCAAGAAGAGTGTATTGTCTTAACTCCATGAAATTTCAGAAAAAATGGCCAGATCCTGTAATTCACTTTTGATTCATCTCATAGTAGAAAATGCATTAGACTTTGAGAGTTCTTGTACAGACTTGTATGTCATGCAAACTTGCTCCGGGGCAGAGAAGACCCCGAGCTTCAAGTTTTCGCCCAGTGGCAGCTCTCTCTTCAGACCCCTTCACGGACCGACAGTGGCTGAAGCTCCTCCCCATGCATCTCCTCTGCAAGTGCAGTGTCCACGGCAGTGGATGCGGACGGACAGCGCCACGTGAGCCAGGGAATCCTTTACAGAAGACTGGATTGTGCATTTATTAGCTTCAAATGATCCATCGAGAAACTTCAGACTGTGAGTCACTGGGTGGGAAGGCTAGGGTGAGTGACAAACGGAGTTATTTCTGACCACAGAGGCTCTCGGTTTAAATCTAGGTCAATTGTTACATCTGCTGACATGCCCTCCTTTCCCCCATCAGAGTGAGATTTCTGTGCTTGCCAGCATCCTGCCTCCTACCTCTCCCCTCCTCACGGCGTTCTAGGAATCCATTATGTGCTGGTCCAGTATAGTCAGTGGTTCTGAATAAGGGGCAAGTTTACCATCTGTAGATCAACTGAAGTTTTGGTTAGTACGCTGGGGTGGGCTACAGTGATGGTACCTGCCACATACCATCACTAAACATCTGTCCATGTATAGGACAGCTGCCCGTACCAAATGATTATCCCTTTACAAATGTCCATTGTGCTGAGATTGGCAAGTGGCTGCAGTTTAAGATGAGAGTGGGGAGCTTGTAGCTACATATGTAAGATAAGAAAAATGGCTAACATATCAAAGAACTGTGTGAGAAGTGTATTTCTTAAGACCATTTGTAAGTAGCGGTCTGAGGGCTTAACATTTTCATTTGAATTTTTTCTTTTCTATGTTGGTCGCTGAGAAGAAAATCCAGGAATGATCAAACAATCCATTTATTCATAAGAATAACTGTCAAAAATAAATGAAGAAAGCCACGCAGAGAGGCACTAGAGGCCAGTTGAAAAATGAAATCCATAAAACATCTCTTCGGAAAGGCGAGTTCAGCCCTCTTCAAGGATCTGCCATCAGAGCAGGCACAGCCTTCCATCAGGGTTGTTTCAGCCCTCAGAGTAGCTTTGGGATGTGGCTCTGATTTGCCCTTCTCTGTTATAGGCAGATTCTCAAGACAGTGCCAAGTGCCACATGGACAGAGAGAGAGAGGCAGAGAAGGCAGAGGGGTGACAAAATGTCAACTGGGCTTCCTGGCTTTGATAGAGACAGCAGTGATATCCAGTCAGGGCTTACTGCCTGATGATGCTAGGACCCAATGCTAAACACCAGGTTTGACAATAGCAGTTTTAATGTAGATTGTCTAGGAGAGAGTGGCAGAGGTTATGGGAACATAGGATCTGACAGGTTGCAATAATGTATTTTCCAGCCTGTTTCCTGTAGCTGTTGACAACACTCTTTAAAAATAATCTTTTAGCTATTTGACAATTTCACAGATGTACACATTAATAATATCTTTCTTGAACTCTCCCTTCCTACTTCCTGTGGTTATTCCTCAACGTGTCCCCCTCTATCTTCGTGTTTCTCCTTTTGTTTCTCTTGTAACCCACCTGAGTCTGATTAGTTCTGTGTGCTGGAATGTTGGTTGTTCCAGCTGGCTTGATCTTATGCAGGTCTTGTGCAGGTAGCCATAGTTTCAGTGAGTTCCCAAGTGCAATGGGCATGCCACGCCCAGAATGCAGCACTTTTCAGCACTCCTCCCCATCCTCTGGCTCCTACATCCTTTTCATACCTTCTACTGTGATATTACCCAAACCCACGTGTGTGCACATGACTGTGTGCTTGTATGTGATATAGATGTCCTCTTTAGGCCTGAACACTCAACCTCAACAGTAAGTAACTTATTAAGCACTCTGACCAGTATGAGCCTTTGTAGTAACCTTTTCCAACTGCAGAAACAGATTCTCTGGCCAAGGCTGAGAGCTGCATTAATATACGGGTATAAGCATAAATACTTAGAAAACAATTTGTCAGCATAGGCTTTTAGTAAAGCAACAATACCACTCTTCTAACATAGACTCCGAGGCCCTGTTCTCTTTCTTCAGGTAACAGGCTTCTGTGTCTGGGCCCTGATAAGCAGCATGCATGACAGCATTTAGAGATGGGGAGTTGCCATGAACACAATCACATGGTGGTGTTGGCATACCTCCTCTGAGACAAGGATCCTGTGGAAGACAGGAGATTCCTGATGGTGGCCAGAAAGAAGGAAGGAGATGTCGACTTTCAGAAAGATTGATTGGAACTCAGTTCTTATTCACATTCGCTAGGGATTTTGAAGGGTTTTTAGTAATCCAAAACTATAGTCTGAATAATTTTATTGAACTGCTCATGAATGTTATATTTGCCATGCCTAAACATGTAATTAGTGTTACAAACCTAGGAGTTTCTACTAAAATCACACACGCACACGCACACGCACACGCACACATATCTGAGAGGAGAAGAAAATACTTTACCTGATGATGATAATAAGAAAGTTTTGTTCTCAGAAACTTTAAGCTGTTTGTGGTGGTTGGGGCATGCCTATAATCCCAACACTCAGGAGGCCGAGGCAGGATGATGTTGAATTCCAGGCTACACCGTAAAACTGTCTCAAACAAACAAACAAAAAGTTGAGTGCAAGTTGAAAATGACACTCCGAGAATTTACTGCAGAGTTTCTGATTCAGGTCTGGCAAGGAAGACATAATTTTTAACAAGCAATTCAGGGACCACGGGAAGAAGTGGACTAAAAAATAAATAGAAAACCAAGCTCATGGAACTAATTATCAGGGAGAAGTTATCAAAAGCCCCATGACTGATGTCTTCAGAGGGTCTTAAGGACTTTGAAGAGATGCTTCATTGTACACACAAGGCTATATCACTCCTACATCGTGAGCTGCAGAGTGATTCCGGCATGAGGTTGTTTCTGCTCGGCACTACTGTTGGTGGGAAGCACATGGGACTGAATGAAGCCCGACTCTACTCTCATGGAGAAAAGCTTACGCTCTAAAGACAGAGTGTTAGCAGTCACATCTCATTATGCTGGTGGGCATCTCTCTGCCTGAAACAGAAGGGTCCGCTATAATCAGCAGACGTTCTTGTTTGCAATTAAGAGAATTTACTTCGCTCAATCAAAACACAAAAGGGATTTGTTAAAGAGGAGAAAGAGACTATTAAAGAAAGTAGAAATGTTCACAAGAGCACTGGGTGGACCAGAATGCTCTGTGGTCAAATCCAATGCTCTGATGCGCAGGGGACTGCTTCAGGTTGACCCTACTACATTGCTGTAGGAATGGACTGACATGCTGCTAGGACACAAGGAACTTGATGTCTTCTGCATAATGCTTTCTCTGTCATTTGGCAAAAAGGTAGAGCTACCATACAGAGCTCTCCTCTCGAAAGTTAGTATTTCATGAGGAGCATCTGCACAGCACAGGGAATCTGTCACAAGCTGTTCAGTGATAACGTTGAAACTGGTGTAAATGGTGCCTAAGGGATGGTGATTAGGTTTCACAGATTTTTTTTTTTTTTTTTTTTTGGTTTTTCCGAGACAGGGTTTCTCTGTGTAGCTTTGTGCCTTTCCTGGGACTCACTTGGTAGCCCAGGCTGGCCTCGAACTCACAGAGATCTGCCTGGCTCTGCCTCCCGAGTGCTGGGATTAAAGGCGTGCGCCACCACCGCCCGGCGGTTTCACAGATTTTTAAAATGGTAACTTGAAATGGTACAGGAAGAGAATTTACATCATGGACATTGGCAATTTCCAAATCAGGGCTTTTTCCTAACAGTGCAAAAAAAAAAAAATCAATTGTGAAATATTTACCAGATTTCACTGCAAAGAATGCTGGTTACTTTGTTCTCATAACCCTCCTGAAGACGTGCCTTTAAAGGAGAGAAGGTCTCTAAGCATAGGATTGTTGATTAAAACAGTCATTCACAGCAACATTTACTTCCTTGGTTAAAGCATCTTTGGTACCTAATACAGAGTGAAGTAGAAGCTCAAGTCTGCATCACATTAAGCCAGGATTTACAGCCGTGTCTCCCTTTGATGGGCATCCTTTCAAGCAGCTCTGTTTTTCCTAGAATGACTATTTATTAAAAGATGAAAGGGAATCATGTTGCCTTTGACATGCCACTGAAGCAAGGGGCCATGAGCATCCTCGCCGAGTGTACTAGTCCTTTAGTATAGGGTCCCCAGGCATTATTCCCCAAAAGGAAATTGAGAGAATAGACTCCAAAGATAAAGCAACCATGGCAGAAATGGTCACCCAGGAAATCTGAGAGATTGTGGAGGAAGAGAGAGAGAGAGAGAAGAGAGAGGGGAGAGAGGGGAGACAGAAAGGGAGAGAGAGGGGGAGGGAGGGACAGAGAGTATTAAAATGAGGGACTTAACTAGCAGATTCTGGAGAAAAGATTTTGATGTTAGCATCTCCTCTGGGAAGGAGAGAAAGTGGGTATGCTCGGGTGGACAGGCAGACCTGCCTCTAGAGATATCAGAGAGGAAGAGGATACAGATCCTGAGTGGTGTGTGTGTGTGTGTGTGTGTGTGTGTGTGTGTGTGTGTGTGTGTGTGTGTGTGTGTGACTCACTTTCCCACTCACCTTAATATTTTTTATTTTTCCTTTAGTCTTTTCCTGTCTATTCACCTCTTATATGTTGTTAAAAATCCTATTGTATATTCTACAGGCTATATTCTTCTTAATCTTATATAAATTATTTCTAATCACCATTTGTTGTAGGAGAATTGTTTATATGGCCAACCTGCTGTGCCAATAAAGCCACCTTGAATCGAAGATGGAGTCCAGGATTGGCTGACCAGGAGTAGCCATAGAGATGTTGGAGGACTGAGGAAGCCGGATAGAGAGGGACAGGAGGGGAGAAGGAGAGGCTGAAGGGAATTTCCAGGGTTTTCAGGTTGGGAAAATGTGGAGAGTAGGGTCAGCTGATCGCCCCTCCACTGTTCCTTAGATTTATCAGGCTTTTAATCTCAATTTCTGACTCCCGAGTTTTCATTAATACTAGCACAATTAGGTAAACGTTATATCTACTGTCCAATGAGTGGCATTAGTAAACCATGCCAAGGCAGTGAACCCACCACCTCTCTGCTGCCATCGCTATTGCCTGCTTTGTCTCCCTCCCCGTAAGCCCTCCGTGGGAGTCCGAGTTTTTCCATTGAAGTCTTTCAACAGCAGCCTCCAGGGGCTGTCCACTCCAGCCCCAAATGCCTCTGGGGTTAGCTGCCCACCGCCAGCCTGTGCCCTCACTTCCCACCATGAAGGCTTTCCCTGGATCCCTTCCCGGGGGTTAACCTTGGCCAGCTTGGCTGCCTTGACACCCGCTCACACCCTCTGGGGTTTTTGCTGCTGTTGCCGCTGCAGAACACGCTCAGGCCCTGGCTACACAGCTACACGAAAGCCGCTGTGGGTGCCCTCAGCCAGGCGAGCCCGCTGTAGGGGGCTACCCACCCCCTTCACAGCTTTGCCGGCACTATAGTTTCTGCTGTGGACAAACTCAAAAGTCGTCAGATCTGGTGAGATACCTGGGAATTCTTAAAAGGCGAGTTAGGCTTTTTTTTGCTATTAGAAAAAAAAAAGAGGGGAAAATATTTCCCATGTTAAGCATCAGAAATACCACAATGCAGGGAGTTAGGACCCTGTTTAGTGTTACTATGGATGGCTTCCAAGTGGAAAAAATAAATGAGGGGATAAAACCACTTAGCTGAGATTGACATAATACCAATTTTAATTACTATTAGTTTGGTAATTCATATTATATCCTTAAAAATGGTTTGATAACTGTGCCAAATATGAAAATTTGACTGATAAGATATAAACCTTAGAAAGACTTACTATTGGTAAAATGCACGCTTTAGAAAGACTTACTATTGATAAGATATAAACCTTAGAAAGATCTATTAATGAAAACAAGAAAAATATTCAGGCACAGACAGGGGAATTTAGAGCAGAACCTACTGCACCGTTGAATTTTGAAATTGAAGAGGAGCAGCCCAAAGCTATTAAAAAGCCAACTTTAGTTTATCCAGTTACCAAACAAGAATGACCACCAGATGAGAGGCATCCCCAAGGCTATGCAGAAGTTGACTGGAATCCTGTAGAAGTTTTGGATTTGAAGATATTTAAAGTGGCAGTTGTTTTGTATAGTATGCACTCACCCTATGTGAACCAGATGTTAAATTCATGGGCAACTTGGAACAGAATTATTCCACAAGACTGGAAAAACTTAGCTACAGCAATATTGGAAGTTGGCCTCAGTTACAGTGGAGAACATGATGGAAAGAGGAAGCTGGGGCCATAGAACAACGAGGTAGGACTAGAGGTATGGAAATTTCCCAAGACCAGCTTCTTGGTGAAGACCAGTATGCTAATTTGCAAAGACAGTTCAGATTTGATGACCACACCCTGGCTCTATGTCATATAGCAGCTTTGAATGCTTAGGACAGGGTTGAAGAATCAGGAAAGAGGACTGAATCAGCTCAAACAAAGCCTTCACTGATTTTTCACAAATACTGACTTCAAATGTAAATAAAGATGTGGTCATCCCTAGACAACAGGAAATAATTTTAAGAACATTATGCCAACATTCCCAAGAGGTGGGGTGGGTAGTTTTTGGTTATTTGATGGATGTTTGTCATCGCTTGTGGGGGTTGGTTACAAGATGTTACTGGTCATGGTCAGGGAGGAAACTAACCAAAGGAAATTAGATTCAGGGATCTCATTCTGAAAAGAAAAAAGGGGAGATTTAGAAATGATCAGATAAAAGGGTAGATTATTGAGTCTACTTTCAAACTAAAAAAGCAACTACTAGTCTCAAATATTTTACATTAGTATGGATTTTTGTGTATTAATACAAATTCAAGGTTACTTTTATTATGTTGTATATATTTTTATTTCTTGTTTAATGTATTCGTGTTTAATGTACCTATGCAGCTCATTTAAAAATGTAATGCAAAGTTCTAGTCCCTGAAAGCTATTTAGGATAATAAAGAAGTACAGGTTAGTAGTTAGTCTTCTTCTTCTTCTTCTTCTTCTTCTTCTTCTTCTTCTTCTTCTTCTTCTTCTTCTTCTTCTCCTCCTCCTCCTCCTCCTCCTCCTCCTCCTCCTCCTCCTCCTCCTCCCCCTTCTCCTTCTCCTTCTCCTTCTCCTTCTCCTTCTTCTCCTTCTTCTTCTTTTGGTTTTTCGAGACAGGGTTTCTCTGTGTAGCTTTGTGCCTTTTCTGGAACTTGCTCTGAAGCCCAGGATGGCCTTGAACTCACAGAGATCCACCTGACTCTGCCTCCTGAGTGCTGGGATTAAAGGTGTGCACCACCACGCCTGGCTAGTAGTTAGTCTTCTATAACAATCAAACTTATAGTCATGTTAGATATGTTTTCAAAGTCAAATAGACATATTTTAAGTTGTCTTCAAACACTTCAGAGAACTATAGACTATGACATTTAGAATGTTTCGGGGGTTGGGGATTTAGCTCAGTGGTAGAGTGCTTGCCTAGCAAGCGCAAGGCCCTGGGTTTGGTCCTCAGCTCTGAAAAAAAAATGTTTCAATAACATAAGGCTTCTCATGATAATGAGACACGTCTGCTCCTGGCAGCACCAATTTACTTCAAAAGAGGATGAAGGGCATCAAAGAACCTCCATAAGGCATCTGCTTTTATTGTGGCAAGGTTAGCCACTGGGCAAAGAAACTGTCCTTGCCTTGACTGCTGGCAGAATATCATCCAAATTGGATAAGCAGGACATTAAAGAAGACAACTGCTGAACTTTGCCAAGACAAGGTAGGGTAATCCTTCAAATTTCCTGCTTCACAGAAAAGCCTGTCAGATATTCTAGGCCTGTAGGCTGAAGATGGATGCCCCATTGTTGCAGACAAACCTTGGGTGACTGTCCATACAGCTGGATATCTCTGTCATTTTAGTTTTGGAAGTTGCTTGCTCTGCACTTCCTGTTTAATCAGGTAATATTATATCCTTCTCAGAGCTCCGATGGGGTTGAAGATTAGATAGTTATAGTTACAGTTTTCCTTAGTTTTGATAAAAGTAAATCAGGTACAAAACTTTGGACTCATCAAGATAAGATAGATAATGGAGTATTTTCTTTGAATTTGCCACATACAGATAGACTGGACATTGTAGATGTAATTCTTACTTGATAATTGTTCTTATTGTACATAGTTTTACTATGTTAGAGTTAAAACTCCTCTTTTTTGTTAAGATCAAAAGGGGGGAAATGTTGTGGGAGAATTGTTCACACTGCCAATCCTCTGTGCCAATAAAGCCACCTTGAATCAAAGACAAAGTCAGCGGTTGACTGACTGGTATTGGACATAGAGATGTTGGAGGGTTGAGGAAGTTGAATAGAGAGGGACAGGAAGAGAGAAGGAAGGGCTGAAGGGAGCTTTCAGATTGGGAAAATGTGGGCAGTAGGGTCAGCTAATTGCCCCTCTGCTATTCCTTGGATTTATCAGGTTTCTATCTCAATTTCTGACTCCTGAGTTGTTATTAATACTAGCACAATTTAGGTAAATGTTAGAACCATTTAATATAATTCCATGACATTCTAGTCTATATGTTTGTGTGTCTATGTGATGGCTAATCTACATTGTCAACTTGATGGGACTTAGAGTTATCATGAAAACAAACCTCTGGGAATTCGTGTAAGGATGTTCTTCTAGATTAGGTTAGTTGAGGTAGGATAATCCACAGTCTGTGTGGGTGGCACAGTTTTATGGGCTGGCGTCTTGGATTGAATAACAAGCAGGAAGAAAGCCAAGCAGCGACATTCATCTCTCTACTCCCCGAGTGTGGTTAAAATGTCGCCAAGTTGCTTCAAGGTCCTGCCACCAGCCACGACTTCCTTGCTGTGATGGACTGTATCATCAAGCCACAGTAAACTCTCCTCTTCCCTTAAGCAGATCTTGTCAGGTGTTCTGTCACAGCAGCAAGACAACTAACTTATACAATATGTAGACATAGCATACGTATCTATCATCTCTTTGTTTAATCCATTATAAATGTCTGTGATAATCAATGTGTACGTTTTTACTATTTCTGTGAGATTTACAGGGTGTAAATAAATAAAAAAAAAGACTGTTGAGATGGCTTCCCAGGCTGATTTCTTCAATTGTCTTTTTTTTTATATGTTGTATCCCAGGCTGGCCTCCAACTCATTATGCCATTGAGGATGAATTTGAACTTCTGCTTCTCCTGTCTCCACCAGCGGAGTGCTGGTATTATGGGATTATTACTGCCAGTTTAAGTGATGCTAAGGACTGAATCCAGGGCTTTGTGCATGCTAGGCTGGCTAGGAATAAACTTTGAAGACAGAAATGATTGAATTGGTATTCTCACTCTGCCATTTCCCACCTGTCTTATTTTGAGCGGTAACTGTGACTTACTCCATTGTCAGGTGGGCAACTACAACTACCTTGAAGAATGTTGTATGGATTAAGTAGGAGGATGCATGGGAAGCTTAGCCCACAACCTGGCCCACGGCAAGTACACCGAGTACCTCATGTACCTTTGCACATTCTCAGAGAGGCCTCACCTCTGATGCTAAAATGGCAAGCAGACCCAGATCCCTAGGTACAGGTATACTCTGACGGTTGCTTTACATTCTCATTTCCTGTCCTAGCTACTCTGACCTCCGGCTGGGGCCACTCCTATGAGTGCAGCTTAGAAGTGTGGCTGATTTAATCCCTTGTTGTGTGACACTATTCCTGGGAAGACATGAACAAATGTCTACTCACCCCGGAGAAGGAACCCATAACAGACCAAAGTATGGATACCATCAAGTCCAATGAGTTTTATTCGAGTTCCTTACAGGAATGTGGGTGAGGGGTTACCCACGGAAGCAGAAATGACTCAAAGACAGCTGCAGCACTAAAGCCTACCCCAGCATGGGTGACAGCTCACAAGTTGGGGACCTGGAGCACACACACAGCCTGCACACAGCTTAACAGGCTGGAGAGTGTCCTTTCCAGGTGGTTCAGTAGTCAGAGCATCTTTCAGTCAGTCTCTGCTTCTTCTAGGTGGCTGGGGTTGTCTGAGAGTGACTCTTAACAGTTCTTACTGCTTATGC
Source organism: Peromyscus californicus insignis (assembly GCF_007827085.1). Classification (NCBI taxonomy): domain Eukaryota; kingdom Metazoa; phylum Chordata; class Mammalia; order Rodentia; family Cricetidae; genus Peromyscus; species Peromyscus californicus. The sequence continues at coordinate 106,676,421 of NW_026294573.1, forward strand.
ACGCTTGGGGAGGGAGTGAATCTAGTCAGTTTCATGGACTTTCTGAAGCTTTTTGAGTTGTTTACTGTCTTAAGGAGCTTCCCTGCAGGATGGAATGTTTCACTTCCCTGTAAACATCCTATCTTAAAACATCTTGTTGTTGGCCGGGCAGTGGTGGCGCACGCCTTTAATCCCAGCACTCGGGAGGCAGAGCCAGGCGGATCTCTGTGAGTTCGAGGCCAGCCTGGGCTACCAAGTGAGTTCCAGGAGAGGCGCAAAGCTTCACAGAGAAACCCTGTCTCGAAAAACCAAAAAAAAAAAAAAAAAAAAAAAACATCTTGTTGCGCTCCCCTCCCTCCGTTATAGCCCATGTTTTAAGATGTTAAAGCCAAGATGGAAGGCTTTCACCCCAGGAAACTGCTACACAACATCCTTGTGGGGCAGGCCCTGACCCGTGCATGGGGGCAGCACAGCACCACCCACCCTGCCCCCTTTCTTTGCAGGTGCATTGCTCAGAGAAGTTTTCTAAAAAGGAGGGGATGGGGATGCAGTGAGCAGTGGACCATAGCGGGGGGGGGGGGGGGGGGGGGGTTTGGGGGGGCTGCCAGTGTTGACTTTCCTGCTTCCCAGAGACAACCCCTCGCCTCACATTCTCCCCATACTCTTGCCTTCCTGAGTTTTACTCCAAATCCATCACTAGCTGTGACATTTTGTTTAAGGCTCTGCTTCTGAGGTAACATGGGTGAAAACAGGAGGCATTGGACTCTGACTTCAGCAAATAACATATCTCCCCCTTTCTCAGAAAAGCATTAAAGAATTTATGACTATTAAGTAAATAGTACCAAGACCTGCTGTCTTTTTCCAGAAGACAGATATTTTAATAAGCGAAGAGAAAAAAAAATGAGAATTTCAAAAGCTTATTTCTCCCCTTTGAGAGCACAGCTTAAGAGATTGGCTTTCAGCCTGGTGGTGGTGGTGCACACCTTTAATCCCAGAACTCGGGAGGCAGAGCCAGGCGGATCTCTGTGAGTTCGAGGACAGCCTGGGTTACCAAGTGAGTTCCAGGAGAGGCGCAAAGCTACACAGAGAAACCCTGTCTCGAAAAACCAAAAAAAAAAAAAAAAAAAAAAAAAAAAAGATTGGCTTTCGTTTTCACTCAGGTAACCTCAGTTCCATCTCCTCCTTTCATTTCCCAAGTGACGGGCTGGACTGAGCTATAATTTCCTTCTCTTTACCCTTCCATCAACGATGCCCTCGTAAAGGACAAATAACATCTGTAGAGCTTGGCATCTGCCAATGGGTCTTACATTCCAGAGATGTGGATCCAGGGTCCCCATATTTCAGGCCATGTCTATTTCCCAGGGCATTTTTGTCTATTTTTGCTCACTGTGCTGCATGTAAACCAGGAGTTCGTCCCCAGAAAACTTGTTAAAAATGCATATTTGGGGTCCAGGCCAGATCCGGTCAGTCAGAAACAGGATGCGGCCCCGTGACCTGCGATCTAACAAGCTGTCAGGTGACTTCGGTGTGTGCTAAAGCTTGAGAACTGCTCACCTAAGTCAACCAGGCGCAGCGGCTGCTGTCTGGAATCCTCCTAGCCCCTAATGCTTCAGGAGTTTCCTGCTCGTCCCTCAACAGGCAATTTGGTCACCACCTCTTCCACTGAGACTTCGCTGCCTTCATTAGACAGCGTTTACTTCTCCTGGGTGAACCTTTCCTACCCATCTCTTCCATGGTGAAGTGTAATACGCTGTTTCAGAATGACTCCAATTTACTTGTCTATCTCTCTGTCTAGGCTGTGAAATACTCTTGGGTGAATAGAGACTGTCTAAAAGGTTTTAACCCCCATCTTTCTATAACACACACACACACACACACACACACACACACACACACACACACACACACACACACTTTTTTTTTTTAATAAGGAAGAAGACCACAGAACCAAATAAGAACCATCATCCAAAGTTTAGTGGGCATTTCCACTAACTGGAGTCTCTAGCTGCCCTTTCTTGTCCTTTATGTTGAAGGCAAAGATCTATCCTTAAGTAGGTCCTCAAAAAAGAGGCCTGACTCTTATCAGAAAACAGTTTCTGTAATTACAGTTATGAGATTCCCTGTTGGCTCAGTTACATTCTTCCCCCCTCTCTCTCTGCTGAGGATTGAACTCAGTACTTGTACATGACCCAGACCCTCCATCTTTTTTTGTTTAATGTAGGTTTTAGTGCACAACAACCTCAAACTCATGATTCTCTTGCCTCTGCCCTTTAGTGCTGAGATTATTATTCATTGAAGTGAAGTTGGAGTTTATTAATGAAAGGTTTTAATATAGACTTAAGCACAAACACCAAGAAAGGTGAAAAGAGATGCTTCAGAGCAGGATCCTGGAGTGGGTGTGGCTTCTCAAGGGACATCCACCAACCCAGCATTGTCTCTCCTTTTAAAAATGGATTGATTGAAGTTGTGGTCAATTATCTTTTCCTTTCATTTTGAGAGATGTAGACTGCATGAAACTTCAGCTTTTCATTAGCAATTAATTATATTGCTGGGATTAAGTTGCTGACCAGCAGTTTAAGGGAGGAACATTTATTTTGGTTTACAGTCCTAGGGGACACAGTCCATCATGGCAGGGAGGGTATGAGAGCAGGAGCAGGAGATGGCTGGTCCCAAGGTATCCACAGTCAGTGTGCTGCTTAGTTTTTGTTGACTAGATACACACTAGAGTCACCTTGGGGGAGGGAATCTCACCTGAGAAATGGTTTCCATCAGATTGGTATGTGGGCATGTTTGTAGGATAATTTTTAAATTGCTAATCATGTAGGAGGGCCTGGCCCCCTGTGGGTGGTGCCATCCATAGGAGGGTGATCTGCTGGGTTGTATTAGAAAAGTAGCTGAGCAAGCCAGTGAGCAGTGTTCCACCATGATCTCTGGTTCAGGTCCCGCCTCCAGGTTCCTGCCTTGAGTTCCTGTCCTGACTTCCCTCAGTGATGGAGTGTTACCTGGAGGTGTAAGGTGAAATAAACCCTTTCTTCTCCAAGTTGGCATTTCATCATAGCAGTACAAAGCAGACAAAAACATAGCAGTCAGGAAACAGAGCGACAGATGCTCTGCTCAGCTTCACTTACTTTTATTATTACTTTTCAGAGTGTGTACATGTGCCAGTGTGGGTGTGAGAGAGTGTGTGTTTGTAGTGTATGTGTTAGAGGTGTTTACTTGTTAATGTATGTGTGTGCATGTGAGAGTGTGAATGGGAGTGTGTGTATGTATGTGTGTGTTGTGTATACTTACTGGTGCAGGTATGCACAGTGTTAGTGTGTGTGTGTGTGTGTGTGTGTGTGTGTGTGTGTGTGTGCGTGTTTGAAGGCCAAAAGTCAGCTTCATGTGTCTTTCCTAGATAACTTTCTACCTTTCTTTTTTGAGACAAATTATCTCACTGAACCTGGAGCTATAAATTCAGCAAGGGTGAGCTGCAGGGGTCTGTCTGTTTCTGCCCACTCCAGTGCTGGGCTTAGGCACACACTTTGCCTGACTTTTTATGTCTTCTCGGGGTCTGAGCTCAAGTGCTCACATTTGTGCAGCAGACACTTTATGAAATGTTTTCTTTTTATTCAGCCCAGGACCTCATAGTGGTCTTCCCACTTCTAGGTGGGCCTTACTTACCTCAGTTAACCTAACCTAGACAGTACCTCATAGTAACGGCTAGAGATTTGTTTCCATGGTGATTCTAAATCCCTTCATGTTGACAGTCAAGAGTAACTAACCATCATGGCCCCTTAAAGGAAACTTGACATTATCTGTTGAGGACCAGTTGTTTATATAGATTCTGGGATGGACCCATCTGATTTTACTCTGAGTCAAGCTTAGATTAGAGAAGTCTCTTCCATGAACTCAGAAAGGAGGCTTCAGGAGAGCCAGGGATGGGGAGAGAGAACACTGCTTTTGATTTTCTCTAATAATGTCTCTATTATGGTTGGGGATGAAATGTCCCCTACAGACTCACATGTTGCAGGCATGGTCCCAGTGTTTAGAGGTAGACGCCTCTGGGAAGTGGTTGGGTTACAGTATCTCCAGCTGCATCGGGGGATCATCCCCATTAACAAATGTGTCATTTATTGTGATATTGGGTGGTGGTGGAAACTTTAAGAAGTGGGTCTAGTGGGGGAAGTAGGCCTCTGGAGCTGTGCTCTAGAGGATGGTTGTGTTCTTTGCCTTTCTCTCTCTCTGTCTCGTCTCTGTCTCGGTCTCTCTGCTTTCTGGCCATCACAAAGTGAGCAGCTTTGCTGTGCTGTGGACTGTCTGCCATGATGGTCTACTTCACTCCAGTCACTGGGACCAGGTGACTAAGGACAGGAGCCTCTGAAACTGTGAGCCTAGACAAACATTTTCCTCCTTAAGTTGATTTCCCTCAGGTATTTTGGTCATAGCAACGACAAGCTAACTAACACAATCTCCACAGCTGGAAAGAGGTTGCATCGTGGCTTTCAGTATTTATAGCCTGGAAAGAGGCTGCTTGTGTCCATTGGCAAGGGGGAGAAGTTGTAAACATGCCACTTTCGGTTCATGGTTCAGGCTCCATTATATTTCCCTTATGTAGCTGTTGTGGCCACGTCACGAGATCCCCAAGCAAGACCACCACAGAACTGATATCCGATGCAAAACACACAGGGGTTTATTGATAACAAGCAAGCTCGGGCTTGGTTCGAGTCCAACACAGCGGGTGGAGGAGGACAGCCCTGAGCTCTCAGAATGAGGGGTTTTTAAAGGGAAAAACCGCAAACAGGGTGGTACAAGCCTTGGCGTCAAATGATTGGGTGAGGGTGTGTAACCTTTGAATTTACTACTTGGGGGTTACAGTTATCATTTTTGGGAGCAGGCCTGGACAAGTCCCAGGCTTTGTCCTTGAGCTGCCATGGGGGCTGCCTGGCTAACATGTACTGACTGTGGGGGCTGACTCAGTGGCCCAGGCTCTGTCCTTGAGCTGCCATGGAGACTATCTGGCCTCACACGTTCACATTGACCCATGCACATAGCTCTAAGTTGGTGAGGGGTCCCAGACAGTAAACAATTGACTGAACCTTGAGCAGTCAGAGTACGTGCAGAAAGGGAGCTACTGCAAGGACTATGTCTTTTGTTCACGGCCCTCCCAGAAACTGCTTGCTTAAGTCTCAGGAAACTGAAATTGAGGCCTGATCTCTGAGAGAAGACGGAGCAGCCTGTTATGGCATCTGCTTGGTCCTTTCATAGCTACTACAGGTGGCTAAGACAAAAGTATATAATACATCCTAAATAAACTGTGACTGAACTTTTGTAATTGCATATTCTAGCATTTGTGTGCAATATACTACAGTAATATTTACCTTTCCATCTGTGATTTAGGTGGACCCTAGACTTTCTTGGAAAATCTTAAATTGAAAATAAGCAAGAAGCCTGCAGATACATTGCAGTTTTCTCTCTAGATTGGAGCTTTTTTATAAACTGTGCGAGGAAGCCCCAGATGGCAAAGTTACAACTTTGTAGCTCTGAGGCTTGAGGAGCAATGATCAACCACAGTAGTGGGCTATCTTGCAGCCCAGATTGATGCTTTTATTGTGGTCAGATGAACTTCTCACTTGTCCTGCCTCTTTGTTAATTGAGACAAAAATCACTATAATTACACCTATTGAACAATAAATCTTTGGCCAATATCCTTTGGATATAATTTGAGTAACTGAACATCCTCTTTTGAGTGTCACTTTAAGGACTGAATAGGAAGGAAATAGATGGCTCTGACAAATCCAGGGCATCTCTGAATGATCGTGAATTGTATCATAATGGACTGTGATGAGAGGCCAGAACTTGGGGGAATGCTTTATATTCAGGGGAGCTCATCTGGGTCCTGCCAGTTAGGAATTATGGGACACTGATTTTCCTCAGTAAAACTCTTAATTTATTCCCATAATAGTCCGATTAAGGGTGTCTGTAGAGTGATGCGATTACCAGCTCAGCTTCTTCAGGCTGATGTTAGAGATCCCATGAGCCACATATTCTGTCTCTGTGCTGTGCTGTCTGGGACCTTGGAAGTGCACTGGGAGTGGGAATGGATGCCCCTCTGGTGTAAGGTACCTGGGACTAATAGAGAAGCTTGCCTTTTGTCAGGCATAATCAGGAAGATGAAAGTTTCCTCCGTGTCACAGTTTCCGCTTCGACTTCCAGTATTCTGCAATTAGAGGCCTGGACAGAGGATGGGGACATGAATAATGGTGTCGCCCAGCAGTAGCACAACACTGTGTTCATCACTGCTGAAGGGCAAATACTAACACTCAAAATGATCCCAGGAGAGGGAAGGGAAAGGAAGGGCAGGGCAGGGGAGGAGAAGGGGGAGGGAAGGGGAAGGAGGGGAAATGATGATTTAACACTCAGCTGGGATGGGGATCTCCATGGATGGGGAGTCCACATTTTCTGGACTTTAACAAATATACTGACACTTCTAATTGGACAATTAAGGGAACTGATTAATCACAGTATTGCTGTAGATATTTTCTAGGCAGGCATTTTATTTCATTTACATGTGCTCCCTGTCCTTCAAGGGAAGTTTATAGGACAAATATTGAACAGAAGCCAAACTCAGATGTGCCACCACAGCAATCTGCTTTTCCTTTATTCCGTGGACTTTGTATTGTCCTCTACCGGTAACATGATTACATCAGAGCATTGGTTTATGGTTTGAAGGATGGAAGCTGTGGATATGATATTTTGTGTTTCTTAATCAGTACAGAGTATTCTGAAGCATACTGGAAACCTCTAGATCAGCTCAGGATAAATACAAAGACTTCACAGCAGAAAAGATAAGGACAGTAAGCAAAGAGTCTAGTCAGGGGAAGGGAAAGGAAGGCAGGTTCAGTACCAAAGGGTGGGGGGTGGGAGTGTAAGACAGGGAAACCAAGGCAGATGTCATGGATCAACACTTCAGGGCAGGTGATGGGGGAAGAGGTAGGAAGGACAACTGTGACTAGGGATTCTACCAGATGTTCACAAACAGATCCCAAGTCTATGGGCGTAGTAACTACTTTTGTGTAGCTGAGATCTAATACCTATCAGAGAGTGTAAAGGAGGAAGATTTATTTCAGTTTATGTTTTCAGAGGGTTCAGTTCATCATGGTGGAAAAGTGTGGTAGAGAATAAAAGTCCACACCATGGCAGTCTAGAACCAGAGAAAATAGGAGATATAGGATAATATACGGCATCCCAGGACATATTCTCAGTGTCCCAATTAGACCTCACCTCTGACCTTCTCACCTCTTCCCAATAATACCATCAAATTAGGAATATATTGAGGGGTTAATTATTCATTACGTCAGAACCTTTATGAATGAGCTTTCTCTGGAAACACCATCACAGTCACACACCCAGGAGCTCACTTTACCTCTCATCTAAGCATTTTTCACTCTAGTTAAGTGGGTTGTCAAGGTTTACCAACATGGTAAGCAACAGGATCCGGTCCAGGCACAACCTTCTTAAAATGTGAGGCTGCTGCTGTTATCTGTGCCCCTGCCACACTGGGCCTGGGCTGAACCTTGAAATAAAGCCACACTGAGCTAGCCTGCACATGCTGTTTCTCAGGCATCCCTTGATAGAACCTTGTTGGTAGAGAATTACAACTGAGAGGGAAACAAATTCCCCCTGGCAAGAAACTTGGCTTAGAGATGCTCATTTGGGGGAAGCTCTTTTTTTTCCTTTTCTTTCTTCTTTTTTTTTTCTGAATAAACCCACTGCTATAAAATCAATGATTGTGAGTATTAGAAAGGACCAAGTAAATAAATAAAGCTCTATATATTTAGTGCAAGCAGCAATGCCCTAGAGGGTCTTCAGGGGAAGAAGAGAGTGAAAGAAGGGTCATAATTTCCTGCATAAAGAGAGTTAACTGTTTCACTAGTTCAGATGGAAGTGTATCTTTATTTAAACGTAGATGTCACCAAACTCTTGTCAAGGGTGTCCCTTGTATTGGGCCCACGAAGCATCAAAAACACTAAGGACAAATAGTAGCACTGGTTCCATTCTCTGAATATAACCAGTGAAAAATAAACATGCCTCTTGACGTGAGGGAACTGTCCTCTGATTTGTAATAGTCCATCGTGTTCTGCTGCTGGACTTGGAGAATTCATAAAACATCGACCTTGAGAGATCCCCAACAGTGGTGAAGAGAAAATAAAAAGAAATGAGACTACTTCATAATTTTGTCCAAGAGCAGAAAAAAAAAAATAAAACTAACCACAAAGATAACACTACCTACTGTCTTGGCTAATCTAATGATATCACAGCATTGGCCTGCTCACTCTTCTTGATTTATAGACAAGATTTATTCAGATACCCAGGCTAGAACTGCCTCGGATCCCAGATAGCATCTAATTAATGGCAAAGCCCTGCTTCCTTTAACCCTCCGCAAGTCACCCAGTCCAAATTATACAATTAATAATTTCTTCTCCCTTCTTACTGAAATGCTCTGTGGTTTCCTGTGATGCTCATTTTCAGTTACGGTCATGAACACTACACACAGCTGGCTCATTGGTAAGGGTGTTGCTGATGGAGAGGACATTAGTTTTATCTATACATTGGTTTCTCAGTAGCTAATCTTCCCAACCAATCTTTCTTGCAAAGAGAGCCATAGTGTTGTGGTCAGGTCTTAGTCTTCAGGAAGCCTGGGCTCTCTCCTAACCTTGGAGAACTTGTGATTTTTTTTTAAATTTATAAATGTTAGATCTAGGTGGGCATGAGAACCAGTTCTGTTCAATGATATCTGAACATAAATTGACTGTAGTCTGTTTAGCCAGAAGTATGTATTTGAATGACTATATTCATATTTAGTTGTGGGAAAGCCCCCACTTTTTGTAATTTTAAACCTTTCACTTCCAGCAGATAAGAAAGGCAGATAAGAAAACCTGAGAAGCTCTTTGTACACCCCTACCACTCGCTTACTTCATTAGGCCCACATCAGGATATTAAAACATAATATATTTTTGGTTGTGGGCCGGGCGGTGGTGGCGCACGCCTTTAATCCCAGGACTCGGGAGGCAGAGCCAGGCGGATCTCTGTGAGTTCGAGGCCAGCCTGGGCTACCAAGTGAGTTCCAGGAAAGGCGCAAAGCTACACAGAGAAACCCTGTCTCGAAAAACCAAAAAAAAAAAAAAAAACAAAACAACATAATATAGTATTTAAGGTCCAGATCCATATTACTTAATGTATTATATAATTTTTCAAGGATTATTTTTAATGTGTTATTTTCATTGAGCATATTCAAAGCAATGTCTTTCTTTTTCCTTTTTTCCCTTCTTTCCTTTTTCTTCTCCTCCTCTCCCTTTCCCATCCCCTCCTCCTGTTCAGTAGTTTGACACCATTCTTGAAGTTTTGTTCCTTTTTTCTTTCATATGAACTGTAATTTGGGTTCACAGTGTTCTTTCCCTAAAGCTCTGTGGCTTTGTTGGATGTTGCTTTGTTGCTTTCTTTACCCCCTAGAAACTGCAGAGTTCTCAGTTCAGTGAGGAGATGGGCAGATGGACAGGAAGACTGTCCCGTGCAGCTTACCCTAACTTCATATTCCTCTTCATTGGTTCGTTCTACAATGCCAACAAATGACCAAGATTGCTCAAAGGCGTTTTCTTCCTACCTCTTAACATTAAGAGCCAAAGAGGTGCCTGAAAAGAAGTTACTACCAGCTCACCTTTGCACTGTAGCCAAAGAACTTCCTCTCTCTAAGAAGTTTTACTTAGGCCAATAGATTCTGCAACAATGGACAGGAGGGCAGAAAGCCAATGGCTGTACAAGACCACAGGGGAAGCATCCGTCACATTGTGTTGTTAAACCCTGGGCCACGTTAGGACAGGACCGCTAAAAGCAGCAAAGCAGATCGTACTGTGTCAAATGGCTCTGCATGGCTGCTTAAACATAGGCACTCACATTATCTTCAGGGACAATTGGAATCCGACACAAAAGTACAGAAATATGTACAGGAATTTTCAGCCCATGAGGAAAGGAGACCTCAGGAGGAACCAGGAGAAACTTGGCTGTTTTGCATAGCTCATTTTTGAGAAAGTCATATTTAGCACAAGAGTAATTATAGCATAAGTAACAGTTCCTTCCCACGGCCCCCCAGCTTTAAAAATACTCTTGTCAGCCTTCAGTAACACAATAATCATTTCTTTAGAGAGCTGGGAGGTGTAATGTAGCCCCAGACACTGACATGAATTTTAATCTCGACTAACTTCCCATTTTGAGGGTGACATATTTGAAGACGGCCGTGACAGCAGCTCTGATAATGCTAGACATGGGGGCTGTGACATACTGGGCCGTAAGAATGTCACCAGTCAACGGCCTGTATGGAATGGCGCTAGCCAACAGGCACCACAGAACCTCGCTTACAAAAACGGTACAAGTGGGAAGGCCTATCAGTGTTTGATGCAAGTGCCACAGTGAGGGCAGTTGCCGGTACTGAAGCCACCACTAGAGAGTGATCGGTGTTGGAGTCTTCCTCACAGCTTAGTCTGCTTGTCTTCCACAAGCCCCCCAACCAGTTCAGATCCGAGAACCATCATGGATTAGAAGCTGTGGCTGCCACCACCTTTGAAGTAAACCTCCGTGCCACACACAAAGCAACCAGAGGGCCAGTAACCTTGGTTGATGTATTTGTCCACGATGGGGCAAATGGGCTTGGAAGGAGCGGCTTCAGACTTATCCCAGACAGTCACTGCCTCCTGCCCTTCATCCGGATCCACGTTTACATTGATATTTGTGCCCATCTCAGATGCCCCGTGAAGATAAGACACAGCACCAATGCCACAGCTGTAGTTATCCACTCAAATGTGTTTCTTGGTGTGCCGTGTGAGGCCACATAGGCTCCTTCACGTCATTATGTCTGTAAAACCTTTTCCCACACAGAATGAGCTCAGGGCTGTGGCACAGGGATAGGGAGTGCAGTTTTGCCATCACGCCTCAAAGGCTTGCTCTCATCAGTAGGTTATGGGGAAGTTTGCCGGACAAGCCGCAGCGTGATGATCCTGGTGACCAGAGGGGTTTACCTGACTTCTGGCAGCTTGGTTGGCCTTTGCCATCTCTGCCAGTCTCTTCTTTGAAGTCTGTTCTGGGGGCAGGGGGCAGGGGGGCAGGGCGGGAAACCTACCTCTCTGGAGGTCTCTTTAGCTCCTCAAGGTTGATCAAGACTGTTCGTTTTTCAACCACAGCCTAGAAAGAGCCAGTGGCAGAGTGCACAGAAACAGGATTCCTCTTTTCAGTGCCACCGAGAGACAATTCTGACTCTTTCCAGTCCCAGTAGTCTTTCAAACGATTTTTTTTATTAAAGGGACTTTTTTTTTTTTTAACAAGATGTAAGCTCAATTTCTTCTTCAATTTTCCTTTTTATCTGGAGGCAAAGAGGCAGATGTTAAGTACGGAGAAGACTGCACTTCTCACTGGTCTGAAGATGGTACCCCACAGAGGAAGCTTGCGAAGGCACAGCCGTAATGCTGAAGCACCATGATAGAAAGGACATTTGTCCTAACTGTACAGGAATGAAAACAATTGGTCAAGGTCACAAACCATTAGGAACCTCATCTGCTTTATGAAAGATGAGTGCATGAATAGGGAAAAATAATTCCAGAATAATACCAAAAAGCCATTGAGAAACAAACCAAAAAAAAAAATCCTGCTTTTACCATCTCAGACTGCTTGGCATCCTCTGCCTCTTTGCCACGGTAGAGCAAAGCTACGGTTGCCCTGGCAATCCAATGGATTCCAGAAATAAGAGCTTCTAGTAGAAGTCACTGTTTGTCATGCAGAACTTGATGTAGTCCTGATCCCGCCATGGAGGAGTGTCATCAGCCGCTCTTGGGTGGAGTTGTCCATCTTCACACCAGGGAAATATTTCTGGCTGTTTTTGTTCATTTTTGACCCCATCCCACCCCGTTAGACTGAGCCTACCATTTTAAAGATGCTAGCTGGGACAGAGGCTTGCCTCAGGATTGCTTACTATACCAGAGCCCACAGCTGTACCACGTGCATTTGCTACATCACTGGCTTTAGGGAGAATGCCAAGACAGATGCAACAGCAAAGCCAGTGATGGGTGTCCACAGGTAGTCCACCAAAGGGCCAATAGTAGCCACAGCAGCAAGAGCACTTAGCAGCTGAAGGAGATAGCATTCTCTCAAGCAGTGTTTTCTAACTTAATAAGAGAATTGTTGAGCAGTCTTCAAGACGCAAACAGGACAAGGTGTCAAAGATGCTGTGCTAAATAATGTATATGGCAGAATAAAACGACATGGCCAAGCTGAGCCAGAGAGTCATTGCTGCACGGTGTGTATGGCTTCACTTTTGGAAGGCACAGAAGAGGGGGCTCTGCAGAGGACAACGGGGCATGACTTCATTCCAGAACTAACAGGAAAAATAACTGCAAAGCAGCGAGTCCTCCAGGGGCCAGTCCAGCATTGCACTCTGCCTGCCGGGCCATCCATCTCCTGCTCCTGCCTCCACAGGCCACGTGAGGTAGTGGGGCATGTGGCACTCGGCGTCCCCCTTGTCTTTCTGGTTTTTGACATCTCACTTGGGAAAGAAGTTTTATGTTAATCTGATATTTTTTTCTTAGAATGTATATTTTAAAAATAATCTTAATCTCAAAAAATATTTTAAAAGCTGTCTTGAAAATTCTGTCAGTTTGCTTCCTGAATAAATTATAGTCAGTTAAACTGTTGATGAAACTTCCTAGAAAAGATAATTTTTTTTCTAGTTCCCATGCTGCATAAGTAAAGTCTAGTTCTCACTAATGCTTGTCATTGTGAGCGTTATAAACGTCAGCCATTCTGTTGGGAAATAGTTCTGTCTCGTTGTGTTCCTGATGTATTTTCATGATGGTGGACCCTGCTCAGCATCTTCTCACAATCTCCTTGCCTATGGATATAAGTGGTCCATGATTTAGGGTGGTTCAGCAGAAAGAGTTTTCAGCTCTACCATGGTAGGAAAATGATATACATCCAGTAGATCCTGTGTTTGGATATTTGTATTTGATTTCCAAGAGTAGCCATAAGTGGTACAACACTTTCTTGACATGAGAGGCAGTGGCAATAAGACCCAGCTCCCAAAGAGCATCTCCAGCGCCTGTGTGAATAACTGGTGCCATTCTTAGGGCTGTGTCATTACGTCATGGTCAGTGGGGTGGGTCTTTCGAATGGATTTCAATATGGCATTGTCAATTTACAATAGGTGTTACCAGAACTTAACCTCACCATGAGCTGAGGGGCATCTGCGCTTTCTCTTGTGAAATACCCTTTTAACTCCATATATATACATATATATGTGTGTGTGTATGTGTATATGTATATTTGTCTTTCTTGCTATTGTTTAGCTAGGTAGTTTGTTCTGGGGATCCCTGTCTCTGTCTCTTGAGTGCAGATATTACAGGCAGCTTCAGTACTTACACAGTTTTCTCATGGGTTCTGGGGGTCTCATCTCCAGTCCTCTCCCTTGCCTGGTGAGCACTTTGTCCACCAAACCATCTCTCTATCCTTCATTCTTGTTTTAAGGGTTATTTTTATATTTGGATATAGTCTTTTAGTAGATAAATGCTTTATTTTAAAGATGGGAAACTGGAAATTATGACCAAATAGAAGTCTAATTTAAAAGACTTCCATCTGTGATATACATCCAAATAAAAGGTTTTGGTGCTATATAAAAAACTTGCTAGATGAAGACCATTACATATGTACCCCCATTTTTCATTGCTGGTGCTTTCTTTGCCTCTGTGAGCAAAGGATTATGGGCATTCTGATTTTCATGTTGTGATTTTTCAGTTTTGCTGAATGTTCTCATGGGTGGTAACACTATGTTGTAGATCTCTGTAATGTGCATATATACCACTATACACATGCCAAAACCTCTAGAACACCCGGCATGTTTACTATATGTGTAGAAGTTTTTTATTGCTGCTCTGACAAATTTAATACAACTTTGCTGCCTGTTCCAAGGTCTGCAGGAGTGAAGTTGACCGGGCTGCAGTTGAAGTGTGAGCAGGGCTGCAGTCCTTGTGGAAGTCTGAGAATCATCTCCCTGGGTTTCCCAGCTTCTGTGCTTCTTGGCCATGACTCCACTCCTCCATCGCCAGCAATGTCAGTCAGGCTAAGCCCTTCTCATGATGTCACATCTCTGGTTGCCTTCCTTCTGCCTCCTTCTTCACTTCTAAGGATCTTTGTGATTATGTTGGGTCCATCTGGGTAAGCGGGGATGTTCTCCTATGCTAACATGAGTTGATTAAACCAGTTACTTCTCTCTGCAATTCCCCTTCGCTGTATAATATACTCAGATTTCTAGGAAGTGAGATGTGGATGCCTTTGGGAGAATTGTTACTTTGCATGTGGAAGAGGATTTTGTGTGTCCTGTCCTATTACTTTCCACTTTATTCCTTTAAGTCAGGGTCTCTCACTGAATCTGAAGCTAGTTTGGTGGCCAAGAAGCTCCAGCAATCCACCTGTCTTGACTCTCAGTAAAGCTGAATTACAGGTGTGAGCAGACATGCCTGGCTTTTTATGTGGGTGCTAGGACCTGAACTAAGGCTCTCATGTTTGTGCAGCAAGTGCTTTTATTCACCAAAATATCTCCCCAGCCCCGGGGAATGGTATTTTGTCAACTATGGTGCATATCATTCATTCCTAACATGACTCTATTTAGCATTTTGACTAGTCCATGAAGTCTGGCCGTAGTTACATTAAGTAAGAAGACTTTTACAGTGTCTGAAGGGGGTTGATAATGGACCAGAGATGAGCTAGGCTAATTAACCTATTATGTATGTAGGAGCTTCAGGATTTAGAGATGTTATTGCCTGATATCACTCACTTGAAAAGTGTCAGGTCCTAGATATGAACTCAGGTCCTCTGACTTCATGGCTACACTTTTGACCAAGTCCTACCATCAAGGGATTAGAGAACTAAAATATGGGAGGCTGGCAGGACAATTAAATATATATATTTAAATATAATAGATAAATAAATATATAGAATATAAATATATACATCATAGCATGTCAATCATATTTAGAAATTTTATATATAATATAAAACATATATATCATAGCATAAAGAATGTCAGTCATATTTAGAAAGTTTATTGTGGGTGCGATTAAGATGGATCATGCAGTGTACAATGTACTGTGGTGGAGACAGGATGGAGAATTTTGGTAAATTCCTCAATTGTGATGCAAAGACATTTAGGGATTGTCAGCAAGCATCATGTGCCCTGAGGCAGTTGACATTGGTGGTGATGTGGAGATGCCAGAGGAACACTGTTCAGGATTGTAGGGGAGACAACCACTGTACAAACTCCTGCCATAACAAAGCGTGAGTGACACTGGCCAGCAAGGGACCCAACTAGTGGATGCTGAACTTGAGTGTTTATGATAAGACTTTATTGACTATCTGGATTGATGTGATCTGGGAATGGAGGTTTACAATGCAGTTTGGGGGACAGTGATAAGCAACATACCTGTGTTGCAGATAACAAAATGCACTGAAAACAACATATCCATGACTACAGACTTATGACCACTTACTAATGCATCCATATTATAGGTTTTATAAACAGACTTAAGTGCAATATATAAACTTGAAGACAAGTTTCAGCTGCAAACAAAGTTTGCTCACTAACAACCATTTGTCTACCTCCTCTTTGAATTTGACGTTCAGAGTTTTTTTACTTTGTAATTCCAAATAATCCCCTGGAGTTCTTGGTTCCTGTGTTACCCATGGTGGATGGTTCTGTGTGTTACTATGTGTAAATGGTTGATGGTTCTATGTGTTACAGCAGAATATCCTGAGCCTTTGAGGGCCAAGAAAGCCAGATGAAGCTTTGTCATTTTCACTTCTGAGTTGTTGAAGAGTCTCCTGGGCACAAGAGGGCCCTAGACCCATGTCCCAGATTCAAAGATAAGGGACTGTACTCTAAGGAACAGTGATTCATACTAGAAGGATGCAAATAGTTATGAAGAGACGAGTATATTAAGAGAAAACCATGCAATTAGTATTTTTAAGATTAAAGTTAAACAGAATAAATAAATCACAGAGTTCTTTTTTTCCCACAAAGGATCACTAAAAATAGACATTGGGAATTTATTTTTTTGCTATTTCCTCTCACCTTTCTGCTTTCATTTTACCCACTCTCTTATAAGTTAAAGTATAACATGTATCTTATGAAGTTTTTCTAAGTTCACATTTCTCTTATCTATTTCGTGGTTGGCTTTTATTATGATAAGATGCACGCTGCAGAGCACCTCCTCCAGCCGTGGAGAAGTGATTATAGTGCTTGTCTAGCGATGCTGAGCGGCCCCCTGCTCAGCACACTGACGTCCATTGTCTAGGCTCACTGAACTGAAGCAAATAGACCAACTTGTACTCAGCACACGGTTGACGTGTTAGCCCAACAGTGGTTAAGCTGTTGACTACAACTTCTGATTACTGGGAGACTGTCTGTGTCCAGGTTTCCTTCTGTCACCGGGATCAAAGCTATACTCTTTTTGCTGTGAAATTTCCCAGAGGCTCACAGGTGGTTTGTGTTTGCTCGCCTGAGTGCAGTGGGAAAGGGCAGGGCAGGTACTGTGTTCTCCCAGTGATTTCTCAGGTGGTTTTTAGATGCTCCACAAAAAACATTCCTCCTTCCATCAGTCAAAACCCAAAAAAGTCATTTGCAAATCGATTCATGCAAATTACTTCCTTTTGGTCCCCCCACTCTTTCACCAGACGTTTGCAGGGAGATGTATTAGGATTGCCACACGGGCCCGTGCGTGATTAATAAACATTTCTTATGCTCACATGATTTCTAATGATTTTGGTTTTTGTTGGCAAAAAAGAATGCCCTAAAAGTAGAGGTTTATGAAGTTTTAAAGCTAGCTTAATGACTTTTCACTTAATGTGTGCCAGGTTGGCAAATGTCAAGAGTACTATTGATAGCATATTGGAATGACCCCCCAGCTCTCCGCATTTGGGCAGGTCCATCTGGACATTAGATGGTTTCAGCATGTGGGCCATTGTGTAACCAGTAACCACTTGACAGATTCAGACTGTAAGCTAGCATTCACATCACTCAAAGGTGGGAGTTTTCATTGGTTCATTGCAGTTGGCTGGAAGTCTCAGAGCAGATGTTTTTCTTTGGCCTTGATGTATGTTGGGTAGGCGGAGCAGAATAAATCTGGCTTTCTATGTCAATCTTCGTAATCCTCAGTCCAGAAGAAAAAAGTGAAGTCCTTATGGAAAAATTGTAGAATCTCCACAGAATGCTCCTTTAAGCAACTGGAAACTAAGTATGTGATTCCAGCAGGTCATAAAGAAAAGGATGGTGGACTGACTCTCAGACAGGAAGAGCTGATGGGAGATTTTTGTCTTTGTTTCATTTTTATGAGTTATCAAAAGGCTCATTTGCATGCATGCTCAGGAACCTATCACTCACATGACATTATTTTCTGTGTCTGGTATCTCTTCATGCCCAAACCATATGGAATACTTGTAAGATATGGTCTAACAAACTTAAACGTTCCCTAACTTGTAATTAACAATAATATATTATATTTGGTAGATCTTGCTTCTGTGGCACAAAGTTCTACTTACATTCCACAGCCACTCTGCTGGAGTACTGACCCATTTTATTGACAACTTGGCAATGAGTCTGCAGGAACACCATTTTATTCATAGACTAATGATTCTGTGAAGAAGTTAGGGCAGGTTTTGTTCTTCCAGAGGAAGTGGGGGTCGAGTCTGTCACAGACTGTGAAGGCTCTGATTTTATACTATCTTTGCATGTTAAGTACAGACAGCATCTTACTTTCTGTTTTCTGGATGCTGACAGAGGACATGTAACTCCTGGACCAGGAACAGAGATGGAATAGTGAGCAGTGTGAGCATCCTGCTGGATTCACTGCCCTATGCCCTCCAAGTCCTGCGGGGTGGCATAAAAAGGCCTAGATAGATGCTGTACCCACAGGAGAGGGCACTGTACTCACAATGAATGGGTCATTACAGGAAATAGACTTACTGCTTTTATTGTAGCTGATAAGTAAGCCTACTCTCTGTCTAGGTGGAAACTCTGCCTTCAAGGGTGCCTGCTGCTGACATGACCGAGCCAGTAGTTGAAAGTGGGCTACTGAAATCTCCTAGTATTGTGTTAAAATCTATTATCCCATCCTGAGAACTTAATACTTCTTTTATGCATTTAGAGTCTCTATGTTAACTGAATATATATTTTCAATTGCAATATTTTGTTGCTGCTGACCCCTTTATTATTATATAATGACAGGGTCTCATTTATTGCATTAAAGTCTATTTTGTAAATATAGGAATAGCCATCCCTTCTCTATTTTGCCTTTCTTTGCATGTACTATCTTTTTCTATGCTCAGTTTTCAGCATAGTGTTATTGGCAGAGATGAATCTTTTGTAGACTGCACACAGTTGGATCTTTCCTTCCTATTTATTCCTTTCATTCACTCTACATGTTTTTACTGGGTAACCTCAGGGCATTAACATTCAAGGTAGTTGTTTCCAAGGAAGGGATTACCACTACCATTTTGTTAATTGGCTTTTTTTTTTTTTGTAGACTCTTGTTCTTCCGTTATTGTTGTTTTCTATCACAGTCTGATTTAGTACAGAGTTATCTTTGGAATCCTTTCATTTTCATTTTGTGCTTCTGTCAGACAGCTTTCCTTTGTGCTTATCAAGAGGTTTGTATAGGAATTTGGAAGAAAGATGTAACAGTAGTCGCATGAACCAGTCACTGCGGGGATGGACTAGCTGGGGAACATTTACCTTTGACATGCATGATGGAAGGAAGGCACTGTAATTGGAGTAGTAAACACAATTTTTAAAAAATAAGATAATCTAGGGAGCAGAACAGAGGGAAAGATGGCTTCAGCATGTGGAGTATGCACCAGCAGTGTGGCAGAGGGTAGATAGAGACTGAGGTAGAAGAAAGAACAAAACTCTAGAAAACACGCACTTCAGTCTTGAAAATAAGATAGAAATTAGGGAGCAGAATGAAGTTTTAATGTGTATAACTCGCTTGAGTGGCATGGACGGGAGCAGCATTGAAAAGGAAAGAATGAGAGACTCAGAAAACACCCCAGTCCCAGGACTGATCAGAATCTCTGCCACCAGGCAGGGCCTGGGATCTGTACAACAGACTGGCACTCACAGTATTCCCTCTACCCCCCAGTGCTGATCACAGTACAGGGGCTTTGTCAGGGATTTGGTCACAGCAATGGCAAAACTGATGAACTTATTGGTCTTGTATCCAATCTGAAAATTATCTTCTAATATTTCTCTTTGTATCATCATATTTAATGTGATTATTGACATGGATGAATTAAAATTTGTCATCTGAGCCCATTTTCCATGTCTTCTTTGCATCTCCATTTCCTTTTCTCTCTAGAATGTTCTTGTGATTCTATCTTATTTCCTCTGACAATTTCCTAAATTTCTTTTAACGTTTATTTTTGGGGTTAACCTGGGCCTCCCGACATTCATATTTAACTAATGATAGTCTGTCTCCACTACTGTTTCCCATGCAGTGAAAGTCTTCAATGGTACAGTCTCAATTTCTCCTCCCAATCTTTGTGCCGTCATCACACATTTTACGTTTTCACATTCTTTAACATCTAATGCCGTTCTTACTATTTTAGTTTTGAAGCGATGAAAAACAGGAAAAGATAAATTTTATATTCATCTACTGTTTTCATATATAAATATATAGACACACACGTGTCTATTCTTTAATGATGTGTGTGTGCCTACGTCTGTTACATATGAGTGTGGGTGCCTGCAGAGGCCAGAAGAGGGCATTGGATCATCTGGCAACGGAGTTACAGGAGGTTGTGAACTACCACAAAGGAGATGGGCACTGGACTTGGGTTCTCTACAAGAGTAATAGGCACCTTCCACCGCTGAGCCATCTCTCTCCAGTCCCCGAGTGCCTGCATTGACTCAGATCCAGTGTCCACTCTGATATATTATTTCTGCTTGAAGATCTTTAAAATTTCTTACACACTGTGTAAGCTGACAATGAATTTATTCAGAGTTTTTTCTCCCATTTTTAGTGTCTGCCTGTGTGTGTCACACATGTGGGTGCATGTTTCTGCACCTGTGTGCACACGCATGCGAAGGCCGTAGATCAGTGTTGGAGGACCATCCTCAATTACTCTTCCATCTTATTCACTGAGGCAGGCAGGGTCTGTGAGTCAAACCTAGAGCTCACTGATTTGGATTGTCTTGCTAGCCTGCTTGCTCTGGGGATCCTTCATCTCTGCCTTCTTCATAGGCAGCATGGCAAGCCCAGCCCCACATTAAATTTCCTCGGTTTTTATCTGAATTTTCTGAAAAGTCTACATTTTTCTTTTCATTTTTGAAAGAGACTCTTGCGAGATATAGAAACCCGTGTTGTTTTCTGCCTTCCACGTTCCTGATAAATCTTTGGTAATTTTTATTTTTCTTCCTCACACCTGGCTGTGCTTCAGGAATTTGTGATTGTGTTTCTTCTTCGTAGCTTAGATATGGTATTTCTGGTTCTTCTTTTAATATATGATGCTTGCTATTCCCCGAGCTGCTTGGATATTCTGTTTCATGGTTGTCATTAATTTTGGAAAACCCTTGGTTATTATTTTTCCAAATATATTCTTTGCCCCTTTCTTCCTTTCTCCTACCCTGTCTGCTTTTGATCCCCCTCTGCTCTGAGGAAGAAGGTAGGATTTGTGTAAGCAGTTGCTCTGAGCTGCTGATCAGGCCGTGAGTCCATGAGCATCACCGGGAAGCACCGCTCCATCAGCTTTCTGGGAGTAGCCAGGAGTAGTAGCTCAGCAAAAGATGCATGTACTCTCCCTGCTGGAGAATGATTTTCATTACAATAGTGAATGTGGTAAGCACAATCCCCACAACACTAACTTCAGAATCTATCTTAAGAACTTTATCTCCTTTAACACACACTGGGGCACACACATGCACAACATTAATGTTAGTATAATTTAAAAA
The DNA here is from genome assembly GCF_007827085.1 of Peromyscus californicus insignis. NCBI lineage: Eukaryota > Metazoa > Chordata > Mammalia > Rodentia > Cricetidae > Peromyscus > Peromyscus californicus. The sequence goes on from NW_026294573.1 coordinate 106,697,416, forward strand.
GTTATTATATTTATTTGTGTGTGTGTGTGTGTGTGTGTGTGTGTGTGTGTGTGTGTGTGTGTGTGTGTATGTGCACACATGTGCTCACACCTGCCATGACATGTATGTGGAGGTCAGAGGACCGTTTGCAGGAGTTGATTCTCTCCTTCCACCGTGTGGGCTCTGGGTAATTGAACTCAGGTCATCAGGCTTAGTGGCAAGTATCTTTATCCACTGAGCCGTCTCACTGGCCTTCACACAGGTCTACTTTTTAAGAAGTGTGGACTAGGTGCCTTTTCATGCAGTTTGCTACAGCCGTTCCTTCGCCCTGTCATAACCTCCCCTCAGGAGTCTCCACAGGCGTTGTTTATCTAGACATGCTCCCAAGGCTCTAGTGTATGGCTGGATAATTAACCTCTCTATAAAAAAGCACAGCGATGCTTTGAGTCTTGAAAACAGTCACGCCCCCAACAATTAGGTGGGTTGCTTTGCAAAATAAACCGCCCCCCCCTCCTCTCGTGTTCTTTCCTTTTGGATTGAGGTCTCAAATTACTGTACAGTCTGGCCTTGAATTTCCACAGTCAAGAGATCCTCCTGCCTCAGCTTCCCTAGTACCCGAGACAACAAGTATGCCCCAGTGAGCCTGGTGATGGCCATTTAAAAAAGACTGGACTATCTTTCTGATCTTTATATGGGGAAATGTGTACTTACCAGGGCCTATTTTGTTTTGACATGTTAATAGCACATTTCTTGAAGACTCTCATTCACCTAAATCTACCTGTTTGGCTTGTTTATTCAGTTGATAGCTTCTGAATGCTTATTGTCAAACATTTTGTGAATAATACAGAGGTGCTGCTTGTAGCGAGCGTATTATTTATTAGAGGAGATAAAAGTACTAATAGTTACAATAATACACAATTTGCTGTTTTTATTGTTCCTAAGAAGCAGAAACCACATGGAGCACCTGTTTGCCCTTTCAATTGCTAACTAATTTCCTGCATGCCCTCTCCCCTGTTTTCAGAACGAGACTGCTGGGGTTCCTTTCATGTGCTCTGGGGTTAAAAAAAATCTCTCCCTGATGTACATGCACAATTCCAATAATATTTATGAGAGTTACGGGTGCCAGCAGGAGGGTCTGGCCCTGGAGCTGTTGGAAGGCATTTAAACAGCTTTTCAGCGAAGATTAATGATTCCAGAAAAGAAAGAAAAAAAATAAACCCAAGCATGGTCTGTCAGCCAGAAGTTAACTCGAAGGGATACAGCGGAAGCAAGGCAGCGAGAATACTTCCCCAGCGAGGTGTGTTTGCGGACTTTAGGTTGCCACTGACGCTTTGATGAATTACACAGATAATGCGTCTGACAGGAAGTTGTCAAAGCTTGTGGATAACAACAGAGAAAATAATGAGGGTTACTTTCCCAAAATGCCAAAGCACACCGACGATCTGTTTGTCTAAGAAAATAGGGGGAAGATGAGTTTTTCTGGATTACTTTTCTTTGCTAAGACAGACTGAGAAAGAAACACTCCATCCCAAGTGGTACTGTGTTGTAAACGGGATGCAGGTGTGTATGTCCTGGAAAGACCCAGGCTTCAAAAACTTCCTGTGAGCATAGCATCCTGCGTTAATGTCCTCCCCGGACTCGGCATCTCCACTTTGGGGAAACAAACTGAAGGATGAGGCAAGTAGCATCTTGTGTCAGGAATTTCAAGTATTCCTCCAAATAGATTATATTTTGTCCCTTCCTCAGAGCGCCGTTGAGATCACTTCAGCATTGGACTTTCTTGGTGTCCAGACTTTTCTTATCGTGGTCTTGCAGAGAGAGCTCTGGCGAGGGCCTGTCCTCTCTTTGGCTCGGCAAACCATTTGGTGCTACCCGTCGGAGTCCCTCATTTTTAACATAGTTAATGAACGAGGGCCTCAGCTCTTCTGCCACTTTTACAGGCCCATTATCCTCACAGTGAAAACGGACTGCTCCTCCTCCGATATGGGGTCAGTAGTAAAGGTCCCTCCCGCACCCTTGTAGAACCAGCTGCCCGGTGGCACTGCCCAGAAAGGGCTTTTGATGTGGATCTGAACAGATGTTCACCCTGCCTCTCAGAGATGCCCCACTTCCTCCACTTTTTGCTCTTGGTCTGTTTTGAAATAAACCCAGGGCCTCTTAGGTACGAGGCAAGCACTCTGGCACTGATCTCCACCTCTGGCCCCGGTTTCTGTTTTTCGTATTTCTTTTTAAACAATGCATTAGAGCAAGCAGTCCCCCGGGTGACAAGTGTGACACACTGTCAATCTGTGTGCTCTCACTTGCATTTCATGAAGCTCATTGAACTTAAAAGAAGAATAAGAAAGATTAGGTAAGCGTAGAGTACCCTGTGCTGCCAGAAACCAACTCTGCATGGGGAGATGATGCTACTTTTCCACTTTGGGATTTGGGCGAAGCAGGCTCTGAATGACTGTGAGTCCCTATTTATTCTAGCAGGAAGTCTCAGGAGAAGAATTTGGTTAGAATAACACCTAGTCATCACAACAGGTCATTTCTGCTTCTAGCCATGTTACACTTCGTGCTAAGATTTCTTTTTTTTTTTTTAACCTAAAATATTTTCTTCAATTCTCACAACCTCTCTAGCTACCAGGCATTACAGAACACTCATTTTATAGACAGACAAAAAGTTAAGTGACTTGACTCATCAAAGTGGTTTTTTTTTTTTGGTCACATAGACTTTATTTATTTATTTTTTGGGGGGGTTTATTTTATTTTATTTTACAATACAATTCAGTTCTACATATCAGCCACGGATTCCCTTGTTCTCCCCCCCTCCCGCCCCCCCCTTCCCCCCAGCCCACCCCCCAATTCCCACCTCCTCCAGGGCAAAGCCTCCCCCGAGGACTGAGATCAACCTGGTAGACTCAGTCCAGGCAGGTCCAGTCCCCTCCTCCCAGGCCGAGCCAAGTGACCCTGCATAAGCCCCAGGTTTCAAACAGCCAACTCACGCAATGAGCACAGGACCCGGTCCCACTGCCTGGATGCCTCCCAAACAGATCAAGCCAATCAACTGTCTCACCCATTCAGAGGGCCTGATCCAGTTGGTGACCCCTCAGCCATTGGTTCATAGTTCATGTGTTTCCATTCATTTGGCTATTTGTCCCTGTGCTTATCCAACCTTGGTCTTAACAATTCTCGCTCATATAAACTCTCCTCTTTCTCGCTAACTGGACTCCCGGAGCTCCACCGGGGGCCTAGCCGTGGATCTCTGCATCCAGATCCCTCAGTCATTGGATGGGGTTTCTAGCACGACAATTAGGTGTTTGGCCATCCCATCACCAGAGTAGGTCAGTTCTGGCTGTCTCTCGACCAGTGCCAGCAGTCTATTGTAGGGGTATCTTTGTGGATTTCTGTTGGCCTCTCTAGCACTTTGCTTCTTCCTAGTCTCATGTGGTCTTCATTTATCATGGTCTCCTATTCCTTGTTCTCCTTCTCTGTTCTTGATCCAGCTGGGATCTCCCGCTCCCCCAAGCTCTCTTTCCCTCGACCCTTGCCCTTCATTTCCCCCACTCATGTCCAGGCTGTTCATGAAGATCTCATCCATTTCTCCATCATTGGGCGATCCCCGTGTCTTTCTTGGGGTCCTGTTTTCCAGGTAGCCTCAAGCTCTACTGTAGAGCTACAGTAATAAAAACAGCTTGGTACTGGCATGAAAACCGACATGTGGACCAATGGAATCGAATTGAAGACCCTGACATTAATCCGCACACCTATGAACATATAATTTTTGACAAAGAAGCCAAAAGTGTACAATGGAAAAAAGAAAGTATCTTCAACAAATGGTGCTGGCATAACTGGATATAAACATGTAGAAGGCTGCAAACAGATCCATATCTATCACCGTGCACAAAACTTAAGTCCAAGTGGATCAAGGACCTCAACATAAATCCAGCTACTCTGAACCTGCTAGAAGAGAAAGTAGGAAGTAGTCTTGAATGCATTGGCATAGGAGATCACTTCCTAAATATAACACCAGTAGCACAGACACTGAGAGACCTCTTGAAACTGAGAAGCTTTTGTAGAGCAAAGGATACGGTCAACAAGGCAAAGCGACAGCCTACAGAATAGGAAAAGATCTTCACCAACCCCACATCTGACAGAGGACTGATATCCAGAATATATAAAGAACTCAAGAAATTAGACATCAAAATGCCCAACAGTCCAATTAAGAAATGGGCTATAGAACTAAACAGAGAATTCTCAACAGAGGAAACTCAAATGGCTGAAAGACATTTAAGGAATTGCTCAACATCCCTAATTATCAGGGAAATGCAAATCAAAACAACTCTGTACCACCTTACGCCTGTCAGAATGGCTAAGATCAAAAACACTGAAGACACCTTATACTGGAGAGGATGTGGAGCTAGGGGAACTCTCCTCCACTGCTGGTGGGAATGCAAGCTTGTACAACCACTTTGGAAATCAATATGGCGCTTTTTTAGAAAATTGGGAATCAATCTCCCCCAAGATCCAGCTATACCACTCTTGGGCATATACCCAAGGAATGCTCAATCATACCACAAGAGCACTTGCTCAGCTATGTTCATACCAGTATTGTTTGTAATAGCCAGAACCTGGAAACAACCTAGATGCCCTTCAATGAAGAATGGATAAATAAAACGTGGTACATATACACAATGGAATACTACTCAGCAGAGAAAAACAATGACATCATGAGGTTTGCAGGCAAACGGATAGATCTAGAAAAAATCATCCTGAGTGAGGTAACCCAGACTCAGAAAGACAAACATGGTATGTACTCACTCATAGGAGGATACTAGGTGTGGAACAAGGATGACTGGACTGCTCCTCACATCACCAGGGAGACCTTTGTGCTCTTAACTGCCCAAGACTGCCTTCCTAGTACAGCCAATTCAGTGCTGAATCTTGAAGCAGAGTCATGGTGTTTTAGAACCTCACCGAACAGCCTCTGGCACCTAGAGTTTTACTGTTTGTTGCCTGAACATTAGCCAAGGTGGGTATTCACACACAAGTATTCTGGGACAACTAAAATGCTCCCAGCAAACTAGACAGGAAGTCCTGACTGAAGGCTTGTGACAGGACAGACTGACCGCATGTGGGAGAATAAAAGTACCTGATTTGGGGGTTTGCCATAGATCCCCTTAGTCGCTTCCCTTTGCTCTGTACTTCAGTGGAGTGATTGCCGACATTTATTTTACTGTTCTATACTTGAGAAGCTTGCTGGTTTTAGCTTTGTGCTTTCTCTTGGCTTGTACCAAAATTTTGTAACACACTCTATGATGCACTGAAAATTCAAGTATGAAAACGTCTGTCTGCATTGTTTCCAAATAAAATAAACTTCCCCTGATTTTAGAAAGCTTAGATAATCGTAGTGTCTTGGATCACAGGCTGCTCATCAAGTCCTCCGAAGCCTGTTAAAAGCCTGCCTCTGAACTTCAGAGAGCACCCCACTGGGTGAATTTGAATTTGCCATCAACAATTCATCACAAGGCTGGATCTAGCCCAGGGTTGTTAGAATTCTTTTTCTTGGCTGTCACAAAATGTTGATTAAAGTTCTTTGGCTTCCTCTCAATAGTTGGTCAACTTTTGAAAGTGGCATGCCTGCTCTTCAGCTGTGGATGACAGTTAAGATATTATATAGCAGAGATATGTTTTACTATGTAGAGGGCATTTTTTAAGGGAGAAGGTTTTCCTGCTGGCCTGTGCAGTTGTTTGCTCTAACTCAGATGACTGTTGCCTGCTCACCTTTTTTTTTTTTTTTTCTTTAACATGGGTGCTGGAGATTTGAACTCAAACTCACGGAGCCATCTCCCAACCCTCCTGCTAAAATATGATTCAATGCATTTTTAGATACAGCTGGCATTTAACTGTCACAATACTATCTCCTCAGTTTGCAAGTGAGCAAGAAGCCTCGGCAATGCTGACTTACTGAAGCTCACACAGCTCTCACGGAAAGACCTGAGGTTCAAACTCAGCTTGTTCTGTGAGCACCAGGATTAGGCCAGGCTGCACTTCATCCTCTTGAGAGATCTTGATCCCAGGGCCGAGAACTATTTCTTCAGTCTTCCCAGGGAGGTCCGCATCTCCATGGATGAGCTCAAATGTCAGGTCACACTAGAGACAGCAAGGCTAAGGCTCTAGGAGGTGAATGAATTTTGGAAATCTTGATTTTGCCTCCTGTGGCTGTGAGGAATTTTCTGAAGAAAAGTCAGATTAGATTTTCTGGTTTGAGGTACTAGAGACAGCCATGGGTTGCCGGAGATAGTAGTCTCCTTTATTACTGTTCGGAGAACTGTCTTCCAGACAGCTTTCCCCACTAAGACTGAAGAGCCAGCCAATTCATTAAGGCTTCAGCTGGGAAGGAAATTATCCAATGTTTTGGAATTAACTGCATGTTCCTTGGGTTAGTGGTTTAGAACTAATTGGACCCAGAATTCGTGTAGTGGGGACACAGAGTTCTCCTGGCGACAATTGAAAACAGATTGAGACTGCCTCTTTTCTGTCCCCGCACTCACCTGCTAGTGTGACGGACACGCTGAATCTCACGGCCTGTGAAGGGCAACCATGTACATGCTATTTGTCCTAATCATTATCCTCTTGCTCACATCCTGATATTTCCTGCCAACCTGACTTGCTGGGGATTATCCTCTGGCTTTCTGCCTTTGAACCCTTAAGCGCCAGGTGTTGTGTGTGCATGTGGGTCTGAGCTTCCGCAGCAGGAGCCACGGTGCTCATCGGCCAGTGTGCCAGGAAAATTTCCAGTGGGGTGAAGATCAAGAAGGAAGCCAGCCAGGGATCTCTGTGCAGCAGGGCTGTGCACTCTGGCCAGATCCAGGCCCGTGTCGATGCCACTTAAGGGTTCAAAATCTAGGGAAAAGAGGTCCTGTTACTCTTCCTTCCATCTTATAGACACGCTGGCTGACAGTCACCAGTTTGGATAACACCAGGAGTGCTTTCTCTTATTTTGTGAAACTTGTGTCTCTTGATAATGCATACTCTGTATTAAGCAACTCTTTAAACAGCTGCACAGTCCAGAACCTGTGCTGTTTCTTTATTTAAAAGCTTACTTTGGCAAGTAGCAAGTTCTCTGTCCACAGTGGTGCAACAGAGTTGACTCACTTTCACCTTGAAGGAGTTCCACCACGGGGTGGACCACACTCTACAGATCTCATTAACAAGAGAGTCCCCAAGCATCATGGCTTCTTTGCATGTTGCTGCTGGCAGGTAGAGAAATATCTTGGAGGTGTTTTCTTTTTAAATAATGTACACACGGGAAAAATTAAACTGCTGCATCTGATCTCCTAATAAGAAAAGGATGGCCGATGAAATAAGAGTTACTCTTCCTGGATAACTATATTATATAGTTATGCAGGACACAGCAAATAGTCAACATGAAGATACATCCTGATAACTTAGCAGCACAATTTATCTTTAAATAACTTTATAAAAATAAACTATTGGGCTGAAGAGATGGCTCAGTGGTTAAGAACATTGGCTGCTCTTCCAGAGGACCCAGGATCTATTGCCAGCACTTACATGGCAGCTCACAACCATCTGTAACTTTAGTTCCAGGGACCCCAATATCCTCTTCTGGCCTCTGAGCGAAATGTACACACATGGTGCATAGACATAAATCTATGCAAACACCCATACACATCAAATTAAATAACTAAATTTCAAAAATTATAAAAATCCTAAAGCTATTAATTTCCTCACACTTTCCATGATAAGGCAAACATTGTCTCCACCTCCTCTTTTGACTATCAACTTAAGTCTTATTTTAAATGTAATTTTGATTCTCCTTGATGTCTTCCTTAGTGATAGGTTGGTTGCTAACTCCACTTCCTGACCCTCTGATAAAGTGGCTCTCCCAAAGGACCCACAGAGTCTGGTGTGGCTGGCTGTTCATAACTCCGGAGTCCATTTGGAACTTTTTGAAGTTGTAGTTGAATTGGAGACAGAGATCTCTGTAGCTGCAGACAAGTAGATAATCCCCATTACACACGTGTCATTGAAAGAGACACACGCTACTGTCAGGCTTGCCTTGTCCTTGTGCGAGCTGACTTTGTGGTCAGTTAATCACCTCCAGTCTTAAAGCTGAGGCCTCCCTTCTTCTCTCAAACCCAGGCCGCACCTCACCTGATTTCTCATTTTGTACAGAAGTGACAGATCAATGAGTCAGACACCATTAGTTCTCTTTAACTACATAGGGGGTGAGCAGCAGGTGGTATTCACAGAAATGCTCCTCGATTGTGGTAGGGTTGCGAGTACCGGAACTGCAAGCTTCCTGGACTATGCCTTCAAAGGCAGATCTGACCATGCAAGACTTGCTTCCCCTATTGAAAGGGTTCCCTAGAGTTTTCAAAACCCAGGTGAAGCTCCTTAGCATAGGGACAGAAGTCCATGCTGAAGCCCTTGACCATCCTTCGTCATCAAAGTTAAAGAGACACAAACCAACAAATCCTCAAGTACCCTAACATGAAGAAACCCGCAGAAAAGCATCCAGCTTCTGAAAGATGTTGTCTTTTGGTCCTTCTATTCCCCTCTGCTGCAACCATGATAAATAGTTTGAGCTCCTAAAGTTGCTCTGGTCATTGAACAGGCCCTCAATTGTGTAACTCCTGTTTTACTGCCCAGAACACCAGTCTCCACCAGTGCTCATTTCTCAGTGCTCAACACGCTTGGATGAGGTTTTCTCAGAGGAGTTCCTGTACAAATGCCTACTCCTTGCTTGGCACTCTGCTTTTGCTATCTCTATCCATCTATTAGTGTACCTGAACATGTCTTTGGACTGACTTGTTTACTACACTGTAATCTCTGGGAGGACAGGGGTAATGCTGCTCACCAACCCTCTGGGAGGACAGGGGTAATGCTGCTCACCAACCCTCTGGAATCTAATCTTGAACTTCACCCATGGTGCTCAGCAAATGTAGTGGGTAGCCATTCCAGCTTTGATCTGGAAGTTCCAACCCCCATTGAGACTTCGGCAACTGTCACGCCTACAAGGCGGGGCGAAAGGAGGCGCCTGGGGACCCGAGATCTGGATTGGCGGGCGCTCTTTCTGTTGTGAGACCCTGGACTGGAGAGGTGGACCAAGCAGAGCTCCAGAGAACACCGCTGGACTGCGATATACCTTCCCCAGACCCCGCGACCTACCTATCCCTTAATTTGTAAGTTACGCCATTAAATAAATCTCCTTTTAACTACGTGGAGTGGCCTTAATAATTACACCAAAATCATGGCATCCAAATTGGCCTCTTCAAGAGGTAGATATCCAACTTTTAGGGATTGGCACCCCAGATGGTGGCCCGGCTAGCTCAGTCGGTAGAGCATGAGACTCTTAATCTCAGGGTCGTGGGTTTGGGCCCCACGTTGGGCGCCAGATATTGGTGTAATTATTAAGGCCACTCCACGTAGTTAAAAGGAGATTTATTTAATGGCGTAACTTACAAATTAAGGGATAGGTAGGTCGCGGGGTCTGGGGAAGGTGTATCGCAGTCCAGCGGTGTTCTCTGGAGCTCTGCTTGGTCCACCTCTCCAGTCCAGGGTCTCTCAACAGAGAGAGCACCCGCCGATTCAGATCTCGGGTCCCCAGGCGCCTCCTTTCGCCCCGCCTTGTAGGCGTGACAGTTGCCGAAGTCTCAATGGGGGTTGGAACTTCCAGATCAAAGCTGGAATGGCTACCCACTACAAGCAAATGTTGGTTGAAATATTTTATACTGAAGAACTTCAACCGTAGATTCTCTTTTCCCCCTTCCCACTGTTGCAGTTCAGGCCTTGGGGTGGTAAAGGTAGGTTTGCAAGCCCATGAATAAGCTCCGCAATTGGTTTTCTTCACATAGCCTCTTTGGTCCTCTTCGGTATTGTAGTTTCTATGGTGGCCAAATGTTTTTAAACTTCTCATTGGGTTTCTCTTCATGCAACAGTAGAAAGAGCGGAGTTCCCAAAACTCTTTGAGCTGTGTGGCCTTAGCTTGGCTGGAAGGCTCAACTGCCTCTTGTGCTTGGCATCTTCATGGGGTTGCATTGATTTGTGATTGAGCTTGGGCTGCTCAAGGTGGCTTGACTTATATTTGTACCTTGTGGGAAATGGTTGTCTCTCACCCTAGCAGGACAGCTGGACTTCTCACAGCATACTTTGGGGTTCCCAAAAGCACCAGTGTGAAAACTGCGGGGCTCGATCATGGGATAGCACTGGTTCAATGTTACTTTTGTTACATTCTAGAGGTTACAGCCAATCGTAGGGACAGCCAGCTTCAGGGTGGGTGACAACAACACAAAGCAATGGACCAAGGTAAGTATTTTATTAGGGGTCCTTATTAATTGCTTGCCACCCCAAAACGACTTTTGTAGCTTTTTGACATCCATCATTAACTGCCCAAATTTTAGTCAAGCAATAAAAACAAATACATATTTGACCCTAGACGGGGCCTCCAAATATGAATGAGATATATTTTTGTGTGTGTGAGGGATCAATCCATGTTAATATGATTTGGAAAAATTAAAGATAACTGTTATTTCCTGAAGTCAGATGCCTGGAGGAATTTCATCACTGTCACATGACTTTGAATCATTAAGTCTATGTTGGTGTATGACATTGAAGCAAAGTTATATATTCCCAAGTCACAAGACTACGTCTGTCACACCTTTATTACCTAATCCTCTGGGGTCATCCCTGAGTAACTGTGCCGTGCTCTGCACTGTTTTCTTCACATAAAAAAGCTTAGAATGGAATCTGATTTTTTTCAGGAGGTGTATCTATATCTACTTATATATCTGTTTATTAAGAGGCACTAAAACTTCTTTCAATAAATGGAAACTTGGGCTGATAAATGGCTTAGTGGATAAAAGCACTTGACACACAGTGCAATGACCTGAGTTTGATCCCTGGAACCCAAGGTAGAAATGGAAGAAGAGAACTAACTCCTGAAAGCTGTCCTCTGTTCTCCACAAGTGTGCCATAGCATTTACACACACTCTCTGCTCTCTCTCTCTCTCACTCTCATAGTAAGTAAAATAAAATGGAAACTTCTGTAGCAATAATTCTGTTCAACACTTAAAAGGGTGACATGCCAATAGAACAATATTATTTGTTTGTTTTAATGTCAGGACTTTAGTAATAATACTTAACAGAGCCAACTAGCTGAAGTAAAGCCCCTACAGTTGGGTTCATGGAGCTGTGAGTGTAGCTCACTGGTAGGATGTTTGCCCAGCATGCACAAGATTCCCAGCACTGAAAAATAAAACAAACTTGGGATTGGCCTTAACACATAGTAGGTATTCAGGTCTTCAATGAGTAAGTGATAACAAATAACTAAAAAAGTAAACATTCTACACTTGTTTATGTTTTCTCAGCACATTTTTATTGTGTGTGAGTGTGTGTATGTGTGTGTGTAAGTATGTGTGTGTATGTGTGTGAGTGAGTATGTGTATGTGTGTGTGTGTGTGTGTGTGTGTGTGTGTGTGTGTGTGTGTGTGTGCATGTGGAGGTCACAGAACAACTGTTAGGTGTCAGGTCCTTCCTTCCACCATGCACGTTGCAGGGATCTAACTCAGGTCATCAGAATTGGTGGCAAGCACCTTTGCTTGCTAAACCAGCTTGCTGGCCCCCTCAACACGTATCTTTTTGCAACAAGAAATGGATGGTAATAACCTTTATCCTAGTATTTTAATTCGACACAAGTGTTTAACCTTTCAGACTTGCTTCATAACATAATGTAAACTAGGCACTAATAAGTTATCTTTTCATTAGTGAATTAAAGCATTGAGTTTTATTAGCTGCTGCTTCTGCTTAATAATGCAAAAAGCCATCTCATCCAGAGCTGTGGGAAGTCTCCAGTCGATTTCTATCAGTTTGGTCTGGGAATCAGGGATGGCAAACATCTTTCAGAAGGATGAATGTAATGGCATGAAAAATCTAAAAATTGCAAGCAAATCCATGAGAATTTGAATACTTCATTATTTTTGGCAAGCAAAATGGGCTGGGACTCCACATATCTGCTCCTTTTTTTTTTTTTTAAAGAGGAGTCTGCAATCATTTGGAGTATAGAAATACCCTTTTTGTGGCAAAATATCTGTTTAGCATTCTACTCTCCTTCTGAGTAGAGTTTATTATTAATATAATTTATCTACATTATCATTAAACATCACCATATGAATACTTTAATTGAATGCATTTGTACAGATTACAGGAGAGTCTCTATTAGTTGTGGTGGAGTATACCCATGATAGTGTTGCATGTCAACCTGCCGGGCCTCCAGGGTACACAGACATTTGGAGAAACTATTTTAGTCTGTAAAGTGGTTTCTGGAGGGCTCACTATTTGAGTCAGTATACTGAGGAAAGCCAATTAATTGTCCGATTCAGTGTGAGTGAGCCTCATCTAATCAGTTGGAAACCCACACGGAACAACACGTGGGAGAACTTTATCTACCTGACTGCTCAAGTGGACAATGGTCTTCTCCTGGAAGTGACCCTGTGGCTGCTGCTGGTCCTCAAACTTGCTGACAGGATCTTAGGACTTTGCAGCTTTCCTAGTTGCATTTTATATCTGTCTCTGTCTCTATCTCTCTTATTTCCACCTCTAGTTTTGTCCCTATGGTTTTGTTTATGTGGAGAGTGCACAACGAATACAACATTCCTTAAGGCCTTTGTCTGGTCTCTGGTCACTGCTTTTAATTGGCACTGTCTTCTAATCTGAATTGATGTGTCCTACCAACATTTTGTTTTCTGTGTTCCCACTTCTCAGTGGCAGTTTTGTGCAGATTATTTCTCATATTATTTCATCAGAATATTAGAAATTGAGGCCAAGAGCAGAGTTTCCTTCTTGGCTGAATTGTACCATTGTAATGGAAATTATATCGGTGAATTGTCATGTGATCTTTAACCTGTTAAAAGCCAACTTTGGGGCAGGAGTAGTATCTCTGTTGATCTCCAACCGCACCTCCCTGTCTTGGGTCAAGGTGACTCCACAGTTCTGTAACTAGGAGAAGGAAAAGCAGCAAAAAAATTAAGAGTATTAAAAGCATCACACCCTTGAAACAGCTAGAAGGTAAAACTTTCCCAGCAGCGGTAACTGTTATTTACCCCATGACATAAAAATGCCTACAGTGGACAGAGGAAGGATCTGGAAGCTCATCCACAGAGAGAAAGCACAACCAAGAACTCCCCCTGACTGCTTCTACTTCTCCAGCTGAATCCTGATGAGTATTGGAAGACCCTGATTTGACTTACCTTTGTTTGCTCTTTTTTTTTTCCCCCAAGACATGGCTTCTCTGTGTTGTTTTGGTGCCTGTCCTGGATCTCGTTCTGTAGATCAGGCTGGCCTCGAACTCACAAAGATCCGCCTGGCTCTGCCTCAGAAGTGCTGGGATTAAAGGCATGTGCCACCGCTGCCCAGCCTATTTGTTCTCTTAATCAGGGTACTCATGATGTCTCTGTGGGATGTTGTAAAACTGCTGTTTGATGGTTTTGCTACCTCTCTGTGGTTTCTCTCTACCTGCTACTGTTGTTTGTCCTTTTGCTGTTGTGTAATATTTGTTTATAGACTCCCTCATTCAAAACCAAAGGTTCAGCCGTCATAGATCAGTCTTATGCAGAGTGACCATTAGGCATGGGGAACTGTGGTGGGCTATTTTTTTTTCTGTGATTGAGAGGCCGAGAAATTTGGTCTGTGAAGAGAGTAGAAAATGCTACAAAAGATAAAAGGGGTTCCTGACCCACCTTCTGCTCATGCTCATATTCCCATAACTCATAGAAGCCTGGATGCTTCCCTGCCTGGTTCTATATCTCTTACCGTCCACCACTTTCTCATTGGTTACCTCTGCTGGCTTCACTTGACTTCTGTCAGCTCAGTTGCCCTGATATGCTGGTCTGGCACATACGACACTTCTTTTACTTGTGACCTAACTAGAGTCAAAGAAAAAGAAAAAGAAAAAGTAGAGTGGGAACCTAGGCAGGTTTCTATTTCTAAGCTTATACATGTGTGTGTGTGTGTGTGTGTGTGTGTGTGTGTGTGTGTGTGTGTGTGTGTGTGTGTGTGTATGTATTAATTTGAGTACGGCATACATAAATATACTGTATTTGTATAATTTGTACCCACATTCTCCTCTAAATCCTCTCAAATTCATGACCTTTTCTTCTATATTTATCACACACGTGCACGCACATACACACACCCCTTACTGAGTTCAGTCAGTGTTGCCCTTACTTGCATGTGCTTAGGACTGAGCACTTAACACTTGGGTTTTGTCCATGAAAAAACAAAAACAAAATAAACAAACAAACAAAAGCGATTCTTCTTCCCTCAGCAGCCATTGATTACCTATAGATCTTTACCTAAGAGTGGGGTCTTGTGACATTTTCCTCAATCCATGCTGGTCTGTTCATTGATGTGGTCTTTGTGTGCCTAATGCAGGCAATCGTATTGTTGAGAGTTCATGGGAACAGCAACACTGCCCTGTCTGGAGGAAACTATCATGCAGTAGTTATTTTAGTCCTGGGACTCTTACAATTCAGCAGGCCCTCCACCTCCCAACACATGCACACAGTTCTGAGATGTTCCCTGCACCTTAGATGTAGAGGTTATAGTATAGATGTTGTATCTGGGCTGGGCAACCCACAGTTACTTATTCTCTTCATTTTGACTGGCTGTGAATCTTTCTAACAGTCTCTATCCATTGCAAGAAGAAGCTTCTCTGTGAGATGTGAGAACTGTAATTATCTATGGTCATAAGGATGAGCATTTAGAAGGCAGCTGGAAATTTTGTTACTTTAGTACTATGGCAGTAGAAGGTTCTCCTCTTGACTAGGTTGGCAGTTCTCGGCATGTATTTCCTCCAGTTGTGTGGGCTTTGGGTCTGGTTAGACAGCTGTTTGTTGCCGCCAAGATACACGTGCACCTCGAGGGATGCCTTGTCATTCTTCTCATTGTTGTGGTTCCCAGGCTTTAGAGGTAGTTAGGATTATTGGAAACCTTTCTCCCTCAGCAGCTTGCATAGCACCTTCTGATACTATGAGAGTTAGTGTGTGTAGTCCAAGCAATAGGGTCTTACCTTGATGTTCTAGCAGGCAACGAAGAGCTATGGCAACAGCCTACAGTGTTTTGGGGGGTCTTTTGGAATCCCCTAACCAACAATTCAAAGGGGGGTATTCTCTGCCCGGCCGGGGTGTTTGTGTTAGACAGTCTATGGTTTCTGGAGGGGGACACATTGTCCTACCATGCGGTCTAACTGCATTAAGACTGTGTATGTGCATGTACATATTTTTGCATATGTTATATGTGTATTTTTAAGTAAGTTTATAAAACAATAGGTTTCCTAATCAGTTTTCTAAATCTCCTATCCTATTTAGGACTACTATTGCTATGATAAAACACCCATTACCAAAGCAACTTGGGGAGGAAAGGGTTCATTTGTCATCATTTAAGGAAGTCAGGAAAGAAACTCAAACAGGGCAGGAACATGGAGTCAGGAGCTGATGCAGAGGTCATGGAGGATGCTGCTTACTGGCTTGCTCATCTTAGCTTCCTCGGCCTGCTTTCTTACAGAACCTAGAACCACCAGCCCAGGGGTGGCACCTCACACATTGGGTTGGACCTTTCCCGTCAATCACTAATAAAATGCCTTACATTTGGATTTTTTTTTTTCGAGACAGGGTTTCTCTCTGTAGCTTTGGTGCCTGTCCTGGATTAGCTCTGTAGACCAGGCTGGCCTCGAACTCACAGAGATCTGCCTGCCTCTGCCTCCTGAGTGCTGGGATTACAGGCGTGTGCCATCACTGCCCGGCACATTTGGATCTTCTGGAGACATTTTCTCAGTTGAGGTTCCCTCCTTTCAGATGACTGTACAGGGAAAAAAGTAGGAAATTCCTTAAACGAGGATAATTACAGCTGGGAATAAATAAGGTAGGCATGAACCTGGAACTTCATGAATATTAGATGAAGTTTTTAGATTTGAAGTAGAAAACCTGAAGACTTTATTTCTTGAGTTCCTATGGGATTCTTCTCACACACTACTTCAGACTTGGCATTATTTTCTTCACTTACCTGCATGGAAAAACAATGGAATGGGCATGGAGAAATAAAGCATTATGGCTCTTATCAGCACCTAGAAAAAGGCACCCCTGCGGTGGAAGCTCAAGAGCAGGATGGCTGAAGATGAGGGCATAAGGTATTTGCCTCTAATGACCAAAGGAGAATAGGATTTTGGCATTCCATCCCCAACAATAATCTAAAACAGTGGGGGCCTCAATACCGTGCTTAGCCAGTTCTCCCTTGGTCTCTGTAGACATGGGGAAAGAGAAAGGCAGGTGCCTCATGAAGGTAGCTCTGTTTCCTGTACGTCATAACTTGGTTAGGTAGAGCAACACATTTATCTGGAGGCTTTTTAAAAAGCGAATGTTGCCATAAAATGAAGGCTAAATAAAACTGATAGAATGCTGATTAATTTTTAATAGGCAGAAGTTGTGTGCTGCATGTAGTAATATTGAAATTAATACATAATTAAAGTAGATTTGTACAGAATAGTTCACTTGAGAGTTGAGTGGTACAGAACAAAATTGGACATCTCCAGATATGACTCATAGCTCTGCATCCAGATTTTGGAGACACAAGTGAGATCAATTTCCTTGAGGCAAAGCCATAGTTATTAGAGGCCATTAGGAAATCTCTGGGAGCTTTAGCCAGAGTCAAAGCCTTCAATGTTAGTTCATAGGAGGTGGCTTGGGACACCAAGTAGGATAAAGTCAGCCCATGTCACAGTCTTCACTGTGACTTTTCTCCTGTGTTCTCATTGGCTAATGAGTTTTTGTTGGGCCAAGCCTGAAAAGGTAGGAGAGCAGAGCTATGAATCTACATGCTTAAATATAATTTGAATTTGTTGTAGCATGACTAGCAAAATGGAACAATGGAATCCTCCAGATGATAACCAAACCATGGTTACAGTTCCTTTCTCCGCAGTTCTCCCTCAGTGACTAATAGATGGCCATGCTGCTTCTGAGTAGGGAGAGGACACCTGTGGATTCCAGCAGAAGAGTGTTACAGGGAATAGCTGATCTCTTCTCCTTTACCATTGGCTCCCAGTTTTTCCTCCCACAATTTTTAGTTCATGAATCCTAGATGGGATTAATGTCACTCTGGCTTCAGTAACAGGCTTGTTCAGGCCTGGCTGATCCGAAGGCTGCATTCACCTGCCCACTATGATTAATTCAGGGATTAGGATGTTACCTAAAATGGTCCAAATGGTCTATAAAGATCAATTTTAGAGTTTCAGAAACACTTTGGGAGAGAAACCTTTCTTTCTAAGGTCTTAGAGCTGAAAAGAGATAGACCTGGAAGTGAAGATGTGCCAAGGCAAAAGCCATTTAGAGAATAAACACACACAAAGAAGACATGTTATTATAAACCAGACCACTATAGAGAAAACATCTTCTAAAAGGTGGGTACCTGTCTGTACTGGCTGGTTTCATGCTAACTTGACACAAGCTAGATTCATCAGAGAGGAGGGAACCTCAACTGAGAAAATACCTTCCTAAGACTGTGCTGTAGGCAAGCCTGTAGGGCATTTTCTTAGTTAGTGATTAATGAGGGCGTGCCAAGTCCATTATGGGTGGTGCCATCCCTGGGCTAGTGTGGTCCTGGGTTTTATAAGAAAGCAGAGTGATCAAGCCAATAGCAACAAGCCAGTAAGCAGCACTCCTCTGTGGCCTCTGCATCAGATGCTGCCTCCAGCGTCCTGCCCTGCTTGAGTTCCTGTCCTGATATCCTTTGATGATGAAATGATGTAGAAGCATAAGCTGAATAAACCCTTTCCTTCCAAAGTTGCACTGGTCATGGTGTTTCATCACAGCAATAGTGACCCTAAGATACTGTCTGTATTGATATTTGAATAACATAGACTGGTGCTGTGCTGAGAGTCTGTCTACACCTTGACTTCTCAGTTACATAGCCAATAAGCCTCCCCACTCTTTTGTCCAATCTCATTTGAGTTGAATTTTCCACTACTGCAACTCAAAAATCTTGACTAATGCAGCATTCTCAGAAGTCTGAGCCTCCTCTGTAGTATTAGCTATTGAGAATTCTATGATTAATTCACATTCTACTCTATTAAGAACTCATGACAGGAGCTCTCAGATGACCCAGCATTTAAGAGTGTGTAGCGGTCTTGCAGAGGACCAGAGCTCAGTTCCGTGTCCTCGAATGTTCAGTGTTCACGACTTGTGTCCAGTGGTTCACACCCAACCACTTGTAACTGTAGCTCCAGAGAAGCTGATGCCCTGGAGTCTGATGCCCCATTCTGACACTGTAGCATCTGAATTCATGTGTACATAGCCCCCCTCCGCCATGCAGACACGTAGTGAAAATTAGAATCAATCTTAAAAAGAACTCAAGATCCTTGAGCCTGCCAAGTTCGCACATTGCTTCCTTCTGGAGACCCTGGCACTCGATTTGGTTGTTGGAATCACCCCAGGTCCCTTCCTCTGTGTAACCCTGGAAAGCGGGGAGGCAGAAGAACTGGACAGAAAGTTGGAAAACTCATGACTCCACAGCTCCGCTTTTCTGTTTGCTCCTTCAGGAAAGATCCCTCCAGACCAGGGCTTCTTGAGCTTTAAGGAGTGCACACATCAGCCAAGGATCTTGTGAAAGGCATATAATGACTCAAATGTCTAGGAAAGGGTTTGTGATTTCTAATAAGTTTCTAAGTGGTCTGTATTTTACTGTTCTAAGGATCAAGTTTTCGATTAGCAAGCAACTAGATATTATTTAGGCAAGTTAATAAAAATGAGAGATAGGTAGATAAATAGACACAGAGAGGGAGAGTGGGGGAAGAAAGAGAAATGGAAATTTTCTTCAAAGAATACTGGAATTTATTCAGGAAAATCAGAGAATGGTAACAGCAATACTGCAGTAAGCTATGAGCATATTCACTGTGTACCTGTGTGTGAATTTGTTCGTGTGTGTGTGTGTGTGTGTGTGTGTGTGTGTGTGTGTGTGTGTGATCAGAGGATAACTTTCCAGGGTCTCTCTTTCCAATATGTGGCTTCTGGGGACTGAACTCAGGTCACTAAGCTTGGCAGGAAGCCCCTTTGTCTGTTGAGCCACCCCCGAGTCTGTGGGAATTGAGGCAAGGTGAAGTTTCTAAAGCACCAGGATAATTTTGTATTTTGAAATAATGACCCTTGGCACCAGGTTGAGGTTGAAAAGTCGCTAGGCAGCTGCTCTTGCGGAAGTGGTCTTTGTGCAAGGTCGAAGTTTCGGCTGTCTCTCAGACAGCTGTTATCCTTTATAATCCCAGGCTTCACTTACGCTAGGGCTGACACAGTGGTTCCATTCTTATTCTCCTAATGTTTACCCATTTCCATCTTTGCACACTGCCCCTCAGCCTCTATCTAGGGTCTAGGCGAAGACCCCAAATTCTTCAAGAGACTTTAAGAATAATTTTCAAAGGGAGGTCATTCTTTAATCTTGACCACCTTGTTTGATGACAAAACACTTATTTATTTTAGAATATGAAACAATTTGCATAACTTATTTTTAGAAATGAAACCAGAAACTACTTCTTACATTCTTATCTTTAGTGTTAAAATTCTCCCAGAGACAAAGCACTTCTAACAGATGATCAAAAGCCAGTTCTGTCCTAAGCAAATTGAGACATACAGGGTCTTCTTTTCCCCCAGGCAACTGTGAACATCAATATAGATTTTCCAGACCAACCACTACGGTCTCTTGGAGGAGCCAAAGCTATTAGAGTTTCAGAGAAACAGACAAGGAGTCAGTCCTTTATTTAGTAAAAAAAAAAAAAAAAAAGTATCGGTTCTGAACCTTCAAGATTTTCTTTTTAACCTCTCTTTCTAAAGTGACAGATAATGATAAGAAGGATTCTGTGTCAGCACTGAAAGAGAGCAGAGTCAGAGGGAGGGCTCAGACATTTTCTGAAACATGGAAGGCAGATGGGCAGGAAAGCATGCCAGAGATGGAGGTCCTCACTGTAGCACAAAGGAGAGGGTCTGCAGGTGTGCCATGCTCAGAGAGAGCTGGGCCAGGACCTCGTCTGTTTGTTTATATATATATTGTTTTTTGAGATTATAATATAGTCACAACATTTCTCCTTTCCTTTTCCTCCATGCAAACCCTCCCATAATACCCCTCACCACTCTCCTTCATGGCCCCTTTTCTTCATTAATTGTTATTGCATGAACATACATACCTACAAACTTTTATATATTTCCAAATATAACCAACCTATTCAGTTCATATAATGTTATTTGTATGTAAATTTCCAGTGCTGACTGTTGGGCACTGGACAACCAATTGGTATGCTTTTCACTGGGGAGACCACCTCCCTGGTTCCCTTCTTTTCTTAGTCGCCTGTTGTTGTTCTTTGTGTAGGGTTGAGGCTTTTCCTGTCCACTTTGGCATGCTTGTTGGGGTCATCCTTCTTCAGCTCACATTTGGGCAGTCATGTTGGTGACACTTTATGGGTGTAGTTTCTGACATTACTAGGAGACACAATGTCACAGCAAACTCCGTGATCTTTGGGTTTTTATAACTTTCCACTTCTTCTTCTGCAGTGTTCCCCAAGCCTCAGGTGAAGGAGTGTTCTGTAGATGAATCCATTGGAGCTGGACTGGGCTCCACAATTCCACATTTGCAAAGAGAAGTTTTCTCTATGAGGGGCGAAGACTACAATTTTCTGTGGGTATAAGGACAGATGTTGACAGATTATCATTAGGGATCCTGCTGGTTAAGTAAATTAGAGGCTCTAGATTTTCCTACAGGAACATGACTTCACTAGCATTGAATAGCTGGCTGGGTTTCCAGTATTGGGCATCCTTGTTGAGCAAGTCTTATGTCCAATTAGAGAGCTGTTGGTTACTGCCAATGAATGCCTGCCATACTAGTGCACCTGTAAAGTTGCCCTTCTGTGCTGGCCAGGACCTTGTTTTGTGAACCTGTGGCAGGCTGGTGACCAGCTGGCCCTTCAAAGGAAAAACTAGCAAAAGTGCTGCACATGCACGTGTGTGTGTGTGTGTGTGTGTGTGTGTGTGTGTGTGTGTGTGTGTGTGTGTTTGCTCTCCTGTGTGTCTCAGTCATGTGTGAGAAGAACATTTTGAAGCAGCACCAATAACTTCTCAGAAGGAAAGTTAAAAAGAGACAATGCTGCAATATTTAGGCTTCAGGAATCTGCCTCTTAGAATTATTAGAATAAGCTACAAGCTTGATTAGTATTCCTGCTGGGCCTTTTGTTTAACTTTCGGCAAAAGGTTTTATTTCCCTGAAATATGATTCCAATATGATGATCATAAGCCTCAGTTAATTCTGAGACATTTCCCTTCACTTATGAAAAAGGGCTCATCAGCAGTCCCTGCCGAAAACTCATTAAAATACCTTTTAAGCTCTACTTTAAGGCCATTTTAGTATTCGCTGAAGTGTTAATTAGGAAGCTGCAGTTCCCTCTTTTCTGCTAGAAACCTTCTCAGGTAGCATCGCTGCTAACTCTGCTTGGCAATTCTGCTGACTGTTCTGTTCTTAGAGTTGAACTTTTAGCAGAATAAATGGCTCTGTTTTTGCTTTGCTCTATTTCTTGTTAACTGTTAGTTTTTCAGCCTCAATTTCTGATTAACCTAAAGCTATCACTTATCAATTTATTGAGATGCTACTCACACATTCTTCACAGTTAGAGAAGACACTAGTTAAAGTGACCCTTGCCGTGGTGAGCACCACAGAAAATAAATATGCGCTCATAGCACTGGCCTTCTATCTGGTTGAATTCCACTTTCTTAAAAGTACAAAGGTCTCCTGTGCAGATTCAATATACTTTTATTGTGATTTCTTGGCAGACATTCAGCAAAATCACTCGGCTATTGTTTTCAAGAAAGTGCACAGAGGAAAAGTAAGTTTATTTTGCATTTGAGAGAGTTAAGTTGAAGAGGACACAGGAACCTTAGCTTCCGGTTCAGGTTAAGGATATTTTCATAGCAACTCAGGCACAAATATAAAGTCAGAGTTTTCAAATGTAGTCTTGCTTCAGATTACACAGGAGCCTCTGTAGTGTTGAGGCCCAGTAACCTTTTTGTGTCAAACTCCATAGGGGTCCTGAGAGCTATTCCTTTGAGTACTCTTAGACAACCAGTATGTGGTGGTAGTGATGAATAGAACCACTGAAGTCAAATACATTTATCTGTGAGTAATTTAATCCAGGCAAAATGGTGCAGTCTATCCAAGACCATCTCAGGAGCACGTTGTAGCTGGAGGTAGTGCATTTCTTGCCTCAAGTCAAGAGATGTGAACTCAGTAGACACTATGATCCTGCTAGGACAAAAAGGATCAGTGAATCTCTTGAGCAGAAGAGCAGTCCTCCTCATCCTTCTTGTCCTCCTCCTCCTCTCCCTCCTCCTCGTCTCCTCGTCCTCCACATCCTTTCTTTACTTCCTTCTCTTCTTCCCTTTCTCTTCTCCCCCCACCCCCATTCTCTGAGACTGCTAAGGCTGGTCTAGTACTATGTAGCCAAGAGTTGCCTTCAAGTCACAGCAACCTGCCCCCCTCCTTCAGCCTCCCAAGGAAGTACAGCAGCCATAGTAACAAGGCAGTGATAGAACTGGGAAGGGTTGCTCTGCTGCACAACTCTAGGCACCACTGTTTTTATTTTTATTTTATAGTTATATCAGTCATCATTGCTCTGTAACCATCACCCCAAACTTAGAAGCTTGAAATGCTAGATAACAATTATCTCACAGTTTCCATGGCCCAGGCATCAAGATCTGTCATGGAGTTGCATTTATACTAATAGTTGGAGTTGACCAGGCCTTGGTTCTGTGCCACATGGACATGGCTGTAGGTGGCCTATGTGTCTTCATGGTATGGCAGCTGGTTTTTCATTAAGTCTCTCTCTTCTCTCTCTCTCTCTTTACACACACACACACACACACACACACACACACACACACACACACACACATATATATGCACACAAACATTGGATTAGGTCTAAGGGCTAGAGTTAAGGTTAGGGTTAGAGTTATATATAATACACTGGGTTAGGGTTAGGGTTATATATAAATACATACATTGGGTTAGGGATATATATATATATATATATATATATATATATATATATGTATAAAATATGTGTATTTCATAGGTCTTATTTTATCACATTGGGTATTCTATTTGCCAGAAGTATGTAAGTTAAATTCATATTCAAGAGTAGGGGACTTAGAGCTTCAAGGGGAGACTACCAAGAATGTGTCAATCTGTCTTTGAAATCTCCGTGGTCAGCCTGGAGATTTCAGTGGGTAAAGGTGATTGCTCCACAAGCATGGAAACTCGAGTTCAATCGTTGAAACTCATGTGAAGGTAGAAGGAGGGAACTGACTCCACAACTTTGTTGTCTGACCTCCACACACACCAACGCCGTGCACACACCATGCAACATATTCACTAATAATGAAGCCCTACAGCAGTCTGTGCTTCTTCCCTCATCCAGTTAGGTGAGGCACAACTCATGTGGATACACATTCCAGACTTGATTAAAAACCAAGAGACCAAGGTGAGAAAAGCCTGAGATGTTTAGAGCAATTCCGGTTATGAAGTAGCAGTGTCTCTCTGCACTGGACGATGGCACCCCAGGCCCAGGCTTCTGAGTCGGCCTCCTCATCTGTGTGAGGGGTTGTAAAGAGGCAGCAGCTTTGCCAGCACTGTCAGGTGACTCCCCACACTGGACGCTTCAGTGTGCTCTCTTGGTTCAGTCGCTGGCTGACTCTGAGGGATGTGTCTTTCTCCATGCCCATGGCCACCACCTCACTCCACTATGCTGTGTAGACAGCACAAATGGTCTTCTCCATGCCTTCTCTACCTACAGTCCTGCTTTTCTAAGACTCATCCACCTCACAGCAATTGGAATCACCTTTAAAAAGTATAAACTCCCAGATACGTTTTCCAACCCCAAGTGGTGAGCCCTAAACACATGTACGTATGAGTATATGAGCAACACTAAATGGAGGAGAGAGAGAGTGAGAAAGAGAGGGAGAGAGGGAGAGGAAGGGGAGAGGGAGGAGGGGGGAGGAGGGAGGAGGGGAGGAGGGAGGGAGAGAGAAACAGTAATTAGAGAAGAAGAGGTCATTCATTTGAAAGGAGTAGGAGTGCATGGGAGGAGTTGGAAGGGGTTGGAGAGGATGGAAGTGATAGAAATACAGCACTCATGTAGGACACTCATTTTTTTTTTTAGAGTGAAGAAGTACACATCAGGTTGTACCACACCTCTGCAGCAAGCATTTAATACTTTCACGTGGTTTTAAACTGCAATCAAAATTCCTCCCTGTGACTCAGGGTCTTCATGCAGCATGTCACTCCTGGTGTCCTTTCTATTTCTCCTACCTCAGGCCTCCAAGTCTTTGCAAGGCTGTTTCCTTCTTGATCTCTAGGCCTTAACTTAGCGATCACTCCCCACAGACACTTCCCTGATCACTGAGTATTATAACTTTTTACATAACTGTTTTCTTTCTTTTCTTTCTTTCATTTTTTTTTGATGGGGTGTTATTCGAGACAGGGTTTCTCTGTGTAGTTTTGGAGCCTGTCCTGGATCTCACTCTGTAGACCAGGCTGGCCTTGAACTCAGAGATCCGCCTGGCTCTGCTTCCTGAGTGCTGGGATTAAAGGCGTGCGCCACCACCCGGCAACTGTTTTCCTTAACAGCACTAAACTTATCTGTACTCTCCCTACCTTTCAAGTTTTTATTGTCTTCACCCACCTGGATGGCTCGCTGTTTGAGGAGAGGGCCCTATCTATTTAGTTTGCTGGCTGTTGTACCCTTAGGGTTTAACCCAACCTCAGGCATCCCAGCACACTCTCTGAAGTTAGCTATAAGTGAATGAATAGTGGAAAAAGGCATATTAAATGCTAACACAGTCCCTGGCACATAGTAGGTGTCAAGTACAGCCTAGGCAATTGTGTACTGGCTGTACTGATGTCTGTTGGAAAGGCATCAACTGTAGATCTTGACATGTTAAATTGTCAACCACAATTTATTGATGCTTAGCACTTTGTGTAATGGATGTGGACAATGGCTACTCATACATGTATTTGTCAACATGTATGTATTTTGGGACTTCCTGTGAGTTGAACTGACGAAATTTTCAAGTCTTCAAATCGATATTATTTAGATTTTAAATCCCAAGCCACCAAATGTTGTACCCCCATGTAGAGAAACACGAGTCAAGTGAGACGACCGTGTTATATGGCTTCAGTTTGTACCATAAAGCAGGCTGCGAAGTAGATCTTGGTGTTGGAAGCACCATTCACTCACACACTCCATCAGTTTGCCTTTCCTGCATATGACAAAAGCAATCTTCTTTGTGCATGCATATTTGTCCTCTTACAACAGGGACATGGATGGAAAAATTAGGATGAGAAAAATCATCAAAAGAGAAACAATTCTTAAATGTAAGGACTGTAATTGGCAGTTTTCATTATGGGTGCGGCAGTATCTTCTCTAGGGACATATCCATGCCACATCTCCTGGTGTCTCCCTTGGCAAAGAGGCTACCACAAGGAAGTTGGTCAGCATGTTTCTTAAAGGAAAGGAAACATGAATCAATGCCAACACCTTATGCACAGCCTAAGAAAAAACAATACCAGGTCTATGCTTTTGAAAGCAGGCTTTAGGTCGTTACCACTTTGCTTACTAGCAGTGTAACTTTGGACAATGTACTTAACTTCTCTGGCCCTTAGATTCTAACACTGTAACTGGGAAGTTGCTAACTTTGTAGCGCAGGATTGATGTGGTAAAAAATGGGAGATAAGAAAACTAATTGAATGAAGTCAGTTATTTTTATTTTCTTCCCTTTCAGCTGGCCTCAGGTTTCTAATGTCTTCAACCCTTCAGCTCCCACATGTGGGTGGCAGATGTCAGTTCTCCGCAGACTGTTGGACTCAAGGCCTCAGCTGGTTGCTGTTGCCTATTGAGTTCCTATTGTCTCAGGCTACATGGGCCTCCTTGGAGACAGCTCACAACATGATCACTTGCTTCATCACAGTGAGCAAGCCATAAGGTAAGGAGAGAACGTGAGCAAGGTTGAAGTCATTGCCTTTTGTGCTACAGTTTCTAAAGTGGTGTGCCATTGTTTTTGGCAGAGTCTCTTCCTTAAAAAGAAGCTTCTAGGTTAGGCCTACATTTGAGAAAATTATGCAAGGACATGGACATTGGGAATTGGGGATTTTTGGGGTTCATATTGGAACTTCCTACTGCAGACTTGGGAGGGTAAAAAAGAAGAGTCATGTCCAAGGAAGAGAGCCTCAAATAAGCTAAGCCTCGGAAAATATGAGTAAGCTGGATTAGAAATTGTAACTACTTTAAAGAAATGCATGTTTGATGGCAAGAATGTTGTATTGATAGCCTTATGTATTCATTTGCCTTGAACTTCTTAGTTGCTGAGGATGACCTTGAATTCCTTACCCTCTGGCTTCTAAATACCAGGTGCTGGTATTTTAGGAGCAATCCTTGGCTGAGGCTAAGAAGAATAAGTCTTAGAGGGCTGTTGTACGACACAGTGCTTGTGGCTAATCATATGATATTGTAGACTTAAAAGTTCTTAGTATGGTCTATTAGTTACTCTTCTATTGCTGTGACAAAATACCAAGTCCAAAGGAACTTAGAGAAGGAAGGGTTTATTTGTGCTTAGGGTTCCAGAGGATGAGAATCCATCACCATCATGGCAGGGAAGTGTGGCAGCAGGCAGGCATGTTAGCTGGAGCAATGAGCTGAGAGCTCACATCTTAAACTGCAAGCAGAAAACAGAAGGAACAAACTGGTAATGAATGGCACATGGCTTTTAAACCTCAAAGCCCATCCCCCGCAACATACTTCCTCCCGTAAGGTCACACCTCATAAGCCTAGTGTGGTGGTTTGAAGGAAAATGGCCCCCAAATGGAGTGGCACTATTAGGAGGTGTGGCTTGTTGGAGGAAGTGTGTCACAGTGTGGGTGGGCTTTGAGGTTTCATATGCTCAGGATACTGCCCAGTGAGTCAGTCAGTCAACTTCTTGTTGCCTCTTAGTCAAAATGTAGAACTCTCAGCTCTAGCACCATGTTTGCTTAACTGTGGCCATGCTCTCCACCATTATGATAATGGACTAAACCTCTGAAATTGTAAGCAAGCCACCCCAGTTAAATGTTTCCTTTATAAGAGTTGCCACGGTCATGATGTCTCTCTCTCTCTCTCTCTCTCTCTCTCTCTCTCTTTTAAGATTTATTTATTTATTATGTATACAGTATGTATGACTGCAGTCCAGAAAAGGGCACTAGATCTCATTACAGATGGTTGTGAGCCACCATGTGGTTGCTGGGGATTGAACTCAGGACCTCTGGAAGAACTTAACCTCTGAGCCATCTCTCCAGCCCCATGATGTCTCTTCACAGCAATAGAAACCCTAACTATGACACCTAACTAAACAGTACCACCAACTGGAGACCAACTATTCAAACATCTGAGTCTATGGGTAACAATCTGATGCAAACCACTAAGATCACTTGTTAAGTGGTCTTGTTTTCTTACAGTTCTGAGAACTGAACCCAGGTCCCTGAGTATGTCAGATAAGCAGCCTATCACTGAGAAGATCCCAAGGCCTTCATGTTAGTATTTTCACTGCAAAACAAAATAAAAGCAATCCATAAAATAGCCTGTAGGGATGCAGGAAACTTTTGGGAGTAATGGATGTATCACTACCACAATTAGGACAATGGCATCAGGAATACAGCTATTCCATCATTTCATGCATATGTCTGAATATATAAAGTTGTCTAGATGAAACATGTCCCATCTTCTATTTGTTATATCTCAATAGTGCAGTTATTAAACAGAGTTTATGAAGTGCTGTGTATAGAAGAGTAAAGAAAATTGAACTGTGTGCCTATGTAGTGAGGTGTAGTGAAGGAACTGAGGAGAGAGGAGGTTCCACACCATTGTTGGAAGATCATTCTTACATCCATGATGACAAAGGGCACATTCATTTCTCTCACAGCTACCGCCATCAGAGTCTCACAACCAACATGCCTGCCAGGTTCAGGTCTACAGAAGCAAGGAGCTTTGAGGCTGTACAGCATACTATTAAGAATCTATCAATCGATTATGAGGCCACATGAGCTGTATTAGTTGTAAGCAAAGGGCAGGCGATTGCTCTTGTTACAGTAATGGAACTCCTGAAGAAAGACTTTTTGGTCAAGAGAATGGAATCCGTGGCTTGAGTGGAGACCCAACATTCCAGTTGGGTCAAGTTGATCACCTACCAAGGGATCACCCCCAGGAAAGAGGGTTCACCTTAAGCCATGCTGAAGAGATAAGTGAAATAATTTAATGTTTTTTTATGTTAGTTCTTTGAGAGTTTCATACAATGTGTTTCGATAATATTCACTCTCTCCCCCCAACTCTTTCTAGATATACTTCCTCTTCCCTACCCTTCCAGGTTTGTGCCATTTTCTTTTAATTCTTAGAGATCAATTTGTATTACTCAAATATTCTTGCATGTCTAGACTTTTTCTGGAGAATAGTTGACTTACCAGGAGCTACACTTTTAGAGAAACCATCTAAACCATCTCTCTTTCTCTCCCAGCAGTTAACAGTTGCCAATAGATACATGGCTAGGGGTGGGATTATGTGCTCAACTCTCTTTTTAATTTTGTATAGCTTGGCATTGTACAGTTATTGTACATGCTGTCCCTCAGGGCAAGATCCCACATGGTCCCAACTACCATGTGTTCATATATTCAGCTAGTCATCTACCTGTGTCCATAAGAAAATGTAGTCTTCTA
This sequence comes from Peromyscus californicus insignis, assembly GCF_007827085.1. Classification (NCBI taxonomy): domain Eukaryota; kingdom Metazoa; phylum Chordata; class Mammalia; order Rodentia; family Cricetidae; genus Peromyscus; species Peromyscus californicus. Next base: position 106,726,216 of record NW_026294573.1, read on the forward strand.
CTACCTCTGGCTCTTATACTTTTTGTGTTCTCTTGTCCTATTAGTCAGGGTTCTCTAGGAAAGGAACTGATAGCATAAATCATTCTATCATCTCTGTATCTATGTATCTCTCATCTATCTATCTTTATCTATCTATCTATTAGAAATATATGCACATATACAGCATGAATCAATCTGTCATCTATCTATCAATCATCTATCTATCATCTATCTCTGTCTATCTATTGAAAACATACATATGTATGTTATATATTATATAATATATATAAATGTGTGTGTATATGTGTTAGGAAGTTGTTATAGCAGTAAGTTTCAATATATCTATTTTGAAATGTCTTTAGTGTTATCACTAATCCCTATGATCCCTCCTCCATCCTACCCTCTGCTCCACTACTCCAGTTTGACTCTTCCTGTGTGGGATAATTTTCCCATATATGTGTAATCTGTATAGATTTATATAGAGAAAGCAGGCCTTTGCTTCAGTCAGAAGGTGGTTGTTATTTCCCGTGATAGTCATGCCACTGTTGCACCAGTGGGCATGTCTTGCAGGCCAGTCATTGTTGTAGCTCTCAGGGTTTGTTGCTAGGTGTAATGATTACTTTTCTTCTCTGGTGACTTGTGTGGTCGTTTGAAAGAAACGGCCTCCAAAGGGAGTGGTAGTATTAGGAGGCATGGCCTTTTGGAGTAAGTGTGTTCTTGTTGAAGGAAGTGTGTCACTGTGAAGGCAGGCTTTGAGATCTCATATATGCTCAAGTCACACCCTCTGAGAAGTTCACTTTCTGTTGCCTGCAAGATGTAGAACTCTCAGTTCCTTCTCCAGCATCATGTCTGCCTGTACCACCATGTCCCACCATGATGATAATTTGCTAAACCTCTGAATTGTAAGCCACCAATTAAATGTTTTCCTTTATAAAAGTTGCCATGGTCATGGTGTCTCTTCACAGCAGTAGAAACTCTGACTAAGATAGAAGTTGTTACCAGCAACTGGGGTTTATTGCTGTGTTAGACCTGACTGTGTTTTTGCTTGGAGGAATTTGGACTTTGGTACTTTGAGTTAGGAAAGCAGTGAAATGCTTTAAGTATTACTTAATGGGGCATACTAGTAGGAGCATGGAAGACAATGGTGCTGATAATGATTTGAACTGTTGGGGGCTGGCTCAAGAGGTTTCAGATGAGAAGAATTTTGGTATGTCGCCTAGAGATTGTTCTTGTGATATTTTGGTGAAGAAAGTGGCTGCTTTTTGCCCTTGTCTGAAAAGTCTGCCTGAGGTTAAAATGAGGAGATTTGGATTAATTCTATTGGCAGAGGAAATCTCAAAACAGCCTAGTATAGACTCTGTCATGTGGTTACTAGTGTTCAGGCTTATAAAGATTTATAATGAAAAACAGCAAGCTGAGAAAGGAAAACAATTTGAGGAGAAAAGGAGCACTAAGAAGTGGAATGGAGTTAAGTCCTGTGTTCAAGGACATAAACAGATAAGAAATGGAATATAAGGAGTTGTGACCTCAGGGCAAGATCCCACAAAGCTAAGGTTCCAATTTGTGAAAAACAATGAAAGAAAACCTCAGTGCCAGGTGTGGTGGTACACACCTTTAATCCCAGCACTCCAGAGACAGAGGCTGGTGGATCTCTGAGTTTGAGGCCAGCCTGGTCTACAGAGCAAGTTCAAGGACAGCCAAGTTTAGTCAATGAAGGAAAACAGAAAGCTGGTGAAGATATAATTGAATGAGGGGGCCATGTTCCAGCCCCAGTAAGCAGCAGAACTTGGCAGCTTTGGCCATGTGATTTTGGAGTTAAGGATAGAAGAAATGGGCTATGGAACCTTTCTCTATGACTAAGGAAAACCACTGAGGCCAGGAATGTGTCAGGAGACCCAGAGAGGTCATTTCAGGAAGCTGTGAAGGTGAAGCCTGGATTGCCTTGGAGACTTGAAGATGTTGGAGATGCCAGAGCTGTGGGAGACCTGCTGAGGAAACCTGTAATAGGGCATGGAACCAGCTCAAGAGAAAGAAGTATGTTGTAGTCAACATAGGAGAAAGGAGTTGGAGATCTGAAGAGGGTTTTGACATCAGACATGGAGATGCAGAGTTTGGAGTTTGCCCATTTGTTTTTAATCTTGCTTTGGTCTGGTATTTCCTCACTATGTTCCCTTCCCTGTGTTTTGGAATGGTAATGTATATCCTGTGCCATTACATGTTGGAAGTATGTGATCTGCTTTTTTATTTTGATTTTACAGGTGATTACAGTTTAGAGACTGCATGAATCTCAGAAGAGACTTTGAACTTTAGACTTTTAAATAATTTTGAGATTGTTGTAGACTATGGAGACTTTTGAAGTAGGACTGAATGCATTTTTTTTGAATTATGATATGACTACAAGCCTTTGGGGCCCAGGGAGTGGAATGTGGTGGTTTGAAAGAAAATGGTCCCCAAAGGAAGTGGCACTATTAAGAGGTGTGGCTTTGTTTGAACAGGTATGGTTTTGTTGGGGGAAGTATGTCACTGTGAAGGCAGGCTTTGATGTCTTATACATGCTCAAGCCATGCCCAGTAGACAGTTCACTTCCTGTTGCCTGCAGGTTGTAGACTCTCAGCTACTTCTCTAGCACCATGTCTGCCTGCATGCCACCATTTCTCACTATGATGATAATGAACAAAACTTCTGAGCTTTAAGCCACCCAATTAAATGTTTTCCTTTATAAGAGTTGCCATGGTCATGGCATATCTTCACAGCAATAGAAACCTTAACTAAAACAGCTTGCATAGCACCTTCTAATACTCTGAAAGCTAGCCACTAGGGATGATGCTGATAGATCCATACCAGCTTGATTTCTCCATATTCTATGTCTTTAGCAATAATATCTATCTTACTGTCAAGCTTTGGAGGGCAACTTAGAACAAGCCTGTAACGTTCTCATGCATGGGAGTCTGTGTATCTATAGGACCTCACTGGCACCAACTCCAAAAGAAATAACTCATTCCTGGCACCGGGCTTTTTGTTTGTTAGTCTCTGGTGTTTAGTAAGGACATTATTGCCCTGCTATAGAGTGACCTCATTTTAATTCTTGTGTGTGTGTGTGTGTGTGTGTGTGTGTGTGTGTGTGTGTGTGTTAGGAAGTTTCTACAGTAGCAGGTTTCTATATATCTTTTTTGAAAGATCCATAATGTTATTACCTATTTCTATACTTCCTCCTCTACTCTACCCTTTGCTCCCCAACCCCAGTTGGTCCATCCTGTGTGGAATAATATTTTCTCTAATGGGATATTTTACTTTTCCTTCCACAGGTCCCTGACCCTAGAACAGCCACGTTTTGTTGCAGTTTCTGTTACAGCCATGCAGTTTTATGAGTCTACTCATTTTCTGTGTTATTCAAACAGCATAGCATACCCTTTGCTGCTTTCTCTTCTCTAAGCAGGCTTTCCCCGAACACTTCAGCCTTTCCCTAACACTTCTGGCTTTCCCTAACATTTTGGACATCCTTACTGTCCTTGTGGCTGCCTGTCTACCACGTGTCTGATGGCCAAACTCCTTTGAAGCGCTCTTTTCCCTCTACTCCTCCATTCTCCTCCCCCAGGCAGCTGTGAGATTTACAGCTTGTCTGCTTTGGAGGTTTTTCTTTTAAACTCTAATAAAATTGTCCATAAGCTTCTGTTGGAGTTAAATTAAACTCTCTATTAATGAGACTAAAAAACACAAAAGGGACCCCTGATTTCCCCTCTATTATCTGGTAACCATGAAAGGCCCTCCAAATTCTGGACTAATCTCTTTCTAACTTCAGGAAAATTTAAAGGAGAAACAGTAGTTGGTTTGTCTTATGGTGGGATGAAGTTTCTTTTTTTTTTTTTTTTTGGTTTTTCAAGACAGGGTTTCTCTGTGTAGCTTTGCGCCTTTCCTGGGACTCACTTGGTAGCCCAGGCTGGCCTCGAACTCACAGAGATCCGCCTGGCTCTGCCTCCCAAGTGCTGGGATTAAAGGCGTGCGCCACCACTGCCCGGCGAAGTTTCATTTTTATCCACTGTTTGTTTTAGTCCCTCTGGTATAGAGCATCCCCTGTCTCTATCTTGAAACCTTAAAGTTCTGCAGTTGGAAAGTCATGCAAAGCCATTAGTGGAGCCCTGAGATTGAAATAAACATGGGTAGACTCTGGTGGCCGTTCAGAGATTTAGAAAGGTTTTAAGCTAAAAGCAGCAAAGCAATCTTGTTTCCTTCTTTGTTAAGCAAGAATCTTGGAGACAGTGGTCTCCGAGGCCCTGAGCATTCTGCATCTGGAAGTTTCTGTAAGTAGCATGAGTGCTTAGGAATCTACTTGTTTACTTTGCTTCCCAAGATTAATCTTAGGGCTGGGTATATTTTTCTCCTTTCAGCCTGACGTTAATTCCCAGATGTTTTGGGTCATATCATTGTGGAGAAGGTCTTTTCTTGTACCACTGCAAACTGTTTAGTGGAGCAGTTGTTAAGATAGCGTTGGTCCTTGTGAAAGGCGTTTGCTCCCCTACTCTGCTGCTGACAGGCTGAACTCTTTTTGCTTTTCCAGGAGAATTATTGTCATTTCCAACAGGGAGTGTATAACCCATGAAGAAGAGGGACAGCTCAGGGTGATAAGGAAGAAGTGAAGAGTATAGCCTACCTTTGTCAGTCATCTGGGAGCTCAAAGCAGCCATGTCTGTATCTCTGTGCGCCCAGAGTCATCTCTGCCACGTGGGAGGCCTGTTGAGCACAGCCCTCCGTGGCTACGCGGTGCGGGGGTGGTGCAAAGCCATCACTTTTGAACTGAGAGGAGGTCTGTGTGGTTTGATAAGGGACTCTCTATTTATGGCTATCTTGAAAGGCTCTTGAGCTTGACATCCTGTAAAGAAAGCAGAGTTTATGGGGAATGACTAGACCCTTATTCTCCTATGAGCGCTGCATGCAATTTGCCACACACATTTACTCAGCAAAGGAAGGTTTGCAGTTGGAAAGGCCACAAAGTCCTCCTCCTTGCCGAATTGGTAGATCATCTGACCCAAGCAAGAGCTGCATTCAGAGATTATACTTCCAATAATACATTATCTCATAAGATCCCTCTTCTACATCCTCATTTTCCTGTAAAATCATTTTTCTACTTTTAAAAAAATGTAAACAAAAGGTTGCATATAAGAGTGTAATGTTAGACTCTCACCTCTGCTCAGGCCACAGTCTCTGCAGCAGCCTCATCTCCCCCTTTCATAGGTACCCACAGGCATCTTACTGAGATGTTGTCTGTGAGTCCCTAGCAGTCCCCCTCCTTACCTCCTTCTTGGGAGTCAGAGAGCCTGGTTGCAGATTCTTGCTGTGAAACCTCTCACTACCTCCAAGATCTTTTAAGCATAAGCTCCCTCTGCTATGTGGGCCTGGGACCTGGACTCTCATGACAGATGCTGTCATATCCGTCTGTCTGTCCACGGGATTATGAACCTTTCTATTCATCCTCTTAGACATATCTCCCCATCGTCAGAAAACTACCCCTCCTCTGTGGCCCCCTCCCTTGCCTCTGTACTCCGCCTTAAATCCAAGATGGCCTTCCTTTGCAGTCCTTCCCTCCACATCTTGCATCTTGGTATCTACCCTCCCACCGAGTCCTTCTTGTGGGAAATAAACATGCTCTTGGTTATCTTGTCCCAAAACACCCTCCTCAGGTGGACTATGGATCCCAGATGCGTTTCCTTTCACCCATGTTTTGGGAAAAGTAAACTTGCGATCTCCGTGGTTACTCTTCTTACTTCCTGTCTTGGTCTCTGCCCCCAACACTCTGCTGGGACTGCTGTTCCTGAGGTCCAGGGGTCCTTTCAGTGTCTTATCTAATGACATCGATGCTTTCCAAAGCTATTTTACTGAACTTCGCAGTTGTATTTACTTTTTTTGTACCTTTGGACATCATGAAATCTTACTTTCTTCCCTTCCTCAGTTCTCAGACGATTTGGTTGGGCTGTGTGGTTGCTCAGTGAATCTGCTCTGTTTTCAAAGGAATTAAAATGACTTATCTGAATGAATTATGAATACCACATGCTCACTGTAGCCAGTTCTTGTTTTTTGAAAGTTTTTTTTAGGTTGGCTATCCAAATGAAAACCTTGTTGTTAACTTTAAACAATTTTTAGTAGGTCATATATTCTAATTTTAGCCAATTAATTTTAACATTACACTAGCTTAGCAGAGAAAGTATCTTCTTGGATCTCTTTCTCTACTCTTATTTGTACAGAGCTGGTTGGCCATTAAATCTATGTGCTAAAACAGCTGAATCCAGAACGTTCCACTCACAGGACAGAAGAAGTATCCAATGTTGTGCTTTAGAAATGAAAACCCCGGAAATCTGTAAATGAGAGTTAAATCTGGAGACTAGAGGTAGAGAATATGATTAAAAAGAATATGAGTGCTTCTTTTTTTTATTTTTATTTTTTTTGGATTCTTCAGCTGAGACAGCGAGAAAAGATGGTTTATTGTACACGAGTTACACTTGGCCACAAGTGAGAACAGAACTAGTCTGGAATGCCATAGGTCCAGGGCAGAGGGCCAGCGGGACTGTTTTGGTTGTCATGAACGCAAAGTCTCTCAGGTGGTCTCTGCGAGCCGATGGTGCTGTTCAGGTCCATCAAGACTTCCAGCGTTAGTAGCACACAGTCCAGCGACGTGCACCAAAGTCCCAGCCTTCAGCATCCCTTGCTTCGGCGCCTTCAGCCTCACGGGTGCACAAGCCTAGTTTACTTAGACCTCTGCCTCAGCTTTCCCCTCTTGGCTTCAGCCTGCGCATTGCATTCGCTTCTTCCTCCCTGTCGCTCTCCTGGCGCAGGAGTTCCAAGGAAGATGGCGCCACGGCCGAGAGCAGTATGAGTGCTTCTAACAGTTTTTTCCCCCTGGGCAGGAGTTTAAAAATAAAAGAAAACTGTTATTTGCTTTTTCTCTACTACCTAAAAAGGCAATACAAAGATTAGAAATGCTAAGTTGTTCTTGGCATTTGAATAGATGTTTTGGAATATGATATAGTAACCCTTGTTTAAGTCAGCAACATAGTATGGAGGCAGGGGGTTAGGGATAAATTCTTCATACATACAATTTTATTGTTACATTTGGTAGAAAAAAAATAATATGACATTCGCCCCCCCCATCCCCGCCAATATTATCATCTTCTTACTAGACAAAAATGATCTCTTTAAAATCCCACCCAAGGTAAACTACATTGGTCATTTAAAAAACACCAATGGTTACTTCATTTGTTCAAAAAATTCAGCCACATATACCTTTCCCCCAAAAGATAACTATTTAAATAGGTTGAAAGAAGGTCCATGAAGGCTTATGCAGGACAAAGCAATAGTGTGTATATTTATTCTTTTTTTTTTTTTATCACAAGAAATTTTGTTTCCTTCCGCGGGCTCACATGAAATACAGCTGGTTTATGCCCCGTAAACAGCCCCAGCGTTCTGTGATTCAGAGGAGAGCGGCAGCCCGCCTGACTAATGGCCGTTTAAAGCCTCTGATGCACAGGGATCAAATTAAGCAAGGCTTTGTGTTGTCAAGATTTAGAATCTACGGATGCAGCGACATTTATTCATCTGCCTTTTATTCAGCTCGGAAGGCTCACAGGTCAGCGGCTTCTGATTGCTCTGGCTGCCTTCCAAGCTGGCAGCAGGGGGAGAGACATTTCCTGACGACTCCACCAGGTGGCAGTCTTTGATGCAAAAAAAAAAAAAAATTCAATTATTTGAAACTGCCTTCTCTCCCTGCGTGCTTTCTCCTCTTTCTCACTCCCTGTCTCCTCCTCATCCCTCTTCCTCTCTCTCTATGTTTTGATTCTTACTCCTAAGGTTCATCTTATTTATAGTTTCCCGAGTGAATTTATCATATAGTAACGCACGTACAGTCACAACCTTCTTTCCAGCTCTGACAGAATGCGGTGCTGCCCTGGTAGAATAAACGCACATACAACATACAATCGTGACCAAACCTCAGCATCGACTACCAAGACCTCATCGTCAACGAGACAGACATAAAATAACCTGCCCCAATGTGCATCGGATCCTGCCTTCTGCCTGGAAGAACTGATTGGCACCTGTCCAACCTTGCTCTTCTCACTGGTCACCAGGAGGTGTCTGAAGCAGACAGCTCAGGCTGAGATCTGAAAGCCCATGTCTGTCCATTTCGCTTTCAAATGCTCTGAAGGCATCTTCTGTCTCTGCCACTGCCTCAGGTCTCACCACAGGCCACAGGGAGGGGTCAGGTGACTCCTCCGGACTGACCACTGCACAGCGGAAAGGGCAGCTCTTGCACCTGTCAACATGGCTTTACTAAGCCTGGAGTCCAGCTCCTGGTGGAACAGAGTTGACCGAACCGAATGCTTTGTTTCGTTCCATCTCCCCCTTGCCTTTTATTGAAAATATGTTATTTTCTCACATAACATATCCTGATTACAGTTTCCCCTCCCTCTACTCCTCCCAGTTCCTCCCCACCTCCTCTTCCATCTGGATCCACTCCCTTTTTGTCTCTCATTAGAAAAGAACAGACTTCTAAGAGATAACAACCAAACATGACAACATAGAATATAATAGAATAACCCAAAAGCTATTGGGGTTGAACATGACAATCCAACAGAAGAAAAAGAGTCTAAGAGAAGGCGCAAGAACAGAGACCCACTGATTCACAGACTCAGGAATCCCAGAGAAACACTAAACTGGAAGCCATAATGTATATGCAGAGGACCTGGCACAGACCTGGGCATGCTGCTACTTTACACTCTGTGAGTTCATCTGAGCTTTGCTCATGTTGATTTAGAGGGCCTTGGCTTTTTGGTGTCCTTTGTCCCCTCCGGCTCTTACACTTTTTCTGCCTCCTCTTCCTCTGGGTTCCCTGATGCCTGAGGGAAGACATTTGATGAGACATCCCATTTAGGGTAGAGTGTTCCAAGGTCTCCCACTTCCTGCATATGTCTGGCTATGGCCCTCTGTATTTGTTCCCATTTGTTGCAGGAAGAAGCTTCTCGGATGATGGCTGAGCAAGGCTCTGAGCTATGACTATAGCGGAATGTCATTAGGAATCATTTTATCACTATATTTTTTTAGATCAGTAGTATTTGGTTTTACCCTAGATCCCTGGGCTATCCAGTCTCTGGTTCTTGGTCACCCAAGCAGTGGTGGGTTTGGGCTCCATCTCATGGAGTATGCCTCAAGTCAAGTCAGATATTGGTTGGTTACTCCAGAGGGAGATGAAGGAGGGAATCCAGGGAGAGATAGCTAAAATTAAGGGCCATTTGAGGGTTAGTATGGAAACCTAATACAGTAGAAACTTCCTAAAATACATAAATATATGAAGGTGATCTAAATGAAATAGTCAAATTATATGGGAGACAGCCTCCAAATTGGCCATTTCTTGTCACCAAATGAAGCTTCCAGTACAAGGATTGGGTTACACGTAATTGAGTTGTTGACCAAAGAAGTCCCATGGGAACCCCCAAATAATCCAGGCTGTTGCCAAGACTATAAGTGACTCCACAAACTGATGGTAAAGCCCCATTTCTGAAGACAACACCTACACTACTCACTGAACATGGAGAAGTCCAGCTGGTGCCTGCAGAACCTTCAGCCCTATGTTCTAGTGTCTTTGGCACAAGAGAGTATTCTACATGCTACCAAAAGAGAAACATAAACAAGCTGGTCACAAAACCTTTGATTTACAATGGTGTCCTTCTTGTAAAATATGCTAGGGCAATAGTTGTACAACCTTGTAGGAGAAACCAACTAATATCTGTTTCATTCAGTCTAAACAACTCCACTTTAAATCAAAGATGAAGAAACAAAGAAAAGCCAGAAACTTCTTGAGGTGACTTAGAGACAAGACTCAGACTCAGGTCCATTCACACCAGCACCTAGAAGACGTTGGAGCATTCCTCCGGGTTAATTATGCCACACTTTCCCAGTTCCCCATGCTTTTCCTTTGTCTCCTCCTTTCCCAGCTCATCCCCAGACCCACATTTCCCCACTGGCAGCCCCCTCAGATGCCATCTTCACTGCTGATTTAATCCTTTTTGGTTAGTGACATGAACATTTATAGAGGAACCATCTACTTTGCAAGTAGCCTGCGCATACCCCTTACCTAGTACTCCTCCTTTGGGAGGTCTTTATTAACTCCTGTGCTAAGCACATTACCACTTTGTCAGATGTTTCCTATATTTTAAAAAGTAGTTTTACATTTTCTTCAGTTTATTTAGAAGCTTGGTTTTCTGTATAGCATGCTTTAATATTTATGAATATGCATCTATTATTATTTCTGCTTTGTTGTCTTTCTGGCACAAACTTATTTACTTCAAGACTGTAAAAAATACTTTCTTACATTTTCTGGCTAGAGATGTTTTGCCTTGATTACTTTAAAAACTTCAAAGTATTATTTTTTATGATAAAAAGTAGAAATCTAACTTTATTCCACTTTGAGACTAATTGAGCATTTAAAATAATAAAAAATAAACACAGTAAGTAATCAGGCACATAGTAAATTTACTCTGTGATGTAGGTATTTTTATTCTCATTTGCTAGAGGAAGAAATAATGGCAGATAAGTGTTGTGTAACTCCCCAAATCCAAATAATAATCTTCATTGGTTTGAGGAGCCATGGAAGCTGGCACTTTTTAACAGGTAATCTCACTTGGGAAACAGGACTAAGGGTCCATCTTCATAGATTTAAGTAAGATAGACTTTTCCTTATAATTATATTTTATATTTTTTTCTCTCTAAAATATTGAAAGGTAGGATGAAGGTTAACTTAATGTACTTTCAGACTATATTATAAAAAAACCAAGTTTGTTCAAGTGCTTCATAAAGAGTCTAACACAGAGACTATAATATTAATACAAATATAAATTTGCAAATGTGAGTGTGTATGGGTCTTCCAAACTCAGCACATTTGAAAATACTTCGCCCATTTCCATAACGTATCCAGCTGTGAAGGCAGTTGAAGCTGTACCTGCCTGCTTTGGGCTATCCTTCTCTGAGGATGGTGGTTGGACACTCACCCACTTGCCTGCTCTCTTGCTGTTAGGCCTGTGGCAGTCTGGACTTCCTTCTGTTTGGGATGCAGTGTGTTGCTTTGGAGCCTGCCCAAGCCACTCTCCTAAACTAATCTCACATGTTTCAGGCTCATTAACTCTATACTCTAACAAGTTAAGTTCATTTGAGTTACATTTGTTAATTTACTCTGCCAGGGAATTACTCATGCTGGATGTGTGTGTGGTTATGCCTTAGTGGCCTGTGAGAGATCGTTGTTTACTACTGGAGAGTGATTTTACCAATGTGAAGAATTTGATTTCACTCATTTTACCCAGAACACTAGAATATCAGCATTCTATACTTGACTTTATGTATCCAGAAACAAATTTTAAATAAAACAAAACCATTAAGGCTGTAGAGAAAATCAGCACATTTAGGGACCAGGTATTGTGATGTGGACATTACAGCATTAAATCATTAAATAATTGATTTGAGCAAAATAATAGCCAAGCCAACATCCATTGTGGTTCAAGCAGAATTATCTTTTAAAGTTTTCAGAATGCAAATTGTGCTAGTCTTCTGTACACCCAGATAAAACACAAGAATATTTCAAGAGCACTTTAGGAGAGCTCACCTCCCTTGAAGTGAGCTTTGAAGGTGGACTGTTTTTTGTTTGTAAGAACAATGCCTGAATTTAATTTGAAAATCTGAGCCAAATTCTGTCCCAATGAGCAATATCAAACATTGTTATGATTATGTAGAAACTGATAGCTTTCAAAGAAGAGGTTTCTTTGTGTCTGTTTCTCTCTCTCTCTCTCTCTCTCTGACACACACACACACACACACACACACACACACACACACACACACACACACACACAGGAGGGTGGGAGCTACAGACTCAAATTACAGGAGCCATTGCTGAGGGAACTCTCTTGTGTGGTTTGCAGAATAAACCCCACTAGAGAAAACCAAATCTCCATCAGTTTTCGGCAGTGTCCATGTGTGAATAGGAGGAAGGACTTGTAGTAAATACACTCAGCTGACACTGAACCTTGGGTAATTGAAGTCAAGTGTTGAACACTCTCCATGAGTGCTTAAAGTCCTGCACACAGCCAGAACCCAGTGTCTTTTCCCACAGGGTGGGAAATGGAATGAGAAGAACCAAGATTCATTGACTCAGGGAGGGCTACATGCCCCGGCCAGCAGGGCTTCAACGGGAACTCAACCACCCTAAGGACAGAATGATAGGGACAGGAGACACAAAGAAAATACACAAAGACAATATTCTGATCAAGGTGCAACTTTATTTTTCTCCAGGAGGGTTTATATAGTTCCTGCAGGGTGGGAGGAGCAGGAAGCTGTTATCTGCATAGGGTGGGGCAAGCTAACAGGATGTTTATGCAGGATGTTGACAGGGTGAAAAGGTCAAGGGCTCTACTCAATGTCCTGTTGCTAGGCAACCAGCCTGACTGTAAGATGATGTTCTAGTTCCCTGTCTTATTGGGGGTCTGTATTTTTCCACTAACTAGAGATTCTGTCCTTGTCCCTGACAGCTACAGGCTCAGAAAGACAAGAAGGAGGGAGGCTCTCAACCATCATAGGACAGAGCGGTTTCCACAATCCACATCAACCAAGGACTCCCCATTCTGATAGTGTGTGTGTGTGGGAAGTAGAAGGTGATGCCAAACCGCTGCCACTCATTCCATGTAGTTCATTGTGGACGTGATTCTGGTCAAGTTAAGGGTGGCAAGTGGCCACTGTTGCAATCACCCAACTCTACACTGTTTGTTTTTTTTTAAATCATACGATTCTTGATAGAATAGTTTCCCCAGAATGGCATCCCTGGATGAACTTTGGTGGTGATTTTATTCAGGGTTCTAGACAGCAGAGAAGGGAAGGATCCCCAGAAAACAGTGCCCACTTAGGTCATGGCTAGTGCTTGGATTAATTCAGAAGAAATTTTATAGTGTAAGCTCAGGGAGAGACTAGATCCTATTTCTTGGCAAACTGTGAGCTTTTTGAGGAATTTAGGTCTGGGATGGTAATGACTTGTTCAAGGCCACGAAGGAAACACAGTGAGGCTAGGACAGAGTGCAGATCACCGAGCTTTTTTTCCTGGCTAGCCACCCTCAGCTTCCCGACTTCACCAATGTTCTTGTTCTAGTAAGGGAGAAAGCCTCCTTTAATCTGTTTCTGGAATAAAATCTTCTCTGCCATTTGCAACACTCCAGAGGATAGAAATATAACAAAATCATTGTTTTGTGTTAATACTTCCGTTTCTAGCCATCTCAGCCATCAATCAGAACTTTTATCTTGTTGCCTGAAGAGACAAGGACATTTAATTCACAACAATTTCCTCTTCCCTTTCTCTCAGCGACTCTATTAAATAAAACATGATGGATCACACTCTATATTTGCATGCCAGCTAAAACACGGCCAAGCCTCTGCCGGAGCAGCATGAACATGGCTGTTTCCTCTCCATGACAGAGGTGAAAGGGGAGATAGCCCCAGGGAAGCTTCAAACACCGAGGCTGGGTTTCTTCATTAAGAGAAGGGGCCCAATTAATACCCAGAGTGATAACTGGAAGGTATGCTAAAAATTAATAAGTAAGTTCATATCAGCAAAGAGCATAACCCTTCCTAATTAAGTCCAGCATTTAAAAAAAATAACACTTGGGTCTTAGAGGGCAGAGCTGGGCATCATGTGGCCCAACATTCACGTTTCTGAACTTGTCTTTTGAGTTAATTCCCTTCTTCCCATTGTAGCAAGAGTAAAGGCTTTTTGAATCTTCATTTACAGACAATGTTCACCTTTCTTCTTCCTCTTCAGGGTGAGAGTGCCCAGGGGTGCTTGTCTTGCACGTGTTTTAGAGCAACTCAATGTACCTTGCAACCTTTGGCGTATGGGGCTATTGAGTACAGCATCAGCAGGACCTTGAGGGCTTTGCTCAGCCCAGCCACCTGGCTTTATGAAGACAGAGGATTGCATTTTACTTAGAGATTCTCTTCCACAGAGTTTATGATTTGCTGAAGACTGAAGGGAATTGATGGCGTGTGGCCCTGAATGGTAGGTCTGCTGTCTGCCAGTGAGAGTGACATTTTATTCTTCCATTTACTCATCCAAGAGATCCTGTTTTGGCCGAGGATGTGAAAATGAGCTAGGTGCAATATCTTGCTACAAGAAATTTACAGATGGTGTGAGGTTTAAATAAACAAGCAATTATAAATGTATGTTAAGAACCATTAGAGGATGACCCAGATTCTGCTGGACCACACCAAGCAGTTCAGGATGCAAGTGAGGGTTTAGGAGAGCCTTCTGGGGGAAGTGTAGTCCAGACTGCAAGCTGGAGGATTCAGGGGAGCCTGTTCAGTAAAGCACTGGGGGTACCAGACAGAAGACTCAGTCTGAGGTGAGTCATTCAAGGGAACTGTTGTGCCACTCAAGGGCAGCGGAGCTGGATAATTGACAGTGGTAAAGGAGCTGGGAAGAGAAAGGGGTTCTGGCCTCAGGACTGATATTAGACACTTTTGGGCTTGTTGCTCATTGCAGTGAGAAACTACTGAGTAATCATTAGAACAAAAACGATGAAGGGAAGTTTGTGCTATGGAATGTGCATAATTAATTAATAGTATAGAATTAAGAGAATTTGAAAAGGATACCACCATCCCCAAACTGCTCAAGCTTGGGATTTCTCCCTGCCCCCTTTAGCCACAATTTACCAGAAGGATTCTTAGCTTATTTAGACTTGGGAAAATTCTTAGAAATTGTACTGACTTGCTCACCAAAGTTCACAGTGTTTCCAAGTTTCAAAAGTATAATTCTCCATTGATATGGTCCCCAGATGGACAATATGATGCTGCTAGCATGGCTGGGTTACCTTTTCTATATTAGAACAATGATTTAATACCCTAGTAAATCCTTTTCTTCTTTCTTTCTCTGTGTGTATGTGCCTGTGTGTGTGTTTATGGATGTGTGCATGTGGATGTGAAAAGCAGAGGTTGGTATCGGAGTCTTTTGGATTTGCTTTCTACTTGATTCAGCATCTCAATGGAACCCAGAACTTGCTGATACAGTGTCATAGCTTTAGTTGTCACCTTGACACACTTGGGAAGAAGAAACCTCAACTGAGGAGTTGTCTCCATGGGATTTGCCTGTGGGCATGTCCGCGGGACCATTTTCTTGATCGTGAAATGATATAGCAATCTGTGGTAGCCACTGTAGGTGGTTCCATCTTTAGACAGGTGGACCTGGGCTGTGTCAGGAAGGTAGCCGAGTAAGCCAGAGGGAGCAAATCAGGAGGCATCGTTCCTTCATGGTTTCTGCTTCATGCTCCTGCCTTGAGTTCTTGCTCTAATGACCCCTTCCCTGGCTGCTTTTGTCCGTGTTTAGTCCCAGCAACAGAGAAACAAACCAGAACACATGGGTAATCTGGCCAGCCGTCTTGCTTTGGGTATCCCATCTCTGCCTCCTCAATGTTGGAATTACAGGTGGCAAGACACACTCACCTGGCATTTAAATGGGTTCTGGGGATCCAAACTCTGGTCCTCATGCTTGCTGCCATGGAGCAAGTGCTTTAACCAATGAGCCATTTCCAAGGTCCCTAGCAAACTTTTGGATCACAGTAACCAAACAATAGTAAAAAAACCCCCAAAAGCCAGATTCATACATTCTAATATAGTCATACAAAACACATGGCTACACACAGTAAGTTCCACAGGGAAAGAGAGGTGGGGGTGGGGTGGAGAGAAGACCACGGTTGAGGTCTAGTAATAATAAATAAATGAACCCTGAAATAAACACATCAATAAATAAACACAGAGGATCCATATTATAATACACTCTACCAGTAATACCGCATCCAAAACACAGGGTGTCCTCTGGAGGGTGATAATGGCTGAGCTCTTGTAATAGACCTCAAAGGCTGTGGAAGAGCTGGGACAGTTCACTGTGCAGTCTGCTCATGTGGTGACTTGTTCCCCAAAGAAGTACGAAAACTTTGTTTAGAAGAAGAACAATAAAACTATACAGTGCCCACAAAACGCAACTCACATGTTATTGTGACACCATCCCGCTTTTGAAAGCTAGTTTTAAAGTCGGCACACACTGTTCCAAGGCAGACCCTTGCTCTTCCCCATTATGACAAGCTTGAACTGACAGGGCTCTCTCTGTATTTGGAAAGCCCAACAGAATGATGTCAAACCCAAACCAATCGACTGAACATTAACACAAAACCTCATTTCTTCTAGTCAATTAAAACACGCCCAAATGCCCAAGCCAAATACTCCACGGTTAGTTTTGATCAACTTGATGCAAACCTGGGAAGAGGGAACCTCACTAGGGAAATTATCTCCATTAGACTGGCCTATGTCTGTGGGCCATTAGTTTCTGCTTTTGTTTTTTTGAGGCAGAGTTTCTCTAGGTAGCCCTGGCTGTCCTGGAACTTGTGATGTAGAACAAGTTGACCTCAAACTCACGGGGATCCACTTGCCTCTACCTCCAGAATGCTGTAATTAAAGGCATGCACCACCATGTCCCACATGTCAGGTTTGCGGGGGCATTTTCTCAGTTGCTAATTGGTGGGGGAGGACCAAGTCCCTGTGGGAAGTGCCACCCTCAGGCAGGGGGCCTTGGGTTGTATGAGAAAATAGTAAGCCAGTAAACAGTGCTCCTCATGGACTCCACTGAAGCTTCTGTTCCAGGCTTCTTAGCTTCTCTAGATAATGGGCTGTAAGGTGTAAGATCAATAAGCTCTTTTTTCCAAGTTGGTTTTGGTGTTTATCACCGCTATAGAGATATAAACTAGGGACCCCGAAGACCAGGGCATTTTACTTGGCTGGCTCAGCATTTTAATGGTGGGAATTGGACCCTGTGACCATGCTTTGGCACTGTTCATGTGGGATCCCACTTGTCCTGCAGACTTGTTCTACTGCCAGAGGAGCCTCAATTCTGCCTGAGAAGTTTCACACAAATTAAAATCTTTGCCGAATCTGAATGAAGGGAGGTGGCGCAGGATGTTAACAGCATCCAAGCTATCCATGTAGTTAAAATGACTTCAGCCTTTAAACTATTTGGCCCAGAAATCCCAGGCTATCTTGCTTAACAATCAGCAGTTCAGGTCTGAATTATCAGAAGCTCGACAAGACCTTAATATTTCAAAATTATGAGCAGTTACTTCCAGGGGCAAGTCATATTATTGAATTATGACCAATTTATTATCACAGGGGAAAGCAAGTGTAACCTGACATCTTAAAAAATGTCCCAACTACTGCTTTATAATATAGGAAGAATAAAACTACATGTACTTTGCCTTAGCACCAATCTCATCTCGATCCCCCAGCTTCCCAAATTCCACCCATTAAAAGAGAATAAGAAAGAAAGACCCAACTAGTACTTCTCAGCAGCATCCAGCTCTCCTTAGAAGTATTCAACATCTTAGAAATTATGTACAGTTCCTTTTTTTTTTTTTTTTGGTAATAAGCTAAACATGGCTTGAGAATTCGTGGGGCTGAGGGAAAATAACTCATCCAAAATTATTTCTGAAAATGTCTTTTGGTCAGAGAGCAGGGATCCAATTAAAAAATGCAGACATGCGTTAGTTTGTTGTTTTGCATGCTTTTCAAACTTTAAACAACCTTTGGTGACTTTGTCTGTGTGAACCTCAGTCACTGCTGCTGGGAGGCTGAAGTGTTTTCTGTCCTTTTCTTATATGTAAGAACTAAAAAGGTACTCCCTCCCACACCAGTGTTCTGTTAGAGCCAGAAAACATCTCTGATGAGGCATCTTCTAGTTGAGCTGGGTGGCTTCCAAGGAGGGTGTGTGAGCATCGTGTGGTGATTTGAATGAAACTGGTCCCCATAGGCTCATGTATTTGAATGTTTAGTTCCCAGTTGGTGGAACTGTTTAGGAAGGATGAGGAGGTGTAGCCTTTTTGGAGGAGGTGTGCCGTCATTGGAGTTTGATGTTTCAAAAGCCCACAAAAGGCCCAGTCTCCAGCTCTCTGCCTCCTGTTTGTGGATCAGATATAATCTCTTAGCTACTGCTCCAGTGCCATGCCTGCCTGCCTGCTGCCATACTCCCTGACGTGATGGTCATGGACCCACCCTCTGAAGCTGGAAGCAAGCACCCGATTACATGCCTTCTTTTTATCAGTTGCCTTGGTTATGGTATCTCCTCCCAGCAATAGAATAGTGACTAAGATACATCAGAACTAAAATGTTTGCATTCTTCCTGAAGTTTACTGATCTGGTTGCATTTGTATTTTGAATATTTTACACTATTTTCAAATAAAGTTTTTACTTTCTGTGGTTTTAGTGCAGTTTTTAGTTCCTTGCATTAACCATCCTTGATGATGATGATGATGATGATGATGATGATGATGAATCTTGCTGGCAAGTTCTCTTTCATCTTCTCATGAGCAGGACAAAGAAGACGTCCCAGATGTCTTCTGAGTGAGTCTCACACAACACCATGGAGCTCTGCTCTGGAAGTCCTTCATATTCACTGAGGCACTGGAGCTTTAGCCCTGCTCACCCGACACTCTTATATACTTCGATACATCTTGTGAGAAACTTCTTCCTCCTGTGCAACAGTTTAGGCCAGAAGTGCTGATCCTTCTGGTTCTGCCCCGATGAATTTCAGACATGGCTGCAGTTCACTTCCATGGGAATTCACAGGCCTGTAAACAGGCTAGTGCCACTGGGAATGGACTGAGAATTCTGAGCCATGCTGTGGCAGTCCTTTGGCTGTCATCTCCTAGGGTCATCTGGGGGAGGTGACCACACAGAGGTGTGTAGACATCTCTCTTCTTGTGGGAGGGAACGGACAGCTCCTTCTGAGTCTTAAATTCCCTGTTAGTGTGGGCTGGTGACCACAGCTCTGTAGCAACCCCCACAGTTGTAGCAGTTAAGAGGTGCCCTGCATGCTTGCTGGAGAAGAAACTATCTCTTGGGGGTTAGTGTATAAGCTCTTACACACTC
The DNA here is from genome assembly GCF_007827085.1 of Peromyscus californicus insignis. Classification (NCBI taxonomy): domain Eukaryota; kingdom Metazoa; phylum Chordata; class Mammalia; order Rodentia; family Cricetidae; genus Peromyscus; species Peromyscus californicus. The sequence continues at coordinate 106,745,179 of NW_026294573.1, forward strand.
AGGCCTTTATGCCCTAACTCAGAATTTGTTTCCTTCTTTGAAATTTTCTATTGTCTGGTCCTCAAGTCATTGTCCCCTATTTTAGTTCTCCGTCCACTTTGGGGGTAGGATACGGGATGTATGCAGTCCTGGGCTTGGGGGCCTTCCACTGACTTTTCAAAGAAGGTTGGTTTTACTTGGCCCAAGTGCTTGGCTCTGCTTGTTGGGTCTGCCAGTCTACCTTAGAATTCATTATACTAAGCATGCATGTATGTGTATTCACATGTATATGTAGAGTACACATATGAGAAGTGAATGGTTCTCAGTTATCTCATCAGTAATAAAGGCCTTACAAGGCTCATTGGCTCTTCTTGGCCTCAGCATTTCACCACACCTACTGGAGGTCATGCATAAGCAGAGATCCTGTAGACTCTTGAATAGTCTTCATACAAACCTCTTGGGTTCATTTACTCCCTTTGCTAGCCCAGTATGAGACTGAATTTAGAAGCCAAAGCAGATAGATAAGTTCCATGTAAGTGTCTGGTGAACCTGACTGAGGCTCATCATATCTCACACCTCTTATTGCTTTCCACGTCACTTGCTGTAGATTGACTCAGAGAATGTTATGTTAGCCTAGAACCCCAGACCATCCTCACTGCCCTGCGGTTTCCTAGAAAACCTTTAGACGTATACCGCACAGTTCCCTTAGGATTTACAATTTTTTTCAGTTAATGTTTACCTAAATTGAAGTAAACTTTCTAAGAAGCAAATGGTTGAGAATCTCCACATGTAGCTGTTGATGGTGCAGTGTTGGAAGTGAGAGGAGTCTTAGCCCTTCAGGACCCAGAGATGCACAGGGCACCAGGCTGACTGTCAAGGCAAAGGTGATGGATAGGTTTGCACAAGGGAAGCAGTTATTTCAATAAGGTTTATCTGAGTTAGCCCAGAATAAACAGCTGCTGTTCTCTACAGGGAGCGCCATTTGACATGAATGAAGACAAGGACAATGATCAGGTCTGAAAGACAGTTAATTGAAAAAGAGTAGCCTGCTCTGATCTGAAGAGTGAGCTCCTTGGGAGGATTCAGGTAGCCAGAGTGAGTCAAATGCTTTCACATAGAAGAATTTTCCCAGGGAGACAACAAACACCGGACTTCATTGACCTCAAATCAGGAAAACGTTGACCTCACAGCCACTTAGAGGTGCTGGTTTCCAGGTGGTACATCTCTTAATTGCAGTGCTCATTAAGATGGCAAGTTCTTTTCCTGTTAGGTCTATGGAAGCTTATAACATCAGAAAACAGGAGAATGAAAGAGCAGGTATTGAATACTTAATTCCCCAACCCCTTTTAACCAAATAGCTCAGGCTTTTGGTTGAAAGCTAAAGATTTTGGTTAAGGACTTAATGCTCTTTTGATTGGATCTGGGAATGAACGATGAGCAGCATCTGTCTTGGAGTAACGAACGTTAGTTCTGTCTGAATGGCAAAGTAGTCACACACCACCCATTCTCTACTTTGTCACCCTTGTCTGTTCAGTGTCTGCTTTTCAGAAAAGCTGTCAGACCTCTACTCTGATGACATTAGTGTTTCCTTCCTTCTGTCAATAATTGCCTGTATATGTTTTCTTTCATGATATGTAGTGTTACATGAAGTATTGTTACCTGTCCACCCATCTTTGTAATGTAGTTGACTGTGACCTTGATCCTTGTGAAGTCGGAAACTTTGTTTAAAGTTTAAGCACTAGCACCCAGGCTAGTGCTTAAAGTATTGAAATGAACATTCAAGTACACCGGACAAGGATTTTCACATTTCTCTTTAATAAACTGTGTTCACTTTCCCACCTGTTTTGAAAGCTACTTTATTATATATTTCTTCTATTCATTTATGATGAAGTAATAAGAACAGACAAAATATTATATATAATCAAGAAAATGCTAATGATAGAATTTTTTTTTGTGTGTAGAAACATCAAAAAGTCAACATGTTCATTGTAAATACAAATATTTTATAAAAAGCAAGTTTGAATAAATTATGGAATAACTACCATAAATTTCATCAAACAATTGACATGTGTAATTGTGTCAGGGTGTTTAGCTTTCATAAATGATCCTGCTATAACTTTCCATACATTTAATTACAAGTTAACATGCACTTGTAAGGAATGACAGAGACCTGTGTGTCTTCAGCCACTTTCTTTCCCCTCCCTCCCCTTCTCCTCCTCCTTTTCTTCTTTTTTTGACAGTTTCAAATAAAACTGCTGTTGAGTGTTGTATGCAGGTTTCTGTGTGAATGTGAGATCTCATTCCTTTTATCTTCACTTTTCAACAAAGCACATTAAAGGGAGAAAGAAGGAGTTTCTGCCTTTTCTGCCCGAAATGCATGGTAAAACTAATTTTAAAGGTTTTGTGACCTTTTGGAATTTGTGGATGGATGTTGAGACAAACTGACCCCACATATCTCTTAGTGTGGTGTACTGAGGATACAGTATCATTTATGTTATATTCCTACCCCAAACAATTTGTGTGACTTGAGTCTAATTATGGGAAAGTCAGGAAACCTCAGCTGAATAACATTCTTCTTAATAAGTGGTCTACACAGTAGTCTCCTCTAATCTGCGGGGGATCCAGGATCCTCAGTAGATTTCTGAAAGTGCAGATGCTGTCAAACCCCACATATCCTCTGTACTTTTCTATACAAGGGACAGTTTTCTGTCCTAATTTTTCAGAACAGGTCCCTGGATCAACAACAAGCTCTCTGAACAGGTGTATGGGCTAAGGATGTTTTGGAGAAAAGAATCAAGGGAGGACAGGGAAAGAATATGATGAAGAGAAATCTGTATAAAACATCACCAGTTATTTGGCCCCAGGAACGCTGTGAATGCTAAAATGAGTGCCTGCAGCAGAGTGTAGTGCTACACAACTGTAACCCCAGGATTCAGGAGGCCAAAGCAGGAAGGTCTTGAATTTGAGATGAGCCTGGGATATCTAGAGAGACTTCTCACACAACAAGAAAAAAATGTGGTGAATATTTTTAGAAGAGCCAAAAGTTATCTGGAAAATTACATGCATTTTTAAACTAGGTAATACTACAAAATGGAAGTATTAAGACACAACACAAAGAATATGAGGTAAGACTAAATAATCACTATAATGTAGGCTGAACTGTATTGTAGTTCTAGGAATTAATATTAATTTTAAGGTATGATAGTACTGTGCCTACATAAGAGAATATCCTTTCTTAGGAGATTCATGTTGAAATATTTTTTTATGAATGTCTTGACATCTGCAATTTAAATATGGTTCAGAAACTATTTGGAATATTTTATTTCCATGTTAAATTTCCTTAGTGATCTTCCTTATAAGGTACAGCCTGTGCTTAGAGTCCATTATACTATTTAGATTCCATAAAAATGTTTTTTTTTTAACATCTTTTAAAATCAAACATAAAAAGTGAATTCATAAGCCTAAGAAATGTTTTAGTAAACAATATTATCCACTAATATTTATACAGACACAGTCATAAAATATAATCCCATTATTTTGAGACAAAGTCTTACCCTGTAGCCAAGGCTGGCCTAGAAGTCATGATGTAGGTTAGGTTGATCTCTCAAGCTCTGTGTTGGGATTATAGGCACAAACCACCAGGCCTGGCATAATTTAAACAGGCTTTTGGAGGAAGAGGCACATGAAGTGCATAGGGCTCCTGACAGTTATACAGAGACACAGAGAACAGTTTCTGCATGATGCCCTTAAACATGACCGTTCTATGTAACAGCCTTTGTTTTTTTGATCTAAAAGAAGATTAGACACATATAGTTTCATATGTGCCCAGTGAGTGGATGTATGAATTAATGCATGCATGGGTCCCTTTCTGCAGAATTGTTCTTCCTTAGGGACTCAGTTTGTCTGATCTGTACTTCTCTCATGGTATTTGCTGGCCTTACCATGTGTTCTATGATACAAAGCCACAGTCCACTGAGGCAGGCAAAAAATAAATCCACAGTTCATTCATGTCAAATGCTAACTGAGCAAAGGAGAAGTAAAGTGTAGGACTGGAACACAAATCATTTGTCGAGCGGGCAAGCCCTGGGTCAGTGTTGAGAAAGAGATTGTGCTTATCTGTGAAGGAGGAAGAACTCATGGCCAAGGCAAGCAGATTGTTCACACAGGTAAGGCTGCAGAGCATGGACACCGGAAGCCAAGGCGAGGCAGGCAGAGCGTAAGACAGGTAAGTCTGTAGGGCACAAACACTGAAGTTTAGGAGACGCTCAGGGCATACAGGGGAAGAGTAAGCAGTCTAGCTGGCGTGAACCACAGAGCACATAAAAGACGTAATAGGACAAACGAACAGGGTCTTGGAGATGGAAGTAACTCTTAGGAGCCTAGATCAGTTGGGGCTGTGCAGGTATGGGGTAAAATGAGGAAGGGAGGAGGCAGAGAGGCTCATTCAGTGTTTATTTCAGCAGTTCACAGGGTCATGTGGGGCCCTGCAATGTACTGTGGGTACATTGTAGGTGAGACAGTCAAGGCAGATCTCATTTTGACTGTGGAATCAAGGGCAAAGATTGTTCAGGCAGCATTTCAAGATGTTGACTCCTGAAGACTGAGAGACTTACATTGCCACTCCAGAGAAGAGGAAGTCAGGGTGAGCAGCCGCTTTGAAGGTGTTGAAAGATGATGAGCGTGGTCTGTCTGTTCTCAGTATAAAGAATCATCGAGCGACCAGTGTTATGCGGGATTCTAAGAGAGAAAGAGAAATCAGAAAAGAGCGACGGGCTGGGGAGAGGACTCAGTGGGTGAAGTGCTTGCTGTGAAAGTTCAAGGACCTGAGTTCCGATCCCCAGCATCTCTCTGAAAGCTGCTTCTATAACCTCACTGCTTAGGATCAGACACAGATGGCCTCTAGGGGCTTGCTGGCCAGCTAGTCATGCCCAGTTAGTGAGCCTGGTTTCAATGAAAGATCTGTCTCAAAACAAAACAAAACAAAACAAAACAGAACTGGAAGACAACTGAGGAAGACATAATGCTGACTTACTGCCTCCACATGTGTGCAAAGACCTGTGCACAAACATGTGAACACACACATGTATACGACACACGCACAAAATATAAATTAGAAACAGGGATACAGGCTTATATGGCAGTATGACTCAAGAACTGGGCAGGCATTATAGGTTGGAAGGAAAGAGAGGAGAAAACGTTGAGGTTACAGTTAGAAGTGTTGCAGGGAGTCTCAGCCATGTTACCCAAAAGCCGGCTATGGGATTTTGTGCTTTGTCAGGTAGGAACTACATTCTAAGAGCATCATACAAACTGATGCAATTGTTAGAAGAGGAAGATAAATAGCTGTCTCGGGTCTCTCTTGCCTTTCTCATCCGGACAGCATGGTTACTAAACAGAAAGTCATGGACGGGCAGGAGTGAGAAGTCCATTGAACTGCAGCTGTCCTATGGGTGTGACACGATGAGGTCTGAGCTTCAGGGAGAGTGGCAGACCGGATGCTTGGAAGACGCTGCCAGGTGGAGGAGAGGGCGCGCTGCTGCAGCAGACCGGTTAGGAGGAGGCTGCGGCTGTGAGAAGTGTTTTCAGAAAACAAACGCCAGACACTTTCCATGGCAGCATGACTCCTCAGTGGGCTTGTTTAGCAGGATCTCTCTCCCTAGAGGCAGAGTTAATATGGGACAAATGGGCTTGAATTGTGGAAAATAGGGGAAAGAACGGTCTTCGTATCTATTAACAGGTCTGATGGAAATGGAATATGGGAAAGTCATCTTCAGCCTCGACATTTCAAACTGAGCCAGGTACCGAGACACCATACTCCATTATTCAGAAACAAAAAGATGATTTTCAGATTTTAAGTTTTTAGTCATGTTTTTTAAGCAGCAGAAGGTGACATTGGCCCAATTTGATGTTCCCCTTTTAATGGAAGAATTTAAAAGGCATACTGACTTGGACCATCTGAACTTATGCTTTAAAAAAACCAGAGACTCCTTCCCTTTGTTCCACTTTTTTTTATATTGGGATCCTCTTCCACGTGTATGTGAAATGAGAAGCTGTTTTCTCACTGCATGGAGGCTTGGCTGATTTGTTTTGAGCACATGAGTTGATAGGTAAGGACGCCGCACACCCAGCAGTGAGCATGATCTTTGTTGGGAGTATATGGCAGAGCAGTTTGCAAGCACTCAGAATTTAAAAGCAATCTTGTTTTCATATGAATGTTAAATTTTGCTAGGTGCGCCACTAAATGACTTTTGCCAGGATTCACTGTTATTTGAACTGAATAGTTTTCCTTAGGATTCCAGGAGCTAATCATAGTTCATATGCTACTACTCAGGCTCTAGTCAGTTCCGCTGGTGTAAACACCTGCTCTCACTGTTACAGGGTGGAAACACTGGCAGGGATCAACTCAGTATTTCTATAATTTCAGGGGTGTTTCCCTTCCTCAAATGTGAGATATATATATATATATATATATATATATATATATATATATATATACACACACACACACACACACACACACACACACACACACACTCTCACACACATACATAGACATATATACATACATATTATCACTACAAAGATTTTAAGAACTTGCTTTGCACAGTAAGATGTGAAGCAGTGTTTTAGGCTGGATAAAGGTTTCCATTTCTTCAGCCCTTCTTGTAGTATCGTTATAGGTCTGTGTCCTTTATCACAGGACTCTGTAAAACTATCGTCCCCACCCCACTGACCTTATGCCAATACACCAGCCCGAAGGAGAGGCCTTAGAAGGTCTTGTGTACTTCTCCTGATGCTACTGACAAGAAAGTCAGAGATGATAATATGATGCTGCAAAATGCTGAAAAAACAACAGCAAAGTACTGACTTTTAATCTAGAATTCCATACAAAATGACTAAACACCATTCAAAACTAAGGTCATAATAAAATGTTTAGACAATCAACAAAACTCAACTAATTAAAGTGAAGGAAAATATTAAAGGGTGGTTGTTATTCAAGTAGAAAGGAAGTTATTCTAAGTGGACAGCGAAATGTGTAAGAAAAATGAAAATCAATGTTAATAACTGTATTAAGTAAAAACAAGAATATTATCTTCCGAAGCCTATTTGTGGAAGTTCATGGAAAAGAGGGAGAATGAACAAGAGTCCTTGAGGGTACAATGGCTTTTCTCTAAAGTTGACAGAGGGTATTAGCTTACAATCTAGAAGCCATAAGAATAGAATTCATCATTAAAAAAGACTTTATTTTTTGATAATTTCATTGATGTACATAATCATATTTAATTATTCCTCATATTTCCCCACACTTCCTCCCTGCCCACATGTGCATTGGTGTGGGGCCATCCATTGGAGCATGGGGCCACCACTATCCACATCTTTAAAAGAGAATGATTAGTCTTCCCCTAGCAATTGTGTATTGCCAGTATCTCCTACTAAGGGATGAGTTTGGGAGATCATCTTTCCCATCAATGCTCGGATTTTGGCTGGCTTGATCTCATGCAAGCCTTGTGTAGGTAACCACAGCAGCCGCGAGTTCCTCAGCGCAATAGTCATGTCCTCCTAATATTCTTCCCCATCCTTTGTCTCTTGTATTCTTTTGGCTTTCTCTTCCATGATGGTCCCTGAGACCTTTGAGAAGGGCGTCAATACCAACGCCCTCTTTAGGGATGAACTCTCAATTCCTTATTCTCATACTTTGACCAGTTAAGCAACTCTCTACTGACTTAGACCCACTGCAAAAAGAAGCTTTCTGACCAAGGTTGAGACCTAGGTCTGTAGGTATACATATAAACATTTAGAAGACAATTTGATGGCATGGAAAAATAACAACAGCAGGTTCTACCCACTGGCCCATGAGCTCCTTAGCCATAGGCTTTTGACTAGGATTATGGTACTAGGTATGAAGTTCCCGCCTATGGAGCAGGCCTCAAATCCAACCAGAAACCCATTTATTACCCCACAATGATTGCGTCACTACTGCAGCAATGGGCACATCTTGCATGGCCTTTTGGTATTGTAGCATACAGGCTCCAATGCAGGGTAAGATCTTTGACGTTTTTTCTTACCCAGCAGCTGGCATAGCCCCTTCCTGTACTATGAAAGAAGCTATCAGGGAGGACATTACCTGATCAATTTGAAATTGATTTCAGCAAAAGGATCTTATCATCTAGTTATGGTAGACAAATAAGAGGAATGGTTATAGCCTCTGTTGTTTTAGAGAGCCCCAGGCCCTCCCAGAGTAGTAACTCATAAATCAGTATAATAGACCTTCTACTGTGAAAATCATCATTTTTAATCACTTTAATGATATAAAAAGAGTAATTATATCGGTAGCTACTGTACCTTCTTTGAGAGTAAAGTGACAAACTCAATAACCAGTACTAACTTACATTTCCCCTCACCATTTCCCCCAGGATACAGCTAGTTGTGGCACTAACCGAAAGTACAAACTCTTACTAAGTCTTACTGATTCTCATTTCCAAAAAGGCCCAAGCTCTAGCTCTTCTCCTACTGACTGCATTGAAAAGAGCTGTCTAGATCCTCAGATTTCACTGGACACACCTCAGGGAGTAACAGTCTTTAGACTGAGGGAATACTAAAAACCATAGGACTCCAGTCTTCTTGACCTTGGCTTGATATTTTTCCAATGCCTTTTTTTTCTTTAAGATTTAAATGTTGCCTAGATTTTACAACTTTTTTTTTTTTAACAGAGAAGAGTTGGTCTCAGTCACTAATTTTCTGTTATCATAAGTAAAAACATTAATATGACTTCTATGTTTTGGAAGAGACAATGTAAAAATTAATAACAATAAATGTCAATATCAACAGCATTGTATGTAGATAAAGTTCTGTTATTCTGTTTTGTTTTTTATTGAACCCAGCACCCAGAAGTTCTAAAGCTGGGGGAAATGTTACTGTTCACCTTGACTCAATCCTTACTGAAGACAAACAAGAGGAAGTAACTCATACAGGAGCCTGTAGAGCTAGAGTTATTAACTTGATCTGCCTCTACTGCCCCACAGCTGCCCACACAACTATGTAGTGAAATAAAAGCAACAACCATTGAAACTTTCAGTAGCAGGTGCATTAAGCAGAATTACTTAACTTTTCATTTAAAATAGTCTTTGATGTGAGGAGCTATCTACTTTCTAGAGATACTTGAATTACTCCATCACTGCTGTTTTATCAGAATTTCTTTAGTAATTTCCCAAGAAATGTCTTAGTTTCCACAAATCAAAAGGTCATCTTAATCCATCACCTTTTAAACATTCATTAGTAACTGCTTCTTTGAAATTTGCTTCTTCCTCTCCTCCTCCTTTTTTATTCATTTATTATTATTTTTTTACAGTGCTGTTGTGTGAACTTTTCCTGGGGAATCATGAATAACCATAAGGCAACGATGAGAGACCAAAGGGATGGCTCTACCCAAGTCTAGCTCAGTGAACCAGTGAATTTATTGGGCTTGGTTATAGAAGCATGAGTGAGAGGTTACCTACAGGAGCATGAGTGACTCCCAAACAGTGGCATCATCAACATGTCTTCCCCAGCATGGTTGTCACCTTCCCCATCACTGCACAGATGGAGTGCCCTCCTCAGTAACATTTTATCCTTTGTATATTCCAGCAGCTGCTGAGAACTGCATACAGTTGGGAGGGAGGCCCAGAAGGGAGCAGTTGGCATCCCAGGTGAGTGTCTAATGACCCTCCCCATCACTTCCTATAAGGAAATGCAACAGTCCAGATCCTGAAGGTTTCTTAGGGGTAACCACAGCTACTCTGATTACAATGATAATGGTCATTATGCTCAGAGGACAGAGTCCCACAACAGGGGTTTTTCTTTTGAAAACAATGCTCCCTTCTTGTTCATCTTCTTCTGGAAGTAGTCAGTTTGCATTTGATATTCTATAGGAACATCTTCCCTTCACTAGTATCATTTCCTCTCATGTCTTTATTGAGATGTAATAAATGTAAATAAACTACTTCCAATTATAGGGAAAAGGATGCTCATCCTTTAATAAAAGCATATTAAGTCCAAATGATCCTTTCAGTTAATTTCAACAAAAATTAGAATAAAGCCTCTAAACCAAATAATTATTATGATGCATAAGTGACATTTCATGTGTGTCAGAAATTTAATTAAACTGCTTATTATTTGCTTACTTCATCATTACAATCGCATGAGTAAAGCTAATCACTTAGTTGCTTTTAACCACATTTAATTTATAATCTGCCATGTCCCAAATTTTACAACCATGCTTAAATTACTATAAAATAGCTAAAACCCCAGAGCAATAAAAATCTTCTAGGGTTTGCATTTAGGATTATAGGATTATTTATATAATGAATCTGGATTTCTGGAACTTCTAAATTCAAAACCTTATATACAGCCAGAACTGTGGCTCAGCAGTTTGCCTGAATTCAGTCCCCATGGGTGGAGGGAGAGAGCCGACTCCTGCAAGTTGTTTTCTGACCACTGCCTGAACAAAGGATGCAGCCTTCCGTCCACCTGATGCACACGCCAACTAAATGTAATTAAAAAATCCTTTTGTATAAATAGCATAAGGCCATTACTCTTTTTCTTTCTTTTACTAAAAATAGATTTTTTCTCACACAATATCCTCTGATTATGGTTTCTCCTCCCATTTTTCTCTTTGTTCTTTCTAGCTCCTCCCCATCTCTCCTCCCGTGTGGATCCACTCCCTTTCGGTCTCTCATTAGAAAACAAACAGGCAAAAAAAAAAAAAAAAAAAAAAAAGAGAAAAAAGAAAACAAACAGGTTCCTAAGGGCTAATAGTGTAATATAATATGCTATAATAATATAATAAAATATAATATGATAAAACAAAAGTTGACACATTTGATTTGGACCAAACAAACAGAAGGAAAAGAGCCCAGGAGAAGGCATGAAAATCAGAAACCCACTTGTTCCACACACTAAGGAATCCCATAAAACCAGTAAACTGGAAGCCATAATATATACACAGAGGACCTGGTGCAGACCCATGCATGCTGCCTCAGTCTCTGCAAGTTCATATGAGCTTTGCTCATGTTGATTTAGAGGGCCTTGTTTTCCTGGTATCCTCCAATCCCCTCTGGCTCTTACATTCTTTTTGCCTCTTTTTCCTTGGTGTTCCTTGAGCCCTGAGAGGAGGGATTTGAAGGAGACATCCCATTTAGGGCTGAGTGTTCCAAGATCTGGCTGTGGGTCTCCGTATTTGTTCCCATTTGTTGCAGGAGGAAGCTTCTCTGATGATGACTGAATAAGGCACTGAGCTATGAATGTAGAAGAATATCATTAGGAGTCATTTTATTGCTCTCTGTCCTCACGTTCTTAGTCACTCAAGCAGTGTTGGGTATGGGTTCATTTTGTGGAGTGAGCCTTGAGTCAAATTGTGAAAATAACCATTGGTTGGTTATTTTCACAAGCTTTATACTACCATTCCCCTATCATATTTTCTGGCAGGACAGCACTATATATAAAAGGGTTTGTGGCTGGGTTGTGTTTACATTTCTCTTTTGGTAGAATGCAGAAAACCTTCCCATACCAAAGACCTTAGAACATAGAGATGAAGGCTCTATGTGGGCACCAGCTGGACTTCTCCATGTTCAATGAGTTATGTAGGTGTTGTCTTCAACATTGTGTAAGTTTGTGAAGAGCAACCTATTGTCTTGGCCACAGCCTGAGTTGTTTGGAGATTCCCATGGGACCCCTTTGACCAACAACTCAATTAGATGTAACCTATTCCTGGTACTGAAAGCTTCATTTGATGATAAGAGATAAAACCATTACTCTTATTCATACTTTCTAACTGAGATATACTGGATTATTATCTTCTAAGGTTAGTGCTTAATGCCAATTATTACAAATCTTTGTGAAAATCGAAATCAGCTGCACAGACATCTGAATATCACAGACTAGTGCCATTGCTCTTGGTCACCAGAACTAGACTAAGACGTGTTTGCTAAAGATATCATACATTTGAGTCATAGAACATGCAAAACACAAGCTGATACTCATCTCATCTGAAACCTTCTTGTCTACTAGCTAGCTTCATAGTTCTGGAAGATGCTATGTATGCGCTATGTATGCTATCAGAGGAGAAATGTAATTATCAACATTACCCAGCTGTGAACCCTAAGAGCTACAACAATAAGTGGCCTGGAAAGATAAGCCCACCAGTGCAATAGTGACATGATTGTTACTGTAATAACTAACTAGTTTCTGATTGGATTTAAGACCCCGACACAAGATGGAAGTCATCACTGGCACCATTACTGGGGCAAACAACCTGTGGCTAGATAGGTTATAGACTCTAGGGGGGAACCTTTACTACTCTTCTAATAGAAATAATATTAAACCAACTCTTAATGACTTATTATACCCATAGTTTAGTATATCTCTTAGTCCTTATTAGAAAACCTTCTTATTGTCATAGATAGTGATTGACACAGAAATCCACAACTGATCCAAGTACAGTGATTAAGAGACGATGGAGTGTTCAGCTCTAAATGGGACATCTGTATCACACACCTCCCCACAAGACTCAAGGAGCTCCAGACGAGGGTGTGGGACTACTGGAAGAGTCAGAGGTGGTAGATAATGACAAGAAAACAGTGTTTTCTAAACTCAACAGGGTAGATACATATTTGAACTCACAGCAGTTGTGAGAGAATACACAAGACCTGCACAAGCTCAAGCTAGACAGAATCCTAGCAGAGGGGTAGGAATGATGCCCCACCCTTAGCTGAGGAGCTATTGGCAATTGCAAGGGAGAACAAGAGAGGATGTAACACAGCATGCTGACTGACCCTGACCACAGAGTTCCATGAGCTCAGTTTGAAAGTCCAAACAAGGAAAGAATCTCAGAAGACATTTGGGGTCCTTCTAAGAAAAAGCAGAACAGCCCTAAACAATTTTAAAATGAGGCACCACCTTGCTATAGCCACAGAGAGCAGACATATAAGGCCTTACTCATGCAGAAACACTGCTAAGTTACCAAGAAAGGCTTTCTAAACAAAAGACTGAGAATTTAAAAAACGAAACAAAACCCACAATTGCTAGGGATGTCTTTCTTTATGTTGTGAATGTGTTGCTCTGATTGATTGGTAAATAAAACACTGATTGGCCAGTAGCCAGGCAGGAAGTATAGTATAAGCAGGACAAGCAGAGAACAGAATTCTGGGAACAGGAAGGCTGAATTGGGAGATGCCAGCCCGCCATCTAAGGAACAGCATGTAACAGGCACACAGGTAAAGCCACGGAACACATGGCAACATATAGATTAACAGAAATGGGCTGATACATATTTGAACTCACAGCAGTTGTGAGAGAATACACTAGTTAGTGGTAGGCGTGAGCTAATGGCTGAACAGTTTTAAATAATATAAGCCTCTGTGTGTTAATTTGGGTCTGAGCAGCTGCAGGACCAGTGGGTGAGAGAGATTTGTCTTGACCACAGGCCAGACAGGACTGGAGAAAACTCCAACTATACACAATGTCAACATGCAGGAGAGAAACCAGAGGCATCAGGAAAACAAACCTTTAAAAACAGAGAGATACACCTATTATTAGATAACACAATATATTTCTTATTTGAACCATCAATAAAATGCCACAAAAGTGGTCCATTGATGAAAAAGAAAGTGCTTTAGAAAATTGAAAATGATTTTCCCAAACTGAAAACTTCAGCAGAGGCTTTGGAAAATTACATTCAGGGAATCATTAAGACAGAAAACCCAACTGACAAAATGATGCATAATTGAAGATAAAGATTGTGGTAATTGTGTCCCAGAAAACCAATATACAACAAATTATGACTTTCAGAAAGCCCAGACAGTGTGCAGGAGAAATTATTTTTACTATGTTACCAATAGCATGACTCGGAGCTGGACTGTGGTTTGTAATGGAAAGGGCCCATGAGAGCCATGATCAGAGCCTGGCTCTCCAAGTGAAGTGTCTGTGCACAACACTTCAGAATACCAGGGAGTCAAAGAAGGCATACAGGTGTCAGGGAAAAAGCAGCACACATATGAAATGTGGAGTGACTGTGGTGATGATTAAATGATCCATGTCATCAGTTGTGATAATAATTACAGAAATCTACTCATGATAAAAACAAAATATGGAACTGTACCACCATGAATCACAGTGTCAGTTTACAGCTGTTGCTATGGTTCTGAAGTTATAGAAAATATATATAAGGTGATATCTCATTAAATTACTTTGATAGTAAAAGGAAAGAAGAACGAAAGCCTCATCCAATATTGGTGAAAGTCATACCTTGGTCACATAGACTCTCTGAAGAAGGGCAGAGCATCTTTCTTTGTGTGTGTGTGTGTGTGTGTGTGTGTGTGTGTGTGGTGTGTGGTGTGGTTGTGTGTGCATATGTGTGTGGTGTGTGTGGTATGGTGGTGGTGGTGGTGGTGGTAGTGGTGGTGGTGGTGGTGGTGGTGGTGGTAGTGGTTGGTGGTGGTGGTGGTGTGTGTGTGTGTGTGTAGGCCAGGGACAACCTCAAGTGTCATCTTCAGGAACATAATACACTTCCTTTGGGATCTCTCTTTGGCCAAGTAGACTCCAGTGTCTGGTCAGGGAGGTCCTAGGATCCTCCTCTGTGTGCCTCCCCAGCACTGGGAGTATAAGCATGCACTATTACAGCTGGCATTTTTTTTTTTTTTGGTTTTTCGAGACAGGGTTTCTCTGTGTAGCTTTGCGCCTTTCCTGGGACTCACTTGGTAGCCCAGGCTGGCCTCGAACTCACAGATATCCGCCTGGCTCTGCCTCCCGAGTGCTGGGATTAAAGGCGTGTGCCACCACCGCCCGGCTACAGCTGGCATTTTATATGGGTTCTTGGAATAAAAGTGAGGCCCTGGTGCTTCTGAGGAAGCACTTCACCCAGCTCAGGCAGAGGCATCTTTCAGGACTCCCCACTTTGTGTATTATCTCTCTGTAGCTTCTTATCTACAGAGGGTATGGGACTGTTATCTTGAAGCACTAGGCAGAAAATCAAGTATAATTAACTAACACTATGTAAAATAATTAAATGGCAAAAATTTAATTCATGTTAATATCTTTTGATGAGTCTTGTTACATTTCTATGTTGTTAATTTTTTAGGAGGGTCCAAAAATTACAGCTTTCCTTTAGCACTGGAAAAAAAAGTATAATAGATGTAATTTTATCTTAAAATCTTGTAAATGCTTCAGTTTAAGGAGGCTTTAAAAATTTAATCTGATAGCTTTTGAAATCAATACAGTCCCAACTGGTAATAGCCTGATATTACCAGTTCTTGGAATGTACTGAGACAGTTTCTCTGAATGTTACTTGATGTCAGGAAAACTCTGGCAAACACACTGTGTAATTTTATCTCCCCCAGTTTTAGTGGAGTTATCAAGAAGTAATACCAACCTGGGTTAATAATGTACTTTTTCTACACACACACACACACACACACACACACACACACACACACACACACACGCATGTACACATACAAACACACACACATACACACATATGCATACATACAAACACATACACACAGGTATGCATACATACAAACACACACAGAATTTTTGTAGCTTTCAAGCAAAAAATCTCAAGAACAATCTCCTATTTGTTCCATATTTCACTTCAATTCTTTCCTTTGAAAGTCTCACAAGATTTATTTTTCTAAAAGGTATTTACAAAGATTATTTTGGATTTCATGAAGTGACATAATCCTAAGAAAAGAACAATATAAAGTTAGAAAGCAATACTTTTGTAGTTGCTATCAAATGAAATGCTCATGTAAGTTAGATTTATGAACCAAACCTTACCCATTTTCTAGAGGCCATAATTTTACCTTTCAATACATCTCATCAAAAGAATGAGATGTGGGCAAGGATTTCAGATTTCAGAAGGAAATAAATTGTCTAAAGGACGAAAATGTATTGAACCAGATTGAACGGGAAAATAAAGTTTGAAAACATTGCAGTTATTACAATAGAGTCTCTTCCTGTCACATTATAATGACAGGAATGCTTTGTAGGCATGGGATTGGCTGCAGGCCTTTGAGAACTCAAAGGCAGAGCATTGAAATAGTTATGATAAACTGGAAGGAGGGAGACAGCCTTCTACCATCCCAAGCACAGCCACGCTGGGTGAGCTCCTGAACGTGAGGCATTAACTTAGTGTCATTGTCAAAGCTAAGAAAAGGAAACTTCATGTCCAGTTATCAGAAGCTCAGAACAACGAAAGATGTCAAGACTCAGAAGGTAAAAATAGAACTTATCCATGCGATTATTTAAAAAAAAAAAAAGGTTCCCACAGAAACTGACCTTTCTGTCACAAGTATCAAGTTCTTGAGGAAAAAACCACTCTGAGAAAGCCCATCCAGGGGTATAAGCGGAGGCATAATAGTTTAAGAATTTCCAGTGGTGAGCAATCTAGAGAGGATTGAAATAGACACAGTCAGCTCTGGTACCCACAGGGGTGAGCATGGGTTATATGCAAGTGAGCTCTCTCATTTAAGGACCTTGGGCATCCACTGCTTTCCATGTCCGTGGGACTCCTGGAACCAATCACTAAGAGGCTACTGAGAAAAGACTTGAATGTGTGAAGTAAAATCAGAGATGACCAGGGGAGAGACATAAGCAGGATGTGAGGGGAAAAGGAAACATTACATTAAAAGGGCTAAGCAGAAGTATAAACAAACAAGAACATGAGCATGCCCTTACATTTAAATGAATCATAATAACAACAACATATCTGGGAGTTTAATAGGGAGAGATGGAACTGAAATATAGGTGTTATTAATAGGGATAAGGTAAGGGCGAGTCTGAAGTGGGTCAATGTATCGTAATCACAACTGATACAGGTGAGCAACTAACAAGTTCAATGGCTATCATTTAGGTGAAAGGACAGACTGTGTCACAGGAGACAAAGGAATTCTATCAAGGAGTCAAAAATGATAAAGAAAAAATTATTGAGATCACTATGGGGCAATATAGGTAGAATTCAGAAGTATCATACTGAGAATGAAATCAAGTTGTAATATAATGTCTATAGCATGATACCAGTCATGGAAACTTGATAAACTTAACCCAATACACACACGAAAATATAAGTAGTTAAATATGAAACAAACCCAAGGAGATAATATACTCAAACATTGTATAAACGGTTGCTTCTGGGGAGAAATGGGGGAAATCAAACCTGAATCATTTTCAGTAGGAATTTGAGTTGCAGCTGTGATCTTTTAGTTATTTAAAAAACTTAAAAAAAAAAAGACATTAGCTCTCCCAGAAGACAAGTATCAGCATTTGTTATGAAAACCTGGACTTTTTCATGTGTGCAAAGTTGTTTTTTTTCTTAAGCACTAAAAGAGATGAAAAATTATAAAATTGAGTAACTTGAATGTGGGATTTATTAAATCTGATATTTTGTCTGCACCCCTACATGGAAGTCTGTCTTCCATGGGAGACTCTTGGAAGTAATGTGGATATATCATCTGCAGAAATAAAACTCCCAAGCTCAAGGCAACCCACTCAGGTGAGGAAAAAGTGACTCGTTCAATGCAAGACTTGTTTATCTTTTTCCAGTCACCCCACCCCACCCCACCCCACCTTTATTGGCTTTATTATCAAACCTTTTCCAGCATAAACAGATACAGAAGTGAAAAGGAAAATAGAGACAGTGACACCTGATGGGTGAGCACTCATCTTTTACTTCTCATGGTAAAGACATCTTTCTCATTTGTCTTCTTTTATGGCTCAGAGTGGCATGTGACAACTGGTAGGCGCTGGGGCTCAGCTGCAAGAGCTTCAGGGATTCTGGCGACAATGGAATGAATCGATTTGAAGAATCTATTGTTATTCAGTATCGATGAGGGAAAGCCTTCAACATTCAGTGACCAAAGAAAAATAGTGTGACATACAGGGAGTATGTTTCTGTAGTAAGGGAAAATAGAGAATTCATAATGAAATCATTTTAGTCAATTAATAATTTAAGAGACAAGTTTAACACATCCTTTGCCTTTGATGTCAACTAGAGTTTAACATATTAATTGCCCCGATCGGATGTGAAATAATGCAAATTTAATCCTGAGCCTGCTCTTTCCTATTTGCCTTAACTGACAAGTCTTTTATGCTTTTCTAGTATGAGATTTTTCTCTTTAAAATATTTATGATTGTGCCAGATATGTGTAGATTTCTTTAAAAAAAGAACCTCTCATTTTTCAAAGCAATTAAAAAGTTAGAATATGTCCCATTAAAATTCAGGACTAAAACTTGTCATTAAATGGAAATAATCTGTGTGCTGAATACCAAAGGAACTGAGCTGATAATGCTTGAGTCCAGTTATAGCATAGTGACAAGACACCAGAGGCTGAAATGGAGTGATGCTGGAATTCTAAAAAGCCAGGGTGAACTTCATCTGCATATATGAAAAATGGAATGAGGTTTAAATTTTTTTAAAGAGTATTTTGAAATTCAGGTTGAGCCAATGCATGCAAAAAAAAAATGGAAAAGTGCTTGGAACAGCATAGAGGATAATAGAGAAGATGCAACAAAAAGAGATGATCTGGGCGTTTGTCCCCTGAAATAATGTCTCCATTCTATTCAGGGAGGGATGCTGCCTTGCAGAAGGTATGCTGAACAGAATGAAATGACAGAGATTGGCACCTTCTTTGCAATTAGACCTGGGGAGTCAGAATGAAATACTGGAGGGACCTTTAATGTTCTCATCCAATGCCTGAAGAAAAGATTTCGATGACTATCCTGAACAGGATTTGGTTGCTCATTGGGTCTCAAGCAATTTACATACAAAATCTGTTCTGTCTCTTTCACTTCTCTCAGATCATTTATCAGTTTCTAAAAAAATAAAATTCTGGGAGCATTTTGGTTTACTGTCTGTGGGTTCTTTATTATGTTCCTGCTATAATCCCTGTCTCCCTGGGTCTGCCACATCGTTAAGTCATGAAATTCCTGGAAAGATGATCTGCAGCCTTAACTGCACATGCCTTATGTGAGTACTCACTCTTGGGATTAGGATTTGGATATAAAAATGCTAAGATATTAACCAGCTCATTTTGAGATGCTAAATGTATCAAAACCAGTAGCTGACTGAAGAGGCATTGTCCAAGAGAACACATTTGGATATAAAGGTTATGTATTTAAATATTCTGTTGGGATCAGAGTCAATGCTACTTGGCTGCTTCATGTTCCTTTCCTGGGACTAAGACATTCAGGAGAAGTGAGAGTTGGATCTTCTGGTTTTGATATTATTAGTGATGTAGGTTAATTGTGCAAAATGATGAGTTTCATGACAGTTTTGCACATGTGTATACTTATTTGATCATGCTAGAAATGGGAACTTCTGAACATGAGCCTCCGTGGACTGCTGTCTGAAGTTTAAAAAGGAGCTCACATCTCTGCTGGTGAGGGATGCTCTACTCCTGTTCCCTTCCTCCTAGTCACCTGGAGACAGGTGATTGTCAGCTGCTAATGCACAAAGAGTTCGTTCTTAAGTCAGGGTGATGAGCGAGGGAACACCAAGGGTGCTCCTCATTTCACAGATATTCATGGAGACAAGAACGTGTGAGGCAACATGAAAGGCACTGTTGTCAACACAGGCACAGGGGCTCTGCCCCTGAGGAAACTGACAATCCAGTAAAGACTACAGATAATAATAATAGGGTTATCATGAGGCCAATGTTCAAAAAACTTCTCCCCAATCAAGCTCTAAACCAACCAAGAGACAAAGGTATAGAAAACTAGAATCAAAAGACAACTCTGCATGAGTTTTTGATTAATATAGCTTAGATATGAAACAGCAATGAGATTCCTAATAATAGTAATTCCATACTCAGAATTAGATGGGTGTGTCCTCCATGTCACAGTCTCCCCAGCTGGCCTCTTTGGGGTGGACCCCATGAACGCTTACTATAGATACCAGCCTTTGTCTCCTGAAGAGTTGGTTTCTGAGCGGGAAGCCATAAACACCTAATGAAACATTCCAACTTTCCCAGTCAGATAAATTCCTTCTTCCCATAGAAGATTATGTTATCAAGATATATTTCTAACTATATCTTTTAGACTTATCTTATGAAGCCTCCCAAGTAAGAGATCTAGAATCAACTTTTGCTTTTTTGAGCTATGTATAGTTCAGCAGTGCCTTCATTTTCCTGACTTATGTTCTCCTGACAGGCTGTGCTTTCTCATAGGATCAACTGAAAATTTTCTTGTTCTACTTTTGTGTGTGTGTGACAGTTTCATACATATACACAGTGTATTGTGATTATGTTCACCCCATTACTCTCTCTTCTTCCTTTTCCTTGAATACCCTTTTCTTCCTAACAAGGTCTCCCCTTCTTTACCCCAGTCCCCACTCTGTTTCTGTCTCCTGACCCACAAAGTTTAATTAGGGTTGTTTTTATGAGCTCTGCCAGGGGTTTATTTGCTGAAACATGGGCAAGATCCCAGTGGCTACACCACTGAAGAAAATGACATCTCCTCTCCTGGCAACCATGAACCATCAATAGCTCCCCAGAAATGGGTGGGAGCTCATGAGTACCTTCCTGATCCATGATGGAATGAAAAAGGGCCCAATTTTGTACAGGCCTTGAGCAGTAACTTTGGAGGAAAAGGGTCCCAAGAGCAGGCAAAAGAGTCAGAGAGACCCCCCACTCCCACTGTTAGGAGTCCCACAAAAACAACATGCTAACAACCACAACATACATGTAGAGGATCTAGCACAGACCCTTACAGACTCTATGATTGTTGCTTCAGTCTCTGTGAGCCCCTGTGAGCTCTGGTTAGTTGATTCTGTGGACTGTGTTCTCCTGGTGTCCTCAAATCCTCTGGCTTCTACAATGCGTCCTCCCCCTCTTCTGTGGGGTTCCCTAAGCTCTGTCTAATGTTTGGCTGTGGTTCTCTGCATCTAGTCCCATCAGTTGTTGTATGAAGCATCCTTGATGATCATTATGCCAGACTCCAATCTTTGGGCATAGCAGAATATCATCAGAAATCATTTCTTTTCATTGACTTTCTTTTCTTTTTTTCTTTTTGCCAGTCATGTTTGCTTCTATTCTAGGTCACTGGGTTATCCAGCCTCCAGTTCTTGGCCATCCAGCCAGTGTCAGGCATGGGCTCCCTCTCCTGGCATGGGTATCAAGTTGGACCAGTCATTGGTTGGCCACTCCCACAAGTTCTGAGCCACCATTACCCTAGCACATTGTGCAGGTAGCACTGGACACCTTGCCTGGTTCAGAAGAAGGCTGGTTCAGACTCCATATCCTCCATGACTAGGAGTCTTCACGAGGGTCATTTTCATAGATTCCAGGGAGTTTCCACTGCACTAGATTTTTACATCGCTCCTGAAATGCCCACCCCTCCCATTCCAGTTTCTCTTCCAGTACTCTCTCCGTCCCCTCACCACTGCCTGATCCCTCCTGGTTCCACCCCCACTTACCCTAGTCTGCCTGTGAAATCTGTCCTATTTCCCCTTCCCAGGGAGATCTGTGAATCCTCCTTTGAGCCTTCCTTGTTACTTAGCCTCTCTGGGTCTGTGAATTTCATGGTTATGATTTACTTAACAGCTAATAAGTTCTTCACTCCATTCTCCATTCAGGAAGCAGAAGAAACTGGATGATTGACCTTAAAATCATGCAATTAGTCAATAGGATTGAGAAATCACCCCATCATTTGTTCTGAAGCTGGCTTTTAATTTTTTGACCCAAATTAGAGATGAGTAGTAGGCTTTGTTAATTACTTAATAAAAAGACCTAGGCTCCTTATTATCAAAAAAAGATGTGCCACATTATCGGATTACTTCAGCCTTCCTAATAGAAGTGAAATTAACTGAAGAATGAAAATCAAACACATTTTTGGCAAGCAGAATCAAAAAAAGATATGCCTAAGAGTGACTAAGGCATTAACACACAGACCACACAGAAACTGAAATAAGCAGAATATGTGATGGTTTGAATAGGTATGGCCCTCGTTGACTCATGTGTTTGAATGCTTGGCCCATAGGGACTGGCACTATTAGGAGGTGTGGCCTTGTTGGAGGAGGTGTGACCTTGTTGGAGGAAGTGTGCCGCCATGGGAGTGGGCTGGGAGGTCTTATATGCTCAAGATATGACTAGTGTGATACACAGTTTCCTTCTGCTGCCTGTGGATCAAGATGCAGAAATCTCAACTCCTTCTCCAGCACCATGTCTGCCTGCATACCACCATGCTTCTTGCCATCATGATAATGGACTAAACCTCTGAATTGTAAACCAGCCCCAATTAAATGTTTTCCTTTATAAGAGATGCTGTGGTCATGGTGTCTCTTCACAGCAAGAGAACCCCAACTAAGTCAGAAAGTAAAGGTAAATAGATGGGCACAAACTAAAAATGGGTCTAGAAGCCTGTGGGCTAGCCTGGAATAAATACACTGCAGAGCAGAAACAGGAAGAGAGACCCACCTCAGTCTCAACAAGATGAAGGTGAGACTGGGCTCAGAAAGTCGTCCTCTGACCTCTACAGCATGTCATATCTGCAGTCACACACAAAAAAGAAAGAGGAGGAGGGAGGAGAGGAGGAGGGAGGAGAGGAGGGAGGAGGGAGGAGAGGAGGAGGAGAAGGGAAGAGGAAGGAGAGGAAAGCAACAAAAAGCAAACATGCAGATTTTTTAATTTTTTCTAAAAAAAAAAAAAATAGAAGGCCTTTCCCATCTTCACCTTTTTAGACTATGGTTTTGTGCCAACAGTGGCCTACTGAATGCTGTGCTTCAGAAAGATGCAGATTTGCCCCATCACAGATACCTGGAAAAGCAGACGCAGTACTTAAATGGAAAGCTGCAGGATTCTGCAGAGCAGAAGGCATGGGAGAACAGACCATAGCGTGTGCTTCCCGAAGGTAGGCTAGCCCAAATTTGTCTCAAAGTCACCAGTTATCCAAGTGTGCTCTGCTAGCAGAGAAATCCCTCAGTGTGAGGGACTGGGAACTCTCCACAGGAGAAGAGATTTCCTCCAACAAGGAGGTGCTACCCGAACAGGTGTCCATTACAGCAGTGGTACGTGAGTAACTGTGAGAATAAACCCAGTAAGTAGCCTTAGTGCTGAAGAAATTAAAAAGGATGAGATGGTGTGTGTGTGTGTGTGTATGTGCACTAATCCCGTTAGATTACAGAAGCTGGGTGATATAGAACAGAGCAAGGACTTCTCGGGACGTCTTTGGCAGAAAAGCTGCAGACAGTGTCCCCTCAATTCTACCACCACAGTTCCAGCTTCTTCATTCTCCTCTTACCTGGCTCCCTTCCCTACTAACAAGTTAATTCCATCTAGTATTTCATAAAATATCTCTTATAAAATATAGTATGCAAGTGGAGAAGGACAGGACATCAACATCAATCCAACATATTTTCTATGTTGTCTTCCTAATAATTATACCCCGGGGTTTTGGGTTACAAGGTCAGAAGGCTGGCAGAGAGCTTGGCACACCCGGTTTTCTTGTGGAATCGTGTGGGATGAGGTAATAGAACAAGGAGCAATCTGGAGATTAGTAGTTTCCTTGAGCGGGACTGAACGTCCTGGAATCAAATGACAGTCTATATTTTTCTTAAGAAAAGCCATCCATTCTTGGGTTTAGTATCTCCCCACAGAAATAAATAGAAATAATTTTTAGTGCAAAAATGTGGTACCATACAAATATACAAATATTCTACCAAATTAGGAAATATCAAATAGGAAAAAACATGTGACTTCACTAAGGTAAAATCTTTTAAAGGATGTATATTCTAATAGAATGGCATTTTAGTTTCTCTTACAATATTTAGTTAGGTATTGTGAAAAGACAAAAATCTAGACAGGATATATGCAGATTTCATGTATTAAAAATTCATTTGAAGTGAGCGTGGAGGGGTGAGCACACTGGAATGTTAATCATCTTTAAAGGCAATGTCTTCTTTCTTAGAGAACGGCTCTCATTTTCAGGTTTTGCCTGGATCTTTGTCTCCATGGCTCATTACTTCCCACACCTGGAAACTTCTATACCAGACCTTTGTGACTTATGGAGGTGCCCATGAAGCAGCCCTGTCCAGCAGCTGGACTTTAGCTTGGGAATCAGACCCTAATTGTCCCAATGCTGATAGCTAAGTAGCTGGACCTCTGAGCCTCGGGGATTGGTCTCATCGGACCTAGTCTCCAAAATGAGGTCCCACTTGGTGCTCTTTCTTTTTTCTCCCTGGTGCAGGTCACAGACCTCCTTATGCTTTCCTAATCCTTGATTCCTCCTTAAACATAAGGAGACTCCTTACCTTACAGACTCTGTGGCAAGGATTCAATGACCTGTAACACATGCAGTACCATGCTGAAGGCAGGCACTCAACATGGGCTCCACAGCGTCCCTTCTCTGCCTAGGTATTTACTGGGGAAGGCCAAGGTAGTATTGTAATCATCAAAATCTGAGTGTGACTAAGCTGTTTGGCTAACTAGCATTTAGACACGCCAGTCTTCTGCCAATGCAGAAAAGGATGTCTCAGGCAAATGTGCTGCATCCTTTGCTTAGGCTAGCGTGATAGTGGATTGAGAATTAGATGCCCCAGTTGAACTTAGGGGCTTGTAAAAGCCACTGCAGAGGTGACCACAGGAAAGGATATCCTGGAGACTTCAGCTCCTTGCTCATTTGTCTTTCAATCAATACCACTTCTTTTTTTTCCTGTTCTTCTTACCCTAGTGCAGATATTATTTTAGCTTCCTACACCTCCTGTAGGTTAAGGATCCTCTCTGAAGGTCAGGCAGTTCATTTAAAAATGTCTTAGTCTATGTTTCAAGAGCTGGTGAAGATAAAATATGTTGGTAAATCTAAAATATCAGATCTCAATCCAGTTTGTTTGTTCTAGAAACTCTTTCACACAAAATTTATTTAAGACCTAAGACAAATGATTTTATTTGTTTATTTATTTATTTATTTATTTATTTATTTATTTATTTATTTTTGTGGTGCTGGGGTTTTAATCTATGGCCAAGGTCAAGGTCAATGTGATCAGTTTCTGAACTACTAAGGTAAAACCTCACCTCCTCAAAAATTATATGTATATATATACATGTCTGTATATATACACATACATGTATATATATACACACATACATGTATACACACACACACACACATATATATATGTTTGAATGAGAATGGCCCCCATGGGCTGATCCATTTGAATACTTGATACCCACTTGGTGGAACTGTTTGGGAAGGATTCAGAAGGTGTGGCCTTGTTGGAGGAAATGTTTACTGGGGGTGGGCTTTGAAGTTTCAACAGCTCATGACAAGTCCAGAGTTTCTTTCTTTCTGCCCGTGGACCATGATGTACCTACCAGCTATTGGCTCCATGCATGCTACCAAGCTCCCCACCATGAAGATAATGGACTATAAGTCTGAAACTGTAAGCAAGCCCCCAATTAAATGCTTTCTTTTATAAGAATTGCCTTGGTCATGGTGTCTCTTCATAGCAATAGAACAATGACTAAGACACATACCCACACAGACATACAAACATATATGTCATATATACACATACTCACTGGATATATCTATAGGTAGTTTCTGTATTAGAAATTAAAACAGAGGTATTTTCATATTTATGAGTTATAAAAATAAGAACATGCACATTACAGGTGAACATAAAGTTTTAAACTAAAATGATTTTTTTTTTTCAAAGAAGCTTTAGAGAGTGGTAACATCCCAACTCTTTTTATATGAAGAGAAGACATGTGGCTTATCTTTCACATCAACACTTGATATAACGCAGTGAGCTGGTTTGTTTGACACATGAGGAGGACACAGTCTCACATGGATACACTGCTGGAAAAGTGGAAACCCTGAGAGTCGATATCAATACAGTTTATAAAAGATTACTTATGCCGGGCGGTGGTGGCGCACGCCTTTAATCCCAGCACTCGGGAGGCAGAGCCAGGCGGATCTCTGTGAGTTCGAGGCCAGCCTGGGCTACCAAGTGAGTTCCAGGACAGGCGCAAAGCTACACAGAGAAACCCTGTCTCGAAAAAACCAAAAAAAAAAAAAAAAAAAAAAAAGATTACTTATAATCTAGAATCGTTTAAAAAAATGTTCTTAAAGAATTGACTTTGTTTTAAATCATGCGTATACATGTGTGTCTGCATGCTCATGTGTGAATGCAGGCTCCTGCAGTGTCTAGAAGAAGGTGTTAGATCCCAGAGAGCTGGAGTTACAGGTGATTGTGAGCCGCCAGACATGGGTGCTGGGAACCAAATCCAGGACCTCTACCAGAGCAGCACATGCTCTTAGCCACTGAGCCATCTTTCCAGGCCTATAGACTAGAGTCTTAAACCCTAGCAGTGAACGTTTTATGCTTTGTAACATTAAGATCCATTTCACTCTCTATGAATTTTCCACTCACACCTGAGTTTTTATATTGTACATGGCTTATTTGAAAAATACTGATCTAGTGAGTTATCAGCCCTTCTAAGAATTGATATTTTATTACAGGACACTTAAAAATCATTCCCCCCACCCCCAGATCACTACCCTTCAGATCAGAGTAGTTTTTATATACTGGAAAGCTATCAAGCTCATGGTGATAGATGGAAGTTTTCAAAATTCTAATTCTTTTTCTTGAACGCTCAAGTGTTATCAGCGGCTATGGATTTTGTTAGTTGTTTTCTGGAAGTGACAGTTTTCTCTTGCACATTTCCAGATGACACCTGTCAGATACCCCTGTCTGAAAACCGTTTGTCAGCTATTTTCTTTTGAGTCCAACTGGTGTCCCATAGAAAAGCAGGATGCACAGCGTGCAGCGCAGACACACGAGTTCTGGTCAACGTGCCCATTGTCAGCACTTTCATTCTTGTCCTATCGAATCTTACGAAGCATCCACTCGAGGAACAGTTCAGTCAAGTTTTGATTAAAAATCTACGTACTTCAAATAAAATTTCTTAAAATTAATTTTGCTCCATCATTAAACACATCTTTAGGGGGATCCATTTCTTCCTTTCTTTTCACATGTAGTCCATGTCTACAAAAAATGAAGTGATGGGCCGGTAACTAACTCAAGGATCTGTGTTTCTCCCCATCATTGGCTCCCTACTCCTCCCAAAGTACACTCACAGTTTATTGGTGGAAGTATTAAGGCAACTCTACGTGGTTAAAAGGGAGGTTTATTATGTGGGGTAACTTACAAGTAAAGGGATAGGTAACAGGGTCCGGGAAAGGTGTACTGCAGTCCAGCAGTGTTCTCTGGAGAACTCTGCTCAGTCTACCTCCAGAGTCCAGGATCCAGGAACCAAGAGAGCCAGCACATCCTGATTTCAGGTCTTAAGGGCTCCTGTCCCCACCCTGCCTTGTAGGTGTGACAGTTACCAGAAGCCTAAATGGGGGTAGTACTTCCAGGACAAAGCTGGAACAGCTACCCACTACAACAGTTAGTACATGTTTAACTTGGTGCCTCTTCTTGGTGCCGTTACCCTGACTGGTGCATGCCAGCCTCTTACCCTTGATGGATTTACATCATGAATACATATGCCAATGTAACAAAGAATGGTAATCAACTTCTTAGCAAATTAATTTTGAAATCGCAGAGCTTCTAAAAGGATCTTGAGGATTTCTGGGGTTCTTGAACCATATATTTAATTGCTAATGTATGCTTTAGAAATTACATGGCCGAATCCAGAGTAGGGCCTTAGTAAGGAACCCTGATTCCATTATGATGACCCACAAACTTTATAAAAGAGTGAGATTATGTACATGCCTGTGAACCAAAGGGTACACAGATCTAGGAGAAAAGTCCTTTGTCCAGGCTTTTAATTTTAACCTACGCGCTTTGGTCCATCATTATTTCTGTAGTCATAACTTCTGAGATAAAAATCAGAGTTCCTTTATTGTCATTTAAATAAAGTACAAATAACAAAGCCCTCCCACCTGGAACAATGGATGTCACTTATTCAAAGGTTGCTGTCCCCAGGTAATTCTCTATGATCATTTGGGTTGCAGAGGCTCATACTAGCAGGAAGCTTCACAGTGGAAATGAGGGGGGCTTGAAGTTAGTGCTGAGCAAAGGTTGATAGCATGAGGAAGCTGGGGTAGGCTGACCAGAACTGAGCTTCAATGATTGTTTTGGAGAACATATTAACCTTTTTCTGCTTGGTCCTGAGTTGGAAATAGGCATGAAAATATGGCAGCTGACCATCACTGACTGGCATAGTTACTTCTAACCATCAACTTGACACAGTCTAGAGTCATCTGAGAAGACAGTCTATACTGAGCAATTGACTACATCAGATTGGCCTGTGGGCTTTTTGGTAGGGTATTGTCTTAGTTAGGGTTTCTATTGCTGTGAAGAGACACCATGACCCCGGCAACAGGAAGTGGTCTGGGACACTGGGCATATATGAGAGCTCAAAGCCTGCCTCCATAGTGACACACTTCCTCTAACAAGGCCACACCTCCTAGTAGTGCCACTCTGTGGGGGCCCACAGAGACTCCATAGTGAGGCCTCATTCCATCTTGATTCGGGGTCAGAGAGTTTGAGTTTGCTTTGCCCCAAAAGGCTGCAGAATAGGATGTTTTGGCCAAAGACGTGGATACCAGGTGTCTTATACTTCAAGGCCTAATTACAAAGTGCTTTCCCTTAAGGCATGGTTATCAGGTGTTTTGAAAATTAAGGAAGAGTCGACACTTGTTTGTACTTTGTACCTTGATCTTGAAGAGGGGGATCTTTTGCCTCTCCCCTTGCTGGTGTATAAAAAGCCCATTAGGTGACTGTGGTATTGACCCAGAGTCCTCCCAAAGCTATCCTGTGTCTCTGTCTTTTTCTTCGTCTATGTCTCTATATTGCATATCTATTATTTCTTAATCCTCATTTCTCCCTTCAAGGATGGTTAGACAGGTTGGGCTGGTCCCTGACACCCCTCCTTTGAGGGCCATTTTCTTTCAAACCACCACTGATAATGATCATTAATTGATATAGAAGGGCACAGCCCACTGTGGACAGCACCGTTCCCTGTGCAAATAGTCCTGGGCTGCATTAGAAAACTAGCTGAGAATGATTCTTTGAGTGAGCCAGCAAGCAGTGTTCCTTTATGGTTTTGGCTACAAATTACTGCCTTGACTTCCTAACCTGACTTCCTTCAAAGATAGGCTATGACCTGGAAGTGAAACCTAAATATATGTGTTCCTCCCTTGAATTGCCTTTGGTCAGAGTGTTTGTATCACAGCCAAAGAAATCAAACTTGACCGCTGACCTCAGTCATTCTTGATTATCATTGTCATAAATAGTCTGGGTGTTGTCTCCATGTGGAATCTTTTACTGGTTCTCTCTGTTAATATAACTGACAGATGTGGTTTTCTTAGGTAGGTCCTGAGAAAAGTCTCTTAGGTGTACATTCACGATTAACTAACCCAGCTAGAGTTAGCCTAATAAAACTATGATGTAGTGAAAAAAAATCAGATAAACATTTAAACGTCATGGTCTCTATAAAGATGAAAAGTGACAAAGGAAGAAGGTGAGTGTTAGGTAACCAGCTATCTGGTCTGCCTGGGGCTGAAGACTTTCAGTCTAACAGTGGGGTGGTCCAGGCAAATTGATCTCACTGGATGTGCCATAACAGTGTGTGGAGTTATATTTCACAAATAATCATTTCTCTACCCAAACAGTGCAGTGTCCTCAAATCCGTGAGTTCAACCCTATCTCTCCAAGTCTCCATTGGTTCGGGAAGCCAAGCATCAATCTGTGAGGAGAGGGAGCATGCGTAGTTTGACAGCGCATCGTCTGCCAGGGTACCACTATTCCTCTTTATCCAGGTAAATATAACCTGAGATTTGAGAAGGCAAATAATTCCCTCAATCCAATGTTGCCATAGCTGTTATTTAATTAGTGTTTCCCACACAGCTGAATAAGTCAATTAGGAAAAAAGCCTTCAGAAGCCGTACTGGTTTTGTAAATAGGGGACACTCTGGTCTCGACTCCTGACCTACCACACCCTGAGGACCATGCTAAACACTCACAGGTG
Source organism: Peromyscus californicus insignis (assembly GCF_007827085.1). Classification (NCBI taxonomy): domain Eukaryota; kingdom Metazoa; phylum Chordata; class Mammalia; order Rodentia; family Cricetidae; genus Peromyscus; species Peromyscus californicus. The sequence continues at coordinate 106,775,163 of NW_026294573.1, forward strand.
ATATTTAAATTTGCCAAAAACATGTATTCATTTCCAAACAATAGAACAAAGAAGAAAACTAAGATAAACATAGGGCATTTCATCATTGGAAGACATTTCCTCTGGCTGTCTAACAGAGGGCAATTTAATTCCGAAAGATTGCAAGTATTGATTCAAGAGCAGGCCCCTAGATACTTAACAGATGAATGAAACCAATGAAAAGGGCACTCGCTGTTCTCATTTCCCAGTACGAGAGAGCAAGTACTAATAAAGGGAGAGAGTTACTTTTAGAAAATGATACTTCCCCCCGAAGATTGCATCTACTGGAAATGTTTTATGAATGTAGGTTGTAGGTTATTAGCATACAACAATACATGACTTAGAAGAGAAAGAGGGCAGACAGTGAGTGGCGTAGGGAAAAGGCCTCCAGATGAGGCTCTGGATAGAGATGGTAGCCTGGCTACCTGAAGTGGAACTGGGCCTGAAGGGAGTTTCGATACTGGGAAGGGCTGTGAAAACGCGCCATCTGCATTTCACTGTTAGCTCTTCTGCTCAGCCACCACACTTCTACTCTGTGGGTCTTGTCAGCTGCACTGTGTTCTGGGCTGCCTAAATGGTCTACACAGGCAGGCAGATCTCTTCCAGGTGTTTATACCGTACATCTATTCACAGGGAAAGTGTGTGTGTGTGTGTGTGTGTGTGTGTGTGTGTGTGTGTGTGTGTGTGTGAGAGAGAGAGAGAGAGAGAGAGAGAGAGAGAGAGAGAGAGAGAGAGAGAGAGAGAGAGAGAGAGAGAGAGGAGAATAAGTGTTGGAAATTGAACCTAGGGTCTTATGCATGCTAGCAAGCACCCTACTCTGACCTAAGCCCCACTGCTCTGTGTTAGTCAGGTATTAGAAGGTCTGAAGGTCACTTGGGATGGACCTCTCCTCATAATCAGCAGCTTGTAAAATCAGGAATGAAAACTGCCGGACTCCAGTATCTGGTCCAAACAATGCCATCTTCTTGATATCTCTGTCCTGGCTACAGATAGGACATTCTAACTACCTGGAGGATCTTACAATTACTTCGAGGTTTTCTGGTAGAGAGCGAAGGCATACTGTGATACCTTCCTTAAAAGTTAATCCAAACAGGCTGTGTTTCCTTTTAAACAATTTCCAAGTATAGTCACCCTACTTTTGATCAACGATAATCAGGGTAAGATTATTCATATCACTAAGTAAGCCAGGAAAAACTTTGTTTACTCAGAAAAAGCAAGACTAATAAATAATTACCTTTCAAGTTGTTTTTTCTTTTTTTTTTCTTTAAGGCAAGGTCTCCCTATGGAGCCCAGGCTGACCTTGAACTTCAGTGCTGAAGTTATTGGCATATGTCATCATGGAAACTCTTAGGAGAGTTTTAGGGTAGCCTTTAAAAAGACCTAGAAATTGGGAAATAGAGCTGAGAACTTATCAGAGTTCACCCCCAGAGCCCGAATATTCGATGAATTCTTCTCATCTTCCAGTTTCTGAGATGTCTTAACGTTCTTGAGCTTGTCAAAAAGTGACTTTCCTACTTTGTACAAGAGAGCCTTGCAAGCCTTGGTCCCAGAAAGTTGACTCAAGTTCCTAGAAATGCTCCTGTCTGATTTGTGCGTGTTGTCCTCAACTGTGATGTTCTGGGAAAAGCCTTGGCTATGTAGTCGATATTTCTAATTATTTTGCCACAAGAAGGACAGATTCTTATTGAACCTATGCAAATAATTACATTGCCATGAAAACAGGAGTATTTTAGGGTTTCTGTCCCTGAGGGATCAGGCAAAAAGTAAAAGATAAATGTTTCATTTGTGATTACAAATTATAATCTACCTAATTTTAATGAACTATAGATAGCTTAAGAGAAAAAACAAATTACTTGCATGAAAAATACAGGACGTATCAACATCAAGAGTATCCCAAATGAAACCACAGTCACAAGCCCAGCCCTGTGGTGAAGGCCCATCGTTTTTGCTACTTGGGGAGGCAAAGTCTGAGGGACTGTAAATTCAAGGCCCTCTTGGACCTCAGAGTGAGTTCAAGGCCAGCCTAGCCAACTCAGGGGGAACCCATCTCAGATTCAACAGTATGTGGAGGACTAGGGAGAGGATGCTCATTGGCAGAGAGCTTGTGTAACAAGCAGGAGAACCTGTGCTCAATCTCCATCAACGCAAACAACAAACCAATCCATCAACCAGCCAAGCAAAACCTGTACTAATTTTCCTTACTTCAGTCAGTCTTAAGGAATCAGTTACTGTTTATCTCATGAATCTATCTGCTTCACCTTCAAGGTTCCAGAAGCCTGGACACCCTGACTCAGCCCAGCACTGTGGTCTCATAGCTTTCTGAGCAACACCACAAGAAGCCCGTTTCCCAGAACACACTTGAATCCTTCTGTGGGTGTCTGCAGGACTTTGGAGGATGTTGGCTACAAGCACTTTGAGAGAATTATGGCAAGACAAAAATACATCAGTGCATACCAAAATCAACATAAAGTTAAATTTAGAAAGAGACATCACAAAAAGAATGGATTTAGTTATATCTGTGATATACAACATTATAAAAACAAACAATTAAACAAAAATCCCAATAAGGATGAAGATTCAAAGTACTTCTCTAGTCTGATGTCAGGATTAGCCTCAGACCATACGATGGCCAGTGAGGATCCTGACATTTTCCATACATATGATATAGTTTCTGAATATTTTTATTGAGTTTTTACCCCACAAATATAACAAAGGAAAGTTTAAGAATATTTTCTTGTGTAACAACACTTCTCATGAAGTTTGGCTTCTTAGAAAAACCCAATTATCTTTTGAACCCTGCGTTTACATGGTAAAAAATCTTTTGTGAGTTTCTAGGGGCCCTCTGGGACATTTGAGTCAATTTTAAGTGCAAAAGATACCATTTAGGTGATCTGAGGCAAGAGGATCATATATTCAAGGTATGTCTGGGCTAAGAAGTGAGCTCAGGATCTGTATAGGTAACTTAGACACTGTCTCAAATCAAATAATCAAATAAAATAATAATAACAATGAAAAAGATGAACAGGACCTCAGTGGTGGCATGTTTGTCTAGCATGTGTGCGGACCTGGATTAAATTCCTAGTACCTCTATCCTGACCACCACCACTACCACCAACAAAAACAAACGAAAAACCTGTTTACAGTTAGGATTTGAGAAGGGAAAATATCAGATGTTGCCTGGATATTTGAGTACTTTGTGAAATCAGAACTTGGAATAAAATGACAAAAGACTTCAATTCACTGTCTGGCACAGATGAAACAATTAAATAAAGCAAAGCAGACTTCAAAAGTAAATGTAGGAGTCACATAATTATAGAAAAAAACCATCCTGACTTCTTCTGAAAATGAGAATATTCAATTTTTAACCAAATAATCAAAGACTGGGAGAGGGCTCACAGTGGGAAAAGCATCCACTCTGCAAGTGTCAGGGCTGGAGTTCAGATCCCTAGAACTCATGGAAAAGGCAGGTGGGTATGGCAGCTGTATGTAACCCCAGCACTCAGGCAGTCTGGATGCCGGGAGCAAGCAGCTAGACTGGCTGAACTGGCAAGCTTTGGGTTAACTGAAGGCCCTGTCTCAGCAAACAAAGTACAAAGTGATCAAAGGAGGTAACTGACTTTGACTTTGTGCCTGCACATGCATGTGCACCCCACACATGTGAACACACACAAGTGTATGTGCAAAATAATTGATGGCATGAAACCATAATGCACAAAACATTATTTTGGAGCCGGGTGGTGGTGGCACACGCCTTTAATCTCAGCACTCGGGAGGCAGAGGCAGGCGGATCTCTGTGAGTTCGAGGCCAGCCTGGTCTACAGAGCGAGTTCTAGGAAAGGCGCAAAGCTACACAGAGAGACCCTGTCTCAGAAAAACAAACAAACAAAAAAGACATTATTTTGGTTAAAACAGTCCTTTCCTTCTTAGGAAGATTTAAAAGTAAACTGTTTCACAATTTTTTAAAAATATGGCTTACTATCCAGTAAAATATGTCATTTTAACACAAAAACAAATGCTAATTTTGTAGTAGTACACTATTGATACTAAATCTTATTTTAAATAAAAAATCTTAGTTGAATTTGCCCAGCCTGCTGGTACATCTACTACACAACTCCTGTACCTAAGGCTTAGGGATCATGGTAGAAGAGGAGGTGGAAACATTGTAAGAGCCCGAGGAACAGGAAGTTTGCTGTGAGTTTGCGTCTCTTAGAAATATCAGAGAAGCTCCACCCATCAAGTCTCATCAACATGATTGTCTAATAAAGACTTACACAAGAATGACATCAACAGACACGCTAACAACACGAAAGGGGAAATCTCATGGGGCCTCAGCCCTAGATAAAGAACTACAGGCAACTAAGGAATGAGATGGGAAAAAATAGTTTTCCCCAGGGAAAACCCCCAGCTTGGTTTTCCAGCCCTGACCAGGAGAAGTACATTAATCACCATAAATCCTTTCAACCTTCCCCATCGAAACTGGCTGTGTACTGTTTCCCCATCACACAGGCTGTGTACTGTGTTTCTCCATCACACAGGCTGTGTACTGTGTTTCCCCATCACACAGGCTGTGTACTGTGTTTCCCCATCACACAGGCTGTGTACTATGTTTCTCCATCACACAGGCTGTGCACTATGTTTCCCCATCACACAGGCTGTGTACTATGTTTCTCCATCACATAGGCTGTGTACTATGTTTCTCCATCACACAGGCTGTGTACTATGTTTCTCCATCACACAGGCTGTGCGCTATGTTTCCCCATCACACAGACTGTGCACTATGTTTCCCCATCACACAGGCTGTGTACTATGTTTCTCCATCACACAGGCTGTTTACTGTGTTTCTCCATCACACAGTCTGTGTACTATGTTTCCCCATCACACAGGCTGTGTACTATGTTTCTCCATCCACACAGACTGTGTACTATGTTTCTCCATCACACAGGCTGTGTACTATGTTTCTCCATCACACAGGCTGTGTACTATGTTTCCCCATCACACTGGCTGTGTACTGTTTCTCCATCACACAGGCTGTGTACTATGTTTCTCCATCACACAGGCTGTGTACTATGTTTCTCCATCCACACAGGCTGTGTACTATGTTTCCAAAGCCACACACACAGGCTATGTAGCTTGTTTTATTCTTTCTTTTCTGGAACATTTATCTTATTTTAGATTAAATGCATTTTCCCCAACAAAACCACATCCTATATTTCTTATATATTTTGCAACAAAGTTGTTTCCCTTTGTCCATATTGATTTTAGTAGGTTTAGTAGATTTATTCCATGTCACATAGTTTCTCATTGTGGCAAAGAACACATTTATATGAACAGATTTAAATGTATGTACACTTCTGGACCACATAAAAACAAAAATCTGAGGCTGACTGTAGCTCAATATGTAGAACTTGCCTACTGTGTGAACAAGGCCTCGGGTTTCATCCCCATCTCCTCACAAAAATGTCTAAGTATGAAGTTAAGTTTAGTCTTAGTAATTAATATTTCAGTAGTTTCTAACCCTATTTAGACACAACCTTGATATTTAATGAATGTTTATTACTTAATTTAGCATAAGTCTAATAGTGTAAATCAGCAGGAGTTTTAGAGAAATGATTTTAAAGTCAACATGAAATGCATTATTGTTGGTAGAAACCAATTCCATTAGATGCCTTACTTTCAGTTAACCCACCTGTAGCTTGAATCATCTCAACATTATTTCCTTTATCTTCCCCTTTGATCCACCATTAAAGCCTTTGGATTTACCTCTAAAACATACCTTGGTCCCGTCTAGTTATTTCTGTCCTCGCCGTCCTCTCTTGCTTGGACCAACAAGCTCTTCCTCACTGTAGGAATCTCTTCTGTTGGTCATAGACATCCATCTAGTCTCCATGGACAAGCCAGAAGGATCTTTGACGATGCATATCAGTTCGCTGTCTCTCCCTCCAATGGTTTCCCTTTCTACATAGCATCTTCTTTTCGTCTTTTACCCCAATTTGGAGACTCTAGCCTTCATCTCTGTCTCTAATCTTGCCTTAGTTTACTCTTCTCTTCACACACTAGTCTAAAGGCTTGTCTGTTATGTTCCTTAAGGTGAGATTTGTTTTTCCACCTGAGAGCATTTATACCTGACCATAATCACAAATTCCTCAAAAACTGTCACCAATCCCCCTGCCCTCCCCAATGTCCCATATCTATTCTCATTCTGCTATTGATGGAATGTGCAATGTCCCACATGAGTTCCTGAGTTTGAACAGTTCATTCTCAGCTGGCAGTTCTGTTTTAGAGGTGTTGGAACCTTTTGAGCATGGGGCCTTGCTCTCAGATGTAGGGCTTCAGGGGTGGTTAACTCTGCCTAGCTCCTAGTCCTAGCTCTCTTTGCTTCCTTATCTGGAGATGTGAGGAAGTCACACTGCAAACTGCCTCTGTTGGGGACCAAGTCAGTTGCCATGCCATCCTAGACATAATGGACCAAAATCATTTAAACTGTGAGCCCAAATAAGGACTTCCTTCTTTAAGTCATTTCTTCCTTTTGTCAGGCATTTCTCATAGCAAAAAGAAAAGCTTTTTATCACCTCTGCTTTTAAAAGACATCCAACCTCCCCTATTCCTATAACATCTGTCCTATCACCTGGCCCAAATCAGCATGCATTGGAGGTAATTATTGTAATAGATTTTGTGTGGCTTTTTCTCAGCAGTCTTTCTTGCTGGTCAATTGATTAATCAGATTTACAGGTAAGCCATTTTCAGCCTCCAAACCTTCCCATCATGTCATGCTCTGTTCAAGATCTTTCCATTTCACTTACAGTAAAACTCAGTTACATGTAACACTCATGTGAACAAGCCTCCCTTCCACCCATCCTGCTGTCTCCCCAACTCTCCCTCTGACTCCTTTCACTCCAGATAGATAAGTTTCCTAAACATTCTTTAAATGTCTTTCTGACCTCTTCTCTCTCAGGGCATTGACACAGTCCATGCCATCTGTCTGGACTGTTTCTCCCACATATCTGTCTCCCCATTAATTCTAAATCCCTATCACTTGGAAGTTAAATATGACCTTTACTCTGACATGGCTGCTCATCTGTCCTATTTTTCTCCTTAAAATTGTCATTATTTGACACATTTCATATTTACCTATCCTAGTTAGCTTCAACTGTCAACTTGACAAAGCCTAGAGTTGTCTAAGGGAGTCTTAACTGAGGAATTGTGCAGATGATACTGACCTGTGACCGTCTTGAGAGAATGTCTCTGTTGTTAATTGATGAGGGAGAGCCCAGCCCACCGTGGAAAGCAACAACTTGCCTAGGCTATATACGAAAGCTAGCTAAGCAGGAGTCTGAGAACAAGCTGATAAGCATCCCCCCCCCCACCCCGCACCGTTGTTTCTGCTCCAGGTTCCTGCCTTGAGGTGCTTCCCCAATGTCCCTCAATTGTGCATTGTTACTTGGAAGTGTACAATGAAATTAACCCTTTCTTCTCCCAAGTTGATTTTGGTCAAAGTGCTTTATAGCAGCAACAAAGGCCAAACTGGAATACTTGTTTGTTACTGGCCTGTGGTTTACACTGTTATACTATCTGAATAAGATGTGTGTTCTGATTGCGTAGGCCTTTTCTGTTCTGTTTACACTTTATATCACCTATCTACGCCATCACCAGACACCTAGGGAGTTTTCAATATTCATGCCCAGTGAATGAACATGTCTCTGGGATTTTCAAATATGTGAGCTCCCTCTCTCTTCCTTTTTTTTTTTTTTTTCTGAAATAGGCTTTCAACATTGCATACCTGGCTGGCTTTAAATTTACAAACTCCCTGCCCCAGCCTCAAGTCCCTGGTTTGTATTCCCATCCTGAATTATAAAGTTTCTCCAGTTGGTTTCCTGATGTTTTGAGTCCTATGATCTTTTCTTGTGGAACCCCTCATGCATTTCCTGAATTTCCCACCATTTCTCTCCTTTCTTTACCAGGTGCCAGCATCACACTTCTAGTTATGACAACTAACAGCATCCCCAGACATTGGCATGTATCCTCTAGGGGGCATAATTGCCCCAGGTTAAGACTCAATTCAAGTATAATTTCTACCAAGGTTTAATGAATGCCCATTGACTTTGAGCTAGGATCTATGTTTCTGTGATTAGTGATCTGGGTTCATCCCGATCTCCAGGTGTTTAGTCTTAGGGGGTGTATATGAGTAGCCTTTTCATACATCTATATAACAATTGTCCTCCTTTTTGTCCATGAGCATTAGGTTTTGATGTCCTCAAATGCAGATGCTATGACTTTCCCCCTTATCCTGTGTTTTTAGCTTCATGCTACCACCCAAAGGGATCAATGCATGCTTTTGAATGATTGAATGAACAAATGCCTCTAACTCCTTTTGTCTAGGTAAACACACTCAAATAGAGAAGCTATAAACCTCCCCATTCTGGTACTCAAGAAATCAACTTAGGACTTTGGCAATTGTAGGATAGCACAAGCAACTGTACAGTAGAAGATTCTGAGAAGTGGAATTCTGAAAATTAGAGCCAAGTTCCCTGCTGTACAGAAGCATCTCATATCAAAGAGAATCATTCAGAAGTCAGTGCAAGCTGAGGTGCTTGGGTTTGTTTGAATAATTTAGGCATTCTACATCCAATGCACTAGGGCTGGGCAATTTTCTGCTCTATTTTCCCAGAACATGAGATGAAGCTATCATGGACATTATTTTTCCTTTCCAAAATGTTCCTGAAAAGGCAGATCTGAGATAATTGACACGAAAACAAGCTTGTGACTCATCTGCTCTGGGTGTTGCTGAGCCATTTCTATGAGAGTAACAGTGATTTGATTCTCTCATTTGGACTATTTCACTGAAAGGAGGATGTGCAATTTTATGTTTTGTTTTTAAAGGCTTTTTGGTGTCCTTTGAAATTCTTTCTTTCTTTTCTAAAGAACAAAAGAGCTTGTCTTATTCTGTGTTTTTTCAAACTTTCAAATTTATTTAACATTGTGATAATAAATTCAGCTAAAATTAAATAGAAAAGTTTAAATTTTTGTCTTTTCCATTTTTGCTTTCCCCATTTTTTCTTTTCTTGTTTTCATTTTGATTGAGTTTGGGACCACAGCCCATATGGTATTGTCCACATTCAGGACGAGCTGACAATGACGAGTAACTGTCACACATCCCATCCTTATCAACTTGACTCAAACACATCACTTTTGAGTCATGACAGTTTACTCCTGGATCCCAAAGTCTCACACTCATCCCATAATACAAATGCATTTTGTTAATCTCTAAAAGCACTTCAAGTCTTAAAAGTTCCAAAAGTTGCCGGGCGGTGGTGGCGCACGCCTTTAATCCCAGCACTCGGGAGGCAGAGCCAGGCGGATCTCTGTGAGTTCGAGGCCAGCCTGGATTACCAAGTGAGTTCCAGGAAAGGCGCAAAGCTACACAGAGAAACCCTGTCTCAAAAAACCAAAAAAAAAAAAAAAGTTCCAAAAGTATTCTGAAGTCCCCAATGTTCAAAGTCTCTTCTGAGATTCAATGTGGATGCTTGATAAAAATAAGTCATATGTTTCCAATATACAGCAAAATACAGCAAACATTCTCATTCCAAGAGAGAGGACAGCAAGGAAAGACTGACCCAAAGTTAGAGCACAACTCAGGAGGGCAAGTACCAAAACCCGCTCTTCCCAAAATGCTCTTGAAGAGGCAGATGTGAGATAAGTGATACAAACCCTCACTTTCCCCGTCTGGTCTCTTGAGCCTCCAACCCTCTAATAACCAGTGTTCTGTCTTCTTCTTCCCTGAGAGCAACCCTCTTATATTCCATTCACAAATAGTGTCATGATAGGCTGGTCTTCCTGTTAATGTCATCGAATGGCATAAGAGACCATGCCTCATGAGGTTGAGTTAGGAGGATTACTGAGAGTTTGAGGCTAGTTGGAGCTAGATAGCAAGAACCCACTAAAAAAGATTAAGTGTGAAAGAAGTCACACAGCTTGGAAAGCTACTACAAGGATTTAACTTTTATTTTAAAATCATTTGAAAACTACTAAAATGTTGTGACGGGGAGAGATGTGAGATATTTAGAATTATATTTTATTGTATTGACTTTCTCAGTATAAAGAAATAAGTAGAGAATTCATTTCATCACTTGGTTATCAAATACTAAATGATCAGTCCTGAAAACATATACACGAGTAACATTATTCAGACTGAGCAGGTTATAATTAGGAATATATATATATGCATATATATGCATATATATATGCATATAAAAACAACTAATGAAGAAAGAGGCCATGAATTTCAAAGAGAGCAAGGAGCGAGGTATATGGAAGAATTTAGAGAGAGGAAAGAGAATGAAGAAATGATGTAATTATAATCTCAAAAGTGGAAGGAAAAAAGTAAAACAAAGGTAAGGATTCAAAACTGTTTCCTGATATTTAGTCATTATGTACTGAAAAAAAATCAAGCAATCAAAAAAAGAAAGAAACAAGTAAAGAATTAAAAATACAGTTTAAAATGTTGACATTAGGCATTCTTGTTTTATTTAAGATTTTTGCTAACGTGTACAGTAACTGGGGACTTTGGTTGCAGTTTATATTTTCTGTTGCTATTCTCTTTTTTGGGTCCTATTTCTGTTACTTTTAAACAGAGTATTTACACAAGTTGTGAATGATGTCAGAGCTTTTCCTGGTAAGAGACTTCGAAGGAGGATGCACGGAGGGAGGAAGAAGGGAGAGGCAAAATGGAGGAAGAGGTGGCGTGGAAGAAGAGAAAATGGGGCTGGTGACGTCAAAGGAACAATTGGACGGATTTGTGGTGACCGGCCACGTGTGTGGTTGAGACACACGGGCGAGGCGGGGGAGATTTCATCTTTGCTGCCCTATGCTTTCTCTGCCTACCAGAGTGGTAATGGCTGCTGCAGCTCATGGGCCCCCAGCCTTTGCTTGTTTGTTTCTTTATTTTGTCTTGCCCTGTTTGTGGGAAGGAGTGGCAGAAAACAATAAATGCGCCAACGCTGCCTTTTCTGCTCCCAGCACAGAGTTCATTTGTTCAATGCTCGCTCATTTCCCAGAGGCTGGAAAGAAGCCAACTCTGAATTCGAAGGCTCAGACGCCATGCTGACTTCCTGTGTGTGACCACTGGCAGAGCGTGCCTGCAGGAGCACTCATGTTTGCAGGCAAAGGCAGAGGAGGGTGCAACCTGGCTTCAGTCACGCTGTCATGTATGTGGCTCATTGACTTTGACAATAACTGTATGTGGCTTATGAGTCTCCCAGTCATACTTGTCAGGTAATGAAATGGCTCTTGTCTCATTGGGGGCGTGTATAGGGGTTGGGCTGGAAATGCTTCAAGCTGTCTTTCAGTCCTCCACCACAGCCAGACTAGCCAGCAAAATCCTTCAAAAAAAAAAGCACTCCATCTACTTCACAAAGTACCCACAGCTAAATTAAGATGCTAATGACTAAGTTCATGACTCCAGCATGAAGATGCCAGAGTGCTACTGGGAAGGAAACACTTTCTCCTGCCAAATCTATTCAGAATATTTCAAGCAACTGGGCATTTTATTTCAGTGATGTCTCCTGGCCCGAGGGATGTGATGATAGATCCATTTTATTCTTTTTCACCAGAGAGGGCTGTAATGGCTGTGGCGCATCAGATGTAGACACAGGGCATTCTAAATGCCATCTCAATACCTTTTTTCCCTCTGTAGGAAAAGAGTTGCCTTGGAACACTTCTGGAAGAGGACATTCAGTGTCTTGTCTTGGTCCTTGGCTGTGTTAGTACCCCTCCATCTCTGCTAGCTGTAGCTACCCTTCAGTTGTGGCTCACCTGTCTCAAGCAGGAGGCACACTGCTATCAAGTAACTTCTTTCACCAAGACTATTGTTTAGAAAGAAGAGTTTTAGTGTAAGTGTACCATAGAACTGAACTTTTATTCCTCCCATTATGCCTCCATATCAATGTACTTATTAATTATTTCTCTTTTTAATCAATGACATCTGCACCCATCAAGGTAAATACACAGTACTGCCCTCAGTACCTCTCTTATCAGCGCCTCTACATCTGCCCATCAAGATCTCTCAGTCATAACTTAAAGACATCTCAAAAATCTGAGGTTTGCATGGTTACCTTCTATGTCAGCACTCCCCTTCCTTCAGGGGATTATTATGATAGCCTCCTAATGGGTGCAATTTAAATATGATAATGGTGCATTTACTAAAGTAAGTGTTATACACCACCCATGTGCACAGAGAAATATGGTATTAAAAATTCTCAGGAATAAGGCTAATAACAAATGTTCTTAGTTTTTCTGCCCATCAATGAAATCTCAAAGGCTTTTGGTATATTGAGAATGAAGAAGAAATAATGAATAAATACAGCCTTATGACATTCTCTTGGCTGTGATAGATATCTGTTCTCTCTGTGTTTCATATTTGTGGTTCAATCTCAATTAAAATGTGATGAAGATAAAGTTTTAAATTTCACAAGATATAAATCAAACAGTGCATACTGTTCCACAAACAAATGAATGATGGAGTAAATAAGCCCAAGAATATTTGGAAACATAGCCAAACTTAAAACCAATAGATAAATCACCAGGAGGCAAAAATAAATAGAATGTGCAATATCCCAGCTGTGAGCAGGGGCTGCTGCCAAGGGCCTATTGAAAATATATTGAGATATTAGTATCTTGGCTTGACGCTTTAGATACTCACAGAAGGAGATATGATTGTCCATCAATCCCCAAAGCAAGAAACCATCACTAAGCTTCTCAACTAAAAGCCAGAATCATTCAGGATTATATTATACCCCAAACTGAACAATACTGAATCATCTCCACAGCCTTTGGAAACAAGCATGTGTATTTGCCTTCAAATAACTTGTCCAGTGAGGGAGAATATGACTGGAAAATTTAAACTTTAGAGTGATGTCAGATGCATGCATGAGGTAAAAAAATTAAGGGTCAGTGAAATATTCTAGAACTTGTAATGCTGAGTAGGTAGCTGCAGTGAAAGATGTTTACATAGTTCAGGGCATGTTTGACTTTCCCACAAATTAATAGAGATGGCATCAGATAGAATGAACCACTGTAGAAAAGTCATAGAGCTGTATGTGGAGCAACTTCAGAAGTTTACAAGTAGAAACAATGAAATAATCACAAAACTTTACCACCACTTTATTTAAAATGTTCAAACAGATCAAAGAAGTCACACGACAGTTATAAAACGCACAAAAAGCTTATGAAATTTAAAATGGACCCAGATAAATTTGTTCATATATCAATTCTGAATGCCAAGATTGAGTGGTCACCCAGACCCAGATGAAGAGAGGATTTTTGAAGTGAATAATAAGTCTGAAGGATTTATCTTTTTAAAAGTACCACTGTGAAAGGATCAGTTAACAGTAAAATTTTAATTAAGGGATATGGAGGCCAGAATGGAGCAAATGCATGTTCATTATATAAAATTTTAATTACTCATGGTCAAGAATTTTTCAGTCAAAGAAAAATGTGAATTCTCAAATTGAAGAGATATATTGAGTCTTAAGCAGAAAAGAAAATGGAAAAGAAATCAATCTTATGTAGAAAAAAAGTCTCCTATTATCATGGTAAAATGCCACAATTTCAGAAGCAAAATTATCATCAATTACATCAGAAAACTTAAAGATTTCTTACAGTGACAAATTTGGTAGCATTAAAAGACGTCAAATAATGCAGCAGGGCCGGAAGTGTGGGCTGTCCATGACTGCAGGAGCACAGATAGCTTCATTCCAAGCCCCAGATGCCAGATATGGAGTCATGGGGTTTGATGTTTACTCTACTACGTTTTGGTCTTGTTTTGATTCCATCTTTCCTTAATATGCTTCCATTCCTCACATTTGTAATGGGAATATAACAATAGACATAAAACTATAATGGGTTTAAAACTTTATATTAGTTACTTTTCTCACTGCTCTGAAAAAAAAAAACACCTGAAAAAAGCAACAGAAGGAAGAACATGAGTGCTTGAAACTGTTTTGTCTCTACGTCAAGCTAGAAATGACTTGACTCCCTTCTCATAGACCGTTGAGTAGAGCTGATCAATTACCCTTATTTAATTAAAGAGGCTTAGAAATAATGGTTTCATCTACTGGGAAGAGGCAAACCAGATACTATGAGCATTTATAATGTTACCATGTCACAGAAACTGAAAAGAAAATCCAATGTCCCATTTATCCATAGATCTATGGCCTCAAAATCTAAGATCGTTGGAAGCTGCAAGGAAATTCCTTTATTATATCCACAGGTAGTTGATCTTGACCCAGAGGCAATAAGATATAGCATTCTTTTTTTTATTATTATTTTTATTTTGCAATACACTTCAGTTCTACATATCAGCCACGGATTCCCTTGTTCTCCCCCCCTCCCACCCCCCCTCACCTTCCCCCCCAGCCCACCCCCCATTCCCATCTCCTCCAGGGCAAAGCCTTCCCCGAGGACTGAGATCAACCTGGTAGACTCAGTCCAGGTAGGTCCAGTCCCCTCTTCCCAAGCCAAACCAAGCGATCCTGCATAGGCCCCAGGTTTCAAATAGCCGACTCATGCAATGAGCACAGGACCCGGTCCCACTGCCTGGATGCCTCCCAAACAGATCAAGCCAATCAACTGTCTCACCCACTCAGAGGGCCTGATCCAGTTGGTGACCCCTCAGCCATTGGTTCATAGTTCATGTGTTTCCGTTGGTTTGGCTATTTGTCCCTGTGCTTTATCCAACCTTGGTCTCAACAATTCTCAATCATATAAACCCTCCTCATTCTAGCTAATTGGACTCCCAGAGCTCCACCCGGGGCCTAGCCATGGATCTCTGCATCCAGATCCCTCAGTAGTTGGATGAGGTTTCTAGCACGACAATTAGGGTGTTTGGCCATCCCATCACCAGAGTAGGTCAGTTCGGGCTGTATCTCGACCATTGCCAGCAGTCTGTTGTGGGGGTATCTTTGTGGATTTCTGTGGGCCTCTCTAGCACTTTGCTTCCTCCTATTCTCATGTGGTCTTCATTTACCATGGTCTCCTATTCCTTGTTCTCCCTCTCTGTTGTTGATCCAGCTGGGATCTCCCGCTCCCCCAAGCTCTCTTTCCCTCGACCCTCGCCCTTCACTACCCCCACTCATGTCCAGGCTGTTCATGTAGATCTCATTCCATATCTCTGTCATTGGGTGATCCCCGTGTCTTTCTTGGGGTTCTGTTTTCCAGGTAGCCTCCCTGGTGATGTGAGTAGCAGTCCAGTCATCCTTGTTCTACATCTGGTATCCTGCTATGAGTGAGTACATACCATGTTTGTCTTTCTGAGTCTGGGTTACCTCACTCAGGATGATTTTTTCTAGATCCATCCATTTGTCTGCAAACCTCATGATGCCATTGTTTTTCTCTGCTGAGTAGTACTCCATTGTGTATATGTACCACATTTTGTTTATCCATTCTTCAGTTGAAGGGCATCTAGGTTGTTTCCATGTTCTGGCTATTACAAACAATGCTATTATGAACATAGCTGAACAAGTGCTCTTGTGGTGTGGTTGAGCATTCCTTGGGTATATGCCCAAGGGTGGTATAGCTGGATCTTGGGGGAGATAGATTCCCAATTTTCTAAGAAAGCGCCAAGATATAACATTCTTAAAGCACTGTGATGGTGGTAAGAGTGTTGGTATAACAAATAATACATTTTAATTCCAACTTACTCTTGAAAGTGAATATAGCATACAAAAGTCACTGTTAGACAAGAAGTCTGAATTCCTGATGGTAGGATGTGGAGTCTCTGGAGAGAGGGGAATCTTCCTTTTTTAGGTTCCAGTGCAATCTCTGGAAGAGCTTATGGTGATATTTTATTTATGCTGAAATGTGATTTTATTTGTATGCTAATAAATAAAGTTGCCTGGGGTTCAGAACTAATAGCAAGCCATTTAGCAGAAGTCCGGTTGGTGGTGGTGGCACATACCCTTAATCTGATCACATGGCAGGCAGAGTCTGTGTGTTCAAGGACATAGCCAGCATGGAGACACATGCCTTTAATCCAAGTACCAACCATAGAGACCTGGAGGTCTGTATAGTCAGGCATTGACGAAGAAGTCATGTGGTTGGGTTTAGAACCAAATAGAAGGCAGAACAGAAAGTCAATAAAAATACAGACACATAGGAAGTAGGTCTCTTTTCTCAGGGGAAGGACAGCAGCGACTGGTAAGCTAAAGGCTATTCACTAGTTCTCTGACCTCTTGGGCTTTTAACTCTGCATTTGGCTCTGTGTTTCTTATTTAATAGGACCATTCAGAATTACATCTACAAGAGCTTACTGTAGTTGTAAGTTTCTCCTGTCCCACCCAGCCACCATGGTCCCATGTTTCTCTGGTCCCACCTGGCCCCATGTTTCTCCAGTCCTGCCTAGCCCCGAGGTCCCATAGCTGCTTATAAAATAATCACTTAGAAGCTTAATATTAATTGCAAATCATATGGCCTATGGCTCAAGCTTCTTGCTAGCTAGCTCTTATTACTTAACTCAACTCATTACTATTAATCTTTGTATCACCATGTGTTCCATGGGTTTACCTGCATCCCATTACATGTTGTTCCTTGGACAGTGGTTTAGTGTCTCTCTTTACTCTCCTTTCTCCTTCATTGTCTCTGTTGGATTTTCTTACCTGGCTCCATCCTGCCCTGCCATAGGCCAATGCAGCTTTATTTATTAGCCAAGGGGAGTAACACACATTCACAGCATACAGAAAGACATCCCCAGCAGCTTACATGTCCTGTGTTCATTGTTTGGCTCTGGTTTTGCCCTCTTGAATTGGCTTTGTTCCTCTCATTCACTGTGATCCTATATCAATTGATGTTATGAAATATTCCTTCCCTAGAAGTTGCATTGATTTTCCTGACTTATAGAAAGTTGGATGTTTAGAATTACTGTAACTCTTAAAGATTCAAATATGGGACTGGGGAGATGGCTTAGTTAGTGAAGGGCTTTCCCTGCAAGAGTGAGAACTTACGTTTGGATTCCCAGCACTCAAGGGCACAGCTTAGCATGGTGGCTCACTTCTGTACCCCAGAGCCTGGAGGGGGATGGAAGGGAGATCCCTGGAATTTGCTGGCAAGTCAGTCTAGACAAAATAGTGAACTTCAGATGCTGTCTCAAAAAATAAGGTGGAAAGTGACTGAGAGAGAGCTTGGCTCTGATCTTTGCTCTAACAATGCACCTCTGCCTATATGTACACACACAGACATGGGCACGTACACTGCATACCACAGGCACATAGATGCATACACACATACACAACACACACATGCACACACACACAACACACACATGCACACATACACACACACAAAATCTAAATGCAAGTGTCAGGCCTCTGAGAAATTTTGATTTTTAAAAAATTCTCACCTTTGCACTGAATAATTTGAAAAGATTTATTGAAAGTTTCGTACAAAGTTTAATTTTTCTCAGTCTGACATTTCATTGCATGCAAGGAAGGTTTCACTCTTCCATTGTCATGTACTTTTGAATTTATGGACCTTCTTCTCATTCAGTGCCACGTGCAAGCTTTTCCCTTCTTTTTCCTCATGTGATTCCTTGACAAGTGTAGCAATAGACACATACTACTAAGGTCTGTATGTATATAAAGCCTCAAGCTCATTAAGCAAATGGTCTGCCTTTTAAGGAAAAAAAATGTGTTTATTTTTGTGTGTATGTGTGTGCATGTGCGTGTGCATGTGCGTGTGCATGTGTGTGTGTATGTGTGTACGTGTGCGTGCTCATAGGGTCTGTTGTCTTCCAGCCAGCTCTTCAGGATAATCATTTCCCAATAGGTGACTTGTTTTTCTGGGCTGTTTTTTCTTCTTAGAAGGCATCTCCTTGCATGCGTACGTGTGTGTATGCATGCATGCATGCGTGCATGTGTGTGTGTACTCACCTGTAGGCTCAAGGGCAGTGTTAGGTATTTTCCGCTATTACTCTTCATCTTATCTATTGAGACAGAGTTTCTCCTGAACCCAGATCTAACTGGTGGCTAGACTAGCTGGCTCAGAGGGTGGGGAAATCTGAATATCTTCCCCACTTCCCAGTACAATGGTAAAAGATGTGTGAGACCATGTTCGCTTTTATGCGGGTGCTGGTGACCTTAAATAAGTCTTCATGCTTGCCAGGCAGGCACATTTACTGAACCATCTCCCTAGTCTTGACAAAGCTGCCCTTAACATGATGTCTACTCTTGTCTATCTTATTTTTTTCTTTGTTTTCATTTTGTGTGTCTGGATGTTTTCTTTTGCCTGCATGTATGTCTAGGCACCATGCACTTGCAGTACTTGCAGAAGCTGGAAGAAAGCGTTAGAGCCCCTGAGGAATTACAGGTGATGGTAAGCAACCATGTGGGTGCTGAGAACTGATCCTTAGTCCTTTGGAAGAGCAGTTAGTGCTCTTAACTGCCAAGCCACCTCTACAGTCCTCCTCCTGTCTGTCTTGACTTGGAAGGGATATAAATGCTATAATCTCTCTCTAATCATGTAGTCAAAATTAATATATGGTTTTGTTTCATTGCAAAGGAGTTGGCAAATATTGCCATGTTCATTGGTGAAAGATAATTTTTGAGCACTAACAAGATCGAATTCAAGACATGCTCATTCTAAATATTAATAAATGAAGGAAGAGTGATAAAGACTCCAATAGAAGTCAGGAAGGAGGAGAAGAAGAAGAAGAAGAAGAAGAAGAAGAAGAAGAAGAAGAAGAAGAAGAAGAAGAAGAAGAAGAAGAAGAAGAAGAATCAGGGAACTGTAAGTTTTCAGCAATCTGGTATGTGTTGGGGAGAACTTTAATTCTGGTAGCAGAAGATATTGCTTTCTTTCTTCCAAGTAGTTTAAAAACATTTGGGTTTTATAAATAATATAAAGTGAAACAATATAACCTAAAATAAGATAAAATTGGATTCTTGCTCATACATTGCCCATTTTTTATGTGGGGTGACAGTGAAGGATTGGGCAAAGCCAGTTCCTTTAGATCTACCCCAGGCTCAGTAGGGAATTTCGTGTTTTATTCTGAGAAACATCAGAAGCTATTTGAAGGTTTTAAAGCAAACACAGTAAAAGGATTTATGATTCTGAAAGGTTACTCTTTCAAAAGAGAGAATTGACTATTGATTAAAATCAGGCAGATCGTTAGGAGAAAGGGGCAGTAAATCTAGAGGAACAACAATGGCAGCAGTGAGTGGGTAACAGAGTACAGCTTAGCCAGAGAAAGCAGAGCAGATGCTGCCTTTTATTTAAGGAACAAGACTAAGGGAGAAGAAGAGCAACAGAATGACAGAAGGTGGAAAATCGTTTGCAGGTTCTATTTTTTTAAATGGGGATGGCCCTTCGCTAAGTGCAAGTGATTGCTCAGTCTGTGGAGCTTCACTGGTAATAGTTTGGGTATTTTTCATCTTAGAGCCATCGTCTGAAGGATACCAATGGAAAAGATACGCTGGCTTATGTCTCCCTGTGCTGTGCTGAGTTTCCTGAACACCTGGGCTCGGCAAGATTAGACATGTGTGTTAAGTGGGGTCTTAGGAATCAAAATCAAGAGAGCCCTAGGCTGGGGACCCAGAGATGCAAAAAAGGAGAGAGGCATTATTGTTTGTGCCTGCATAAAGATGACCAGAATTTGTGACAATCTAAAATAAGAGCCTAGTATATCTACGATGTCGGGTGGTGCTTGAGGCCTCTATGAAGAATAATTTTTTACAAACTTGGGAGTTGTGAAGAAAGACTATCCTGTGACTTGGATGGTGGTGTGGTGTAACGACAGGGGGAAGGAGAAACATAGGATCAGGTAAGAGTTAAAATTCAGGCAGTATTTGTCATCTCTGAGCATATGCAATGAGGTGACATGCAGGGCTTCTCAGAGCAGGGGAAAGGTCACAAAGACTTCAGTCATCAAGAGGTCAGTGCAGGATGAGAGGCCAACAGGTGGCAATGGAATGTGTGTGAAGACTTGAAAACCAAAGTTGAGTGCAAGTAGTACTTGGGTACTTAGAACACAGAATCTGGCTTTGGAGTGGGCAATAGGGAAAAAAAAAAACCCCATACAACTGGGAACATAAAAGGAGGAATTATATAAAGCCTCTTAAACTACACGAAGAGGTTAGATTTTATAACAACTGAAGTCCATGAAATACAAGCTTTTAAATATTTTTCAAAAGATTAGTCTATATATAGGATACAAAATACACAGGAGAAACAATATTTGAGCAAGAATGGTATGTGACAGCATTTAATAGATAGTTGGATTGTTATGCTTTGTATGGAGACGGTCTAAGTGTTTTTCCAGGACCAACATGATGGAAGGAGAGAACTGACTCCCAAGATGTCCTCCGACTTTCACTGGAATGCCCCCAAGTAATACACAAATTCATAAATACATCAATAAATGCAACTAAAATTAAACCCCATGAATTTAAATCTGGACTAATCTTCAAACAATTACAATTATCTCCAGCCTTGCTCAGAAGCTTCCCTTTAGGTTGGAAGAAAGCCCAATAGCTGAATGAGTCACACTGTGGGCTCTCAGTCAGTTGCAATAGAATAATTTTCCTCCTTGGAAAAAGACTTCAAAACACAGAGAGTGTCATTGGACAAAGGAATATAAGCTGAATTAAGATAGAAATTGATAGAGTACAGGGTCCATGGGAGAAGTAAAGCATTCCAAGCCTGGCAGTCCTTAGAGCAAGGAATGTTTCTTGTCCTGGGTTGGCCTCCACTGTGGCTGGCTCAGTGCAGACTCAGTGAGCAGAGCTGTACTTTGAGAAAGCCCACGGAGTGGATTCATCTGCATGCACACAGTACTGTATGGCTGTACTACCCCTTCTCCCAAACAGGAGTCTTGGAATCTTCATGGCAATGCACACTGCTCTTCATTGAGGTTGTTGCGTGGCATATTGGTTACTGTGTAACACAAATTGCTAGATGGTCTTATTAATAAAAAACCTGGATTCAAATATTAGGTGAATGTTGAAAGATCAGAGAAGCAGAACAAGCCACAGCCAACCTCATCTCAACAACTCCTGAGCCGATCCTGTTTCCATGAATCCTCAGACTGAAAGCCTCTGAGTTCTCACCCCTGAGGGTCTCAGTTGAACTGCTGCTTAAAGCCTCTAGTTCCCGGTCCTCATGCCCTATATACCTTTCTGCTTCCTGCCATCACTTCCTGGGATTAAAGGCATGTGTCTTTCCCAAGCAAAGGCATGAGATCTCAAGTGATAGGATTAAAGATGTGTGCCACCATGCCTGGCTCTGTTCTCAGTGTGGCCTTGAACTCACAGAGATCCAGATGGATCTCTGCCTCCCAAGTGATAGGATTAAAGGTGTGTGAGACCTTTGTCTGGTCTCTTTGTCTAATCTAGTGGCTGTTCTGTTCTCTGACCCCCAGATAAGTTTATTAGAGTACACAATATATCAACCACATTACTGCTACAGTGAGATTAGTGGAAACTCAAATATTTGCAGTTGCCTGAATCATGAAATACAGACAAAGTGAATGATAGTGAAAGTATGAGAAATATGTGTTGTATTATCAGTAAGGCTATCTGGAATATTTAGACAAAACATCGTTATGTGGTTATCCTCACCAGTATGCATGTATGTGTTATATTATATATCAGTGGTTCTCAACCTTCCTAATGTTGTGACGCTTTAATACAGTTCCTTGTGTCATGGTGACCCCCAACCATAAAATTATTTCATTGCTACTTCATGACTAATTTTGCTACTTTTACAAATCATAGTGTAAATATTTGATGTGTAGGATATCTCAACCCGCAGGTTGAGAACTGCTGTTATATATGCAGGCTGAATCACAAATACTGAGTGCAAATAATGGAAAATAGTATTTTGACACCAGAGCCTGATATGGTGTGATTTGATTTATACCATTAAGGGCTGCATAGCAATACTTTCCCCCTAAGCTCTGGAAAGAAACTTTCAGCGATCTGTCACATCACAGGAGCAAAACACGCTTCAAAATATTTTCTAGGTTAGAGCTTCCTAAGATATGCTCACGGAATTTATCTTCCATTATAATCCCTGTACCGTCTTAATACAAAACGCTTCAGGGTGGCCCTACTGCCACAGCACATAGCACCTACCAGCTGGGGGGCTCGAAACTCCCACAATGGAACTTGGCTAGAGGCAGAGAGGAAGGGGGGATCTCATCTGTGTGCTGGCATGTACAGTAATCAGGGCCCAAACAATGTCCACGTTTCATAATTTGTTCTTAAGAACCAATGTGCTAAGGAGAAGATCAAATACTAGTACTTTGTTCAAATAGGGACATTAATGACAAAGGATGGAAAAGAAAAAGTGCCAATTTAAAGCTGGTTTCAGTGTGCAAAGATCAACACACAGTTTTCTTTTTACTGTAAACAAGAAAACGTTGATGTGATTATGAGTATGACCTAATCTGTAGAAACATGGATGAGAAATACAGGCAGCCTTCTGGGGCCCAGGGCGATTCCATGCAACAGGTTAAACACTCAATTCCAGCTTTTGCAAGTGGCCTGGCTCAGAATTCTTCTTCTTTTACTCAGTCAGCTCTTTCAAGGTTGTGTTGCTCCCATTTCTCTAACAGACTCTAGAGAATGACCATCCTTCTGTGAAGCTGTGGTCAGTAGAATCACACAATGATGCTGTATTTCACCACTATGTACGGAAGACCACTTCCCCCTAGTTCTTGGTGCGGATCTCTGAGAGGAGAACATTAATGAGAATATCAGATTCACAGAAACCTCTGAGTCAGGAGGTCTGTGGATGCCAGCCTTGTGATTATGGCTTCATCACTTGGTAATCACAGAGATGATTTTTAAGGGTTCCCACATGAGTATAGTTCACATTAAAATTTTCCCCTACAATCTTGAATCTGGCCAGAAGCTTGTTAATTGCCTCAAGTACTCGAAGTCTGTTTGGACAGAAAATCACCCCAAAGCCCATTAGCTCACTGAGGCCCCAGCATGACTGGTAGTTGTATAGGCCAGAGTATTAGTTCTAGAAACGTTTTTTTTTTTCAAGATGTCACTCATTATTTCATTAATTCCCAGCACACTTGGTGCCTTGAAAATATTCTCCATAATCTTTCTTCCCCCTGAAGCGTACATAAACAAATCTAATTCCTTGTTAGATGCTAATTGCAACTGGTACATAACTGTGCCTCTGAAACCTCCTAATAACACTATCCATATGTCAAGGTCTCCCCCTAATTGCCTGGTTACTCTAATGAGAGAATTACTTCTTTTTTTCTTCCTGACTGCATCCTATCTATCCTGTAAGTGAGATGTCTATTGTGAAGATATCTGGTGTAGCTCAAGGTCAGCAGCATTGTGTACCTCTCATTTCCAGTGACAATGCTTTTGATAGAATTTCCTAGAATACCAAAGACATAGGTTGTGGGAGGCTGGACATATTGCTGAATTAGGTAATTTTATCCACCTATTTCAAGAACTGTTGGGCATCAGGTCCCCTCTGACACTAGTATCTGGTGACCCAGAGGGTCATGATGATTCCCTGATCACAGACGAGGGATGAACAAGTCAGGCAAATAAATGGATGCTCCATCCCAGGTGTGTAAGGATATTCTGTTGAGGATCACAGACTGATAGTCATTTCTGAGTCTCTGTAATGTTGGGATGGGGGTACTTGGTATGTGGCAGAAAATTTCTTTTGATTCTGTCATACGCTGGGTAACAATTGTTAGGAAAAGATTAAGTCCAAGCAACTCTCCTTCTTCCTCTGGCCAATTCTACCTTTGCTTCCTCTTTTTCAAGTAGTGGCAAGATGGTAAATGTCTCAGAACTGAATTCCTGGGGAGAAAAATGCTCATTTGTTTTTGTCAATTTTCAAAATGCCGACTCTTGTTCTGTCCATTATAAACTGTCAGCTTGATGTCATGGAATGCACAGCTGGAAGAAGATGCATGTAAGTGCTTCTTGCCAGCCAGTAAAAGCTCGTTCCAGCACGCCATGGCAGGCATTTTTCCTCAGCATTCTTCTCCAGTGTCTCCAGTATGAAACATGTTTCATACCATGTTAGAGCTTGTTCAGGAAACCCTCATTCAAAATATATAGCCACTTTTCATGAGATGGGAAGTACAGTGTATGTAGTATACGGAGAAATCCAAAGCATGTCAGCATCAGGGACCAGACTGTATCATTGAGGAACTCCATGGGAGGCATGAATCTCAGCCATACCCTCTGTTAGTGGAATGACAAGCAGCCATTGAAGGAAGCCTCTACTGATCTGGTGCTATGGGTCACAAGAAGAAACTTGTTAGTCACGGCAGCTGCCTCAGCTTAAACAGTGGGTGATAAACCTGGAATACAAGATTGGGGCTTGAACTTGAAGTATTGGAGTTGGCCAATTACAGATATTCAAAAATGGTATAAAGTTAAATGCAGATTCCATGGCTGGGCGAATCCACTGCTGAGGTTTGGAGAGTCCATGTTCCACTTAAATACATTTCTACTATGTGTCTAAGATGGTTAATCTTCAACTTGACTTGATTAAAACACCGAGGAAACACTTCCCCAGGTGTATCCATGAGTGTAATTCCAGAGAGGATTGACTGAAAAGGGAAGGCTCACCCTGAAAATCCATGACATAGTCTTGGAAAGAATAAGAGAGAGACACAGAGACAGACAGAGAGAGAGACAGAGATAAAACAAGAAGAACATCAACATTTGTCTCTCTGTTCCTCCTCTGTGGAAGCAATGTCACAGGAGCCGACTAATGCTCCCTGCTGCCACTGCTGGAGTTGTTCTCACTGGCATAACTTCCCTGCCATGATGGACTGTTCCTTCAAGCTGTGAGCCCAAACCAACCATCTCTTCCTTAAATCATTTTGTAGGGTATTTTGCCCCAGCAAAGAGAAAAATAGCACACCTTGTATATGCATTATTTTTAATACTTGAAAATAGCACACCTTTATATGCATTATTTTTAATACTTGAAAAATAGCATACCTTGTATATGCATTATTTTTAATACTTGGAAAATAGCACACCTTGTATATGCGTTATTTTTAATTCTTGAAAAAAGTTAAGATAGATGACATTGACTATTCTTCATGCATTTCAAAAAAGTTACAAAGTAGAAACTCAAGGAAGTTAAATGACATGATTAAGAGCATGTATTAAATGCCTGCCAATTGAGAGCCCAGGATGAAAATTTATTGGAAATACATTTCTTGGTAGGTGGTGTCCACTTGAGCCTCTCCTCCCACCCAGTGTTTATGACTGCAGCATGGACTAGGAAGTTTTACAAACCAAACAGTCCCCGAGAAGAATCAGGGAGTTTCAGCTGACACAGAACGAACAACTTCTGCTTTCCTTTCTGCAAGTTAGACTCATCTCCCTTAAGAGACTAGATAAGGGAAATTAAAATTCATGACAGATGAAAGATGAAGGGATATGTGATCAAAGTCCATAAATCATGAAAGGTACATACAGAGATTTGCCCAAAATGTAAAGTAATAGAAGTTGGGGATTGGTTTGATGCTTCTTAAAGCCAAGCACAGCTTGTTTAGTATGTTACAGGAAAGTCAGGTACTAAGTACGAACTGGTTGTGTTCACAGTGTTAGTCTTGGACACTCACGGCTCATAGTCTCTCTGTGACAGGGATTCCAAAGTGCTAGAGCCACATGCTAGCAAATGTCTTGAGACATTGGGCTGATATGAGGGGAAATGTAGATAGAACTGTGAGATAGCAAGGAGGCTATAGCACAAAGGCAAAAATAAAATGGATGAGGCCAGGGAGACAGCTCAATCATCCAGCATGAGGACCCGTGTCCATCCATCAGAACCCATGTAAGAAAAGCCGGCATGATAGCACACACTTGTAACCCCGGTGCTGTGGAGGCAGAGACAGGCTGAACCCGCCGTTCATTGACTAGCCAGCCTAGCCTATTTAAAGAGCTCCAGTCCCGTAAAATGAGAGATGCTGTCTTTAAAAAAACAGAGAAAGACAGATCTTGAGTAACAATAGCTCAGGCCGTCTTCTGTCCTCCACATGCTTTTACACACACACACACACACACACACACACACACACACACACACACACACACGCACGGGGCGGGAGTAGGCAAATCTTCAGTCCAAGTGGTGTAACTAAGAAAACAAATCTGGATCTAAGAAAGAAGATAAGAGAGAGGGTGCTGAAGACACGGCTTCAGTGGTTAAGTGTAATGAGTCTTCCTCTGTCCCACCAGCCAGCTCTCAAATAATGACATGGAGACTTCTTATGAATCATGAAAGCTTGGCCCATAGCTTATGCTTGTTCCTAACTAGCTCTTATAGCTTAAATTAACTCATTTATATTAATCTATGTAACATGGTATTACCTCTCTTCCTGGCATCTTCTGCACACCCAGAGTCTCTCCCTCTTTGTCTTTCTCTCCCTGGAAATCCCGCCTATACCTCCTGCCTAGCTATTGGTCATTCAATTTTTTATTACACCAATCACAGCAACACACCTTCACACAGTGTGCAAATATCCCACAACAGTTAAGAGCCCTTGGTTGCTCTTCCAGAGGACCCAGTTTCAATTCCTAGCACCCACATAGTAACTCCCAACAGCTTGTACCCCTGTTCCAGAGCATTTCATGCCCCCTCTGGTCTCTGAAAGGACCAAGCTTGATAATACTTTGCACAGACATACATTCAATCAAAACACTCATAAAATAAAATAAACAGGACAATATTATGGTGAAAAGATCTGAAGGTAAAACTCAGAGGAGTGCTTTGACTCTGGTTTCAACGGGCACCTCCTAAGGTGACTGAAGTACCTCTTTAGGGGGAAAGAAGCGGCCTACTCTGGGAGAAGTCAATCCTGTTCAGATGGTCTCAGGGCTCAGTCTGAAGTGACTGGTAAAAAGCACAAAATGCATTTGAAATTATCTTGCAAATTCATAAAATCTTGAATTCATAACTTGTAATACATATTTATTAACAAAATATTTTCTGATAAATACTAAAAATTATGCCACCTGAGAAAATGTGGCATGTATATTTCCTGTAGGTTAATTTCTCCCACTTCAAGAGACTTGTCACTTCTGTTTCTGAGGACCAGAGGGACTGGGCTGAGTTTTGGCTCCTGTGCAGACCATATATGATTGTGCATGCTTCGATGAGCATATTTAGTTTTCTTCCAAAATCATTGTGTTTCCCATGGGAAAATGAGTCTTCCCATCGGACACTGCTAGGATTTGCTAGGGTGACCAATCTCCGTTAGCCAAGGGTCAGGCACCGAACAGGAATTGGCCCAAGTAATTTACATCTTTAGTTTTGATACACAGTAGTTGAATTGGTGCTGATCCTGCTAGCAGGACTAATGACTACACAATCTGCTAAGATTCTTGTCTCAGAGGAGTCAGGGGAGGGGAAACCATAGTCAGAATATATTGTATGGAGAAAAAATCCATTTTCAATAAAAAAAGGAAAAAAATATTATTCTTACAATTTTGGCTTCTTAACTCCAGCGCATGCTTTTTGTTCCATGCCAATTTCTCTGTTTTTTCCAAATTTCTTTTACCTGCAATGATTCTCGTTGTCCTTCAGTTTGGTCTGCTAAAGAATCACGGTTTGTAGACATTTGCTCGGCTTAGTTGAAGATCGGCAGGAGTGAGAGGAGGGCACAGCATTGTTTACTCTGCGAATTTGGTTTGAAAGAGTATGCACAACATAGAACTAGTGAGCAAGTGTGCAAGCCATGCATAGTGGGCCCGGAGCGTCTGGCTTGCTTATTCCCTTCATGGCCAATAAAAAAACACCAAGACGAGGTTTTGGGACCCCAACGAGCAGTGGGTTAACTCACCAGAATTGAGGTGCAAGAAGAAACAAGAAAAAAGAAGCTCTCCTAGGTTTACTGAGAGCATCTGGCAAGGGACTCTTTGGGTCAGGGCTGGTGGGAAAGGATCGAGAGCGGAGCAGTGTAAGCGATGTCTTTCCTATCTCAGAAAGAGAGGAGTGTAGTGGTTAGCGTTCAACAAGACCTGTGGGTGAAGGGTGCCGATTTAAGATCAGAGCGAAGCGTTCTTTACTGACTAGGAGGCGAGGTTGGTCATGGGCGGCAATCCTGGAGGCGTTTGAGAAAGTCCGGTCAGAGTTCGCGCTGTGGCTGAATCTGCTCAAACCCCTGGGGTTGGATGAGGAAATAGGAGCTGAATGTGGGATGGTGGTGTTTCTGACGACTTAATGACAGGCCTCATTAAGCTGGATTAAACGATCTTTTGAATAGATTGTTCAATGCTGTCCACCCAATGAAAGAGATAACACTAGCCTTTTGTACACAAAACCAAAAAATGCTTAAGATCTTAAACAAACAAATAAAAAGATAAGAGGGAACTGATCTTGGTCCTTACTTTTACAATTGTTTGAAAAAGTTTATTTTATTATTTTAGATGCTCGAGCATGTTGCTGCATATGTGTACGTGCACTGTGTCTGGTACCCGAGGGGGGCAGAAAGCAGGGCTGGATCCCCTGGGACTGGAGTTACAGATGGCTGTGAACCCCATGTGAATGCTGGGAATTGACCTGGGTCCTCTGGGAAGCAGCCAGTGCTCTCCACCGCTGAGCCATCTCTCCAGCCCCTGATCTGGGTTCTTGACTAAAATCTGGGCAAGTCCCTTTCTGCTTCGGTAGTTTCAGTGTTCTTTTTCGTTAAAAGGAGGTAAACAATGGCCACTGTTAGGACTAACAGGAGAAGTTAAAGTACTCAGGATACAGTGGCTGTCAACAAAACATCGAAGAGATGCAGTGCATCAATATGTCAAATTACAGACCTTCCTTAGCACGTTGCCCATGTAGGTTATTTCCACAAAGCCTCAGCATATCCTATGGGATAAGTGTTATTAGTATTGCCGTTTTACAGAAACAACATGTACAACTCTGAGACAGAGGTGGGGAAGTTATGGAGTGCGGGTGAAATCTAGTCCACTGCCTGCTTTAATACCCACAATTTTGTTGGAGCACAGCCAGGATCCTTCATTTCCATATTGCCCATGGCTTCTTTCTCACCTCAAAGGGAGGGTAGAGAAGAAGCAAAGGACATTGAATGACTTGCAAACCCTCAATATTTCCTATCTGTGCCAACTTTGACTCTGGAAAAAAAATCATTAATTGCTTGAGGTTGCATAGTTGTTCTTTCTATATTTTAATCTGTTTCATGAAGAAGGACTCCTTAGAAGTGGAAACAAAGAAAAAAGGATATTGCAGACACACAAACTAAAATGCATGTTAAGTGGGCAAAGAAGTCTTTGTAAAACTTAACAATTATAAAGGGAAAAACAGCATATAAATTTAAAAAGAGTGTCTGCAGGAATCATCAGCAACTTAAATATTATTACTTCTTACATGGAAATGAAGGCTTTTGCTTAGACGGTTTAAGGAGTTTTAATCTGTAATTATTTATCATAAATGAATTCATGTATTATATCTTAATGTGTAACTTCAAAAAAGTAAATGGGATTCTAAAATTGAGGCTCGTATCTTTGAGAGCAGAGAAGCAGGTGTGTCATAGACAGAAATAATGGCATGTTAATATCCCACCTTTAATAGAAGGAATCGTTACACAGGATATATCATGAAATTTATATTGTACACTTTGAACTGAAAAGGTAGCCACTGGTATGGATGTAAAGATGTCCATCTTTGAAAGAAGCATATATATGAATGAGAGAAAACATTGTTATCTATAAGCTGGCAAGAGAATGAGTAATAATGTTACATTTGGAGTTTTCACCTCATTTAAATTATATACTAACAATCCCTCAACTTGCTTTAAAAATCAAAGTATAATATTTAAACACTTTTTAAAATGTATTTTTATTTTCTGTATATGGCTGCATATGTGACTGCCCCACACACATTCTTGGTGCCTGTGAGGATAGAAGAGGGTGTTGGATCCCCTGGGACTGGAGTTCCAGATGACTGTGAGCACTGGCATTGAACCCAGGTCCTCTGAAAGAACAGCCAGTGCTCTTAACCACTGAGCCATTCCTTTCTCTAGCCCCCCCAAAAATTGAAACATATTTTTTTATGGTAAGCATACCAGAACACCAGTGACCAAGAATGTTTAACAGTGAAAGTCAAATATATTCACATTCAAAATTGATTAAGTGGGAAAATAAATTCTTTCCTTAAGAAAAGGTACACTGAAAATATATAATCTAATAAATATGGACATATCAACTAAAATAGCCTGGGCAATTGTGCAAAAATCACTCAAGATTTATATATTTCTCATATATGAGAAAAATGAAATAACAAAGAATAACAGCAGACATATGTATGTTTAGGTACAGAAAAATCAAATAGAATATAAATAATCATTTAGATAACCTATGACTAATATCTGAATACATGGTAGTATATATTTAGTCAAATTCTATACACAACGCAATGAAATACACCTTACTAGTCTCAAAGACAGTTTAAATGACTTTAGCCATGTGTGTTAGTAGTGTGTCTAAGTTGTATAGAGTAGAAAGTTTCATTCTTGATCCTGAACATGAGAGAAAACATGTGATGGTTATGTTTTTTAGCCTGGCTAATTTTTGCTGAACATGATATGTTCCACACATTTTTGCACAAACATAACTTTGTTTTAAAGCTGAATAAAATCCCACTGTTGTGTTTGACTATTTCCTTCAAACTAGAGGGAGCAGGTGGACTCATAAGACTCAGGAAGCTCTGAAAGATACAAAACCAACTAGTGTGGCCCCTGCTTCCCACCATCTGTGCCCCAAGGTTACAGAAACAATGAACAGCTACTGAGGGAGGGGGGTCTCTTGTAGACTTCCACACCTGTCTGCAGCTTTCCGGAGTCCCACTCAGGCTGTCATAGGCCTTTCAGTGACACACAGGTTTTGTGTCATTCATCTTCCAATAACTTCTCACCTATGCTCCTGAAATTAAGTCCACCGACTCCCCTGTTCACTAAACTAGACTCCAATGACATCATTTCTTTGGTCTGCTGTCAGTTATCTGAGGTAAACAGATGTTCTTTCAAATCTCTCCAGAAGGAATCATGCAATTGCACATATATACCAATTTTATTTACCCATTTATCCATTGACGGGCATCTAGGCTGCTCCTGTAACTTGGATTTTGAGAACAGTGCTGTGGTGAGCATGTGTGTGCACATATTGCTATAGTATGCTGTCTTTGAGTCCTTTAAGTCTGCACTGGGAGTGGTCTAGATGTATCATGTGGTTGGTCCAGTTTTAGAGTTTTGAGGAAACAATTTTGGAGAATTTTAATTGAATAACATAACCACAATAAAAATGAAAATAGATCTGTAAAAATGAAAAAAGGTGCTGACTACATTTTATAACAACACCACAGTAAAGGTCCAAGACAACTCCAAGGTTTAAACACCTCTACCACCGCCACTCTACCAAAACTAAAACCTTTCGCCGGAATCTTCTTTTTAAAATGATTATTAGCTGAAAGTAGAATACAGAAGTCTTCAAATAGATGCACATAGAATTTCTCACATCAAAATGTAGTGTTATTTGGTCCAAACAGTTTATAGAGGAAAATTAACATTTTTAATCATTAAAGAATAGAAAAAAAAGAATTTAATACCCATTTCAAATATATTTGAAAAAAGTAACAGAAACTTTTGTGCAATAAAGCTTGGAAATAACTTTTTATCAACCAAAGAGAACATTATTTCTCATGAAGATGCAATCATTTTTTAACAGACTGTAAACAGTGATGATTTTCAATATAATGTAAACTTTAGTGATAATTTTGATCACTTTGGATCATTGCTAGAATAATCTTCAAATTTTCTTAGAATTTCAAACAGTGTGCCTTTTTTGCATTAAATTGGTTATTCAAATACTATTTATATGCATTTCTGCATCTGTATGTTTATCACAATTTACTAATCTGAACATATTTATTATATGAAATATTAGTTCGTATATTTTCATTGGAACTTTGATTGAAAGAGGAAGTAGGAGAGTGGAATGTAGGTAAATTTTTTTGTTCCTTCCTTCCTTTAAAAAAGATTTATTTTTAATGATGTATATGTGTGTTTCTCTGTGTTTAGGCATATGAATGCAGGTGCCTGTTGAAATCAGCCCCTGGAGCTGCAATTACAGGTTGTCGTAAGCTGCCCAACACAGGTGCTGGGAACCAAACTTGGGTCTTCTGCAAGAGGACATTCTTGGTAGATGAAACAGTTGAGAAGTAGAAAGAAGAGTGCCACGTCCTGTAGGTCTCCAGGGACAGACATGACTAGGGCGTGAGGGAGCAAGAAAAAGATGGACAGAAGGCAGGATCCAGTTCTCTGGGCTCTCAGACGGAGATTCTCAGCACCTCAGGATCTCAGGACCCCAGGATCTCAGGACCCCAGGATCTCAGCACCCCAGGATCTCAGCATGTTTCTGATATAGTCTTTAACAGAGGGGCCAATTATTTCATACTGCTGAACAAGGAGCAGGGTTATTACATACAGATAAACAAGGAGGCAGAATTTGGGGCACAGAACTGTATCAAGGAGACAGGTTTAGCTAATCCTTGAAGGCACAGTGTTTGTAAGGGAGTAGTCTTCAGGCCATAAACATTTGGGGAAGAAAGCTATGGTGGACAGATTCTACACACACTGTATAAGAGAAGGCTTTGTCATTTTACCTGAGCCTAAAGTGAGGCTTCCACACTTTCCCATGGGTCTGAAGCTACAGGGTCCTAGACATGGCCATGCCCATGTCAACAGCACACATTCACTCAGGACTTCATTCACTCAGGGCTTTTTCAGCTCCCCACAGAATGGACTCTGTTTGTCAGAGGCTGGTGACTCCCTTACCATTCCTGTGGAAAGTAGCTTGGCAATTCTTAGATGGTAAGTGATGTTACCCAAAGTAAGGAAATCCATCACACTGATGTTTACTGTGCTTATTGCTTTCTCTAGTACAGAAGAATATCCTTCACCAAAATGCATTTTTGGAAGGATGTTGGTATTGAATGATTTTAAAAGACAACACATAAGGGAATATGACAGGGCAGCCATGACATCCAATCATTTCTTCATTTGTGCATTAGCTCACAAGCAAATATTTCCTTGTGGCCTCTCATCCACCATAGTGGCTGATGAGACAAGAATGGATTCCTTGCTATATTCTTGCCATAGTTCTGAGATTTTCTACTGCTGTGGAGAAGCATTTCCAGTGTTTGTCTTTTACAGGTGCTTCTGGGTCCACACCTCCCTGGCTATATTTTTTTTAAGGGCAGGTTATCTGTTTAATTCATGATAATTGATACTCACGGCATACCCTTCCTTTCCAATGGTAAGAAGTGGTTCAGAGGTGGATGACTTCTGCCTGCATTATGAGTGTCTTTCTGCTGAGTATTTTAAGGTTGGGGCTAGAAGCAGAAAGATACTGACATATTGATACTGAGTCTCCTATGGCTGTGATGGGTACTGTTTCACTTTGAATAGTAATAAATGATTCTGAAAGGAAAAGTCATTAGGGAGGGAGAGAGGGAAGAAAGAAGGAAACAGAGAAAAGGGAGTGAGGGAGTGTCTTAGGGGTTCTATTGCTATGAAGAGACACCATGACCACAGTAACTCTTATAAAGGAAAACATTTAATGGGGCTAGCTTACATTTCAGAGGTTTAGTCCATGGTCATCATGGTGGGAAGTATGGTGGCACATAGACATACATGGTGTTGGAGAGGAAGCTGAGAGTTCTACGTCCAGATCCGATGGCAGCAGGAAGAGACTGAGACACTGGGCCTGGTTTGAGTATCTGAGACCTCAAAGCCTGTCCTCAGTGACACACTTTCTCCAACAAGGCCACATCTCCTTATAGTGCCACTCCCTTTGGGCCCATGGGGTCCATTTTTATTCAAACCACCACAGAGGGATAAAGAGAGAGAGAGAGAGAGTGAGAAAGAGAGAGAGAGAGAGACAGAGAGAGAGAGAGAGAGAGAGAGAGAGAGACAGAGAGAGACAGAGAGAGAGAGACAGAGAGAGAGAGACAGAGAGAGACAGAGAGAGACAGGAGACACAGAGAGAGTTGTAACTGTTCTCATGTCTTTCATTTTGGCTGTTTCATTGTTAGGTGTTCCTCAGAGCAGAATTCTTGCCCTGTTTTAGCCATGTCAATCAACGCCTCTATTCTTTCCTACATGAACTCAATTTGAGTTTCTTTTCCTTGTAACTAAAAGAGGTCTGAGTAGTGTTGCCTTTAAGGTGTTGCAAATCTACTCATGGAAAAATAAGCAAAAATTGATCATATAAACATTTTGTGATTTTTTTTACCCCCAGAGAGTCAAAGGTATCTATTTTAATCAGATTTTTAAATTATTATTTCATGTTGCTCTCACAGTGAATTGGAGTTGTACAAATTGCCAGATTTTGTACATTAATTCAAAATGATTTTATAGTTTACTTGAAGGCAAAAGTAGCAAAGAGATTTTAAATAGTCTTTAATTATAGTAATATCTTAGAAAATACAGTCTGTGTTAGATCTTATATGCTATTTGTAGAAGCAAAACCAGAATGAACAAAAAAGTAAATTTAAATGTCTGAACTTTCCTTGATTCTTATTTAAAAATATAAAATTTATATATACTATCTTAAAACGTAAGTGAATGTCACAGTGCTTTTTTGCCCAGCCAGGGGATGCAGCGATGAAGCAACCACAGAACGTCCCATGTGGTCTAGGCTTTGTCTTCTGTGATTCACTCCATTATCTCACTGTGGTTATACTCACCTTTGGGTAGGTTAGAGTTCAGTTAAGAAAATCGACAGTAGTCCCCTTGGTAGAAAAATGAAAGAATATAAGTAAGTAAATTAATGATAGACATCAGGTTAGACCACTTTTTTTTTTTTTTTTTTTTTTTTTTTGAGACAGGGTTTCTCTGTGTAGTTTTGGTGCCTGTCCTGGATCTCGCTCTGTAGACCAGGCTGACCTCAAACTCAAAGAGATCACCTGGCTCCGCTCTGCCTCCTCATAGACCACTTTTATTAGATGGTCATTACTGTAGCATGAATCTTAACAGGTCTTATTAATAAAAACAAACCCGGGCTGGGTATTGGAGTGAATGCTGGAAGATCAGAGAAGCAGAACAAGCCACAGCCACCTCAACTTGCCAATTCCTCAGCTGATCCTGTTTCCTCAGACTGGAAGCCTCTTAGTCCTCATCCAATCCTAGTTCCCGGTCCTCACGCCTTGTATACCTTTCTGCTTTCTGCCATTACTTCCTGGGATTAAAGGCTCACTTCCTGGGATTAAAGGTGTGAGTCACCATGCCTGGCTGTTTCCAGTGTGGCTTTAAACTCACAGAGATCCGAATGGATCTCTGCCTCCCAAGTGATAGGATTAAAGGCATGTGTGCCACCATTTTCTGGCCTCTATATCTAGTTTAGTGGCTGTTCTGTTCTCTGACCCCAGATAAATTTATTAGGGTGCACGATATATTTTGGGGAACATAATATCACCACACATTACAGTATAGACTACTCTCTGGGTTTGGTGGGTACCTCCAGAGGGCATCCAGGTTCTTGTGTTCTGGAACAAGGAATCAGATGAGACCCTTGGACGTTAGCAGGCAAAGCAAGATGATTTATTAAGAAAGAATACATGACCGAGGGTCAAACTGCAATCTGTCACAAAGGATTAGAGTTTTTGAGTCACAAAGCATGTTTTTTTTTTTTTGGGGGGGGGTCATTTGCACAGCATGAGCTTCCCTACTCATCTGCATACTGTGAGCATTTTGGATGTGCTCTGTTATATGAAGTTCTGTATACAACCTCATGCATCTGTGCATCTTATTTAGTACTGTAAATCTCCACCCAGGACTGTTTTAGTACTAACACTCTGGAGTGCCGCTGCCTATGCTCTGGGGGTAGGGTTTTATGGTGATATTTTATTTGTATTAAAATGTTATTTGTATGTTAATAAATAAAGTTGCCCGGGGGTCAGAGCTATTAGCAAGCCATAGGAAAGCAAGGCAGTGGTAGCGTACGCTTGTAATTCCAGCACTTGGTAGGCAGAGCTGGGTAAGTCTCTGTGTGTTCAGGGATACAGCCATTATTGGATACACATGCCTTTAATCTTAATACCAATCATGGAAAACCTGGAGGCCTATACAGACAGGCTGTGAGGAGGCGGTCATGTGGTTGGGTTTACAACCAATGAGAAGGCAAGACAGGAACTCTATATAAAGACTTTAACACAGGGGTAGCTCTGGTTCGGAGAGGTAGGACCACTGCAGGAGGAAGGGTAAGGTTTTAGCTCTTAGCTCTGACCTCTTGGCTTTCTTCTTTGCATTGGTTCTGTGTTTCTTATTTAATAAGAAGGTTGGATACATCTACAGGGTTTAGTTGGCTTTGACCAGTGGGTTTTCCAGCCTTCATTTTTGCCCACTGTTTTTTTCTCATATGTTAATTTTGTAAGGCTTTTAGCAAAGCCATCTGGACCACACTGTGGTCTATATTTACCTTCTTGCATTAATAACAATATTTAAGAAACTAAATATTGGATGAGTAAGAAGTTAAAAATAAATCAATGGAATTGTTTTTACATCATGTTATGTAGGACAGATAACCACAATGAAGTAGAATAGTATATCAAGAAAATTTTTCCACTGATCCATGTTGTTCAAAGACATTCTTAAGTATTCATGTCCAATTACCAAAATCACTAGCATTACCGTATTCAATATTGTATCTTATATTTTATCTGTTGCATTTTAATTTGGAAATTTCTCAGCTGAGTTAGAAGACAGTATCATCTAATTGCATTGTGTTCACAAGTCACGTTTTAATGAAATTTCATTATTGGTGAAACTTTCATATGGAAAACTTCACGCATGTGTAGGGCTTTTGTATTATTTTAGTCAAAAATCAAATAAAAAGATGACAAAGAAAGAAGGCATTTTAAAAATGTAAAATGCCACTCAATCATTTTTCTTTTCTATAATCAAAGAATCTTATCGGACCTGGTTATTTAAAAAATTATTTCCCCTTTATTTGGAACCATCTATTTTAATCATATGTGTTAAATACTATGTCATACATATTATGAAGATACTATATTCATGTTAATACCGTGAATACGATAATAAATATGGTGAATGATAAAGAAAACAAGACATGTAGTAGCTCAGGCAGAAGCTCCCTTGACAGTGTTGATAACTGCCTTTCAGTGGGTCTCTTACAAAAGCAGTTTTCTATGGTGTAGCAGCTTCAAAACATGGACCCTACTTGCCTTCCACAAATCTGGAGACGACACAGAGATATTCGTACTCACAAATAACACTTGAAGCCTTAACAGTTATTGCAATCATTTATAACACCCACTTTTTTATTAAAATACCAAGCTGCTGCTCCCTCTAAACTCTGAAACTGACAAAACGGTATTCCACGTGTTTGTCAGAGTCCCAACCACTGTTTGGACTCTCCTGCCAGCCCCACCTCTGTGCTACGACACATCCTCTTTAAGAAAACCGGTACAGCTATGCTCAGCTTGCACGTAGGCGAATTAAAAATAAATTCACGAAGCAAATTTTGAGGTAATCTAGAGCACTTACAACCAAAATTGATTCATAAAATTCAATTTACACTAATCTCTTCAGACGCTCAGGCATGCTGCTAGATGACATGGGACTGTAAGTGACAAAAGGTAAGTTTCCAGTGAAATGAACTGAACTATATCAGATTCAGATGAACAGCCTTAACTCATATTGAAGCCAGGAAAAATGTGAATTAGAGAATAATGTCTTCATATGAGAGTCTTTCCAGTAGTTTCCTGTTTAAAAAAATGATGCAATTATGAAATGTTTTTTACTTACACACACTGAAAAAGGTCTTCTGCCTTATTAGTCAATATTATTAATAAGAAAGATCCTGGAAGGCGGTGGTGGCGCATGCCTTTAATCCCAGCACTCAGGAGGCAGAGCCAGGCGGATCTCTGTGAGTTTGAGGCCAGCCTGGGCTACAGAGTGAGTTCCAGGAAAGGCTCTAAAGCTACACAGAAAAACCATGTCTCAAAACAAAACAAAACAAAAAAACAAACAAGCAAAAAAACCCCCAAACAAACCAGGAAGACCCTTTTTGGCATAAACATGAGTTTTTGTGGAATGATTATGAATCCAAAAATAATTCTTCATTAGATAGCAATTAGGCAGCTACTGAGAATATTCATGTTCACAAAATAAAATAAATTTGGGGATGTAGTTCTAGAGTGTATTTTGGTCATAGGTGGGTTCCTTCTAGGACCTACTAAATTAAGTATGTAGGATCCTTTTTTCCCCTTTTCTTTCCTTTCCCTTTCTTTCCTTTTTAATCACCTGCATTTTAACAGTGACCAAACTGAAACTCACAGGTATTGAAGACCTGTCTGAGACTTGCTGTTGATCACTTCAGAGTTTTTTCCACACTCCTGCTTCCAGCTGTGCAGCATACCCAGAGCTGAACGCCCCTGCCAATCTTCTAGTTCACAGTGTAAACTGAAGCATAAAACCTTGAAATTTTACAAAGCCATTGACTTTGACTATTTTTTTCCACTTATTTTTGTGATGTGTGTGTGAGTGTGCACATGTGCACGTGAGTATGGAGTGCTTCTGCCACAGCGTTCATGTGGAGGTCAGGGGAACTTCTTGGTTGTAGGTCCTTTGTGTCCCATCTGAGACAGGGTCTCTTTGCGGTTCGGCTTCATGCACAGGGCAGGTGACTAGCTGATCTAAAAACTTCCTGGATTCTCCTGTCCCCACCTCCCATCTTGCTGTAGGAGGACTGGGATTCCAGGCTCATACTACCCTGCCTGACTTTACATGGGTTTTGGGGATTAGAACTCAGGTCCTTGTGCTTGCCTGGCTAGTCAGCCACCTCCCCACCCCACACTGACGATTTAAAAAAACATTTTCTTACAAACTATTTGTTTAGGATAGAAACTGACTGCACAATCATTAGGGCAGAATGCCTCAGTGCTCATGCTGTATGCTGTGATTTGCCCTTCCAAAGCCAGTGGGATGTGGTCCTCTGTTCCTTAAGATCATACTCAAGAAGCCTATAGTATATCTCCCTATGGCTTTCCAAACATCCTTAGTGCTGTTTATCATTTCTCCTTCCCTCTTCCTTTGCATTGCCCTCCCTTGCTCCTCCTCAGTTAAGCCCACCACCACCCAGTTTTCTCCTATCCATGTCATGCACAGCACCCATGTCCTACTATGTGCTCTCTAGAGTTCCTTCTCCCCAACCCTGGTGATCACTCTCTACTTTTCTGACTCCTGTGTTTACTCCGAGCTATATACTTAAACATAAAGATTCAAACCTAGGACCCCAAAATAAGAGAGAACATTCAGCATTTGTTTTTACAGCTCCCTGTTATCTCACTCAATATAATATTTTCTTTTTCATGCCCTTACCTGCAAGTTTCATTATTTCATTTTCCTTTACAGTTGACTAGAATTCTATTGTGTGTATACACCACATTTTCCTACTTTTAAAAACTGATAGTGGATTTTCTAATGCAATATATTCTGATTATGGTTTCCCCTCCCCTTTCCCAACTCCTCTCAGATCCTACCTACCCAACCCAAATCCACACCCTTTGTCTCTCTCTTTCATTAGAAAACAGGCACCTAAAATAACAATAAAAAATAAAATAAGATAAAATAAAAACAAACAAACAAGAATAGGACAAAACAAACAGAAAAAACAGCCAAAGAAAATCATAAGAAACATTTATAGATGCAGAGACACATACATTTGCACACACAGAAAATCCCCCAAAACAAAATTGGAAACCATAAACTATAAGCAAAAATATGTAACGTAAAGTAAAAATATCCAGACAAAGTATTATGAGACAAAGAACCTCTAAAGACGCCATTGAGTTCATTTTGTGTTGGCCACCCACTGCTGGGCATGGGACCTGCCGTTGTGTTCTTTGTATACCCAGTGAGACTCCATTGGAGATAACTAATTTTTATTTGGTGAGAGGTTATCAGTTGGAGATAGCTTTGGCTTAGTGATGGGGGCTTGTGTCCACTTTTCCCTGTCAGCACAGGGACTCCATCTGGCTTAGACCTGTGTAGGCCCTGTGCATGCTTCCACGGTCTCTGTGAGCTCATATGTGTGTGTGTGTGTGTGTGTGTGTGTGTGTGTGTGTGTGTGTGTGTGTGTGTGTGTGTCTAGAAGGTCTGGTTTCTTTGGTGTCCTCCATCCCCACTGGCTCTTCCATCTTTCTGCCTCTTCTTTTACAGAGTTTCCTGAGTCCTGAGGGGAGGGATTTGATGAAGACATCCCATTTAGACTGAGTGTTCTAGGGTATCTCACTATCTGCCTGTTGTCCAGCTATGAGTCTTTATATTTGCTCCCATCTACTGCAAAAGGAAGCCTCTCTAATGACGGCTGAGAAAGACACTGATCTATGAGTATAGTAGAATGTGATTAAGAGTTTTTATGGCTATATGACTTTATCAGAACAGTGGTTTGGTTTTTCCCTAGGTCCCTGGGCTATCTAGTTTCAGGTTCTTGGTCAAATGAGCAGTGTCTGGCATGGGTCTGTCTCATGGAATGGGCCTCAGTTCCAGATAGTGGTTGGCTACTGGTACAACTTTTGCTCCACTGTTGTACCAGTGTATCTTGCAGGAAGATTATGGCTTTTAGGGTTTGTAGTTGGGTTGGTGTTTAACTTTCCCCTCTGGTAGTAAACAGAGTACCTCCCCATACCATGAATTAGTAGGAGTGAAGGCTCCGGGTTGGTACCAGTTCAACTTCTCCATGTTCAGTGAGTTATGTAGGTGTTGTCTTCAGAAATAGTGCTTTATCATCACCAAAGCCTTGACAATAGCCTGGGTTGTTTGGGGGTTTCAATGGGGTCTCTTTGGCTAATATTTGATTAGATGTAACCCATTTCCAGCTCTAGTGGGTATATCTTGAGGTTAGGTGTTATTGTAGCTCATAGCATATGTGACTGGGTAGGACTGATGATTACTTTTCTTCTCCAATAGCCTATATAGCCCCTTCTAGCACCATGAATGCTAGTCAGTACAGGGAAAGCTTCTAGTTGAGCACCAGCTGATTTCTCTATGTTTGATGACATGTATGTAGTGTCTTCAACTATAGAGTCTCACCATCAGGTTGTGAAGTGTAACTGATAGCATTGTCAATAGTCTGTAATCTTTGAGGAAGAGGATCTATGAGACCCCTTTGGTCAATGACACAAAAGGATGTAACTCATTTCTGCCACTGGGAGTTTTACTTGGTCGAATTTGATGTCTACTTGGGAAATTACCTAGTTCATTATACAGTAACTCCATTTGAATTCCTTTAGTATCTGTTTTAGGTAGCTTCTTTATATTTTGCTTTATTTTATGTGTATGGGCATTTTGCCTACAAGCATGTCTGGTCACCATGTGCATTCAATGTCCTTGAAGACCAGAAGAGGACATCAGATCTGGAGTTGCAGGCAGTTATGAGCTGCCAGGTTGGTGTTAGGAATTGAGCCCTGGCTCTCTGGGACAGCATCTGGTGCTCTTAACTTCTAAACTATCTCTCCAGCCCCTTCTTTTTTAATCTTCATTAAAATAGCAATTTTAATGCTGCACACATGACAATAATTACCAGAATTTTCTCTTTCTAAGAACTTCCAAATTTCTCATTATTTTTGCTTGGCCACTCTCTGGCCTTTGCATTCTCACCTTGGACACTGAAGAGTAGAAGCTGTCACAGGTGGGTTTACCATCACTTTGGCAACTGAAGGCTAAAGAAGAATGTTTTATAGCTTTTTGATTGACAAAATTCTGAGTTTTCTGGGTCAGGAAGTAGACAGTTTGGAAGATCAAGTATTTTCCTGCCTCTATTTTTAGAAAGTCTTTTTATTTTTCCCACAAATTGAAGCACGTCTATGCCGTTTGCCGCATTCTGAATTGGTTTTCTAAATCCAGCCCTATCAATCTTAGGATTGTTGTCAATTCCTCTAAAATTATAGTGTTAGGCTGCCTGATAGTGGTATTTTTCTTTGTGATATGGCACTTTTTTTGGTCATTTGATATTTTAGCGAGAATCGGAAAGAAGCTGTAGTGGAGGTGACTGAGCTGGTTGAAGAATGAACTAGAAATCGTCACCATTTTTTACTGGAAAACAAAAATCCCAAGTCCAATCAATTCACTAGTGCACTCTGGTCCATTTGTGTTTCATGATGAAACAATATTCAGTTTTGTATGAGAATATTTCATTCGTTCAAGTTCTCTGTTTTCTTGTATGACCAAACGCTGCTTTCTTACCAGTTGTTACAATTGTACCTTTTAAGAAAGCACTTTCAAGGCCCAAGTGAGCTGTGAGTGGAATTGCTCATGAATCACCAAGGAGTCCACCTTAAGATTCCAGGAGAGGAAGAGTAGTGAGCATTGACAGCAATATTACACGCACTTTCTATTTCACCAAACCAAGCTCAGGCAGGAAGTGAAGGCAATCTATCTCACAGGGAGCTTTTGTAGATACCCAGCCTAAAACTAAGGAAAAAGTCAAAATCAAAGAACCAGTGGAATACTCTTATTTTGTGACAATTACACAAAATCAAAGATTTTTTTCACTAACTATCTGTTTTATGAACCACTTTCCTGGTTCTCCACTTTATTGCTGTCAGGGGGAACAGATGAAAGGAAAGGGAGACAGAAAGAAGGCGATGCCTAAGTTTGTGCTCACAAAGTCTTTGGGAATCATTGCTAACCAAAGACTCTGGCTTTTGCGCTTCATCACCTGAAATCTCTTTGTCCCAACTCTTGAAAACATTATACAAAGGAACTGGAGTGTTGACTTAGTGGCTAAGATCACTTACTGCTCTTGCAGAGGACTTGAGGTCCTATGGGGCAGTGCACAGACATCCATAACTCCAGTTCTAGGGTATCCAATGTCCTCTTTTGACCTCCTTGTCGCCAGGTATACACATGTGAACACACATACATGTAGGCAAAACACTCAT
Source organism: Peromyscus californicus insignis (assembly GCF_007827085.1). Taxonomy (NCBI): domain Eukaryota; kingdom Metazoa; phylum Chordata; class Mammalia; order Rodentia; family Cricetidae; genus Peromyscus; species Peromyscus californicus. The sequence goes on from NW_026294573.1 coordinate 106,818,147, forward strand.
ATACATAAAATAAAAAGACATCTTTAAAAATTTTTAAAAAGAAATCACATTATTTGTACATTTCTCTCTTTTATATTCATGTCATCATTTCCCAAAACATGGATGACCCATTTCCATAGTAAGGAAAGGAATGCATATCTTAATTACAACCAAACTAAAATCTGGGAACATCCTGAGGAAGGATGACTCTAGTGCCTATATTTGAGTGACACATTTTAATCCCAGCTGTCAATAGGCAGAGGCAGGAGGACCACTGTGGTGGTATTGTGTTCCCCAAAATATTGTGTACCTTAATAAACTTATCTGGGGTCAGAGAACAGAAAAGCCACAAGATACTTAGGCTAGAAAATGTTAGCACACGCCTTTAATCCTAGCATTCCAGAGACAGAAATCCCTCTGGATCTCTGTGAGTTCAAGGCCGCACTGGAAACAGCCAGGCATGGTGACTCATGCCTTTAATCCCAGAAAGCAGCCTTTAATCCCAGGGAGTGGTGGTAGAAAGCAGAAAGGTTTATAAGGTGTGAGGACCAGAAACTAGAAGCATTTGGCTGGTTAAGCATTTGGCCTGGTTAAGCGTTTTGGCTGGTTAAGCTTTCAGGCTTCTAGCAGCACAGTTCAGCTGAGAGCCATTGGGATGAGGACACAGAGGCTTCCAGTCTGAGGAAACAAGACCAGCTGAGAAGTTGGCCAGGTGAGATAGCTGTGGCTTGTTCTATCTCTCTGATCTTCCAGTGTTCACCCCAATAACTGGCCTCAGGTTTGATTTTATTAATAAGACTAAGATTCATGCTACAGACCACTGTGAATTTTTAACCATTCTGGGCTACATAATGAGATTTAGTTCAGCTTGGGCTACAGAGTGAGGCCATGTCTCAAAACAAAACAATCCAACCCAACCTAATCAGATCAAACCAAACCAAAATAGACTCAGTATTGAGTATAAGGTTTAATAATGATGATAAATGTTAAAGTAGTTTGCTGGTCCCAGCAGTTCCTTACTCCACTTGGTGTGGTGTTCAAATCCTCTGCAAAACCACCATTCCATGGAGCTTACTTCCTTCAGACAGACACAGAAATTCTCACTGACACAAAACTTAAAATGGGTATTGGAACTCTCTGTTGAATTTACAGATTATCACTACTTCAACTATAAGCATTAGTAAGCATCTTTTAAAAATCCTTCATGAGATGCTGAAAGAAATGTGTTCTGTATGCAATCAAGCTTAATGTAACAGGAAAATACATATTGATTAAAAATTCATAGATGCATTAAAAAGATTAAAATAATGAATTTTCTTTAGTACAACAAATACCTTCCATTAAAAAGGATGCTTTTGGTGAAAAGAATCTTAGTTTCCACAGCATGCATAACATAACATAAATTGCATTGAGAAGTCACATTGGGACATTATAAAATCCCATTTTTCTTTAAGGATTTTATGTATCTAAAATAACAATAACAACAAGAATAAGCAATAATCCTAAAGCAAATTGAAACAAATAAAACAGAAAATAGAATCTTTCTAAAAGTGGTGATCTGAACCTGGCCAGGAGAAAGTGACAAATGGCATTTAAACTACTGGGACTTTTTACGATGGCCTCATAATAAGATGAAGGGGGCTTTGTCTAAGGTGGAAGCAATTTCACATCTAATTTTGAGTCTCAAGGTAAAAAATACAGAACTGTAATAAGAAAAAGGTCATTTTCACAACAAATTGTATCAAAGACGAGACGTGAACAACAATAATGGCACTATTATTTTGCTAAAGCCTTCTGTAAATTAAAAGGAGCACAATTTATGACCAGATGTGTGGTTTTCCATGTTAATAGACTATTGATATTTGAAGCCAGAAGTCTAAAATGAAGAAAGTAAATGTGTTCTATACTTGAGTTCAAATATGCTTTTACCTAATTTTAGTATATCATAGAATTCATTTTCATTGTTTTAAGGCTTACTAGTATATCATTCTTCCACCTTATTTAAGGTCATTCTTACCATTTTATGAGTAAAAAAACTCAGTCTAAGATAGCTTACGATGGGCTTTGAGTAGCATACTCAATCATTTGAAAGTTTGTTTAGTAGGAAACAGTGAGCCACAGATGAGTATTAATATTCAATAGGGGAGTAAATAATGAAAGTTGGGGCTCAAACTTACTCTGTGACAATTAGTAAGATTCAAGTAAGCATCCATGATGTGGGAGATACAATGAGGGGACCTGAGAGTTGAAACTGCATGTGCGGTTCCTGTACATGCTGTGAGAGTTGACACTGCATGTGCGTTTCCTGTGCATGCTGTGAGAGTTGAAACTGCATGTGCGTTTCCTGTGCATGCTGTGAGAGTTGAAACTGCATGTGCGTTTCCTGTGCATGCTGTGAGAGTTGAAACTGCATGTGCGTTTCCTGTGCATGTTGATGTATTTGCTGGACTATGTGTTGAGCTGTGTTCCTAGCTCCTCACTTTCTTTTGTCTTTTTTCTCCCATAAGGGAATTACTTTTCTGAGAGAGATTACTTTTACTTCAGACATTTCCAGGAATTAGGCTGACAGATTTGAGTCATTATCATGTTGTATTGAAAGTCCTTGTTTTTCAATAACAACAAGAAAAACATATATTGGGTTAAACTCCTGCTACAGTTCTTCTTGTGGAGGGCAGGCATATTTCAGAGGGACTTCTCAGGTTTCTTCATACAGATCCTTCAGTGTGCTGGCTATGCCCTCACACGTTAGAAGCCCAGGAATTGACAGAACTCTAAGTGATTTCTTAGCAGGCTGCTCAGCTCTGTCAATAGGCTCCTGGCAGCCCTAGCTCATCAGTTTTCAGGACATGCCCAAAGCTGCCTGCATCCCAGCAGGGTATGGGAGTATCTCAAATTGTGCTCCTTGTTATCTTTAGTAGATATCATTGAAATAAAATAAAATAACACATAATTTGGTATCTGTATCAACTTTAATCTTCACAAGATCACTGTCAGCACATAGGAGAGACATTTTTTTTAATCATCCTATTTTTTGAGATCAAGTTGAGCCCTGCTCTTAGCTACTCCATATTGTGTAAAACGTGATTTTTCAGGTTCTGCTTTGTCCTGACAGACTCCATTTTACAAGTAGCTGTTGACTCCATTTTGAGAGCAAACACAGGCAGGATGACTCTGAACCTTGGTGGACCTGTAAATACACAATGTGCCTGGCCCCACCAGTGAGACACACAGAGAGACAGAGAGAAGGATGGGTCTTGTTACTATGGCAGTCAAACTGAGATTTCAGAGAGAAAGGAAGCCCAGAGAAGCTGCCTCAGTGGGTGTTATTTCTCACCTAGGGGCTTTGGTGATTTGTATCTGGCCCACATGCTGGGAACAAGCCAAGCTGAAAGCTGTAGGTTGTGAGACACCACATAGAGCCTTCAAGGTTGTATTATGCTGGAAAGCTGCAAAGTAGAATTCAGGAATAAGAAGAAATTGAGAACTCTTTGAAGCTCAGGATCAGGCATGTGGGTAGATATAAATGAGGATTAACTGTGCATAATAATAAAAGAATCTACATTGTATTTAATATATTTAATATAATATGTGATTGAGTATATAGCTTATAGAGCAATTATTTAATTAAAATATATGACACCAGTAATCCAAGATACATTATTCTAAACTTGTAGCATTGTTAGGCAAGTGACATGTATCCTAACATTATAATGTAATAATGTCATGGAAATCCATCTTAATCTCAAAGACATTATTAAATGAATAATAAATAGGCAATCTAACAAAGAAGGAAATTAGAATATGGAAATATTTATTATTTTCAAAAAGAGACAAAAAGAAAGAGCTGGTAGATGTAACATGGTAAGTTTAAATACAAACACTGATAATTATATTAAATATAAATAAACAAAATATCCTAATTGAAAGACAAAGACTGTCATTATATGAAAAGAAAACACCCACCATTCAGTTAACTTAATATGCTGTATAAAAGATGTGCTAACGGAAAAGTTAAAGTTGTAAGTTTATGAATCTTGCCACATATAAGGTGGATTGCATTTGTTTCTTTTACCCAAACCAACACAAGATAAACAAAAAGCTGGTGAGGATAGATTAGTACCAGTCAATAGAATCCAAGGCAAGGAACATTACCCAGGATGCACAGGCTTATTGGAAATATATGGGTCATTTCATCTGGAAGATGTAAACAGTCTAAATTTATATTCACCTAATTATATAACATCAGCATGTATAAAGACAGCATTGACAGAAATTAGAAGGAAAGTGGAAAAACCACAATCATGGAGGCAGGCTATAATGTGCATTTGTCAGTAATGGATAAGACACGTGGGTAAAATTAGCAAGGCTTCAGAATAAGTGAACAAAATTAGTAACAAGTCTCAGTAACTATAATCTGTGAGTGCTATAGATCACTAAAATTATTTTTGGAAAATAGTAATTACCATAAATCTAGTCACAAAAATTTTGAATAGTTACAAATTATGTCAAAGATGTTCTCTGATCATAGCAGAGCATGTTATAAATTGATCACAAAAATATAAACATAAAATTCCCAAGTGTTTTGATATTAAGCAATATCATTCATTATGATCCACATAAAGGAAATAAATTATTATAGACATTTAATATATTTTACCTAGAACTTTAGAAAAGGATTCCTAGGTATAAAATTAAGTCATCTGAAAATCATGGCATTCTTTTTTTTTCATACCAATCTTTACACCTATATTTATTTTTCTGGTCACTCATCTAATGTTAAATAGAGTGTTAGCAGACATCTCTATGTGCTTCCTGTTTTTGGAGGAATGTTTTCAATATTTCAAAGTAACAATGATTGTTCATCTAAGGATCATATTTCTGAACCAAAAAAATACTAATTACAGACCAGGAGAAGGCATTTGACAAAGGTCTTTTATGTAGAATATAGAAAGAACTCCTACAACTCAGTTTAAAATAAAAAAGCCAGCCCATTGACAAAATACACTGCCTCACACACATGGAAGAAATGCAGAGAGCCAATAGATACTGTACTCCACAATAAAGCTTCTCAGGGAAATGAAAGTTAAAATGTCTGCTGTGATAAAACACCGTGACTGAAAACAACTTGAAGAGGAAATGGTTTATTTGGCTTACATATCTTGGGTCACAGACTGCTGAGGCAAGCCAAGACAGGAACTCAAGCAGGAATCTGGAGGCAGGAGCTGAAGTAGAGGCCAAGGAGGAAGGCTGCTTACTGGCTTGCTCTCCCCGGTTTGCTTAGCCTTTCTTATATACCCAAAGACAACCAGCCTAAGGGTGGTGCCACCTGCAGTGGGCTGGCCTCTCCTGCATATGTTCATTATCAAGACAATGTCTTGTTTGTAGACCAATCTAATGGAGGCCTTCTATCAGTTAAAGTTCCCTCTTTCTAGATGAGTCTTTCTAGATGTGTCAAGCTGACAAAACTAATCAGCACAATTGACTCTTTGTCAGCTTATTACATAAATACATCACTATCAAACCAATAACCTTTGCTTTCTGATTGGAACCGGAGAGTTGGCTATTGCTTTGACAGACTTGATCATGTTGTTTTGGGGATGGTTATGAAAGTCTTGATACTTCAGGTTAGAAAAGCCATTGAGTATTCAGATCTTAAAGGGCTATTCTGTGGGAGATTAGAAGATAAGAGTGTTGAAAGAAATGCATATGATGGAGGCCTGTCTTGTGCAGTTTCAGAGGGAAGCAAAGACTCTATCAAGGCTGTTCATATATTTTGAACTGACAATCTGTGGTTTCTGTTCAGCTAGGGATGAAGAATCAGGTGTGATTAGCAAGAAACCAGCCATCACTGAAGTGAAACCTTTCATTTACTAGGACAATTGATGCTGGTTATCTGGGGGTGAGAAATCAGCAGTGATTAATAAGAGATCAGCATCACTGAGGTGAAATCTTCTGGGAAGTATTTCCTCAGGGTCAGCATACATCACTGTTGCCCAGGTTGCCAAAACTATATCTCATGCTGGCAGCTAAGCTTGGTAATATGTAAGGGTCTCCCAGATGGTACTGGTTTTGGTGTTGTGTGAACTGCAGCCTTGAAGAGGTCATGGAAAGAAGCTAAGGTTTTATAGCATATGGTAGGGTTGCAGTTACTGAAGAGAAGTTAGGAGAGGACATTAGTGTGGTTTCAGGCTCAATTGCAGTGGAAACCCCAGATTGCTGTAGATGCCATGGCCATGAGATGACCACCAGGGTTAATCACAAGTGTGGAGTGGAACTTACCTAAGCTTATTTAAAAAGCTACATGTGCTGTTTATGGCAGAGTAAAAAAAGTGAGATGGTCCAAGACCTTTGGAGCCCAGAAGATTGTGAATGAATCCCAGGCATTGGACACTGAGTTATTTACACTGTTGAAGTTGGAATTTGCTTTGATTTGGTTGTGACTATGCCCTGTAACTTATTTTTTATTTTACAGGAGCCACATTGGCTATTTTAATGAGGCTGAACTGTGAAGTATTTGAATTTTTAAAGACTGTAGGACTTTTTAAATCAGACTATGTTCTATATTGTGTTGTAACCATTATCCTGGGGACTTTTAAAGTTGGACTAAGTACTTTTTTGAATTATGATATGGCCATGAAACTCTAGGGGACAGGGAGTGCAATGTGGCTATTGAATGAGAAATATCTCACATAGTCTGAGGCACTTGAACATTGGCCATTTGGGCAGGGTCAGGATGTGTGGCCTTGCTGGTGGAAATTTGCCCCTGGGGATGGGCTTTGAGAGCTTAAAGCTTTGCCCTCCTTGAAGTTTGCTCTTCCTACTTTGTGTTTGTGGCTCAAGATGTGAGCTCTTGGCTTCCTACTGCTGTAGATACCATGCTGCATCTGCTGCCATTCTGTTCCTGCCATTATGGACTCTCACCCTCTGGAACCATAGGCCAAAATAAACTCTTTCTCATCTAAGTTGTCTTAGATAAGCTCATAGTGTTATAGCACAGCAACAGAGAAGTTGCTAATAGACACGTCAACATGAAATACTATAATATATACACCAGAATGACTAGAATGTGAAATTAGTATTGTTAAGAGTTGTTTAGGATGGGGAGTCATTTGGCTCCTTAGGTTGTCTGTTGAAAATGGTAAAACTACTTTGGAAAATTGTCTATGTCATCAAATAAAATGGCATACTCTTATCATTTGGTCCAACAATTTGATTCCCACTTAGGCTTTTGTGATGGTTAATCTTCATTGTCAACTTGATGGGCTCTGAAACTAAGAGACCTGTTTTCCTTATGTGTGGAGTGATAACTATTATGGTTGGTAAGGCTAAATGGAAAACGTTAGCTCTACCTCTTCCAGAAAAAAAATAATGAACTAACAATATTGCACTCCTTAAGGGCCTGAAAGATGCAGGGATGGTGATTTTCACATCTTTCTCTAACTCTTTTATTTGGCTTGTGGAGAAAATGGATAGATCATGAAGAATGATAGTTGATCATTATAAACCCACTAAGACAGTGATTCTAGTTCCAACTCCTCTACCACATGGGGTTTCCTAGCATAAGCATATTAACATATCTTCTGCCACCTGGCATGCAACTAGTGATCTCTCCAACTTTTTCCTTCTCTACTCCTCTTCATAAAGACTACCAAAAGCAGTTTGCTTCCAGCTGACAAGGTTCTCAATGGTATAGTAATTGTCTGACCATGTTTTCAAGTATTTTGATCACCTTGTCTCTTTCACAAGGTGTCATATTGGTATACCAAGTTGGAGTTGATCCGCCCCTTTGGTCACATGATCTAGCAGATCCAATAGTACTTGAGATGCCAGTGGCAGTCAGGGATTTTGTTCAGAGCCTTGGCAAGCCCTCATAGGTGAATTACAGTGGAGGCCCAGCAGATAACCTTTTTTCCTTTGAAAGACAGTTTTGTACTGCTATTGGGCATTTGATTATGGGCCACCAAATTGCAATGCACCTTGAGCTGTCCATCATGAGTGTGTTGTTATCTGGCCCACAAAGCCATAAAATTGGATATGTACAGCAGCAATCCACCATCAAATGGAGATGGGAATAACACGATCAGGCCTAAGCAGGTCTTGAGGGTACAACTAAGCTACATGAAGGCATGGCTAAAATGTATATGTTTCCTATTCCTGTTACAATACCTCTGTACCCAAGCTTGCACCTCCTGTGGTCTCACAGGGTATGCTCTATGATTGGTTGACTGGGGAAGAAAAGACTAGGGCTTGATTGACAGGTGGTTCTATACTTCATGTATATACCAAAATGTAGCAAACAGTTGAATCACTACACCTCCTTTTTGGGACAACCTTAAAGGATTCCAGTGATACAAAATCTTTATAGTGGGCATAAATTTAGGCATTACACACAGTTGTACTTTTACCTGTAAGGAAAAATGGCCAGATGTGTGCTTCTATATTGGTTCATGAACTATAGCCAATGGATTGGTTTGATGGTTGGGGAGTTGGAAGGCATTTGGTTGGAAAATGGATGAGAAAGACATTTGGGGAAAGGGTATTTGGATGTCTTTCCAAATGGGCATATGATAGTTAGGTTTTTTTTTTTTTTTTTTTTATCAACTTGATCCAAACTGGAGTCATTTTGGAAGGGAGAATCTCAACTGAGAAAATGCCCCCATGAGATTGTCCTGTGAACAAACCTGTGCAACATTTCTTGATTGATGATTGATGTGGGAGGGTCCAGATCACTGTGGATAGTGCCACTCTGGGCTGGTGGTTCTGGGTACTGTAAGGAAGCAGGCTAAGCAAGCCATGGGTAACAAGCCAGTAAACAATACTCCTCCATGGCCTCTGCATTAGCTTCTGTCTCCAGGTTCCTGCCCTGTTTAAGTTCTTCTCCTGACTCTCCTCAGTTATGGGACATGATGTGGAAGTGTAAGCTGAAATCAACCCTTTACTTTCATTTTGGTGCTTTTGGTCACAATGTTTTATCACAGTAATAGAAACCCTAACTAAGATAAAACAAAAGATATGAAGATCCTTGTGTCCCATGTATTCAAGTAGACAAGATGAAACTGTATATGGACAGTACTCAACCTCTTTATTTGGACATCTCTGCCATGGTCCAAGGGGCCCATGAACAAAGTGGCCACAGTGGCAGAAATAGAGGTTATGCATAGGCCCAGCTACCATGGATGACCTGTTTATGGCTGCTGCTGAGTGCAGGATTTGCCAGCAGCAGAGACCAACAATATTCCCAGATATGATATCATTCCCTGGAGTGGCCAGCTAGCAATCTGGTTGGCAGGTTGACATTGGACCACTTCCATCACAGAAAGGGCATCTCTTTGTTGTTACTGGAGTAGATACTAATTATGGAGAATTGCTTACTTTGCATGCAATTCTTCTTCTAAAACTATCACCCATGGACTTACAGAATGCTTTACTCACCATCATGGTATTACACACAGCATAACTTCTGACCATAAATTCACAACCAAAGAAGTAAGCAGTGGGTTCATGCCCAAGGAATTCCCTGGGCTTCCCATGTATCACCATCCCAAAGTAGCTGGGTTAACAGAACAGTGAAATGGCTTTTGAAAGATGCCATTGTAGTACCAACCAGGTGACAATAACTTGAAGGGCTGGACAGGGTTCTTTTAAAGGTCACATACAGTATGAGTCAGCAAGCAATACAAGACATTGTTTCTTTCCTATCCAGGACTCATGGATCCAGGAGTCAAGATCTGGAATGTAAGTGACACCACTTACTGTCACTCTTGGTGACCCATCATCTACTGACCAGGTGATTTTGTGCTCTGATGATGTGAAGTCTTCATTTCAAAGGGGTGAGGCTTATGTCAGGAGGGAAAAAAAAATACCCCATTGAACTGGAAGACTTCTCTTTGGCCATTTTTGAACTCTTGATACCTTGGGTCATCAGGATAAGAAAAGAATAACAGTATTACAAGGGACAATTGATCCAGACTACCATGTGTAAATTGGGTTGCTTCTCCACAATGGAGATGAAGGTGAGTATGTCTGGAGCACAGGAGATCGTTTAGGGCATCTCTTGGTGTGACCATGTCATGTGATTTAAAGTCAAGGGGAAACTACAAATAGCTACTCCAGGCAGTATTATAAAAGGCCCAATCTCTTCAAGAATGAAGGTGTGCATCATTAATCCAGGTAAAGGGCCAAGGCTTGTTGAGGTTATTACTGGGGGTAGAGTAATATGGGTAGAAGAAAGCAGTTATAAATATAAGCTACAGCCTGTGACCAGTTACAGAAATGATGATTGTAGTTGTCATGAGTGTTTCTGTCCTTCTTTGTTAAGAATATTATTGTGTATGCATACATACATATAAAGCAGAAATTTGTCTATTTTTCTCCACACAATAGTATTCCTCTACCTGGTAGAGTCTACCACATAATATCAATTGAAATTATATCAGTACTTAAGTGCTATTAGATATATATTTTCACATTTAAGTCATGAGGGATATTAAGAAGCATTTCTCAGGTGATTTTGTCATATATTTTAGAGGAATAATTAATGTGTTTTTGTTGTATATGGAACAGTGATATCATGTTAGGTGGAATTCTGGCTTTGTTACTATATTCATTTGGAAATTAAGCATGATACAGGGAGATATGGTTGCATGTTAAGTTAACAAGGATTGGATCTCTGATGGTTAATCTTGGTTTTCAACTTGGTTGCATCTGGAATCAACTCAGAGACACTTCTTGGTAAGTTTCAGAAAGGATTAACTGAGAGAAGACCCTCCCCCAGAGTGGACAACACCTTCTGTTGCATGGCTCAGAAAGAGAGAAGTCTGGAGGGGTGGGGGTAAGCCTTGCTTGCCTGCCTTAACTTCTGCTTACTGTGACTATCCTGCTGCTGCTGCTGCTGCTGTTGCTTCTGCTGCTACTACTATTCCTGTTGCTTGCATTGATATTCTTCTAGCTCCTGGTCCCATTCTTCATTAACATCACATTCCAGTTTCCTCAGCTTTCCAATGTACACTAGAATCTCAGATACTCCCCAGGAAGCTTCTAAGCTTTTAATGCCAGATTGAAGCATCCAGCCTGTGAAGTAAGATGTTCTTGAGTTCCAGCCTCTTCATCATGCAAAGGGCCATTGATATAGATCACCCAGCTGCTATCATGTTAGCCACTCTAGCAAATTCCTTTTTATTATATATGATAAATAATAAGGGAGTGTGTGTGTGTGTGTGTGTGTGTGTGTGTGTGTGTGTGTGTGTGTGGTGTGTGTGCATGTGTGTGTGTGCGTGTGTGTGTGTGTGTGTGTGTGTGTGTGTGCGTGTGCGTGTGTGTGTGTGTGTGTGTGTGTGTGTGTGTGTGTGTGTATGTGTGTATGTACCATAGTCTATCAGTTCTGTTCCTCTAGAGAACCTGCATAATACAACACACAAGGATAATGAATGCAGCATATATGCACCAAAAGCAGGTAAAGAAGTTTTTAGCAGCATTTGTAACTAATCTCAAACTTAAAACTCATGAGTCATTTAACATTTAAATGAATGAGTAAATGTTGATAATAGTCATACTGTGGAGCATCATGCACCACTGAGAAGAAGTGAGTGACGATTGCACATAATTGAATCTTCCCCTCCAAACTTCCTTCCCCAACTTATCACTTTATCCAAGCCTCAACTCCGGTGGGCACTCCCTAGGAACACACAAGTCACAATGGCCAAGGAAGCAGATAGCTTAGCTGCAGATCCTCACTTCTCCTCCATTTCTTCTGAATCCAATCACCCAGTTTCACTCTCAGCTCTGTGTCAGACAACCTGCTCCACCCTCCCTCCTCTCTCTGCCCCCATCTCCAGTGGATCACTCAGATCTTTTCGTCTAACCTTCTTCCTCACTCGCACTGTTTCCTAGTCCCTAACTCCAGCAGGCATTCTCTGGGAATTCAACAGTCAAGCCTGCCAGAGAAGCAAGTAGGCCAGTGATGTACGGAGGTGAGCTTCAGATCATCACTCTCCCTCCTCTCTTCCATAGCCAATCCCATCTCATTCTCTGGCCTGCAGTATATTACCTCTTCTCACTCTCTGCCTCCATTCCCATGGGACTAACTAAGCAGATCCTGGTGGAACACCTTGTTTTTCTTCCTCTAGTGAAACCTCTTTACTGCGCCCAGCCTGTCCCTATTCCTAAGGGTCAGGTCCCAATACCCCAAAACACATTTTGCCTGGAACCCCCAGTGCCCACATCTGCAGAACTCCAGAAGATTTTCTATAACAACACACATCCACAATATTTTCCTAAGAGCCACAGAAGAAACAGAAACCAAAGAACAAAACAGTCACCCAACAAAGACAAGAGCAGATATCAGCGTCTTGAATTACAATCTTTACAAACCCAAATGCTTATATTCCAGTACAAAAAACACAATCAATGACAGTTAGGACAATATTTCTCTACTAGAGACCAACAACCTTACCACAACAGTCTGTGAAAATTTCAACATAGCTGAAGCACATAAAAAGTCCTTAAAATAGTTTCATCGGTATGACAGAGGTCCATAAAAAGAAAATTAATAAATTCTTTAAAGAAATTTGTCTATAAAAAACACATGCTAACAGAATGGATACCAAAACAGAATTCATCCTTCTGCTGCATACAAGAAACACACATGAACTCCAAAGACAGACACTATCTCGGAGTCAAAGGCTGGGAAAAGACTTTCCAATCAAATGGACTTATGAAGTAAGCTGGTGCAGCTATCCTAATATCCAACAAAATAGACTTCAAACTAAAATCAATCAAAAGAGATCCGGAAGGACATTACATACTCATCACAGGAAAAATCCACCAAGATGAAGCCTCAATTATGAACATATATGCCCCAAATACAAGGGCACCCACATATGTAAAAGAAACACTATTAAATCTTAAATTGCACTTCAAACCCCAAACACTAGTAGTGGGAGACTTCAATATTCCACTCTCACCAATGGACAGGTCTGCCAGTCAGAAACTTAACAGAGAAATACTGGAACCTAACAGATGTTATAGACCAAATGTATCTAACAGATATTTGCAGAAAATTTCACCCAAATGCATGCAAATAATATACCTTCTTCTCAGTACCCCACGAAGCATTCTCTAAAACTGACCACATACTCAGAAACAAAGCAAGTCTTTACAGATATTAGAAAATTTAAATAAAACACTGTTAACTACCTGACCACCACAAATTAGAGATGGATATCAACAACAGAAACAACAGAAAGAAAGCTTACAAACCCATGAAAACTGAACAACTCACTACTGAATGGAAAATGAGTCAAGACAGAAATTGAGAAAGAAATTACAGACTTTCTAGAGTTGAATGTAATAAAGAAATTAAACATATCCACATATCCAAATCTATGGAACACTATAAAGGCAGTTCTAAGGGGCAAGTTCATAGCACTAAGTGCCTACATAAAAAAAGAATAACTGGAGAGATCTCATACTAGTAACTTAACAGCACACTTGAAAACTCTAGAACAAAAAGAAGAAACTATACTCTAAAGGAGAAGACAACAAGAAATAATCAAATTCAGAACTAAAATCAATAAAATGCAAACAACAACAACAACAAACAATACAAAGAAATGAAGAGTTGGTTCTTTGGGAAAATCAATAAGATTGAGAAACCCTTATCTAAATTAATTAAAAGGTAGATAGATAATACCCAAATTAACAAAATTAGAGATAAAAGGGGGAACAGAACAAGAGACACCAAGGAAATCCAGGGAATCATAAGAATATATTAAAAAAGCTGTGCTCCACTAAATTGGAAAAATCTAAAATAATCTGGATAATTTTCTCAATATATACTACCTACCAAAGCTAAATCATGATCAGAGTAGCAATTTAAACTGACCTATAACCCCTAGTGAAATAGAAACTGTCATTAAAAATCTCCCAACCAAGAAAAGCTCACGGCCAGAAGGTTTTAATACAGAATTCTACTGGGTTTTCAAGGAAGAGTTAACACCAATACTCTTCAAATTATTCCACAAATAGAAACAGAAGGAATATTGCCTAATTATTTTTGAAGCTACTTTTATTCTGATACCATAACCATATAAATGCACCACAAAGAGAATTAGAGACCAATTTCTCTTATGAACGTAGATGAAAGAATTCTCAATAAAATACTTGTTAAGAAATCCAAGAACACATCAAAAAGATTATTCACCATGATCAAGTAGGCTTCATTCCAGAGATGTAGGGATAGTTCAATATGTGCAAATTGACAAATGTAATCCACCATACAAACAAACTGAAAGATAAAATCCAAAGAATCATCTCTTTAGATGAAGAAAAGGCCTTTGACAACATGTACCACCCCTTAGTAATGAAAGACCTGGAGAAATTATGTATATAAGGAACATACCCCAGCATGATCAAGGCAGTTTACAGAAAGCTGATAGCCAACATCAACTTAAATAGAGAGAAACTCAAAGCAATTCCACTAAAATCATAATCAAGTTGTTGATTAGGTATAGATTAAAGACCTAGGGGGCCAAGAGTGGATCTCTCCATATCTATTCAATATAGTACTTGAAGTTCTAGTTAAAACAATAAGACAACTGAAGGAGATAAAGAGAATGCAAATTGGGAAGGAAGAAGTGAAAGTATCTTTATTTGCAGATGATATGACAGTATACAGAAGTGATTCAAAATTTTACAGGGGAAACTCCTATAACTGATAAACACTTTCAGCAAAGTAGCTGAATACAAAATTAACTGACAAAAAGTCAGTACTTTGCTATAAACAAATGATAGAGTGAGAAAGAATTCAGGGAAGTATTGTCTCAAAATATATGAAATATCTTGGGGGTAACTCTAACTAAGCAAGTGAAAAAGTTGTGAATAAAAACTTTAAGACATGGGAGAAAGAAATCGAAGAAGATATCAGAAGATGGAAAGGGCTTCCATGTTTATGGACTGGTAGAATGACTAGTAAAAACGTCCATCTCATCAAAAACAATGTGCAGATTCAACACAATGTCCTTCAAAATTCCAACACAATTCTTCAAACATCTTGAAAAGATAAATTTCAGCTTCATGTGGAAACACAAATAAGCAAGTATAGCTAAAACAATCCTGAATAATAAAAGAACTGCTGGAGGTATCACCATCCCTGACCTCAAATTGTACCACACAGGTATAGCAATAAAAATGGCGTAGTATTGGCAAAATACAGACGTGTTGACCAATGAATGATTAAAGACCCAGAAATAAGCTCACACAGCTATGTACACATGATTTTTTTTTTTATAAAAAGGCAGAAATGCACACTGGAAAAAACATAGCATCTTCAACAAATGGTGCTGGTCAAACTGGATGGCTGCATGTAGAAGAACCCAAATAAACTCATACTTATCACACTGCACAAAACTCTACTGGATCAAATAAAATCTCAACATTAAACCAGATACACTGAACCTGATAGAAGAGAAAGTGGGAAATAGTCTTAAACTCATTTGTAGAGGAAAAGATTTTCTGAAAAGAACACTGTTAGCACATGCTCTAAGATTAACAATAAATGGGACCTCATGAACCTGAGAAGCTTCTACATGGCAAAGGCTATCATCATTCTGACAAAGTGGCAGGTTACAAAATGGTGAAAGACTTTTTACCAACTACACACCTGATAGAAAGCTAATATCAAAAATATATTTAAAAAAAACTAAAAAAAAATACTAGAACAAAGAAAACAAATAATCCAATTTAAAAATGGGGTGAAAATCTCAACAGAGAGTTTTTAAATAGAAGGAAACTCAAATGGCTGAGAAGCACCTAAAGAAATGTTCAATGTCCATAGCTACCAGGGAAATGCCAATCAAAACTACTTTGAGATTTCATCTTATACCTGTCAGAATGGATAAGATCAATATAACAAATGGACTGCTCATGCTGATGAGGATGTGGAGAAAGGGAACCACTTATCTGTTGTTGATAGGAATGCAGACTTGTACAGCCACTATGGAAATCAGTGTGGTGGTTCCTCAGGAAGATGGGAATCTGTTTTCCTCAAGATCCAGTCATACCACTCTTGGCCATACACATGAAGGACTCTATAGCCTACTATAGAGACACTTACTCAAACATGTTCATTGCTGCTCCATTCATAATACCCAGAAATTGGAAAATAGACTAAATACAATAAAATATTACTCAGCTCTTAAAAATTAAATAATGAAATTCGCAAGTAAATGGATGGATCTAGAAAACAATCACCCTGAGTGAAACTCAAATGACCAAAAAGACAAATATGGTACATGTTTGCTTAAATGTGGATATTAGCTGTTAAATATTTAATGAGCAGGCTATAACACATATGACTGAAGAAGTTAGATATAGATGAAGGGCCTGGGGGCAGGGTTGGGTCTCCCTAGGAAGGGGAGATAGAATAGACAGTCATGGATAGATGGGAGGAGAAGGACTGCAATGAGAGGGTCAAACGGGGAAAGGGAGAGAAGAGGGGAAGAAGAACAGACTATGAGGAGTGACAGGTAAAACTTAGGCCATTTGAGAGTTTATATGGAAACTTAATACAGTAGAAGCTTCCTAAAATAGATGCACATATGAAGGTGATCCAAAGGGAATTGATAAGTCGTAGGGGAGACAGAGGCCCGACTGACCATCTCGTGTCACCAGATGAAGTCTCTGGTTCTGGGAATGGGTTACATCTAATCAATTTCCCGGCCAAAGGGTCACATGGGAGCCCCCAAACAGTGCAGGGTATTACCAAGGCCATTGATAGCTCTCTGCAACCTAATGGTAAGGTCCTTTTACTGAATACAGCATCTACAAAACTCATTGAACACCAAGAAACTGAGCTGTTGACTACCTAGAGCCTCCACTTCTACTGACTAGGAGTCGTGGTACTGGAAGGTACTCCACATGCTACCAGAGGAGAAAGGTAAACACCAACCCAGCTACAAGTCCTTCATTCTACAGTGGTGACCTGCCTGCAGGATACACTGGTGCAGTAGTGTCACAAAGCCTGTGAGTAACCAACCAATAATTAATTGGATTTAAGGCACACACACTCCATGAGATGGAACCCATACATGATACAGCTTGGGTAGCCAAGAACCTGAGACTAGCTAGGCCAGCAACCTAGGGCAACAACCAAAATACTGCTATTCTGCCAAAGGAATACAACAGTAAAACTACTTCTAAAGACATTCTGTTATACTCATAGATCAGGGTCTTGCTCAGCTATTGTCAGAGAAGCTTCCTCCTGCAGCAGATGGGAACAAATACAGAGACTGGACAATGTGCAGAGAGTCAGATCTCAGAACATGTGAGTCCTAAATGGTATGTCTCCATCAAATCCCTCACCTCAAGGCTCAGGGAACCGTATTGTAAGAGCCAGAGGGGATGGCAGACACAAAAGAAACAAGGTCTTCAGAGCGAATCAGGACACGTATGCACGTACAGACTCACTAAGACTGTGGCAGCATGCACAGAGCCTGCATCAGTCTGGGTGAGATGAGGTCGCAGTCCTGAGGGGGAAGTGAACACAAACCCACATCACTAACACAGAAGGCATATCCAACTGATAAGCACCAGCAAATAGAAAATGAATTTTCTGCAACGATGTCTCACTGGGTATACAAACCACTATTGAGGCCAGGCCCCATGCCCAGCACTTGATAGCCAGTACAAAACAAAATCATGGTACTTTTGGAGGTTTTTGTTCTCCTAACGCCTTGCCGAGACTTCTCCTGTCTACGTTTTTAAATCGTACATGTCCTCTCTGAATAATATGTTTTCTGATTTTGTGGTTTTTATGAGATTTCTGTGTGTGGGAACATGAGTGTCTCTGTGTCTATGTGTGTCTTTTGAATTTTTCTTTGGTATCTTTCTTCTGTTTGTTTATTTTGTCCCATTCTGATTTGTTTTTATAAATTATTACTATTACTATTATTATCATTGTTATTATTTAGATGCCTGTTTGTATTCTAATAAGAAAGAGAAAGAAAGGGTATGGGTTTGGGTAAGTGGGAAAGTGGGGAATGTTGGTGGGAGAGGAAACCATAATCAGAATTTATTGTATGAAGAAAAATCTATTTTTAATGAAGAAAAGAAGAACCTCATTAGGCCCTACATTACCAGATAATATAATTTATCTTTAATAATCTGCAAGGAAATGTCAAGTTTAAGCTGAAGTTTCATAACAGAAATAGTATATGCCTCCACTTTTACCTTTAATGAAGTATATGAAATCATTTTGAAAGTGTACAATAAATTAGATTAAAATATTTACACCAATTGCCATTAAAGTCTGAAAATTAAGCACTCATGAACAGTGTCAATCAGGAGAGAGTGCTTGATTACCTTCAGGAAACAATCTTCACATCGTGACCTTTGAGACAGTAAAAGGTCAGACATGATTGCGGATGTATTATAGATTCAGGTATCTGCAAAATATGCTCAATGAGATGAGCTTTTTCTGAAATGAAGGCAGAATGACTTGTATTTCTTTTTCAGTTTTAGATATAAAGGACACATTTATTTTGTTAAATAATATTTGAAAGATAGAATATATGTATTTATGTTTAAAATAGTTTTTGAATAGGAACCTACTAAAATATTTTCCCTTCGCATATGGTAGGAAATGTATGGTATGTCAAAAGCATTTCCCAGGAGCGTAAGGTGCTGGTCTGGGCTGCGTCTTCACAGGTCTGTGGTGGAACTCCTGATTTCAGGGTGAGGGTCCCTGTCTCCCCCTAACACCTAAGGATTTTTCCTTGGTGAAAGCGATGAGTTTTCAGTGGTAGTAAATTAAAATTGCATGATGTTAACTATTTTACCAATCGTAGTTACCAAAGTGTCTAAGTTTAAATTACTATAAAAAAAAAACAGGAATAATTTTTATTCCTCTTAAGGTACATATACCAATAATTTAAAATATTTGTCTCTGAGAACATCTTGTAGTCGATCTTTTGGTGGCCACGTGACCTGCTCTGCTCTCAATTTCTCAGTCATTCTTCTTCCTTGCCACAGGGAGCTTCTTTAAACTCAATACCTCTCATCCTCCTCTCAATGCCTAGCTGAAGTCACACCTTTCCAAGCGCTCCACTTTGCCATGATAGCAGACAGTGTTTGCATTCCTGCATCTATGTTTTCAAATCTATCTATTCTTCTGGGCTATGAGCTCCATGTGGCAGAGGAGTAGAATTATTTTGAGATTGATTACATTTATAATCTCTAAGACAAGGCACCTCATGCAGCAAGTGTTCAATAGGTGCTTGCTAAATAAGCTAATGAATTTGATACAAAATGTAAATCAGAAAGTAAAATTACTAGTTTTATCTTATTAATTCATTTAGGTTTCAATTTCAATCAATTCACAGAAAACTCCCTTCTGTCTTTTTTTTTTTTTTTTGACCATTTTACGTCAGAAGGAAAAAAAAGGTAAATATTTAAAGTTCCCCTGTTACAGAGAAGAAAACTGGGATTCATGAGAGGGTCTATTGGACCTACTCCATGCCAAGTGGTTTTGTGACATGTAATCATTGCTTTTTATCCCTGGAAATCCCCCAGGAATGCTTGTGCAAGACAAAGGTAATTATAGTGTGATC
The DNA here is from genome assembly GCF_007827085.1 of Peromyscus californicus insignis. Lineage (NCBI taxonomy): Eukaryota > Metazoa > Chordata > Mammalia > Rodentia > Cricetidae > Peromyscus > Peromyscus californicus. The sequence goes on from NW_026294573.1 coordinate 106,837,730, forward strand.
TATATTGAAACATGATACTTATAAATAAAATGCTTATAGGGAACAAATTAAGATTCTTTCACATAGGGAAAACATTGTGTCCTAAAAAAGATGTTTTATGGAAGACACACTTTTTAGAATGTAAACACTTTCCCAGATCATATATAACAAGGCTTTTTAGGCCCAATCTCTGCTTTCATTAGCGCATGCTGAACATTGCCAATTAAGTCAATTCCGTTCCAGATGCTTTCTAATTTGCTTTTGATTGATGTCTTAATTATACCTATTTCCAATTTCCTTAATGCTTAGATGGTGTTTGTGTATTTCTTTTAAAATGCATCATCTTCATCTGAAAGTTTCAGAGATATGACACAAAGAACATGATTGTCTTATTGAACTTTAGGTGACTTACACTGAGGTATTTGGACAAAGATGTTGGGTAGGGATGAGAGTCTCTCTCTTCCACACATGGGGCACCACCTTATCTGAGCATCCTTTGGAAGCTGTGGCTTTCTCCCCACCAAGAATTCCATGGTATATATAACCTTCATGAGGGCAGACACACTTTCCCTTCAGTTCTGCTGGCCATTTTCATTGACTCCATTTTCTGCAGCTAAATCTGACTCATGAATGCTATGAAGTTGGTTACACATTCCATAAATACATTCCCAGAGTTCTTGTACTGTATCCATCATGGTCCCCATCAAAGAATATTGCACTATCAGCCATTATTCTGTATACCTAACAAAGCTGGGTTTTGACTGTTACCCATTTAACATTTCTTATATGAAGCAATCATTATTTAACCCCATAAATATTAATACAGAAACCAAAATTAATTCTTCATGTTATAGAAAGAAATGTGTCATAGACAAGTCTACCATGAGCATTCTTTTAATAAGTACTCTTATGAAGGCAAAAGTTGTAACAGCACTCACTAACACCTTTTGATAGAAGCTAATGAGTCACAAGATAATATTTGACACTAATGCCAACCAAAAATTATATTATTTTAGATAAAGGCCTATTTTGTTCTTGTAAATTTTATTTCACTGGTTATCAGGGATACTTACAGTGGAACGTGGAAAGAGAGAATCCATTAGCACCCCTCCCACTCCCCACCCATCAATGCCTGAGGCAGGTGGGAGAGCAGGCCCTGCACCTTGCATGGGCATCACAATAGAGCCAACCCTGTTGGTGGAGATATGGGTGAGCCAGTCCTGAAGTTGTGAGCATGGAAGAGCTGTCTCCATCTCTCATCTGTCAAGTGATGGCATGAGCAGAGGAGAGATGCCACACCCACCCCAACCAATGCCTGAGGTAGGTGGAAGGGCTGTTCCTGCCCCTCATGAGCTGCAGCACTTGGGAGAGTGGCCCCTACATCTCACCTGGGCAACACAGTGAAGCTGGCCCAGAAGGTGTAGGTGTGGGAGAACCTACCCAGAGTATGTGAAAGAAGGAGAAATGGCCCCGCCCCTTGCTCATTGCTATAAGGGATGAACTAGCTGGAAGGGCAATGCTGGAGAGCTCACTCTGGCAGCGAAGACAGGGGAGAGCTTGCAAGCTGACCAACACTGTAAGTACCCAGGCCCAGAACCAGGGTTATGTGTTGGTCCACCCCAACATTCACCCCATCCATGATCTCCTGGAGCACTGTGTGGGGGTGGGTGGGAGTTGGGGGGGTGGGTGGGGTTGGGGGTGGAGTCAGTCCTGTGGCCCCAGGGCTGCAAGATCTCCACGACACATGGCAGCAATGGGATGTCCAAAAAGAGTCCCAGCAAGGGCTCAGCGTCGGTGGTGTAGCAGAGACCAGGGGCCTCGAACCATACATATGATTCCTTGGGATGAACGCCTGCATATAAAAATCTATAGATAAAGGGGTTTATTATGTGATTTACTGTATCATACTACAGCATCCATGACGAGATTCTCCCTTTATTCCTTCCTTCCCCCTTTCTTCTCTTAAATTTTATTTTGTTTTAATTGTTTTTTGGGGGGAAGAAGGAGGTGGGTGAGAAGGGGAGACATGTTGTGAAAGACACAAAGAATAAATAAAAAAAAGTAGTTTAAAAAGGGGGGGGGCACAGGAACATCTTGTGCTATGTGGCAATTGGGCTTGAATTCAATCTTGTCCCTGAAGTTTTAGTGACACTGAACTTGGCAATAAGTCTCTGAAGCTTTATTAGCTGTGATCCTGGAGGGTTGTTTTAAACCGCACTAAAAGTAGAAACTGCTTGCAATAGGTTATCTTCTTTAATGCATCAAGATCCTAATGTGTGAAATACAATGTGCTTCCAATGCTCACATTATGTCATTCAAACTCAGCATTAAAGTTTTTTAAAAGTGAAAAAAAAATAGTTCCATCCTCCCATTTAGCCACACCTGATTGGTATGGGATGTGCACTGCAGTCATTTTGTTTTATATTTTTGATGTGTGTTGTAATTGGTAGTCCACCTCTATTAATTTCTCCCCGTTGTCCTATGATGGTTATAGACAGAATTTCCTTTAACTCTCAAAACTGTCCATATTTTCATGACATATTAGAGTTCATTTCAAACATGAAATTACAGCTGGAAGAAGGGGCTGAGTTGTTTAGTGTGTAGTCTTGCATTTTTGTTTGCTGAGAGCAGAGCAGAGATATTGACTCAGTGGCAAAGATGGTAGGATCTAGTGGCTTGTCTGCCATTAACAAGAATATTTGATACTCTAAGGCAGTGGTTCTCTACCTTCCTAATGCTGCATCCCCTTAATACAGTTCCTCATGCTGCAGTGACCCTCAACCATAAAATTATGTCACTGCTACTTCATAACTGTTATTTTGCTACTATTTTGAATAATAATGTAAGTATCTGATAGGCAACCCCAAAGAGTCACAACCCACAGATTGAGAACCCCTGCTCTAAGGGATTTTAGAAGAATCAGGGATGGCACAGAGGGCTGGTTGTTTACTCAGTGCCTTCCCTGTGTCTGACTATATCTGAGGACAAGTGATGATGGTTTCATACAAAACAATCCTGAGTACCTTGACCATCTCAGAGTGAGTGAGAGGAAGGGTAATGACAGGAAGCCTTTCAAAGCCATACTTGCTGAATTCACCAGGAACTGGGTCCTTTGCATCATCAGCTCATTCAGCTTTCTGTCAACTGTCTGGTCATGGATAGTTTTTTTTTTTTTCATATTGGCTTCTGTCTTAACTTAGAGCGACACATTTGCAGTGAGTAATGACGACACACATAAGTAAAATAGCATTAGAATGCTTAACTTGTTATTATGAGGTCTGCATGTGAGGACAAGATGAGGATGCTATTCATGTGAAAGTGGCCGCATAGAAAAGCAGCTGCCTCCAAACACTGGGTACAAAATGATGTTAAGCAGGAAGCTTCAGCTTCATTTGTATTTCTGAGAATGAGTGTTTTCCCTTTAGAGGTAAACTTGGTTTCTACAGAGGCACCATAATGAAATCCCTCCATACATGTACCTTGATATCTGTACTTCAACCTTAGTGCCAAACACAACTACTTCTCAAACTGTTCCTTCTATCAGAAAGTCTTCTCTGCTCTGTTGGCCCATGTGTCTGTTGGCCCATTATTGAATCATGGCATCTTTTGTGAGGTCTCCTATGGCTTCTCAGATAAGAGTGGTCCCATATCCCAAGGACATGTCTTACTGCAGCATCTTTCTTTAAGTTGAATTCTGCCTGTAATCTTTTAAAGTAAGATTTTAACAGGAAAGCTAGCACAACTCCACTGCAATGCCCATTTCTGGTATAGATACTGTGCAGTATTTACTTTCATATGTTAGCTCACATTAAATATTGAATATTCAACCTTCATTAATATTTCACCTGTTTGAACATGGTCTCCAGTGATTTTGCCTGGCTGTACTGTACCCTCCTGTGTAAAGAGTAACCAAGCTCACTTTGTAAAAATGTTCAGCATTTAGCCATATGCTCATAAAAACGAAGAGATACAAAAATCTTTGTCTACACGTGTTGGAGAAACTTTTTACTTAATTGGAGTCTATTGAGATAAAGCCAAAAGAAATGCATGCACCTCAATGTCACTGTGGAGTTACTTTGTTTTATTTTCAATAAGGTTCACCCAAGGCTTAATTAACACTCTTTGGAGAAAAAAAAGTAATTCCTGACATGATTCACCTTCTATCTGGAGCCAAATTAAAAAAGAAAAATGTAAGGTGGTAAGACATGCAGGCACTCAGAATGCATCAATTATTTATATTAACATTCATTATCTGACTAAAAGGCAGGATAAAGGCTTTGGGGAATTGTAGGATTCATATAATTTCTCTCTAATTATTCTAATTTACTGTAATTAAGACACTAAAATAATCTTGAGGGAAAGCAGTAATGTCTTTTAATATCAACTAAGAGGGGAGAAAAGCTATTCTGTATTTTGGTCTTTATTTACCATAGCTTTTCAATGTGACAGAAAGATTGATCTTGACTTATAAACATTTTCCAAATTATGGCTTTCAGAACTCCTGATGTGACTCTAGATAAATCAGAACTTGAAAAGTCTAACATTTAAATCTATAAAGTATTTATAAGTTCATAACCCGGTCACATCAATGCTGTATGTGAACTCAGTCAAGGTCATGACTTATGGAAAAACATCTATGTTCTCAGGATTTCAATAGAAGAGAAAACCAAGGAGAGTTTCATCTCTTCTCTGTGAAGTCATTTTTAAATGGCAAAAGAGCTTTGCTAGACACAGCTATAGAGCATATAAAACAAGAAATATATTACTCAATAAATTCAGAGATATTAATGTGATGCCATGCTGCACTTCCTCACATAATTAGGAAGCAATTTCTACTATAGTTGTTTTATTTATTATTGTTGCTTTTATTATTAGTTTTGTATTTTTTGAGACAGTGTTTAGCTATTGATCCCAGACTGGTCTTGAACTTGGGTTGGTAGTGTAGGACAGCCTCCAACTTACAATGTTCTTGCCATAGACTCTTGAATATCATGATTGTAAATCTGTCCCACTACACTTAGCTGACATATTATTATAGGTAAAAGAAACATAGTTCAAGCACACACCATTATTACTGGATGTAGGCAACAACTCAAGCAGGTACTTCTAGAACTCAGAACTCTTGAAGTCCAGAAAAAGTTCAGGGGACCCACCAAGTGATGAAGACACAGCAAAGAAATATAATCTTACAGAGAAAGGTATGTTGAGACTATGTCAGATTCGTAAGGGATTTTCAAAAATAATTTATTGCTTCCTATATTGCAATTTTAGCAATTGTCCTAAATGTATACTCTTAATCCTTCCTTTCCTAAAATGTTCAAAGCAACACTGGATAGATCAATGTCTACCTTTTAAATTTTTCACTGGGAGTATAACATATATAAAAATACAAAACATAAAGAACAATACTGCAGCAGTTGACTCCAACACACCTGCTACTTTTGAAATATCCAGCTGTCTCCTCCAATACTATACTCTGCAGAGCAGCCATTGCCTGGGATTTTGTGTATCTGTTCACTTGCTTCCTCTTTTGGCAGTTCACCAGAAACATAGGCAGCCCTCAGTCATCTACTGTTTATGTTCCCTGTTTTGAACTTTCAAAAACAGGGATGTGATATGTATTCAGTGTTTGCTTTTCTTCACTGTGAGTGATTTATTCTTATTGATGTGTATAACTCGACTTAATTCATTTCCCAGCAACCCAGAGCGTGAATATAAAAATTCCATCGTGTGAACTGTTCAGATCACATTATGTACCTTTCGTTGTGTGGATTTGTTACATTTTGCTCATTTTATTGTTGCTGAGCATTTGAGCTGTTTATGGCTTGGAATACTTTTTACAAGAATATGATATCTATGAACATTTCTACATGCATTTCTGATGTATACAAGTGAGAATTTTCTGGAGTCTAGTGTTTCCTTAGCCAGAAGTAGAATTTCTGGATAGCAAGGCACATGTGCGTTCCACTTTACCACATGATGCCACACTGGTTTCTAAGTGCTTTTAAATCTGCTTTCACTTTAGTAAGCACTGCCTTTATGTTTCCATTGTTTTATGTGCTTGCCAACTGATGTGTGGTAAATGATATCAGAGTGAGAATTATCTGATGAGAAGTAATTATATACATGTATGTACATGTGCATATGTGAAATGAATTAAAATTACAGTTGTACATCAAGAAATAGCTGAGCTTTTAAAAGGAGAACTGAACCAATGCTAACATACTAAGCTTGTGGCACCAAGATGAGTCAATAAACTGTCTTGTTCTAGATTACACAGGAGGAAAGTGAGCTAAGATACATTTCACACTGGGACAGTATCTTTCTGCTTGCAGTTGCATCCCAAGTGGGATACCTGTGTGGAGAGAACTCAAACTTTGTATATTGGAAAGTTATTTATCTAAGTAGAATGATAACATTAATAAAAATGCATTCCAGCTGGTTGTTTATGTATTCAGCTACTGAGAAGGTAAAATACTGGAGAACAGTTATTTTATGAACTAGTCCACAAATTGAAGCTTTTGGCTTTATAACATGATATATGTGTATTTGTATGTCTATATAAGTATAGCTATCTATGATTTGTCTAGTGATGGGGAAAATAACATAAGCCTTGTATTATCCAAAATAGATGAAGTTTATTTATTTTCTAGATCTGGACCAAGAAAATTGACAGATGAGTAATTTATTCATTGCTTGTTTAACTTTCTGAATCACTTAAAGTTGGCCTTTATTACTTAGTTCTAATAGTTCAGCTTTGAGATAGAGGGCATAGTAAATTGTTATCTGCCTTCTAGTTAATGTGGTAAAAAAATGTGGAAGTATCGTATTGTTGCATAAGAATGATTAGTAGTATTTAAATCTATCCCCTAAATAAAGCTGTATTGTTTTATATTGAAACATTAGTTACAGTGGAGTAAGATTTTAAAATTTGGTTAATGGTTTTAATTTTTGAAAAACACGAGTTTAATCAAAACCAAAATCATTTTTGAGTATCTTAATCCTTAAGCTGCAGTATGCTTTACAGACATATACATACACTTAAATTTGCATCTTTTCAAAAGTTGGGCTTGTTAACTGCATAGTGGTTTTGATTTGTTTTCCTTGCACTTCATGTAAGAAGAGGGTTTCTTCATATGTGGAGGAGAATGTGACATGGAACAGAACTGAGTAGGTTCCACTCAGATAAGTGGGAGCAACCAAAGTAAAACGTCATCATCGTTTACAAGGGTATATCTGGGGCAAGCGACAGAGGCTCTGAGGGCCTTACAGAGCCCCAAACACAGTCACTGTTTTGCAAAGAAATGGTCTGATAGTGTTTCCTGAAAGCACTATTACAAACCTCTGTGTTCTGCCTGGCTTTTAGCAAGAGGAACGTATTCTTTCATAGGGCTGGAATCTTGAAGTCCAAAGTTGTGGTTTCATGAGACTGCTCTCTGAGGACGAGGGTGATGTGTCTTTTACTTCTGTTGGCTTTTGCTGGTGGTGCCTCCAGACCCTTGGACTTCTGAATGCGTCTGCCTAGTCCCATCTCCATGCTCACATCGGCTCTCTTCTGTCTGTCTGTCCTTTTAGTCTGTGGCTTTTATGATCAGTATGGAGGAGCTGAATTATGACCGTCTCACACATAGATGAAGCCCTCGGACGTGTTTTCCCATCTCCACTACCCACACTCACCCCGTCCTGCACCTGCTTCTCCCTTGCTGTTGTCCACCAATCCCCCTTCAGCTTCAGTTTGCTTGATTTCGCTTTCACACATGAGAGAAAACACACACTGTCTGGCTTAAACTGATGACGTTCTATAATCTTCTGAAAATTACATGATTTTTTTCTTTTATATTAAAAATTTTAAGATAGCATACACAGTATTAGGTTTCCTTATGGATTTTCAAACCAAAGGGTTGCTTTTGTTTACTTCCCCTCCCCCCTCTTCACACGCACCCAGAGCCCCCTGTCCTCTTCCACTTTCAAATTCTTGTTTCCATGCCATGTGCCCTGCGGCCCTTCTCCCTTCCTTAGTAGGTCTTCCCCACTTCTTGTGGTTTCCTTCCTACTTTCAAAGCCCACCCCCACACTCATACACTAGGATCTACAGATGGAAAAAAAGTACATACTTTGTCTTTTTGATTTTCCACCTCATTTATAATAATTTTCATATCCATTCATCTTTCTGAATATTTTCATAATTTCATTTTATAGCTGAATTCCATTGTGTATATGTGTCACATTTTCTTTATCCATTTGTCTTTTGATGGACATCAAGGCTGGTTCTATTTCCTTGCTATTATGCATAACGCAGCAATAAGCCTGGATGTGCAACTGATTTTTGTGTAGAATACATGGCTCTTTGGGTATATGCTCAGGAATGGTATAACTGAGTTACATGGTTGTTCTATTTTTAATTTTTGAGAAACCTTCATACTGATGGCTTTCTGTCTATACCAGTTTACATCCCTGCTGTGACAAATAAAAGCTCCTCCTTCCCCACATCCTCACCAACATTTATTGTTGATTTTCATTTTGGCTAATTGAAAATATTTTTTTCATAAATACATTGTAATCATGTTTCCCTTCCTCCATGTCCTCTCAGGTCCACCCATCTCCCCATTCATCCAACTGCACACCTTCATTCTCTCACTCTTTAGAAAACAAACCATCATAAAGAAAGAAAAAACCCACAATGGAATAAAACAAAAATGAACAAACAGAAAAAAAAATAAAAAAGCACAAGAAACACATCCCACACAGACACACAGATGTATACTCTCTCTCTCTCACACACACACATAATCACACAAATACACACAGACACACACAGTCACACACGTGGACATACAGACACCCACACAAACATCAGAAAAAACACAAAATCAGAAACCATGATATATAAGCAGGGTAAAAAAAATGTCCCCCCAAAACATTATGAGATGAACAAACAAACAAAAAAATCCAAATCAAACAAACAAAAAAACACCTTCTAAAAATATCATTGAGTGCCCAGCGGTGGTGGCGCACGCCTTTAATCCCAGCACTTGGGAGGCAGAGCCAGGCGGATCTCTGTGAGTTCAAGGCCAGCCTGGGCTACAGAGCGAGATCCAGGACAGGCACCAAAACTACACAGAGAAACCCTGTCTTGAAAAACCAAAATAAATAAATAAATAAATAAATAAATAAATAAATAAATAAATAAATGCCATTGCATTTATTTGGAGTTGGCCATCTACTATTAGGCATAGGGTCTGCCTTTGAGTGTAGTTTGTATACCTAGTGAAATTCCATTGGAAAACATTATTTTTTCCTTTGCAAGTTTGCTATATATTTTCTTGGTGATAGCTATTCTGACCAGGGTGTATCTTAAAGTGTGTCTGTTTTAATGCATTAATAATGAACTCAGAGTCACCAATAATTCATCAGTGTCACATTAAGGAAAGAAGTCATTTAACCAAGAGGGAGCCCAGATTTGAATTCTCTACTTCATTCTTCCTGTGTCTTCCTGCATCCTCGTCTGCTGTTGTATTAGTCTGAATCTGTCTCTGATTGAAGGGTGCCTTGCGAATCTGCCCCCATCCTTGTCTCTGTGTCTGTCTGAGTTTGTCTGTCCCTAACAAAGGAATTTGATTTCTCATTATTGAAAAATTAGAGAAAGTATCTCATGGGGAAGGAATGAGGGATATTTCACAAAAAAATCTCTAACAGAGTTTTACCAAGGATTAAGTCACTGATTCTAGCTGACTCCAGCTGACCCAGATAACAAACATCATTGTTTATCAAACAATATATAGATATATACATTGTGTTCAATATTTATGGTGGATATTCATTTTATAAGGTTGCTTTCATCCTATATTTTCTGTTTTCAGCAAATGATTATCATTATATATATAAACATATAATCTTTGGTCAGGGGCATGAAGGGTACAAAATTTAAGATTACAGCTATGCATTATCTTAGTTTGTAAATATTGATTACATGGAAATCCTAGATAAATAAAATTGTTACATTGTTCTCTTAAAGGCAAGTAAAACAAACAGGCTGAGCACATAGTAGGACAGAACTCTTAAATCTTATGTGACCTCAAGGTGTATTATTAACTCTGTCTTTGAGGTCCAGCAAAAGTTCTGTATGTTAGAATATAAGAGATATTTTTATCGTAATATCTCATTACCACATCAAAGTAGTTTTAATTTACATTTCTCTGATGCATAAAGATGTTAACTACTAAAAAAAAAAATATATATATATATACCCATTGACCATTTGTGTTGGTTCTTTCGAGAATTCTCTGCTCATTCCATTACCTCATTTACTAACAACAATTTTTTATTATTTGTGTCTTTAATTTGAACAGTTCTGGTGCTTTGCAGAAACTTTAATTTTATGTAGTTCCATTTGCTGATTTTTGAGGCAATTTCCAAGTAAAGTGCCCAGGAATAAATCTAACTAAGGGAGTAAAAGACCCCTACAATGAAAACTTTAAGATGCTGTAAAAAGAAAATAAAGAAAATTACTAGACGATAGAAAACCCTTTCATGGTTCTAGGTTAGCAGAATTAATATTGTGAAAATGGTGATAGTACCAAAAGTAATGTGTAGATTCAGCTCAATCCCCACCAAAACTCCAATGACACTAAATATAGACCTAAACAAAATAATCCAAAAATTCATCTGGAATTAGAAAAGACCACAAATATCAAGACAAGCCTAAGCAGAAAGAATATTGCTGAAGATATTATAATAATTGACATCAAATTATACCACAGAGCCATAGTGATGAAATAGAATGGTACTGACATGAAACAGAAATGCTGACCAGTACAACAGAGAGAAGAACTGAGAAATGAACCCATACAGCTATGGCCAGCTAATTTTTGACACAGGTATAAAAAACATATATGGGAATGCCCACCCCCACTGCAGAGCCCCGCCTTGGATGGATATATACTGCTCAGGTGCACGCCACAATAGTCAGAAGAATAGGTAAGAGGCCCATCTGCAGGGGGAACTCCCCCATGTGTCCTTGGTTTTGGATCCCAAAGACTCAACCTGACCACCACCCCTTCTTACTCCACTGCCCACCCCCACTGTTGTGTCAATAAACTATAAACTGTTGTGCAGGGATAGTTTAAAATACAAAAATTTGTCAATGTAATCCATCGTATAAATAAACTGAAAGAAAAAATGCCTATGATCATCTAATTAGATGTTGAAAAAGTCTTTGACAAAATCCAACATCCCTTCAGGAAAAAAGTCTTGGAGAGATCAGGGATATAAGGAACATACCTAAACACAATAAAAGCAATATACAGCAAACCTCAAATTAAGTGGAGAGAAACCCAAAGCCAATTCCACTAAAATCAGGAACAAGACAAGGCTGTCCAGTATCTCCATTCCTATTCAATATAGTACTTGAAGTTCTAGCTAAAACAATAAGACAACTGATTAAGGGGATATAAAGTGGAAAGAAAGAAGTCAATGTATCATTATTTTCAGATGATATGATAGCATACATAAGCAATCCCAAAAATTCCACCATGGAACTGGTTGATAAACACCTTCAATGATGTGAGAGAATACAAGATTAACTCAAATCAGTAGCCTTCTTATATACAAACAATAAACTGGCTGAGAAAGAAATCAGCAAAACAGCAACTTTCACAATAGCCACAAATAATACAAAATATCTTGGGGGTAACTCTAATCCAGCAAGTGAAAGACCTATATGACAAGAACTTCAAGTCTTTGAAGAAAGAAATTGGAGAAGATATCAGAAGATGGAAAGACCTCCTATGCTCATGGATCAGTAGGATTAACATAGTAAAAATGGCCATCTTACCAAAAGCAACCTACATATTGAGCACAATCTCTATCAATATTCCAAAATATTTTTTTCCAGAACTTGAAAGAATAGTACTCAACTTCATATGGAAAAACAAAAAACCCAGGAGCTAAAAAAGTTCTGTGCAATAAAAGAACTTCCAGACATATCACTGTCCCTGATTTCAATCTGTACTGCAGAGCTACAGTAATAAAAACCACATGGTGTTATCATAAAAAAAAACAAGTTGATTAGTAGAATCAAATTGAAGACCCAGACATAAATCCACACACATATGGACAGAAATACACAATGGAAAAAGAAAGCATTTTCAACCAATGGTGCTGGTCTAACTGGATGTCAGCATATAGAAGAATTCAAATAGATTCATATCTATCACCTTGCACAAAACTCAAGTCCAAGTGGATCAAAGGCCTCAACATAAAACCAGATACACTGAACCTGTTAGAAGAGAAAAATGGAGAATAGCCTTGAATGCATTGGCACAGGAGACAGCTTCCTGAACAGAACATAAATAGCACAGGCACTAAGATTGAGAATTAACAAATGATACCTCATGAAACTGAAAAGCTTCTGTTAAGGCAAATGGCACCATCAAAATGACAAAATGGCAGCCTACAGAATGGGAAAAAATTCTTCACCCACGTAGTTTTGACAGAGGGCTAATACCCAAAATACACAAAGAACTCAAGAAACTAGACCCAAACAAATCAAATAATCCCATTAAAAAATTGGGTACAGATCTAAACAGAATTCTCAACAGAGGTATCTCAAATGGCTGAGAATCACTTAAAGAGATATTCAATATCCTTGGCCATCAAGGAAATGCAAATAAAAAAGACATTGAGATTCTATCTTACACCTGTCAGAATGGTTAAGATAAAAAACACAAATGACAGCTCATGCTGGAGATGATGTGGAGCAAGGAGAACACTCCTCCACTGCTGGTGGAAATGCAAACATGTACAGCTACTTTAGAAACCAATATGGTGGCTCCTCGGGAAATTGGGAATTGAATTATCTCAAGACTCAGCTATACCACTCTTGGGCATATACCCAAAGAGTGCTCCATCCTCCCACAGAGACACTTGCTCAGCCATGCTTATTGAAGCTTTATTCATAATAACCAGAAAGTGGAAAATTACCTCAATGTCCCTCAACTGAGGAATGGCTAAAGAAAATGTGGTACATATACACAATGGAGTACTACTCAGTTATTAAAAACAATGACATCATGAAATTTGCAGGCAAATGGATGGAACTAGAAAAGATCATCCTGAGTGAGGTAACCCAGACCCAGAAAGAAAAACATGGTATATACTCACTTATAAGTGGACATTAAATGTTAAGTAAAGGTCAATCATGCTACAATCCACAGACCCAGAGAGGCTAAGTAAAAAGGATGGCTCAAGCGGGGAAGCATGGATCTCCTTGGGAAGGAGAAATAGATTTTGTGGGTGGACTGGGGGCAGATGGGGATGGAAATAGGAAAGATCAGGTGATAGGGGGAGAAGGTGGAGGAAGAGAGTCCTGGGAGATCCCACTGGAATTAGAAACTAGTGCTGTAGAAACTCCCTAGTATCTACGAGGGTGAACCTAGTATAGACTCCCAGTAACAGGAAATATGGAGACTCAACCAACCATTTCTATAACCAGGCAAGGCTTCCAGTGGTGGGACTGGGACATCAATCCAGTCACAAAACCCTCCACCTACAATTTGTCCTGCCTTCCAAATGTGTGGGGGTAAAGGTGGTGCAGAACTTGTGGGAGTGGCCAACCAATGACTGGTCCAGCTTGAGATCCACATCATGAGAGGGAGCCCATGCCTATGGCCCATGCCTGACACTGGCTGGCTGGTCAGGAACTGGATAGTTCAGAGACCTAGGATAGAACCAAACATGACTGGAAAAATAATTAGGGAAATGATTCCTAATGATATTCTGCTGTACTTGTAGACTGGAGCCTAGCATAATTGTCATCAGAGAAGTTCCATCCAACAACTGATAGAAGCAGAAGTAGACCCACAGCCAAGCATTAGGTGGATCTCAGGGAATCCCATGGAAGAGGAGGAGAAGGGTGCAGAAGAAGGGGAGAAAGGATTGTGAACACCACAAGAACACGGCCCACAGAATCAGCTAACTAGGTCTCACAGGGACTCACAGAGACTGAAGCAACAACCAGGGAGCCATAGAGGTTTGATCTAGGTCCTCTGCATATATGCTATGATTGTGTAGCACACTGTTCTTGTGGAACTCCTAACAGTGGGAACAAGAACTGTCTCTGACTCTTTTGCTTCCTTTTGGAACCCTTTTCTTCCTGTTGGGTCACCTTGACCAGGTGTGATAAGAGAGTATTTGCTTAGGCTTATTGGAACTTGTTATGCCATGTTCTGTTGATATCTCTGGGAGGGCTGCTCTTTTCTGAAGGGAAATGGAGGAGGAGGAGATCTGAAGGAGAGGGGAGGTCAGGGGGAGGGACTGGGAGGAGAGGAGGAAGGGAAAACTGGAATATGTGAGAGAATAGATGAATGCTTAAAATATTCATGGGAAAAAAAAAGAAAATCTATCTAACAAATGGTGCTGGCCAAACTGGATGTCCACCTGAAAAAGAATTAAGTTAGATTTTTATCTCCTGCTCTGCACAAAATCAACTCCAAGTGTACACAAAGACCTTAGTTTAAAACCCTAATTCTGAAACCGCTGGAGGAGAACACAGGGACTACACTTCAAAGCACAGGTATAGGCAAGAATGTTTGAACAGGACCCAGCAGCACAAGAAACATAGCAAAGGTTTCATTCTTTATCCATTCAGTCATGGACGGGCTCCCAGACTGGTTTAAACAGCACGCCGATTGTGATTGTAAGTAGTACCACAATAAACGTGAACATGCAGCTAGCTCGATTGTTTTCTTCATTTGAAGCCATTGGGTTTATACCAGGAGTGGTGTAGTTGGAACACAGGTGAGTCTACTTGTAGTGCTTTAGGGACATCCATGCTTATTTTCCAGAGTGACTGAACTAACTAATTGGGGCCCCTTCGGCACCCTAGATGATGTTTTTTTTTTTTTTTTTTTTTTTTTTGTCAATTGCAGAAGTTCCAACTAGGGTGAGACAAATTTCAGTGGAGTTTTAAATTGGATTTCCCTGATAATTAGATGTTGAATGTGTTTTGGTGTATATTGGTTATCTGTTCAACTTCATCTTCAGTTGGTATTCAATTAATTTGCCCATTTATTGATTAAATTATTGGTTCTCTTAGTGCACATATATAGTGTTTCTTCTGGATATTAATCCTCCATCAGATGAATAGTTGGAAAAAGACTTTCTTCCAGTCTATAAGCTCTCTTTTCATGCTTGTAACTGTCCTAAGCAATCTTAAGGGCACATTTCTCCTCTTGAAATCTCAAAGACAGTAGCACTGTATCAGCAGGGTTTGGCATGATTTAGCAGGCTTTGTACAAAGTGGTACTGGACTGTGATAACTGAATTACCCATGTGCACTCTGGGGCCTGTGTGCCTCAGACTTACTATCTTCTCCTTGCTGGGAATAGGTTTATTTCTACAGGGTAACCTGGATGTCATCAAGCTCTACTGTGCTGACCCCATTATTCTATGTTCCACTGGAAATGAATAGCTGAATTGGTTTCTTCCATCTTTATGTATTTTTTTTTCTGAATTACTATTAAAACTTTGTATTCAATTGTTAAGTCCCAGTCATTCATATCAGGCCTTGGATTTTGTTTTGAGGTGACTTTTTTTTTTAGACTTAGGTTTCAAGTGAATTTTATATGCTCCTTAGTTCTGAGACTTTTAACTCTATCAGAATACCTTTTTTGTATTAGAAATTTCACAGGGACATGCTACATGATTTACCACTGGACTACATCTGCAGGCCCCAAATTGGCATTTTACACATCATCTGTGCACTGCCACATATGTTTGGTAAAATGACTTCCATACAACAGGTGCTGTGTTTTAATCTAAAACATCTGTATTAGATATCTGAGTAAAAATTCAAAGCACTAAATAAAAATAAAACAAATTGGAAATAATAAAAATCCTATGTCTGGGATGTAGCTTCATGGTAAAACATTTGCTTAGCACATGTACTAGTCCTGGGTTCAGTTTCCATGATCACAAGAAAGCAAAAGACTAATTATGATTTCAAGAATTCTATCATTTCCCAAAAATGAATTTCTATATATCTAGGTTTCCCTGTGGTTATTGATTATTTGAATTGTAGTTATTTTGTAAAGTTAAAATGGCTAGGGTTAGTATAATTTTGGGTTCTCTATTTTTGCTTTATTTCTATTCCATTACATCAAAATATTTCTAAACTGTGATATATTCTTATAATTATAATTTTAATGGTTGCATAATAATCCACAGAGAGAATTAAATGTCATAATTTACATAGCTATTTTTATATTTTCAGGCATTAAAGCTGTTTGTAGCTTTCAGTATTATAAAGAACACCACAAAGAGTATCTTCATATTCATAGATTTTTATTTTTAGTTTATTGCTTTGGGATATATATGCAAAAGTATGAGTAAATTTCCATGCAATAGAACTGTGCCAGAATTGTGAAAGTCACTGTAAATGAGGAGAGAACAGGCCTCTCAATCGGAAGTAATGTGTGTGTCTGCCTGGCAGGCCTACCTCAGAATCACACTGGAGATAGTAGCAAATGGGCCCCCAAAAGGACCTCCCTTTGCTCTGCACCAGAGAACTCTTGTAAAATACAGTGAGGCTATGACCTGAAATATTCCTTGCTCTGTGAAGGTGGCGTTTAGCTACAAAACCATTGAATGTATAAAAAACTACAAATATGAGAAATCTTGGTAGATTCATCTGATTGTATCTTAAACATTCGTTATGCTCTGCATCATGATTTTCTGGCTTGAAAATAACTCTAGATGAGCATAAGTAAAATCTTTCCTGTCAGTTTCTACTGGGGAGCAGACTGTAGAGTGTTAGTGAGTGCTGATATTTTGTGAGTGGTGACATTTTTGACAGTGTTTAAATAAGGTCCTGGTGATGCCCGAGTGCTACACTCAGTTACAGTTAGTCTCCTCACAAGGTCCCTGAGGTCAAGGGTCCGATGAACAAAGATGTAAAAAAGACAGCATGCAACAGGAGATTCCTGTGTGAACTCAAAACCACAGTTTTTGTAATCCAGGATAGCCAATGAGGTACTTCCCTAACTCAGACAGCACGAGAAACCTTGGAGCCTCTGTTATATGATGCCTGTTTATTATTACCTTTTTTTTTTTTCCGAGACAGAGTTTCTCTGTGTAGCTTTGCACCTTTCCTGGAACTCACTCTGTAGCCCAGGCTGGCCTCGAACTCACAGAGATCTGCCTGCCTCTGCCTCCCAAGTGCTGGGATTAAAGGCATGTGCCACCACCGCCCAGCTTTACTATTACCTAACCAGGTACGAGCGGAAGAAAAAGCAGAAGACACCTTTCTCTATTATCACTCTCTCTCTAAAAAACAGAAGTATTAGTTATCCCAGTCTTCAGAATTCAGATAGCTTCTACACACACACACACACACACACACACACACACACACACACACACACACACATACACACACACATACACACACTCACAAAATGAACCACTGTGGTCTTATTTTTCATTCTCTCTTCTTTAAAGAAGTTGTCAAGATTTTTGAATTCTAATCCATGAGATTTTACATTATACTTTCAAGACTCTCAAAATATTTGGTTGATAGCTTTGCTGTTTCTTTTTTTCTTTATTTCCTCTGAATGATTCTGCAAGAAATACTGCAAAGGGGGGAGTGGGTTCTGCATTTTCCGAACACTGTTGTGTCTGAAAATGCATTCTTTTGCCAGTTCACACAGATGAAGCTTGTCTGAGTATAGCCCCATGGTCACATCCTTTTATATTTAATGAGGTGACATTGCTCTATTGCTTTCCAACATTAATCTTGCAGACAAAAAGTAAAGACAGCCTAGTTCTTTTTATTTTGTAGACAACCCATTTTATTTTTCTTTATGGAAGCTTATGGGATTTTTTTTATCATTGCAATTCATAATTGCCCCTAGGGTACAGCTAACTGTGAACCTTCTACCAATATTTGTGACCTACATTCAGAGAAAGCTATTTCTCGCTAAAGAACTAAGCTTAGGCGTATTTCCTTTTATTGTTTTATTAACTGTAGCCTTTCCTTTACATTATTTGTTTCCATTTTGTCTTATCATCTGGGAAACACCCTGGGATTATAAGAAACATAGTCAAGACCATTGCACCAATGTACTTATTTATTTATTAATATTTTTGAACTTCTTGGGAACATGCTAGGCAAGGACTATCACCAAGCTTTGCCCCAGGTCAATGTAGTAATTGAAATCATTTCTGTGTTCTCCCTGTGTTTATTCTACCCTCAGATGTATCCCATTTCAGGGGCCTTCAAGCACAGAAAAAGCTGAAGAGAAACTTAAAAAACAAGAATGTCCTGAGTGCCGGGAAAATTTATTAGAGTAATTTTAGTTCACTATTTCATTATTTGATCAGTTATGACCTACAACAAATCGGTAGCTGAATGAAGCAAGCAATCTCTCCCTCTTGCTCTAAACAAATGCTTATTGCTTCTGTCACTAACAACAGGAGCTTTATGAGAAGTCACCGTGAGGATGGCAGATTTCTGAGCAAAGTAAACCAGCTGCTTGGACAATGGGGGCTGCCCTAACACTGTTAGTGAGCACAGCAAGGCGATTTTCTATATGAGTACAATGATTTACATAAACATTTACTTCGGTGAAGTAATTTAATATTTCCTTAGGTTTAGCATCTCCTCTAAAGAGGGCTGTGCATGGTAGTAATATACTGATATTTTGTACACACTTTGAATCAGTGATGCTCACCCCCAATACCTTTTGCTCACTAGTCTTACTAGAAGAGTTTTAAAGGTACCATTATCTGAGTCACTTTCTAAAATACCTTATCCTCTATATTTAAGATCTCTCAATGAATATCCTAGCTAACACCCACTACTATGATAAAACAGAAAGAGAGACTTTTTTGTACTTGTTTATCTGATGATCATTTGGTGTGATGCATGGAACTCTGATGGTGACTGCTTGTCACAGAAAACACATGGGGAATATGGTCAGCCATGTTCTGGACCAAAGATTGTAAAAGCTATGCAGAACCCTTCAGAGCTCTGCAGAATCATGCAGAACTGTGAAAAACCATGCAAAATCATGCAGAAGCATGCAAAATAATGCAGAACTGTATAAAACCATGCAGAACCATTCAAAGTCATTCAAAGCCATGCATAGGAATGGACTGGGCACATTTGTAAAATGTGTCTGAGAACTTGAGTTCCTGCTCATCACTCAGGTGACAGGGTGCATTGGAAACCAGAGATTGCATGTAGTAGTTTTTCACAGGTGAAGAAAAATTTATTTTTGAGAACATGTTGCATAGTCTGGTCTGCTATGTTCAGAAGATCAACTCCTATTCCATGCTTTAAGACTGTCCACTGCACTCTTCTCATCCAGTCAGTTTCTGGGCCCAACATTTTGAAGTCTAAATTGAGATAAGAGCAGTGCATTATTTGCTTTGAAAAGCTCGTTATTTAACATCAAATGCTACAGCTAGGACAATCACTAACTTTAGATTATAAACCTTTCCAGATTGTGTTGACAGGATTCCTCATGTTAAGGTAAGAAATTTTGGTTTCTCATATCCGAGTTTTCAAGTATTTAACTCCTAGTATTATGTGCCAATCTTTTCACTCTTCCCTCCCTCTTTATATTGATTTTTAAAAGACCAGCTTTTGGTTAGCTTCATTTTTATTTTTAATTGTGTGTATGTTAAGTGTTTGTGGAGAGCTAGATTGTGAGCTACCATTATCTGAGTCACTTTTAAAATACCTTATCCTCTATATCTGTATGGGTGCTGGGACCTGAAACGGCCATCGTTCTTAACTGTGGAGCCACCTCTCCAGCTCCCCTTTTAAATTTTTATCTTGTAGCAATTAGATAATAGAAGGAATTGGAAAATGTTATCTAAATGTTGATACATGCAGATTTCATACCTCAAATGATATTATCTTAAGGAGGTAAAACATTCAACAGATACCACAAAGTGTTGGTGAATCTGTATTGTCCACACATATGCCTATGTTGCTTATTACATGGACAGCATCAGCACTCTACAGTTGTCCCTACTATCCATGGAGAAATTACTACACACCAGCAGATTCCTGGAATCCCAGATAGTATGCACAGCTATATTTTTCTATACATATATATTATGATAAAATTTATAATTTAGGTACAATCAAAAATGGCTTATACTATAATAGAACAATTAAAACAGTATTCTGTAAAAATGATGGGAACTTCTTTATAAGGCTTATCGTAAAGTATTTTCATTTTTTTTGGATGGTGTGAGATATTTAAAAAGAGCACTTTGTGCTTCTCTTAGATCTATCCAAATCTCCAACATTCCTCATGACCCTCAAGGTCATCTTTAAATAGAATAAGGGTTAGTTGAATAGTGAGCCCTGTGACATCTAGCTACAAGCTGATAACTGAGGTGGGTACTAAGTGATAATGGGGATGAATAAAAGGACTGGTAAAGGGAAAATTTATATTCCAGAGGAATGGATCAGAACAGTGGGAAATTCATTACGCGGTTTAAAATGAATCCTGATTTGAAAATTGTGAGTTGTTTATTTCTAGCATTTCCTGTTTCATACACTTAGTTTGTGGTTGACTGGTAATGGAACTTTGGAAAGCGAAACCAAAAATAGGGTCTACCGACATTTCTCCTTCCTTCTCTTTCTCATCACTAAAAAGGAACAGTAATGGCAGTAATAATAATAGCAATGTGTGTGAGGGGCTTTTCTTAGGGAGACACAACACACAAACACATGTCTACTCACCCTAGAAAAGGAACCCAGGACAGACCAAAGTAGTAATGGCACTATCCAGCTTGATGCCAGTGCGTTTTCACTGGGATTCCTAACTGGAATATGGATGAGGGGTTCACTTACAGGAGCAGAGATGACTCAGAGACAGCTGAATCACTGCAAAACCCACCCAACATTAGCGATGACTCACACAAGTCCAACTCCGTAGCTCTCTGCACATTTCTTTTTCAGACAGTTCAGTAGTCTGAGAATTGCTCCTCTGCAGCTCTCTAGTCAGTCTCCTCCCCACCAAACAGTTGTTTACTCTGGGGGAGGGGCCTTCGAGGATCTTCTGAGTTCCCGCTTTCCCAGATCTGTCACCTTTTGTTTACCTCCTGAGTCTCATGAGCCCCCCACACCCTCCTGGACGGAATACTTTCTTTGGGAAACCACTGCATGGCACAGGCGAAACCTTCTGGAGCACCCAC
The DNA here is from genome assembly GCF_007827085.1 of Peromyscus californicus insignis. NCBI lineage: Eukaryota > Metazoa > Chordata > Mammalia > Rodentia > Cricetidae > Peromyscus > Peromyscus californicus. The sequence goes on from NW_026294573.1 coordinate 106,858,922, forward strand.
TGTCTACGCCCTTCGCATCTTAAACTCTCTTAATCCTCACAATAACGCTGTATGAACGGGCTCTTTGTCCCCCGCCCCCCATCCCCATTTTATACCAAAGAACAAAGAAGCTTAAGGAGGTCAATGACTGGAAATATTGAGAACTGGAGTTAGAGTTGAAGCTATACTCTTTACTTTCTGCTATATTTAACTGTATCTAAGCGTATAAAACCTAATTAGGAATATAAAATACGATTTAAAGACCTTGGGATACAGAGTGGAAAAATGTGCTCAAGATAAGAAACTTCAGCCAAAGCAAATGAAAGAATGAGCCCTTCGTGAGGTGTGGACATGAATTTTAAGGAACTAAATCGGATTGCAGCTGAACTCAACAGTGGTACCTAGAGGGCAGGATGACAAAAATGCTTTATTTATTAGATCATTGAATTCAGCAAAACAACTGGCTGAGCAAGAAAGCCGATTTTTAATTCTAGGCTATACCTTCAGTATTCGTAGCTACAACTAATGTGTTAGCTATTATGTTATAAACAATAATCAAGTCTTCCTACCAACTGCTCCTTTTTTTACTTATTAAATTTCCCATTTTTGACCTTTTTTTTTTCTTTTTTTTTCTGAGACAGGGTTTCTCTGTGTAGCTTTGCACCTTTCCTGGAACTCACTTTGTAGACCAGGCTGGCCTTGAACTCACAGAGATCTGCCTGCCTCTGCCTCCCGAGTGCTGGGATTAAAGGTGTGCACCACCACCGCCCAGCTCATTTTTTACTTTTAATGTATACTTTAAAAAATTCCCATCCATTTTTGTTAGGTTTATTTTGTTTTAAAATAATTATCTCACTCTTTTTCACGGCACCTTCTAAGCAGTTGACTGTGTCAAGATGAGGTTGAATATCTCTTTCCTAGCCTCTGGCTGTCAGAAACTCATTGGAGTGAATGAAGAATGCAAGCTTTATACTTTGTATGAGAAGCGCATGACCACAGAAGTGACTGCTGATGCTCTGGGTGAAGTGTGGAAGGGCTGTGTGGTCCGAATCAGTGGCGATAATGGCAAACTAGGTTTTCTCGTAGCAAGGTGTCTTGATCCACTACAGAGTGCACCTGCTGTTGCAAAGGGGGCATTCTTGTTATACAGATCAAGAAGAACTGGAGAGAGGGAGGGCAAGTCTCCACAGATACGTTGTGGATGCCAACCTTAGTGCTCTCAAATTGGTTATTGTAAGAAAAGGAGAGAAGGATATTTCTAGGCTGACAGATACTACTGTACTTCGGTGGTTGGGATCCAAAAGAACTATCAGAACCTGAAAGCTTCTCAGTCTTTCTAAGAAGATGATGTCTGACAATATGGTGTCAGAACGCCCTTAAACAAAGAAGGCAAAAATCCCAGGACTAAAGTACCCGGGAATCTTGTTACTCCACATGTTCTGTAATGCTAATGCCGATGTGTTATCTTGAAGAAATAATACACTAGGTAAAACAAGGGGCAGGCTGCAGAATATGCTAATCTTTTGGTGAAGAGAATGAAGGAAGCCAAAGAAAAACATCAGGAACAGATTGCCAAGAGACGTCTGTAGGTTGTCCTCACTGAGAGCTTCTACTTCTGAGTCTAGTCAAAAATAAGACTTTAAGAGTAACAAATGAGTGATCAAACCTTTAAAAAGAACATTATCTCTGTACCTTTGATGTTATACATTTAATTGTTAATAAATACTATTACATACATAAAAGGCTGTTAAATCAAACATCTGTGTAGGAGTTCCCACCAAGTTTTCAAAAATAATCCAACCCGTACAACTGACCTCTTCATTACGGCTCCTCCAGTGACTCTTCTCAAGTATGAACATGATTTGACCTCCATCTCCATCATGTCCTTGACTTCCTAGATACGAAGAAACACAAATAGCTACAAGGAAGACATTTCATCATGAATAATTTTTATTTCTAAAGCTCAGATAAATGGTATCATACTATACAGTCCTGCATCTTGCCTATTTTAGCTAACCATGTGTTTTCAGAGATAATTTCAATTTTGTATATGACATAAATTCGTTAGTTTTCACTCCTGTTTGGTGTCATAGCATAGAAATATATCAAAATAATATACCCATCCACGTTTCCTTTTCACGGTCATTTGCCTTGTTAACAGTCTCTCTGTATCAGAAGTGATGTTAGGAACTTTCAAGTATGTATGAAGGAATTTCTACAGGTGGGGATGATGAATGATAGCTTATGTACACTGTACATTTTGAACTTTGAAAGATAATGTAATTTTGCTTAACAGAGTCTTGGAAACATTCTCACAATGATGAAGAGTCCCATCAATCCCAAATCCTTACCAATGCCAATAACATTGCCGGAGTATCAAACAACTCAGAAGGAAAGCTGGCCTCAGCAAGGTTTTTTTTTTTTTTTTTTTTAATTTATTTTGCAATACAATTCAGTTCTACATATCAGCCACGGATTCCCTTGTTCCCCCCCTCCCGTCCCCCTCACCTTCCCCCCAACTCCCCCCCCCCCATTCCCATCTCCTCCAGGGCAAAGCCTTCCCCACAGACTGAGGTCAACCTGGTAGACTCAGTCCAGGTAGGTCTAGTCCCCTCCTCCCAGGCCGAGCCAAACAATCCTGCATAGGCCCCAGGTTTCAAACAGCCAACTCATGCAATGAGCACAAGATCTGGTCCCACTGCCTGGATGCCTCCCAAACAGATCAAGCCAATCAACTGTCTCACCCATTCAGAGGGCCTGATCCAGTGGGGACCCCTCAGCCATTGGTTCATAGTTCATGTGTTTCCATTCATTTGGCTATTTGTCCCTGTGCTTTATCCAACCTTGGTCTCAACAATTCTCGCTCATATAAACCCTCCTCATTCTCGCTAATTGGACTCCCAGAGATCCACCCAGGGCCTAGTCATGGATCTCTGCATCCAGATCCCTCAGTAGTTGGATGAGGTTTCTAGCACAACAATTAGGGTGTTTGGCCATCCCATCACCAGAGTAGGTCAGTTCGGGCTGTCTCTCGACCATTGCCAGCAGTCTGTTGTGTGGGTATCTTTGTGGATTTCTGTGGGCCTCTCTAGCACTTTGCTTCTTCCTATTCTCATGTGGTCTTCATTTACCATGGTCTCCTATTCCTTGTTCTCCCTCTCTGTTGTTGATCCAGCTGGGATCTCCCGCTCCCCCAAGCTCTCTTTCCCTCAACCCTCGCCTTTCATTACCCCCACTCATGTCCAGGCTGTTCATGTAGATCTCATTCCATTTCTCTGTCATTGGGTGATCCCTGTGTCTTTCTTGGGGTCCTGTTTTCCAGGTAGCCTCCCTGGTGATGTGAGTAGCAGACAAGTCATCCTTGTTTCATGTCTAGTATCCTGCTATGAGTGAGTACATACCATGTTTGTCTTTCTGAGTCTGGGTTACCTCACTCAGGATGATTTTTTCTAGATCCATCCATTTGTCTGCAAACCTCATGATGCCATTGTTTTTCTCTGCTGAGTAGTATTCCATTGTGTATATGTACCACATTTTGTTTATCCATTCTTCAGTTGAAGGGCATCTGGGTTGTTTCCATGTTCTGGCTATTACAAACAATGCTGATATGAACATAGCTGAACAAGTGCTCTTATGGTGTGGTTGAGCATTTCTTGGGTATATGCCCAAGAGTGGTATAGCTGGATCTTGGGTGAGATTGATTCCCAATTTTCTAAGAAAGCGCCATATTGATTTCCAAAGTGGTTGTACAAGCTTGCATTCCCACCAGCAGTGGAGGAGAGTTCCCCTAGCTCCACATCCTCTCCAGCATAAGGTGTCTTCAGTGTTTTTGATCTTAGCCATTCTGACAGGCGTAAGGTGGTATCTCAGAGTTGTTTTGATTTGCATTTCCCTGATGATTAGGGATGTTGAGCAGTTCCTTAAATGTCTTTCGGCCATTTGAGTTTCCTCTGTTGAGAATTCTCTGTTTAGTTCTATAGCCCATTTCTTAATTGGACTGTTGGGTATTTTGATGTCTAATTTCTTGAATTCCTTATATATTCTGGATATCAGTCCTCTGTCAGATGTCGGGTTGGTGAAGATCTTTTCCCATTCTGTAGGCTGTCGCTTTGCCTTGTTGACCGTATCCTTTGCTCTACAAAAGCTTCTCAGTTTCAAGAGGTCCCATTGATTGATTGTTTCTCTCAGAGTCTGTGCTACTGGTGTTCTATTTAGGAAGTGATCTCCTATGCCAATGCGTTCAAGACTACTTCCTACTTTCTCTTCTAGCAGGTTCAGAGTAGCTGGATTTATGTTGAGGTCCTTGATCCACTTGGACTTAAGTTTTGTGCACGGTGATAGATATGGATCTATTTGTAGCCTTCTACATGTTGATATCCAGTTTTGCCAGCACCATTTGTTGAAGATGCTTTCTTTTTTCCATTGTGCACTTTTGGCTTCTTTGTCAAAAATTATATGTTCATAGGTGTGCGGATTAATGTCAGGGTCTTCAATTCGATTCCATTGGTCCACATGTCGGTTTTTATGCCAGTACCAAGCTGTTTTTATTACTGTAGCTCTATAGTAGAGCTTGAAGTCAGGGATCGTGATGCCTCCAGAAGTTGTGTTATTGTACAGGATTCCTTTGGCTATCCTGGGTTTTTTGTTTTTCCATATGAAGTTGAGTATTATTTTTTCCAGGTCTGTGAAGAATTGTGTTGGTATTTTGATGGGGATTGCATTGAATCTGTAGATTGCTTTTGGTAAGATTGCCATTTTTACTATGTTAGTCCTGCCTATCCATGAGCATGGGAGATCTTTCCATTTTCTGACATCTTCTTCAATTTCTTTTTTCAGGGACTTAAAGTTCTTGTCATATAGGTCCTTCACTTGCTTGGTTAGTGTTACCCCAAGGTATTTTATGTCATTTGTGGCTATAGTAAAGGGTGATGTATCTCTGATTTCCTTCTCCGCTTCTTTGTCCATTGTATATAGGAGGGCTACTGATTTTTTTGAGTTGATCTTGTATCCTGCTATGTTGCTGAAGGTGTTTATAAGCTGTATCAGTTCCTTGGTGGAATCTTTGGGGTCGCTCAAGTATACTATCATGTCATCTGCAAATAGGGAAAGCTTGACTTCTTCCTTTCCAATTTGTATCCCCTTAATCTCCTTATGTTGTCTTATTGCTCTGGCTAGAACTTCAAGTACTATATTGAATAAGTATGGGGAGAGTGGACAGCCTTGCCTCGTTCCTGATTTTAGTGGAATTGCTTTGAGTTTCTCTCCATTTAATTTGATGTTGGCTGTTGGCTTGCTGTAAATTGCCTTTATTATGTTTAGGTATGTTCCCTGTATTCCTGATCGCTCCAATACCTTTATCATGAAGGGGTGTTGGATTTTGTCAAATGCCTTTTCTGCATCCAGTGAGATGATCATATGGTTTTTTTCTTTGAGTTTGTTTATATGGTGTATTACATTGACGGACTTTCGTATGTTGAACCACCCTTGCATCCCTGGAATGAATCCTACTTGATCATGGTGGATAATTGTTTTGATGTGTTCTTGGAGTCTGTTTGCCAGTATTTTATTGAGTATTTTTGCATCAATGTTCATGAGGGAGATCGGTCTGTAGTTCTCTTTCTTTGTTGTATCCTTGTTTGGTTTAGGAATTAGGGTAATTGTAGCCTCGTAGAAGGAGTTTGGTAATGTTCCTTCTGTTTCTATTGTGTGGAACAATTTAGAGAGTATTGGTATTAACTCTTCTTTGAAGATCTGGTAGAATTCTGCGCTGAAACCATCTGGTCCTGGGCTTTTTTTGGTTGGGAGACTTTTAATGACTGTTTCTATTTTGTTAGGGGTTATTGGACTATTTAAATAGTTTATCTGGTCTTGATTTAACTTAGGTATGTGGTACCTATCCAGAAAGTTATCCATTTCTTTTAGGTTTTCCAGTTTTGTCGAATAGAGGTTTTTGAAGTATGACCTGATGATTCTCTGGATATCCTCAATGTCTGTTGTTATGTCCCCCTTTTCATTTCTGATTTTGTTGATTTGGATGCTCTCTCTCTGTCTTTTGGTTAGTTTGGATAAGGGCTTGTCTATCTTGTTGATTTTCTCAAAGAACCAACTCTTTGTTTCATTAATTTTTTGTATTGTTCTCTTTGTTTCTATTTGATTGATTTCAGCTCTCACTTTGATAATTTCCTGGCGTCTATTTTTCCTGGGAGACTGTGCTTCTTCTTGTTCTAGAGCTTTCAGGTATGCTGTTAAGTCTCTAGTGTGAGATTTCTCCAACTTATTTGTGTGGGCATTTAGTGCTATGAATTTCCCTCTTAGTACTGCTTTCATAGTGTCCCATAAATTTGGATATGTGGTGTCTTCATTTTTATTGATCTCTAGGAAGTCTTTAATTTCTTTCTTTATTTCTTCCTTAACCCATTGGTGATTCAGTTGGGTATTATTCAGTTTCCATGAGTTTGCAGGTTTTCTGTAGTTTTTGTTGTTGTTGAAATCCAACTTTAGACCATGGTGGTCTGATAGAACACAGGAGGTTATTCCAATTGTTTTGTATCTGTTTAGATTTGTTTTGTGGCCAAGTATGTGGTCAATTTTAGAGAAGGTTCCATGGGGTGCTGAGAAGAAGGTATATTCTTTTTTGTTAGGATGTAATGTTCTGTAGATATCGATTAAGTCCATTTGAGTCATGACATCAGTTAAGTCCTTTATTTCTCTGTTAAGTTTCAATTTGGGAGATCTGTCCAGTGGTGAAAGTGGGGTGTTGAGGTCTCCCACTATTAATGTGTGAGGTTTTATATGTGATTTAAGCTTTAGTAATGTTTCTTTTACATATGTGGGTGCCCTTGTGTTTGGGGCATAAATATTCAGAATTGAGACTTCATCTTGGTGGATCTTTCCTGTGATGAGTATGTAATGCCCTTCTTTATCTCTTTTGATTGATTTTAGTTTGAAGTCTATTTTGCTGGATATCAGGATGGCTACACCCGCTTGTTTCTTAAGACCGTTTGATTGGAAAGTCTTTTCCCAGCCTTTTATTTTTAGGTAGTGTCTATCTTTGAATTTGAGATGTGTTTCTTGTATGCAGCAGAAAGATGGGTCCTGCTTTCGTATCCATTCTGTAAGCCTATGTCTTTTTATAGGTGAATTAAGTCCATTGATATTGAGGGAAATTAATGACCAGTGATTGTTCATTCCTGTTAATTTTTGGTGGTGATGTGTGGGTACTTCTATACGTTGGGGTTTACTGCTGTGGCTTTATCTGTTGCCTGTGTTTTCGAGGGTGTATCTGACTTCCTTAGGTTGGAATTTTCCTTCTAGTGCTTTCTGTAGGGCTGGGTTTGTGGATAAGTATTGTTTAAATCTGGCTTTGTCATGGAATGTCTTGTTCACTCCATCTATGGTGATTGAAAGTTTTGCTGGGTATATTAGTCTAGGTTGACATCCATGGTCTCTTAGTGTCTGCATTACATCTGTCCAGGTTCTTCTGGCTTTCAAAGTCTCCATTGAGAAATCGGGTGTTATTCTGATGGGTTTGCCTTTATATGTCACTTGGCCTTTTTCCTTTGCTGCTCTTAATATTCTTTCTTTATTCTGTACGTTTAGTTGTCTAACTATTATGTGGCGAGGGAACTTTTTTTGGGGGTCTAGTCTGTTTGGTGTTCTATAAGCTTCTTGTATCTTCATAGGCATTTCCTTCTTTAAGTTGGGAAAGTTTTCTTCTATGATCTTGTTGAATATATTTTCTGTGCCCTTGAGTTGGTGTTCTTCTCCTTCTTCGACCCCTATTATTCTTAGGTTTGGTCTTTTCATGGTGTCCCAAATTTCTTGGACATTTTGGTTCATGACTTTGTTGGCTTTAGTGTTTTCTTTGACTGATGAATGTATTTCTTCTACTGTATCTTCAACGCTAGAGATCCTCTCTTCCATCTCTCCTCAGCAAGGTTTTAATTTGCTTCCTCCGAGAGTAGCACTGATCTTACTGATTGCCTATTTCAAACACTATTTCTTGGTTTTTGTCTCCCTTTCTCAGTATTTTCTACAAGTTCTTTAGACAGCAGGATGATATTTTCTGTTTTAAGAGATTCCCAATTTTGCCTTGTTTTCATTTCTTCTCTCCACCTACTTAAAGAGAACAGTTTGAATTTATTATACTTAAGTTTGTCAATCTATATGGTTAATAGTTTTATGTCAATAAGTATTTCTCATCATGAGAAGTGGCATGTTTTAACACTTAAAATGGAGAAACAAACAACAGCACAAAGTGGGAAGGAGAATAAAGAAAAAGAGGGGAAGTAGAAGGAACATGATATAAACACCCAATTTTAGTCACTCGTGGAAATAGAAGCCTTGAGACTGTGCACAGGCTTGTCGGTATTTGTACTGTCTCTTCCATTTCCCATGGAGGCCTCTGGAACACGTTTGTCTGGATCAGTGAAAGTTTCCTATATAATGTACAGACTTACATATATTAAGCTTATGTGTCTGCTGCTCCTCTAATTTCAGTCATGTTTTCCTATTTATTTGTTCTGAGTCTGCAGTGTGTGATATAAATTTATGTAAACATTCAGGATTTGAATCCATGAATCATGTTTGTTTTCTTAGTCTTTTCAAATTCAGAAGGTCCTATGAAGCCTAGAGATTAGTCAATCAGTGTTTGTCCACCTCCTTCTTACTTCAAGCAGTTGGAACGTCAGTGTGTTCTATTACTAACTTGAAATGTGGCCCTAAAACCTCATTAAACTACCCACAGCATCTCCTAAGATTGTTGTTCTTCATGTAATTAAGATCTTGTATGCACTAAGATCTGCTTTAGGTCTGTATTAGTCAGGGTTCCCTAGAGTAACAACTTATAGAATGAATCGCTCTCTCTCTCTCATATATATATATATATATATATATATATATATATATATATATATATATATATATATATATATATATATATATATGATATTTATTGAAATAATTTTGCAATAATCCGCTGTCTGTGAAAAGAAAATCCAAAAATCCAGCAGTTGCTCAGACCACAAGGCTGGATGTCTTGGCTGGTCTTCAGTATATGTGGGAATCCCAAAGAAGTCGGCTCCAGTGCTAGTGAAGGACTGGATGGATGTGCTAGCAAGGCAAGGCAAGCAGCCAAAGAGCAAAAGCTTCCTGTTTCCATGTCCTTGTAGGCTTCCAGCAGAAGGTGCGGCCCAGATTAAAGGTGTGTCTTCCAGCCTCAAGATCTGGATCAAAGGCATGTGTCTTCCTACCTCAGAAGTGGATTCCTATTACTAGAAGTGGGTTCACCCACTTCAAACCAAGCAAAAATAATCTCTCACAATTGTGCCATCCATTTCTGGATTATAGTTCATTCCAGATACATTCTAGTTGATAACCAAGAACAGCCTTTACAAGGTCTGTGGAGGTCATTACATGAGTCTGCCATTTTTGATTCTTGAATAAAGGCCATATTATACTATTTTACTTGCTGAATTTTATAACATTATATCTGTAGGTCTTTTGTAATATTAAGTCTTTGAGGGTTTGTATATCATTGATGCCTTTAAACTTATGATCTTTAAACACAGTATTAGTTCTTCATTGAATCAGGGCCTGTAACACTTAAAACTGAAATGGCTTAGAGGAGAAAAATGGCTTACTTCACTGGTATGTAAACTGAATTGTTTTTCTGCCATTTCTATCCTTAATGGTTGGTAACTGAAATTTATTCTTAGCCAAAGCTGCTGCTGTAAGTGTGAACACCTGAAGAATTCTTTCGTAAATGCATTGTAACATTCTCTCTCTCTTTCTCTCTGAATGCCTTTGGGCTAAAAGATGTCTTGAAGAGGCATATTGTGGAAAGCCCTGGATTATAGAAAGAGAAAGTCTCTGGGGATAATTAATACTTTTCATTTCCTCTCAAAAGTTCCCTTTCTGCTAAATATGACTTATTTCCCTCCCACTTTGCTTTTAGCAACTAAGGATTTAAACACAATGTTCAAGACTTCATTATTCTGGGTTTTCTAGGGAAATAATCAACAGAATCATTGTGGAGCATGCATTTGTGTATGCATGTATGTGTGTAGGCAGGTTATAAAGAACTGATCCATGTGATTTTTCAGGTTGAGTGGTCCGTAAGCGGGGGGCTCAGAAGAGCTGATGATAAAATTCCAGTCTGTTAGAGTAAGTTCCAGTCTGGAAGCTGGCAGGCTTGATATTCAAGAGACACCTATGTCAAGTTCAAGTCTGAAAGCATAAAAAGCTAGTACTCTATTTCAATCAGTTGGGCAGGAGGTATACCCTTCTACTTATGGTAAAGTGGCTCTTTTGTTCTTTTTAAGTATTCAACTGATTGGATAACAACCACCAATATTGGACATAACATTTTGTTTAATCAATTTCAGTGATTCACATCTAAAACCACACATGTGTGACACACCCATAATACTTGGCTGGCAATTGGCCACCACAAGGCCCAGTCAAATTGATATAATTCACCACCACAGAACAAATCATTTCTCCACTTTGTACCCATTAGGAGAAGGTTGCAAAAAGTCTTACATCTTACTTTCTTAGTTTATTGTGATATTTCTGTTTATTATCCCCATGGAAAATTGAAAATGAAAGTCAATTTATAAGATGTTTCAAAAGGTTGGAGAAATTTCTACATTTAAGCCATGGGTGTGTCCCCAAATTCTTGGATATTCCCAAATGAAAGGAAATATAAACAGTAGTTCTGCAGATTATCTGGAAGCAATAAGACTGTCAAACCCTTCAGAAAAATACAGCTGTGAACAAGCAGTGCCGGAGAAGGAAGGGGGAGGGAATTGTGTTTCTGCGAGTGCAGTTGACATTCTGAAATATATATTTCTCCTCAGAGAGACACACATGACTTCTGTAATTGAAATTGTCTCAGTGGAGGAATGAAGAGAGAAAAGAATGAAGTACTAAAATCTTTGTCACACTTGATCTTAGGTAAGTGTTGCTCACAGAGAGAAACTCAATACATGACCAGACATGGATACTTTGAAAGTAATGAATGTCTATTTACTCTCAATGAAACTTAACTTAAATATGTGCAATCAAAGTTTTTTAATGGAAAAGCAAATATTATGATATTAAAATTCATCTCTGATATATCAGTTTAATTAAAAAAGAAAATCAGGTTCCAATTCACTTGAATAATAATATTATTCCATGTACAGAGAACATGTCTGTGAGAATGTTCTTATAAAAGAGGCCTCAGAGATCTGTTCTCCTCCCCACACATGAACACACAGCTAGAAGTCACAACAAAGAGCAGGTATTGATGCACATTGGTTAGTGTACAGAACTGCAGTTAATAAATCTATGTTGTTTGTAAGTTACGCAGTCTAGCGGAATTTGTTATAGTAGCCTAAATGGACTAAAACTGGGGTCCAGAAGAATACAATTGTAGTATTGTAAAATAAGTAAAACAAGTGCTAAGTATCAGCTTAAAAAAAACTTGGGTAACTCTAGGATTTTTATGTAGCTCTTATGATAAGCAAGCACAAATATAAAACTTCTGATAGATACACAGTGGATCAGGAGAAAGGAATCAATGCAAACCATGATAAAAATCTAAGAGACCACAAAGAAAGTAAAATACAAGTATAAGAATGAAGGCAGTATAAAAGGAATTAAAAAAAATAAACTAACAAAATGTCAATTGTAAGTCCTTACCAATCAGTAATTACACTAAATTTATATTTATAGATGAATTATAAAGTAAACTCTAACAATGATGCTTACAAGAAACCCACTTTACCTTTAAGGACACATATGTTGACTAAGAAGGGATAGAAAAAGTCGTTTGAGCTTGGAGGTGGCTCAGGCAGTAAGGTACGTGCCATTGCAAGCATGAAGACCCGAGTTCGGACCCCAGGACCCACGTAAAAGCCACGTGTGGCAGGCATATCTGTAATCTCAGTCCAGAGTTGTGCAAAGAGGAAGGTCTGTGGGACTTGTTGGCGAGCCAACCTGGCTGGTGAGGAAGATACCCAGCAGTGAGTGCTAGCTTCTACATACCTGTACACACATCTACTACCATACCCCTACACAAAAGAAGAGGGAAGCTCATACAAATAGTGACTAGAAGAGAATAATCATGGCAACATTTAAATGTGAAAAAAATAGTTTCAATCAAGACCTGTCCCAATGGACAAGGAGGTAATTATACAATGGTAAAGGGGTTAATTAATCCAGAGTGCATAATAATTACAAATATTTGTTCAGTCAATACTGGAACACCTAAACACATAAATCAAATATGGAAAATAGTCAATAACTCAATAGTAGTTAAATTCAATCAATAGGTCTATCACACAAAAGGACGGTAAAAACCACTCATCTGACTCCATCAGGTCTCTCAGATGCACAGAAAACAGTCTCCACGATAGTCCACTGTTAGACTGAAAACACATTTTAACAGGCATGACTGAAATTGTTCCAAGTATCTCTTCTGACAACAGTAGTATAAAATTAAAAGTCAATAACAGATGTAATTTTGGAAAATTTGCAAGTATGGAAATTAAACAATGCCCCTCTTGGCCATGCGTTGCCTTTGACCTGAGATTCATCATGCCGTCTATGATGTTTCTTTCCAAGCTAAAATTTATAACATTTACAAGTAAAAGCAGTGAGGATAGCTATTTTGTTCTTCTAGGACAAGAAGAGTATAATTTTCACATTGCTATAAATAGTGACACAAAATTAACAGAATGGGAAGGAGATGATGGAAATCAGATACATTTTTGCAATGCAAAACCATTGATCAAATCCCGTGCAACATTGCAATGAATTGTGGTAGGTTTGACCTAAAACCACAAATACCAGGAAGCTCCAATTTTCAGCCTCTCCATGATTATGTTATTTTTTTTGGTCTGGAAGTTTGAATATCTTCCTTCTGTTCCACCTCAGGTATTTCAGAAATGAAAGTCTCTCCAGTTTCCTGAACTTGTGACTGATGGCACATGGGATGCATTCTGTCCAACCTGCTCCCTCTGAGTATTCACCTCTTTAGCTGGATTTGAGTTGGGTACCAATATTTAGGATTCCACCAACAGGGATTAATCATTGTGGGAACTCATTTCTATATACGCATAGCCTCAAAAGCAGGAAGTTAAGATCAGCTTGAGATCCTCAATCTCAGAAAGCGTGGATTGTTTGTGTTTTCTGTGGCTTCCATTTCAGGATCACTAAATAGTTCTCTGTCGCTGCTTAGGTGTCACTGTGTCAGTGTGCCTGACATCTGAAAAGAGGAAGGTGCAAGTGGGAACTCCCTCTTGTTGAAGAAGACATCTGGTAAAAATCCTCAACACATTCTGATTTATTTTAGCCAAATTTCCTTGGGCATGTGGCCACACCTGGCTTCAAAAAACAATATAAATTACCATCTCCCTGCTGGGGATAAGAAGCCTTTTAACTCCAGTCAGAATAGATACGCCATTTCCTAAACTAATTTTAGATATTGTGATTTGAATGTGGACTCCTCCATAGTCTTATGCGTTTGAATGTTTGGTTCCTAGTTGGTGACGCTGTTGAGGAAGGTTGTGGAAACTCTAGGAGGTGGAGAATTGCTGGGGGAAGTGGACCACCAGGGGGCAGACCTTGAAACTGAATAGCCTGATTCCTCTTCCTGTTCCTCTCTGCATTTGTGGTCCTTGGAGATATGGAGATATGTCTCCTGTTGCCACACCCTGGAGCCACTGCTGCCACATCTTCCTTCCATGAGGGATGAAAGTCTTTAAACTGTGAGCAAAACAATCCCGAGTCCCTAAGCTACTTTCTGTCAGTTATTTGGTCACAATGACAAGAAAAGTAACTACTATAACATACTTCCCAAGCAATTAAGAATTACAGATGAGACCAGGCATGTTCAGCATGGTATGGTCAGAGACAAGGTACAGAGGCCCTTGAGCTCAAACTGACCTGAAAAACCACCTTCCCGGCACTAGCTTTCATGATACCATATGGTGCCATGCAAACTTCTAAAGGAGGGAGGGAACTGATAGTCCTACCCAGCTATGACACGTGTGAACCACAACAACGACCATGGCATGATAAACCTAAGGACGAGGTCATGGCACCCATTCCTTGACAGTAATAAACAGCTCTCTAATTGGACTTCAGACCTGTTCAGCAGGAAGGAAATCGTGTCTGGCATTGGGAACCTAGACCACTACCTAGTGTTAGTGATGTCAAGTATATTGGAGGAGAATCTTCAACTTCCACTTTACTAAACCAGCATCATCCTTAACTACATTCTAAATATTTGTCCTCATACTCATAGATAACTCTAGTTCTCACCCCTCATTAAGTTATCTTCTTTTTATAACAGAGACCACTACAGAAAATAACAACCAATCAAAACACAGAGTTGTAGAGCCCAGTCCCAGGGGATACATCTACAATATAACACCTGCTTAGGGAATAATATGGAAAAAGGGGTAGAAAGATTGTAAGAGCCAAAGGAATGTGGAATTTATTGTGTATCAGAAGATACACCTATAAAACCTCACCAACATGACTGTCTAGTCTAAGGACAATGGCAATAGACATGCTCAAGTGGACAGGAGGAAGCCCAGGAGGTCTCAACCCTGCACAAAGAACAGTAGGCAACTCAGGAGTGCTGAGAGTGGAAGAAATGGTCTTCTCCTGAGAAGGGCACTCCGTTTGGATATACAGCTCCAAATGGTCAGCTCTTAAAGCATAATCATAAGTAACATGCAGACTGAGCAGGTTGTACTTACGTATTTAGGGATGTGTGTGTGTAATAATCTATAGAGAAGGGGAGAGAGGTAAATACAGAAGAAGAAAGGAAGAGGGTAAAATTACAATAAGGATGTCTGAAAAAGCCATAATGAATTATACTATTCATTGTTTGTATACCCAATTCTGTGTATAAATAAACACGCATAGTTTTAAAGCACTTTTCTCATCTGGGCTGAGAACTTAGTTACCAAGCCATGGTCAGTCAGAATGTGGCCACACCACTCTTTTCCCTAACTTCATGAAGGTCACTGCTCCCTAGGATATGTTTCCCTGGGGCTAAGGTAGCATGTTAGCATGTGTTCCCAGTCTTCTCATAGAGGCTCAGCAGAAAATGTCATTAAATTATCCCAGTGATTTAAAGGCAGACATTTCTGATCTTACTCTCTACGTCATCCCAAGTGTGTGCAGACACACTGACTAAGCAATCACGTGGAGAATGAGTGTCATAGTGAAGTAGAAACACTGTCATCATCAGAATGCCTGTCACAGACTCTCCTTTTTGTCTTCTGTATTTAATAAATTCCTTAGGAGAAATTGAATTTAAAAACAGGATCTCTCACACATTAAAATTCAAAGGAGATGATTCTAAAGGAATCCAACCTGAAATAAAATGACCCTACTTTCATGAATAAATGTCCAAAGATCAAAATTCTTAGGGTAAAGTTCAAATTATTCCTGCTTCATTCACTATTCTGTTTACTCTTAGCTGAAGGTGTGTGTGTGTGTGTGTGTGTGTGTGTGTGTGTGTGTGTGTGTGTGTGTGTGTGGTTTTTGTTGTAGATCCTTACTGTGCAGCACAGGGTTGTTTCAAACTCAGCATCCCAAGTGTTAGGGGTACAGCATATGCCTGGCCAGCTAGAAGTCCTTGAGGTCTAGATCAACTCTGGATTCTGTTTGAAGCCACAGCATGGATTATGTCTCATTGGTGTGAAAATAGTTTCAGGGCCTTGGAAACCATGCTAATGCAATGACCCCAAGATGAGCCCTCCGCGGTTTATTTCACTGTCTTGGGTTATGCCGATAGTGTGACTCTCATGGCTTGATCAATAACTATTAAAGCCAGAACCTCATTAATGTCTGCTGAGATGATGGGAATCCAATCTCTGGCTTTGCAAGCATCTTGGATGGCAATGGACCTGCCGTCAACTTTCCTGGTTGCATCTCTCAGCAGACTCCTTCCATCCCAGGTCTTAGAGAAGCTGTCCTAACTCTCCTCTCAAATCACCTGTAAGATCTTTTATCATGCATCACTGTGCTGCGTATCTTATTGTACTTACAGCCGGTCTAAGTGAAGGCCAAGAAGATTGCTTTCTTCAGCTGCATCCCAGTGGTGATAGAGGCTTCCTGAATACGTCAGCCTATCTGTGTTTGTGGAATAAATGTTTGTAATAAAGAGCAAAACTCCCTCAATGTCTCATCTCTGCTCCTGAGTCTGAACTGCCTTTAATTTCCTTTGTTCACAATTTCTGTTTATTACCTTTATTTCTTCATAGATCAACTTGGGAGTCTATTCTTGATTCTCTGCTATACAGAACGGGGCTTTTAGGCTCAATTTGTTGCTCCCACAGTCTGTCCATTGTTAGCAATATTACTTCGAAGATGACAAATTCCATACTGAATTTCTGTTCCTCATTATGGCAGATGGTAGGAAGTGACTCACTCATGGCCACTTCCAACAGTGCTTTCCCCCAGCATTGGCTCTGCCCCTTCTTTCTGCCTTGAACGGGAACAGGAAGCGGGGGGAGGCAGCAGCCATTTTATAGTTGTGCAACAGAAGAAAAGACACAAAGATATCAGATCCTCATTAAGACACTGACAAGGTTATCCACCTAGGGTTGAGGCCGACACTCGCATGTCCCTCTCAATATTCTTAATGATTATGTTCTTGTTACTTTCAACTAAAAGTGCTACTAACAGATGCATTATTTGGGCCACATGTTGTCACTGTCCTTGACTCCCCATTATATGAAACAGGGAAATGAGGGTCCCTGTTTCTCCTCAGTTGTCTTCTCTGGCAATTTCTCTTTGCTCTGTCATTATTTTATCATCAGGGTTTATAAATTCTTACATGCTGTTCTGTTATGGTAATTAACCCCTCTCAGGGTTAGCCTTCAGAATTAATCTCACATTTGATAAATAATGAACAGCAATATAATTATGTCACCATCAGTCACAATTAGAGCCTCAGATTGCGATTGGATTCGGAGACACACCTGGACAGCCCAAAGGGGCGTCTTGAATTGCAGGGGACTGTGGTTTCACGGCTCACTAAATCGTGTTTTAGTTGGTTCATTTCATGTTTTCACCATGACTTTCTAAGATAGCTGTTTTCTAAAGCTTGTACATGTGTGTGTAGTACGCATATGTGAGCACGTATGTGTCTGTCTCTCAGTGTGTGTAGTATGCATATGTGAGCATGTATGTGTGTGTCTGTCTGTCTCTCAGTGTGTGTAGTCTGCATATATGTGCATGTATGTGTCTGTCTATCTGTCTCTCAGTGTGTGTAGTATGCATATGTGAGCATGTATGTGTCTGTCTGTCTCTCAGTGTGTGTAGTATGCTTATGTGAGCATGTATGTGTCTGTCTATCTGTCTCTCAGTGTGTGTAGTACGCTTATGTGTGCATGTATGTGTCTGTCTATCTGTCTCTCAGTGTGTGTAGTCTGCATATGTGTGCACGTATGTGTGTGTCTGTCTGTCTCTCAGTGTGTGTAGTATGCATATGTGTGCATGTATGTGTGTGTCTGTCTGTCTCTCAGTGTGTATAGTACGCATATGTGTGCATGTATGTGTCTGTCTGTCTGTCTCTCAGTGTGTGTAGTATGCTTATGTGAGCACGTATGTGTGTGTCTGTCTGTCTCTCAGTGTGTGTAGTATGCATATGTGTGCATGTATGCGTCTGTCTATCTGTCTCTCAGTGTGTGTAGTCTGCATATGTGAGCATGTATGTGTCTGTCTGTCTCTCAGTGTGTATAGTCTGCATATATGTGCATGCATGTGTAGCACCAAGGTTGACATTAAATTTCTTCTTCAGTTACTCTTTACCTAAATGAGACAGGCTCTCTTACTGAATCTGGAACTTGCCATTTGGCTTGACTGACTAGCTGATGAGCACCCTAGAGCTGTCTGTCTCTGCCCTGTGGTGCTGGGGTTGCAGGTGTGGTTTGCCATGCTCAGCTTTTGCATGGATGGTGGGGAATTGAACCTAGGTCCAAATGCTTGGCCAGGAAGCCCTTTATTTTAGCTGAACTTGAAAGTTAACTTTGCAGGTTGTGTGCTAGTATTACTTAAAGGATTCTTTATTAAATATTTATTATGTCCCAAATACATACTAAGATGTTTTAGTCACTGAAATAAAAGGAAGTATAAAACATCGTGTTCTGTGCTATCATGAAACCTATATTCTAAAGTAATTTCTAACTAAAATGTCTCAACTTGTTTATGAATACCCATTGATATTAGCAGCCTTTGCTTTCAGGCATCCAATCATTGTGCAGATAGAAGCACTGTGTCCCAGCACTCCTGGGTCAGTTCCCGTCAGCTCTCTTGTTTCCGTTATTAGAATTAACTCAGCATGCAAGCACTTTCTGTGCAGACAGGTATTAAAAGTGCAAATCAAAATGGCTGCTTTCATTTCCCTTTTCCCAATTAATTAATAATGCAAACATAGATAATATAGTCTTAAGACACCTGTCGCTCTACCTCTCTTATTCTGCTCCAACCCCACTACCCACCACCACCACTCTTCCAGTCGAGTCCCCATCCCACCTTCAGGAGTTTGGGTTCTGATTTGTAATCAAATGGATTGACCCAGGTTCACTCATATGGACACGGTGTGAAGCTATCCACTGGATCATGAATAACTCACCAGTGTTTACAGCAGTGAAGACAAGAATTTCCTCGTCCTCAACAGCACTAGCTTGCCATTAGCTCCTCTGGGCAAGGCAGTGTGCCCCATGAACCCTTCCCCTTTTTTAATTGAATAATTACAGGCTGAGGCTTATATGGACCCTATGTAGGCAAACTCAGCTGTTGTGAATTCATGAGTGCACAGCCATGTAATGCCCAGATGAAAACACTCTCTGTGGGAGCCCGTTCTCGGGTTCCTCGTGGCTTTACCCAGCAGGTCTGCATAGAGGATGATTAGGACCACGGGCCTGAGTGCAGGTGTCTGAGATGGTCTGCACTTGGCTGTGCTGGGGGAGGAGGTCTTTTGCTCCACCCCTTGGCGTCTCTA
This sequence comes from Peromyscus californicus insignis, assembly GCF_007827085.1. Lineage (NCBI taxonomy): Eukaryota > Metazoa > Chordata > Mammalia > Rodentia > Cricetidae > Peromyscus > Peromyscus californicus. The sequence goes on from NW_026294573.1 coordinate 106,877,913, forward strand.
TAAAAACCCTGGGGCAGAGACAGTCGGGGGCCCGTTGGAATAGGTTCCAGGCCCTCTCGAGGCTATCCTTTATTTTCTGTCTGTTTATCTCCGCGATATTCTCCGCAATAAATCCTTCTATTTAATATTTCCTGCTGATCGCACTCAAGAAAACTCTGGGGAACTGTGGAGGTGGTTGGGTAAACGCCCCACAACTCTCCAGCTCTTACATTCTTTCTATTTCCTCTTCTGTGATGCTCCCTGAACTCTGGAAAGGGTGATATGGGCATCCTGTTTAAGGCTGAGCACTTAACACTCACTTGTTTTTGGTGCATTGACCAGCCACAAGTTTCTGTATTAACTGTTTATAAGGAGAAGCTTCTTTGATAAAGGCTTTGACACATATTTAGGAGGCATTTTGACAACATGTTCACTTACAAAACAAAAGTAATAGGCTTATCTATAATGCCTATGACTTTTCCAGTCATGAGCCTTTGACCAGTTCACAATGTTGGTCATGAACTCCTTCCTATTTTCATTACTGCTTCACACTCATTTCTTGCCATGGATCTGTTTAAATTATTGTTCAAATCATCATTGTCTTGTTCTAATTTTGATAGATCACTTGCATCTAGAACATTATCCATTTTACTTAGACTCTCCAATGTAGTGGAATATAGCTTTAGCATGTGCTGATGATTTTCTGAATTTCACTAGTGTCTGTTACAATATTTTTCCTTTTTTCTCTCTAGTTTTATTAATGTGGCTTTTCTCTCCTTTGGTTAATTTGACTGAAGTGTTTTCAATCTTACTTATCTTTCCAAGAACTAACTCTTCAATTCATTGATTCATTGCATATTTTCACTTTGGTTTCATTGATTTTTGACATTGTCTTAATTATTTCTCCAGGTCTACTGCTTTTGGATTTGGTTTGTTATTTTATTCCTCCCGCTGAAAGTCCTTAAGGTGCATCTTGAAATTATTTAAAGTTTTTATGAAGTTTCTTTTAAAGTTTATCTTAAGTTAAAATTAAGAGAACTTTAAATTATGTGGATGTTTGATTTAGGCACTAGGGGCTGTAATTTTTTTCTTTTTGGACTGCCTCCATTGTGTTCCACAGAGTCTGGTATATTGTATGTTCATTTTCATTCCGTTCTGGGTATATTTTCACATCCTCCTTGATTTCCTCAGTGACTCATTCATCATTTCATAGTATGCTTTTGGGCTTCCATGAGTTTATGTTTTGTGTTTTCTTATAGTCTTATAATTTTTTTCTTCTTAATATTTAGCTTTTTCCACTTTGCTCAGATAGAATACAAAATGCCATTTTGGTTTTTCTGTATTTTTGAGACATGCTTTGTGTCTTCATATGTGATATATTATTTAGAATGTTCCATGGGATGCTGAGAAGAATGTATATGGTGAGAGTGCAGTATTGAGATCTTCTACTATTTGTGCTGGAATTACATTTTACAATTTTACATTATTTTTGTGCATGTGTTTTTAAATTGCAGTATCCAATTAACAGATTATTCCCTTAATGTATATGGTAAACTTTTCTTTATTTCACTTGACTAATTTTTGTTTGAAGTCTATTTTTTAGGGTAGTAGCATAGCTACATCTGCTTGTTTCCTAGTTCCATTTGCTTGAAATACTTTTTTTCTATACTTTTATCTGAAAATAGTGTCTATTTTTGATGGTGAGATATATTTCTTGCAGTCAGCATAAAGACAGATAATTTTCTAGTCCAATCAGCTAGTATTTTTCTTTTCATTTTTGGAACCAAAATATTAATATTTAGACTTTTTATTAAAACACATGTATTTTTATTGTGTTTTTTTTCCACTGTAGGCCTCTTTTGATTAAGTATCCAGATGTTGTTCATTCTTTTCCCACTCCATTCTTCCTTGGCCTTTTTGATGTGTCTTCTTTCTCCCCAGTCTGAAGTATTCCTTTGCATCTTCTGTTGAGCTGGCACAGTGGTCTTTAGAACATGATGAGGAGACTTTCTTTTCTGGTCCTATCTAATTGGTGTTATGTTCACCTCTTATATTTAGATTGTTATCTCTTTCTTTAGGTTTGTGACGCCTTCTGTGATTTTATTAAAAATATATTCTATGCCCTTGACATTGAATTCTCATTTTTCTCTATAAATAAAACATGTAAATTATATATTTGACCATTTCATGGTGTCCCAAAGGTCTTGCAGACATACACTCACACACACATATGCACAAAACACATGCACACAAGTACACACACACACACGCACACATACACACACATTTAAATTTATTATTGACCTTGACTGCATTGTCCTAATGCTCTATCTTGTGTTCAGGCTTTGATATTCTGTTCTTCACCTGACCTATTCTATTGGTGAGCCTTTCCAGTGAACTTTATGTTTGACTTACTGTGTTTTTCATTTCCAGTATTATTTCAGTTTGATTTTTTTCTCAGTATTTTTATTTCTTTGTGAAATTCTATTTTCATATCCTAAATTGCCTTGCTTTTTCATTGAGGTCTTTGTTTGCATTCCCTAGGACACATTTGCATTTGTGTCCTTGAGTTTGGTAACTATATTTGTAACTGTTCTTTTGAATTCTTTGTCTGGGATTTCACTTATGTCACTTAGTGGCTGTAAGTATCCTTTCAGAGGATACATGTTCTTTTTCCCCCCTCATTGCTTTGTTTCTGTGTGGGGACTTACATATTTGGAGTTAGTTTGTTGACTGAGATTTTCTTTCTTTACTTCAAATTTTTTTTTATTCAAGTCATCTTTTAGTGAAAGCTTTTGCAATATTCAGAAGAGGAATAAATTGCCATTTCACTGTTTTCTTCTGTGGTACTGATATTTAGGGCCATGGATTCTGTCCTCAGTTTTCACCTGTGAATCTGCTCTTGTCAGTTACTCTGTAGGGGTCCACATATCCTCGTCTGGTATGACTCTCTGCTCCAGGGTAATGGACCTTCAGTCAGGCCCAGCCCTCCCCTTCAGCTTCTGTTGTATTTTGTGAGTCCCTGCATCCCTGGATTTCCTACCCTTAGTCAGTTCTGACCTGCTCCCTGTTCCACAGCCTCTGCTGCTTGTTGTCCTCCTAGCCTTTGTGTGTGTGTGTGTATGTGTGAGTATTTGTGTATGTGAGTGTGTGTATGTGTGAGTGTGTGTATGTGTGTGCTTTTGTGTGTATGTGTGAGTGTGTGTATGTGTGTGTGTGTGTATATGAGTGTTTGTGTATGTGTGTGTGCACACATGTGTGTATGTGTGTTAGTGTATGTGTGAGTGTGTGTATATGAGTGTTTGTGTATGGGTGTGTGCACACACATGTGTGTGAGTTCTGAGGATTGACCTCTGGTCTTTGTGCTTGCATTGTAAGTACTTTACTGATTAAAGCCATCTTCTAAAACTTTGTAATATTTTAAGAAGTTACATTTTAATGAAAAAACTCACTATGTTTTAATCAAGAAATTTATAAGCTATTTAACAGTTTTTATTTGAAATTCCTATTCCTTAGGAACATCAGGAAATGCACAATATAGTTGACAAGTGTTATAATAGAGCAGAACAAACAGGTTTCTCTCCTGAGATTGCCACTTCATTTGCTTGGTTAATTTTCTTTTCTCCTTTAATAGTGAATTAAAATTTTTAATGTGTTTATTATCCATAAACTAGAAATAGCTATGATAACTACGTTATAAATGTTTTGTGTAACCTAAATTGGAGAAAGTGTTATGTGTTTGTACAAAGACTTGAAAATGTGAAAGTGTGTGTATTTATATCTGTTATTATAAATTACTAATTAAAAAAAGAAAGTTGTGAAAGAGGTCTCATTACAATTACACCCTGGTTAACATCAAGTTCTCCACAAGCATGGTATCATATATTAAATCATTTTATGATTTTAACATATTATGTTACTAATTAAAATGGACCCAAAATGGAGTAAGATATTAATCTAGAATTTCAACAAGTAGCTTTTCCATCTATATCCATATTTTACCCAAACTGACCATTCCTTTGGATATTTCTCATAAACTCAAAATGATGTAAACATCCCCATAACTGCAAGTGAATAATCATTTCTGGATAGTGTGTGAACTGGGATGATGACTGGAGCTAGCGGTGAGCTTCCCTTTTGGTATTTTGTACAGAGCTAAGCACAGTCTAAGTGTGCTCCTTCTTGCGTTCACTTTTCATTAGTAAGTTTAGCAAACACAACGAAGTTGCTGAAGCACTGTGAAGAATAATTGTCTTAATTTTCTTATTTATGCTTTCACAGATTCCTTAATGCTTTTCTCAACTGATAATCTTAAAAACCTTCCCCTAGTAAATGAAAGATGTGCTCAAATGAAAGATCTCAGAGGAGCTGCTTCTAATGGAGCAAAATTGGAGTCTGCCATGGTAGCCAGAATCATGTGAGGGGGATTTCAATTTTAAAAACAAAATTGAATGGATTAAGAAACCAAAAAAGCTTGTTGACATTTTGTTGCTTTTAATTTATAATCTGCCTGTTTCTCAAGTATTGAGATGATGAAGAATAAAATGCATGTTAATTTATTAAATTCTGACATGTGCTGCCATCAAACAAATATTTTAAAGCTATACAGCTTGCTTTGATGATTAAGGAAATATTTTAATGTGAATAAATAAGATAAATAGTATACAAACAAGAATACTGACCTTGGAATTTACTTCTTGTCAAGTGGCCTCCAACCTCTGTCTAGAGGCTCCTGTTCTGACCCTTTTTGTGAATAGAGAAAAAAAATTTGAGACAGAGTCTCTCTATGTAGTCCTGACTGTAGACCAGGCTGGTCTTGAACTCACAGAGATCTGCCTACCTCTGCCTCCTAGCACTAGAATTAAAGGTGAACATCACTACACCAGGCAGGAACTTGTTTTTAGACAAATGTTTAGAATACTTCAATATTGTGTATTGAATCAGAACCACACAGGTAATTTAAGATAGAGAAAACCCAAGGATAGTTGTATATATATATATGTGTGTGTGTGTGTGTGTGTGTGTGTGTGTGTGTGTATTTCTGTAAACATTGTGGTACTTGTGAGGAAAGTGCATGGAGACACACAGAGTATATTCTTGGAACGTTTTGTGTGTCTAGCAGAAGTAGACAAGATCAAGGAACAATCAATCAAGCATATAAATGAAAGCCAGTGTGGTGTTCTAGTTGAGTGGAGAACATTCTGATAACCATTTTCTTCATGATCATTTCATCAATAAGTGAATGCTGTCATGGTCACTTCATTGCTTCACAGATTCTCTGAGTTTGGACAGGACATACTGTGGGCATGGCTGGCTTCTCCTCTATGATTCGTGTAGTCTCCAAGGCTGGGTTGAAATCATCCGAAGGCTTTTACTCCTGTGGGTGGTTGCTGAACTGGAATGACTGGAAGTCTCTATATGGCTTCTCCATCTGCCTTGGCTTCCTCACAGCATGGCAGCTCTAGGCAGTGATGCATTTATACACAGTGGCAGCTTACAGCTCCCAGAAAGAGCATCCTGGGAGGAAGAAAATAGTTGCCTCATATTTTATGACAAAACCTTGGTAGTTACACAGGGTCACTGCTTCTGTGTTGGATTGGTTGAAGCAGTTTTAGCTGTGAAGGAAAAAATGTTCCCTTTTTCCAAAATTCCCTGGAATAAACTCAGAGCAGTTAGATTAGAGGGACACACACACACACACACACACACACACACACACACACACACACTCACTCACTCACACACCTACTATTTATGCAAATCAGCAAAGTGGGGCTCCCAGGACAGTGATTGATTACTCAATAACCAGTGAGGTTCATTCCATAGATTTCTTTTTAGAGGAGAGGGGAAGGAGAAGAGGAAGGCGCCCACCTTCTGGGAATAACAGGAACCAAATGACAGAGTGTGTAAGTATGCAAATCAGTCCCTAGATGATGTGGAGCTGCCCAGAGTGGAACACTTGAAAAACCTGGGTGTGAGAGGACTAGACTTTTAGTCTTTTCTCTTCTCTGATCATTATTTTTTCCTGAATGTTTGTTGAGGTTCTAGTGAAAGACTTTTCTTTTGGAAGACACTTGCTCAGATAAGGGATTGAGAGTACCCTGCAAGCCTGGAGGAGAAAGGATAATTGGAGAGGCTTTGACTCTTGAGATGGGCTCCAGCTCAAGACCCACATTCTGTGCTTTTGTTTTCTGATCCTACTACGGTAAGAACCCTTCCCATGTTCAAGTGGAGAAGACATAGATGGTGCCTTTCAATGGGAGGGAGTGAAAGATGTGGGGTGGGGAATGTTGAGAGGCAGCTTCAGAACACTTTTAGTTCTGTATGGTTTCAAAACTACAGAGTTTTACTCTTGGTCTTCTAATAGATTAATGTAAAGTAAGATTTTAAGCACCCGCAGCTTAAAAATGACAACATTGCAGTTAAATTAATAACACAATTTTGCAAAAAGAAGAGATTCTGCCAAGGTTAATGAATGTTAGTCATTTCTATTATGATAAAAGTGAAAAAGAAGTGTGGCGAAATTTCCTAAGAGTGAAATGTCCAAAGAGCTGTCTGAGGTTGACTCTAGCTCAAGGAGTTTGCAGAGTCTGTTGTCTGTACCCGACACACCGCTCTTTTCCAATCTGAAACTGCTGTTCTTGGGGAGGGCAGCCCCTACACCATCCACCTTACACAGCAACGTCCGCACTTCTGTCAGCAAACTGGCAAGAAGAGGCATTATTTCACTTCTATGGGTGAAAAAGAAAGCACATTTTTTTTTCTATACCTTCTCTAGACTGGTAAACACTATAGAGATCAAGTCTCTGCCTTTTCTGCAGCTGCCCCTGTAAGGAGTGAGAGCAGACAATGTTCCTCCAGGGCTCCTGCTGAACTCCTCTTTCCAGGTTAGGTAGTGAGCAGCATGCAGCAAAGCCATCAGCTTTACCAAGATGGGGCTGAGGGAAATTTTAGTCAAAGAAGAATCTTCTTTCCTAACTCCCAGCTTTCTCTTTGTGAAATCACAGAGGCTTACGATATGGACTATGCTCAAGGGTTTGGGAAATGCTTGGCCCATCATGATGGAAATGTAACTCTATGTATATTGCTTGCTTTATTATTTCATGCATGCAATGCCTTTATATTGATTTTGGAAAGAATTAGTTGGATAACTATCACAGAAATGAAAATTGAATCAAATCCATTAAGAATCAGATTCCTTTGTAGCTCAAACGAGCAAGTGAATTACCCTAAATAATCCTAAATTCAACTAAAAAGTTATTTTTAATTTCTTTTCTTGAAAAGTTTTATGATATTTTATTAATTTATTGTGTGCATGTGTGTACATGAGCATAACGGCGCATACGTGGAAGCCAGAGAATGACTTTCTGGAATGAGTTCTCTCTTTTTACCGTGCGGGGCCTTGGAGACCAAACAGCTTGTCAGATTTTCCGGCGAGCACCTTTGCCTGTTTTACCCTTTTGTTGTTGTTTTTATTTTTATTTTATTTCTTGAGGGTTTCATTTAGTCTCATGGCTTTGATATAATTTATCCATATCGATATTTTTATTTCAAATATATTACAAATTCGTATCAATAGCAGTGGTCCATAATGATTTTTGCATATTATTTTAGCTATTTTTATCCTAACTGTAAAAAAGAAAACAATAGGAATAAAGGACTGTTTTTCCATTTTCTTATTTAATTATGTTTTAGTAGAAATAATTTTTAAACACCCATGGTTTTAACATAGTATTCTAAAAATAATTTTCAATAATTCTCTTAAAATTATGTGGTTTGTTATTTTCCTTTTTAAAGTGTGTGTAGGAGAGAGGAAGAAGTCCATGTATGTGTACGTGCACGCTTGCATGTGTGTGTGTATATGTGTGTATGTGTATGTGTGTGTATGTTTGTGTGTTTGTGTGTTTGTGTGTTTGTGTGTGTGTGTGTGTGTGTATAGACATGGTTGTGCACAGGAACACTCGTCTGTATATGTGTGTGAAGGCCAGAAGTCAACATTCAGCATTTTCCTGTACCACTCCTGATGTCTTCTGATATGGGTCTTTGACTGGACCTGGGGCTCACTGTTCTGGCCAGCCTGGCTGCCCAGAAGCTCCCAGGAACAGCCGGTCTCACCCCACGGTATTAGGTTCATAGATGCTTGCTGTCATACATGACATTTACACGTGTGTTGGGAATCCTAATGCAGCCCCTGAGACATTTCCCCAGTACCTTTTCTTTGACAAAGATAGACTACGACTTAAATTTTCATTGTTCTTCTTGAATTGTCACACTGTCATGCCTTTGATAAAGATTAAAACTCTGTCCTTGGACAAAGAAGCATTTTAATTGAGCTTCTTAAGGATAAAAATTCTATTAGATACCTTTAAGTTCATGAAATGATAAGTTTAACAATATGTGCTATAATTCTCTCACTCAGATTTAAAGAAATTGAAAATTTGAAAAAGAATGAATTTTAATAGGCTACAAGAAGAGTTTCTTTGGCGTGGTGAGAAAATGTTCTGTGAAGATTCAGATTTAATATTTTTCTTTCATTTTTCCTGTTGCAGGTTTTTTTTTTTTTTAGTGTGACTATATTTCCAAGCTTTAAACATACAGTTAAATACCCAGACAAGATATCAACAGAGTTAGTAACTGGAATAAAGACATATTGCTGGAAGCACGGCCTACAAAACCAGGAAAAAGAGGAGTATGCCTGATTCACAAAACTGTGTCTAACACACAAGAAAGAAGCCAAAGTCTTACTAGCATGTTCGTGAAGGGCTGTAGGAGCATGGCAGCCTTGACCAGGAACACAGAGAAGCTGATTCATATGAGATGGAGTTAGAAAAGTCGAAATCAAACCAGGATAAGAAAACTAATAGGCTACTGTTTTCTTTGCACTGTTCTAACAAAATATTTGAAGCTGGGCATTCTGTAAATTAAAAGGAATTATTTAACTCACAGTTCTAGAGGTTGGAGAGTGTGGTCCTGTTATCTACTAGGATGTGGTAAAGGTTTCAGGGCAGATGGTGTCACAGTGGTGTGAATGGTGGGGGTGTGAATGGTGGGGGTGTGAATGGTGGGGGTGTGAATGGTGGGGGTGTGAATGGTGGGGGTGTGAATGGTGGGGGTGTGAATGGTGGGGGTGTGGTCATTTGGCAGAAAGACAGCAAGAAAGAGGTGGGGGAAGCGCAGGCTTGCTCTTTTGTGACAGTCTGCTCCTGTGGAGATTGGTGTACTCCTGCTTGATCTAACTCACTCTGCAAATCTAGCATCCATGCATTCATCAGACTGGGTTCTGTAATCTAGTTACTTTCCAGTAGGCTCCTGTTTTTAAAGTTCTGTTGCTTGAATGCCATACTCTCGGGTCTAACCGTCCAGCACCTGATCCTGTGACAGACAAATCATAGCCAGGTGACAGAACCCATTGTACCAAAGTAAAAGCATTACAAGAGTAGAAGGGGTTTTCAAGAATTCTTGGAAGAGCTAAGTTCTTAGAGAAGAAAGTCACCTTTAAGTTAGAGGAGGGACAAATGACTGTAAGTGTGCGCCAGGGTGACTCTAATGGAGCTGCAGAGTGTCTGAAAAAGTGCAGGCTTCTTATGTGGATTCAGACAAACACCATGAAAAATGCTTGACACAAGAAAGTAGGCATCTAATAATATCAGGATAAAAAAATAAAAGTACAAAGTTATCACACAGAAGGGGCAGATCATCTGCAAGGCAATGGCAGTTGAAATTAGAACAGATCTGTCAATAAGAAAAGGTTTAAAAGAAAATGGAGAGGCACATTAAGAGGGTCTAAAGCAGGTTGATCCATCTCTTTGTATTCATCTAAGCTGAAACAGAGAGTAGGTTAAAGTAGGGAGGTTTCCAGACATAATAAGAAGATATTTCTGAGATTTTACCCTAGCCTTGGTGGAGGACAGATATGTAGCATATACAGCAGCTATGGATGTGGAGAATAGTTTTAAGGTATCAACTAATTATGTTGTTTGCAATTCACTGCAGAACGTAGTAATTGAAGATTTTTGTTTTAGTTTGGGTTTCTATTGCTCTGATAAAACACCATGGCTAAAAGCAACTTTGAGAAGAAAGGGTTCATTTTACCAAACAACTCTCAGGTTATTTTCCACCCCTGAGGGAAGTCAGGAGAGGAACTCCAAGCAGGAGCCCTCCTAGAGGCAGGAGCTGAAGCAGAGGACATGGAGGGATGCTGATAATTGGCTTGCTCTCCCTGGCTTGCTCAGCCTGCTTCCTTATACAAGCCAGGACCACCTGCCTGGGAGTGGCACTGCCAACAGTGGGCTGGATCCACTCAAATCAACCATTAATCGAGAATGTCCTATAGACATCCTTATACAGGACAATCTTACAGCGAAGATTCCCTTTACTCAGCTGTGTCTTGGTTTGTATCAAGTTGACAAACCAATCAGCCCAATTACTGATCATCAAGAAGACTTATAACTGAATAACACACCATTTAAACTATTGGATAATTAAATATGCAAGAAAAAGGAAAAGAAAAATGGAAACCAGATCTGACCACACAGCCTGTTGATGAACCTGTGGAGATGAAGGAGCTTTCCCTCAGTGTAGAATGAAGGCAGATAGGGATGTATTGTTTTTACCACTCTGCAAAGCAGCTTGTCACTATTTGGTAAAGTTGCAAATGAGTATGTATTCCCATAGTTATAACCCTATGGAAAATTTGACCTAGACGTCAGTGTCTTTTATGATAATGATATTTGCACTATTGTTTAAAATAGCACACACTGCAAGCAATATTTGTATTAAACAGCCTGAGAATGAATAAGAAAGCTAACACAGTAAATTGTACACACTGCAGATGAGTGAACACTGGCTTTAAGCTATCACTAGAAAACTCACCTGGGTTTCATTATGATTGTAAAATGTTTCTACAAAATAGTACATAAAGCACAATACCATTGATATAAAGATGGGACAACAAAGTCATCTACTATTTTGTCTATGGAAACTGTAATAAGAGTTACAGGAAAATTAATGTTGAAATGCCATGCATTGTCATTTACAAAGAATGAGATGGTAGGATTGAGTAGATGGGACATACTCAATGGGCTTTACTTTACTTCAAACCATGTATAAGAAATGATTTGCTTAAGGTGAGCTTATGCCAAGAGAACATTTTTTTTCAAGAAAAATACACAGAAAACAAAACAATCCCTTAAAATATTGCTGATATTTAAAACTTAGCTTTATTCTAACAATAATGAAGGTGACTTTAAATTTAAAATAAAAACACCAGCATCATTCATCATAGGGACATTTTTTAGGTGTAACGTCCTTTTTGCAGTACTTCAGTGTATTAATTTTTTTTCATGTACTGGACTTTGTAGGTCTAGTGATTAACAGATTAGGAATTCTTTAATTCAAATTCATTATAAAGTAAATGGGCATGCTGCAGTGAAGACATCCTCTCCTGATCCATGTTCTTGGTACTTCTTTCCCAAGTCTCTGCCCACCAGAGCAGTGCAAACTCAGACATGTTGAACTGAAGGTTTCTGATGAACCAGTTAACAGTCTTTTAAAAAGGCGAATTTCTTAGAATAAAATATCGTGACTGGCTGTTCATATAGAGAGTCTGCAGCAATGAGTGTGATCATTGCCTTGGGCACTGTACTTGCCCTGAATTTTCGGTGGCTCATCTTAGTCTGTGGCCTCGTTTTCATGGTTGCCCTGAAATAGGAGTTTCCCTGGAGAAGTTTCTGTCTCTCTCAGGGCGTTTCCAGTTTTAACTTGTCTTTCTAGACTTTGCTCTTTATCATGACACATCAGTAAACCCTGCTTTTCCTGTGGAAGTGACACAGCACAGCTGGTTGCTTTTCATACTCAGAGAAGTCACTACAACAGCTACAGTGTAAAGACTCAGAAACTTGACTACTTTTAATATTCTTCTGAAATTTGTATATTTATAATATATTTAAGTTCCCTTGAAAGTAATTTCTGTTTTGTTAGTTGGGTTACACTTAAGATTGCTTTCCCATAGTACTAGTTTTTATTTCAATGTTTTTTTTTGTCAAGTCTGTACACATGTTTCACATGTTTAAAACCCAGACTTAAGAAGATTCTACTCACAGTAGAGTCTTCCAATTTGATGTGAAGTCTTTGGATATTTCTTTCTTTCTTTCTTTTTTTTCTTCGAGACAGGGGTCCTCTGTGTAGTTTTGGTGCCTTTCCTGGATCTTGCTCTGTAGACCAGGCTGGCCTCGAACTCACAGAGATCTGCCTGGCACTGCCTCCTGAGTGCTGGGATTAAAGGCGTGCATCACCACTGCCTGGTGAAATCTTTGGATATTTCAAACATATGTATGGAGAAATACACCTATGTGTTCATATCTCCTGTTATCTATCTCAATATGTATTACTTATATGTCTATTAATCAACAAGAAAGCTGAGAATCTAGTATTGCAATTAGTTATTGTGAAGCTGGAAGCAATCACTGAATGTGAGGTGGTTTAAACAGGGAAAGAAATGTGACAATGTGGCTAGGGATGGACTGTTCAGAGATGGGGCACTCTCATAGTACTCCAAATGTGGAAGTGACAGAAGCAACTGAAATAGGTGCAGTTGGGCTGCAGTAGGAAGATCCAGTTGGGTCATACCATCCCCCAATACTCTCCTGTGAGTAAAGTGCCAGTAGCAAAGATGTCTGCTGCCAGGCATAGATACCAAGTTTGGGGAGTGGAGTAGAAGGTACCCAGGGAGCAGGTTAAATGGCTGTGCTGTCAGGAAAATCTGAGAGAAGTCAAACTGCAAGACCAGTTGCCTGAGCCCCTAGCCAAGAACAAAACCACAAGAAACCACAAAGGCAAAGGCCCTCTATGAGCTGATCAGACTCCACGTGTGTTTAGTGCTTACTTTGATACAAAAGCATGTCTGTCCAGAAAAGAAACTCATCAGAAGCTGTAGCTGATGGCTGAGGTTCTCCCTGGAGACAGGTGCTGTTTGTCTCACGTCCACATCACTTCATCCTCAGTGAGGATTGCTTTTAGGGAAGACCGAATATTCATGTAGTTCATCTCTTGTTAATTCCAACACTTGAGTCAACTGAGCACCAGGCACGTCAGACTCCGTCTGTGTCCTTGAACCAAAACCCAACAACAGCTGCCACCTGCCAGATGAGGAAACAGGCACCCAGCCATTCAGAGGTAGAACTTAGATCTAACAGTCACCCCCAGCCCAGAGCACTCGTTCTGGACACTGAGGGACCACACATTGTCAATACAAACAAGTAGCTCAAGGTAAGGAGATCAGAAGGCTTTTGAATTTGTGTGCATTTTTCTCTGCTGACAATGAGGTGAGCAGAGATTTAACTACTGAACAGCTACCCCAGGAAGGAACTGATAATCTGGGTCAGGTACCAACGAACGTTTGTACTCTGAATAGACGTTAATTATTTGGCTTTATTGTTTTGAGAAGATTCAAATTAATTTATCTTGAATTTATTTTGGCTAAGAAAACTTTGATGCTCTGATGACCAAAACAGATATATTTATGAATATATTTCACAGTAAGAGTGTGAGTTGGCCCTCATAAGGATCTCAGGTTTTAAATTCTCAAGTGTGTGAGTGTCTACGTATGTGTGTCTGTGTGTGAATGACAGTGCATGCAAATGATAGTATTTGTATGTGAGAGAAAAGGTCCCCCTTTCTCTGTGAGAACCTGAAGTGGCTGACAAGTTGCCCACCTTCAGCATCTCTCAGTCAGTAGGCACATATATTCAAATAGGTAGTCTGACCTTAAGTAACACTGAGACTTTTTCTATTTATAGCTCTCTGGATTCATTTTTTGTGTCTTATATTTGGAACTCTTCCTTTAGACACTTCAGAAGCATACAGAGGACTATTGTGTCCCTATTTTTAGAGTTTAAGGATCTCTATGTATAAACAAAAAAGTGGATTATACTGATAATTAGGGTATAATTAATCAGTAATTAGAATGGACTGGTCAGAAATAAAAAGACAAATAAACCCTACTATTTTTAAGAATTTTTAATTTAATATTTGATAAAGGGACACATAGTGAATTTCCTTTTGTTCTGTATGAGTTGGAAGTTATACAATTTTACTGTTGTAGTAACTGGTAAATATATCTTAAAGCTTAGATTTATTTTTGACATCTAGTTTAAGCACATATTTTTTTTCCATTGTAATTACATTTCCAAACTGAAATATATTTTCAAAATGGGACGTTATATGTGAAAACATTTTCCTTTTCTACTCTAAAATTGAGGACATCTAATCTAATACCTCTTTCCATTATTTTCTTTTTAGCATCATGCACACGGGGGAAGCAAAGCACAAGATTTTACCTCAGCTTCAGTACCATGGGTAGTGGATCATAGCTCTTATTTGTATGTCTAGGTTGAACTCACTGGCATTTCTTTGAGCAGTATTTATAATACAGCATCTTTAGGTAAACAAATGTTACAGTCATCTTCCCAAAGAGGACGCAAATTGGTTTGCTAAATAGAGACAAACCAGTGTGCCAGGGACTGGAACTTAGTTTTTGGCTCTGCTGCTGATGGACTGTGTGTCCCCAGAGCTTGTGATCATGTTTGAAGTGATGGAATACATTTTCCCCATTAATTCTCCTTTATGTCACTACGCACATCAGATGCACTCCCTGCTAGTTTGCTGTGAGCTGTATGTGCTGAATTTAAATAGCTAAGGGCCTGTTCTTCCAGAAGACATTAAGAATCTCACTGCCGATAATTGAAATGGCACAGTGAAGGTCAACTTTTCTATTCCCTACTCTTCTGTGTTTAAATATCTGGTTATTATTAACTTTGAAAGTTTTCTTCTTTTTATTATGTGTGTTTGGGTACACACATGTGTGCACATGCTCAGGTATCACAGTGGGCATGTGGAGGTAGGAGGAAAACTTGTGGGAGTTGGCTCTCTTTGAACGTGTAGGTCCAAGAGGGCAGACTTGAGTGTACAGGCTCAGAAGCGAGCATTTTACTCACTGAGCCATAATATCTTGTAATTATTGCGGAACAGGCTGAAGTGTTGCATATGCTGCCACACTCTCAAATCACAAAAAGCAAGGTAAGAAACAGGAACTTGGGCTCATTGTTGAGGTTCAATTGTGGGATCTCCTGGATCCCAAGTGTTTAAGGAAAGGAGATACTTAGGGGAGGGAATGGTTACACTAAGCTTTTGATTGTTTATTAAATAGATACTTATTGAGTTTCTGTCTTGAACCACTGCTGATTTAGTCACTGGAATAGAGCAATAAAGCAGAGAAGAAGGCAACCTCTGTCCTCAAGGAGCTTACACTAAATTAAACATCACATGAAACAGATATTGAGGTGGCCTGAGGAACAGCCGTTAGGAGGTAGCCACAGAATAGATGTTGGCTGCAGGTCTGATGTGAGGACTGGTAAACATTCGACAGATGGTTAGCAAGTGCCCATTTGAGAGGCTGGTTCATGAGTGAAACCTGAAGCCAACGATGTAGGCAATGGTGGGCCACAAGTACGCGACTGAGGAAAGAAATGAAAGAGATCTTAAAGCAATATCGTGTCTTCAGGAAATTAAGAAAAGTGCACCAGAGTTTAGAATAATAGGGGAAAAGGGCAGCAGAATAGAAGATGTTGATTCAGGTCTTGTGGCACCTTTTAAGGACAGACATTTACAGTGAGAGAGATAGAAAATCATTGGGAGCTACGGAAAAGAAGACTAGGGATGGTCATGGGACATCCTTCTCTCTGCTCTGTATTTGAGAGGCTGAGTTGTATGAGCATGTAAATTACTAACCAGATTCTAATAACAGATTGAATTTGAGGCACTTGCTGAGGAAGTTGGGAGGGAAATATAATGGAAGTTTTTCTGTCTTCTGTCTCTAATAACAAATAATAATTTGTTATTACCACCATAACAGTCACACCTTTCTGTTAAACCTTTCTTAATTATTCATGCTTGTCTTTTGTCTTCTATTGGGATTGCCTCATGCAGTGTCTAGGAAGCCACCTGGTATTCCAAAAGAGAGATGATAATAATTTTTAGGAGGGATGGTAGCAGTTCAGGTCTCCACCAGCAGCCATCATCAGCCAATCGTCCTCCACTGTTGGATGGGGCCTCATGAGTTCCTCATCCAGCCACACTGGGATTTTGGTGGACTTGATCTTGTGCAGGCCTTGTGTAGCTTACTGCTCTGAGTTCATGAATGCAATGGCTGTGTCATGTTCTAAAGATATCATTTCACAGCACCCCTCCCCATTCTCGGGCTCTTATAATTTTTCTACCTCTGTTCTACAATGTTTCCTGAGCCTTGGGAGAGGATCCCACTAGAGGGCTGAGCATTGAAGTGACTTGTTCTCAGCTTGTTGGCCTGTTAGGAGTCTCTATATTAACCACTGTCTACTACAAGATGAAGCTTCTCTGACTGAGATTGAGAGCAGCACAGATACACTGGTGTAAACATGAATATTTAAAAGGCAGTTGGGCAACATGACCATTTATCAAAACAACCATAGTGTGTTCCTAACTAGAACCTCAATCTCCCTAACCGTGGGCTTTTGACAAGGATTACAGTACCAGGTATGAGTTCTCCCTATGGAACAGGCCTTACATCCAATTAGAAATTTGTTATTACCCCCATAACAGTCACACCTTTCTGTTAAACCTTTCTTAATTATTCATGCTTGTCTTTTGTTTTCTATTGGGATTGCCTCATGCAGTGTCTAGGAAGCCACCTGGTATTCCAAAAGAGAGATGATAATAATTTTTAGGAGGGATGGTAGCAGTTCATAAATTAAGGACCTGTCTTGAAGTCAGAATATGGTCTAGATATTTTTCCTGAGAATAAAGGAGTTGCCTTTGCATATAGTCTTTTAAGTATAGAGACACTAAGACAGACATAAAATTGAAAGTCTTCTGTATGGGGGTGGTACTTAGCTTCCACTGGGATGTGATCATTAAGTGACTGTAGACAGAAAAGACAATAGCTCCAAAAGCTGAGCTTTGGTGTACTTGAATATTTAGAGTCAATGAAGGGAAACCTGAAAAAGAGAGTGGGATGGGGTCAGCTACGAGGTGAAAGACCCACAGAAGATTAGAATAGTCTTGAAAATGATTGAAGAGAACTACAGTCTAAAGTTTAGACCCTAAACACAGAGAGATGGCTCTAAAAGATGCTGAGAAGCAAAGACTGACTTTCAGTGTAAAGTATTGTGATTTTATACATATATATATGTGCATATACATTTTAATAGATGAGGTTTAAAACACCAAAGTATATAAAAAGTACATCTCGTAAGTAATATTACCATTTTAATTGTCTGCATGTCACTTGTCCTTAGTCACTTGAACTATCTCACAGGAGAGCTTGTGTTAAGAACCTGACATCCCTGAATCGTCAGAGCATCAAATTCCATACTATGCCCTCTAACTCACTGAACCAAGAATTCAAGTGTCAAAGAGGAAGGTTAAAATTAGTTGACCTCCAGAAGAATAATTTTTGCACCAGGAACCAATGGAGATGATTAGCTTACTCAGGGACTCTTAAGAAAAGCATCTCATATAAAGAGAAATAGATAGAATGGCATATCAATTATCATTAAAAATAAGAGACAGTTAAAGAGATTACATATATAGATAGTATGTTCACTAGTAGAAAATACAGTACAAAGTAGCCTGGAGTGAAAAGACATGTGGCTTTCACAAGACGCTCTTTCTTTACCTGCTATCACTTACAGGAAAACCACACAATTCCCACTGTTAGAGAATATCCATCAAATTAAATATTGGTTAACATGTTGAAACCCAATTATTAGTAAAGCAACCCAATTTCTGACTTTTTTCCAGTGTAACAGAGCAGTCAAGGTTGGTTTATTTGCACTGTTATAAATATACTCTGAGCAATAATCAAAAAGGAGGGTACATTATCAAACGTGAAGAAAAAAACCATCCTCATCTTATTTTCATCATTCCTTGGCTTTTTTGATAGTGGGCATACACATTTAAATAAGAGAATTGCCCCCAACATCATTGTAGTTCTAAGCTTATAATTCTGACATGAGAAATTGCATTATGTGGGTGAAGAATTAACTTTTAAATAAAAATATTGTCCTTATTTAAAAAAAAGAAAAACACCTCATGAATATAATGACTTAAAGTGAAGGACCTCTGGTTCATTCCCAATAACTACAGAAGTTAGAAGTGAGAGTGGCAGTTTTCACATCTTAGAAAATCAGGTAAAGAGAGCAACTGGACATTGTTTTTCATGGCTTTAAAATTCTAAACATCTCATTTTGTTAAGTGGTTGTTTTGAAATAGCTAGTGACTAATTTACTTCAGTAAAAATAAAGAGTAAGCTAATAATTTGAGTTTTAATTGACTTATATCTTACAGCTTATTGGAAAGTTCCCTTCTGTGAAGATGTTATTCATCATTCTATACTATAAGCTCACGTGCCACAATTCTGTAGTGAAATTATTTTGCAAATGAGCTATTGCTGCATGAAAGAGTGGTTTTTAAAACCCAATTCAATGATGTATTAGTGAAGTCCTTCCTAAGGGACTTGAGTAATAAAGCAAACAGGAACTCAATAATGTATGAAAGGAAAATGATATTTCTATATGATGTGAGTTTTAATAAGGCTAAATTAACTAATCAAAGACTGTATATTCATAGTGATGGGTTAGTTTGATTTTGTTCATATCAACTGTTAAGCATAGAATTTTCTAGAGCAAATTTCTTACTCTTTTTTTTTTTTCCTGACCCAAATGTGTGTCTCTGTGGCCAGAGTTGATGAGAGGACCTTCACCTCTAGGAAGATAAAAGAGGCTAAATAATGCTGTCTAATGATTATAGATTCTAGGCCTTAGGGATGCCTGGTTATCTTGTAGATTTTAATCTAGTAGATGAGCAAAAAGTTCCTATGCATTGGGAAAAAACCCTGAAGGTAAGATCAACTAGTTTGATGTAAAATCTGGAAAATTGACTGTAATAGTTTTTATTAAATTGATAATAAATTCTTCACAATTCTAATGTGGTTTACATTATTTTAGCATTTTATTGCACATGCTATTTAGTTCTTATGCCAGTGTGACAAAAGGCAGAGTCATATGAGAACCTCAATTGAGAAAGGCCCCATCAGACTGGCCTCAAGGCCAATGTGTGAGCCATTTTCTTGACTGATGATTGATGTGAAAGCCCACTGTGGGAAGTGCCATCCCTGGGCAGGCAGTGCTGTGGGATAATGCTTTTGCACACTGGTTTAATAAAGTGCTGATTGGCCAGTATCCAGGCAGGAAGTATAGGCAGGATAAGCAGACAAGGAGAATTCTGGAAAGAGGAAGGCTGAGTCAGGAGATGCCAGCTCACTGTTCAGGGAGCAGCATGTAATGGCACACAGGTAAAGCCATGAAACACATGGTGACATATGGATTAACAGAAACGGGCTGAGTTCAAGTGTAAGAGCTAGTCAGTAGTTAGCCTGAGCTAATGGCTGAGCAGTTTTAATTAATATAAGCCTCTGTGCCTTTGTCCAGGGACTGATGGAGGCAGATGTAGAGATCCACAGCCAGGCACCAGGCTGAGCTCTCAGAATCCAATAGATGAGAGAGAGGAGGGATTCTGCAGGCAGGGCACGTTGAGATCATGATGGGTAGACATGCAGAGATGACCAGCCGCACTAGTGAAAGCCCATGAACTGTAGACCAGTGGCTGTGGAGCCTTCATAGGACTGGACTAGGCCCTCTGGATATGGAAAACAGTTGTTTGGCTTGAACTGTTTGGGGGGCACCCAGGCAGGGGGATTGGGATCCATCCCTGGTGCATGGGCAGGCTTTTGGGAATCCGGTGCCTGTGGTGTGATTCCTTGTGCAGCCTTGGTGCAGTGGGGAGGGGCTTGGACCTGCCTAGGCTCAGTGTGCCCGGCTCTGCTGACTCCCCATGGGAGACCTTGATTTGGGAGATGTGGGAATTGGGGTGGCTTGGGAGGGAGGACTAGAGGGTGCGCAGAGAGAGGAAGGGGGAGCTGTGGGTGGTATGTAGAGTGAGTAGAAAATTTCTTAATAAATAAAAATGAAAAGAAAAAAAATATAAGCCTCTGTGTGTTTACTCGGGTCTGAGCGGCTGCAGACAGGGTGGGACACAGGAAAACTTCGGCTACAAGGTGGTCCTGGCATGTATGAGAAAACAGGCTGAGAAAACCAAGAAGAACAAGCCAGCAGGCAGCATTCCTCCATTGTTTCTGCTCTGGTGCCTGCCTTGAGTTTCTGTGTTGGCTTCCCACAATGGGCTATGACCTAGGATATGTAAGCCAAATAAACCTTTTTCTTCCCAAGTTGCTTTGGGTCATGGTCTTTATTACAGCAACAGAAAAAGTAAGGTACCACTTTTCTCATTAATTAGTGAGAAAATCTTATATGTGTACATATTATATTTGCAAGAAAACCATGATTTTACATTTCTGAAAGTGTTATTTGATCAGCAATGAATAACAAAACTAGTAAATGGGAAAATGATGGAATCAAAATGTCATACTGCTTTGGATCTCCTAATGAGTTAGTGGGTATAGGCACTAGTGAGCAATTGCTGACAACATTGCAAACAAAAGAGATCAGAAGCTAATGTGACCTAAATGCAAAAGACACTGCATGTGAAGCAGTCTTGCCAAAAATACTGGCTCTGCATCTGAAGACTGAATAAATCAGGGTTTGAAATTATTCAGAGTACTAAAAACACAATGACAATTTTCTTTCATCTTTGTCCCTTTCTGTCAAAGCTATCAGTATATGGCTGACATTTTTTTTTTTTCCTGAAAGGTTTTAGTGGTAAGTCCCTGGTGGCATCTCATGTATGTCTTGGCTTGACATCATCAGGTAAGAGGTTCCTCTTCTCCAATAGTTGCTAGATAATTATACCTTTATAACTGACATCTGCTTACATGGTCCTGTGTATCTATGACACATGCTCCGTCTCTTGGAACAGTGTGACTGAATGCTCTGATTTAGTCGGAGAATTTCCCCAAGTGTTAAATCCGCATTGTTTTCTTTAGCAGTCTTCCTTCAGTTTATCTCTTTCCTCTCACATGTGTTCAATGATTAGCAAGAAGAAACCTCTTCACACCTTTAACACTCTGCTGAGAATCTCAACTAAATAGCCAAACTTATCACTAATGAGCTCAGCTTTTCACATAACTGCAGAACACAACCCTACACAGTAACCTGCCAGCGGACTCTGAGGACCTAGACGTTTGAAGAAAGTTGGCCAAGTATTGAAAGGAGGAGACAAATGAACAAAGCCAACAAACAAAAGCATACTAACTCCCTCTCACCCCAAACTCCTTTAGTTTATGGTCTACGAAAGCCTAGGAATACACTACATTCTACCTACAGAATATAATGAAATGTAATGGGAAAGAGTACTAGAAGGGCTGACGGTGTCCAGTAATTGTGCCTCATCTCCTGAGCCTTCCACATCCTCGTTGCTAAGCAGTCTGTTTTTGACTTGGTTATTCTATACGGTGATGACTCTTTTCAACCACGTTCCTTCTTTCTTTGGGAATCATTAATGGGAGGATCATTGTCACGTGTTTTTCACTAATGTTTCTTTTAAAGGCCCTCCAGCCCTTTTCTTCCGTCTGTTCCTCAATGTTCTCCCAGCCTCTGCTTACTTCCCAGTTCTACAGCACGTCCACATGGTTAAGATCTGTCACAGTAGCATCCTACTCTCAGAACTGAAATCTGTATTAATCTTCTGTTGCTGGTGCATTAATTTGAAGCTAATACAGATTTATGGCCTTTCAGTCTCTGTGTTAAAAATCCAGCATAGATCCCAGTGAAATAAAATTGTTTCCTTTTTGAAGCTTGAGAAGAGAACTCATTCCCCACCCTTTCCAGCCGAGGTTGGTTGCTTCCTTGCCTGATGAAACTCTTCTACCTTGAAGCCTGCCACTGGCCTTCTACTGGCATCATGTGATTTCTCCGTTCTTAGTCTCTCTTCCACTTTAGGGACTCCAGTTTCTCATTTCATGGGATTCAGTTTCCGAAACCATCACCTAAAACTATGACAGAAAATTCTGGAAGTGGGCTGGGGAGACAATTCAGCCCATGAAGTGCTTACTGCTCTTGATCAGTCATGCCAAGATGTTTCTGCAGTTAACAAGTCTAGATAGATACTGCAAGCAGCTTTCCTTTCTTTTGACTTTAAAATATGGAGAAATTATAACCATCCATTACATACCACAAGAAAATCTGAAAATAATAAAATACAAGGTTCATAACAAAATAATAATTAAACAAAACTGGCCCCAGAAGAAGCAGAAAGAAATAACACCCTTTCTTCCTGCTACTCAGGAGTTTTCAAAATTCAAGTGTATTTTGTGGAGATGGAGTGATGTCTTACCAGTTAGAAGCTCTTGTTTCTCTTACAGAAGACATGGGTTCAGTTCCTAGCATCAACATGGGGCAAAAAACCCCAACTAACCAGACAAACAAACAAACAAAAGCAACCAAACCAAACCAATACAACAACAGTGAATACATTGACATACACCCAGAGGATATAAAGAAAAAATGAGGATAGTGATTAAGAAAAATAAACAGAAAAACTCTTAGACATATGAGTTAAAATGCAATTTTTGAAAAAAAGACTTTTGAATGTTGAAAGGTAAGAAATCTCAGAAAATACCAAACAAAAGATCAGTACAAGTAGTTAAGCTTCTTACTTACCCTCTTTCCAAGGGGGTGCTGACAAAATGGAGTGGAAAACATCACCAGTGGACAACATGTTGAACTAAATTCCTAGAACTAATGGGGGGGGGGAAATCCATCTTTTTAACAGGATAGGGTTTTCTGATAGAAGTCCTACACTCAGAGAACTCAGAAATTTCCTGCAGCAAAATATAAAGAAATCTAAAAATTATATAGAGGACACAAAGCACACCAATCTCATCTTGTCTTTAGGCATCCCATCATCTCATCAGCATCAAGAAGTTCACGGCATAATGCTTTACAATTGTTCAGTAAACAGATCTTTGTAAGTTTAATGCCAAGTAGTGTATGATTTCCAAATTAAATTTGTTCATACATTCCAAGACTTGTAAAGCTTGTCCTCTGTGAACCCTTCTTTGGGTGTTGCTCTAAAATGAGGAGTCTCTCTCACCAAGAAAGGCCAGAGTTAATACACCAGAAGAAGGAAGGCAGCTCCTCTGCCTAGAGGGGGGTGAACTAAGACATTCAAAATCTTGATAATGTGGAGGCAGGAGTGGTGGCACACAGTGTAATCCCAACACTTGTGATGCTGATACAGGGGGATCATAAGTTTGAGACCAGACTAGACTGCATGGTGTAGTCCTATTGCAAAAATAAATCTTGATAATGTGATAAAGAATGGAGCCTAAAAGCACAGGAAGACAGAAATCCACCAGGAGACTAAAAATCTGCTACTTTCTAATTGTAACTAAATTGATATTGGAAAGTCCCAAATAAGTTCAAGAAGACAGAATAATAAAGCTAGAAGACATCAAGAGTACAGATAAAAATAAAAAAAAGAAAAAAATGTGCTGATAATTCTCTTTCCCAAGCAATCATCACTTCCAAAACAACAACAAAAAATAATCATATGTGGTGGATGGGTGTAGGAATAAACTTAAAATTCAGTAAAGAAGCAAGCTCCTCAAGACTCAGGGAATTCTAAAGGGAGATAAAATGTTCAACTCTGGAGGAAAGTTTCTATTAAAAAAGGAGTTTCTATTAAGTCAAAGAGTTCTAAAGGAAAGTTCGTTAAGACTGAGGAAGTAAAGAACTCAGAGGACTCAGGGAGTCCCTGAAGCTGATGAGGTGCCCAAGACACTTCTCTTCCCAAGGTTACAGAAGTAGTAAATGCTCCTGAGACCACCTGAGCTGTCTGTAAGAGGCTCAGGTGAGGTGAGCTGCCAGGAAGAGACATTCTCTGACCTTTCCAGGTATCTGTAAAAGGTGCGGTAAGTGAGCTTCAGGGTTCCAGTTTCCATTATCTGAAGTGGGATTATGGTTACAATCTGTCTTTGAGTCATTCCTGCCTCTACAAATAACCCCAATAAAGATTCACTGGTTCACCAAGTTGGACTTTGGTCAAAATTTTTATTTTGATTTGTCATCAGTTACCTGACTTGGGTGAATAGACATCTCCCCAGGAATAGTGTCACACAACATGATGTGAACCAAAATATGAGGAGTTTAAAGGAGGAAATGTTATGCAATGCTCCACTTGTCTGCAGAGAAAATGATATATTTTTTTTTTTTGGTTTTTTGAGACAGGGTTTCTCTGTGTAGTTTTGCGCCTTTCCTGGAACTCACTTTGTAGACCAGGCTGGCCTCGAACTCACAGAGATCCACCTGCCTCTGCCTCCCGAGTGCTGGGATTAAAGGCGTGCGCCACCACCGCCCGGCTAGAGAAAATGATATTTTATAACACTAACAGTGTAGCTTTCATTTATGAGACTTGAACTTTAGATCTACTAGACTATAAATATGGAGTTTGTATATGGAAAACTTTCAACATTTGATTTTTGTTTTTGTTTTGGTGTGTGTGTGTGTGTGTATTAGTTACTTCTTTCTATTATAAAATGCTTGACTGACGCAGCCTCTGGAGGAAAGGTTTGTCTTGGCTTATCCTTTTAGGGGACATATTTCTTCATGACAAGGAAGACACAGTGACTGAGGCAGTTCCATCCACAATGGTGGGGTTTTGAACACACTTGTTTATATCTTGGTGGAACAAGAGGCAGAGAGCATGCCAGAAACTGGATTAGTAGTTTTCAAGGTCTTCTCCTAGTAGCCAGTGTTATCCATCTAGACCATACATCTCTAGGTTTTCATAGCCTCTCAAAACAGTGCCACAGCTGGAGATCAAGCATTCAAACATAGGAGCCTGAAATTTTATAGCCAAATCAAAGGGTGGAGCTGAAAGTGGGGGGTTAATTATTCCATGGCCAAATAATGGTATAGGCATCTTACTATAGAAATTGTCCACACAGTGACTCAGAAGACAAATCAGATAAAGTAAATTTTTATTTGTATTTTGTCATATTTCTTTTTTTAAATCTCAAAGTACAAAACTCATATAGTAATAGAAATTAGAAGTCTTCATTATGCAGCTTAGCCATCCTTCTCCCTGTTTAATGCTGCAAGCCCAATGACTTCTATAATTTTAGTTTTTAAATTTTAGCTTTCTTCCTGGATAACCATATGATAAACTAAGAGTTACACTTGTGTTTACTTTTTGTTGGTTGGTTTTAAAGTGGATGCTGTAGAAATGGAGGCTTAAGTATAGTGTATAAAATTTCATGATACCTTACCAAAAGAATACAAAACAATTATTTATTATACTGGGAACAAAAGATGGGGGAAATGAGAGTGCGTTAGTGACATATTTTCACATAAATATCAGCAGCAAATGGAGAATATAAAATTTTGACACAGAGAAATAACTATAAGTGTAGCTAGAGTTTTCCTGCCTGGCCCACAGTCAGGACAAATCTCTCTCATCTGCCAGTCCCACAGTCACTCAGATCCGACCAAGTAAACACAGAGACTTATATTGCTTACAAACTGTATGGCCATGGCAGGCTTCTTGCTAACTGTTCTTACAGCTTAAATTAATCCATTTCTATAAATCTATACCTTGCCATGTGGCTCGTGGCTTACCAGCATCTTCACATGCTGTTTGTCATCGTGGAGGCTGGCAGTTTCTCTGACTCAGCCTTCCACCTCCCAGCTTTATTCTCCTCCTTGTCCCGCCTATACTTCCTCCTGCCTGACTACTGGCCAATCAATGTTTTATTTACCAACCAATCAGAGCAACACATTTGCCGTACAGAACATCCCACAGCATATAAGTATATCATATTTTGCAGCAAGAGGAAAATCATATTGGAAATCATACAAAGCCAAGTCAAAAGGTCATTGCCTTTGACATCTAGCCTTGAAGAAGTGTGGGCAAGGACATATTCTCATCGTATAAAGTCTCTGCGTTACTATGAGACATTTGTACTTTGGGTTAAGTTGAGGGCTATTGATAAAGCTGAAAGAGAAAAACTGATTTTCTTTGCTTATGTTAGTATTTATTTTTATGTGGATAGTTTTATATTGTGATGCCTTATGCTTCAAAGTCTCTGGAATAAGACTAAAGGATAGATGTATGTTACTAATGAAGAAAGCTTTTGAGAATTTAGAGGGTTGTGTTTTTTTTTTTTTTGTTTTTTTTTTAACTTTTAATTTGTATGTGAGTGTGTGTATGCCCATGTATGTGCTGTGGTGAAATTTGCAGAAGTTGCTTCTCTTTTTCACTGTGTGGATCCCAAGGATCAAACTCCTGTCCTCGGGGTTTGGTACAAGCACCTTTGTGTTGTTATCTGTTTTTTCTTATCTACGGTGGCTCCCCATTAAGCAATGGCTTCGGCCCCAAAGGCCTCAGTGTAGGGTGATTTTGTTCCCTCAGGCATCGACTCTTTCAAAATTACTAAGGGAACTTGTCTAAATCTAAAGAACACACAACTCAGTGATTTAGGTGGAATTCTGCTTGCTCAGAGACTGAATAGCTAGTAGCTAACCTTCTTCCTTTGCTGGTGACTTCTAGAAAACCCAGGGTCCTCCTTTCAGTCCCCGCTTAAAAAACCCTTGCTACATGTGGTTCCTCCCTACCACTTCCTGTCTGCCTCAGCCTCCTGCTCACAGATTACTTTTATTTAATCAAACACATCTTTGAATTGTTAACAAAAGCAGTAGGGAAAAATGCAGCACATTTTAAAATAATATTCCCCAACACCTTTGCTCAGGATCTACGTCTTTTGAATTGCCTATAAACCAATTGTCCTAGTGACTAATATTTAGCCTTGTAATTAAGATCTTAATGCAAGAAACCTTCAGACACAGGAGAAACAACTGCATTGGTGGACATAAGTCAAAAACAGTGTGACTGTGGTGATCTTATTTAAATAGTGAACACTGCCAAGACCAGATGCAGAATGTGTAAGAGTGAATTTGAAGGAGCCACCAAAGATCAGAGCTTTCACAAACAACTGTTAGGTCAACACTTGACATTTCTAAATACTGTTTAAATTTCATGCATGCGAGTTGGGTGATTTGGGCCTAGCATGGAAAATTAAATCATGAGCCCTGCCCTAGTGGATAATTCTTGCCAATATACTCACTTTTGCTACAGTATGCTTTTCCCTGTAGTCATAATGGGGGAGAAATGGGAAATTTATAATATATTTATATTGATTGGTCTTTGGAGCTGAAAAATACTTTCTACTTTTAAGATCCTAGTTACTCTGCATTACCATTTAGAACAGAGGAATTAAGACCTTGAATAACTACTGTTTGGATGTAAGAAGAGTGCTACAATGTAGGTCTAGAATGCCCCTTAAAGGCATATGTTAAACACATGTCCTTAGTTCCATGGTGTACTGGAAAGTAATAGAACATTTAGGAAGTAGGGACTAAGAAGGAAGTGAAGTTTCTGGGATGTGTTATTGAGGGGAATCCCAGCCTGTCCTTCTCTTTTCCTTGCTCTCTGGTTGGTATGAGATGAATAGCTGAAGTCTGCTGTCCTGAGGTGATGCCTCATCAGGGGACACATAGCAATGGGGAAAACCTATAACAGACTGAAATATGCCAAAATATGAGCCTAAGCAAAACTTTCCACTTGTAATGTGGAGTATCTTGGACACAGTAAAAGAAAAGTGACTGAAAAATGGATACCAATAAGAAGGACATCCTAATAATAAGTTAACAAAAAGAGACAGATTTGGAAATCACACTCCAGCAACAGAGCACCGAACTCAGCACAACATTTGCTCATTACAAATTAGCATCATGATTATTTGAGACCTTTGTTTTGGATTTGAGATTTCTAAAAATGTTTTTTTTTTTTTTTGTCTTTTTTAAGGCAACATGCATATCTTCCCCTGCCCCCTGTTCTGATCACCTCTATTCTAGGGAATTCTGACTGTTACTGTGGTTACAAAGACAGCCTTGCTTGGTGGTCACTTCTGCCCAGCAGTGGATTGTGCCACTGTAACTGAGCTTTGTTAATGGACCAGTCAATGGAACTGACAGGAGAAAACACAGGCTTCGTCATGCTGGTGTCTTCCCAGTTAATCATTTCTACCATCAGTTTTCCTCATAAATAATATTGAGTACTTTCTTTGCTACCAATTGTCTGGTTATTTGTAAATTTGAATTATCTGTTTGTTGTCTGATTCATTTTCAAAATGGGAACCTTGGTATTATTTTGAGAAAGTCAAGATACTCATGCAAAATATGACCTGCTGTTAAACAATCTTCACATTTATTAAGTCAATTATTCAATTTTGTTGATATCCCTATTGCCACTGAGTTATTGTTTATAACTTTAAGATAAAATTTACATATATTAAAATGCGTAAGTGTAGCCTATACCTTAGCAAGCTGTAAAATTTGTTAGTCTAGAACCTTCTGTTATAGCCAACCTAGTGTCCACTAAGGTGTCTAGTTAGGGTTTCTACTGTGATAGAACACTGACTGAAACCAATTTGGGGAGGAAAGGGATTGCTTCATTTTGCAGCTTGTAGTCTTTTACTGAGTGAATTCGGGGCAGGAATTTACGGAAGAAGAGGCCCTGAGGGGGTACTGCTGACCGGCCTGCTTTCCATGGCTTGCTCAGCCTGCATATAGAACCTAGGACCACCTGCCCAGGGATGGCACCACTCACAATAAGTTGGGCCCTTCCACATCAATCAAGAAAACGCCCTACAGACTTGCTTACGGCCCAGTTCATAGAAGAATTTTCTTAATTACGATTCTGTCTTCCCAAATGGCCCCAGATTGTGTCAAATTGTCTTAAAAATTAGCCAGCAATGAGGGAACCACTTTCAGTGAAATTTGCCTGTTCTTCAGGTGAATGCCTTTCCACAGTGTACACTCATTTGCCTGGTTAAGTTCCTTCATCCTGGTTTCTGTGGGAGTCAGCCATGTTCTATATCATTTTTTTCTCCTTATTGATGAGGGAAGTTGCAAAACTGTCCTAATCTTAAGTTTGCTTAGATAAATCTAGGGCTCAAGAACATACTCTTTGAATAAGACCAAGTCTATATCCAGAAATATCAAGTGAATAACTGTGTCATTTACTCTGGAGTTTTAATTGCAGAATCTTAAACAATTCTGTGTTGGGATATATACATTTTGTTTATGCCGCAATTCAATACCACCTCACTGTTCAAAACACATTTTGGTATGCCAAAGCGGGCCATAAATACGTCCACTTTTTGAGTGGCTTAGAACAAAAGAAACACTAGTGAGATTCTGGTTATCTGCCTTTGCTTGAAGTCTTAAATTCTGCCTGTTTGAGAAAATCAGCATCTACTGGGTTTTATACATAATGGTTTGAAATTTTTAAAGTAAATATTGTGTCTGTATGTGAAATGTTGGAGAAAGATGGAGGGATACACCTCGGGGTGTGAGCATGAGCATCCAGTGGCTGCAGAAAATGGAAGAATGAGACATTGCTCATCCTAAGAAGTTCATCTTTCCTAAAAACTTGCCACATTTTTAGGAAAGCGGAGGAAGCTGTGCTTTCTTTTCTCCATCTGACACTTGTCTCTGATAAGTTTTGCAGACACCGTCCTCCTGGGCTACTTAGCATATTCACTCCGGAAGGCTTGGTTGGGAGTAATGAGCTGCTTTGGTGTGGCAGTGGCTTCACTGCCCAGAGGCTTGGGATCTGCCCTTTGCTCCGAATTCCTACATCTCCAAGATTCTAAATTTTGCCAGATTTTTTCTTCATTTCCCATAGCTTGATTTTGTCTCCCAAATGCTGGACTCGGGACTCAAAATGCCTTCCTAGTGTTCATTACTAAGTATTTCTTTGCTCGTTATTATAGATTTGGGCAGGTTAAAAATATGGATTCAAACCACAAGTGCAGAGCCAATTATCCATTATAGGCCAGATTTTCACACTGAATTAAAGAAATCTAGTATTTCCTAAACTACTATGTATGTTCATATGTATATCAAAGAGGAATTATTGGGCTTTAATCCTTCCTTATAACTAGGCCTACTCATCTGTAAGAATGACTTTTGAAAGTAATCACTCTATTGAATGTGATTTTAAATTTAATATCCCAATAAAAATTTGCTAATATATATATCTATATATATATTTATATCATTGCATATCCTATAATGAGTTCCAGAAAGAAGGTAGTAGTTGATAACCAGTTGGTTCTTTGAGGCCCTGAGGATTCCTTACAGTGAGGAATTGGAACCCCTGCCTTATTTCCCTTTTTTTTTTGAAAACCAAGTGATATTTTAGAGACATTATTCATTTGTTCATGAGCATAGAGAACTTTTTGAGCTCATTGATAGCCTTCAGCAAAACCATTATAACTGTTATTAACTATAAGTGATGAACTTAAACACATTTCTTTGGAAAAGTTTGCTTGTTAATTTAATATAAACTCATTTTCTGTTTGCCTAGTTTTATGGTGATTATTAGCAACCCTAATAAGCTGACATTTAATTAAAGACTGATTTATAGTTTACTTTAGCTTTAGGGTCATACAGGTAGATGTTAAGAGCTATTTCTCTTCCAAGCTACACTTAGGGTTAATCCATCTTTTGTAACGTTCATATTCCTTAGCATAATGCTGACATGTCGTAGATGTCTGGGGTATGTTTCTCACAGTCACAGATGAGGAAAACAGGGCAATGGATATGCTGGATATGGTCAGAGTGTCTACATCTCAATGCACATGCAATGGAAGGTAAGCACAGTGTTTAGAGGGGACCTGTGGTAAAAACAGCATCTTGAGACATTTTTTTCTTGCAGAGGAGAGATCATGAGATGGTGACACACACAGCTGCTACCCAGAAATGATTACTTCCATGGGCCACAGGTCCTGTTGTAATCCAGATAGATTCTCGTTGCTTCTCTATGATTCTGTTGCTCTGGTTTTGACTTTTAATGTTTTTTTGTTTGTTTGTCTTTTGTACCTTTATCATCTTGTGCTTGTAACTCCTCTGCTCTGTCTTTAGATGTTTGGAAAACATTGATGGATGTGATGCCCCAATGGAGCATCATCTCTCTTTAAGACATTCATGATTCTCTGAGTTGGTGGTTTTTATCCTTATTTCTGAAATCCCTGACACTTTCATGGTAAAGTCATGTGAGGTGCTTCCTATATTGGGCCTCTGAGTTGCAGGAAGCTGTTATTCATATCTCCAAGCTCATTCCATACTCTTGATCTGAGGCAAGACCATCATGTTATACTTTATTTGATTTATGCTGCAGCCCTAGAGACTTGGATCTGGTAATTTGACCAGGCTAGGGGTGAATGAAGAAATGATAAACACATAAAGAAACTGTGGGATCAGGTGCATTGTACACATTGATAGAGATGCACCTACTACTTCTGCAACATGAAACTCAGTGCATTTATTTTGTATAACACATAGGGAGGGATTAGCTAGTCTCCATAGGAGGCCTCTGTGGTCCAGTGGTCTTAGGCTGTAAACATCTTGGAGGAAGAAGCTGCAGTAGCTAGTTTTTTTTTTTAAACATCTTTATCAATTGTAAACATTCATACTTGGACCAAAGGAGGAAGGCTTTGCCAATTTTGAGCCTGACCTACTGTGAAGGCTTTGCCAATTACCCATGGATCTGAGGCCTTGGTCCTCCTCATGGCTATACTCAATTCAACCATACACATTCACTGAGGACTTTACTCACTTAAAAATTAAATTAAATTAATTAATTTGTTTCCTGTGGGTCTCAGAGTCAAATCCAAGGCCTCATGTCTGCTAGGCAAGCCGGTGACCTTCATAGCAGCTCATTTTATTTTAGTTTATTTTCCTTATGGTCCTTATTTGGGCAATTTTGCTCAACACTGATTACAAAGGGGCAAATACACAGTTTGAACTTCGGATTTTTTTTCTCAAGAAACAGGATTAGAGCCAGGTAGGGTGACATCTGC
The DNA here is from genome assembly GCF_007827085.1 of Peromyscus californicus insignis. Lineage (NCBI taxonomy): Eukaryota > Metazoa > Chordata > Mammalia > Rodentia > Cricetidae > Peromyscus > Peromyscus californicus. The sequence goes on from NW_026294573.1 coordinate 106,909,867, forward strand.
CTTTAGTCCTAGCACTGGGGAGGCACAGGCAAGTGGATTCAGCTTGGTATATGATGTAAGTCCAGCCAGAGTTACATAGTATGGACCCTGTTTCAGAAAAAGAAAAAGCCTGTCTCTGGAGAGTGTCAGAGAAACCCCTGCTGTTTGTTTAAAGGTCTCAGAAAAATGCCACAGTCTGAGTAGTGGCGCTGGCAGGTCATGCTGCTTCTGTGAGGTGTCCTCCTGTGCTGGCCCAGCAGCATGTCATCCCAGTCGGAGTTAGCCTTTGGCATGTCTACCCCAGCTCCCTGAGGGCAGTGAAGAGTACTGAAAATACTACAGGGACTTGTGACAGTGCGAGAGGGAGATGGCTCCCTTAGACACCGCCCGTGGAGCAATCACCTCTGACACTTGACCTCACTAGTGACCTTAAGGGGAGTGACTTTGGAGGTCTTAGGTTAGATCAATGAGTACGTAAGATGGTATGGAAAAAGGCAAGTAGAAACAGCAAATACGTACTTCTCTTTTTATATCTGCTGTTTTATTTTAGTTAAAATATAATTACATCATCTCCCATTCCCTTTCCTTTCCCCAGCACTTTTATTTTGAGGAGAACTGTGATAAAGAGAGGCAGAGAATATTCTCCAAAATAGCCTTCTAAACTGGAAATAATGTGACTAAGAGAAAAATCTAAATCAATTTTAAATCTTACGTCTTGTACAACAAAGAGAGAAAAAGTCATAGAGAAAGTCACAGAAATGAAAGCAATGTAGTTGAGTAATAAAACCTTGTAAGCACAGTGAGCACCTTTGCTATCTCCACATTAATCTCTTCTCCAGCTCTGAGGAGAGCAGTGTCCACGAACAGACTGTATAATGGAGGGCTCCTGAATTAAGTACATGGCATAGTTAGATCATTCAGAAAAGGAATAAAACTTTTGATGTGAGACTGAAACATTAAACTGTCTGCATTTCTCAGCAAATAAAATGTTTTCCTCTAGCCTTCTGTGTTGTATACCTGCTGCTGTTTGGAAAGTAATGGGAATAATGTCAGACATTATTTTTATTTTCATCACTTTGCAAGTGAAATGAAGCTGGTCAGATTGAGAACAGCAGAGCAGGCATGCTTTGTCAAATTATGGTTTTGACAATACACTGCACTATTATAAAGCATTATCCAGTGTTGCATTATGTTAGCCACTCAATAGAAAATGGAAAAGCAATTCATAATTAAATTAATGAAACCTAGTACCAAGGTGACCTTTCAGTAATTTACTTTATGGCTCTACTGCAAGACAGATATAAAATACTGTGTGATCTTTGACATGTATTATAGATTTAAATAAATTAAATGGAATTAATGTAATGCACATGCAGTTGAGAGGGTAGGGAGCTAAGGAGTATTTTACATGTGACCTTCCTAATTAGGGAGTGAAATAGGCTATTAACAAACCATCACATTGTTCCCAGTATTTTGCTTAGGGCAAGGACTAGAATTAGAGCAGCTTCTGTTACAGGTTCTACTAAAAGCTGGTGTGCCTCATTCCTGACCTGTGATTCAAGTCCAAAGCATAAAGCAGGAGAACGTCTAGTCTTCTTTTTTTCTGTTAGCTTAGGTCTTCAAAGACATTTCTAACACTGATTTTTTCAATAAATTTTTAAGCGTCCATTGCCTTTTTAGGAAATGTATCAATTGTTATTAGGATTCACTCTTCTTTTTGTCTATACACTTACTTCCTGCCTGGTTATGTGTACACAAGAAGTCAGGCCCATCCACTTATACAACTCTAAATATTTCCATGAAATGAAAATGCACTAGATTTGTATGATATAAAATGTTTGCTATACAATTTTTATTTTAAGGCTGAGTTCATGTTGCAGTTTGCAGCCAGGACTTAGAATGTCTGCAGAATAAGAGCTTGGTCTTCAGGAGCAGCTGGAAATGCCTGGAAAGGAATGTGTAAAATTAAAGGCAGTTTTCTTAGAATGTTTTTCCAACCCAAGCAAAATAAGAGTTGATTTCTTCCTTTAAATGAACAATCTCAGCACCCTGTGTCATACTTTTTAGCCTTTCTACCACATGCCACTGAAGATGTTTTCAAAATGGAAAGAAGTGTGAATATTTTGTTTTCTCAGCTGAAGTGTAAAAAAAGAAAGATTTTTTTCTTTTTGAATAGCATAGTCGTGATAGCCAACACTACCGTTTATATGCTGGAAACTTGCAGAATGTATTTCAAATGTTCTGACCACAAACAAGTAACTAGGAGAGGTATGGATTTGTTAGTCAGCTTGATTGTGATAATAATTTTACAATATGTTCATCTATTAAAATATTATATGTACCATAAACATATATTTTTGTCAATTATACCTCATTGAAGCTAGGAAAGAATTTTTTTCTTATCTCTTTCCCCTTAACACTCAACTCCTTATTTAATTTTATTGTTTATTTATTTATTTATTTATTTAATTTATCAGATACCTTATTTATTAAACATATATAGCAGCCATCTATTTAAATTTAGAAGCTTGGTGTTGAACATTTAATAAAGACATAAGTACTAAGGTGTAAATCTCTAAGTTAGCTTTTGTTAACCTGAATAGATCTTTATAGCCTTAGTAAAAGATGGCTGCCAGCCACTTGGCTGCCCATGAATTCACCAGCCAAGATGGAGGAAAGCCACATGGTTGCTGTTTAAAGCATGTTTTTCTAACAATAATTACTTGCACACATATGCACAGTTGGATCCAAGTTACATACATATACGTATAGTTAAAGCTAGCTTACACTCATACATATAGTTAAACCTAAGTCATATATATGTCCATATACACACATATATTTTTTAACATAACCGTTTGCAGAATCATCAGCTAATTTTAAAATGAAAACCAACCAGAATTAACTTTTAAATTCAGTATTTGCATGTATAAGAAACCACAATGAACATAGTTCACATTCCCTCTGACCTTCTACAACCTTCCATAAGACCCCTTCTGACTTTCTATAACTTCCCATGTACCCTCAGTCTGTCCAGACATTTATTTCTGACAAATTTCTTTCTTTTTTTTAACATAGAAACTCTTACCAAAGTATTTTGTGTGATTTTCCTCAGTAGTTTAGAATATACTGTAAAGCTACAATATTTTAAATAAGAACAGAAATACATGCATATACCATAACAAGAGTAACTCTAAATTTGGATCAGCACTGTACCACAGACAAGAAACTGGTTAACCTTATAACATAGCCACAGTAGCTTAGCAACAATAGGCAGTGACATTCCATTCCACTCTTGGAACCAAACCTTGATCAGGTTTTAGCCCCAGGGCAGGTCTTGGGAGCCCCACCCATCAGCATGGGAGATGGAAGAAGACCGCACACAGCATGGAGACAAAAGATTGTTATTAAACCCAGATTCTCAAGTACATGAGAGCAGCTGCGCCCTCGGACCTGTAGGCCACTCCTTGACTGTGACCCTGGAGGGGCAGTCCTCCACCAGCCCCCGCCAGGCTCAGGCATGCTCTGAGCTCCTTGAGGCCCTGCTGGCTCCTGCCTGCACGGTACCACAAAGCCTCTACCCTGAGGCTCCCTGCACAGGGGCTGGCCTCCCACATGCTGTGTGTCCAGGCCATGGCAAGTCCTCACGGCTGCTGCCCATGCCATGCCGCACCATAACAATGAGCCACTGCCTGGGCTGGCCTGCTGCCAGCCAGAGAAAAAGGAGGCAATGGGACAGGAACATTCTTAGTCTGTCTCAGCTCAACCAAAGTGACCCTCTATCCCTCAGGCTGGCCATTCGGCCCCAAAGGCGGTCCATGCACAGCTTCGATTAAGAGTCATAACACACATACAAGCCCAGGCATAAAACACGCATACCTGTGGCCACATTCCTCATATAGTTACACATTCATATAGGTAGGACAAGAAAGGCAAACAAAACTTTTTACGACATACAAGACAGCAGAACAGCTCTCCTGGCACCCGGAGACAAAACCAAAATGAAAAAGATGCTGGCCTCACACTGGTCTCGTGGGAGCGACCCATGTGGTCTATACAAATCAAACACCTGCAGGTACTTACAAATTTTGGGCACTTACAAAAGGATATCTAAAGGGCTCCTAAAGGCCCACTTACAAAAGGATATCCAAATGAAACCAAACCAAAGTAAACACCACAGAAAACACAAAAGTAGACACAGGTAGACACAGACACACAGAAAACACACCAGCCGGCTTTTCAGGCTCTACAGGCTGGTGGTCTGGTGGGCTTGGGGGATCCCAGATAAGCCCCCAAATGTTATTCCCAGATCACAGGGACCCCCAAAAGACCACCATGGAGACCGAATCCCACATGTAAAGGCAAAGAACTTTTATTTCAAGCTCTGGAGCTTGGTCCCTCTGTCAGACACAGTGGTGAGAGCAGAGAGCCCAGCTCCTTATTTTAAATGATATATTTTTTCTCTTTCTCTCTCTTTTAGACTGACAAATCTTGCTCGTCCACCTGTTCCTGAATAACCAGTCAGAGGCTTAATATTAATTACAAAATGTTTGACCTATGGCTTGGGCTTATTACTGACTAGCTCTTACGCTTAAATTAACCCATAATTCTTATCTGTGTTTAGCCGTGTGCCTTGGTACCTTTTCTTAGTCCAACATTCTCATCTTGCATCTTCTGCGTCTGGCTGGCAACTCCTGACTCCACCCTTCCTCTTCCCAGAATTCTCCTGGTCTGGTCACCCTGCCTATTCTTCCTGCCTGGCTACTGGCCAATCAGCGTTTTATTATACCAATTGGAGTGACAAATCTTTACAGTGTAGAAGAGTCTCATCCCCAGCACTCTCTCTAATGTGTTAGATTAGGTCTGTTTTCAAGTTTTCTTACATTTTTCCATTCCTGCCACTGTTTATATTTTTATTTCTTCATTTAGGCTCCTGTTTCCTATTAGAAATTGTGTTAGTCACCGTTGCCACTGCTCGGACAGTGTCTAACAAGAGGCAATGTAAGGGAGGAAATTTTTACACAACTTTTAAACTGGAAATTAAGCTCACTTAGTTCCCTCTGGCTCCCCAGTATCTGCATCTGAGTAATTTACAGAATAACAAAGAATTTCAAAGTGCTTTTTAGTTTCACTCTTAAATATCCCCTAACTGTTAAATATGATTATAGAGCTGAAAATGAACAATTTTGATGAAAATTTCCAGTATGTTTTGGATGCTAAATGCCCCCCCCCCACAGGCTTCTGTATTTGAACACTTTCTCTCCAACTTTGAGGTGCTATTTTGGAGGATAGGAAAGGTTTAGGAGATGGGTACCAGGCAGAAACTGCATTAGTGAGGGGTGTTGGGCAGGTTTTGAAGTATATAACCAGCCCTGTCTCCTGATGTGTCCTGCTCTCTGGTCCATAGCGATGTGAGTAGCTTTGCATGCCTACCATTAGAGCCCTGAGACCTTCCTGTTATGAAGCTTACCCTACCATTAAAAACAATCTATTAGCTCCTTTCATTTAATTCTATTATATGATTTCACACTGTCCTTGATTATCCAGAATATGGAGTCTTTCTCTGAAGAGTAGACACCTGGTTACTATCTATAAGGGTGGAGAATTGGCCCTAGAAGTCTAATGTCTACTTGTATTTTTTCAAGTAATTATCCTCTCTTCGGCCTTGTCTGTGTTATCACACCATCTTCTGAAGTACTTGCTCTTTCAAGCTCCTTAGCCTTTCTATGTTCCATGGGTGCATACATTCCTTTACCACTAGCATCCCGTCCAGGCTTTAGATAACGGTTATGTTGCTTTGTTCAGTCAACACTCTTCTGATAATTTACTGTCTTACAAAACTGTGTTTATACTTCTCATCAGTTTTTGTCTCTTGTCATGCGTACTTTGTCTTAATGAGCCTATGCTTTTTTTGTTCCTCATAGTATTTAAAGACACAAGGTCTAGAGAAGAACTCTGGATTTGAAAATGGACTGTGCCATATTTCTAGCTGAGAGAGAATAGACAATTGTGTAAATTTACTTATCTATTCTTTTTTATTATCTTTAAAACTGAAAATACTAATAATGAAAGTACCTATCTCATAGGAATTAGCCCATTGAAGTACTCTTAGAATGATACAGTGTACAATGTATCTGTCCAATAAATGTCAGCCAGAGCATTTACAAAGTGACAAATGATGAGGACATGAACTTGGCTGTAAAGTGAGACTTGAGTAATTATAGGGTTCATAGCCAGGTAAGGCCACTAGTGACTTTTCTCCAACAGCAGCTTCTGTTCTACCTCCCGACACTGTGAAAGCTCTCTGGCAGCGAGGAAGCTTTCAGTTCAGTTCCAGCTTGATTTATTTACATCATGAACCTGTGGCATGTGGTGTCTTTAGCAAAAGCATTTTATCATCTAGTTCCAGCAAACAATCAAGAGGAAGGGCAAAAGCTTGTGTTGCTTTGAGAATCCTCTGGGGTCTCCATAGCCAAAAACTTGTTAAGAAATATCCAACCTTTAGTACTGCATATTTTGTTTAATAACTTGAGAAATAGCGGCACTACTGTTATGGTTGTAACTAAAGCTCTCTGATTGGATTTTATATTCGCTCCCAAGAAGGGCGTCTATGCATGGTACTGTAAACCTAGAAAAAGAAATCGATGCTAGGTAATATGATAAGCCCAAGAGGGGAACTGAGTACTGTTGTTTAGCCTTCTAAATACTGTATTTATAGTCACAGACAAATGCTACTCTCAGCCTTAATCAGAGAAGCCTTTCATTCCAGTGAATAGTGGTGAGTGCAGATTCATGGGTATACAAGATACTGAGAAAAAGTGATAGTTGGGGGCTCAGCCTTAAATAAGACATTTATATCACCCCTTCTGAGGTTCAGGGAATACTGCAAAATAGGGGACAGAGAGTATGAGCCTTAAGACAGGAAGGGCTGAAAAATACCATCTTCTGGGCAAGAAAAAGCTGCCATAATTATCAACTTACAGCAGTCATAGACTACTGCACCGAGTCTACACAAACATGGGCCCATCAACAGTCAGACACAGATGGAAGAGTGGTTCATGGGTCCCCGTCCCTCACAGCTAGGACATCATTTTTTGCTACTGATAGATGCAGGGAGGGGACTGGCTCATTGTTATCAGCTGTGTACCCACTAATGATTCCATCAGTCTCCAGTGGGTAATTCCATTTCAACGTTCACATGGATGTCCCCAGTTAAAGTAAAGGTCAGGAACAAACCCAAAATTCATGAATCTTGGAAAAGGACTTGTAGGAATGGATGTTAATAGGCATAGAAGGGAGATGAGAAAACATGTAGACAGAGCATACTCACAGTATATTCTATAGTCATACATGTCCATGAATAAATATAATTTTATAATATATATGTATGGCATTGTCAAAGAAAAATAATTCAAAAATAAATGTAGTGATGGCCTCAGGGCTGTGATCAGTGTCCTCCATGTGTCACACTCTTTATGAATTATCTTCATGGATTAGCACCTTATCTCCTAGTCTCTTGTCAAAATAATTTCTCAGTGAGTGTATTAATAGCTCATTTATTTCTCCAGGTGTGTTCTCTTCTATTACTTCAGTGGAAGCATCCTTCTGCACTTTATTAACTGCTTTTTCAGCATGTATTATACTCAATGATATTTATTAAGCAAATGAATGATGAAGAATATGTGGGCAGTTTCAACGAATATAAGTTTTTGAATGAGGTATGTATCTTCATGGAATATTCTAGAGTGCATGTAAGAAATATTTTCTATATTCTTTCAACCATGAAGTAGAAAATGAGTTTCCTTAAAATATGGCATACCATTGTTATTTTAATTAACTTTTCATTATCATAAGTCAAACATATTGCTTAGCCATGAATATTTCCAACTTTTAGTCTTTTTTCCTCCCAACTCTGTTGCCAGTTTTTCTCTTGGAGTTTCAGCCTCATTCTTACTACTCTCTGTACAGATTTCCTATCTTTGTGCCAAAACTCTTCAGCACAGAGAGTTTTCACGTTCTTTTCTGTCAGCTTTATGGTTTTGGCATGTCAAAAGCATTAGGGTTTATACTAGACCTTTTTCACAGTCCCTTTCACTCCTTTAAAACTAAGAAATGACTCTTTCCAGTTGCAGACTTTTCAACAATCTTAGAGCTACTTTCCCTAGAAAGTACCAGTTAACACTTTGTCTATTACAGAACTAATCCATACTAGTATTTAAAGTAGGGTGAGTAGTTAGAATTTTGCCTTTGTAATTCTCAATATAATTGATGGCAATTGATTATATACAGATAGAACTACAGATTCCTTCCGGTGAGACAAATGGCTTTCTTTCATTCTGCTGGGTTGATCGGTTACATTGTTCTCCTTTTCATCACTATTGTGTTTATAACTTCATAGTATGTTTACTGCATGGTAGCGAAATTCAACTTTTTGTTTGAAAATTATTTTGTCCAGTCCAAAATTTTGTTTCCACCAAAATATTTCAAAATCATTTTTGTTAGCTCAAAAAGAATCTGTTGGGAAACTTACTTCGCTTAACTAAAATTTTCAATTATTTTGAGATAGACTGGAATCTTTATGATATTTAATATACTCATCTATGGAAAAGGCCCATCTTCCTTATATATGCATACCTAATTCGTATTTAGAGAATATTTTGTAGTTTTATTCATCCTAGTTCTGTAGAATTAATCACAAGCATATAAATACATTTATTTGGTTTGGATTCTTAAGGAAAAAGGGTATCATTCATATATGTATATGATATACACACAGATACATACAACACACACACACACACACACACATGCACACACACACTTGTATATTTAAAGCTGCCCCATGTGGGTGCTGGGAACTGAACTCAGAACCTCAGAAAGATCAGCAAGCAGCAAGACCTCTTAGCTGTTCAGCCATCTCTCCAGGCTCCCCCATTATGTTTTCAGAAGCCGTCAGGTCCTTACAATGTTTTAACTATTGGCCAGCAATTTTTCTTCATTTTATCCTTTCCTAATGTAGATATTTAAAATGGTTGAAGGGAAGTTATTTTGTCCTAACATTCCTTAGCTCTGTCATGTCAAAAGTGACAAATAGATATCATTTTGTATCATTGAAGGATAATCACGTTTCCTTTACTATGATAGAGAAGTCACAGGAAATGATTTGTCCCCATCACTATTTAAATATAGAAAGATTTATGTCATAGATTCTCAGTACAATATAAAATCTGATAATAAATCACTTAATATTTTGCTTCGCTTACCAACCAAATGACTAGCTATTTTACTCAAGTTCACCAAGATATATACTGCATTTAAAAAAATGTCATTGCTTTTTATTGTAGATATAAAAATGAAACCCTTTAAGAATGCAAATAGTGACAAGATCTTGCAAAATCAGAAGGGCTTAAACTTCTTGATACATGAAATACTATGAAAATGAAAATTGAAACTAATAGCTTTCATAATTGCATATTGTACAACACATAATCTTTGATGAAACATATTTATCATAGGCCAATATCTAGAGTAGTTTTTGTGTAAGTGGGTAAAGTTTTGAATAATATTTTTATAGACCATATACATATAATTTTATGATAGAGTCATGAAACGTTTTCTCTTAGACACTGCAATGTTCCTTTTATATGCTCAATCCACTCTATAAATAATATTCTCGCTCAGCTTTGTAAATATTTAAAAAATAATTTACAGAAAAATTCAAATGTAAATGTTCTAAGATTTTGGAGCATTCTACAAAAGGAGAAACATAAGAAAGCTGGACTAAGATATCGAGTCTGTGGTTGAGAGCAGGCAGCAGGCATTTCCCAGAACAACTCAGTCATAATGTGAAATTACAGTGAACAGGAAAGCTCCCTGACTGCAGTTTTAAGGAGCTCCAGAACTGTCAAGTGTTATCTGGAAACTTTTCTTTGCAATTCACTACTTCAGAAGTTAGAGATGAGAAATGCTCTACACTGAATAAATTATAATGTTTTCAGTTTAGTATTAATGATCACATTCAAATATTTCACCAGAAAAATAGAGTTTGTTTATCAGTGTACCAGGGGGCATTCATTGGGAGAATGAACAACCTGCTCTGCTTTTAGGTTGGGGATAAGCTCACTCACAGTAGCAGCAGCATCACTTGAACCTAATATACCATTGTTTGTTATAACTTATGGTTTAATAGCTGTAACACATTTTTGTAACTATTTGCTCTAAAATTTAAATCATATTAGCATAGTTGAACCATTCATTCTGAGATAATTTGGTGAAGTCAGAAGGAAATCAAACAATCAAATACTTATAATTCTCTAAAACCTGGCACCGAGGTCTTGAACAAACAGATGAAAGAGGTGCTGTTCACATGGAACAGTTTTCTTAGTCAACTTTCACTGTTCTTGTCACCCTGATGACGTTCTGACAGAATTGGTATTTGTTAGAGGAGACACTGGTGGACCTTGCTAACATGTTCATTTGTTCTACCAAATCCAGGCTGATCCCAGTAGAAGACCTTCATTCTACTTTCTATGGAAGCTTTTTTCCTCACATCAGGAAAGGCCTAAATGTACCACAAAAGGGAAGATAACAGAAGAAGTAATATTCAGAAATGTAGACTGCACCTGATCCTCTATGTAAGCTGAGATTTCAGGGGCCTTCAGGTTTGATACAATAAATTTTGTACCAGAAGATTGATATGGTAGCACATACCTTTCATATCAGCACTCAGGAAATAGAGACAGGAGGATCTCTGTGATTTTGAGGCTAGCTTGGTCTAAATAGAAAGTTTCAGGATAGTTAAGACTATGTAGAGAGACCCTGTCTCAAAAAATATTCAAATAAGGGAAATGAAAACATCTTCCACAATCACGCATTCTCCCTGTGGCTTGCAGTTTTCCCTGGTGTAAAGCATCCTCTATACTTTGAGAAAGAGGGAAGGAAGTTTGAAGGAAAGGACTGGGAAGGGGGAGAGAGAGAGAGACAGAGACAGAGACAGAGACAGAGAGACAGAGAGAGACAGAGACACAGAGACAGAGACAGAGAGACAGAGACAGAAACACTGACAGAGAGACAGAATCTTGAACTGGGATACATTTTATAACAGAGATTAATGGAATGTAAGATGTTAAGGCAGAAGTGTTAAGGTTTGGAAAACAGGAAAATACGTGAAAGAGGCAATCCCTAGATAAACCTTGAAAAATAAGTTGATGGAGAAGAGCTTTGGAAGACACAGAAAGTGGAATGGGGTACTCACAGGTCAGAGCACTGAGGTGTGGCATCCCAGAGGGCACACAAGACATGGAAAGTTGTCTGAACACACAGAAATGGATGCCACACAGCAGGTGTTGACACTAAAGCCGCAGCTGGAACCTGTATTCTTCACGCCTTGCTAAGGATTTGTGATTGCTTTTCAGGACTGCTTAGACATCTTGGTTTGGAGAGAGAACTGACCAGTTCTAACCTACTGAAAGAGAAAGATTATCCTAATTATTGACACAGAGGAGAGTGAGACTGACAGGGAATTACTGCAGAGTGTTGACCAGGAATCTCAAGAATTAATGGAAAAATGAGGAAGTCTGAATCTCCCCCAAGACAAGAGGAGTTGAGAAGAAGATCAGCCCAGGCAAGAAAAAAAATGGGGCAGGAGGACATAATTAAGCTACCTCCTCTAGCCTTTCTAGGGAAGCATCTAGGAAGAAAATCAGATAATATAAAAGTGTGAAAGTTTGTAGGAATGGTTTGGAAAACAAAACAGAACAAAAATGAATGAAAACATAATTTGACTTGGCTTCGGTGGAACAGTGCTATTTCAAGCCAGTGGTATAATGGTCTCAATTGTCCTCTGAAACACAGAATAAAGATGGTGACTGAGAAGAACCACAGTACACTGTAGAGAGGCTGAGTCAACCAGGGTACTACAAGTAAGCGACTCCAGAGAGATAAGGAGCACAACCTCATATTTCAGGAATACACATTTTTAATGACAGAAACTCATTTATCCCAGGCTGTCCTCAAACTTTCTATGCATCATAGGGTAACCTTGAACTTCTGATCCTGCAATCTCCACCTCTCAAGTGCTGGAATGGCATGTGGTACTGTGCTGTCATAGCTTCAGTTGTGAACTAGATACACCTGGAACGAGGAAACCTCAGTGGAGGAATCTGTCCATCAGATTGGCCTGTAGTCATGTCTATGAGGTATTTTCTTCTTTAACATAATATTTTTACTGATTCTCTGGGACTTTCACATTATGCACCCTGATCACACTCACTTCCCAGTCATTCCATGTCTGCTTTCCCATCATACTTTTTAAAGAGTTCTCTTCAGTGGCTTCCTGTCTAGTCTGTTACTTTATTGGGGAACGGGGAGGGGGGGATGGAGTGAGGGTAGGGGTTGTCACAGAAGCCTTCCTTGTCCCTCCCTCTCAACTGTATATCTGTAGTCATTGATATCACAGCAAAAGTAGCCTCTTTGCTCTTCATAGTGGGAGCATGGATCATGGGCCTTTACATGGTTTCTAGGAACAGCACGGACCAAGAACATGAGAACATGACTCCTGGTTGCAGTAGGACCATGAACCCAGACAGCCTGGATCAAGGGCATCAACATGGCCTTGGATGGCAGAGCAGGTCACCCACATCAACATGGATCCAGTGGCAGCAGGGTCTATGGACATCAAGGTGGCTTCAGGCTGCAGCACAGACCCAGACATCTGCATGGCACTTGGTGGTAACATGGGCCAAGGACATCAATGTGGTCTGACTGGCAGCTTCCAAAGTGCCTAAAGTATTTTCTTAATTGCTAACTCTTAGGAGGTCTTAGTTCACTGTGGGTGGTGCCATCCCTAGCCAAGTGGGCATGGTCTATAGAGAAAGATAGCTGAGCAAGCTGGAGAAAGCAAACCAGTTTGCAGTTTGTCCATGGTCTTTGCTTCACTTCCAGCCTTTGGGTTCCTGTCTTGGCTTTCAGTTGATGATGGACTACAACCTGTAAGTTAGATAAGACTTTCCTCCCCTAAGTTGTTTTGGTTAGTGTTTTATCACAGCAACAGAAAGCAAACTAGGGTACATGCTCTACTTATGCACTGGGGATTGAACCCAGGGCCTCACGAATATTGGGAAAGTACTGTATCAACTGAGCCATATCCCTAGCCTAAGGATGAAATGTTTTCAAGAGTAAATTAAATTTTGTATTAAATGACAACTGTAGAAATTGACTCAATGGTGAATGATATTAGGAAGATTGTTTAGGGGCTATGAACTCATCTTTGATACTTTATCTAGTCTGGTGCATCTTGTCTCTATATTTTTCCTTCCTTGTTAGTCCAAAATAGTCTTGGATTGCTCATTTAAGAGTATTATATCCCTTAGTTTATCTTAATTTTTGTTGTGGAATATTTGTACACTATGTGAAGATGTGTCGTGATTGGTTTAATGAAGAGCTTAATGGCCAATATCTAGGCAGGAGAGAACAGGAGGGATTTCTGAGGAGAGAAAAGAACTCAGGAAGAATCTGAGGCATGGAAAATTTGCCAACCAGACAGGGATGAAGTTGGATATATAGAATGGAGGAGAGGTAAAGAGTCACATGGCAATATGTAGATTAATAGAAACTGGTTAATTTAAGTTTTAGGAGCTAATTGAGAACAGGCTTAAGCTAAGGCTAAACATTCATGATTAATAAGAAGTCTCTGTGTCATTATTTGGGAACTGGTGGTCCAAAGAAAATATGACTACAAATTTTAATTTAATTTAATTTTTATTTTCTAGGAAGACAAAATGTAGATAAAATGAATGAATACCTAGTCGTAGAAAAATGTGTTCATATTGGTATTGCTGTTTTATGATGATGAACATCAGGTGGAGAGTAACAGAAGGTAGGGGAGAGATGAGGGACTACCACATAATGTTATGCTTGCTCTTACACAGATGGAAGGAAACTATACATACATGTGTATATGCATATATATATATATATATGCATATATATATATATATAATTATCTCTATTACCAGTCAGTGTATCTACCACTTTACATACACTATTATTAATTTTCTAAGGGTTTTCAATGCATGTATGAATATTCTGACTTTATAAGTAATAAAATTAGAAACAAAAATGTCAGGATATTTTTCTACATGCATCTAACTACATGGAAATAATGCTAACATTTGAATTTATCTTGATTATTTCAAAATGCGGTTTCTTTTTCCCATTACGCCACACTGGCATCCTGTGAAATGTGAGTGTACTTCTAAAAATCACGTGTTCAAGTTAATCCTAAACACTGGAGTATTGGATAGTAAAGGATTTGTTTGTGTACTTGGATATATGATATTGTTTATTAGGATTTTGTTATTGTAAGGTTTTGAAAGTGTTTCCAGGGTGATAGCAAACACTGATTATTGTTGTTTCCAAGCCTTATGCTATGGGAGATCATTAAAATCTCATTGCCTTCCCAATATTTATTAACCATGTCTTCTCTAAAGTGGGAAACATTCAGTAAAATTGAGAAAGCTCAGATTGACCCATGAGCTCCTTGGGGCCCCACCAAATCACAGGTGACTGTGGAAATGGCTAAAAAAGAGACCCTTGACCTGCAGTGAGTGAGTGGGAATATGGCTTCGTCTCCCTCCCAAGGAGTCGATGTTGTCAATCTGACCTTGAATAAACTTAACATCTGTCAATCATGAGCAAAGCTCTTCAACTTCCTATAAAACTCCCTTCTTAGTCTCTGCTACAGCAAACCATCCTTGCAGATGTCATTCAAATTCAAAACTAGCCATGGTACCACAGGGCTATTTCTGGGCAGGCTCCTGACAACAGGTGCGTGAGAACTGCTTAGCCATCAGACTTTGCTTTGGTATTGCCTCCTGATGCCTTCTTTATCCTTACATATGCATGGTGAAAGAAGCAATCCTTCAAAATGAAATGTGCATTTTCTTCACTGAAAACCATGCCTGTACAGACCTGCTCAGATGGGTCAATATGTAAGAAAAGCTGTGCTGTTGATCACTGGTCCTCTAGGTAATCCCAATAGTCCAGGAAGAAACAAAAATGACTGACAGAATAAAGCTAAAGTCATACAGGGACAGCAACTATCATCCTCAATTAGTGAGACAGAAATACTCTGTGACATAAAGATTCATCTCTTGGCCTTTACCCTCCTAGTGGATGAAGTTCCTGTGATGAACCCAGGTGAGATGATAAGAACATGCATAGACTCTCTTAAAGCAATGTTGCAGGATATTTGATCGCATTATGACACTCCAAAACTGTGTTAATAAAGTCAACCTTAAATCAGGGGGTGGAGCCAGGACTTGCTGGCTGGAATTAGCCATAGAGAAGGCAGGAATATGGAGGGAGAAGACATACAGGAAGGAGTAGGGAGGTACTTGGAGATTTCACGGTCTTTTCGATCTGGGAAGTGTGGAGAGAAGGTCAACCGGTCGCTCCTCTGCTGCTTCTTTGATCTATCAGGGTTTCACTCCAATATTTGACTCCCAAGTCTTTATTGGTAATAGAACAACTTAATTAAACACATCAGAGCAAGCCACCCAGGTTTGACTCTACTGTTCTTTCTTTTCTTTCAGTTTTCCCCTACAACAGCCTGGTTTTTAGACAAAATGGATGGCATCAGAACACACTGATTCTTGGTGTTTCAATCAATTTATGGCATCCTCTGTGCTGTTATTCATTTGTTCATCTTCATTTAGTGACTCCCTTTAAGGTTCTAGGAACTGGGATAAGACACTCTGCATACTTTAAAGATTTGGTTGCCTAAACAACTGAATTAAATTTAAAGAGCTTTGATATACGAGGGGTGAACAAAGGCCCGAGGGAGTGTAGTTAATGAAATTTCCACTGTGTGTATCCAGTATGTTAGTGTCTGGAGAAGATCATTTTATATGATAAAATAATTGTTCATGATGACCACACAATTTTAAAGTATTTTACATGTAAATTAAAATTTTCACTTACCAGCTAAATATCTTGTCTGTAGCTTCTACTCTGTTTCATTCTCCAGATCCACAGGTGGAGATACAGATTGAGAGAGCTGCAGATACTCAAGTTCAAGTACAGTTTGACAGTAATTGTGTGACATTGTTTTCCCATACTTACTGTTTAAACCTGAGAATACACAGTTTCACAGAAGTTGAAGACACCAACTGCACCCAAAGTGACCTCAAGATCCCAGGATGCTGCAGGCACAGACTCAATCTTGAGTCCTTGTGTGATAAGAACCCAGTGTGTGCATGATCTGTGATTCAACTTCTATGCAAAATACATGACTTACTAAAAGGTAAGTAATCAAAGGTATGCTAATTTGATCCATGTATCCATACTATACATATGCATCATTAAAAATCAAACATAACCATATAATTATTTGGGAGTTAGATGAAATACTTTTTTTCTTTAGGAGACGGTATTTTTCATTATTGGAATTATTATCTGTTTCTTCTTTTAATTCTCTTAGTTTCTACTTCACTTATTTGTAAGATGTGTTATTGGTTGCCTACCAATTTACAGTTATTAAGACTACCTTTAGAATATGTTACTGAATCATCCAGCAATTTTTCTCTATTTCCAGTAAAGAAATGCAGCTTGACTCCTTCAAGTTTCTTATTTGCATGATATAACCTCTGTCTGTCTGTCTATCTGTCTGTCTGTCTCTTTTCCATGGTCACTCTGTATGTGGGGTATATGTTTGTGTGAGTGTATATGTATGTGTGGATGACAGAGGTTGATGTTGGCTGTTTTCTTTAAATCACTGTCCAATTAATTGTTTTGAGAGAGCGTCTCAAAGTTCACTGATTGGGCTACACTGATTAGCCAGCAAGCTCCATGAATACATCTACTTTCTGCTTTCCCCATCCCTACTCACCCCTGTGCTAGGTTGCTTGAAAATATTCAGGCATTCAATATTCATTTCAAGAACATATGAGTTCTTTAATTGTAACTTAATTTTATGTAGGAGCATTAAGTAAGAATTTTTAAAATGAGTGTCATACTTCATACATAACAATACATTTTTTGACATTCTGTTTTATCTTTCACTCATACTTATTTGACTAACCCTGCCTATGTTCAAAGGCTTACAGTGATAAATGGCTTCCTGGAATTCCTGGTCTAGTCTGGTTATACAATGCAGCAATCTGTTTTAGAAATGAAATCTACTTGTGAGCACTGACCTCTAGTATCCATCACTGAGAAAGTGAACTCTTGAACATTGAAGCCAGGTTTTCTAATGTGTCTTTTGTGAAATGAGGTATCACCAGCTGATCTGTGCTGCCCAGACTTTCATTAGTGCTTTTGATATTTTGTTGGTGTGGTTCATAAACATGAGACTGGAGTCAGTCCAGAATGCCATGAATCACAGCCAGTCTTAGTCACCCTTGTGGAGCTCACAACCATTGCCGCATGCTCTCTCAGGGTCCATAGAGGTCCTGATGAGGCAGGAGTCCTTCCATCTTTGCTTTCTGTTGTACTGAACAAGAGAAGCCTCAGGTTAGGAGAAGGAAGCAAATGATGGTCAGCACTATGCTTCAGGAGACTGAAACTGTAACTGAGTGTCTTTCTCCTTCATTGATTCTCAGTGGGAATGATACACATCTGAAGAACAGGTAGATAGATGGAGGAGTGGTACACTGGATGATGCGCCATCAGATTTCTTTTCAAACTTAATTTCAGGGCTCTCTTAACTTTCCTGGAGTTGTGGAAAGACTCGAAAGACAAGAGTCTTCAGACAGTCTAGGTTTCTCTGTTGCAATACATTCTCATCTTGTCCCACAAATCATTGTCTCGACACTCCCAATGGCTTTGTACAATTCACCTTTTCTTCATACTTCCATATGGAGAACATGATCAAATTGTGACCCCTCCCCTCTTTAAAGTTGGGAGCTCATTTTTCTTTATTGGTGATGTTTCTCATTACACAGCATGCTTCTACAATTTTATGTGTCTCCCCTTCTGATTGAAAAGCTATCATTTCTTAAAAATCAGCCCTTTAATTTTCCAAGTTTCTACTCAAATAGTGCTTAGGGCAGTAGTTTTGCAGCTCCCCAGAGTGTCTTTAAGTTATTTCAATGAGGGTCATTAAATGTTTCCAATTTTTGAAGTAAAATTAATATTAATTCACTTTAATGTGGAAATAAATGTACCTCAAAAGCACTTACCTGTCAGAGAACACATCTGATCTCAAGTAGCTAACCCTGACTTTTATTTCTAAATTTAATTTCAGATAGACAGAAGTTAGACAGTGTAGCTAAGGTTCAGTTTGTGAAACAGATGGAAAAGCTGATAAAGCTAAGTCCAAAAAAATAAATTCAGCTTGCATGGCATTTGGCTTTAATTTTCTGTTAGAAAAAAAATGCCTCAATAGATGAATAAAACTCTTTATTGAAGAACTCGGGGAAATTGCTGCATTGATAAGGATGGGATGCTCAGGAAGCAATTACAAGGATTACAGTCTAATTGGAAAAAATTACAATTACAATTACAGTCTAATTGGAAAAAATTAGTCACTGTTCTCATTCTGTGATACAATACTTGACCAGTAGCAACTTAAGGGAGGAAGGCTTTATTTGGCTCACAGTTCAGAGAACACAGTCCATCATGTGGTTGTGGGGCATGATAGCGTCAGTAGCTTTGCTCTTTGTGCTCACCTGGAAGCAGAGAAAAGATGACAGTAGAGCTCGGCTGGCTCTTTCTTTTTTCTTATAACTCAGTCCAGGATCCCAGCCTGTTAAATAGTGCTCCCCACACTCAGGGTGCATCTTACCTCTCGGTTGGACTGCTCCGGAAATAGTCTCATAGATGCACTGAAGGTGTGCCTTGTTAAGGTAGTAGGTGCTCCTCAATCCAATCAGATTGCCAGTGGAAATTAACCACCACACAGGGTTTATTACTGAGCAAAGAGCAAAAGCCTTCAAATTTAATATTACTTCCAACAAAGCAGCGAGAACACCTCTGATGAATGAACCGTAAGTAATAATCCACACTCTGTAAGAGCTATAAAGTGGAAGCTGCTCATTAGGGGAACTACACAGAAATGCAAACAAATACAATGCAAGGACAGTATTGTAAAGAGCCTGAAACCTAGAACAGAGTATTAAGTAAAGTTCTTAAAAATAAAGGGCTTAAAAGAAGATGTTTAAAAGTCTCAGAATTTACTGAGAATGGATTTTGGAAAACAAAAGTATTTTTTCTAATGTTCTAGTATTTCAGTGGGAAAAGAATCTATAACTTATGTCTGTGGAAGCAGAGTTTACAATTTGGATTTTTTTTTTTTTTTTTTTGCTGGTTGTGGTAGCTAGATGATGCTCAGCAACATCTTACTCAGAAGCCAGGACAAAAGCACCCATTCAATGTACGCTCCTGCTGGATCACAGCACTGCAGTGGGTATGGAGAAATCAGTCCTCAGAACAAACACAAAGCCAAGGAGTGGAATCAGCCTACACATCTGCCAAAGGTGGCTGGCTAACAGAGTGTGCTGCAGTGGAGGTGTTTCAGCCTTAAAGAAGAACAAAACTGTATTCTTTGCTAGCAATGGATGCAACCAGAGCTAATAATAAAAGTGAACTAGGCCAGACTCGAGACAAATACAACCTTTTCTCTCATTTGTGGATCCCGTATTTTACATAGATATAAAAATCATATATATACACACATATATATACATACGTACATACATACATGCATACATACATGACCTTTGCTTGTTGTATGTAGACTTAGGAACCTTTGTGGCAGCTTTATCCTGTGTTACTTAATTCTTTAGTTTAGTTTTATTTCTTCAATGCAAACATGCTTATTTTGTCACAGAAGATATTTGAGCTAAATATTAAATATACTAAGAGCTGAGGTGTGGAAAGCCATATCACATTCTATCTTAATGGATTAGCATTTACTTTAAATTTAGAAAGGTGGCAAAAATAGTCAAATTCTTTTTTCTTCCTGCCCATTTTATTATTATTTTAATTTAATGTTCGTGTTTTAGTTAAGAAATTTGTAATGAGTACTATGTTCATAGTACTTCATCCCCCTCTGTCCCCTCTCTCCAACTCTTCCCATGTTCCTTCTTCACATCTTCTTGAGTTGTTGACCTCTTCAATAATTACTGCTTACACACACACACACACACACACACACACACACACACACACACACACACACAAACCCACTGAGTCTATTTAGTTTTACTCTTGTGTAGATGTTAGGGCTGACTACTTGGGATTGGATAACCTATCAGGGGCTCCTCTTTGGCAAAGACTGATTCTCTCTCAGCAACCATTGGTTGCCTGTAGCTTTTCATCTAGGGTTGGGGCATTATGAAATTTTTTTCCTATTCTGATTGGCATGTAG
Source organism: Peromyscus californicus insignis (assembly GCF_007827085.1). Lineage (NCBI taxonomy): Eukaryota > Metazoa > Chordata > Mammalia > Rodentia > Cricetidae > Peromyscus > Peromyscus californicus. Next base: position 106,930,214 of record NW_026294573.1, read on the forward strand.
ACTGGTATTATTATGCAGCTCATGTTTAGTCAACCATATTTTGATGTTTCAAGGATGCAGTATTCCTTGAAATATTCTTGAGTATTCCTGTCATGTATAGAACAGACTATCTGGAAGCAAGTGTTCTGGTTCTTTAGTTCTTACAATCTCTCTACCCTTTACAGTGTTCCCTGAGCCTTGTATGTAGTGGTTGTGTTGTAGATATATCAATTGTGCCCAGCACCATGGGCACTCATATTCTGTATTTTGATCAGCTGTGCATTTCTGTGATGATTTCTTTCTGTTTAGAAAAGAAGTTTTTTGATGTAATATATATATTATATAAAATATATACAATAGATAATGTTTATGTATATATATATATATATATATATATATATATATATATATATATAACAGTTACATTTATCTGGGCATAAAGATAAGTATCTAGAATGCAGTTAGAAGTTACTTTGCTTTAGGAAAATAGCAGTACTGTGTTCTCTACTGGGATCTATGACCTCTTCAGTCAAGGGTAGTTGGCTAGGTTTATAGTAATAGGCAAAATTCCTTCTTATTGCAGTCTTAAGTTTAATTAGAAAGCTGTTGATTACCTCTGAGATAATAATGTCACTATTGCCTCATTGTGGATATCTTGCCAGTGTGGTAATTTCTGTAGTCTGTAGGCTTTACACTAGGTAGGACTATTGATTAACTTTTCTCCCTTGGCAGCTTGGATAGCACCTTTGGATACCATGAGAGCTGGACCCCAGGGAGGAGGCTTCCAGACCAAGTCCAGAGCAATAAGACAAGACAAGGAAATTAAGGGGAAAATAGGAAAAGATGTCAAATTATCCCTATTTGCACATGATATGATAAAGAGATTCCGCAAGTTCCACCAGAAAAGCTGGAGAAATTTTCCTTACTTTCAGCAAAATGGCAGGATACAGAATCAACTGTTTAATCTGAGAAAGACTGAAGTATTTCTAGGTCTAAACTATATTACACAGGACAATTTCTCCTTATGTTCCTCTTAGATTTTTGTTTAGTATTTGTTATGGCTTAGATATTAAGTATCCCCTTAAAAGACTCACACTGAAGGTTTGGTCTCTAACTAGTGGTATGATTAAAAGTTGATCATATGCACGGTGATAGATATGGATCTATTTGCAGCCTTCTACATGTTGATATCCAGTTATGCCAGCGCCATTTGTTGAAGATGCTTTCTTTTTTCCATTGCACACTTTTGGCTTCTTTGTCAAAAATTCTATGTTCATAGGTGTGCGGATTAATGTCAGGGTCTTCAATTCGATTCTATCGGTCCACATGTCAGTTTTTATGCCAGTACCAAGCTGTTTTTATTACTGTAGCTCTATAGTAGAGCTTGAGGCTACCTGGATAACAGGACCCCAAGAAAGACACAGGGATCGCCCAATGATGGAGAAATGGATGAGATCTTCATGTACAGCCTGGACATGAGTGGGGGAAATGAAGGGCGAGGGTCGAGGGAAAGAGAGCTTGGGGGAGGGGGATATCCCAGCTGGATCAACAACAGAGAGGGAGAACAAGGAATAGGAGACCATGGTAAATGAAGACCACATGAAAATAGGAAGAAGCAAAGTGCTAGAGAGGCCCACAGAAATCCACAAAGATACCCCCACAATAGACTGCTGGCAATGGTCGAGAGACATCCCGAACTGACCTACTCTGGTGATGGGATGGCCAAACACCCTAATTGTCGTGCTAGAAACCCCATCCAATGACTGAGGGATCTGGATGCAGAGATCCACGGCTAGGCCCCTGGTGCAGCTCCGGGAGTCCAATTAGCGAGAAAGAGGAGGGTGTATATGAGCAAGAATTGTTGAGGCCAAGGTTGGAAAAAGCACAGGGACAAATAGTCAAACGAACGGAAACACATGAACTATGAACCAATGGCTGAGGGGTCACCAACTGGATCAGGCCCTCTGAATGGGTGAGATAGTCGATTGGCTTGATCTGTTTGGGAGGCATCCAGGCAATGGGACCAGGTCCTGTGCTCATTGCATGAGTTGGCTGTTTGAAACCTGGGGCTTATACAGGGTTGCTTGGCTCGGCCTGGGAGGGAGGTGACTGGACCTGCCTGGACTGAGTCTACCAGGTTGATATCAGTCCTCGGGAGAGGCTTTGCTCTGGAGGAGGTGGGAATGGGGGTAGGCTGGGGGGAAGGGGAGGGGGGAGAACAAAGGAATCTGTGGCTGATATGTAGAACTGAATTGTATTGTAAAATAAAATAAAATTAAATTTAAAAAGTTGATCATATGAAGAAGCCTCTGGAGTGATCAGTGGGTTAATCTATTTATTAATTTATTACTTGATGGCATTATTGGTGGGTGATGAAAACTGGGAAGTGGAGCCTCATTGGAAGAAATGGGTCACTAGGGGCATCCCTGGGTAGAATACCTTTTCCTGATTCTCCCCTCTTTCTCTCTGCTTCCTGGATGCAATGCAGTGAGCAGATCTCCCCCTCTGTGCCCTTCTGATTTGATGTCTGTCTTGTCACAGGCCTGAAGGCAGCAGGCCAGCTGAGTATAGGACAAAACCTCTGAAATCATGAGCTGAATGAAAAGGTTCTTTTCTTCAAATATTTTTTCATTTAGTGACAAAAATGACTAATGCAATCGTTCAATACCATTAGCTTAAAATGCTGCACATATATGAATCTAGCACATAGTATTTCAAGATGCTTATACCAATATTAACTATAAAACATAACTAGTAAAACCTCTTTGATTCACTGAGTACATTTTTCTCTGGAATTTTATTTAAAATTAATTTTCTACACTTTCTATTTTTCCTGTGGGGACTTTGCTCATTAATTTTCATTTGTTGATTTGTTTTAGGTATATACATCAAAGGTACATAATTGTAATTTTTAATCAATAATTTACATTATATTATTTTTAAATTAAAAAGATATGTGTTTTCAACTTTTATTAGGTGAGAGCCTTGTACAGTGTGTTTTGATCCTATTTACCTCCTTCCCTAATTTTAAGAGCAAACCTTTCAACAAATTTTGTTTCCTTTAAAAAACACTGCAATATTTTTGTTTATTTTATTATTTATTTATTTATTTTGATTTTTTGAGACAGGGTTTCGCTATGTAGCCTTGGCTATCATGGAACTTGCTCTGTAGACCAGGCTAGCCTCAAACTCAGAGATCCACCTTCCTCTGCCTCCTGAGTGCTGGGATTAAAGGACTGTGCCACCACGCCTGGCTCATTTTCCTTTATTTTAATAACTGTCCTTAAAAACATAATATTGTGACTCCTTTGTTCATAGATTTCCAAATATAAAGTTACACATTTATGCTCAAATTTACTACTTTTTATGTAAAATGTGACTTTGCTGTAGCAGTGCCTGACTGTCGGATTAGACACCAAGGCATGGCGTTTGAGATAGAGGGTTTTTGCAAAATGTAGTAGTATTTGGTAATTTTCATGGTGAAAATCAGTCTGCCATCTTTAACAATAGCATAAAGAGTGTATTCTAACCTTACTCAGTCCCTTACTGAATTCATAACTCTTCTATAACCACATACTACCTCTACTGTCATTTAAAGTTTTTGTCAGAGTGACTTATTATTAGACATGAATATTTATTTTATAATGCTGTACTAATCAATATTAATTATAAAATTATAAGGTTATAATAAGGTATATGTAAATATATTATGTAAATATATTAAGGCAAACCCGTTACAATTAACATTAAATATTATGTAAGTACCTATAAAATCATCTTACACGCCACTGGTAATAGAACACTGATGTGACTTGCATTTCTCTAATTATCAAAGAATATGTGAGAAAGGCCCTGAGAAGGTAGAAATTGAGATAGCGAAAGAAAAAGAACTAAGAGAAGCAAGAATAAATGGGCAAAAAGAGCAGAAAGGAAATGTTTGCAATACAGGGCACAATAGATGATATGTGGCATGGCACATTGATATATAACATTTATAAAAATTGTTTCTAGTGAGTACATGTTATTTTTATGCCCGGACAACTGATATTTTTTTGGTCTTTCAAGCAGGATTTTTCTGTGTAGCCTTGAGAGATCTACCTGCCTCTGCTTCCTGAGTGCTGGGATTACAGGCATGCACCGCCACCTGCCTAAGATGCCCAATTTTCTATTTAACCTCTTTGTAGTGATGCCACCAGGATATTTTCTAAGAAACCATGCTGCTCCCTGACTGGACAATATTGATTCTAGTCTAGGAATTTTTGAACATCTTTATTGGCATGTAAGTTGGCTAGCTTCTAGGGATAGACACTACAGTTATGAGCAAATTTGAAGTATTTTACTTAATTGTGTGTGTGTAGGTGCACATAGGCTGTGTGTGTAGAGGCCAGAGAACAACTCTGGGAGCTGGGTCTCACCTTACACCTTTGCTTTGAGGCAGTCTTTCTTGTTATTGCTGCCGTGCTGCTCATTCCAGTGGACCCTGAGCCTCCCCCATTCACTTGCTGTGTGATTATACTACTTAGGTACTCCTATGGATTCTTGTAATACCAGGTGTCACCAGTGCCAGCTTTTATAGGGGATCTGGGGATCAAACATGGATTGTCAGGTCTAGATGAATTTCTAAGCAGTCTTATTAAATAAGAAACACAGAGTCAAATACAGAGGTAATAGCCAAAGAGATCAGAGCAATAGCCAAGACTAGCTTTATCTTACCATCAGCAGTAGCTTCCCCAGAGAGAGTTTCTTCCTGTCTGACTTGTGTTTTTATTGCCTTTCTGTTCCCTGTTCTCACTGGCTCTAAGCCCAGCCACGACTTCCTCGTCACTGCCTATCTATACAGACCTCCAGGTCTCTATATTTGGTACTGGGATTAAAGGCTCATGTTACCATGCTTGGCTGTGTCCTTGACCACACAGAGACTCTGCCTGCCATGTGATAGGATTAAGGGTTTGTGCTACCACCTCCTGAGTCCTGTTTATGGTACGTGACCTCGCTATGTGACCTCTGATCTCCAGGCAAACTTTATTTCTTAACATACAAATAAAATCACATTTCAGCACAATTAAAATATCACCACATTTCTCCCTTTTATTTTAATAAAAAAAGAAAAAAGTTATAACTAATATAAGAAAAACTATATACAATAAATACAATAACTATATACAATATATGCAAGCAATAAACACCTCAACAATGTACCTGGTTCACTTTCTATCTTATCTTATATTACTAACAGAGAACTATCTTATAATGTCTTTCAAATTTACACACTTTTTTAGTGAGTTTCTTTTCTGAAATTCTTAAAAAGGAAAACTATAACCACCTAATCTTTAACTCTAACTATCTAATCTTCAACTCACTATAACTATCTAATTTTCAACTAACTATAACCATAACTATCTAATCTTCAATTCCCTCAGAGACCCAAGAAGGAAATAATATTACCTAATAAAACAGGAAGTGCAAACAAGTGACTTCCAAAAAAATGTGAGTTGACAGAAACAGCCAGCTGTCTGGACAGTTACCAGAAGTTTCTCCACAATGTTGGGGCATCATCTTCAGCCTATAGGCTTAGAGTATCTGACAGACTCATTTGTGAAGTAGGATGTACACAAGGCCTACAGTTCGACCTCACATTCAGTGTGAATAGTCCATGTACCAGAAACACTTGAATTCCACTAGTGTCCTGTCATGATTCAGGATTTTAAACTCTGGAAATTTTTGATGTTTTTGGAATTCAACTGTCCATTCTTTTTGGCTTGTGGGTGGCTTCATCTCAGCATCCCATTCTTCTCTGCATCCCATTCTTCTTGGCTTCATCTCTTTTATTAAATGCCAGTCTACCACTGAGAGGTTACTCCATCAACCTAGTTACTCTTTCAAGAATAATTGTTTCAGCTACTGTTCCACTGAATACCAGAAGCCATTGGTTCACTGCCTGTTCAGCTGTCTTTGAAGAAAGGGGCACTGTACCTTTTCTGGATTGCAAAGGCCACTTCAGCGATGGTGCCATGTTGTCCTGGCCTCAGAGGATGCCTGTTGCTAAAGCCACAACCACACTTGTCTTGGCAAGAATTGGTAGTTCTTTGTTTTGTGTCCGGTCTGTCCATTTTGTCCTGTTTGTCAGCAGTTGATTCAAGGACACTTTGTTGTCCAGTGGATAACTTTTGCCACAGTGAAAGTTAACTCCATATGCAGTTTCTTCAATGCCCATATCTTCTCTGAAGTAGATTGGTACTGCCAACATGTCTCATAGTCATAAAAAAAGAAAAAAGTTCTAAGTTATTGAAACATTTTAAATGCCATATTCTGTAGATCTCTGAAGGTTTGAAGATGACCTGTCTATCTAAAATATATCTGCTTGACCTTGAAAACATACCTAAAATGACTACAAGTTCGATTGTAATGTCTAACTACTAACTTTCATTTCCTTATATCCTAATAGTTGGTAATAGTAACATTCAAAGATTAGCAAATTGCATTACATTGTTGAATGAACTACATAAGTACAATGTCTTGAACAAGATTAGAAATGTAAGTATAGCATTTTCTAATAATCTCAATCTCAATATATATAATTTGTATATAATATAAAAAATCCAATCTAATGTAAAGTATTTAAAACTAGTAATTGTCTTTTAAAAGTAGATTCAATATGCTAAGATAAAAAACACTGAAGACAGCTTATGTTGGAGAGGATGTGGAGCAAGGGGAACACTCAGACACTGTTGGTGGGAATGCAAGCTTGTCCAGCCACTTTGGAAATCAGTATGGCACTTTCTCAGAAAATTGGGAATTAATCTCCCTTAAGACCCAGCTATACCACTCTTGGGCATATACCCAAGGAATGCTCAATCATACCACAAGGACACATGCTCAACTATGTTCATAGCAGCATTATTTGTAAAAGCCAAAACCTGGAAACAACCTAGATGCCCTTCAACTGAAGAATGGATAAATAAAATGTGGTATATGTACACAGGGGAGTACTATTCAGCAGAGAAAAACAATGACATCATGAGTTTTGCAGGCAAATGGATAGAACTAGAAAATATCACGCTGAGTGAGGTAACCCAGACTCAGAAAGACAAACATGGTATATACTCACTCATAAGTGGATACTAGATGTAAAGCAAAGGATAACCAGACTGCAACTCACAGCTCCAGGGAGGCTAGCTAGTAGAGAGGAACCTAGGAAAGACACAGGGATCACACAGCGACAGAGAAAGGGATGAGATCTACATGAGCAAACGGGGGTTGAGGGGGAGGTAATGGAGGGCAAGGGTCTGTGGAAAGAGCGCTTAGGGGAGTGGAAGGTCCTAGCTGGATCAGGAACAGAGTGGGAGAACAAGGAAAGAGATACCATGATAAATGAAGACACCATGGGAATAGGAAGAAGCAGAGTGCTAGAGAGGTCCCCAGGAATCTACAAAGATGACTCTACTATAGACTATCAGCAGTGGTCAAGAGGGTACCTGCGCTTACCTACTCTGGTGATCAGATGGCCAAACACCCTAACTGTTGTGATAGAAGTCTCATCCAGTGACTGATGGAAGCAGATGCAGAGATCCACAGCCAAGCCCCAGGTGGAGCTCCAGGAGTCCAATTGACAGAGAAGAGGGATTATATGAGCAAGAGATATCAAGACCATGATTGGAAAAAGTACAGCGACAAATAGCCAAGCTAGTGGAAACACATGAACCAATAGCTGAGGAGCCCCCATGGTACTGGACTAGGCCCTCTGGATAAGTGAGACAGTTGTTTAGTTTGAACTGTTTAGGGGACCCCCAGGCAGTGGGACCAGGACCTGTCCCTAGTGCACGAGCTGGCTTTTTGGAACCTAGTGCCTATGCTGAGACACTTTGCTCAGCCTTAGTGAAGGGAGGAGGGTCTTGGACCTGTCTTAACTGAATGTACCAGGCTCTGCTGACGCCCCAGGGGAGACCTTGCCTTGGAGGAGGTGGGAATGGGGCGTGGGTTGGGGGGAAGGCTGAGGGGTGGGAGGAGGGAGGACAGGGGAATCCATGGTTGATATGTAAAATGAATAGAAAATCTCTTAATAAAAAAAAAGAAAAAAAAGTAGATTCCATAATCTATCTTTTTATCTATATCTTCTCTTTACTTTTCAGAGTAGATTCAATAATCCACCCTCTATTCTATTATTTCTATATATATTTTTTTTCAAACAAGAACCTTAAATCTAGTCTCCTTTGATTAGCCCTTTTCCTAACCATTAACAACTTGTAACCAATCCTCCTAAATAATGAAAATTATCCCAAATCCAAAAACCATTGAAAGACCAAAAACCACCCGGCCCACACCACCTCTTTGGAAATGTGGGCATCCTGTTCTTAAAATTGCTTCCTACTGGTTGTGGGTTAAGGCATCTTTATTCTGAAAAGAAAAATTTTGAGTTAGTTGTCAAATTCTAGGAAAGGTAGCTATATCCTTTGTTGTCCAGTCTCTGCATAATGCCAAAGTTCAGGACTTATCTCAAGTCCTTGTTGAAGTAGTCTGTGAAACTGGATCATCTCAGCTAGCCATCTTGAAATTGGTCTGAGCAGCTTGTAGTCCAAAGCTGATCTGTAGGTGATGTTTGTCAGCTTAGTGGTATTATTATTGTCCATGTGGAATTGTTTTTGTGGGGCCCCATCATCTTTCTGGAGACTTCAAATTCGATATTAGGCCTGGTTGTGATTCCCTGCAGGAAACTGATAAAGACTTGAACACAAAAACTTACATAGGCAGCTAATAAAGCCTTTATTCTATTTTTTTTTTTTTGGAGTTGAGGATCGAACCCAGGTCCTTGTGCTTGCTAGGCAAGCGCTCTACCACTGAGCTAAATCCCCAACCCAGCCTTTATTCTAGAATTAGTAAGTACTCTATATGACCATTAATATCATAACAAAAGTTTAAAACATATATATATAAATCTTATAAATTTTTATATAAAATTTATACATTAAGAAAAGTTTAAAGAATCAAAATAGAATCAAAGAATTGAGATTAGTAGCAATAGAAAAGAAGAAAGGGGGATACAATATAGATATATAGGATACAGACATGATAGGATAAAAGGGTAGATTGTTGAACCTACTTTTGAAGAGCAACACACATTTACAGCATACAGAAAGGCATCCCCAGCAATCAGGCTTGCATGGAAAGAGATTTTGACCATGGAACCATCTCTCTGACTCTACATGTGCAGTAGAGTCATTTTGACCCAGTAACTACTCTTTTGAAAGATACTGAGGTTGAATTCACACAAATCTCTTTCCTGGTTTGCTGTTGCTGCTGCTCCTATTTGTTTTCTGGCTTTCCTGGGCCAGTTCTGTGATGTCTGTATAATCTCTGTCATATGTGATCTCGTCATTGTCTACTTAGTTTAGTGATTAGTTAACTACCAGGCATAGATCTGATGAATTTGTCAATTTGCTTGCAATCTAGCAATGGATATGTGAGCTAAAACCTGGAATAAAAATTTATGTACAAAATGCTTAAACAGACAAAGTATTGCAATAACAGAAAACTTCTTGCTGGTAAGCAAGAGTCACAGGGTGATGAGCATGCTTTCCAGTGAGAACTATCACTCTTTGACTGGTTTTAATTGCTGAAGAGGTCATGGTCTCTGTGTGGGTTTATTCCTTTCCTTATAGTTGGTGTTGGTTGTGTTGCAAGGCAACTATGAAAAGTTGTGGCAGGAATGTTTTAATTGAGATCAGTGGGTGAATGGGGGGCGAGGGACAGGGCAGGCCCATAATGCCAGACCTGCTCAAGAGAATAGCTAGTCTGAAATAAAATTCCTAAAACCATGCTAATGGTATTTGATAAAAGAAAAAAATAGAATTAAGCTATAATATATTGGGTTTATCCAGGTATCGAAGGTAAGTATATCAGATGTAAGGTTTTTCGCTGTTGCTGTTCTTTGTTTTTTATGTGTGGATTTCAGAGTCATAGCTGGCTGGAGGCTGCAAATTAGCCATGTCATTATTTTTTGCTATCTATGTCATTATAAAGTGTACAACTACATATTTTCCAAAGCCAAAATTGTTTCCACTGGAGCGAATGCCCTGAATCAAGTTTCAGGAAACCATGCCAGATTCTTTTGAATACATATGCCCTCAATACTCCTTGTCTTTATGCTGGGGCTTCAGCCAAAACCTAGACAATAGGAAAGTATTTTTAACAACTTGCCTGCAATACATTTTTCAAAAGATAAGAGCCCTGTGCATATGAGTGGGGTTAACAACAACAAGAAATGAAATGATAATGATCTTGTGCTATTTTAAGCTTCTGTTTATGATAATATGCTAGAGCACCAACAAAAAACTAACTTATCTTTCTTTTGTCTACATTGCCTTCTGTACACTCCAGTGCACTGATGGCCAATCAATCATTTTTGCTAGAAATCAAATTAATCCTTTTTTCTTTAAAGGTGATTGGAACATGTGGAAATTCAATTATCCATTTGAATATGTAAATCTTATCATTGGCATGTTCTCTTATGTCTTCTGAGAAGCCATCTAGCAATGCTAATTATGTGGTAGATTGCTGTGGGATGTCTTTCTGTATGCTGTGAATATGTGTGTTCTCTGATTGGTTGATAAACAAAGCTGTTTGGCCAATGGCTAGGCAGAATAAGGTTAGACAGTACTTTCGAATGGAAGAAAGAGGAAGAAAGGAGAGTGGGAGAGATGCTGCGAGCTGCCACCAGGAGAAGCAAGATGTGAGAGTACCAGTAAGCAACGAACCCAAATGGCAAGACATAGATTAGTAGAAATGAGTTGAGTTAAGTTATAAGAGCTAGTTAGCAAGAAGCTTGAGCCATAGGCCATACAGTTTGTAATTAATATAAGCCTCTGAGTAATTATTTTATAAGTGGCTGTGGGACCTCGGGTAAGAGAGATATGTCTGGACTTTGGGGAAAGGGGCAGGACTGGAGAAACATCCGGCAACAGTAGAAGATTTTTTTTTTCCACATTGTGATTATGTCTTATCAATTGCGCTGTCAGCTTACAGAATGGGAAATGATTTTTACCATCTATATATCTAATAGTGCACAAATATCCAAAATACAAAAGGACTAAAAAAACCCTGGATATTAAGAAAACAAATAACAAATAAGGATTGTGGCAATAAAATGGCTCTTAACTACATTCTGCTACACTCAGATCTATGCCTTGTTCAGCCATCACCAGAGAAGTTTTCTTCTGCAGCAGACAGAAACAAATTCAGAAACTCACAGGCAGACAATGTGCAGAAAGACCTTAAAAGAGATTCAGCCCTAAAAGAGATGTTTTGGTCAATTCCTTCCTCTCAGACTCAGGGAACTCTGCAAAAGATGAGGAGAAGGAAAGAATTTAAGGGCTAGAGGGGATGGAGGACACAGCCTTCTAAAGGCATGTGAACTCCCTGAGACCGAGGCAGCATGCGCAAAACCTGCACTGGTCTACACAAGATGGATTCCCAGAGCTGAGAGGTGAAGTGGACACACTCCCACGTGCCTAACTCAAAAGCTATCTCCAACTTTTAACCACTTGCAAATGAAAAACCAGTTCTCTCCAAGGGAGTCTTACTAGGGAAACAACCACTCTAAAGATAGGCCCTGTGCCCAGCAGGAGACGGCAAACACAAAGGAACTCAGTGACATTGCTGGAGGTTCTTTGTCCCATAATGTTGTGTCAGAGCTTTGTTTGTTCATCTCACAGGTCCTCTGCACATACACTATGGTTTCTGGTTTTGTGTTTTTTACTGGATCCCTGAGAGTGTGAATGTGTGTGTCTGCAGCTATACATGTTCCTTGAGTCTTTTCTTTGGCTCTTTTTCCTCTGTTTGTTTTGTACTATTCTGATTTGTTTATATTTGTTTTATATTATATTATTTTATTATTATTTCTTAGAGATATGTTTGTTTTCTAAGGAGAGACAGAAAGGGTGTGGATCCAGACAGGAGGGAAAGAAGGGGTTAAGTGGGAGGAGTTGGGAAAGGAGAAACTGTAATCAAAATATATTATATGAAAAAAAATCTATTTTCTGTAAAAGAAAAATTTCAGTCTTTTATAGAGCGATATATTATTTGAGAGAATGGTCTGATTCAATAAGTAGGAGAATGTGAGAAGTACACCTTTCTGAGAGTCGGTCCTCATTTTGATGAGTGAGAGCCTTAAACGGTCTCGTAGGGTGTGTGAGGATTTTAGTGATGATAGTAAACATAGAAAGGCAAAAATAAGGCCGCAGAAGGAAAAGTAACGTGAGGAGAGCTGTGGCATCAACTCTCCTTCCTGAGCTCTGGCTCTGGAGGAAGGAAGGACGCACCCCTTGGTCCTTCCTAAATAAACCGGTCCCCACAAGGATGGGAACAAAATTTACATCTTACGGTAGTGCAAAGAAGTGCTGAAGACTAGATCTTGACTATTAAACCTAGCTGACTAGATGAGAAGATGGGTGAAAACTGATGAAATGTATTATTTTGTACAATGTTTCTACCATAAACCCAAGTACAACCAACTACCAATACCAACACCAGAAATATCTCTTGGGTGTAGGGAAGGGCTAGATTTAGGCCTCAGAGAATTTGTAGAGACTTAAGTCTTCTAGAAGAAAATGAATTCACACATGTCAGGATGAATAAGAGACTATGCCATCCTGAAAGAGATGGTAGAAACATCAAAAATTCACCACAGGATCTGAATTAAGAGCAATTACACATAGACTATGAAATGTGTCTTTATGTCAAAATAAACAAAATAAACAAGACCATATGAGAAACAGGTCCTCAGAGGGTACCATGGATTTTAGTGAACAGTCAATGCTAGAAATAAAAAGTTATACAATTTTTCTGGATCTCTGTCTTTCTTCACAGGGTGGTCACACGGAATATATCTCCTTTGTTGTGCTTTAGTATCTCTCTCTGTGTGTCTGTCTGTCTGTCTCTCTCTGTATGTGTGTGTGTGTGTGTGTGGTATGTTTCATACATATGAACTGAGACATTCAACATGGTAGCTAGGAATCAGAGAGAATACAGTTGAATCTGTGAGTTGAAGCTTAAGTGAGAAGTTTACTGAAGACATAGCACAAAGCAAGGGGCAGAAGAGCCATCACCAAGAGAAACTACAAAACCTTGCCTTGGAGAATGAACGACGGCTGCAAACTCACCTCATGTTCAGTGGATTCAGGTTCTAAGCGGAGTGTGAAGCCATGAATGAATAAACAGTTTAGTGTAGCATGAATCTTAACATGTCTTATCAATAAAATCAAACCCAGTGCCAGTTATTGGGGTGAACGCTGGAAGATCAGAGAAGCACAACAAACCACAGCTACCTCACCTTGCCAGTTCCTCAGCTGATCCTGTTTCCTCAGGCTGGAAGCCTCTGTGTCCTCATCCAGAATGAATCTCAGCTGAACTATTGCTCAAAAGCCTAAAAGCTTAACCAGGCTCTAGTTCCTGGTTTTCACGTCTTATATACCTTTCTGCTTTCAGGCATCACTTCCTGGGATTAAAGATTCACTTTCTGGGATTAAAGCTGTGAGTCACCATGCCTGGCTGTTTCCAGTGTGGCTTTAAACTCACAGAGATCTGGATGGATCTCTCCCTCCCAAGTGATAGGATTAAAGGCATGTATGCCACCATTTTCTGGCCTCTGTATCTAGTGGCTGTTCTGTCCTCTGACCCCAGATAAGTTTATTAGGGTGCACAATATATTGGGGGACACAATATACCACCACAGTTTAGAATTTTAAAATTGGAAAAGAGAGATTAGTATTATTTATTCACACATAGATACCTTAAAATGCATAATTATCCATGGAATATATAGCATGTAGTCATAAAACATATAGAAGAATGCCATTAAGATAATCAAGTCATTTAAAAAATGAAAGAACTTCATGAAATTCAGCCCAGCGATAAATATATCACTAATTGGTTAATTTCATTAACAACTGGAAAGATGCAAATTAAAATTATAATAAAAACTCACCACCTTTTTGAACACAATTTAAAAGTCTGACAATATTAGGTTTAGATGAAGATATGAAATATTTGGAAGATGAGACAATTTGGCATTGTCTCGTAAAATTGAAGATAGTCTTTTACTTAACATACAAAGACAAGAAACAGTTGAACAATTTAAAAGAAAATTATGTGCAACTACAGAAATAAGCTTAATAAAAACATTAACTATGAGAGGCCAAGAAAACAAAATCCAAGAAACATATAAACAAGTGTCAAACCTGTTTCTTAATAAAGTGAATTTAAATTAAGATTATATTTATGTTGCTAAAATTAGCAACTTAAGGGACTAGGGTGTGGCTCAGTAGCAGAGCATTTCAGTAGCATGCACAAGACTGTGGGATACATGCCCACCATCACAAAAATGCAAGACAATAAAATAAAATTAATAATGATTACAAATTAAATATGATGTCAGTTTTTATCCATTTTTATAGGACTAATGTTTTCACAATAAAATAATATTAGTAAATATTAAAAATTAAATATGATGTCAGTTTTTACCCAGTTTTTATGAGATTAATGTTACCATATTTTGTATGGAATTTTCAGTGAAAACTGTCTTTCTAGAATGTTCTATGTTTGAATATAGTAATCAATGCACTCTTAGTTAATGTGGTAATCTACCATTTTCACCTTGGAAATAATAGTGGGCAAATAGAAAGATTTTCAATAGCAAAACACATCTAAAACTCTCAAAATATACAAAGGGAGATACTTAGTGAATCATGGCTTTTTTGTATTGTGATGCACACTTGAATATTCAGTGTTTGCAGGTATTGTTATTGAAGATTGTGACACCATGCAGAATGGATATGACATGATATTGGTGAAATTATTAAGGTCACTCCACGTAGTTAAAAGGAAGATTTATTTAGTGGATAACTTACAAATGAAGGGATAGGTAGGTTGTGGGGCCTGGGGAAGGTATATCGCAGTCCAGTGGTGTTCTCTGGAGCTCTGCTCAGTCAACCTCCACCATCTAGGGTCCAGGAAGAGAGAGCATGCTGGTCCATCCAGATCTTGGGTCTCTCAGCGCCTCCCTTGGCCCCGCCTTGTAGGTGTGACAGTTGCCAAAGACTCGATGGGGGTTGGAACTTCCAGATCAAAGCTGGAATGGCTACCCACTACATCATGACCTCCATGTTACTTCAATATTATGTACATGAAGAAAAGTAATACAATTCTTAAAACACTCACTGCTTATATGGGGAAATATTGAGCAATTATTGCACTCACATGCTCCTCTTCATTTTGTGTTGTCCAGATATGTTACAACTAAAACATATAAAGAAATCAATATTTTGTATACTGTTCACTAGTGCTCACAATATTTCTGCTTTTTCATCTTTTCTTGCTGGGATACCAAGAACTTGATTCTATTATTTCTACAGCACAACGATGCAAGGCTGAGAAGCTTCTCTGTAAATGCTGAACAAATAAATATACAAATATACGTGTGAGTTGTCCAGCATGATTTGATACCAAATACATTGCGTGATGATGATCAACACAATTTAACACCTTTATCTTCATCTATTCTGTACACCTCATCGCCGGCAAGTCATGGCTGAGATCATCCTTCTCTCAGCCTCCGTAGTCACCAGCCTTCCCTCTGCTGACTACTGTAGATTACACATCAAGCCATCATACACCATTTGTCTTTCTGCGTCTGCTTAGTTCACATAGTATAATATCTTCAAGTTCCATCCAAGTTATTGGAAATAGCAGGTATTCATTTTTATGATGGAGTAATAGTCTATTGTACATGCACACCATATATTATTCACCCATTGACATTTAGGTTACTGCTATACTGTAGTAGTATAGGATGATGAAAGCAGCTCCTTGAGAAACAGATTTTTGTCTTTTTTAGGTATGCATCCAAAGTGGAATTGCTAGATCATAGACAGCTAGCCTTTATAGATTTTGAGGTGTACACTTTCCATAATGGTTGCTTGAATTTACATTCCCATTAAGAATATTTAAGTGCTCCTTTTTCCGAATCCCCATGCCAACACTTACAGCTTGTCTTTTTGATAAAGGTCATCTTAACAGGAATGAGTAAGGTATACTCGATCAGGGATCTGATCTTTATTTTTCTGATGATTAGACCTGTCAAGGAACATTCCTGTATACTCTTGGCCATTGAATATCTTCTCTGACAAGAAGATAGAATTGTGAAAGTTCTGTAAAAAATTAATGAATGAAAAACCAAATGCAAGGGAGTTTTCATGAAAGTATGTTTAGGAGAGAATTGAAACTCTCTCCTGGTTCAAAGAAATCCTGAATTAACAAATAAACAACGTGGAACCAAAGATCAGAGAAAACTTAAGTGGAAGCAGTAAACGCTGAGAAAGCAGGATGATGAACAGAAACCTTTGGGAAGCTACCTTGTTTACAATGATCAAAGGATCTGTGTAGGCGTCTTTGCAGGGAGTCTACAAGAAACTTGGCTTAGTACTAGACTGAAGTGACCGGACCCAAGCATTATGACTATCACCTTTCCCTTTGAATCTGTGTTTTATGGCCTTAAGATGAGCATATATTTCCTTTCACCATGATCTCAAACCATGTTCAGAAAGTACACTTTTCTGAGCATGCTGAGAACAGCTGCATCCTTAATATTCTTTCTTAAATGACTGTGGCCATGTATCCTAAATAAATTCCCCATGCTTCCTTTTTCCTGGGAGACTGTTGCTTTGGAGTTGACCCTAGAGCACTCCCCACCTATCAGATCGATGTCTTCATCTATCTCTAGGTTGTTCAGTTTTGCTTTGCTCTCACTGTGTGATCTCATGACATTTGGTGAAACCTCACATTTCTAGTAGTGTTTATGCCGTTCCCCCAGTGCAGTGAATGTGCATGATAATTCAACAAATTTTTGCATGTCTATTAGTTCCTAAATGCAAAGATTGATAGCTGAGCTGCAGCAGTTCCTAGATATTTGTTAGTTTATGTTTTGTTCTTTTTTTTTTTTTTGTGGGGTGGCACTGTGTTTTCTCCACTCCACCTCCCAACTTCCGTTAGTCGAATACTTGCTTACTCTTGGAATTTCCCTTCCTGCTCCTTCTTCTTTCTTTGCTCTCCTCCCTCTTTTTTGTATAAACTGAGGACTTGACTGCTCTAAGGTATAGTTGAGGGAAAGATTTTATTGTATATATGAGGGAGAGTACAGTCAGCGTCATCTGGAAGAGTCCAGACCACGGACAGAAAGTAGTACACAGAACATTGCCAGAAGACTGGACTTGGCCATGAGACAGGTGTGTGTGTGTGTGTGTGTGTGTGTGTGTGTGTGTGTGTGTGTGTGTGTGTGTGTGTATGTAGGGGGAGCAAAGGAAAAGACAAAGAGGGTACAGCTAAGGCAAAGGAGACCAAGAGAGAGAGGAGGGTAAGAGAGAGAAGGCCAAGAGAGGAAGACAAAAGAGAAAGAGAAAGAGAAAGAGAAAAAGAGAAAGAGAAAGAGAGCATGGCCTTTTGTATGGAATTTCTTTTGAACCTGATATTCTCCCATGATGATAAATATCCCACAGTTAGGTTCTATTCACTGTTCGGATGTTTAAAATGTCCAGGATGGCTGCCTTTGAGGTTGTGCACATGTGATGGGCTTTGGAAACAGCCAAAAACACCAAGAGTAGAGCACTAGGTCCTTTCACTGTGGCGGTTGTGGATACTGTGTACTCGGTTGCTCATGCTCAGCTAGCTTTCTTCACTTCAACACAGTTCACGGCCTCTGCCCAATGAATACACTGAGTATAGTAGGCTGGCTCTTCAGCCATCAATTCACAATCATGACTATTCTCCTCCCAACCTGTCCACAGGCTGACCTAATCTAGACAATTCCTTGACAAGGTTCTCTTTCCAAGGGATGTTAGGTTGTGGCAAGTTGACATTTAAAAGTAACCATCACAGTAATTGCTGTGTCACATGGGAGATGAGCGCCATCTCCACGCAGGACCTTCCCTCTCCCCTCCAGCTGGTACAACCCCACTTTCACAGTCTACTGTGTCTCTCTCTTTGCCATGTCACATGCTGCCTTTCCTCCCACACTCCTTTCTGTTTCCTTGTGAAACTCTAGAAGCTGAGAGGTCTCTGAAATGGAAGGCTTATTAGCCATTGCAGATGTTAGCCATGGAAACACAAGGACCTGGGAGAGATTCTCAAGAGCAAGGCCAGTTTGGAAAATGCTGGGCCTTAAGTAAGAACATTCCTGGTGTTTCATTTGTTTTGTATTTGTTTGGCAGTGCTGAGGACGGATATGTGCCACGCAAGCACTCAACAACTGAGTTACACTTCCATCCCCAAGAACATTTTTATAGTGAATCGGGGAAAGAAAACACAGTGCTTCTACTGAATCTACACTGGCCGGAGAAGATGTATTAGAGTGATTCAAACATGGGACTTACTGATGATTGTCCTTAAGAAGTAACTGCTGCTTCTCATTGGTTGGATTAATAGTCTGGCATCAATGATGGGATTTAGGTCAAAGTTTCAACATATATTTAGGAACATGTGATGGTCTTTTATCGGTTTCACCAATAGTTGTTACTTCCCTTATGTTTCCCTGTTCTCTCTTAACCCCTGTAGCAAAATTCAGATTATGTCAAGTTTTTTTCCTTTATCACTCTTAGGTCATCCGGTAGGACGGGACACTGTGAAGCCAAAAGATTTATGACCAACAGGAGAATATGGGAGGCAGAAAAGAGAAAGAGGACCAGCAAGACCAACCAATGGGCCGCACTGGCTTTGCTGCACATGCAAATATGTTCAACTGCATGCGGCTCACTGGGGAAAAGGAGCTGGGATTTATTTGCAGTATCTGTCATGTCTATGAAGCCACTTTGTCCAGTTGCAAGGCCTTGTTGAGCCAAAACCTTAATTGCTTCCTTCCTCTTTGACAACTTAATCAGTTTAGAGGTTCTGACAACAGATATGCCGCCACATTGTTGAGCTCATTTCTGCCTCAAGGCAGAACAGTAATGAGCCTTTGTTGCCCATATGCCTGCCTGCTCACTGTTAGCTTTTACCAGTGAAGGATAGGAAAGTTTCTGAGCTTCGAGTCTCATTTCTGCTAGCAAAGTCAATGCAAACACGCAAATCTCACCTCAAAGGGGATAACACAGACTTTACTCCCAAGCCATGATCTGGGCACACAGATTCAGGTTACCCAGAATTCTATGTTCCAACCAGGCTAACAATTTCTGCAAGTTTTTAGGGGACTAAAAACATAATAAGTCAATACACCATTTGAGTGCATTCATTGAAACAGCAGGTAGGCAGATTCCTGAAGAGCAGGACAGCTGAGCTGCAGACTTCAGATGTTGTCTGATGGCATTCTTAGCCATTTGGTTGGCGGCAGCTAGTGGTTTGTTTCTACATTCTAAGATATTTCTCCAATAGTTACAAAGATGTTCTCTCACACACAGAGGTGAAATGAAAGGGCCCAAACAGCCCAATATAATTTGTAATTAGGACCTGGACCTGCAACATTCCAACCTTTCCACAGTCTTTGATGTTCTAATAATCTGTGGTGAAGCACATGGGTCTTCTTCCCAAGACTTTCCTTCCACTTGAATCAGACGCTTTCTCTTTTAATGTCTTTGTAAAATGCAACCAATTTTACCCCGTGTATAACACAGTCACTCTCTTCCCCAGTCTTTTCTGTGGGTCTACAAATACATTTGATATGTTGTGTTCATTCTGAGCAGTGGCTTTTATCATATGCAGCTTTGACTCTGAACCTTCTGGAGCATAATGACGTCAACAACAACAACAAGAACAGAAAGCAAACAAACCAAACAAGACCCCTTAAATAATCCCTGATTCAAAAGGAAATTCTTAAAATATTTAAAATACATTAATGTAAATAAAAATCCAACCAACGAGAGTCTGTCGCTGGCAGCGGAAGCTGTGCTGAGGGCAGTACACAGCAACAACTGATCACATTAGAAAACAGAGAAGTCGGCGGGGCAAGTGGTGGCGCACGCCTTTAATCCCAGCACTCGGGAGGCAGAGGCAGGCGGATCTCTGTGAGTTTGAGGCCAGCCTGGTCTACAAAGTGAATTCCAGGATAGGCAGGGCTGTGACACAGAGAAACCCTGTCTTGAAAAATAGAAAAAAAAATTTAAAAAAAAAAGAAAAGAGAGGTTTTTAAATCAACCATCCAAAATTTCACCTTAAGAAACAGTAAAACAGAACAAAATAAGTCCAAAGCACTCAGTAGCAAGACAATGATAATAAGAATAGAAGTAATGAAAATAAAATGGACAGCAGAGAAGCTGAAACCAAAAGCTGCTTTCCTCCTGAAAAATACCAACAAACCCCCAGTAACTTGTAATTTGGATACACCTCTAATAAGAGTGATGAAGACGGGGATTACAAAAGCTCGAGCCACCACAGGAGGAGTGAGCCAGAGAATGCCTGCCAGTGCACCTCCCTCAGCCATCAGGGTGATGAGGGAGGACACACACCACAGAGGGTTGCGTTCTTAAAATCAGCAGCTCAAAGTGAATGGACCGGTTCCTTGAAATCTATAAACTACACTCACACATCCAAGATAAAATGGGTAACTGACCCATCTTGTGACACACCATTAAAATTATCTGAAACTGTAAACGTTTAAAAAATAAATGACTTGGCACACATGTTTTTACTGGAGAATTCTGTTCCACATTTGCAGAAGAGTTAATATTAGTTTTGCACATGTCTTATAGAGAATAGAAGAGGGATAGATGTTTCTTATATTATGTTGTAAGTCAATAATTACCCATTGCCTAACCAGAAGAAAGATTGTACCAACAAAGAAATGACTTCCCTGTCACTAGCAAGCAGGATTGACCCCACACTATAACTGAGCTTCAACATTAGAAATCAATCAGTGTGTATACACACCTGTTCCTACTGAGAAATCTAGTGCCAAGCCAGCCAGCCAGCATTGTTAATGGAATCTAAGTTTGTGTTTTAACATGTTCTGTTGTGGCATACTTTAAATGCTAATACATGCTTCAAATGTGTTGGGTGCAACACACACATCCAGTTCAGACTTACGAGACATACCTTTTGCCAGGCAGTGGTGGCGCATGCCTTTAATCCCAGCACTTGGGAGTCAGAGGCATGCAGATCTCTGTGAGTTCAAGGCCAGCCTGGTCTACAGAGTGAGTTCCAGGATAGACTCCAAAGCTACACAGAGAAACCCTGTCTCAAAAAAAAAGAGACATATCTTTTACAAAATATTGCATTTTATTTACTTATGTATTTAATTACCAATCCAACTAAAAATTTTATTTTACTCTGAAGAAACACCAGATGAATTCAAAGACCCATTTTAAAGCAAACGTGAAATTTTACAGAAATAAATGCATGTTGTAGGGAAGTACAAGTGAAGTCTGTCAAAAGCCAGAAGCTGTGATTTCCAGCAGAGTAGAGGGCACGTACCTGCTTGTGAGAGCACATGTAAATGACGCGTCTGTGCCATCTGGATGAGAAGCGGGTGTCTCCTAAGAAAAGGCTTCGTGTTCACTGCAAGCAGCACAGTGGGATCCCACCCTGCTTTCTCACGTGCTGCCAACACAGTAATTAGAACGCTTGACTTATGTAAATTCTGCATTGAAGTTTAATGGAGTCTGTGTCATCTCTCTGTTGGTGAGCTCAGTACCAGTATTGCCTAGGCTCTAGTCTTGGGCTCTGGCTCTGGAGACAGTGGCTTCCAGTTCAGTTGGGGGCATCTTAGCTGTGCTCCTCAGTTAAGTCTGTTTTGTTTGTTCACCAGTGATAGCTGTACTAATGTTTTACACTGACTTTGTGATGAGCCAGGGGGTCCACACGTCTTAAAGCCTCAGTCTTGCAGGTAGCAGGTGGCACCAGAGTGATGTTATTTATTTTATTTTATTTTTTCTCATTCACAGTGGTAGAGCATCTCAGTGTCAGTGATCTTCTTGCTAGTTTCTCAGGTTACCTGTTTCATGAACATGTCTTCCGAGGAGTCTCCCAGTTCTCATTCATGGGTTGGCCATTTGTAGTTTTTAAACTGTAGAGATCATATGGAAACATTCCCAGCTTTATAAGCACAGCCTATCAGAGTCAGGATGTGTAAACTAACAGAAAGGTTGCAAGATCAGTAGACGCCAGTGATTCTGCTGGCTAGAGTGAGGGCCTGGGAAGGGCTCCTGGCTGCACCCAGGGAAGTGTACCCAAACATGTTCTATGTTTTGAGATTAGAAATGATAACTTTTATTCAGATATTTAAAAGAGTTGTTTTTTCCCCTGTCTCAAATATTAATGTAGCTCTACTTCATTTGATATTAATTCACTCTCCCTTGCTTCTCTTTCCTCCGCATTCATAATGCATATCTTTGCCCTACTTACTTTATGTGTTTTATTTTTTTATTGTGGTAATATTCACACAGTATAAAATCTGTGTATCTTAGCCATTTTTATGTGTACAGCTCAGTTAAGCATATTCATAAGAATGTCTTGGTCTTGAACCATCCCCACCATCCATCACTAGGACTGTTCTGATCTTTCGAAGCTGAGATTACACGCTCATTAAATAACTCCTCATTCCTCTCTCCTCTCAGTCTCTGGAAACCACCATTTTCCTTTTGGAGCTTATAGTTTTGACTACTCTAAGTTCATCACATAACTGAAGTACTGAATATTTGGCTGTTTTGATGTGCATATTTTACTTACCATAATATCCTTAATAGTAATTCAAGTTGAAGCAAATATTGGAATTTTCTTCTGCAAACTTTTTTTGAGACAGGTTTTTCTGTGCAGTCAAGGCTGTTTTTATACCCGCTATGTAGCCCAGGCTGGACCAGAACTCATCATCCTCATGGCTGAGTCTCCCAAGCGTTGCTATTATGGCGGTGCACTGCCACACCCAGAATCACCAGACTTTTTTCTTTCTGTTTAAGATGCTGAATAATATCTATTGTATTATCTACTTTACGTTGCTTATTCACTTACCCACTCATTGATACCTGGGATGTTTATAGCTTTTAGCTATTATGGATAATGCTGCTTCTGACATGAGATATGCAATAAATTACCTTACTTATTATTCTTACTTCATTCTTGTTTTGTTTCATGGCTTTGATCTTTTCATTCACCTCCATTTTACCCTTTGGGATGGCCAATGATTGTTCTAGCTGTGAAATTTAACTTTGGTTGTCATCTTGGTGTAATCAACACAGGAGCAAACTGATGAAATATTCTTCCTGTGTGCCTGAGAAGATGTTTCTAGAAAGGTTTGGCCAAGCGGCTCAATGAACAGAGTGGGAACACATTGCAATGATTAATCTTGATCATCAGCTTGATTGGACTGAGATACACACAGGTGATTGGTAAAGTTCACCCCCCCACCAAGTGTGTTGGTGAAGACTTTTCCAGAGACAATTAAGTCAGGAAGTCTCTGACTTAATCAATGGGTTAATCCTGTGGTGGGTTCAAAACTTGAATAGAACATTGGAGAATGGTGGACTAGAAGGGAAATGTTTACTTCCTGGAGGAAATGGGTCATTTGAAAATGTGCTTCTGCAGAGTCTATCTGCCCTGACTTCACTTGGTACTCACTGCTTTCCAGCCTTCTGGAAGTGAGCAGCTTCCACCATACACTTCTGCCTCCAGGAAACTTCCTTTCTTCAAGCCAAAGCAATGGGTCCAGCAAACCTTGGATCAAAATCTCTGAATCCATGAATCAAAACATTTCCATCATGTATTCATTCAGTGATGAAAAGTCTAATTAATATGGTTCTCCTCGATTGTAAGTGACACAGTCTAAGAGCTGGGACTCTACATGTCACAGAAGCCACAAATATGCATTCTAGTCTCCTTTTGAGCCAGTAGAATTTTTTCGATGCCATCAACCAGGGTTGTCAGACCCCTTAGTCTTCAGTCTTTAGAAGTAGACTTGCAGCAGACATTCTCCAGGCAGCTTAAGGTGATTCCCAGCTTCTTAGACTGAGCAGATACTGCTTTTCCCATGATGTCAGGTTTGTAGGTGGTCATTGTGAAACTGTTATCCTGGGATTCCATAAGCTCATCTCATAAACCCCTTTAACAATTAGGTATTCACTCTTCAGAAGCTAGACTAATACATCAGTTTTCTGTGACTATATCCTCTATATATGTTTATTTTTGAGGCCAGATTTCATCATGTTTGTAGGCTGAACTCAAACTATGGGCTTAGCTTCCCAAACAGCCAAGCTAAAGGCATGTGTAACCACCCCCTTCTCCTTCTGAGACAGAGTCTGTCTATGTAGCCCTGGCCATCCTGGAACTCACTATGTAGACCAGCTTGGCCTCAATCTCACTGGGATACCCCAGCCTCTGCCTCCTGAATGCAGGTATTAAAGTCACGAACCACCTTGTCTGTCTTTTGATTCTTTATTCTGCCCACCCCACTCCTTAGGTGTTGTCCAGAGACCTTGACTCTATTCTACATGTAACTGGAGTAATCACGACTTTCCTTACATGCTAGTATCAAAGCTACAGATTAATCCATGGAAATGCCTCTGACATCTTCCCTGCTGTACTGGAAGAAGTGCATCTCCTCCCATGTAAACTTATTCTTTTTAACCTTTCTTTGGCTCCTGAGCAGTCCCACAGAGTACACCAGTTACCAAGTTTTCTGGATTCCCCTTCCAGTTCTGTTCAATTATCTTTGTACCAACAGCCATTCCCATCTCAGCCTGTGTCACTTGACAACAGACCCGGGATACCTTTCTCTTTCGCTGGTTTCCAGCGCTCCTCCACGCAGTAGGTGGCTTTCATTAGCGTAGTTATGCTAGTATTATTAATTTTTTATTTCTTTGTTCTTGTTGTTGTTTGTTTTGCTTTGTTTTTCAAGAGAGGTCTCTCTGTGTAACAGCCCTGGTTATCCTGGAACTCAATTTGTAGACCAGGCTGGCCCTGAACTCAGAGATTTCCGAGTGGTTCTGCCTCCTGAGTGCTGGGGTTAAAGGAGTGCACCACCATGTCCAGTTTATATTTTATCTCTTACTGTCAGTCAATGGCTTCTAGGTTTATCCTTCAGGATAATGTCTCGTGTGTCATGTGTGATTTGCTTTTACTTACCTTTTAATTTTCTCTCTGTGTTCTAACTTTCTGATTTGGTAGGTGAAATTATGACCTTAAATACTCAAAGTTATCTAACCGTTGAGCAAACAGATTTCTCATGGTAATATGGTTTACATTTGTTCATCAATATGTAGTTTAAAAATGACTCACCTATGGAGAGGTTTTTTTGTGCTTTTTAATTAAATCACAGTTTTTCTTAGAAAGAGTCAGGTAACACGTGTGCTCCCAGCAACGTGTTATGTTATGATTTCTGATGACCACATCTGGTATCAACCTTCAGGCATGCTCTGATAAGATGGCCACTAAAACGACTCATTTCACAAAGACTCTGAAGTTGTTGGTGAGTACTGTTCAAACAGATCCCCTTCTCTTCCCTAGATGTTAAAAGCCACAAACAACTGCTGTGTACTTGTCATGATTAATCTTTTATTTATTTAATTTTTTAAATTGAACTGGACCTTTATTGCTATTGTAATTTTGAGCTAGCTATGTGATGTATTTTTTGCATTATTCTTATTATTTTTTAATTGAAAGTAGATTTTTTTTCATATAATGTATTCTGATTACAATTTCTCCTCCCTCAGCTCCTTCCTGATCCTCCCCACTTCCCACCCACCCAAATCCATATCCTTTCTTTCTCTCTCTCATTAGAAAACAAATAGGGATCTATGATGATTACGATTACTACTACTACTACTGCTACAAAAACAAACAAATCAGAACAGTACCAAACAAACAAACAAACAAACAAACAAAAGTGCCAAAGAGAAAGCACCAGAAATCAGAAATATGTGTTCATCTCATTTCCGCTGCGGTTTGCAATCTCTGTCACACATGCCACTTCTATTAAAATGCTATTCATCTTCTATGAAGAGATTTTCATTTGATAGTTCGCTATGTCAAAAAGACATTTTCATCCTGAAAGCTCATAACATTAGCCTGACAAAACTTTAAAAATTTTAAAGCTCCTTTAAAAATTCTTTCTCACATACTCTGTTCAGACGTTGATTATCTGAGCAGTCTCCGAGTCCCATACTGGAAAACAGTCCAGTTCTCAACAGATCTCAATCCTTCTAGTCTCTCTTTTGAATCAGTCAGTAGTTTCATATAATTGTCTTTTTTTTTTTTTTGGCAAAGCCAGTGAATAGAAGACAATGTATCTAATATTAGCTCTGTGTAGATGTATGTAATATAAAATCATTCTTAAGAAATAGGTATTAGTGAAAAATACAAGCAACTACTTAGTGCTAATAACATTATACTGCAAACTATCTGTACATAAATCCTCCATAAAATTAAATAAATGACTCATAAGAATTGTATTGTTAGAGCTGGGCGTGGCGGTAAGTGCCTTTAATCCCAGCACTTGGGAGTCGGAGGCAGGTGGATCTCTGTGAGTTTGAGGCCAGCCTGGTCTACGGAGAGAGTTCCAGGACAGCCAGGGCTGTTACGCAGAGAAACCCTGTCAGAAGACTAGGAAATCTGGTGAGATTGTATCTCCTAGAAATGGCAGGGAACCTCACTCCTGATATTTCAACAATATGGCTACCTCAGCAAGACCTCACCAAGTCCAACACCAATAGCCATGCTAACATGAAAGGGGACTGTCAAAGTGCCCCATCCGTAGATGAAGAACTACAGCAGCTAAGGAACACTGAGAGCAGAAGAAACAGTCTTCCTCAGGGATTAAAAAAATATGTTATAGTCTGGGGGTCTGAGAGTACATCTCTTTCTAGTTCTAAAGGGACTCTCTGGTAACTTGTGTAGGGAGATAAAGTTGTAATGTACTATGTACCAGGGCTGTACTAGCCTCACTGCCATGACTGATTGCCAAGAGTGATTTCACACCAAGGCAGTCTGTGTGTGTGAGTCTGTGTGTGTGTGTGTGTGTGTGTGTGTGTGTGTGTGTGTGTGTGTGTGAGAGAGAGAGAGAGAGAGAGAGAGAGAGAGAGAGAGAGAGAGAGAGAGAGAGAGCGCACAAGCGCGGCCGGGGGAGGGGGCGGGGGGGAGAGGGGGGAGGAGGAGGGAGAGAGACTGAAGGTGTCATTCTGTTGAACTACAGAACCGTGATTCTACTGAAGGACTAATGACTACAGGACTGGTTAAATGTTCAAGCTATACATAGAAAAGCACAGGGTAAGGTGGACCTTCAGGCTGCTGGAGGGCCAGCCCTGTATTGTCTGTTCCTTCAGGCTGCTGGAGGGCTAGCCCTGTATTGTCTGTTCCTTCAGGCTGCTGGAGGGCTAGCCCTGTATTGGTCTGTTCCTTCAGGCTGCTGGAGGGCCAGCTCTGTATTGTCTGTTCCTTCAGGCTTGGAACTTTCATGTCAGATATGCAGATTTTCATTAAAAATGGACAGATCTAGGAGGGCATTGCATTGTTCTAATATATATTTTCAGAAGTTCCTTTTTCTGCTGACTCAGACACGACCTTGTTGGGGCTCAGACCTTCTCAGATGATATGTCTTCTTCTAGTATGCTTCTGACTTGCCATGTCTGCCTTTTCCTTCCATCCATCTTTTCCTATTTCATTTGGTGCCCTCTAGACTGTAGATGAGAAGATTTTGCCTCTGACTTTTTTCTTTTTCTTTTTTTCTTTTTTGTTTTTTGAGTCAGGGTTTCTCTGTGTAGCTTTGGAGCCTGTCCTGGAACTCACTCTGTAGCCCAGGCTGGCCTTGAACTCACAGAGATCTGCCTGCCCCTGCCTTTCTAGTGTTGGGATTAAAGGCGTGCGCCACCACCGCCCATCCTTTTTTCTTATTACATGTTCACATACACCCTCAGTCTGAGTTGGGTTTTGTTGCTGTTTTCTCTATCTCTTCACTTGGTGATTTCAAGGGATGTGGGACTGAATGAATGATGGACGGAGGGTGGGAGGGGGTCTGTGGCTATAGTCTATTTGTTGGCCCATTGATGATCCTTGTTTTCCTGATGAAGTCCTTTAGATTTGAAGATAGTTTTCAAGTACACCTCTATTTCCCAGGAACCACATAGCCAATTCCAATATCACTCTCCTGATAATAATATTTTCGAGTGTGTGTGGAGAGTCATTTTTATTTTGTTGCTGTTTTGCCTGCCCCCTCTCTTCACTGTCACTTGGCTGCATTTCATAGGAGCCACACTGTTGCACTGGCTCGGCTAGACCAGCACAGATCAAATTATTTTATTTTCTCTTATGCTTTCATCAGAGGAGTTGGGAGCCATGAAATTTGTCAGTTCCTCAGGAATAAATATGATGGAAATGTCTGGTAACTCAATGGAATAAATGACATGTCTGAAAAGAGATTCTTACATACCTGCCTGATTTCCACCTCTCCCCTTGGATTTCCAGAATTGATTAATTCCATTAGAATGTATTACCCACACCCCCCACACTGGACTTACAGCTAGCCATTGAGAGAAATTTAACATAAGCAGTTACATTGAAAACTATGGTAGATGCTCTAAAGCACAGGGCCCAGTTCTTGAATACAGGCAAGCAGGCACACATGATTCTTCCTGGGGCCGTGGCTTAGTTATGAATATTACACAAAGCTCTTTCTCATGTGTCTTACTAGAATAGTTACACCTTTTTGTTTAGAAAAAGCTTATATAGTTCTTTCAAAAAGAACCAATAAGCAAATGGATAGTCTGCAGCAAATTTAAATGTTTCATTCTATAAAGAGAAACAAAAGCCCTTAAACAAAGAAACTGTAACTCTTGAAATGAAACCTGTCAATTAAACAGAAACCCTTGCTTCTTGCTGACCACATATTAAACAGACTTCTTCCCCAGAGCAGGGGCTTTATCTAGAAAATTTGCTATTATGAATAATTTTCCTATTCTTTGACATTCAAATATTCTTTTCAATTGATGGATTTTACTATGTCACAAAACTGAAGTTACCCGAGACAGGTCATGCCACTGTTTATGTAATCACTTTTTTAACAGTTGTGTTTGGGACAGATCACAAGAGATAGCATGTTTTGAGACTACCGCACATTGGCATCTCTTCCTTTAAGATTTTCAGTTTTTATATGTTTATGAACTGCTCCCACCATATGTTTCCATAGTCAAATTAAAATTAGGAGATGAAGAATTTCACTTGTGATGCTAACTGCTAAATAACCAATTTGGGGAACCCTGAGAGCAAAGTGGGAAAGAGTAATTTGGCTTATAAAAAAATGAATTCTTGTCATCTTTAATGCCACCTGTTCACTCTTCCTTGTTCATACCACAGCTACACAATGGTTATATTTGAACAGCAGTAAATACTGCCTCAGTGTTAAGATGACATATTATTTTATACAAAACTTCATTCTATTTACAAATGTAGCCTTTACAGACATAGAGATGCATTTTTTAAAACCTCTTGCAGGGCTAGAGAATTAACTCAGTGGTTGAGATAGCTTATTGCTTTTCTAGAGGATCTGAGCTCAGTTGCCAGCACCTGTATTGTGGCTCACAACCACCTCTAACTCTAGTTCCAGGGGCTCTAATGCCCTCTTCTGGCCTCCACCCTCTCTTGCACTCATGTGATGCACATAAACTCAGGAAAGCACACGCACATAAAAATTTAAAAATAAACAAAGCAGAGACACCCTTTAAAAGCTTCATGTCTATTTATTGTTCATGACTGCCTTTTGCAAGGACCTGGGAGGCATACCTTAGAAATGTAAGCACCAAGGATAGGCCCTTGGGGCCTGGTCTCTGAGGTAGGTGAGAGTCTGAGCTCAGTAGGAAGGCCCTGGTGAAAGTATACCTGAAGCCCAAGAATGATATAAACAAGGTGAAAAGAGCCAAAGATCTTGAACATCTGATCCCAACACAAATGAGTGTCTCAGCTGACTCCAGCGCAGTGGTGCATTGTGTTGTCAACAGTGGCCATTCAGCACCCCTGAGAAGACTTTCGGCTTCAACTTTTCCATTGGTTATTAATATGTTCCCATGTAGCCATTATGCAAATGCCTCTGCTTATGGAATGGGAGATTTGCACTTTTCTAAAGCAATACAGGAGTATTTAGAGGAACGGAAAGGCTACACCCGCTTTTCTTTTCCCTTCTGTTAATTTTAAAGACTTGAGAATATCATACAAGATTACTGTAGTTGCTTCATTTCTGCCCTTGCCTTTCGTCCTTCCAACTCTTCCCATCTCCCTATTCCCTTTCAAACTCATAACATCTTCTTCTTTAATTATTATTACCTACACACTTATGTTATACACACACACATGTAAGTGTTTGTGTGTGTGTGTGTGTGTGTGTGTGTGTGTGTGTCCCATTGAGTCCATTTAGTGCTGCTCATATTTCTGTGTTTAGGGTTGACTACTTTGGATTGGATATCTTATCAGGGGCTTGTCACTGAGAAGTCTGATTCTTCATCTCGCAGAAGCCATCAATCGCCTGTATCTTTTCACCTAGGGGTGAGTCCTTGTGAGATTTCCCCCATTCATGTTGGTATCAACTGGTGTTGTCATTTGCAGGTCTTACTTAGGTGACCAAATTGTTGAAATTTCTTTTGAACCCTCCAAGATTGATCCCAGTGACACACTTACTCCAACAGGGATACACCTTCTAATCCTTCCCAAATAGTTCCATCAACTGGGGACCAAGTATTCAAATATATGAGCCTATGGTGGCCATTCTCATTCAAAACATGATATTCTACTCACTGGCCCTCATAAGCTTGTGACCATATCATAATGTAAAACGCATATAGCCCAAATTCAAAAGTCCCCATAGTCTTTCATTCTCAAGAAAGATTAAAAGTCTAAAGTCTCTTCTGAGATTCAAGGCAATCACTTAATTGTGACCCCCTGTAAAATCAAAAAGAAAAGTATATGCTTCCAACATATGATGGCACAGCATATACATTATTACCATTGGGAGCATAAAGAGGAAATAGTGGACCAAAGCAAGACTGAAACCCAGCAGAGAAAAATTTATATCCTGTATTTCTATTCTAATGCCAAAGGGCTTCAGTGGCTCTTCCCTTTCAGCTTTGCTGCCCACATCACACTTCTCTCTTGGGCTTGTTCTCCTCCTTGTATGCAGCTCTTCTTGGAAGATACCATGTGACTTTGGCTTTCTAACATCTTAGGGACCGCAGTGCAATCCAGGCTCCACTTCCACAGCTTCATGCAACGGCCTCTTGGGACCTCATGCAGAGACTCGGTGGCCACATGCCTGGACTCATTGGCTTAACCCTGGAGGAAGATTCTACAACTCCTTTACTCACCCTTCATGACTCCAAAGCCAGAAACTGGTGTACTGACACTTGTTGAGCTGTGTTCACAGCTGCTTGCCTCACCATATCTAGGAAAGGGAAACAACCTCAAGTCCTTCAACTGATGCATGGCTAATGAAACTGTGCTGCATATACACTGTGGAAGGCTGTTCAGCTGCAAAGAAAAATGATATCTGTACATAAATGAATGGAACTAGAAGATACACTGAATGAAGTAACCCAGACAACAAACGTGAATGTTCATTCTTATTTGTTGATACTAGACTCAAATGTTTGGATGTATTTAACCTTGGTTCTCTTCAGAAACCAGGAAAGTAAATAGGGTACACTGGAGGGGGTGGTGGATAGAGGCTATCCATTTCTATCATAAGGATAGTGGGTGGGGCTTCTGATCTGCTTGGGAAGGAAGAAGGTCTTATCAGTGATAGCTATTACTCCGAGGCCAGATGCCCAGAGTTCCAGCTCTGACTTCACTGTTAGTAGCTGTATTACCTTGGACATACTAGATATCTATGTGTCTATATTTTTTCATCTGTAGGTAACAGTATTTGCAAAGTAGTTTGCTTGAATTGCTTGCTAAGATGAACTAAAAATAACAGAGAAACCACGTGAAGCAAAATAGTTTAAAGATACTTAAAATATTGGTCTAATATATATATCTATATATATATCTATCTATATCTATCTATATATATCTTTACTTTAGCCAAGTGATGATTCAGTGAAGTGTTCAAGGAGAATACTTAGAACTGCTATGCCACCAACTAAAACCTCACAAAGAATTAAAAGCATAGAAGTCCCAGGGAGAGCTAATGGGATGCTTATGCATGTGTGTACACACCCACATACAGAGAGAACTCACTAATCACATTAGTGAATCCTCTTCATTTGCAGGTACTCTGTTACCTGGACTGACATCCTGCCAGGAGTCACATGTGACAGGCACTCATTAGACATTTCTCCTTGCAGACCCACCAGCATTCTAATGCTCCAACATAATTGATCCTTCTTCAATTGATCTTTGAGAAGCATGCTGACATGCCTCCAGAGTGGCTTGATTGGACACCTGAGCATTTAGTGACTCCATGCTGATGGACTGTTCTATCTGCAGCTTCATTGTGCCACACAATGCCAGGAAACACCCAGGTGCCCTCATGTTGCCTTGCCAGATCCACCCTGGGCACTGGAGAAGCACTATTGTTTTCCAGAACCATGTTTCTCCACGTGCTGTGATCTGGCCTCAGAATAAAAAGCCCCTGAGCCTGCCTCTTTTCACTTCACGCTAGCACATGGTGGAGAAGATGGATCACAAAGGCAGCATTACTGTCTGCATGGAGGGCAGCCAGCTGTTTATTGCTACATTATCTGTTTCTGGAAAACAGGCTATGGAGCCACCCCCAACACACACGCATAAAACTTGATGAGATATTAACATTCAAATTACAACACGCTTTATTTTTATTTTGTTTTAGAGGCGTTGAAATGTGTGAGACTGTTTCAAAATGCCTTTTGGGGGGGGTTTAATAACTCTTCCAGCTTCTCTGTGGTCTTTTTCAATGTGGGTACCTGCTGTCACTTCCCAAGGATGCAGAAGGGGATTTCAATGATTGCTGGAGCCCCCAGGCTCTGGTTTGTCTAAATTTCTAGGCATGTCAGCTTGACAAATTTACCCGAATGAAAAGTAATACACCAGCTCCCTCTCTCTTATGAATTCCTTGGGTGACTATGCCCTCTTTCCTTCCAATCAGAGGGCCGGTAGCATGTTCAAAGGAACCTTTGTTAGAGAGCTGGAGAAAACGGAGCCTCTTGCTATGGGGATGGTCACAGTCAGTTTTCTGTTAACAGTGAGTGGTGGCAATGTTTTCTTTCAAGAAAACCTTCCTTGCCCCTCACTGACCCCACACCCACATTCTGCCCCACAAGTCTACCCTCTGTCATTCTTTTGTTTTTTAAATGAACAAATTTTGCTTCCTTTGTTTACCTTTTCCAAGCACTTCTTCTCTTCTCCTGTTTTTTGAGCTCTCACAGAATGAGGTGGCTTTGTTTTTCATTGCAAAGAATTGTATGTCTAACACCAATAGAGAATCATTAGCTGGCATCTGTGTCTGCCTTACCCCCTGACCTGTGATGAAACTTATTCATAGTCACACCATTTGTTACTATTGGTCCAACATAGTAGAAACAATCATTTGAATTGCTTGCTAAGATGAACTAAAAATACCAGAGATACCACGTGAAGCAATAGTTTAAAGATACTTAAAATATTGGTCTATTCTATACTAAGAAAAACTTTTTCTTAATAAATCATCAAAGCACTGATTTAGTTACAATAACAACTGTTACCTACTGAGTGTCACTTGTGCTAGGCTGGATCAGAGGGGATTTTCACACGCCTGTTCATCTGTGTACTACTGCATCTGTTGTCAAGTGAGGAAATGGAGCATCGGAAAAGTTCCATGACATCCACCAGGCTGTGGGGTCAGCCTGTTTCAGTCAGGGTTCTTTGGAGAAAAATAAGCAGTAGGATGCTGTGATGGTCATTCTTAATTGTCACCCTGACAGGACTGAGAACCACCTAGGCAACCAGCCTTTGGACATGCCCTTGAGGGGTTATCTACATGAGGTTATTTGATGTGTTAACTGGGGGCGGGACCATTCTCTAAGCAGGAATCCTGGACTATATAAGTCAGAGAATGTGAGCTGACAGCTGGATTAATCACTCTCTGCTTCTTGAATACAGACACAGTGTGACCAGCTGCCTCTAGCTCCCGTCATGTGATTTCCCTGCCATTATGGACTTCAGATTTGAGCTGTGAGCCAGAATAAACCCCTTTCCTCTTACGTTGCTTTTGTCGGGTTATTTTATCATAGCAATAGGAAAAGAAATGAAGACATGTGCTCTAATACACACAGACACAGATACAGACAGACAGACAGACACACACACACGCACACACACACACACACACACACACACACACACGTATCTATCCATTGAGCGAAAAGACATTGAGAGGTTGATTTAAGGAATTGTCTCATGTGTTGGCAGGGGAGGGTAAATGAAAAATTCAGAGGTAAGCTGATGACTTGGAAATCCAGCTGTGTTCATGCTGAGGTCTTGAATCAAAATTCCTTAGGGACGTAGGCAAGAAATTCAGGTGGGACTTCAATATGACAGTCATAGGGAGAATTTCTTCTTTGGGGCTTAGCAAGATGGCTCAGTAGGAAAAGGTGCTTGTGGTCAAGGCTGATGACTTGAGCTCAATTCCTGGAATCCACATGGTGAAAGGAGGGAACCATTTTAAACAAGTGTCCTCTGACCCCATACTCTGTTATGGCACATGTGTTTGTGCCCACCCTAAAATAAGTAAATAAATTAAAAAAAATTTCTTTGAGAAATTCAAATATTGCTGAGTTTATATAAGATTTTCTATAAGGCCTTCAGCTGATTTAATGGAGCCCACTTTTGGAAGGCAATCTGCATTTTTCAAGGAATTCTTATTTGTGTGTTAATCATATCCAAACAATACCACCATACTTAGCCCGGCATCTGGCTGAACAGCAGGGAAATCAAGCCAGACAATTGGTTCATACATTTAGCCATCATGTCTGACATACAGAGTTCTAGTCAAGTCTGTAGTCATGAGTCTCTCCACAGGACCACATTAATGTTGGTCCAGCATCCTGGACTTTGATCTGCTATTTTTTTTTTCTCTCTGCTAAGTCACATCCCCTTAGAATCTGCTTGTCCTCATTGTGAGATATCCCACATTGTGACCTGGAGGATGTGTTTTCCTCCTACTTGGGTTTTTAGCTCGGTGATTGTGCTTACTGAATTCTGAAGCCTCTCACTCCCAGGGCAGTCGCTCGCCATCCTACTTCCACAGTAATGAAGCAAAAGGAGCGAGCTATAGGAGTGCCATGAGCTCTGAGACCTGAGATGTGAGGTGTTCGAAGCTCTCCCTGGCCGTTTGCAGCAGTGCAGAGCTCACGTCCTAAGGAAGAAGGCGCCCATCATATTAAGCAGTGCTGGAGAATGCTTTTAAAATGTTGGTTATTTGGACTCAATCTGGATCTTAACTGAATTATCCGCTCCCCTATAAGATAGATGCACTACATTTCTCCAACAAAATGAGGTTTATTTTAGAATGGAAAATGATTCTTGTGTAAGAGCTATGTGCTGTGATAATTGAGGGCTCAGATTTCAGGGGTCTAACTGAATTTGAAGCCCAGACTGGCCCTGTCATATATTATAAGTAGGACGTTGGGGAAGTTAATTATCCTCTTTTCAACATAGTGTCTTCAGTTCTAAAGTGTTCATAAAATAACGTCTTTTATGGTGACTTTGAAAGATCAACAGATGACTTTAAGGGAAACATTTACCAGCGTCCCGACATGTTCGAAGTATTATTATCATTATTCTAGCTGTCTCAGGAAGGCAAGGTAAGACTGGCAGAGTGAAAGGGCTTGGAGAGCAATGATGTTGCCTCAAGGTAATTGAGAAACAGAAGTGAGGATCAAATATAGTCTTCAAATGTGTGTCTATGGTGACCTACTTTCCAACTGAGCCCCACCGACAAAGGTTCCCAGCATCTCTCACTAATGCTGTATTTTAAGGGTTTTGACCTCCAGGGTTTTCTCTGGCAATATTAGTCCCCTTCTCTGCATTTCAGACTGATGCCGTGTTCTTCCAATGGTTTATGTATCTAAGATTTTGTCCCAAGCTGGTAGATCCAGTCATGAGAGATGATTGTCACATGAGGGTGCTGACGTAATTAACAGACTAATTCATTGATGGGTTTATAGCTTGACATCATTAGTGAGAGGCCTGAAGCAAAGGAATAAGCCACCTGGGGTCCAAACTGAGACTATGAGCCAAAATAAGTGTTTCCATTTTAAACGGTATCTCAAGCATCTATCTGGTCACAGTGATGGAAAGGCTAACCCTGGTTTAAAGTGTTTCTACCTTTGTACGAAATTATCCAACAAAACCCAGACCTCATCAATATTAGTCACTGGGAATAAGAAAACATGGGAAATGTGGGTGTTTAGAGCTTATTCATTATTTAGCATTAAGGCTTAGGAATAAAGGTAGTCTATTTTTCAAATTATTGAAAAGATGGAGTTAAGAAAATTCAATGCCAAGAGTGTGAAGTGCTTTCTTCCTAGTGTATTATCTAATGACAGAGCAAGTCTATCTGCCTTCCCTAGGCTTGTTTCTATGTTTGAGATAAGCCTTGACATTCAAATGCAGTGTAACAGCTAACCTTGCTTAGATAAAATACTTTTTGATATATTACTGAAATTATTATCCTTTAGATTTAAGTAAATGAGAAGATTTTCCTTTGTGACTTCTTGAAGGGGCGGCTTGTATGCATTTTAATAACATCTTTATTAAAGAATAATTCATAAAGCATAAAATTCACTCAGAATGTATAATTCAATGGGTTTTAGGATTTCAATAGACATGTGCCATCATCACCACTAATTTCAGGACAATTCTGTCATCTCACAAAGAAACTTCTTGTTCATTAGCAACCACTCCCCATTTTCCTGTCCTAGCTCAAACCTAGGAAACGCTTACCTGCTGGACTTATTATTGAGATGGAATCATACATGGTCTTTTTGACTAAATTTTTTTTTTTTTTTTGGTTTTTCGAGACAGGGTTTCTCTGTGTAGCTTTGTGCCTTTCCTAGGACTCACTTGGTAGCCCAGGCTGGCCTCGAACTCACAGAGATCCGCCTGGCTCTGCCTCCCGAGTGCTGGGATTAAAGGCGTGCGCCACCACCGCCCGGCTTGACTAAATTTTTTAACTTAATATTTATCATTACAAGGCAAACCTGTGTTATAGCTCATGTCAGTGTTACAATCTTACTATTGATGAATAGCAGCAATTCATTGTATTGTATCACATTTTGTCTACACGTTTATCAGTTGACAGAAATGAGATTTTTTCTGTCATTCATAGACACATTGTTTATCTATGAATAATGTTAACATGATTATCAGTGTACTTTCTATTCATGCACAGACAAATGTTCTTATTTCTCTTAGATACCAACAAGTAGACTACATGTATTTTTTTATTTGAAAAATTTAATTAAAATATAATTACATCATTTTCTCCATCTATTTCCTCTAACTCTTCCCATGCACTCCTACAGTCCCTTTTATATTTATGGACTCTTTTTCTTTAATTATCATTAGTGTGTGTATGTATGTGTGTAAATATATAAATGCAGCCTGGTATGTCGGTTTATTGTTGCTTATGTTTATGTTTTAGGGATGATCATTTGGTATTGTGATAACCATTTAGAGGGCTTCATCCCTGTGGTAGACTAATTCTCCATCTCTCAGCAGTCATTAATTGCCTGTAGTTCTTCATATAAGGATAGGGCTCCTTGAGACTTTACCCATCCATATTGGCATCTCAGTTGGTAGTGTCATTGTTCAGGTTTTATTTAGGAAGCCATACTGTTGAGATTTCATGGCTATATTTTTCCTTTCATATCTAGAAGCCAAATCACAGCAGAGTGATGTCTTTTGGCTCTTACACTCTTTCTGCCATTACTTATGCAATATTCCCTGAGCACTAGGTGGAGGGGTTGTGTTGTAGATGTATCAGCTCAGAGGGCGAGACATCTTGCAGTCAGTTTTCCTCTGCAATTTGATCAGTTGTGACTTCCTAAATGATCTCTGTCTGCCACAAAGAGAAACTTCTCTGATGAGAGGTGAGAGGTACTGCCACCACTTTATGAAATGACAATACTTTCTAATTGCATTCAAAATATGTGTCCTCATGCCCATAGATGAGTATAGCTTCAGCAATGTGGTTGACTAAAGAAGACCTGCTCAAAGACAACATCAATTTACATGCCAACATGAAGGACTATAGTCAATCAGTGGCTGCTCGGAGAGGAAGAACCAGTCTTCTTCAGGGACAAGCCCTCTGATAGAAACTGCCAAGACCATCTGAACTTGAAAGCCTTTGTTGCTCAAGCTGTCTAATAAATATAATGGACTGAACCGATTAAGCAACACACAGTAACTTTTATTAGTCTTAGGACCTCATCTAGCTCAAATTTTCTCTTAAAGGTCCAATCTACAAATACCTTCACATTGAGGATTAGGAGTTCAACATCTCATTTTCAAGGAACCATAACTCAGTGGACAGTAGCCTTTATTCTCTGGGTCTTATTTCTAGGTTAAGTGGTATTGACCATGGAGAGGAAGGCAGCCGAGTATGGAGAAGGACCAACTACCTATTAAATCCAGAACCAGAAGGGAGAGAAAAGACAGAAACACACAACCAAATTTCAAAGCAGGAGCTGGCCCACAAATCAAAGAGGGAAGTAAAGCAAAGAGATCTTTCTCAGAAGTAGAAAACCGGAAGTCCCAGCAGATGTGCAAGTGGGTGTGGAAGTGATGTGTAGCAGCAGAGGCTGAAGGAGGCTCCTGAAGAGCTGTTTGATTGGGGTCAGACACAGAGTCCGGGATAATGGAAAATATTCAAGTATTTGAAGAGAAAAATGGCCAGTAGCTTCCAGTGAGATCCAAGTTGTCTGGAAAGATATTAGAAGGGCTGGCCATTTGCATCTGCACATATCACTTGGGAAGAGACCCAAGAACTAGTAAACTATGTTGTTTCTGAGGAGGCAGAGGGGCCTGTAACAGTGGCTTCAGATATGGGGGTGGATTCTTCATGTATTCTTTTCTGTAATTTAGAAAATTCTGAGTGACTTCTTGTTTGAAGATCTGTTAGAATTCTGCACCTTATCCACAAGATCCTGAACATTTTTGAGTTGAGAGATTTAAAAGTATAATTTTATCTCATTGGTTTTACAGGTCTATTTAAATTACTTCATCTCAATTTAATCTTAGTATTTAATCTTAGTAGGTCGATTTTCAATTTTTCTTGTGGAATATAAATTTTAACCTCTGGGGTATCCTCATTCCTGATTTTAAGTTACACCACAAAAAGAATCATGGCACTAGCACAAAACACACATGCACGAATGCGCGCACAGACACACATACACATATTGATCAATGGAATAGAATTGAGGACCCACATGTAAACCCACATTATTATAGCCACCTGATTTTCAAGAGGCCAAAAATATGCACTAAAGAAATGCATCTCAACAAATGGTGCTACTTAAACTGCACAGCTATATGTAGAAGAATGAAACTAGGTCCTTATCTCTAATCTTGAACAAAACTCAACTCCAAGTGGATCAAGGACTTTGATGTATGACCTGATATCCTGAATTTAGCAGGGAAGAAAGTAGGGTATGTGCTTAAACTTATAGGTACAGGAAAGGAGTTTCTGAGTAGGATATGAGTAGCGTAAGACACCATTATTTGAGTGAATAGGCATCCTATACATCTGATAGAGAGTTAGCATCTAGAATATATGAAAAACTCAGAAAACTAAACACCAAGAAAACAACCTAATTT
The DNA here is from genome assembly GCF_007827085.1 of Peromyscus californicus insignis. Lineage (NCBI taxonomy): Eukaryota > Metazoa > Chordata > Mammalia > Rodentia > Cricetidae > Peromyscus > Peromyscus californicus. Next base: position 106,969,967 of record NW_026294573.1, read on the forward strand.
AAAAATGGCACAGGGAGCTAAATAGAGAGCTCTCAAAAGACTAAATAGAAATAAAATGTTCAACATCCTTAACCATCAAGTAAGTTACTCTGAGATTTCATCTTGTCCCAATCAGAATTGCCATGATTTAAAAAAAAAAATTACAGCAGATGCTGGTGTGGATGTGGGGACACACAGTTACTCACTACTGCTGGGAGTAGAGATTTGTGCAGCCACTATGGAAATCAGTGTGGAGGTTCCTCAAAAGCTGGAAATAGATCTCTCATACAACCCAGCTATACCACTCATATATATACCTTAAAGCATATACCTTAAAGACTCTGTATCTTACTATAGAGATACTTGCTCTTCCAGGTTACTGCTGCTCTATTTGCAATAGTTAGAAAGTGGTACATTTACACAATGGAATGTTATTCATCTGTTAAAAATGAAATTATGACATTTTCAGGTAAATGGACGGAATTGTAAATAATTACTCTGAGGTTCCCCAGACACAGAAAGATAAATATCACATTTTCTCATATATGGATGTTAGTTTTGGATCTTTAGATGTATGCTTATTTTGGAATTCATAGAGGTTAGAAACTTTTAAGGGGCTTTGTGGGGAGGGGACTCTTTCAAGGAAAGGGACATAGAATACAGAGCTATGAAGTAGGAAAGCAATGGAAGACAAAGGATTAAATGGGGTGAGTGATGGGAAGGAGGGCAGGATAGAGGAGGAAATATGGAGAGGGATAATAAACATTAAAGGCCTTTTGAAAAAAACCACATGGAAACCTATTACTGTAGAAGCTTCATAAACACATACATAAACATCTAAAAAAAGTTTAAATGGTCTTACTCTATAATGGAGGAACAATATCCCAAATACATACTATGTGCTAGCAAATAGAAATCCTATCAGCAGGAATGGGTCACCTTTTTGAGTTGTTGGCCAGTGGAGTCCCATAGATACTCTGAAATATTAAAGGCTGTTGTCAGTGTTCTTGGTTATCCTCCAGCTTGATAGTAAAACCCAATTCTGATGGTACCACGTAGTTGAGAATCATAGAACAGGAAGAAATGAAGCATGTATTCACCTGGAAGCTTCATTCCTGCTAGCTGTCCTTCATAGTGCTGGAAGGTACTATGCAACTACTGAAGGAAAAAAGCAATCATCAGTCTTATCCAATTGTAACAAAAGCTATCCAAACAGGATATGCCCATTTGTGTAACAGTGGCATGAATGTTATGGGGGTAATCAACCATTTTCTGATTGGCTTTAATCCCCATTCTTGAGATGGAACCCAAACCTGGCATTGTTAAAAGGGCCAAGAAGCTGTTGCTAGATGGGTCATAGGCCCTAGGGGAGAACCTAACATTATTTTTCTACTAAGTGGATGTAATATTAAAATTACTTATAATGACTTATTGCCATATGCACTGAACCATAGATCAGTGCATATCTGAACTTTAATCAGAGAAGCTTCTTTTTGCACTAGATAGCAATTAGCAGACATTCTCAATTGGTCAAGATGCAGAGAATAAGAAATGGTGGGGTACTCAACTCTTAATAGACATACCTATCCCACCCCTAGGCTCAGGAATATTCATACAAAATGGGGTAGGAAGATTATATGAGTTAGAGATGGTAGATAACTTCAAGGGAACAGTGTTATCTGCACACAACAGGGCAGTGGCACATATGAACCCAGTGATTGTGACAATATGCACAACACCTATGCAAGCTCAAGCCAAGTGCAGATACAGATGGAGGGGTGGGGATTTGAGCATGTAATCTCACTTCCAGCTGAGGAGCTATTGGCATCTGATGACTGCTGAGAGAGGGAGAGTCAGTCTTCTTTAATGGGATGATCCCTGGTAAGCCCATCAGACTTCAGGGCATGCCCCACTTCCAAGAGTAGATGGGTAACACAAATTGGGCTTGATAGGTTTTTTTTTAAAGATGGAAATTCAAAGTTGGGTGGATAGGAAAGTGAGGGTGGATCTGAGAGGAGTTGAGAGGGTAATATGATCAAAATGTATGCAATTTTGGAAGAATTAATAAATATATTGCTAAAAGTTCTGAGCTTTATAAATATAACAAAGGAAGGTAATATCTCTCAAAATTTCAAAGGGGTTGACCACTTTGTACTGGATAACCAATTAGGGAAGACTAATTTTCCTCTCTCAGCAGTCATCCATTGCCTGTAGCTCTTCATCTATGGGTGGGGACAAGTGAGATTTCCCTCCTCTACTTTGGCACGTTAGTGAGTATTGTGATTGCTAAAATCAGGCACATAGAAGCAATACTAAATGAACATAGCAGCAGATCGTATCTACGTATCTATATATTTATTCATTAATGTATGTGTAACAATAATTTTTTAAAGGCCATGAATTTGAGAGAGAGCAGGGTAGGACAGGAAGTTTGGAGGGAGGAGAGAAAGGAAGGGGTAAAGACATAAATGCAACATGCATATATACAATATACAAAGTAAATTAAAATATTTTGTTAAAACATATTTTTGTAAGCCAGGCAGATATTTTTGTAAGCCAGGCAGTGGTGGCGCACACCTTTAATCCCAGCACTCTGGAGGCAGAGGCAGGTGGGTCTTTGAGTTGAAGGCCAGCTTGGTCTACAGAGTGAGTCCCAGGGCAACAAAGGCTACCCAGAAAAACCCTGTTGTTGTTGGTTGTTCTTGTTCTTTTGGGGAGCCTGGCACCCAGCTCCCAAATAAATCACACATGGAGGCTTATTCCTAATCATGAATGCCCGACCTTTGCTTGGCTTGTTTCTAGCCAGCTTTTCTTAACTTATCCCATCTACCTTTTACCTCTGGGCTTTTTCCTTTTCTTACTTCTGTAATCTTACTTTCACTCTTACTCTGCGGCTGGCTGTGGCTGGGTGGCTGGCCCCTGGTCTCCTCCTCTCCTTGTTGTCTTGCTCCTTCTTTCTCTTTCTTCCCAGATTTCTCCTTCTACATATGCTGTCTGCCTGCCAGCCCCGCCTATCCTTTCTCCTGCCTTGCTATTGGCCATTCAGTTCTTTATTAGACCATCAGGTGTTTTAGACAGGCACAGTACCACAGCTTCACAGAGTTAAGCAAATGCAACATAAACAAAAGTAACACACCTTAAAATAATATTCTACAACATTCTGTCTTGAAAAACATTGTAAAGGCTTTAAAAGAAAGTAAAAATATCAAAAGAATGAGGTAGAGAGGAAAAGAGAAGAAGGAGGAAAAATGGAGAGAGAGAGCTTTGAAAGATAGAAAAGGTAGTAAAAATGGATATAAATAAAGCAGAATCTTGTTCATGACAGTTTCTATAGCGAGCCATGGTTTATCTTCTTTTATGTTTACACCATGGGATACCATGTACTGAACTAAGACGAGGAGGTGAACTAAAACTGAATCGGTGTCCTTATTATTATTTTTTCTGAACAAATAGGCTCAAATTGAGAATTGTATATCAGTAATCCTCTGTCATATCACAACACACTGGGTTATTCACAATAAATCTCAATGATGATTAGCATAAAACATCTTACATACAGGTGTGTTTTTATGAAACAGTAAAACCACAACAAATCTTAAAAGTTATTCTAGGTTGAGTATTTCTTATTTGAATTTCTTAGGACCAGAAGTATTTTAGTTTAGTTTGGACCTATTAATATTTAAAGATGCATAATGAGTTATACTGGGAATGGGACCTAAGTCTAAATATGAAATTCATTGTTTCATAAGGTTTCATTGACGCTTTATATATAAACCCCAAAGGTGGCTTCATACAGTATTTTTAGTGCTTGCGTGATGTGGCTCATCACAATGGGTCAGGTGTGGAAGATTCCTCTCAGGGCATTATGTTTGTATTTGAAATGTTTCCAATTTGGGGGCCTTTTTTCAGCATTCCTCTAGGGTCTTCAGCATGCTAGACAAGCACTCTGAGTGTTTTCAATTCATATTTTTGGATGAGGGATTTTCTGCTTGTATTCACTAAAAACACTTTGCCCAACACAAAACCATGCAATGGAGGTATATTCTCTGTGTAAGACAATTTGCTACTGGACGTAAGTAGAAAAGAAAAGTGCCAGGTGCATAGTAGCTGAAAATAATATTCTGGAATGAGAATAGGAGGACTGGGGGAAGGTCAATTCCATAGATGTTACAGGGAGGCTGAAAAGCAGGCGGAAAAGCAGGCAAGAGTGGTGGAAAAAGAAGGCCAGAGGAGAGGCAGGACATAGCAGACATCAGGGGCAGGATGACAAGTTCACAGCACAGAGCCGCATGGCAAGACTTAGAGAGTGTGGTAGTGACTGGGACAGTGGACAAGGAGCCAGGAAAGACACAAAAGAGTGCTCAGTAAACTGCAGAATGTCCAAGATGTAAAAGGATCTAGAAGAGCCTTTTTAAATCAGCACCAATGGGATTGGAGTCCTTAAAAGGATCCGAGTCAGGTGGGATGGGGTGAGAGCAAGCTGATTTCTGTGATTTGCCCCATCTATGAAGTCCGTAGGATGGGAGACACACTGAGAGAAGGCCAATCATGAAAGAAGCAAATTTGAAAAAAAAAAAAACAAACCAAAAACCAAAAAACAAAACAAAACAGTAAGGCATGGGAATGCTCCATTTGGACTAGTTTTTCTTTCTTAATGGGGAACGTTTGAATACACAGAGATGAAGAATAAGGCTGGAGGGAGGCTGATGTGAGAGCAGGTTAGCAACAGCTTGTGCCTTCGGGTGGCTGAGTATAAAGCTACGAGCCCAAGGATATCAGTCGGCATTAGAAAGAAAGGAGAAGACAGGCCGTGTTTACTCTCCTCAGGTAGCTTCTTCTCCAGCCTAAATACTTGAAGTACTGTCATTTGAGTGTCTGTGCAGACCTGGGCATGTAAATATTTGGGTGTCCTGCATACTCTTCAAAGCCATTTGCATGCTGGCATTTGAATTTCCTGAGATGACCAACCTAAAGGATACTTGGAGAGCTCTGGAGTTAACAGTGAGTGGTTGGTTTAAGGAGATAGAAGAGTGGGGATGGAGGGAGGGAGAAAGAGAGAGAGAGAGAGAGAGAGAGAGAGAGAGAGAGAGAGAGAGAGAGAGAGAGAGAGAGAGAGAGAGAGAATATGCTGTGGATGGCCCTGAGATCAGGACAAAATCTCCATGAGTCACACTGTGTTCAAAGTTCCTGCAGCCCACTCTGCGGGCCCAAGAACATGGGGAGTTACTGACGTAGTAATATAAAGCCAGGCCTGTAGAACTCTTTTGATGATGCTGTGAGAAGCCTGGGGGTGCTCGCTGTGAGGGAGGAAGTAGGCATAGTTCACTTCCTGGTGCCCACAGAGCTCTGCTAACTTAAGAGGTCATGAGCTGTGGACCAAAGGCAGAGCTGTGTTGTTGGAATGAAATCCATAGTAAGATGTTTTGTGTGTCCTTTGTAGTACCTGGCACAGTACGTACTGATAAAAGAATGGGCGTATAGACGCTTATTCATGCTTACCTCTAACAAACAGTGATGATGGCTATGGTGAGCACTTGCCCAGGAGCCCACAGATGACAACAGAGAACCAGGAAAGTCCTGGCATCTTGTCTCTCGGGCTGCACAGTGGTAGCACCAGTATGCTGTGCATAGGAGTTTCTAGGTAGCATAAGCAGCCTCCAAGGGACTACCAGAGCAAGATGAGAGCTCAACCCCAGGCTGGTGCTTTTGTGACTTCTGCCTAGTGTTAGCACCAAGAATCAGTCATGGGGCCTGTATTAGTCAGGGTTCTCTAGAGGAAGAGAACAGAGAGAATGAATATAATCTCTAATAAATTATATTTATGTAACTCTAACAAATCACATATATGCATACATATATTGTCCAGCTAGTCCAACAATGGCTTTCTCCTGACCGAAAGTCCAAGAATCTAGTAGTTGTTCAGTCCACAAGGCTGGTTGTCTCAATATACATCAGAATCCCAAAGAAGTAGGTTCTAATACCAGTGAAGGAAGAATGAGTGCCAGCAGGCAAAGAGAGGGAAACACTGGGCTTGGCATGGGTTTTTGAAACCCCAAAGCCTACCCTCAGTGACACACCTCCTCCAAGAAAGCCTACTCCAAGGACACAACTCTTAATTCTTCTAAGCAAGCAGTTAACTGGAGACTAAGCACGTGATATATGAGACGATTGTAGGGGGGCAACATTCTGATTCAAACCACTACAGGGCTACAGTGTGATCATCTGTAAAATGCTGATACTAACTCCCTTAGAGATTTGCTGTGAGGAAGAAACGATAGAGAAATTGTGAAGTACTTAACACAGCATGTGGAAAATTTCTGGCTACAGACAACAGCCTTGTTTTCCTATACTCTCAGCCAGAACACCATGAAACAAAATGTACAATGTTTACAGAGTCCAGTCTAGCTCCATAGGTGAACGCACTGTGTGGTTATGACAGTCCTCTGACTTAAAGAATATGATTGATCGTGAAGATAAACTCCAGTGCTGTTGGCCTGGATCAATACACATCAGGAGTAATGATGCATTGACTTCTGGGTAATGAGAGAAAGTTATGGTGTTGTGACTATATTATGGCTTCTTGGACTCTTTATTGCTTTCTCCGTGCATTAATATAATAAGAAGCATGAATCATTTGCTTCTGAGCTGCAAGAAGCCAGAGGCTGGGGTGTTGATCATTTTATGTCAGGAAGTCATTTCTGAAAGAAAAACAACCAGGACAGTGCAATGGCATTTACTGACAAGTGCTTTAAATTTGCAGCTTCCCACATGGGGGATTTATCTCTGGGATCGTTGGGCTCCCGTTTGGGAAGAACACACGTGTTAGAAAGAAGGCACACAGCCAGACTAAAGTGAGAAGTAAAGGCAAAGTTTACAAGAGTGACTTATTCCATAAAATGTTTCCCTTGTGTGCCTACTATGTGCTAGACTTTGTCTTGACATTAGAGAATAAACATTCATGGTATAGATCCTATATGTCATTAAGACCATCATGTTGCAGTAGCATATTGAGTCAAATGCATGAATACTTGGGGAACAACATGAAAAAATACCAACTTTAGTGATAGATCAGTTAGAATATTCCCAGAGCTCAGAGGCATAGGTCTTAACGTAGGCTTAAAGAACAATATTCGTCCCTTGGATTTTTTCATACCTCAGATTACTAATGCTTAAGTGGCAAATAGAAATTGTGTATCTATTCTATTTATGACACATAACATATAATTTTGATGTATGTACACATTCTGAAATGATTGAATCAGGTTAATTTTATCCACTATCTCATATATTTATTTTTCTAATGAAAATATTCTTCTCTTCTAGCTATTTTTAAAGATATATATGTAAATATATATACATATAGTCATAATGCAATATAATAATATCCAGAACTTATTCCAATCAGTCAACCACTGTATTCTCTACTTCTATGGAATTTGGATTTTTCAAATTCTATAAATAGAAATTATACATCAACTTTTTTGTGTGTTCTACTTTTGACTTATAATAATGTCCTACAGATTCCTTTATGCTGTAGAAAGAATGATGAAATTTCCTCTTTTACTTAAAGCTGACAGTATTCCATTGGGGCCTTTGCTCACTCTTTAGTCAAGTTATTATAATTTTTGATATTGAATTGTATGAGTGTTTTATGTATTTAAATAGTTATTAAACCCTTATCAGATGCATATTTTATAAATATTTTCCTAATCTTTCCTACTAAACCTAATACTTAGGCTGCCTTTTAATTTTGCTTATTAATGGTGCTAAAACCACTGTTTGTTTTTACAATACTAACATATTTTCATCAATGAACAGGCTTTCTTCAAGTTCAGTGGGTTGTAGTTAACACAGAAACTCAACAACTGATCTCAATGTAGAGAATAAGAGTCTGTGGAATGCTCATCCACAGATGGGATATCTATATCACACCAACTCAAGGCTCAAGGTACCAGAGTGGAAGAGAAGATGTAAAGTTTTAATAGTCAGAAGCTGGAGACCAGAATGAAACAGTGTCTTCTGGACATTACAGGACCAGTGGATTCATAAACTGTAAGCAACTGTGGTTGTCTTTCAAGATCTTCAGAAGTTCAGAGTAGTCAACATTCTAGTATGGAGTGGGAAGAGGTTGATGGGCCCTTACCCTTAATTAAGAAACTATGGGTAGTCAATAATTTCAGGAAAGGAGAGTCAGTTTTCTTTAAGGATGTGACCCTTGGCGGTCAACCATGATCCAGTAGGTGGCTCTATCCCAGCAGTTCTCAACCTTCTTAATGCTGTTACCCATTAATACAGTTCCTCATATTGTGGTGACCCCAACCATAAAATTATTTCATTGCTACTTCATAACTGCAATTTTACTAGTGTTATGAATCATGGAAATAATGGATTAATAATTATTAATAATATGATAATGGAAATATCTGATATGTGACCCCCAAAGGGTATCTACCCACATGTTGATGACCTGCCGCTATACCTAGGGAATATATGTACAGTATAGCTTGGAGTTGAAGAATTATTGAGAGAGAGAGAGAGAGAGAGAGAGAGAGAGAGAGAGAGAGAGAGAGAGAGAGAGAGAGAGAGAATTAAGTTGTTAGGGGAGAAAACTCAGGAAAAATACATTGTGTGAAGTTCTCAAAGTATTAGAAAAAATATTTAAAAGCAAATATTATAAATAAATAAAGCTAAAAATTCTTATAGAGATAAAGATGATCTTGGTGATTTCATGTGGCAATGGTAATGGTTTTTTTCAATGGCCAAATGGAACCTTGGATTTCAAGAGTTTATTATGGGATGGAGTTAGGAAGACCTCTGTGCACATTGTTGAGTGTAGCCCTGGTAGAAATCCCCTGCATGAACAGAAGTTTTCTTCTAAAGAAAATTCCTACTTTTGATTTCTAAATTCCACCTCTGGATGTCTCTGCACTGCTATATCAGTCCTCGGGGGTGGAAGGTGGGGAGAGCGAGTCCTCTGGAAAGTCCTAAAAGTCATATAGTGATCCCTCTTCTCTAAATAAGGTCTTTCATTCTGTCTCTTTGTGTTGATTTGGACTTTCATGTTGAATCATCTATTTTCCCATGCTCCTTCTAATTAATTTGCTAGGCTAAATTAGTGCCAAATAAATAATGAGTTTCCAAATTAGCTGACACCATAATGGAACAGAGATTTAATTAATTTACTAGCAAGGGCCTCTACAGACAATTGTATGTTCATAGCATAAAATGATGGTATTCATTAATGTTGAAACTTTTCTTAATTTAACAGGTTGCTTTAATAACCAGACTTTAATATGGAAATCCTCTCATTTCCATTGAAATAGTAGGCTTCAACTCATGCAAAGAATGCACTGACAGTACATTGAATTTCCTATAAAATATTTGATTCAATTTATTTAGCATGCATGTATTGCCTAAGGATTCTCAGTAGTTTTCAGAAATTCTTTATTGATACCTTAGTGCTATAATCATACACAAAAACCTCGAGAATCTTCCATTCATTGGATTGTCAGGTTGAAAGCTTTCTTCCATACCAGGCTAAGGGAATGTCAAGTACTATGTCATAATTCAGTGCTATGTCAGTCTCTTCCATGTCCCTAAATGGATATTTACATATTAGTGATTTCCATAGGCCCCTAGGTGGTGGGGACTTCCCAATACCTTGGTAACACATCCTTTGGTAAATATGTACCAGGAGCTCTATTTTCCTTTTGTCTAAAATATAGATATTACAGGAATATTTTCTTTTATATCTTTATATTAAGTCCACTGAATTTATTTAGAGGATCAATCAGATTATGGTCATGAAAATACCAGGTTCCATACAAAGAATTAAAACCAAAGTAAACTTGGATAAACTACCAAACTCCTTGAGTAAAGTACACAGTAAGGATCTTATGCTTTATTCATTTATTAATATATTTTTGTTTATTTATTGTTCTTGTTTTTATATCCCGGCCACAGTTCTCCTCCCTCCTCTCCTTCAAGTCTCTCTCCCATTCCCTTTTCCCCCTCTCCCATTCACTCTTCTTCCTCTGTTTCTCTTCAGAAACAGGCAGGCCTCCCATGGATATCAGCCAGCTATAGTATATCAAGTTGCAGTGAGACTAGGTACCTCCTCTCCTATCAAGGCTGGATGAGGGAATCTAGTGGGAGGAAAAGGTCCCAAAAGCAGGCAACAAAGTCAGAGACAGGCCCTGCTCCCACTGTTAGGAGTCCCACAAGAAGATCAAGCTACATAACTGTAGCATATGTGCAGAGGGCCTAGCTCAGTCCCATACAGGCTCCCTGGTTGTCAGTTCAGTCTCTGTGAGCTCCCATAAACTCAGGTTAGATGGTTCTATAGGTTTTCTTGGGGTGCTCTTGACTCTTCTGACTCCTACAGTCCTCCCTTTCCGTCTTCTGCAGGATTCCTGGAGCTCAGCCTAATGTTTGGCTGTGGATCTCTGCATTTGTTTCCATCAGTTACTGGGAGAAACTGCTCCGATGACAGGTGGTCTAGGCACCAGTCTATGAGTATGGCAGAATATCATCAGGAATGATTTTGTTGACTTTTTTTCTTGCCAGTTGTGTTTGGTTCTATCATAGGTCTCTGGGCTATCCCACCTCTGGATCCTAGCCCCCAGGGGTGAGCTCTCTCTATCCTAGGTTTCTGGACTTCCTACCTCCGGATCCTGGCCCTCATTGGTGAGCTCTCTCTCATGGTATAGTCTCAAGCTGGGCTAGTCATTGATTGCTCACTCCCACAATTTTTGCACCATCTTTACTCCAGCATATCTTGTAGGCAGAACAAACTGTAGGTCGAGGGTTTTGTGGCTGGATTGGTTTACAAGTCCCTCCACAGGAAGTCTTGAGTAGTTACAGAAAATGGCCAGTTCAGGTTTCCGTATGCTAGGAGTCTTAGCTATAGTTGCCTCACAGATTTCTGGGAGTTCCCATTGCATTAGGTTTCTAGTTTGTCCCAGAGATGCCCCCCCATTCCAGTTGTCTCTCCCAGTAGTTTCCCCTTCCATCCTCCCTCCACCTGATCCCTCCTGCTCCAATCCCACCCCCTCATCTATATCCCTGCCCCCAATGGTAAAGTCTGTTCTATTTCCCCTTCACAATGAGATTCATGTGTCTCCCCTTGTGCCCTCCTTGTTATTTAGCTTCTCTAGGTCTGTGGATTGTAGCATGATTATCCTTAACTATATGGTTAATATTCACTTATGAGTGAGTACATACCATGTTTGTCTTTCTGGATCTTGGTTACCTCACTCAGAATGATTTTTTCAAGCTCCATCTATTGCAAGTTTCATAATGTCATTTTTTTAGCAGCAGAGTAATACTCCATTTTGTAAATATACCACATTTTCTTTATTCATTCTTCGGTTGAGGGACATCTAGTTTGTTTCCAGGTTCTGGCTATTATGAGTAAGGCTGCTATGATCATAGTTGAACAAATGTCCTTGTGACATGGTTGAGTGTCCTTTGGGTATATGTCCAGGAGTTGAATAGCTGGGTCTTGAGGTAGATTCATTCCCAATTTTCTGAGAAACCACCATATTGATTTACAAAGTGGCTGTGCAAGTTTGTACTCCCAACAGAAGTGGAGGAGTGTTCCCTTTGCTATACATCCTCACTAACATGAGCTGTCACTCATGTTTGTTTTGATCTTAGCCATTCTGACAGGTAGAAGATGGAATCTCAGAGTGTTTTTGATTTTCATTTCCCTGATGCCTAAGGATGTTAAACATTTCTTTAAGTGATTCTTGGCCATTTGAAATTTCTCTATTGAGAAATCTCTATTTAGATCTGTACTCCATTTTTTAATTGGATTATTTAGTTTTTTGATGTGGAGTTCTTGAGTTCTTTATATATTTTCAATACCAGCCCTCTGTCAGATGTAGGGTTGGTGATGATCTTTGCCCATTCTGTAGGCTGTCCTTTTGTCCTTTTGACAGTGCCCTTTGCTTTACAGAAGTTTTTCAGTTCCATGAGGTCCCATTTGTTAATCGTCGATTTTAGTGTCTATGCTATGGGTGTTCTGTTCAGGCAGTTGTCTCCTGTGCCAATACATTCAAGGCTATTCCCACTTTCTCTTCTATCACTTTCAGTGTATCTGGATTTATGTTGAGGTCTTCAATTCACTTGGTCCTGAGTTTTGTGCAGGGTAATAGATATGGATCTATTTGCAATCTTCTACATGCTGACATCCAGTTAGACCAGCACCATTTGTTGAAGATGCTTTCTTTTTTCCCAGTGTTCATTTCTGGCCTCTCTCTATATAAAATGAATCAGGTGTCCATACATGTGAGGAGTTATGTCTTGCCCTTAAATTAGATTCCATTGTTCACTATGTCTGGGTTTTTTTGGCCAATACCACTCAGTTTTTATTACTACAGTTCTGTAGTACAGCTTGAAATCAGGGATGGTGATACCTCTAGAGGTTCTTTTATTATACAGGAGTGTTTTAGCAATATTTGGTTTCTTGTTTTTCCATATAAAGTTGAGTATTGTTCTTTGAAGGACTGTAATGAATTGTGATGGAATTTGGATAGGGATTTCATTAAATATATAGACTGCTTTTGGCAAGATGGCCATTTTTACTATGTTAATCCTTCTGATCCATGAGTATGGCAGATTTTTCTATCTTCTAACATCTTCTCCAATTTCTTTTTTCAAAGACATGAAGTTCATGCCTTACAGGTCTTTCACTTGCTTGGTTAGAATTACATCAAGAGATTTTATATTATTTGTAGCTGTTGTGAAAGGTGTTGTCTCCCTGATTTCTTTTTTAGCCTGTTTATTGATTGTATATAGAAGGGCTAATGATTTTTTTAATTTTATAATTAATTTAATTTTACATATCAGCCACAGATTCCCCTGTCCTCCCTCTTCTCCCTCCTGCCCTCCCCCAAATACAACCACCATTCCCACCTTCTCCAAGTCAAGGACTCCCCTGAGGATTCAGCTCAGCCTGGTAGATTCAGTTGAGGCAGGTCTAGTCCCCTTCTCCCTTCACCTAGTCTGAGCAAAGTGTCCCAGCATAGGCCCTAGGTTCCAAAAAGCCAGCTCATGCACTAAGGACAGGTCCTGGTCCTACTGCCTGGGGGCCTCCTAAGTAGTTCAAGCTAATCGACTGTCTCACTTATCCAGAGGGCCTGATCCTGTTCCATGGGGGCGCCTCAGCTATTGGTTCATAGTTCATGTGTTTCCACTAGTTTGGCTATTTGTCCCTGTGCTTTTTCCAATCATGATCTTGATATCTCTTGCTCATATAATCCCTCTTCTCTGTCGATTGGACTCCTGGAGCTCCACCTGGGGCTTGGCCGTGGATCTCTCCATCTGCTTCCATCAGTCACTGGATGAGAGTTCTATCACAATAGTTAGGGTGTTCGGCCATCTGATCACCAGAGTAGGTCAGCTCAGGCACTCTCTCGACCATTACCAGTAGTCTATTGTGGAGGTATCTTTGTGGATTTCTGGGGACCTCTCTAGCACTTTGCTACTTCCTATTCCCATGGGGTCTTCATTTATCATGGTATCTCTTTCCTCGTTCTCCCTCTCTGTTCTTGATCCATCTGGGATCTCCCACTCCCCTAAGCTCTGTTTCTCCTGACACCTGCCCTTCATTACCCCCCTTCACATCCAGTTTGCTCATGTAGATCTCATCCATTTCTCTGTCATTGGGTGATCCCTGTGTCTTTCTTAGGGTCCTCTTTACTAGGTAGCCTCTCTGAATTTGTGAGTAGCAGTCTAGTCATTCTTTGCTTTACATCTAATATCCACCTATGAGTGAGTACATACCATGTTTGTCTTTCTGAGTCTGGGTTACCTCACTCAGGATGATTTTTTCTAGATCCATCCATTTGCCTGCAAACCTCATGATGTCATTGTATTTCTCTGCTGAGTAGTACTCCATTGTGTATATGTACCACATTTTATTTATCCATTCTTCAGTTGAAGGGCATCTAGGTTGTTTCCAGGTTCTGGCTATTAAAAACAATGCTGCTATGAACATAGCTGATCATGTACCCTTGTGGTATGATTGAGCATTCCTTGGGAATATGCCCAAGAGTGGTATAGCTGCATCTTGGGGGAGATTGATTCCCAATTTTCTAAGGAAGTGCCATATTGATTTCCAAAGTGGCTGTACAAGCTTGCATTCCCACCAGCAGTGGAGGAGAGTTCCCCTAACTCCACATCCTCTCTAGCATAAGGTGTCTTCAGTGTTTTTGATCTTAACCATTCTGACAGGCGTAAGGTGGTATCTCAGAGTTGTTTTGATTTGCATTTCCCTGATGACTAAGAATGTTGAGCAATTCCTTAAATGTCTTTCAGCCATTTGAGCTTCCTCTGTTGAGAATTCTCTGTTTAGCTCTGTAGCCCATTTCTTACTTGGACTGTTGGGCATTTTGATGTCTAATTTCTTGAGTTCTTTATATATTCTGGATATCAGCCCTCTGTCAGATGTGGGGTTGGTGAAGATCTTTTCCCATTCTGTAGGCTGTTGCGTTGTCTTGTTGACCGTGTCCTTTGCTCTACAAAAGCTTCTTAGTTTCAAGAGGTCCCATTGGTTAATTGTTTCTCTCAGTATCTGTGCTACTAGTGGTATATTTAGGAAGTGATCTCTGGTGCCAATGCATTCAAGACTACTTCCTACTTTCTCTTCTATCAGGTTCAGAGTAACTGGATTTATGTTGAGGTCTTTGATCCACTTGGACTTAAGTTTTGTGCACGGTGACAGATATGGATCTATTTTCAGCCTTCTACATGTTGACAACCAGTTATGCCAGCACCATTTGTTGAAGATGCTTTCTTTTTTCCATTGTACAGTTTTGGCTTCTTTGTCAAAAATTCTATGTTCATAGGTGTACGGATTAATGTCAGGGTCTTCAATTTGATTCCATTGGTCCACATGTTGGTTTTTAGGCCAGGACCAAGCTGTTTTTATTACTGTAGCTCTATAGTAGAGCTTGAGGTCAGGGATTGTGATGTCTCCAGAGGTTCTTTTGGCTATCCTGGGTTTTTTGTTTTTTCCATATGAAGTTGAGTATTGTTCTTTCCAGGTCTGTGAAGAAATGTGTTGGTATTTTGATGGGGATTGTATTGAATCTGTAGATTGCTTTTGGTAAAATTGCCATTTTTACTATGTTAATCCTGCCTATCCATAAGCATGGGAGATATTTTCATTTTCTGACATCTTCTTCAATTTCTTTTTTCAGGGACTTGAAGTTCTTGTCATATAGATCCTTTGCTTGTTTAGTTAGAGTTACCCCAAGGTATTTTATATCATTTGTGGCTATTGTAAAGGGTGATGTATCTCTGATTTCCTTCTCAGCTTGTTTGTCAATTGTATATAGGAGGGCTACTGATTTTTTTTGAGTTAATCTTGCATCCTGCTACATTGCTGAAGGTGTTTATAAGCTGTATCAGTTCCTTGGTTGAATTTTTGGGGTCACTTATGTATATTATCCCATCATCTGCAAATAGCGAAAGCTTGATTTCTTCCTTTCCAATTTGTATTCCCTTGATCTCCTTATGTTGTCTTATTGCTCTAGCTAGAACTTCAAGTACTGTATTGAATAAGTATAGGGAGAGCAGACAGTCTTTCCTTGTTCCTGATTTTAGTGGAATAGCTTTGAGTTTCTCTCCATTTACTTTGATGTTGGCTGTTGGCTTGCTGTAAATTGCCTTTATTATGTTTAGGTATGTTCCCTGTATTCCTGATCTCTCCAAGACCTTTATCGTGAAGGAGTGTTGGATTTTGTCAAATGCCTTTTCAGCATCTAGTGAGATGATCATGTGGTTTTTTCTTTCAGTTTGTTTATATGGTATATTACATTGACGGACTTTCGTATGTTGAACCACGCTTGTATCCCTGCTTGATCATGGTGGATAATTGTTTTGATGTGTTCTTAGAGTCTGTTTGCCAGTATTTTTTTATTGAGTATTTTTGTATCAATGTTTATGAGGGAGATTGGTCTGTAGTTCTCTTTCTTTGTTGTATCTTTGTTTGACTTGGGAATCAGGGTAATTGTAGCCTCATAGAAGGAGTTTGGTAATGTTCCTTCTGTTTCTATTGTGTGGAACAATTTAAAGAGTATTGGTATTCTTTGAAGATCTGGTAGAATTCTGCACTGAAACCATCTGGTCCTGGGCTTTTTTGGTTGGGAGACTTTTAATGACTGATTCGACTTCCTTAGAGGTTATTGGACTATTTAAATATTTTATCTGGTCTTGATTTAACTTAGGTATGTGGTACCTATCCAGAAAATTATCCATTTCTTTTAGATTTTCCAGTTTTGTGGAGTAGAGGTTTTTGAAATATGACCTGATGATTCTCTGGATTTCCTCAGTATTAGTGATTATGTCTCCCTTCTCATTTCTGATTTTGCTAATTTGGATGCTCTCTTTCTGTCTTTTGGTTAGTTTGGATAAGGGATTGTCTATCTTGTTGATTTTCTCAAAGAACCAACTCTTTGTTTCATTAATTTTTTGTATTGTTATCTTTGTTTCTATTTTTTTATTTTCAGCTCCCAATTTGATTATTTCCTGGCATCTATTCCTCCTGGGTGACTTTGCTTCTTCTTATATTAGAGCTTTTAGGTGTGCTGTTAAGTCACTGGTGTGAGATTTCTCCCACTTCTTTTTTTTTTTTTTTTTTTTTTTTTTTTTTTTTTTTTTTTGGTTTTTCGAGACAGGGTTTCTCTTTGTAGCTTTGCGCCTTTCCTGGAACTCACTTGGTAGCCCAGGCTGGCCTCGAACTCACAGAGATCCGCCTGGCTCTGCCTCCCGAGTGCTGGGATTAAAGGCGTGCGCCACCACCGCCCGGCTCTTCTCCCACTTCTTTATGTGGGCATTTAGTGCTATAAATTTCCCTCTTAGCACTGCTTTCATAGTGTCCCATAAGTTTGTTTATGTGGTATATTCATTTTCATTGATCTCTAGGAAGTTTTTAATTTCTTACTTTATTTCTTTCTTGACCCATTGGTGATTTAGTTGAGCATTATTCAGTTTCCATGAGATTGTAGGCTTTCTGTAGTTTTGTTGTTGTTGAAATCTAACTTTAAACCATGGTGGTCTGATAGAACTCAGGAAGTTATTCCTTTTTTTTTTGTATCTATTGAGATTTGCTTTGTGGCCAAGTATGTGGTCAATTATAGAGAAGGTTCCATGGGGTGCTGAGAAGAAGGTATATTCTTTTTTTGTTAGGATGGAATGTTCCTGATTTTAGTGGAATTGCTTTAAGTTTCTCTCCATTATTTTGATGTTGACTATTGTCTTGCTGTATATTGTAATTATTATGTTTAGGTATGTCCCTTGTATCTTTGATTTCTCCAAGAAATTTATCATGAAGGGGTGCTGGATTTTGTCAAGGGCTTTTTTAGTATCTAATGAGATGATCATGTGGGTTTTTTCTTTCAGTTTGTTTGTATGGTGGATCACACTGACAGATTTTCTTATTTTGAACCATCCCTGCATCTCTGGGATGAAGCCTATTTGATCTTGGTGGATGATCTTTTGGATATGTTCTTGGATCTGGGTTGCAAGTATTTCATTGAGTATATTTGCATCAATGTTCATAAGGGACATTGTTCTCTAATTCTCTTTCCTCTTCTTTGAAAGTCTGGCAGAATTCTGCACTAAAACCATCTGGCCCTGGGCTTTTTTTTTTTTTTTGGTTGAGAGAATCTTAGTGACTGCCTCTATTCCCTTGGGGGTTATTGATCTATTTAAATTGTTTATCTCATCCTGATTAACTTAGGTAAGTGGTATCTGTTGAGAAATTTGTCCATTTCTTTTAGATTTTCCAATTTTGTGAAATACACATTTTTGAAGTATGACCCAATGATGCTTTGGATTTCCTTGGTGTCCATTGTTATGCCCCCTTTTTGTTTCTAACTTTGTTAATTTAGATATTCTCTTTGTCTTTTAATTAGTTTGGATAAGGGTTTGTCTATCATGTTGATTTTCTCAAAGAACCAACTCTTCATTTCATTGATTCTTTGTATTATTATCTTTGTTTCTGTTTTATTGATTTCAGTCCTCAGTTTGATTCTTTTTCCTGCTGTCTACTACTCTTGGGTGTGTTTGCTTCTTTTTGTTCTAGAGCTTTCAGGTGTGCTGTTAAGTTGCTATTATGAGATCTGTCTAATTTCTTTATGAAGGCACTTAGTGCTACAAACTTTCCTCTTAGCACAGCTTTCATTGTGTCCCATAAATTTGGGTATGTTGTGCATTCATTTTCTTTGAATTCTAGGAAGTCTTTAATTTCTTTCTTATTTCTTCCTTTACCAATGGTAATTCAGTAGAGAGTTATTCAATTTCCATGAGTTTGTAGGTTTTCTGTTGTATCGTTGTTGAAATCCAGCTTTAACCCATGGTCATCTTATAGGATACAGAGGATTGTTTCTTTCAATTATCTTGTATCTATTGAGACCTTGCTTTGTGATGAAGTATATGGTCAGTTTTGGAGAAGGTTTAATGAGGTGCTGAGAAGAAGGTACATTCTTTTGTGTTTGGGTGAAATGTTCTGTAGATATCATCTGTTAGGTCCATTTGAGTCATAAATGTCTGTTAGTTCTGGTATTTCTTTGTTTAGTTTCTGTCTGGATGACCTATCTATTGGTGAGTTGGGTAGTAATGTCTCCCACTACTAATGTGTGGAATTAGGTGTGTGATTTAAGCTTTAGTAATGCTTTTTACAAATGTAGATGCCTTTGCATTTGGGGCATAAATGTTCAGAACTGAGATGTCATCCTGGTGGAATTTTCCTTTAGTGAGGATAAATTTTCTTCTCCATCTGTCTGGATTAATTTTAGTTTCAAGTCTATTTTGTTAGATATTAGAATAGCTACACCAGCTTACTTCTTAGGTTCATTTGATCAGAAAATCTTTTTCCAACCTTTTACTCTGAGGTAACATCGATTTTTGATATTGAGTTGTGTTTCATATGCAGCAGAAGGATGGATTCTGTTTTCATAACCATTCTGTTTAGAGTGTGTCTTTTTATTGGGGAACTGAATCCATTGGTATTAAGAGATATTAATGACCAATGATTGTTAATTCTTGTTATTTTGTTGTTGTTGGTAGTTGTGGTAGTGCATGTGTGTGTGTGTGTGTGTGTGTGTGTGTGTGTGTGTGTGTGTATGTGTGTATGTGTGTTTCCCTTCTTTGGATTTTGCTGGTGTGAGATTATCTACTGTCTGTGTTTTTGTTGGTGTAGTTAACTTTCTTGGGTTGGAGTTTTCCTTCTATTACTTTCTTAGGGCTTGATTTGCAGGGAGATATTGTTTAAATTGGACTTTGTCATGAAATATCTGGTTTTCTCCATCTATGACAATGGAAAGTTTTACTGGGTATTAGTCTGGGCTGGCATCCATGGTCTCTTAGAGTCTCAAAGACATCTTTCCAGGACTCTCTGGCTTTTAGAGTCTCCACTGAAAAGTTGGGTGTAATTCTCATAAGTCTGCCTTTATATATTGCTTGGCCTTTTTTCCTTGCAGTTTTTAATATTCTTTCTTTGTTCTGTATGTTTAATATTTTAGTTATTATATAATGCAGTGACTTTCTTTTCTGAACCAATCTATTTGGCATTTTGTAGACTTCTTGTACCTTTATAGGCATTTCCTTCTTTAGGTTGGGAAAAATTTCTTCTATGATTTTGTTAAATATATTTTCTGGATTTTTGAGCTAGGATTCTTCTCCTTCTTCTATTTTTATTGTTCTTAGGCTTGGCCTTTTTATGGTGTCCAGATCTGGATTTTTGTGGTAGGAGTTTTTTAGGTTTAACATTTTCTTTGACCGATGATGAATCTATTTCCTTTATCAAATTGTCAATGCCTGAGGTTTTCTGTTCCATCTCTGGTATTCTGTTGGTGATGCTTGTGTCTGTAGTTCATGCTCATTTACCCAGATTTTCCATTTCCTGAATTCCCTCAGTTTGTGTTTTCTTTATTGCTTCTTTTTTGATTTTCATGTCATGAATACTTCCCTTCACTTTTTTTTCTTGGCATTTTTAAGATATTTGTTGATTTCCTCTAATTTTTTGGTTGTCTTTTCCTTGATTTCTTTAAGGGAATTTTTCATTTCCTCTGTAAGGACCTCTATCATCTTCATAAAGTTGTTTTTAAGGTTGTTTTCTTGTGCTTTGGCTGCACCAGAATATTCAGGTCTTGCTGTGGCAGGAGAGCTGGGCTCTGGTGGTGCCATATTGCCATGGATGCTATTGATTGTGCTTTTACACTGGCATGTAGGCTTCTGGGTTTGGGGTGATTAGGTCTAGGTCCTGATTTCTGAGTTTGTCTTTATTGGATGGATGTATTGTTTCTTGCTTTCTGTTGTCTCTTTGATTCTCTAATCTTTGTGGCCTGCATTTATGGTGGCTGGTGTGACCTCTGATCTAGTAGGGAATCTCTGTCCAGGTTGGTAGCTGGCCTTCTGGGGTTAGCTTGGTCTTTGGTAGGAAGTAGGAAGGCAGTAGGAAGTCTCTGTTCTTCTGATTGAAGTGATCTGTACCTGAGCAGCTGAAGTCTGCCAGAGTTGGGGAAAAGTGTGTTTTGACTGGTGTGGCCTGTGTCTGAGCAAAGGTAGTCTACTGGGGTTAAGGGCAGGGCCCAGAAGCAGGGCAGGCAATGAGCTGGGGGTGACATGGGCTGAGGAATGTGTCTTTGGGAACAGAATCTGTTCTTCTGACTGATGTGGACTGTGCCTGTTCGTCTGACTGCTGTGACCTGTGTCTAATCAGCCTAGTTAATATTTTTATTTCACCTCTTAAAGTAATTATAAAGTATCTATGTATATAATAGAGTAACTCTACAGCACCTGCCAAGTGTATAAGTAGTAACGAGAAAAATGATTTCATTAATTTTTTACCATCATCAAGTCATGAAAACATATTGAATCATTTTTCTATATATGTAATATAGTTCCTGAATTGAAAGAGCTACTCTACATCGGTTTTGTCTTAGAAAATTATGGTCCTAATGTGTTGGATGGGCATGAGGAAAAATGTCATACCATTAAGGTGACATTCCATCTCCCTGATGATGTGAAATACTTAACAGTTTCATACCTACCCAGATTTAAATTATGTTCTCTTATTATTATTAAGAAGATGAAAGAGTTCTTCAAAACTGGATTTTTTTTCAGAAAGTTTTGCTTTTTTAAATAAAGTGGTCACAGGATCGACAATACAACAAAATGGGGTTTGAGATGATTAATGATCATGATCTTGAATTATGAAAATTACAAGAATAGAGGGAAAGGAACATATGAACAGGGATCAGCCTTGGATTTCTATGAACATAAGAGAGTTAGCAAAAGATTCAGAGGGCAATGCATTAGCAAGGGTTCACTCTTAGGAGTGGAGCTAGAGAAAAAGATTTATTATAAGAATTTGAATTTACCCAGTTTCAGAGAAGAAGAAAGCTTTACTTGGGAGTTAGGACAGCTGGAGCTTCAGGAGAGGTACCAGTCAATGTAGAAGCCAAGTACACCCAGAGGCGCAATGTGACCATACAAAGAAAGATTGTAGAGAGGTTTGTGAGAAACTGCTGTCTTGAGAACACAGTACAAGCTGAGTGTGCATCTGCTTATGCTCACACCTGTCAACATAAAGACTACCAGAGATTAATAGTCAGTGCTTTAATTTCATTGCCTGAAGCTCGGACAGGCTCCTCACTGGTTTACCTCTAACTAAGCCATGTGACAATAAGCCTTCTGAAAGCAGTACTTTACAGTGTTGGCAAGTCTGCAGACACCAGCTCACCAAGCCAACCGAAAAGGTAAATAGGGCGAGAGCTGTGGAATCACAACAGAGTAAGAATAAGAGAATGCATGCATTTACCCTTGAATCCAGTGGATGGCTGAGGAGGAGCGGGCATAGAATTTGCTAAATATGTAGAACAGAAATGGGCAAAACTGCAAATTACAAGGAACATTTCAAACCAAGCTCCAGAACTTACAGGTGGCTTTACTTATTTATTTTTATTCTTTCTTTCTTTCTTTCTTTTTCTTTCTTTCTTTCTTTCTTTCTTTCTTTCTTTCTTTCTTTCTTTTTTTCTTTCTTTTTGCTACAGTAAAGAGAAGGAGAATAAAGAGTAAGTAAAGATGACTGCTATGAATCACTGAAGGTAATGCTTTGTTATATAATGGGGATTTCTGATGAATTGTCTCGTATTCATAACAAGCTAAATTGTAGAGATGTTATTCAAACACAGGGTTGATGCTTCCCCAAATTGTCTGTGTAAGCCCGGCCTGACCTCATAAGAGAATATCTCTATCTGTTTACAGACACGCCTCACCATGTCACATTGTGGGCTTTGGGCACACGTAGAATCTAAAGTACTTAGGTAATAAATAAATTTAGTAAATTGTTAAATATATTCTGTACTTGTATCCTGAGAGGCATACTTTTGTGAAGCCAGTTTTGAGCTGAGAACTTAGACTGTGTGGCTATCCATACAGAGACATGATCTGCATCTCATGCCTTTTCTTTTCCCCAGCCCTGGCTCTGTCTTGCATTCAAAGAGTCGACAGACTGGAAACTCTCTAGTCTACATACTCAGCCTCTGTCTAACCCTTCCTTGCTGCCCCTAGGCTTCCTTTTGCCTAAGGAGACATATTTGATCCTCATCACATACTATGAGAGAGAGAAAGACAGAGAGAGAGAGAGAGAGAGAGAGAGAGAGAGAGAGAGAGAGAGAGAGAGAGAGAGAGAGATCTCACAACCTGAGAACAGTCTCAGGAGGGTCTTGGTGGGAATTTCAGATTACCAAGTACTCCAAATCAGTGCTAGAAAAAGAGGATTGACTGGTGGTGTGCACTTTATGACCCATTCCCCTTTGATCTTGTGGACTTCTCATTACCTTAGGAATGGGCAAAAGCAGAGTAGGACCCACGGAAGGCAGTTATCATTGTTTGGGGTAAGTAAGGCTGGCACTGTACATACTCAGCCTTTCTAGTGCTGGTGACAGGAATGACTTTATCTGCCTTCTTTTGCAAAACCAATCATTTTCACTCATGCAACACTCTTGGCTTAACTCAGAAGGCAGCAGTTGAGCGGCTTTCAGACCATCTCTAATCCTTCCCATGCTGTTCTCCCTCTCTCCTCCTCCTGCTCCTCCTTCTCTTTTTCCTCCTCTATCTTCTCTTAATGGATAAGCTAAATTACAGGTTGTTTTAGTTGGTGTTCTATTGCTGTGAAGAGACACCATGACCACAGCATCTCTTATAAAAGAAAGCGTTTAATTGGGGTGTGCTTCTTATGGTTTCAGAAGTTTAGTCCATTATCCTCATGCCAAGGAACATGGCAGCATGCAGGCAGACATGCAGCTGAGAGTTCTACATCTGGATCCACAGGCAGCATGTGGAGTCTCTGGGCTTGGATGGGTTTTTTGAAATCTCAAAGCCCACCCCCAGTGACACACTTCCGCCAACAAGGCCACACCTCCTAATCCCTCAGAGGTAGCGCCACACCCTGATGATGAAACATTCAAACAAATGAGCCTATGGGGGCCATTCTTATTCAAACCACCACACAGGGAAAAGGAGAGAACACATCCAAACCAAGTACAAGTTTAACCCAATAGGTCCATTCTAATTTCTTTTTAGTGTGGGGGCTGTGCTGAGCACACGGGAAGAGGTGTAATCTTCTCAGCAGATGCTTCAAAACGAGTGAGAGAGAAAAGAACAAAACTCATTTTGTTGTAAGCCAGCCTGCTGACATTCTCTCTGGAATCTGAGCCAATAATTCATGCAGAGTGGTGCTACTTCCTAAATTGTTTTGTGACCTCCTCTTACACCCATCTTGAGAAACAGCCCAGCTTCCAAGGAGCTTCAAAATTAAAAAAAAAGAAAGAAAATTAAGAACCTAAGACACGGCAATCTCACCTCATGAAAGCCCATCATCTCAATGCCTTTTACCAACATAACTTAGAAGAATGTCTTGTTCCTTAAATCAACATAAATTGGATGAGAGGGAAAATTTTAATTGCTTTTTGATGTTGGCATACACAATGCAGGCTGTGCTAAGAACACATGGAGCACTGGGTTCCTGTATTCAGGGGTCATTGGCAGTCTGAGGGCACCAGACACAAAATACATAAGATGTAAAAATGGTCAGAGATTCCATGAGAATTAGCATATTTGTGTAAAGTATGATAAATGACAAAATTTCAGGATACATTTCACCTAATCACCTTGCTTCTGAAAACATAATAATAGATGCAGAAATCAAAGATCAAGGAGACGCTCCAAACTCTGAAGCTTGAAAAAAACCTTGCAAAATATCTTCATAGCAATAGTGTGACTAATACATTTATCTATTTTGTATTAAAAGGAAGTCCTATTTTTAAGTTGTAAATACCAGTTATTGAAAATACTGATGTAAGATTTATCTTGTTCTTAAATACCATGGGAAGTTAACTAATTTTTAAGTGATTGACAAGTCATTCAGAACTGTATTAAGAACAGAAGAAAATCATTTAGATAAATACACATTTAGAGCCAAAAATATTAATGTAAATAAGACCCTTTTTATTGAGTTTCCCTGATTCTCCAGTACGGACGCAAACTGCCATTGGTGTTTAGACATCACAGAAAAAACATAATGCTGGTAGTAGACGAGACCTTAGAGGCACTCTACATTTCTGATCTTTACATCTGACTGCTGATGTAAAGAAGCTCCTCTCAGATCTTAATGTAAAGTACAATCTCCCCCGGGGTCTTGTTAAAATGAATGTGGAGGAGGCCCAGGTTATTTGAGCCAGCTCCTAGGTGATACTCAAAGCTGCTGCTGGCCTATGTTTCATGACGACCCAAACCCCAGAGCCTCGTGTCAAGATACAGATGGTGAAGTGCCGCTTGCAGGGGGTCCAGCTTAGTTCGGCAGAATTTAAGACCCCTGCACCCACAGTTGGGGAAGCTGATGCTTGAAGCAGGGTAGTCATGTGATGGGCGACATCATAGTCAGTGGCCAGGTCAGAAGTAGGCCAAAGGCCATCTGGTCTCAGCCCAACACTCTTCACCTGCATTGTAAACCCCACCCCAAGCGGGGGAATCTGTACTTTATAGTCAAGGATGCCCCTTGGGCAGTAGTGAGGGTTCCACGGTAGAAAGAACTTCATGAGGACTTCATTGTGCTTTGCGGTTTCCATTCTGAAAATTTGCAATAACTTTATCTTTGAATTTGTGTTTGACCACTGAATGCCCATATAGCCTGAGTAGAGGGGAAGGATTTGTAGTCTGAGTTTACACATGATCGTGTCTCTTGTAGCTTCCCTGTCTCCACAGGAAGCTATCTGTCATCTGCTATCCACTGATGGTGCTCTCCTTGGACCCCTGCATACTGTGGGCCATATCAGTTAGATAGCCCTTTTTACAGTACCTTATGATGGATTAATTCTGCAAAGGGAATTTAGACAGAAGATTTAGGAATTAACTTCAAGGCTCTGATTTTCTTTAGGTTTTGTGGACAAACTGTAGAAGCCTTCAAAATTTCCACTGTCACCAGCTTTTCCACATGATGGTGCTGTTGGTTTCCATTTCCAATTTGCTCCTGTGAAGTTGATCCTGACCATGAGCCAACTGGTTTCATTAAGATGGCTAGTTGCCCAAAAATGCAAGTGCTGCTCTTCCTGTTAGGAATATCTTGTCAAGGTACTGTTTTATAGAAGCAACTGCAACCTCTCCTCTGTTACCAAAGGGTGAGGAACATTCTTGAACCGCAACAATAGGTTTCTTCTAGCTTTTTCTCTTATTTTTGTGCCTCATAAACTACTACATGGATGAGATTGCACAAGGACATCTTTCTATGGGGATACCTGTCCAACTGTGCTTTGAAGTCAGGAGGTGGTGGTCCCAGTCAGGCTTATGTGCTAATCATTAGGACAGCATGCAGTCTCCTTGCTGTTAGGTATCACTAAAGGTAGGACCCCAGGGAGAGCTTGTTGAGTGGAGCAACAGGCTGAAGAACCTAGGCATGACCAGCAGCCTGCTCAGCGGGACACATCAGATGGAGAGGCTAGTTTAGTCCCCACAATCAAAATGATGTCCATGTTTCAGTCTATGGAGAAATTAATCTTTAGTTTCTTTCTAAATACAATCAGGTTATTTCCAGTCACACTAGTACATGTAGAGAAGAGGAGCAGGAAGTACGGAACTGGCCTGAGCACTGTGAGGGAACACAGGAGACAAAGGGAACTTCTGGAGTTTTAAAACTGAATAGACATTATACAGACAGTGTTTCATAGTAGGGGGCAAGGCTTCTCTTAGAATAAATCAGTACACTAGTAAAGATCTGTATCCAAAATGATTTATAACAATTATAGAGTATAAAGAGTAAGAAAGTTTACAAGGATGATGAAAGGCCCCTACACTATAAATCCTTTGCAATTTCTTTTCAGTTGTACTCATTAACGACCTAATAAACTCTCTGTGATTTATGTTCTCTGTGACTTATGTTCTCCGTGAAGTGTTTGTGTTGTGCAGCTACTTCCCCTGAATTCAAACATTTCCACCCAGAGGAAGTCTCTTTTCATCTCAGACAGTAAAGAATATGCTCCAGAAGTAAATTAACTTCATAAGTCTCCAGAAGTTAACACATTTGACAAGTCTCAGGACGTTCCTGAAACTTACAAGAGTCATAAGCTCCTTCCTAAGATTATATAAGTGATAACTATTGCAGCTGAGAGGAGCCTGGCAGTGAGGAAATTCCCCTGGAAATGTATCTGTGAGCAGAAATCTTTTGTCCAGAGAGGTAAGCCAGCCCATTATGGAATATTAAAATTCTTCTGACATTGTGTTTAGAACTGCACAATGTCCCCCAAATAGCAGCTGTTCCTTTAACTTCTTGCTAAGCTGTCCAAAGAGCACCACTAGTGGTTTACATGAGCACACTTACAGAGTGGATTTATAGGAAATCTTACCACTAATCAGTTGAGCACTGTAGACACAGCAGAAAAGGGTGGAAGCTTATAATGATTTAATGGTGGAAGGTACCTTGGTGGGTTGGAGCAAAGGGGAGCTACAAAGTCACACCACGCAACAGAGCTTATGGGAGAGGTTTATTAGGGGATGCACAGAGGCTGCCTTTGAGTGAAAGTGGAAGGAAAAGACAACAAGGAAAGAAGGTTCTAGCTTTTTATAAGGGGGTATAGCTCATGGGCATAGGGAGAGTACAGGATTCATGGCAGTGTTAGATATAGGCTGATGATGATGTCCTGCTGTCACTATATATACAGAAGTTTTTCCAGCACTATTATTTCATTTTCACTATTTGATTTCGAGCATTAAGCCTTAATGATTCCATTACATTTATGGTATAATTTGATTTTTATCAATTTTTTCTTACATTTCTAATATATTTTACACATATGCACACATATGTAACTATTTTGCTAGCAGTATCATTGTGTCTTGATTGTTCTGTGAATGAATTGTGCCAATTATAATTTTAAAACTCTCCCTTTTGTACCACTTTTAATCTCCAAGCTTTTCTGACAAAATATGAACACTCTGGCCTCTGCTAACATTCACATTTGCCTTTGCTGTTTCTTTATTGTCAATTGCTCCTCATCAGTTGATCCGAGGAAGGTTCTTGTGAATAGCACATTGCTCTTTTTTTTTTAAACCCAATTTGACAGCTTTGGTCTTTTCCAGACGGATTCTGTGAGAGGATTCAGTTTTCAAAATGAACCAGAGAAAGGAAGGGACAATGCCCTGCATATTCAAACAGATCTGTTCTGAAGATGAAGGAATCCTCAAGGCAGGAGAGCTAGGAGCCTCTTACATGCAAAGGTGTGCCCACAGGGAATGCTCTGAGAATGTTAATTAATTGTTTTACAGATTAGGAGAGTCACCAAAATTCCCCTGTAACATTTCTAGTCCAAGTGTGTTCCATGGGGAAGAAATAAAACCTAAGCAGGTCAGGAAGCTGGGAGAATCAGAAGAAATGGGGATATGAGGAACTAGGTGTTTGAAGACACCACTGAGCCAATTAAGGAGTGGTACTCAGCAGGATGCCCAAGACAAAAACAATTGGAGGTCAAGTGCAGACAAATAGCACTGGTTCTTGCACCACTAATATATCCCCAGGTGTGAACAGACTAACAGGAAGACAGGTGACGCCTATTGTTCTACCACCATTAACAAGGCCAGGAGTGCTGCGGGCTTCCAAATGAATAGGCAGTTCCAAAAGCAGGAGAATGGATCTAGGTTTTGTGAGGCCTGAACCTTAAACCAAGGAAAACTATGTAAGCCCGGACGGACATGTGACTGGGTAGAGCCCTGACCAGGAACGCACAAGGTCTTGAGTTCAATTCTCAACATAGAAAAAGAAAAAAAGATACCACATAGATACCTGTACCTAGGTAGGTACAGAGACAAGGAAAGGGGCTAATGACTGGATCTTTAGAGTTTCAATTCTTTGTATCTTTTGGGGAAGGTTGCCAGCAAGATTTCCATGAAATGCTTCCTTGCCACAGGTAAGAGATTCCTTTCCACGAAGAGTGCCTCCTGGGCATGATTACCCCAGAAGCTTAGCAGGCAACTTAAAACAAAGGGATGCTGTGACTGCTACAAGGAATCCGTAAACTTTATCCATGAACAAAGGTGGCCTGTCATAATTTCTGATTTTTTTTTATTTGTTTAAGGGACACCCTGTTGACTGTCAAAGCAGTAGCATGTAAAAGCCTGCTTTCTGGGAAGAATAAGATCCTGGTTAGGATCCAGGGATGTTAAGCTTTCCACTATAGTTTCATTTGCTTTCCTGGAAAAGATGAGAATAGATTCTCAGCCAAAGAGGAAATTCATTAAAGGACAACTCGATGAATCCTGGAACAGCCCAAAGACGGAAAGAATCATATTTTTAAAAATTGAATACTGACTAATTATAAACTAGTTATCACATTTCTGAATGAGGTTAGTTGTGCAATATGAATATTGCTGTTGCCAGGAAAATGAATGAACTGCTAGTCAGTGAAGCTACTGTAAGGAGCACAGTACATTTGAGGAACATGACCAAGTTCTCTAAACCCCACTGTCCAGCAAGACAATGTGGATTCATTTTAAAGCAGTTAATTAATTAAAATCTCTTATTCCTTGGGGAAGATCTTAACAGCCCATTGAGCCTGGCAGAATTCCTTCCTAAACAATAGACTCTATGCCCTTCAGCTTTATCTGAGTTCATGCTTAATAGACCCATTCCTCCTAAACTTGTAAAAAAAATTAGGAAATGGATATTGACGTGGTATCTCAACAGCTCTCTTCCCTCTTAGTGGGAGCTTCCAGTAAAAACGTCTTATGACTGAGGTCACATGGTTTATGGATATATGTACATGCATATACACACACAACTTTGAACTCTATAACTTTTTGTAAAGGAAGTACCAGATGTAGGTACAGTTGGAGAGTTGAAATGAAACCCTGCTGTGTTTTAGGTTTAATACAGTGTTCCCAGACCTAGCCCTCAACCCAGCCTCTGTTGTCTCTCACTGAGATGAGGGGTCCAATGAGAACTGGCCTACATACAGACTGAGACAACCTGCAGAGATGGAGTCTGCCAGGCTTGGTTTTACTGTCTCCTAAATTCTATATGACCTTGGTCTCCAGGATTGGGTCTCACTGATCTCACTACTTGGGACAAGCATAAAAACCAAGTCTCCTGTGACATGCTGGTATTTTCAGGGATAAAGCACCTAATAAAGCTTTTCATAGGTTTTGGTGCCATTTGGTATTTACCAATGAGTTTTCTTTGTAACAGTCCCACATTGATGAGATTTCTATTTAATGTTTACGGTGTAGAGACTTTATAAAAACTGCTATAGTGAAACTGCATTTTAAATCCCTGTTCACCGCGCTTATTTCTATCAAAAATTGTGCCTTCACTTGGTAATGACTGTGTGTCCCATTGGCAATTTTCTGTAGTACTTTTTAAATCAATTAACTAATGAATTAATTGTGTGTGTGTGTGTGTGTGTGTGTGTGTGTGTGTGTGTGTGTGTGTGTGTTTGTGTGTGTAGGTCAAAGGAGAACTTTTGGGAGTGGGTTGTGGGAATCAAGCTCAGGTCATCAGGCTTGGTGGTCAGTGTTTTTATCTGATATACCATCTCATTGGCCTTTTCTGATTTTCTACCTTTTCTTTTATTTTTTATTTATCTTTATGAGTCCCAGTTATCTAATCATTGTGGAGAATATTAGGTTCACGAGGCATTGCCTATAGTTGTATAAGTGAAGGAAGAACTTGTTGGGATGCAAAATATAACTCCAGATTTTTAAAGAGCTTCATCTAAACATAGGAAAGTCGAACAAATACTAGAAAGATTTCAAGAGTACAAAATTGTATTCAACTATATGCTAGTCTGACTGAAAATTACATTATTAATAGCAATAAGTTATTGAATTTTACTAGATCTCAGGCACAACTGTTAGCCTTTTTATATATATCAAGTCACTGAACTATTGTAATAACCTGGAAAAGTAGATACTGTTATTAAGCAAACTCTCCAGCAACAAGGTTTGAGAACACAAAATTGATAGACATAATCCAAAGCCAATTGAGCTTCAGTTATGTACTGAGTCACAATGGGAAACTGTTTTGAGATATACTTGTCAATGCTATTTAAGTTATCAATGAAAACTGATTGTTTTTAATAATCAGTACTAGAGTATGACTTAAAGCCTTTGTAAACGTAGCATACAAAAATTGACATATATGCCTGTGGTCATTCTTGTTCACCAGATAAAAAGCACGGATATTTAGAAGATAAAATATCAATTTTAAGATTGATATTTTAGATCGTGTCATTTAAGTTTAGAAATGTATTTGAAAAGTATTAAGGAATTCTGGAGTATGGCATATCTACAAAAATGGGATCAAGATTCCTAAGTACTCAGGCACCTCTGTTGTCGTATGTACCATATTGTTCTTGAATAACAGGATAGGTTCAGAGCCTAATTCCCATTCAAGTTCCATAGATACCTAAGAGAGAGAAAAATAGCCAAGCCAAATCTGAACGTCATTATTCACACATTTTAAACAATGCTATATTCAAGTTCAGACTGTAAAGAACATTTTTAAAAGAACACTTTCTCCTCCATTAATTATGTCGATTGCTTCCCCGGCAATTTACATTCATGAACCTGGTTTCCATGGTGTTTTTGTAATGACATCATAAAGGAATGAACAGAGCCTTTTCAGCCTTTGGTTTGTGAAATGGCTAAGGGCACCTTTTAAGTGTTCCCATTGTTCTATGGCTGTGTACTTCCTCAGAGAATAATTACATTACCTTTGCCTACTCCTGGATATCCTTGAAAATAAAATACAAGGTTTTATCTCAGAGATAAATGTTCTGCAAGCCTGACAGTCTTCCGAGTGCTTGCTAATTCCCCTGCTGAAGTTCATGACCTCCACGGTCATCAATCTTAGAGACTAACATTCAAGCACACTCCTTTTGGTGACTGGAAGTGAAATGTTTTGTTTAAATCCCCCACAAACAAGTCGCATAGCAACTCTATTAACAAGTTAATGGAGTGTCAGAGCAAGGACCACCAAGACTGCCTGTGTTATTTGAGGTTTGCAGATGCCTCCTAAAATCACCAAATACATTACATATTCAACTTGAAGCTGAACCACTCACACCAGCTCCTCTCACTTTTTATCTCACTCTGCTCCTGTGCCAAGAGTCTCCCGTGGTCAGGGCATTCTTTTCATGGAACAAAGTAGAAAATGATGGATGTGATAGAAATTATCTCTCTTAGACCACAAATTACCTGTGCTGGATACCTGCCAAGGTTTTCATCCAAGAGAAGTCCACTGGGTCAGGCTGAGCACAAAGGTATCTATCTCTCAAGTAGAAAGGATGTGCGGAGTTTAGTAATCTTCTCTGTAACAATACGTCAGTCCTTTCAGGAACTCATTCTCACATATTGTATCAGTTAAAACAGGGCCAGTTTCCCACAGGATCTTGTCACCTTAAATAATGCATTAAATGGGGAGACTTATCTTTGACTGACTCAGAGAACTACTTGAACTTCCTCAGAGAACTGGGGCAGGGTTGTTATTTATCAGGTTGTCTTGATTGCATCATTTAACGTGGAAAGATACATTTTGATACTAAGAGTCGAGGCATTTTGTTGGTCTGTGTCAGCTCTGTTATCTCCAATTTATTGAAATAAAACGATACATTAAGCTTCTAGTTAAAAATGGCACACTGAAAAATCCTATTTCCTTTGTCTTAGAAGACCACATTAAATGTTATTACAGGGATGAAAATAAGGTCTCAAATCCACATGGAGAAACACAGAAGAAAATAAGATGGCAGGACAGAAGACATTTGAAGTGGGGCACATAGGCAAAGCTGCAACTGATTTATCAAGGAGGGAACAACTAAAGCTAATGGAAATGAAGACCGGGCTACTAATGACATGTAAGAGAGTTCACAGTGGATGTGCTCCCAGGACTTGGAGGTCCATGTGCTCTACTAATCGAGGATAAACCTCATGAAAACATCATTAAAAGCAGAGCAGAGTCCTTGATGGTTCTTCCTTCTAAAGATCACTTAGATACTCTCTTTTTGAAACAGGAATTCTCTTATGAGATCAAATTTTTAGCCTCAATGAATGTTCCGGAAAGATATCAAGAAGGCATGGATAAAGACCAGTGCACTGAACCCAGATGAAGGTATGAACAGCTCCAACATCACAACCAACATACAGGGACGTTCAAAGGGCTGTGGCAATCCAATATGTCTTTATCCAGCATGGAGTGAGAGGTTCTGTTTCAGCGCTTCTCATCCAACCGGATCCCAGACAATTTTTTATCCACTCTACCTCCAGGTTTGAAAAGATTTTCACATATCTACACTTGAGACTTCCTTCAGTGGATTGGCTGCTTCATAAAGTTTGCAGCTAGTAAATTTCAGTAAACGAAAAGTGGACAATCAAGGAATTACCAGACATTTGAGGAATACCTTTTAAACGAAGAGAAACCAAACAAAGAGAACAAAGGATGTCACGCTTGAAAAACTGAAAATATAACCTTCAAACTGAAATTTCTAGAGATAGAGCAATGCTTTATTCACAAAAGGTCTCTTAAGGGGGATTTGAGAAAGGAATAACCTGGTAAAACCAAAGAATCTTGGAAACAGGACTGTAAGGGCCAAACTGGAAATGCCGGCTGACTAATCATGTTTCATATTTCCTCCTTCCCTTCCTTCCTTATCATCCACTCATACATACAATCAAACCCTAGAACTTTGTATTAGAAACTATATATTATAGATATGAGCAAGAAGAGCCACCAAACTGCTTTTCATTCTTGTACCAGAAAGAAACACTCTCAAGAGCCTGAGACATCGGGCCCATCCTTGTGGATTTGTGGTTTTATTTCTTTCTCATTTTGGGTTCCAGGTGTTCACCAGTTTTAAAGCTGCAGCTCTCTTTCCCAAGCCCTCTTACACTAAGAATCATTATTTTCCTTTCCACCAAGCCTCTTCAATCACTAATCTACTTTCTGTGTCTATGTTTGTCTCTGCTGGATTTTCATATAGATGGAATGGTATATGAAAATTTGCCAAAGGCTTCTTCAGTGAGTAATATTCACAAGGTTCATCCATGTTGTAACATAAATAGCTGTCTTGCATTTTATTCAACCTGTTCATAAGCTGGTAAGCATTTGGTGGTTTGTACTGTCTGTTTCTGTGAAAAATTCTGTGGAACACATGTGTACACATTGTGTTTGTGTATGTAATGCCCATTTTTAATCCTTGTGAATGCATAAAACAAAGAGTAGTTTTGCTCAGTTTCATGTTAACTCTATATTTAGCTTTCAAAGAGCTTGTCAATTATTTTACAAAGGGTCTAGCTAGTCTGTGTTCATCCAATACTGTGAAGGATTCCATTTTACAACATCCTCACCAACACTTGTTAACCTTTAGGTTTACAGCTTTCTTAGTAGGTTTGAACGCTGTCTTATTGTGGGTATGAGTTGCATTTCCCAGGGAATGCTAATGTAGAGCAACATTCCCTACTCTCCTGCAACCATCTAATGGGATTTCAGGGGTGCAGCCACACTGGGAGTGAGGACAAACTCACATGTTGCTTTGATCACTTATACATTTTTCTTTGGAGAGAAGTCTCTTTAACTATGCTGCTCATTTTAACCTGGTTGATTTTTTATTGTTGAGTTAAGCAGTGCTCTTTGTGGTCTGTGTTGTGTGATACTATTCCTGGGGAAACATGAGCAAATGTCTACTCACCCTAGATAGAGAACTGATGACAGACCTAAGTGTGGACAGTACCAAAGTCCAACTTGGCTAACCGGTGAGTTTCATTGCTGTTAAAGGAATATGGGTGAGGGGTCTCTTTCAGGAGCAAAAATGACTCAAAGACAGCTGCATCACCAACGCCCACACCAGCATGAGCGACAGTTAACAGAAGCTGGAAACTAGGAGCACACTGCGCCTGTGGGTAGGTAGCTCAACAGGCTGGAGAGTGTCCTTTCCAGGTAGATCAGTTGGTCTGAGCATCTTCTAGGCAGCTCAGCTACTCTCTGCTTCCTCACAGCTGTGAGGCTGAACTCTGTTCCTTTTAGGCAGCTGAGCTTGCCTGAGAGGAACTTCCGGCAGTCTTGCTTGCTTGCATACTGTTGGGGAGAGAAGGAGCCTAGTGAATAAGGTCAGTTCCAGGGACTTCCTGAAGCGATTTGATTTTGAGTTGTTTACTTCCGGTCTTAAAGAGCTTCCCTTCCCAGATGGAATGTTTCATCTCCATGTAAACATCTGTTTTAAAATACCCTGTTGTTTCACCCACTTTTTCCTTCCTGTGTCTTAAAAAGTGTCCCTTAGAGATGGAAGGTTTTAACCTTGGAGAAAATTGCTACACAGCATCTGGGTATAAAGTCTCAATCACCTTACAAAATACAAATAATTTCTCCGATCCTTTGGACTGTCTTTCCACTTTCTCAACAAGTTCATTCCGCGGGTCCAAAAGAAACCTGGGACAAGTCTCACTCAGTGTCTGTGGCTCCTCCCAGAACTTCTGACCCCCATTCCACCCTAAACCCCTTCCTCTGCTTCCTCTTCCCTTTTTCCAGGTTCTGATTTCTACATACCTCCACAGTTTTGGCTCTTTGCCCTCTGGGTTCTTCTCATCTCTTGGCTTGCTCTTGGTTCTTGTGGTCTTCAGCGCCTTGTGGTCCACTTGCCCCCTTCTCTCTGCCTTTCCTTTCTCATTCTCCCTCGCTTCCTCTCGTGGACCAGTCTATTCTGCTGGCCATGTTCAGTCTGGACCCTTCCAGATGACTCTGGCTGTGCTCTCCCTCATGTCTACAATAAAGTCCTCTCCTCAACCAGACCTAGGAGCAATCATGTCCACATTGTCATTCACTGTTGAAGCACAAACATTTTAATACAGATAAATTTCATTGTGAGGGGAATCATTTGTTTATCATATCAAAAAGCAATTGCATAATTCAAAACTGTAATGATTTAAATCTGTGTTTTAATGGTTTCATAGTTTCAGCTCTTGAATTTAGGGCTTTGATGCCATTTGAATTATTTTTGTTTTTTTTCTAAGTAGATCTGGAATAAATAAATTTATATACAAAATTTTAACCTATAAACCACAGTAGAGAGAAAATTACCTGGTAAACCGGGTGACACCCTCAACAGTTAAACAGCATTTTTTTTTTTTTTGAGACAGGGTTTCTCTGTGTAGTTTTGTGCCTTTCCTGGAACTCCCTCTGTAGTCCAGGCTGGCCTCAAACTCACAGAGATCCGCCTGGCTCTGCCTCCCGAGTGCTGGGATTAAAGGTGTGTGCCACCACCGCCCGGCTAAACAGCATATTTAAGCATTCTGGGATTTATATCTTTACTTGCCTCTCATATCTTAGTTGTTGCTTATAAAATTGCCAATTATACATGTGGATTTAACATCATATTAGTCCTGAATTTGAGTGCCAGAAGAAGCAAAAATCCATTTTGTCTTAATAACATACAATTATGTAATTATATATTATAGCTATCCATTACATGAGAAATGATTTTGGTATGATGTCCAGAATTCACTTGGTCCATGGGTCTCTTCAGTTAAACTAACTTAAACTAAGTCTGCCAAAACTAAGCCCACTACAGAAATCTACACATTTAAAATTCTTCTAGTCTTATAGGGAAAGGGAAAGAAAATATAATCAAAAAGCACACACACACACACACACACACACACACACACACCTAACTTCACTTCCCTGGAGCTACCGAATGACCAATGGCTTCTATATAGTGGCAATTGAACTTAAGACCTCATACATGCTGAACCACTGAGCTCTCTCCTTGCTTTTGGTTAGTTTTTGTCTACGATATGTGGTGGTATCCAATTAACTCTTTTTCATGTGAATATTCAGTGGCTCTAGCTCCATTCATTGAAAACATTTATGATGCTTCTTGTATCTCTGTGTTACCAGTGGTTGGTTTTCTAAGTGCACAAAGGAAGGGAAGCCAAGGCCCCAGGATTCTAGCCCTAGAAACTGGAAGAGAGATCCGTGGGGAACAGAGAGTTTTAGAGACCTTGAGGAGAGCTGGACAGGTATGGATGTGACTATAAACAAATACCAGACGTCTGATCACCGAGACCAGAGTAGAGCTCTGCCTAGTCCCAGACTTCAAGGAAATTTTTCTTGATGCTGGTTTGGACAGAAATTTTTTTAAAATGATTCCTAAATCATGGAGAGCAAAATAAAAATAGATAAGTGAGATTATAGCAAATGAAAATGCATCTTCACAGCAAAGTAATCAACAGAGTGAAGAGCTATGAGTCCCATAGAGTGTTTTACACACACACACACACACACACACACACACACACACACACACACACACACACACCCGAACAACTTGATAGCAAGAAAACTGCCAGATTAAAATAAGCAAAATGTGTGAAGAGATATTTCTAACAAGATGATAAACAATTAGCCGGTAGATATTAAGGAACAGTGCTTAACATCACCAGGGAATGCAAACCAAAGCCACAATGAGATGTCACCTCCCTTTACGTGGAATAACTATTATGAAAAACCAAAAGACAACAAAAGTTGCTAAGGATATGGAGAAAAATGAATTCTTACAGATTGGCTATGGGAATGCAATGCATACAACAGTTTGGAAGACATAGCACCATAAAAAGAAAATCTGTGTGTATGTATGTGGTGTATGTGTGTGATGTACGTACGTGTGTGTGTGTGTGTGTGTGTGTGTGTGTGTGTGTGTGTGTGTGTGTGTGTGTTTGTGTGCTGTAATACTGAGGAGCAAGAGAATGCATCCCATAAGCAATAGAAGAAAGACACATCTTCCAGGAGACTACGTCTTTCCCCATATACATATTTCCTGGCTTTTGAAAATTTTTTCCATAAGTTGACACTGCCATAAACAAGGTGGAGGCTGAGAACTTCTGTCTCCAGTTTTGGCCCAAACTGTTACTTTTTTTTTCAATTTCTCTCTATACTCTGACACTTTCTCTTCATGAAAATGAACTTTCAGAATCATAGCCAGGCTTTACGCTCTGGGCCCCAGTAATCATACAGTGGAGTGGTCGCTGTCCGGGACTGGCTACGGGAAAGTGGAGAGGTGCAGCCAGGGGATGTCAATGAAACACCATGAAGAGGTTCTGGAGGTTGAGCATGGCAACTATAATTAATAACGTTTTCTCATACTTGAAAGTGTTCTGAGATCTTAAATGTTCTCATAAAAATAAAAGCAAGGATACTAAGTGATATTATAGATATGCCAATTAGTTTTGTGATAATTATTTCACAGTGTGTATGTTCATCAAAAGCATGTTGTACACTGTAACTATATGCATTTCTTTAATTAATGAATTATATGTCAATAAAACAGGGGGCAAAATGTACCAGACTCTTTTTTAAAGATTTATTTATTTTTTAAAAGACTTAATGTACGATGTGCACTGTGTGCCTGCCTGGGCCCCTGCGTCTAGAAGAGGAAGTCAGATCTCCTGGAGCTGTAATTATAGGCAATTGTGAGCCATCTGATGTAGGTGCTGGGAACACAACTTGGGCCTTCAGTGTTCTCCAGTGCCAAGCCATATCTCCAGCCATATTTGAACTCATTATTTCACCTTTCATATGTATTTTAAACAGGACGAGGTGCCAAAATATATTCTGCAAGATGTCTACCAACTTTGCTCTTCCTCATTTCTTCTGACCCAGTTTTCTCTGTCATACAATTTTCCTCACGTGTTTACGCTCTAACGTTTGGTCTGCAGTGGCCCAGCTGGTGGTCAGTTATCTTCGCCTTGCTCCGTCTGAGAATGTCTTTATTTCACCCTCGCTCCCCAGGACCAGTTTTGACCAGCATACATTTCTGGTTTGATAATTCGTTCCTTTAAGCTCTTTGAAACTTTTGTCCTGAGCTTTTCTGACCTACTTAGGAAATCTGCTGTCTGGCAATCATGTTGTCATCCATGCATGGCATGGCTTCTTCACCTATAATGTGTCATTTTTTCCTCTGACTTATCCTTAGATATTTTTTGGGGGTTAGGCAGATTATGTTTGGTTTTCAGTAGTCTGATTATGTTATGTCTAGATATAGACTTTTCTTTAGTTGTTGACTCTTTTTAAAAACTGATCATAAACATGGTGCCTATTAACAGGGTGCCACATGATCATGCAATACATTATGCAATATTAAAATACATTATGCAATATTAAAATCTGAGTAAACATACTTATCTACATGATTTCATTATGGTGTGATATTTAAGATCATTATGTTAGCCTTTTAAAAATAGATACACTCTTATCTACCATCACCACAGTGCGCAATACCACACCAGGATATTTTGTTTCTATCTGACGATAACTTATGACCCAGTGATTGACAATTCCAGTCACACCTTCCTGGGACCATTTCTTGATTCTAATTACCACGTTGTTGCTCTTAACTTCTCAGGGACCATCATTTTAGATTCAGTATAAGTGAGATCACAGAGCATTTGTCTTTCTCTGCTTCGCTTATTCCACTTAACATAATGATCTTCAGCTTCATCAGTGTTACTATTGTAAATACTAAGATCTCATCCTTTTGTAAGAATAGATTTCTTTGAGTTACAGATTGCATTTATGTTCAGCTTATTTTTTTCTAGTAGAACTAATGAAAAATGCAGTATATGTAATATAGTAATGCAACGGAAAGAGAGGAAGTTAAAAGCACTGATATATAGTGGTAAGCTTTCTATATTCAACTAGAAATAAGATTAATAAAAATAAAATTACTTTTATGCTTGCAATACTTTGAAAAGTAAATAAGTATATTATTATAATGCCATGGGGGAAAATCATTAAATATATGCTGACTGAGAGTAAGAACAATTCTAGGAAAGAATAAAAAGAAGTACTTTTTAAATTATAATTCTTTAAGCAATCTATAAAATTCAATAAAAAGAAATAGGAAGTTTAAGTAAACGGGAAATCAGATAACAAGCAAAATGGTAGATTTGTTTAAAAAATCAGTAATTACATTAAACTCAAGATATCTGAGTACTCAATAAGGAGACAATTATTTTCTGAAAGAGCTAAGCATAAAACATTAGCCAACTATATGCTATCTATGAGAAATTTGCTTCAATTATAAGATATTTCTACAAAGAGAAGAAATAGAAATGAATAGATTGTACAATCACTAATGGACAGAGGTGAAGTAGGTCTTATAATATCTAACAAATTGACCGTGAATAGCCCACATAGAATGTTAGTGGAAAAGGAGGAAATTATATAACAACGGAAGGCTTAACTCACTAAGGAGAGGCTTTGTTCCAGTTGTGAATACAACTTTTTTCAACTTAAGGGAAGTAAAAGCTACCAGAGAGGAAGACAAACTCTTCCTAGCTTGATATGTCAGCACTCTTTTATCTAGGGAACACATGGAATAGGTAGCAGAAAATCAACAATAAAGAAAAACCAAGCTCTTCCTGAGACTTAGAGGCCGGCCCCCAGCTCCCATCTTGCTCCGGACGTCCCTTTTGGAATACTGGTGAGTACCCTTCCTTGCCCCAGACCCCATCCCTGGGCACCAGCCACTCCAGGGAAGACCTGCCCAACTCGGCCCCAGGTTCTGGCCACCGGGCAGGTTCCCTGCTAGCCCCACCGGGAAGGATCCCCTTCTCCAAGACCCCTGGCAGACCCTGCAGTCTCCACGCCCTGCCCCCACGCCCATCCGCCTGAGCCCCAAGCCTCTTCCTGAGACTTAGAGGCCGGCCCCCAGCTCCCATCTTGCTCCGTACTTCCCTTTTACAACACTGGTGAGTGCCCGTCCTTGCCCCAGGCCCCATCCCTGGGCACCAGCCACTCCAGGAAAGACCTGCCCAACTCGGCCCCAGGTTCTGGCCACCGGGCAGGTTCCCTGCTAGCCCCACCGGGAAGGATCCCCTTCTCCAAGACCCCTGGCAGACCCTGCAGTCTCCACGCCCTGCCCCCACGCCCATCCGCCTGAGCCCCAAGCCTCTTCCTGAGACTTAGAGGCTGGCCCCCAGCTCCCATCTTGCTCCGGACGTCCCTTTTGGAACAGTCGTGAGAACCCTTCCTTGCCCCAGACCCCATCCCTGGGCACCAGCCACTCCAGGGAAGACCTGCCCAACTCGGCCCCAGGTTCTGGCCACCGGGCAGGTTCCCTGCTAGCCCCACCGGGAAGGATCCCCTTCTCCAAGACCCCTGGCAGACCCTGCAGTCTCCATGCCCTGCCCCCACGCCCATCCGCCTGAGCCCCAAGCCTCTTCCTGAGACTTAGAGGCCGGCCCCCAGCTCCCATCTTGCTCCGGACGTCCCTTTTGGAACAATCGTGAGTACCCTTCCTTGCCCCAGACCCCATCCCTGGGCACCAGCCACTCCAGGGAAGACCTGCCCAACTCGGCCCCAGGTTCTGGCCACCGGGCAGGTTCCCTGCTAGCCCCACCGGGAAGGATCCCCTTCTCCAAGACCCCTGGCAGACCCTGCAGTCTCCACGCCCTGCCACCACGCCCATCCGCCTGAGCCCCAAGCCTCTTCCTGAGACTTAGAGGCCGGCCCCCAGCTCCCATCTTGCTCCAGACTTCCCTTTTGGAACACTGACTTCCCTTTTGGAACACTGGTCTGTCTGAACCAAGTGTGCGGATAAGGCCAAGAACGAACCACAAGGAGATGGGCAGACGTCAAGGCAGAAACATATACAACAAAATGAATAGCAATACAGCATCACCAGGCCCTAGCCCTCCTCCAACACCTAGACCTGAACATCAGAAATTGGAAGA
The DNA here is from genome assembly GCF_007827085.1 of Peromyscus californicus insignis. Lineage (NCBI taxonomy): Eukaryota > Metazoa > Chordata > Mammalia > Rodentia > Cricetidae > Peromyscus > Peromyscus californicus. The sequence goes on from NW_026294573.1 coordinate 107,011,226, forward strand.
AGCAGAAGAAAACAGCCTTATGAATGACATCATGAAGAAGCTAGAGGCTTGCGTAGAGGAAAAGACAAAAAAATGTGAAGAACGCTGTAAACAACTAGAGGAAAGGGCAAACAAATTAGAAGAAATCAATAAAGTCCTGGAAGAAAACAATAAAATACTGAGAGAAAATCAAGAAAAATCAATGAAACAAATGAAGGAAACAGTCCAAGACCTGAAAAGGGAAATAGAAAAAATGAAGAAGACACAAACAGAGGGAATGCTGGAAATAGAAAATCTGAGAAAACGATTGGGAACTTCAGATGCAAGTATAATCAACAGAATGCAAGAGATGGAAGAGAGGATCTCTAGTGTTGAAGATACAGTAGAAGAAATACATGCATCAGTCAAAGAAAACACTAAAACCAACAAAGTCATGAACCAAAATGTCCAAGAAATTTGGGACACCATGAAAAGACCAAACCTAAGAATAATAGGGGTCGAAGAAGGAGAAGAATACCAACTCAAGGGCACAGAAAATATATTCAACAAGATCATAGAAGAAAACTTTCCCAACTTAAAGAAGGAAATGCCTATGAAGATACAAGAAGCTTATAGAACACCAAACAGACTAGACCCCCAAAAAAAGTCCCCTCGCCACATAATAGTTAAACAACTAAACGTACAGAATAAAGAAAGAATATTAAGAGCAGCAAAGGAAAAAGGCCAAGTGACATATAAAGGCAAACCCATCAGAATAACACCCGATTTCTCAATGGAGACTTTGAAAGCCAGAAGAACCTGGACAGATGTAATGCAGACACTAAGAGACCATGGATGTCAACCTAGACTAATATACCCAGCAAAACTTTCAATCACCATAGATGGAGTAAACAAGACATTCCATGACAAAGCCAGATTTAAACAATACTTATCCACAAACCCAGCCCTACAGAAAGCACTAGAAGGAAAATTCCAACCTAAGGAAGTCAGATACACCCTCGAAAACACAGGCAACAGATAAAGCCACAGCAGTAAACCCCAACGTATAGAAGTACCCACACATCACCACCAAAAAATAACAGGAATGAACAATCACTGGTCATTAATTTCCCTCAATATCAATGGACTTAATTCACCTATAAAAAGACATAGGCTTACAGAATGGATACGAAAGCAGGACCCATCTTTCTGCTGCATACAAGAAACACATCTCAAATTCGAAGATAGACACTACCTAAAAATAAGAGGCTGGGAAAAGACTTTCCAATCAAACGGTCTTAAGAAACAAGCGGGTGTAGCCATCCTGATATCCAGCAAAATAGACTTCAAACTAAAATCAATCAAAAGAGATCAAGAAGGGCATTACATACTCATCACAGGAAAGATCCACCAAGATGAAGTCTCAATTCTGAATATTTATGCCCCAAACACAAGGGCACCCACATATGTAAAAGAAACATTACTAAAGCTTAAATCACATATAAAACCCCACACGTTAATAGTGGGAGACCTCAACACCCCACTTTCACCACTGGACAGATCTCCCAAATTGAAACTTAACAGAGAAATAAAGGACTTAACTGATGTCATGACTCAAATGGACTTAATCGATATATACAGAACATTCCATCCTAACAAAAAAGAATATACCTTCTTCTCAGCACCCCATGGAACCTTCTCTAAAATTGACCACATACTTGGCCACAAAACAAATCTAAACAGATACAAAACAATTGGAATAACCTCCTGTGTTCTATCAGACCACCATGGTCTAAAGTTGGATTTCAACAACAACAAAAACTACAGAAAACCTGCAATCTCATGGAAACTGAATAATACCCTACTGAATCACCAATGGGTTAAGGAAGAAATAAAGAAAGAAATTAAAGACTTCCTAGAGATCAATGAAAATGAAGACACCACATATCCAAATTTATGGGACACTATGAAAGCAGTACTAAGAGGGAAATTCATAGCACTAAATGCCCACATAAATAAGTTGGAGAAATCTCACACTAGAGACTTAACAGCATACCTGAAAGCTCTAGAACAAGAAGAAGCACAGTCTCCCAGGAAAAATAGACGCCAGGAAATTATCAAAGTGAGAGCTGAAATCAATAAAATAGAAACAAAGAGAACAATACAAAAAATTAATGAAACAAAGAGTTGGTTCTTTGAGAAAATCAACAAGATAGACAAGCCCTTATCCAAACTAACCAAAAGACAGAGAGAGAGCATCCAAATCAACAAAATCAGAAATGAAAAGGGGGACATAACAACAGACATTGAGGAAATCCAGAGAATCATCAGGTCATACTTCAAAAACCTCTATTCGACAAAACTGGAAAACCTAAAAGAAATGGATAACTTTCTGGATAGGTACCACATACCTAAGTTAAATCAAGACCAGATAAACTATTTAAATAGTCCAATAACCCCTAACGAAATAGAAACAGTCATTAAAAGTCTCCCAACCAAAAAAAGCCCAGGACCAGATGGTTTCAGCGCAGAATTCTACCAGATCTTCAAAGAAGAGTTAATACCAATACTCTCTAAATTGTTCCACACAATAGAAACAGAAGGAACATTACCAAACTCCTTCCACGAGGCTACAATTACCCTAATTCCTAAACCAAACAAGGATACAACAAAGAAAGAGAACTACAGACCGATCTCCCTCATGAACATTGATGCAAAAATACTCAATAAAATACTGGCAAACAGACTCCAAGAACACATCAAAGCAATTATCCACCATGATCAAGTAGGATTCATTCCAGGGATGCAAGGGTGGTTCAACATACGAAAGTCCGTCAATGTAATACACCATATAAACAAACTCAAAGAAAAAAACCATATGATCATCTCACTGGATGCAGAAAAGGCATTTGACAAAATCCAACACCCCTTCATGATAAAGGTATTGGAGCGATCAGGAATACAGGGAACATACCTAAACATAATAAAGGCAATTTACAGCAAGCCAACAGCCAACATCAAATTAAATGGAGAGAAACTCAAAGCAATTCCACTAAAATCAGGAACGAGGCAAGGCTGTCCACTCTCCCCATACTTATTCAATATAGTACTTGAAGTTCTAGCCAGAGCAATAAGACAACATAAGGAGATTAAGGGGATACAAATTGGAAAGGAAGAAGTCAAGCTTTCCCTATTTGCAGATGACATGATAGTATACTTGAGCGACCCCAAAGATTCCACCAAGGAACTGATACAGCTTATAAACACCTTCAGCAACATAGCAGGATACAAGATCAACTCAAAAAAATCAGTAGCCCTCCTATATACAATGGACAAAGAAGCGGAGAAGGAAATCAGAGATACATCACCCTTTACTATAGCCACAAACGACATAAAATACCTTGGGGTAACACTAACCAAGCAAGTGAAGGACCTATATGACAAGAACTTTAAGTCCCTGAAAAAAGAAATTGAAGAAGATGTCAGAAAATGGAAAGATCTCCCATGCTCATGGATAGGCAGGACTAACATAGTAAAAATGGCAATCTTACCAAAAGCAATCTACAGATTCAATGCAATCCCCATCAAAATACCAACACAATTCTTCACAGACCTGGAAAAAATAATACTCAACTTCATATGGAAAAACAAAAAACCCAGGATAGCCAAAGGAATCCTGTACAATAACACAACTTCTGGAGGCATCACGATCCCTGACTTCAAGCTCTACTATAGAGCTACAGTAATAAAAACAGCTTGGTACTGGCATAAAAACCGACATGTGGACCAATGGAATCGAATTGAAGACCCTGACATTAATCCGCACACCTATGAACATATAATTTTTGACAAAGAAGCCAAAAGCGCACAATGGAAAAAAGAAAGCATCTTCAACAAATGGTGCTGGCAAAACTGGATATCAACATGTAGAAGGCTGCAAATAGATCCATATCTATCACCGTGCACAAAACTTAAGTCCAAGTGGATCAAGGACCTCAACATAAATCCAGCTACTCTGAACCTGCTAGAAGAGAAAGTAGGAAGTAGTCTTGAACGCATTGGCATAGGAGACTACTTCCTAAATAGAACACCAGTAGCACAGACTCTGAGACAAACAATCAATCAATGGGACCTCTTGAAACTGAGAAGCTTTTGTAGAGCAAAGGATACGGTCAACAAGGCAAAGCGACAGCCTACAGAATGGGAAAAGATCTTCACCAACCCCACATCTGACAGAGGACTGATATCCAGAATATATAGGGAACTCAAGAAATTAGACATCAAAATGCCCAACAGTCCAATTAAGAAATGGGCTATAGAACTAAACAGAGAATTCTCAACAGAGGAAACTCAAATGGCCGAAAGACATTTAAGGAACTGCTCAACATCCCTAATCATCAGGGAAATGCAAATCAAAACAACTCTGAGATACCACCTTACGCCTGTCAGAATGGCTAAGATCAAAAACACTGAAGACACCTTATGCTGGAGAGGATGTGGAGCTAGGGGAACTCTCCTCCACTGCTGGTGGGAATGCAAGCTTGTACAACCACTTTGGAAATCAATATGGCGCTTTCTTAGAAAATTGGGAATCAATCTCCCCCAAGATCCAGCTATACCACTCTTGGGCATATACCCAAGAAATGCTCAACCACACCATAAGAGCACTTGTTCAGTTATGTTCATATCAGCATTGTTTGTAATAGCCAGAACATGGAAACAACCCAGATGCCCTTCAACTGAAGAATGGATAAACAAAATGTGGTACATATACACAATGGAATACTACTCAGCAGAGAAAAACAATGGCATCATGAGGTTTGCAGACAAATGGATGGATCTAGAAAAAATCATCCTGAGTGAGGTAACCCAGACTCAGAAAGACAAACATGGTATGTACTCACTCATAGCAGGATACTAGACATGAAACAAGGATGACTTGTCTGCTACTCACATCACCAGGGAGGCTACCTGGAAAACAGGACCCCAAGAAAGACACAGGGATCACCCAATGACAGAGAAATGGAATGAGATCTACATGAACAGCCTGGACATGAGTGGGGGTAATGAAAGGCGAGGGTTGAGGGAAAGAGAGCTTGGGGGAGCGGGAGATCCCAGCTGGATCAACAACAGAGAGGGAGAACAAGGAATAGGAGACCATGGTAAATAAAGACCACATGAGAATAGGAAGAAGCAAAGTGCTAGAGAGGCCCACAGAAATCCACAAAGATACCCACACAACAGACTGCTGGCAGAGGTCGAGAGACAGCCTGAACTGACCTACTCTGGTGATGGGATGGCCAAACACCCTAATTGTTGTGCTAGAAACCCCATCCAACTACTGAGGGATCTGGATGCAGAGATCCATGACTAGGCCCCGGGTGGATCTCTGGGAGTCCAATTAGCGAGAATGAGGAGGGTTTATATGAGCGAGAGTTGTTGAGACCAAGGTTGGATAAAGCACAGGGACAAATGGCCAAATGAATGGAAACACATGAACTATGAACCAATGGCTGAGGGGTCCCCACTGGATCAGGCCCGCTGAATGGATGAGACAGTTGATTGGCTTGATCTGTTTGGGAGGCACCCAGGCAGTGGGACCAGATCTTGTGCTCATTGCATGAGTTGGCTGTTTGAAACCTGGGGCCTATGCAGGATTGTTTGGCTCGGCCTGGGAGGAGGGGACTAGACCTACCTGGACTGAGTCTACCAGGTTGACCTCAGTCTGTGGGGAAGGCTTTGCCCTGGAGGAGATGGGAATGGGGGGGGGTGTTGAGGGGAAGGTGAGGGGGACGGGAGGGGGGAGAACAAGGGAATCCGTGGCTGATATGTAGAACTGAATTGTATTGCAAAATAAATTAATAAAAAAAAAAAAAAAAGAAATGAAAGTTAGTAGTTAGACATTACAATAGAAGTTGTAGTCATATTAGATATGTTTTAAAAATTGAGCAGATATATTTTAGACAGGTCATCTTCAAACCCTTCAGAGATCTACAGAATATGGCATTTAAAATGTTTTAATAACTTAGAAAATTTTTCTTTTTTGTTATGATTATGAGACATGTCGGCTCCTGGCAGTACCAATCTACTTCAGAGAAAATATGGGCATTGAAGAAACTGCATATGGAGTTAACTTTCATTGTGGCAAAAGTTAGCCACTGGACAACAAAGTATCCTTGAATCAACTGCTGACAAAATGGACAGACAGGACATGAAACAAAGGACTACTGATTCTTGCCAAAACGAGTGTGGTTATGGCTTTATCAAAAGGCATCTTCTGAGGCCAGGACAATATGGCACCATCCCTGAAGTGGCCTTCACAATTTGGAAAAGGTACAGTGCCCTTTTCTTCGAAGGCAGCTGAATAGGCAGTGGGCCGATGGCTTCTGATGTGCAATGGAACAGCAGCTGTAACAGTTATTCTTGAAGAGTAACTAAGCTCACGCCTCGCAATAGTAAACTGGCATTTGACAGAGGGATGTGGAGAAGAACGGGATGTTAAGATGAAGCCATATATACACAGCCAAGAATGGACAGCTGAATTAAAAAATCAACAACAATTTCCAGAATTTAAAATCCTGAATCATGACATGACACTAGTGGAATTCAGGTGTTTCTGGTACATGGACTGCTCTCACCCAATGTGAGGTTGAACTGTCGACCTTGTGTACATCCTACTTCACAAATGAGTCTGTCAGATATGCTAAGCCTATAGGCTGAAGATGATGCCCCAACACTGTGGAGAAACCTCAGGTGACTGTCCAGGCAGCTGGCTGTTTCTGTCAACTCACAAATTTTTTGGAAGTTGCTTACATGCACTTTCTGTTTTTATTTTTGTTAGCTAATATTATTTCCTTCTTGGGTCTCTGAGGGAGTTGAAGATTAGTTAGTTATAGTTGAAGGTTAGTTAGTTATAGTTGAAGATTAATTAGGATAGAAAGTGAATTAGATACATTTTGGACTTAACAAAATAGGATAGATAATGAAATTATTTTCTCTGAATTTGTCAAATACAAATGGACTAGACATTGTTTAGACATTTATTACTTGTATATATTGTATATAGTCATTGTACTTTTGTATATAGTTTTTCTTTTGTTAGTTATAACCTTTTTCTTTTTTTTCCTTTTTATTAAAATAGAAAAGGGGAAAAAAAAAATTATCTTATTTTATATTTATTTTTATTGTATTTTATTTTATATTTTTCTTTCTCCCTTTTTAACCTACAGGTCCTTTGTGTATGTATCATGGCCTCCAATTTAGTGTTTCTAGAGGTTTCCTAAATGTGTGAATGAGTGGGTCTCTGGTTTTTGTGTCTTCTCTTGGGCTCTTTCCCTTCTGTGTGTTTGTTTTATCCAATTCTGATGTGTTAGCTTTTGTTGTATCACAGTATAGTATAGTATATCATAGTATAGTATAGTGTAGTATATCATTAGAGTATAGTATATCATAGTATAGTATAGTGTAGTATATCATTAGAGTATAGTATATCATAGTATAGTATAGTGTAGTATATCATTAGAGTATAGTATATCATAGTATAGTATAGTGTAGTATATCATTAGAGTATAGTATATCAGTATAGTATTGTATAGTATAGTATAGTATAGTATAGTGTAGTGTAGTATAGTATAGTATAGTATAGTGTAGTGTAGTGTAGTGTAGTATAGTATAGTGTAGTGTAGTGTAGTGTAGTATAGTATAGTATAGTACAGTATATTTTGTTATTATCCCATAGAAGCCAGAAAGGGGTACATCCAGATGGGAGGGAAGGTGGGAAGGAGTCAAGGAGGGAAACCTTAATCAGAATATATTGTGAAAAACAAATCAATTTTCAAAAAAAGAAAAGCAGTTCATTTCTGTTGTGAAGAGGTAAAGGTTTAGCTATGTTGTCTCATCAAAGTATTCCAGAAAATAGAAAGGCAAAGAATAACAGAAAATAAACCACAAACTACGTTCCAGATACTCCATTCTAAAAGTTGAATCATTTTTCCCTCATGTCATCTGAGCAGCCTGAGCCTTTGTAAGACTTAAGCCATTAAATAAGGTCTACATAACACTACTAGCAAGGTACCTGTAGGCTGGGGAGAGGGAAGAAACCAGAAAACATCTATCAGAGAGGACCAGAAGCTTAGCCAATTAGAGGCATAGAGTGAAGGAGAAGACTGATGACTGCAATAAGCCCTAGAATGCTTTCAGTGGCAAGTGATGGAGACTTAACTCAAAATGGACAAAATAATTGGCCTCCAACCTTTCTCCTGTTTCTTGGACTCTTCACTTCCACCTGGGAGACTTACTACTGGATTGGCCATGGTGATGGCAAGGCCATGGCTGCTCCCTCTGCTTAGGCCACATGCTCTGGTGATGTTAACTTGCTCAGAGTCATTGTTTAAACAGATTGCTTTGTAAGCACATGCTCAAGAGTGGTTTCTATCCACATAGCTCTAGACTGAAGAGTGATCTTCCTACTGTTTCCCTATTCCTTAAGAACAACAATGTTTAGTAACTGCCAGGCTTACTTGAGACAAAGACAGGTTTGTAAATTTTTAATATTACCTTTTTAGAAATAGGATTCATCAGAATATCAAGAGTTCTATGTTCCTCCTAAATTTCTTAAAAATTCTTTTTAATCTATTTTTAATTTTTTAAAAATTTTTGAGGTTATAATATAATTGCAGCATTTCTCCTTTCCCTTTTCTCCTTCCAAATCCTCCCATATATCTTCTCTGTCTCTCTTTCAAAATCATGACCTCTTCATTTACTGTTATTTCATTCATATATATATATTCCTAAGTTTAACATGTTCAGTCTGTATATTACTTGTATGTATGTTTTTAGGCTTGAACATTTGGAACTCTATAACTAATTGGAATACTCTAAAGCATATTATATTATAAAAGTGATAGATAACTTTAAAAATCAATAAATTAAGATGATTAGATATAGAGAAAGAGTAGAATAATTTGTTTATTAAAGAATAGATTTATCAAGTGCTTACTATCTATTAGGTATAACACTAGATTCTGGGATATGACAATAAACACGACAATTTACTCTATTAAATTTGACTCCATCAAATTGTAATCTCCAAAAATAATACTCAATAAAACATAAATAATCATGAGTTTGACATTAGCTATGAGGGGAAAAAGACAGACCAAGGATATAGAGATTGGCATGGTATGGTGCAGAGTGAGTGGGCAGGGCAATATTTTAGAAGGAATGACCACAAATGGCTCCTTGCCAGCACAGTCAGTAATAGTGCCTCCCATAGAGTCACAAACTAAATTTCCTCCCATTTTCATATCTCCTAGATATAACAGCTAAGCTCCCTTCATCATGATCCTTATGAATAAAACCATAAGAAAATTCTAGAGTGATTTTCAGAATCAGGTTAACCATAGTGTTGGTGAACTAAAAACCTACAAAATAAGGTTTATTGACTCAGAATTTTAAACATACTATGTTTTTCAGAATATTAAGATTTTTACTACCAAATGTTTCTTGTGATAAAGTTTAATATCCATGATGCTATTTGAGCAATTATATCTATTCTAGGTTGTGTGAAGGATATAATGTTAGCTTAAAATGTGATTTATTTTACTTTGCCCTTTGTGAACACCCGATTTGCTTCCCTTACTGTACATTCAATCACCTGCTCAATTATGCCATATTTTTGTTACAAAGACTTGAATGTATATGGACTAAGCTGGATATAATGATTAAAATGAAAAGATTGCCTTAAAAAAAAAAAAAAAAAAAAAAAAAAAGAAAAACCAAGATTACAACCAAGTCTATTAAAGTACAGCGATGTAACATTTTACATAACCAAGGCAGAATTTCTCAGTGTACCTGAAATTTTTAAGCAGCTGGACCAAACCTTTTGCCACACAAAAGCCTAACATCTTTAAAAGCATTCAAAGCCAACCAAGAATTTTTTTTTTTATGATAGTGGAATCAAACTAGAAATCAATAACAGAAAAAATGTCCAAACAATAGAGAATTTAAGCAGCACAGTTCACAGTTCTAAATGTTGTGTAGGTCCAAGAGGAAATCTCAGGGAGAAAGCCCCACCCCCCACACTTTTTGAGATCGGCTCAATTCATAGTCTGGGTTGATTTTTAATTTTACTTTATTTTTTTTTTCCTGCATGACTGTTTTGTCTGCATGTGTGGTCTGTGCACCACATGTGTATTTGGTGCCCACTGAGGCCAGAAGAGGGCATTGGATTCCCTGGCACTGGAGTCAGATAGTTGTGAGCCACCATGTGGGAACTAGGCACTGAACCTCAGTCCTCTGAAAGAGCAAGTGCTCTTAACTGCAGAGGCATCTTTCCAGGAATGGAGGGGGAAGGATTTTCAACTGAATCAAAATGAAAAAACACAGCATGCCAAAATTTGTAAGAGTCAGATAAAGGAATGTTTAGAGTAAAATGCACAGCTTTAACTGCCCACACTAAAAGCTCTCAAATAAATAACCCACGTTTTCATTTAAAGGAATTAGAACATGAAAAAGGGAATAAAATTATTCCAAATCAAGTAGAAGGAAGGAACTAATAAATTAAGAGCAGATTCATAATCTAAACATAGGAAAATAGGAAAAGAATCAATAAACACAAAATCTCATTCACTAAAAATAGTGATAAATGTTTACCAAAACTCATGGGGAAATGATACAAAACAACAGCGTGAAAATCCATATGGATTACATCACTTTCTATCATGCAGATATTGAAGTGATAATAAAATAGTCCTAAAATACTTCATACACATAAATTTTGCAACTTAGATAAAAAGACAAATTCCTCAAAAACTACAGTTGAACAAAACTCCTCAACGAGAAATAGGAAACGACTAAAACTCTGGAAAAAGAGGATGGTTTGGGCAAAAGTGAGGTAAAGAAACCAACTTATTGGGCGTCTTAGAATTTGGTAGCTTGTTAATTGTAAGGGTGTAAAGACATTATCAAAGCAGATACTCAACCTGTGTTGAAGAGAAGTACAAAGAAAATACTAGAAATGAAGATTTCTTCTATCCCACAGTATGTTAGCAGTACATTAAAGTGAACAAAGCTTTTCATTGCTCATGGAACTTTTTTTTTTATATGCACACAAGGCATCAGCGACAAGTATAATGACTTTGTAACTATTGAAGGAAATTTTATAAGTTTAGAATATCTTGTATGTGTGACAAAGAATTCTCTAGAATAATAGCCCATTGTGTTTCTTGGACTCAACAGATACATACTTATTGAAAACCTACTATTTCATATGCACTATTGCAGAAATACAGTATCAGACAAGATAATCTCACAGATCTTTTGTTACTCTGGATTTTCCTAGTATGGTGAGGGGAGGAAAGGGTCACATGACTAAATTATTTGAAGCAAAGTAGTATTGCTTTATTTTAGAACCTAGTAAAGGGTGCACTTTAATCATGATACTAGAAGACTCAAAATGCACAGGCAATACTGTTCTCTAGTTCCATTTAGCTTTGAAAACTCCCCAGCTGGGGATTTTCACTTAATTCCATCCTACAATGAATAGTAAGATATGGGGCACAATGTCCTCTAATAACTCATTTTCAAGTTACTCGTAGTATTTGGGTTTGCAAGTGAAAGGTAGGTGAAATAGGAACCAGAATGGCATGCCTAGTGGGTGGATAGTAATTGGTGTCAAGTCAGGAAATGAAAATGCACCAGTTACGTTGAGTTAAGGTTAGATATGTCTGGGATTGTTGTAGTGAGTTAGACATAGAAAAACGAGGTACATCTAAGTATCTAGCTCAGGGAAGAGTTGCATCCTCCTCTGTACTTGTATATTCTTGGTAAGTAAATGCATAGAGAAACAAACTCTCTTAAGAGAGAGCCATGCCATGGAACCAAAGTAAGAGGTAGTATAAGGATATTTTTAAGTAAAAAATTTAAACAAGGAGATGGAGTTAAATATCACCTTCATACTTCTGTGAGAGTCAGATACTGTTTAGCCTCCTTAAAATTCTGTTTTCTAATTCATAAGAATATATGAGCTACCAAGAATATGAAAAGTCCTAGTAGAGAAGGCAAATGCCAAGCACGCACTGATGTCATTTTCTTAGGTTTTCCACGTCACAGGGAGGATGGCTGCCTGGGATTCTGACCTTCCACACCTGGAACTCTCAGGTCAGGGTTGATGAGGGGTTTCTAACTCTTTTGTTTACGCCAACTTAGGAGTCTTTTCATTTTTGTTGGCATGAATTGGAAAAGTGAAGGGCTAGGGCCCATGGTTCTATCTCATTCTGCTCTGTGTTATATTTTTTCTGATAGTTAACCAATTATAAAGTAGTTGTTTGTCCAGAATGAATTTTGATATATTAATAGAAATAAATGTGCATTGCTGAAGCTCAGTGATGCTTTGACCTTCACTGCGTTATTTGCTGTGTTGACGAGACCAGCCTCTGTGATCATTAACTCCCCATTCATAAATAAGCACCCGATGAAAACAAAGTGGGTTTTCTGGATCTCCTGAGCCCCAGTTTCTGATGTTACCCTGCACCTTACTGTTTTATCAGATGCATTAGTTAATGCTTCAGCCGGGACTTCGGGATCAATGTGACTCCTAGATCCTGAAAGGATCTGTGTAGACAGAGGGTAGATTTATATATCAAGAGGAAGCATGTCCATGTCCACAGAAAACCAACACAGGCTCTGTTTCTCTTAGAAACAGCAACAGGGGGATTAAAACCTCAACATTTATTGAGGGTAAAGAGGCAAGTCCTAGAGCGTGCCCCCAGGGTTGCCCAACTTAACACCTGGGACTGTGAATACCATGAGAAGTCCTAACCATTGTGATAACTTTATGGGAAAATAATTTCACAGGGATATTCAGGTTGTAGATCAGTTGATTTTGAACTAATAAAAGACTGATTTAAAGAAGGTGGGCCTAATTTCATGCCATGAGCCCATGAGAATTGAGTCAGAGAGAATGAAAACATGTGAAGACAGGGATTTCACATGAAGATGCCCAGGGCTTGAGAGTGACCTGTAACAAATGGTCAGAAAGATAGCTAGAAAAATTGCACCAAATTGACTCCTCGTAACTACAGGAAGTAATCCAGAAAAGGTGTCTGAGTTCCAGAATAAAAAGGTGCTGTTCAATACTCGCATTAATGTCCTCTAAGACTCGGAGCTGGGAGCACAGTTTCTGCTCTCTGGAGCGGCTCACTCTGTCTTAACACGTGAGTGAGGTTGTCAGTCACTGCGCAGCAGTTTGCTGCAGAACAAGAGGAAATTAGTCCAGACACCTTCTGACCCATAGTTGCACTTTCAAATGTTCTGTATAGCATTCAGTTATCTCAGCACTCACAAGAGGGGCACAACTGTTTTACAAACAGGAATCAGACTCAGCCGTTCATGTGACCCGAGTAAGGTCTTCAAGGCTCTAGTACCGGAGTCTAGACCTAGAGTCTGCACTGTGCACAGTGTGAGTGCCTGCACTGCACTGTTCAAGTCTGGGGGACTTCTGATGATGCCACTGTTCATCCAGGGAAAGTCATTCGAAGAGAACACTCCAAGGCAGCACTGGCCCTGAACCGTCTGGTGATAGGCAAATCAGTCTCAAGAGCTAACCTCGTTAATTTTCCATGATTCTGTCTTATCATCTTTGATGTAAGATGACCCGATCTTATTGTCAGCATTCCATTTATGAACCATGTTAGTAGTGCTGCTTTTTCTGTCGGTGGCAATTTTTTGTTTATTTATTTATTTTCGCAGAAAATGTGTTCTTAAGTAGCTTTTTGTGGTTGCATTTCTGGTCAAACCCCAGTTAATACCTGAACTATTTACACCTCACAATGGCCTGGTGTATCCCCCACCCACATATCATAAACCAAAGAGAAATGAGCTCCAGTTTCCTACACAACATGAAATCCATATGACTTTTAAATGTGATCTTTTTTTCAGAAGAAAGCTTAGTTTAGTTCACTTGATAATAATCAGATTCATCTGTTAAATCTCCCACCCAACCACTGGACCACAGGCATAATTAATTGACCGAGTTATGAAACTTCTTGGAAACATAAAATGTAACTAGAAGCCATGGTCTGAGTCTAATTAAAATTCAGCAGTAATCTTTAAAGATTTTCATTGTGGCAATATTATTTTACTTTCAAATATTAGACTTCATTTACAATGAAATACAACACTGGCTGTATGAATCAAACATGTCTACAGAGAATTGGTACAAGTTTAAGAATATAAAATTACTCCTGATGCTTCCATTTTATTCATGATATTTATATAGACTTGTATTGAAACAATTTTAACACTCATAAGTAAGAAAATTTATGTTTCCTCCAACGAAGGTGGTAATGGCTCATTAGTTTGGAGATTCTACAATTTTTGAAAAGTAATTTCAAGTAATTTCATTTTTTGTAAACAAATATAAAATGTAACATATAGCTCATAAAATGATGCAGTTCCCTGAGCAGTTAATATGGTTCTCTATCCTCTTTGCATAGATTAATAGTACAAAATAATGAGTGTTGTTGTGACAATTTTATACAGGCACATTATGTACTTTGGCTGTATTAGCCCCTCATACATTCTTTTACAACCTATTCCCCTCACCACTCCCACCTCATACACTCTCTTATCCGTAATTGCCCTTTCATTTCATGTTTTTATTGTTTCCTCTAAGAAAACATGCATTAGTTGTCTTTCTGAGTCTGACTTATTTTTTAAAATATGATATTTCCAGCTGGGCAACGGTGATGCGTGCCTTTAATCCCAGCACTCAGGAGGCAGAGGCAAGTGAATCTCTGAGTTATTGGCCAATCTGGTCTACAGAGCAAGTTCCAGGACAGCCAGGGCTACACAGAGAAACCCTGTCTCAAAAAACCAATAAATAAAACAAACAAACAAACAAACAAATAAATAAATAAATAAAAATTAAAAAAGGGTATTTTTAGTTCTATCATTTTTTTGCACATTGCAAATTGCAATTCCTTTTTTATGTTATGCATAATTCTCCCTCCTCTCCCTCTCTCTCTTCTCCCCCTTCTCTGTCTGTGTATCACATTTTCATTATCCATTCATTTGTTGGTGGATACCTACTCCATGAGTTGACTCTCTGAGTGTCACCATAGTAAACAGGGCTGCACAGATAAATCTACTGCATGCTGTCTTGAATTACTGTTGGTAAACACCCAGGAATGGTATAGCTGGATAATATGGTAGTCTGAGGAACCTCCATTCTCATTTCCATTAGTTTGCACTAATGTATATTCCTTCCAGCCGAAATGAGGGTTCCTTTTCCCTGCTTTCTTACCAACCATTTCGACTGGACTGAGGTGTAATCTCAATGTAGCTGGGATCTGTATTTTCCTGATGGATGCATAGGTTCCATTTTTAAATATTCATTGTCCATTTGTACTGCTTTTGAAAAGTGTCTATACAATTGATTTTCCCATTGACTTGATTGTTCCTCTCAGGTAAATTTTTTTCCAGACTGTTTGTCCCACTCTAAGCATTCCTTAGTTGCCTGTAGTACTTCAAGCAGGCCTGGGATTGGGATTTCCCTATCTAGCATTCCTACTGTTGTCCTTGTTCAGATCATGTTTGGGCAGTTGTGCTGGTGAGACTTTATGTGTGGTATTTCTGATTTTACTAGGAGACACAATCTCACAGCAAACTCTGAGGTCCTCTTACAATCTTTCTGCCCCGTCTTTCACAATGTTCCCTGAGCCTCAGGTGCAGGAGTTGTGTTGTAGATGTATCTGTTAGGATACTCTACATTTTGATTGGTTGTAGTTTTTTGAAGTGGTCTCCATATGTTTCAAAGAGAAATTTTGTTGATGATGAGTGCAGACTACACTTATCTGTGGGTACAAATACTTAGAATGTAGTTAGGGATTATGTTGGGTTAGAAGTGGTTGTAGGTTCTCTTCCGAGATCTGATGACTTCAGAGTTCTTAATTTTTCATAGTTTTGGCATTTTAGCTATGCTGAAAAGTCTTCTGTTTGGCTCATGCATGTTTAGGGGTTTCAAATACCTTCTATAACTGGAAGTTCATATTACCTCCAAGATTTGCTATTTCTGTAATTATTTCACTGAATGGGTTTTCTTTGCTGTTAGTCTGTACACTGGTACCTTCTGGATCAGCGGTAAAGGTGCCACCAAGCCCGATGACCTGAGTTTGATCTCCAGGATCCACATGGTGGAAGAAAAACCAACTCCTGAAAGTTGTCGACTCATGTCCATATGATCATTGTGGCATTTGTATACACACACACACACACACACACACACACACACACACACACACACACACATTCACTCACACATGCACACACACATACACACACACTCACACATTCATACACATACATTCACACATACTCACACATTCATACACATACATTCACACACACTCACATATTGGTGAAATTATTAAGGCCACTCCACGTAGTTAAAAGGAGATTTATTTAATGGCGTAACTTACAAGTTAAGGGATAGGTAGGTCGCGGGGTCTGGGGAAGGTGTATCGCAGTCCAGCGGTGTTCTCCGGAGCTCTGCTTGGCCCACCTTCACCGTCCAAGGTCCCGGAACCGAGTGAGAGCGCAGCCCATCCAGATCTCAGGTCTCCAGGCGCCTCCCTTGGCCCCGCCTTGTAGGCGTGACAGTTGCTGAAGTCTCAATGGGGGTTGGAACTTCCAGATCAAAGCTGGAATGGCTACCCACTACACTCACATATATATATTCACACACACATACACTCACACACACATTCATACACTCACACATTCACACACACATACACACACACTCACACATTCACACACTCATACACTCATATATATTCACACACATACAAATTCACACACACACTCATGTGAATAAAATGAGTAAATAAGTACATAAAATTGACACAGTAAAAATTAAAAACCCTCTAATTGTGTACACATATACTTGCAGGTATGTGCACACCTGTGTGTTCATGTATGTAGAAACAGGAGTTTTACATCCAATGTCTTTCTCAATTATTTTCCACAGTGTTTAATGTGCTAAGGTTGATCATTATACGTGGAGCTCACTGGTCTGGTAGGCTGGCTCTGCAGGAGCTCCCCCTGGTCACCTGCCTCTGCCTCCCTGGCACTGGCCTTCCAGACTGTCACTCGTGTACCTGACTCTTTAGTGGGTGCTAGAGATACAAACTCAAGTTATCATATGTACATGACAAAGACTTTACTTAGTTATCTCTCAGCCCCTATGGGACTTTTAAACTGAATTTTACATTTAAGATCTCATTTTACAATTTCTGTTTATAGTAATTTTATATTGTTCTGGAGCCAAATATGAGTAACCGTGGCCCAGGAACACAGTTATAACACAATTCTATGTTCCAGTGTGGAAGCATTTTCACAAAATTTTTATAGTAACAGGACCAAAAAACAGGGTCATAAATCAAGACACTTTCCAAATATATTGGTGGAAACATCAGAGAAGTGTCTTACAGCCAAGTGGAGAAACCCGAGCTGTGAGCCCTGGATGCTATCTGGGAGCATTTTCAGTTCTTTGATTGGCAGAAATTAGGGTTTGTTAAGTTAGTACAGGCCAAAACACTGTCAGTCACAGGAATTTAGGTAAGACTTCATCTGTCACTGGACCGCACCACAGAGGTGGGTAAGGAATGACTACTTAAGGGACTACAGATAGCCAAAGATAAACTGGATTACGCTCTGGATGTGCAACATTCCAACCTCTCCATGCTATTACAATCCTAATAAGTCAATTTCCTGGAATTACCTTTCACACTGGCCACCAGATCCGCCAGTCAGCCATAAAGGTTTTATAAAAGTGAATCCTGCCCCCTTCCATGCAATCAACCTGAATCCTGCCGTGTGTATTTTACAATTAGCTTGCTTCACTGGCACTGTGCTGCGGGCCAATGGGCCACAAGGAAGAAGCTGGTTGGGTAGTCTAGCAAAAGTTGCTGTAATTTCTAAGAGAAAGATGAATGTGGAGGCTTGCTCTGCCAAAGTACTAAAGTTGGGTGTATATTTTCAAGATGTGTTCCCAGAAAAGCATGGCACTCGGTGCTCACAGCAGAGCACCTCAAGTGTTGGCCTGTTCACCCACTCTCTGGTCAGCTAGGCTCACTCTGCCTCTCTGCTCTGTCTCTTTCTGTACTAGCTACGGCCGTGGTATATCTCTCCCTTTTTGCCTTTCTACTGATTATCCCCTCTGCATGCTTTTGGGCCACTATGGTCTCAGCACTGGTACCTCGATGACCAGAGTTTCTGGGTGATAGAGTCCTTGCTGGAAAAACATGATTCGTACACGATTACAAATGACCTTGTTCTGTCATCCCAAAAGGAATATTTTCAGAGCTAATCTATCTCCCACGATCATCTGTCTTGCTTGAAGCAGGGAATTCCATGAAAGAGAATCACACATAACCCCTAGGGCTGCTACACTTTCCCCATTCTGAGACTTCTTACCCCCATAAAAGGTCACAGCCCCCCCTTTCCCTTGGTAGGCCTCTCAGTTATCTGCAGGAGAGAGGCTGCAACTCACTGAGTAAACTGAGAAACAGTTCCATCTGTTCAAAGTCTTTCCAGTTCCTGTCTTCTTCAGCCTTCTGTTTCTTTCTCCTGGCCCAGAAATCTGACACTAGTGCTTATAATTCTCTTGTCAATAGCAAACTTCATTTGGGTGAGCCTGTGAGATGACCTGGTGCCTGCTTCCCAGGCTGGTGACCCGGGTTGGATCCCTGGACCCAAATGGTGGAACGAGGAGACCAACGTCCTCAAGTTGTCCCCGGACTTCCACAGGAGCACTACACATGCGCATGACATGCCCCTCTCATAAAATAAACAAGTAAATGTAATAAAAACTTAAAAAAAATAAAACTTCAGCTCATTCTCCTGTTTCCTTGCTTTCTGAGCAGTAGTCTTCTGTGACCGTTTTGATCCAAACCTAGGAAAAACTGGAAACTGCTGCTTGTTTCCATCAGGCTGTTCAGCCCTTCCTGAGGCTGCCTTTGGATGAGCTGCTTTTCCAGTCACTTTGAAAGAGTTTCTCAGGGAGGAAGGCTTTATTGTGGTCTGAACATCTAATGAGGTGATGCATCCATCATGGCAGAGACAGCATGGAGATGGACAGCATGAGGTAGCTGGTTACATCTCATAGGAGTATGAGGTGCCTGACTACATTTTGCAGGCCGTCAAGAAGTGGGGAGAACCCAAGTTGGGCTATAACACATAAGGCCCATTTCCAGTGACCCACTTCTGGTGAGGCTTTACCTACCAAGGCAGTCCACCCACTGAGACCAAGTATTCAAAAACACAGCCTGTAGCAACATTTTACATTCCAACTGTAACAGCACTAAAAGAGAGAGAGAGAGAGAGAGAGAGAGAGAGAGAGAGAGAGAGAGAGAGAGAGAGAATTTGATATATACTATAATTCAATTCGGCATTCAAATGAATCATATGGGTACCTAAATCAATTTTTATGATCCAAAGAACCCAGATTAATTAGTCTTTCACTGTAAATTCCTTTTTTATTTTAGTTTTTAATTGAATTGTCTTTTTCAAACAAAAATTACTCCAGGTAAAGTTGTAGGCACAAACACTCAACTATACCCCACAATGTAAGGCATTTCCTACTGAATCAGACAAAGTGCTTAATGCTTCTTCTCTACTACAGACTGTGATAAACAGCTCAAGTAGATTGTGCTAACTGGCTGATGACGCAACTAAGGAAAAAGTATTCTGAATCCCAACTCAAAGAAAACAAATGAACATATCTGTAGTTGTTTGTTTTTTACTCTTTTGGGAGCCTACCACCCAGCTCCTAAATACACAGAGACTATGTCTTACTTAGGAACGCTTGACTTTAGCTTGGCTTATTTCTGGCCAGCTTTTCTTAGCTTAAATTATCCTGTCTACCTTTGGCCTCTGGGTTTTTATCTTCCTTTGCTCTGTATTCCTTTCTTTCCTTCTTACTCCATGGCTGATTGTAGGCTTTGTGGCTTGCCCCTTGCATTCTCCTCTTCTTCTCCCTTTCTTTCTCTTCCTCTTCTTTTTTTCTTCCCCTGAGCCTAGATTTCTCTTATTTATTCTCTCTGCATGCCAGCCCCACCTATGCCTTTCCTGCCTAGCTGTTGGCTGTTCATCTATTTATTAGACCAATCAGGTGTTTTAGACAGTCACAGTAACACAGCTTTACAGAGTTAAACAAATGCAACATAAAAGAATGCAACACATCTTTACATCATTAAACAAATATTCCACAGCATAAACAAATGCAACACGTTTTAAGCTAATAATCCATAACACATCATATCATTCTAGTTCTCCTTTTAAAATATGTACTATTTATATGTACAAGTATAATCATTGTATCTGTTAAATTAATTCTCATACTTTATTCAATACTTAAATGTAAGTACTTAAGACTGTTATCATCGCTATAAGCATTAATCTGTCCTCATATAATTTCTATCATGGTAGTTGTATCTGAAATCATTAATCGTTTCATGACTTTTATGTAGATTGTGGCCAATTTCCCTCTATTAGCACAATATTTTGAAGGACATTAACTTTTGCATAAATCTTCTTTTAAATTCTACTTTGAGACAGTCGTTTTTCATCAGTTGTGACTGGCGTTTTTCAGCACGAAGTCTCCATTTATATAAATAAAATCTGCTGTGCATTTTATCCTCTGAGAGCTTGGCACATCTGATCTTCCATTTTCTCAAAGGCAGAGTCTCTCCTCTGACACCGACGGCTCGCCACACAGTGATGAAATCCTGACACGCTCGCTGCAGTCCATCACAGGGTTTCCTGTTCTGCGGGGAGCAAGTGATCCCCTTCAGTTACTGCCATGACCACAGCACAGCAAAGAAGGATGGCGACACAAATCATGTTTCACAACATCCCCTAGTAAGATCCAGCTTCGGCACAGCTACTGGGCTCAAGTAACTGATCTGTAGATTGGATCATAAAATTCCACAAAACTTATTTTTTCCATTTTTACCCATTAATTATCTATTCCAGCTTAGAAAATGTATTGAGTTTTCCATGAGTCTGTGGGCAGAAATAAGAGGGTGATTATCCCTTAATAACGCAGTCAAAATCAAGAGAAAAAAAATTCTTAGGTTAGTTTGAATTCTGCTTGATTTAATTAATTTTATTAATCATAGGCCACCAATAAACTGTTAGAAAACTTTTGTATATTTTAATTATTTAAGTCAGGACCAGCAATATGCCACAACCACTCATAAAAGTATTTGTTATGCATCCTAAGACATTACAGAAGTAGGAAATATTTCCTGTGAGATCACATAGTTACCTGCAATAGGGAGCAGATATTAGTCATAGACCATCAATTGACAGTTGATAATTAAATTGATATTTAATAATTACATTGATGTCACATGCTAATGAGGTTTCTCCTTTTAATTATTCACAGTTATTTTGTACTACATATGAGAAACCAGTTTTATTGATTAAGATGATTATGTATATTTTTAATCTGTCATTTTGGTGAATTTCCTCATTTTGAACCATTCTTTTATACCTGTTGCCTGTTTATCATAGGTATATCATGCCAGGTTCAAAAGACTCAGTGGTGGATGAAGAGATCCCAGACTCTTAAACCTTGGTCTCTAATAGAAAAAAATTGCTACTAACAATAAGGTAATGATTTGAAGAAACATTTGTAAGTGATGACAAAGCAAACAAGCTTAATAATTGTCAAGCTAGTGTCTGATCAACCGTGTTAGGAATTCATAGTAGTATTGCCAAAGAGAAAGAAAAGTGCAGAAGGCCTTAATAGCCAAGAAAAGCAATGTATTATACCATCACATTTTACTAGGAAATTCTTCAGTCTCTT
The DNA here is from genome assembly GCF_007827085.1 of Peromyscus californicus insignis. NCBI lineage: Eukaryota > Metazoa > Chordata > Mammalia > Rodentia > Cricetidae > Peromyscus > Peromyscus californicus. Next base: position 107,033,058 of record NW_026294573.1, read on the forward strand.
AAAATATTACTTTTAACTATCACAAATCACTGGTAAGGTTAAGGAGAAAACAAACGCATTCACCCCCTTACACATCCTTTCTGGGTGATCAAGAACATCGTTGAGAGGAACATGGCACTCACTGCTGCATTTCCAGTGTTTGTGGCCTTCAGTAACACCAAGGCAGAAGGAGCTCTTTTGAAAATACAATTATCCACTTGGACACCAAGCTTGGCATATAACATTGCAACCAGGCTCCTTGTGAGATCCTGGCTGCCCTTCTGATTTATCCATCAGGGCCCTATGGCTTGGACTCATCATCTTCCATTCAGGCGAAACTGCCAAATTTCAAAACCACAGACTTAATTTCTTTTAGAACTGGAGCAGTTGCAGTAAGATGGTTATTAGATCAAACCTTTGACCTCCACATGGGTTGAGAAGGAAAAAGAGTTAATGGAATGATTGACACAGAGGCTAGGAGAGATTGCACATATTGACAGAGAGTCTGAGTCACTCAAATTGCAGGTGCTGCTATTTCTTGTAATTCCATTTCTGTTTCACATAGGAATTCAGGACTGTCTCATATGCCAGGACCTTCTGAATGAGCAGAGAGGCTGGATGATTGCGCTGAGCTGAACACAGAAGCAGGTTTAGCTAATCTCAGGGGGCAGTCTCCATAGGGGAGCAGTCTTTAGGCCATAGATATCGAGGCGGAGGCGGGGGGCGGGGAGAAAGCTATGGTTGACATTATCTGCACACACTATCTGCACATGGACCACAGGAAGGCTTTTTCTCATCCCTCTGGGTCTAACATAAAAGGTATTGAATTTCCGTTTTGCTTTACAAAATCATACATTTGTCATCATTTTTTTATGAATCTTACAACTGGTTTTTACCTGTTTTGTCTTAATTTACCAATGAGAAATACATATATGATGATATTTCTTATAATTTGAAGCTATTATTTATTAAATAATTGTTAAATTATTATTTATTATAATAATAGTCATTGTTTTCCAATTGTTTGCTAAATAATTGTCTTCTGTCTTTTTTATTTTTTTGGTTTTTTGAGACAGGGTTTCTCTGTGTAGCTTTGTGCCTTTCCTGGAACTCGCTTTGGAGATCAGGCTGGCCTTGAACTCACAGAGATCCACCTGCTTCTGCCTCCCGAGTAATGGGATTAAAGGCGTGCGCCACCACCGCCCGGCATCTTCTATCTTAATTTGCAAGATACTCTGCATCTCCTTAAGACTGTAGTATCTTTTATCTTTAGTCCTATCAAGAGTCACCTCAGAAATTGACCCATTTTAGTTAGTCCTGTGACAAGTAAGGGGAAAAGCTGGGGAGTCGGATTAGCCCATCAACACTGGCATTTTTATGGTACCTCCTACTTGCTGTCAAATACTCTGGAAGGGCAGGAAGCATCATATGTGTCTTCAGATGCAGTCATGTTCCCATTCATCCCAGACTACTGTTAGGATCATCATTCTTAGAACCCTATAGTTCACTTGCATATGAACAGTCATTGTCTCGGAAGCATGACCCTCTGCTCTGGTAACTTCCTGGTAGAGGTCCTTCATTCTTAGAAATACAAACACTAGGTCATCACAGAAAGCATAGGCCAAGGCCCTACACTCAACAGAATTTCTTCTTTCAATTACGCGAACCCCGAATCATGTTAGTTCCTCATGAAGCATTTTGCTTTCTGAGCAAGTACACTCAGCTATCCTGTTGCCTTCAATGGCTTGTGATTCAGTGTCCTTTCCTGGCTCATTTTCCTACATAAATTCTTCAAGTGTTGTGCCTAGACCTCCTGTTATTTGTGTGGATGGTCTGTCTCTGTTGATGACTTATTCTGACTTTAAGGCTTTAAATTTAATCTGTATACAAATAGTCCTCAAAATCATTTCTTCATAGTGGGCCTCTCTGGATTTCATATTCTTACTAGATATCTCCACAGATTGTGTGTGTATGTGTGTGTGTGTGTGTGTGTGTGTGTGTGTGTGTGTGTGTGTGCATTTAGCCTGGAGCAGTACCCTGTAGCTTGAGTTTTCCTGCCTGGCCCACAGTCAGGACAAATTTCTCTCACCCGCCAGTCCCACAGCCACTCAGACCCAACCAAGTAAACACAGAGACTTATATTGGTTACAAACTGTATGGCCATGGCAGGCTTCTTGCTAACTGTTCTTACAGCTTAAATTAATCCATTTCCATTAATCTATACCTTGCCACATGGCTCGTGGCTTACCGGCATCTTCACATGCTGTTTGTCATCGTGGCGGCTGGCAGTGTCTCCCCCACCCAGCTTCCTGTTCTCTCAATTCTCCTCTCTGTTAGTCCCGCCTATACTTCCTGCCTGGCCACTGGCCAATCAGTGATTTATTTATTGACCAATCAGCAACACATTTGACATACAGACCATCCCACAGCAGTACCCCAGCCATACTATCATTGTGATGCTCCAACACAGACTACATGCCATTGAATATGGGTGCTGTAGCATAGTTTGCTGACCTGTGCTGATACTGGGCTCCAAAACACCTGCTTTTGTTACTTTACCAAGACAGAGCTCAGTAAACAGATTGCGTGCATTGACTCCTTCCTCAGCTAGCTGAATTCCCAGCCAAGTCTTGTTGAGTGCTTCTAATGGCCAGATTTTACACTGTATGTCTAAGCTAGTTAGAGCGGGGTTTGGGAAAGTGAAGTTTCTGATTCTACTTCCAAGATACCAAGATACTAAGAAGTGTTCAAAAGGGCAAGGCAGCCAGATGATGTGACAGATACCGAGTGAGGTGAACTATGCATAAGTCGTATTTGCTGTGGACAGTGCAGAACCATTGGTTTTTCTGAAAACATATTAGTCTCTTCTCAGAATTCTCCTTCTCCCTCGCTTCTGCTCTTCATTGTGGCAGTAAACCTTGGTTCTTGGGGAAAAGCCTATTCTTTCTCCTGCCTTGCTGTCTTCACTGATAAAGGCACAATCTTTATTGAACTACTTCCTGCCAGTCTCCCAGAAAAGTCTACCTATGTGGTTCTTGTCCGCTGGATGCTGTATCAGCCAATCCTCAGAAATGGTTGTAATGATATGAAATCTCACAAAAATATCTTTATCCCATTTTCACTCCTCTCTAAAATGATTTCCTGTCTGGGAAAGTAAAAAGAAGGTGGACGGTCTCATGGAAGAGTCCAGGAACACTTGCGAATAATAAATCTACCCTGGGTTTTGTCACAACAGCAGCAAGCACTGTTGTGCTGTGTGCTTTGAGAAACCAGATCTCAAGTTGAATGACTGTGTTGACCTACATGGGTCAAAGCTCTCAGTAAAACATTCCCACCTCTTTAGGTTTTAGAATAAAACGTGTTGAATAATGATAATAATTTACAAGGAGACCTCATCCTCTCACAGAGAACAGGAACAACAAATGTTCTCATCAATGATAAATAGTACTCATTAAAATAAGTTTCTCTTTTGACATAAAACATAACAATTTATACCCCAATAAGAATACGTGGTCTCCAGGGGCCATAGCAGTGAACATATTTCTGCACTCCTCAATGCCTCACTCTTTTGTTCTATTCACCAATATTTATGACTTGTTTTTATTTCCATTTTACTCATAGAAGTTTATGTTCAGGTTAGTTTTCATCTCAAAGGACCTACTTCATCATTTTCTGACACACCAAGGTGCTACTGTGTGATTCAGTTCCACGAATCCCATGGGGCTGGAATGACTCCTGTGTTAAAAGTTATGCTTCTACAGTTCTCACCCAAACAGAAGAAAGACTGGGACTGTTACCACAGCAGTCTTCTCAGCAGCCTGCTTACCGTTATCTCATGTTCTCTGCCTGATTGACTAGAGGTGACCACAGACCAAGCTTTCAAAGGTACCATGGTATTTATTATACAATATCTTAAATAGCATGAAACTTTCAGTGTCTGTAAAATTCCTTCAGCAGTCCTCTTGGCTAAAGAATCTGAAAATACCCCCTTGTAGGGTATATAAAGTTCAAAGGAAGTAAACTTCCTAGTGTGGTACTTAAAGTGTTATGTGTCTCAGCTTTTCACAGCACAGTCCACTGAGACAGAATCCCTTCACTTGATGTGAAATTCACAGTTTGCTAAAAATGAAGTTGCTCCCAGGAGTTGCTCTAGACTTTCCTGGTTTCCCTGCATTGTGTGTGCATCTGTTTGAAAGCGGGGAGGCCAGGCGTGAAGGGCAAGTTTAAATCAAGTTAAATCTAATTGACATTGCAAGACATATCACATTCTTCTTTGGAGCATGAGGAATAAGTTCTGAGTTCCTATGCTACTAAATAAATTTAAATTAATTGCAGTCATTGTACTACGTTTATATTATCATGGGCTTTTTTGAAGTATAGTATCGGTTTGGAATGCTGGGATCATTTTCAGAGATCCTTCCAAACCTTACCTTGTTTATTTGACAGCAAATCATTAGAAGTCTACTGGTCATTTAAAAGCAAGGGGGCTTTCCATTTGTGTAGTTGCCTGAATACATTGTTCGAGATATATACTGCCTGGGTGACTGCATTTGCAAGCATATTAGAATATCCAGTTAATGTGTGTTAGCCTAACCAGGGATGGCAGACAAAGCCCAGGCTGCTTTTAAGCCTAATGCACTTTGGGAGTCTGGAATGTAATTTGAAGTGCAAGCCCCTAGGGATGTATGCTCTTCGATGGCTGACTGCAAACAGATTTCTGTGGAAACCTTCCATATGAATTGCTGCAGCCGGAGAATTAGCGTATCAGGAAGCTAAAAAATTGCATCAAGAAGTGATTTCATGGAAGTAGAATATGAGTGAAGTGTGAGGCTGGGGGATCAGACAGATCTCATTTCCAATGTGAGATTCACTACTTGTCTGCTGGGCGTAGCTTTTAAACCTCACGGAGTCGCAGTGTTCTGGTATGTAAAATGAGGATGCTAGGGCTCATCTCACAGGGTTGGTTGAAGACTAACTAAAACAATACAAGTATATCAACAAGTACCGTGTTCAGCAAATCCTCTTGCTTCAGTTGATTGGCATTGTGGCTGAACTGACTTGAAGACTGTGCGTCTATCAGTCGTGTTTTAAACCTCGTAGGGGAACCCTTCAGCAAAGCAGCAGTGTTGTGTGCAGAGTCGTCTCTGCGGCAGGGCCTCTCCTGTCGTAGGAAGCCTTGTCTCCATGTCCTGGAGTCATACATGGGATCTGGACCTGAATTTCTGCTCAGTGCTCAGTGCCTGGCCACAGGAACTTGCGGAAAGCATAGTTCATTCTGTAGTTAAAGACAGTCCCTGGCATGCTGGATGGCTTTCTGGGGGTTCAAATTTTTAAATCACTCAAACAATCCTTTCTCAGGGATGTGAGTCTCTCCCAGGAAAGCCAGACAGTTTGGCATCTCTTTTTCTTCTTTTTTCCTCCACATCACTGCCGTCTCTTGAGTACAGTGCCAAAGCCAGTCTGATATCAAGTATAATTTTTATTTATGGACTCCATTATCCTACCCTGCCACTGAGCATTGGTGAACATCATCCTGGCCTGAACACGTACTCTCAAATAAATCTTAGCATCTTAGTTTCTTCCCTTCTAAAAATCCCTGGGGCTCTAAGGACAAATTGATAGCTGCCCCCTGAATCCTGCCCTGTTAAAGAAGTTGAAATATAGGTGAGTTGCATGCCTAAGGCTATCTTACTGTTTAGAAGAGCAAGAATTGAACTCATGATCAATCAGGCAGTTAATCTTCAAAAGGACAAAAGTCATTTGTCCTTTAATTTTATTAAAAATAGTAGTTCATGCGTAAGTGGTACAATTGTCAATTCTTCTACCTATTTATTTTTTGTTCATCACAGGGGTGTTCTTCAGGAGGAAGGGTTTGCAGGCTGGATTTGTTCTGGAGGATCCCGGGGCCTCTAGATTCTCAGTCTCCCCATGGCCTGGTAACTTATCTCAACAACTCAGAAACATGGGGATCCATCCCTCCAGCAGAACTTCCTTCCTCTACCTTCTCTTATCTGGAGACTATCCCTGGTCCTGGAGGACTGACCTTATCTGAAAGCTGTCTCTAAACCAGATGCCTGTCTCTAAACAGATGCCTGACTTAACTTTAGCTTGTACCCTGGCACAGATTCCTGCTAGAAGGCTCCCTTGCTGCATATAATGATAACTAAGACTTGTGCTAGGAGCCTTATGATAGGAGTGTGCCATTTAATGCAAATTAGGGTTTGTCCCCAGGCTCCCCAATCCTATATATTCCTTATACTCTGGAAAAAAGTTGAACTGATTCACGGAAGTCTGTCTCAAGGAGGGCTATCTCCATTTGTGCTCATGGACCATATACTAAGCTTTCTGTGGTTGCTTCTGCCTCTTTACCCTCTCAGACTGATGGCCAACAGACTGAGAGGGAAAGAGGACCCACACATGGACCAGTTTGACATTATTCTAGCAAGTTGGTTTTCACAGTTACTCCCCCACCCCCACCCCCAGTGTGTGTACAATTTAAGGAACTGTAAAGAATGCAAAGAAAAGATGTGAGCCATAAGGAGAAAACTCTTTAGGACCCAGCAGAATTTAATAAGAACATTCAGGAATTAGCACTTCCACTCCTAGATTCCTTTTTTTTTCATTTTGCTATTTTGGCTGTAGAGTGATTGACTTGTAAGAACAAAATAGATAACAGGGCAGGAAGCAGTAGGAGCAGAGATGCTGTGTACAGCTGAATGAGGTACCACTATCCCTGCTGATGTCTGCTCTGGCATCATGATCCGACCTTGCTGTATCCCACATCCATTCTTTATTTTTGCTTTGTAAGGTTTATTTTATTTATATATAGTTATGTGTTTCTCTGTGTGAGTATGTCACATGTGTGTGGGTACCTGTGAAAGAAAGAAGGGAGCATTAGATCTGGAGCTGGAGTTATAGGCTCTTGTGATTCATCTTATGTGAATGCTTGGAATAGAACTCAGGTCCCCAGCAAGAGCAGTATGTGCTCTTAACCACTGAACCACTTTTCCAGCCTTGTAAATATGTTTTTGTGAATTTTTTAATGACAAGAATAATTGATTTGTGTTTTAGGGTTAGGCAAACATGTGCTTGATGCTGGCCATTCCATGGAATTTCTGGAACAAAATACATCTGTGTATTGGGTGGCCGTGAAACAGTCAGGGGTATCATCAAGGTGTTTTGTGAATGAAACAAGCTAATTTCCTGATCTTAGAGATCTGGATACTATGTTTTCCTCCAGTGTAAATATAATTAAAAGATGCCCATCATTGTTTTCATTATAGACCTTCACCGCTGCATAACCTAACACAAGTGAATTTGACGAGGCTAAGGTAAGAAACAAAGCAAAAGAAAAGAATAGGTGTTTAATTAGTCCCTATGATATGGCACACCATAAGAGAAAAACAATCACAAAATTTCAAATAAATTACTGTATTTTCTGATTCCTATAGTGGAAGTGGCAAAAAATACTTCTGTATATAACTCAGGATTTCCTTGACCCATATCTCTAAGTGGCAGAGACAAGAATGAAACCCGCACGCCCGATTCCCTCTTCAGCAAACAAACCACTGCCTGATATTCATGGGAAGGAATTTTAATGGGAGACATTACTTGTGGAAGTGAAATGGATTAATGCTGCCCAAGAAATGATGTGAATCTTAACACAAAGTTCAAAATGCCAGAATAAATGAAAGATAAAGTTCTCTCCAGCCATTCCCTCTTTGGCTTTGTATCTAGCAGTGGCAACTAGAAATGTGGGCATGTGAATGTAGAAGAATTTAATCTGGCAATTTCAGTACACAGAGTGTGAGATTCCTGGAATTTTTGCTATGTAGTACAAGGCAATAAATTAATATTTATTAAATCAATGTTAATTAAAGGGGAAGAGATGATTTTTTTTATCCTAACAAAGTACAGTACCACTGAGAGTTAGAAAAGTTGGATAGAGAATTTGTATGTTTGAAAAACACTTCAACTATGCATTAAGCTGAACTTGCTAGTCACCTTTTCCCCCTTTGCAGTGTCTGCCAATTTATGAGTGCCACTCTAAATATGGAGATGATAGCAGAGTTTCAGGCAGTCTCCCAGAGCAGAGAAGGAAAGGCCAATTGGGAAGGACCCTGGAAAACAGCATAAAATTTCAGTTAAGGCAAACAAAGGAGTGTGTCATATGAATGTAGCTAAACTAAAAATAGACTCTCCCTCAGTAAGAAGAAAAGCAAACGGTGAGTTAGCTCTGTCCCATACAAGAGATTTAAACTGTCAACCAGCTACATGGCCTGCCAGAAACAAAAAAAACTATTTCTCTGGATAAAGACCAAGATTCTGCTGGGACAAAGCCTGTATCATTCAGAACCTATGTTATCTTTATTATTATTTAATATGTTATGCTCAGAATTTCCTGGAAATTTATTGACATGCCAGGAAAACATAATAGTTGACTAAAAGTCAAACGAATAATGAAAGATAATACACACATAGCCACAGAAGAGCTACAGAAGATGAGTTTAAAATAACTGATTAATTTGTGTAGCTAGAGTTTTCCTGCCTGGCCCACAGTCAGGACAATTCTCTCTCACCTGCCAGTCCCACAGCCGCTCATACCCAACCAAGTAAACACAGAGACTTATATTGGTTACAAACTGTATGGCCATGGCAGGCTTCTTGCTAACTGTTCTTATAGCTTAAATTAATCCATTTCCATTAATCTATACCTTGCCACATGACTTGTGGCTTACCGGCATCTTCACATGCTGTTTGTCATCGTGGCGGCTGGCAGTATCTCTGACTCAGCCTTCCACTTCCCAGCTTTATTCTCCTCCTTGTCCCGCCTATACTTCCTGCTTGGCCACCGGCCAATCAGTGATTTATTTATTGACCAATCAGCAACACACTTGACATACAGACCATCCCACAGCAAATTTGTCTAAGAACTTCTATGACATAGTTGAGAATTGTAGCAGAGATCTGAATCACATAAATGTAATTTAATTGAAATGCCAGAAAAGAGTTCTTAGAGCTCAATTCTTCTTCTTCTCCTCCTCCTCCTCTTCTACCTTCTCCTCTTCCTCTACCTCCTCCTCCTGTACCTCTTCCTCCTCTTCCTGATCCTCTCTCTCCTTTGTGGTAAAATGTCCCCAGATGCCAGCCTCTTGTTTAGTCCAGCTTTCTACATAAAGTGGGGTGGGGGGTGCACCATATATTAGAGTTCCTCAGTCTGGAGAGAAGACCTCACAGGCTTGCTCATCCTATCCACTGTAAACTTGTAGCTTTCCAGTCTGGCTATGCTCAGTTCATCAATTTTGAAATTGTGATGTCCATAACTGCAGTTAAATGAGTCTTGTCTGTTATGCTCTCTCTCACTGCATTGTAAAAAGTGTTCCTGTCTTACCACTTAAAAATATTTATTTTGATTGCACACATATATAATTTAAAATATATGTGTGGGTATGTGCACATGAATGCAGGTGCCCATGAAGGCCAAAAGAGGGCATTTGATAGGGGCTTATAAGCCACCTCTTTGTGGGTTTTGGGAACTGAAGTTGTGTCCTCTAAAAGAGTAGTATACACGCATACCCATCTCTCCAGTCCCAATACTAGTTGTTTTATTAGTTATTCAACACAATTATTTATCACAATTTCCTACTAGAATCTAAGTTTAATAAGAAGAGACAGCAAGGTAGAGCCCTTACTGGCTCCTCTGTCTACTCTACTAGACCATCCCAGGACTCTGCAGATTCCTCTGCAAGTAGAGACCTTACCTCTTCCAGCTCTGTGTTTTTAACACCATAATTTTATATTTATATTCCACCGTGATAACTTACTTAAATGACATTCTGGTTCAAATAAAGCATTTTACCTTACAACCTGTGTTCTGTCTCATTACAAATGTGATTCCATTTCTAGAAATTCTGAAACAAGGTCTTTACTGTTCCTTTTATTATTCTATTGAATAAAACAATGATGACAATAATTTGGGGATTTTATTTTTTACAGGAAAGCATGATGGGTAGTACCACAGATGTACACAGAGGAACTTGATAAGAAATGCATTAACATTCCCTAAATTGTGGCATAAAGGCTAAAAGCCAAGGTAATGCATGAGGCAGATGAGCTGTTGGAATGCTTATCACAGAGTTCCTTCACTGTTCCAAAGCATCTCTGTTTGCTTTCCCAGAGGCGAGGAATGTCATACCAAGAAAACATACATAGCACTTGAAGTCCAACTTTGAGGATATAGAATCAAGAAGGGCACCTAAAACCTCAGGTGGACTCCCAGCTGAAACAGAGATAGAGCAAACGGGATATGGAAGCTTCCTCTTAGACAGCAGCTTTGTCAGATGCAGGGGAGAAAGTAGGAAATGACCAGGTTCTGCTGTTTATTCCAAGCAGAAACCAGCTTCCTGTGGTGTGATCAGTCATCATATGGTTATTTCGTATGTCAGTGCCACACTCGCCAGCACAAAATCCAACAGCAACAGTGAGGAAAAGAGCAAGCAAAAACACAAGAATCCGCCAGTGTAGTTTTTCCTGGGACATAAGGGCTGGCTAGACTTCCTGTGCAATAATGAGTGGCAGAAACACACATTAGAGTTTGTTGCCTCTCAACTATTTCTATAATGGAAAGGAAGGGGAAGTGTTTGCATAAATGTTCATCCAGAAAAGACTTATAAAAACAACCAACCAACCAACAAAATGCAAAACAAAATGCCTAAATTAATTATTTCTTTTCAATTAATGAGGTGAGAAAAATAGGATATTTTATAATAAACATTGGTCAATAATAACAATCACAATGAAATAAAAAGGAAATGGTTGTGGTTAAGAAGATTAATTACTAACAGTAATAAAATTCTAAATAACATAAAAATTGTGAAAATTAAAATTTCAATAGTAATATGGAATATAATTTTGAAAATTTCCCCCAATTATTGAGATATACTAGAAAGACAAAAAGCAATTAGAAAGGCTATGACAGAAATGGAAAGAACATCATGTGTCTTACCCCAGCAGTCACGAAGAAGGAAGAGGTAAGAGCAGAGGGAAAAGATAACACCATCTAAGATAGGTCAGAAGACATATTTATGAATATGATAATAGTTGGGTTTATCAAGAGGTTCTATATAAAATTTGTTAAGAGATCAGCAAGACGTTAGATTAGAGTTAGGTCTAGATAGCCTCTCTAACTTTAATTTTTTAATTATTATTAATCTGCTTTTAAAATGTATTTATTTGATTTTTCAAGTTTTTGTGTATAGTGTAAGTTGAGTATATATTCTACTAGTCAAATATATTGTAATATGCTGACTTGGGGTCTTTCTGGTAAACACCTAGTGGTGGTATAGCTGTGACATATAAAAAGGTTAGTTTTAGATTTTTGAGAGACCTACATACTCTCTTCTGTGGTGGTTGGACTAGTCTGCATTCCCAGTAGCAGTATATCAAGTTTTCCTTTCCCACATCTTCACAAGCATTTGTTGCCACTTGTTTTCTTAATAACTGCCAATCAAATAAATTGGGAAGGAAGAAGTCAAAGTATTGCTATTTGTAGATGACATGATAGTGTACATAAGTGACCTCAAAAAGTCTACCAGGGAACTCCTACAGCTGATAAACACCTTCAACGAAGTGGCTGGATACAAAATAAACTAAAAGAAAAATCAGTAGCCCTCCTATACACAAATGATAAATGGGTTGAGAAAAAATTAGGGAAAAAACATCCTTCATAATATCTTCAAATAATATAAAATACCTTGGTATAACTCTAACCAAGCAAGTGAAAGACGTGTATGGAAAGAACTTCACGTCTTTAAAAAAAGAAATTGAAGAAGATATCAGAATATGGAAAGATCTCCCATGTGCATGGACTGGTAGGATGAACACAGTAAAAATGGCCCTCCTACCAAATGCAATCTACAAACTCAATGCAATTTCCATCAAAATTCCAACACAATTCTTTACAAAACTTGAAAGAAGAATACTCAACTTCATATTGAAAACTGTATAACTAAAACAATTCCTGTACAATAAAAGAACTTCTGGAGGGATAACCAGTACTGATTTCAAGCTGTACTACAGAGTTGTAGTAATGAAAAACCATATGGTATTGGCACAAAAACAGACAGGTTGATCAACAGAACCAAATCAAAGAGCCAGATGCAAATCCACATACCTATGGACATCTGATTTTTGATAAGAAGTCAGAAATATACAATGGAAAAAGAGAAGCATCTTCAACAAATGGTGCTGGTCTAACTGGATGTCTGATGTAGAAGAATGCAAATTAGATTCAAATCTATTACCCTGCACAAAACTCAAGTCCAAGTGGATCAAAGACCTCAATACAAAACCAGATACGCTGAATCTGATAGAAGACAAAGTGAGGAATAGCCTTGAAATCATTGGCAGAGGAGGCAGCTTCCTGAATAGAATACAAATATCACAGGCACTAAGATCAGCAACTAATAAATAGGACCTCAGGAAACTGAAAAGGTTCTCTAAGGCAAAAGACACTGTCAATAGAACAAATTGGCAGCCTACAGAATGGGAAAAGATCTTCACCAAGCCCACACCTGACAGAGGACTGATTTCCAAAATATATAAAGAACTCAAGAAACTAGATATCACCAAACCAAATAATTAAATTAAAATGGGGTACAGATTTAAACAGAGAATTGTCAACAGAAGAATCTCAAATAACAGAGAAACACATAAAGAAATGTCATCAAGTAAATGCAAATCAAAACAGCTCTGAGATTCCATCACACCTGTCAGAATGGCTAAGATAAAAAACACAAATGAAAGTTCACCCTGGCAAGGATGTGAAACAAGAAGAACATTCTCCCATTGATGGTGGGAGTGCAAACTTGTACAGCCACTTTGGAAATCAAGATGGTGATTTCTCAGAAAATTGGGACTGGATATACCCAAGACCCAACCATACCTAACTCCTGGGCACATACTCAAAGGAGGCTCTACCATACCACAAGCTCACTTGCTCAACTATGTTCATAGCAGTTTTATTTGTAATATCCAGAAACTGGAAACAACTTAGATGTATATCAACTGAAGAATGGATAAGGAAAATGTGGTACATTTACACAATGGAGTATTTTACTCATTTGTTAAAAACAATGATATCATGAAACTTGTTGGCAAATGGATGCCTAGAAAAACATCATCCTGAGTAAGGTAACCCAAACCCAGAAAGACAAACATGGTATGTACTTACTTATAGGTAGATATTAGCTGTAAAGTAAAGGATAACCATGTCACAGTCCACAGACTTAAAGAAGCTAAGTAACAAGGAGGGTGGAGGTAGGAGAGAACATATGAATCTCACTGTAAAGGGGAAATAGAACAGACATAACAGTTGCAAGGGAGGAGAGGTCTAGATGAGGGTAGGTGGACATGGAAACAGGAGAGGTCAGGTGAGGGGAGGATGGAGGGAGAGAGTACTGGGAAAGAGAACTGGAATCAGGGATGTCTCTGGGATGAGCTATAAATCTAGTGCAATGGAAACTCCCAGAAATCTGTGATGGTGACTCCAGCTAAGACTCCAAGCAATGGGAGATACAGAGCCTGAACTAGCCATCTCCTGTGACCAGGAAAGATTTCCAGTGGAGGGATTGGAGCCCCAACCCAACTATATAACCTTGGACCTACAATTTTCCCTGCCTACAAAATATTCTGGGACAAAGGTGGTACAGAGATTATGGGAGTGGCCAACCAATGATTAGTCCATGTTGAGACCCATACCATGAGAGGGATCCTACTCCTGGCAATAACTAGATGGCCAGGACATAGAGGCTGAACAGCCCAGAGACCTAGGATAGAACCAAACATGACTGGCAAAAAAGAAAAAAAAAAGTCAGTGATATTCTGTTATACTCATAGATCGTTGCCTAGCCCAATTGTCATTAGAGAGGCCTTACTCAGCAACTGATGGAAACAGATGCAGACACTCACAGCTAAACATTGGTCAGACCTTGGGAATTCCTATGGAAGAGTGGGAGGAAGGATTATGGGAACCAAAAGGACTGAGGACACCACGGGAAAACATACAGAGTCAGCTGACCTAGGCTCATAGGGACTCACAGAGACTGAGCCGCTAATGAGAGAACTTACAGGGGACTGATCTGGGCCCTCTGCACATGTGTTGCAGTGTGTGGCTTGGTCTTGTGGGATTGCTGGCAGAGGAAGTGGGGGCTGTCTCTGATTCTGTTGACTGCTCTTGGGACTTTTTCCTCCTTCTGGGTTTCCTTAATTGGAGAGGAGGAGCCTAGTCTTGCTGCAACCTGTATCCCATGGCTGGCTAATATACATGGAAGGCCTGCACTTTTCTGAAGGGAAGGGAGAAGGAGTGGATGGGGGGAAGAGGGGAGAGATTTGGGGGAGGGCCTGGAAGGAGAGGAGGGAGGGAAAACTATGATCAGGCTGGGAAAATTAATTAATTAATTAATAAAAAATTAATAACTGCCAATCAAAATCTATATGGTTTTTTTTTAATTATACACTCAAGAGTGAAGCAGCTGGGTACCGAAAAATAAATGTATTGGTAAGTATATGGTAGTGTTACTTATAATGATAAAAAATGGGAGCAGCCTAATACACATTGCTACCTCTCATTTGAGTAACCAAAGATGTGGACCTGTACTAAAACACATGCCTCATGAAGAAAGATGGAGATCTAGTTCCTGAAATGCACAGAGCCATATAACATAATATTTCATGGGAACATGTTTAGAAATGCATATTGTTATCCCATTGGCATAAACTTTACCAATAAAAGTGTGCAAACCATGCTTACAAAAATATTCCTAGCAGGATAGGCTTGGTAGAACCAGTTCAGGGAGTTATTTCCTTGTGCTAGTTAACTTTCTGCATTATGTTAACTTTTTAATAATTTCAATTGTATATATAAAATGAAAATACAGATATAAGAACCCATCCCAGTAAAAGACACATAGTACTGGAAAGTGTGCTGGCAGACTAGGCTTTATGGAGGCTGGGTGGCAGGTATTTTGTGTTAGGAAGTTTTACCAAGCGTTCAGGAAAAAGGCAAGTACGTTCATAAAGAATTATGTGACAAAAGTTAGAAGTATGTCTCAGCAGGTGGGCAGAAGACAGAGGCTAGAGGTCCGCCAGCTGCCGAGTGCCACTCCGATGAGCAAATGTCTGGTGGAGAAACGGGAGAGAAAGAGAAGCAGACCAGCTCATGTGCTGTGGGGAGAGCGGCAGAATTGGAGACTTGGTGGTGAGGAACAGGCCCATGTGAGTGACCTGCACTGACCTGAGGCCATGTGATGTCAGCGCCTGTGCTGCCGCTGATGGCCATGTCTCAGGCTATGGCTCTACTGCAGCTGGGGTCTGTGTTGATGTCTGTGGCCCGTGTCACCAGCAAAGGCTACCCAGATGCCTGTGGTCAGGACTGCCACCCAAAGCCATGTTGATGTCCAAGGGCTATGCTAAGCTGGCCTGCCTCTCACTAGCCTTTGGAGAGCTGGCCCCGCCCTTCATAGGAGAGTTGGCCCCGCCCTTCAACACCCTCCACTCCTCACCTCCTGTTATGGGCTTAGGAGAGCTGGCCCCAGAGGCCTGGGAACAGAAGAACTGGCCCTGCCCATCACTGGCTGCTGGAGCTGCATGGGGAATCAGACCCTGCTCCTTGCTGGCTGCAGCTAAGTTACACTGAGAGCTGGCCCTTCCCCTTCCCCGAGGTGGCGCTTTCCTGACAGAGGCAGAGGCTCAGGCCTGGACTCACCAATTCAGCCACCACTCAAGCCCAAATCCATGGTTTTAAGTTGGCCCACCGCAATTATCTACCCCACCTACGAGCTGCTGGAGCAAGTGAAGGGGCAGGTTGTGTGGCCATGGGAGAACTGACCTCCCACTCACTGGCCACCACAGCAGGAGAGCTGGTTCCACACTTGGAAAAACTCCCCCTCACCCCAATCATGCATGGGATAGCTGGTCCCCAATGGCATGGGCAAGGGAGAGCTGCCCCTGATCTCTTGCAGGGGTGGTCCTGGCGGCCTCCAACTTAGCTGCCATCCAGGCCCACACCCAGGGCTTTGAGTGGGCCCACCCCAACATCTACACCATCTATGACCTCCTGGAGTGTGTGAAGGGACTGGTCCTGAAGAACCATAGCTACACAATCTCTGTGACTGGGGCAATAAGGGATATCTGAGGGGAGTTTCGGTGAGGGTCCAGTACTGATGCACTAGAACCAGACCAACAACTCATTGCAACCAACATTTGCAAGTAAAGCTATTTGGACAAAGGGTGTAGCACACGACACGCTGCAGCTCCCTATGGGGAATGAATATGTGAAAGAGAGATGGGAAAGAGGGAGGAACAAAGTGGTTATCATCATCATTATTATTATTATTATTATTATTTTCTTTTTGTGGGGGGAGGCTACAAGAGTGGAGGGTGGATGTGGAAGGACTGGGAAATGGGTAGAATTGGGGTGTATGACATGAAATTCCCAAAGAATCAATAAAACATTATTTTAAATAAAATAAACAAATATCACACACACACAAAAGAATGTCTTACTGACACAACTGCTTAAGCGTGAGCAGAACAAGGACAACAACAAGAAACAACAATAGACATGCTAAAGTGGAAGGGGAAGCCCAGGAGACCTCAGTCCTACACAAAGAACTACAGGCCACTAAGGAAGGCTGAAGAGTGGGAGACACAGTCTTCTCAAACAAAGAGCACATCAGTTAGTTATCCAATACCAGATGGTTGGCCCTGAATACGTACATACAAATAACATGATGCAGATCAAGCAGATGAACTTTAGTAAGATATATATATTATATATAAATATATATAATGCTAAATATATATAAATATATACATACTATATATATTATATTTATATATATATATATGCAGCTAAGAACAGTTAATGGAAAAAGAGGCCATTAATTGTATACGTGTGTGTGTGTGTGTGTGTGTGTGTGTGTGTGTGTGTGTGTGTGTATAATATTGGTATATAGGGTGAATGATGCTGTGTTCCCATAAAATGCTTCTTAAAAAAATGGAAAAACATAAATGGTAGTTAATACCAAGCCTTTAATACATACTTTCAGACAAACAGAATTGAATGAATGAAATATTTTATGGGCAGTAAGTCAGACACAAAACAGGCACTGCACAGATAGTCTAAGTTAAATAGGAATGCCTGAGGAATGCACTGACAGCAGCTCTAAAAATCCAAATTAAAGCATCACATGAAGACTTGTCCTTTTCAGACAGCAAGAAACATGATTTACAGTTTGTTATCTATGCTATCGGAGGCAAAGAAAACTCAAAGGCCCATACACTCTCTTGTTGAGAATATGAAAGAGTTGAAGTAGTGTGTATTAGTCTGGGAACCGTTAATTCCATTTGTTTTTTAAATCATGAAAGCTTGCTCAGTGGAAGAGAATTCATAATAGATTAAAGTGAGGAAGAGCTTAAATGTCAAGCAATAGATTAAATAAACCCTGGTATAGCTGGAGTATCTGGAAGACTAGAGACACTAGACAATCTTTACAAAGGAATATTAAATGAAAAATAAATATCAGGACAATATAATCATAATTACACTTTGCTTTCATTCATTTTATGCATTCATAAAATGCTTCAAGGATACACATCTTCATGGTGTTTGCATTTGTGTCTGGATAAGATGACTCCTGATTGGGCACACTCTCAAGGGATTTATCTCTTCCAGGTTTGCATAAAGTGGTATCTTTTACCTTATTAATAACAGCTATCTCTATAAAAGTTATACATGCATAACAAAATAAAACTAAGATTGTTCGGGGTTGGGGCAGGGGAGTTTCAATGCACATTTGTCTTTGTTCTCTCAGGACTGCGTGGGCATACCAGAGTGCAGATGCAGCATGTTTTATACCCAAGTGCTTATTCGCAAAACTATTCCTCAAGTGACTGTAGACTATTGCTCTTGGCTGCCACAGGATGAAGTAGTCTTTGGAGCAGTGATAGTTGGATAACATTGTGTCCTAATTACAGACCAAGAAGCATGGTGAGAACTGTATGCAGGTTGCCTAAGTTCATTCACACAAGAGATCCAAGGGATGGGTTTTATTGCCATCCTCATGTTTTACAGATGAAATGTAGGTTTACACAAATCAAATACTTGGTCAAGCTCATTATCAGGTATGTGGGAGATGTAGCCACCAAATCTTCCCATGAGGAATAGAGTTGAAAATCCTTTTGCATTTTGAAATTTAATGACGTAAATTCATTTTCTACGTTTTAAAAATTTGAGGCTAGCTGGGCAGTGGTGGCGCACGCCTTTAATCCCAGCACTCGGGAGGCAGAGCCAGGTGGATCTCTGTGAGTTCGAGGCCAGCCTGGACTACCAAGTGAGTTCCAGGAAAGGCGCAAAGCTACACAGAGAAACCCTGTCTCGAAAAACCAAAAAAAACAAAAAACAAAAAAACAAAACAAAAATTTGAGGCTAATGGTGCAGCCTGTCTATAGAGAGCTAATGTGGTGTCTGGAGGTTGGAAGGGAGAGTAATCTGAAGTGACGTAGCTGCTGCAAATTGCTTGGAGCTGGAATTCGTCAAGATTCTGAAGCCTGGTTTTCTCAGGGACTGTATATATAAGCCACTGTCCTGTCAAAGAGCTGTCCCGTCATTCCAGGTGTCTCAGCAGCTCATTCCCAGAGACACCTGTCAAAATAATGAACGGGAAGTCTGCCATGCTCATGCCCACATAAGGGAGGAGAGCGTTTATCTCTCAAACATAGCCTTTATATTTTACCTACAATTTTTTAAGATGGATGATTGATTTCACTCTCAAAGGCAGAAGGGCTGGGTACTGTAGGGTCCGTAATGTTAAGTTTCTTCAAAGTAAGTTCTTGTTTGGGAAACATATTGTCTCCTTGGATAAAAAATTCTCAATTCAAGCGTACGTAAGCCTGATTTTTATTGGCTCAGACCAGAAGTAATTGTTACTGAATACACAGTATTGCCACGAGGACGTCTGAGACTAGAAACTTGAGACTGGACCATTTTTCTTTCTTTTTAAAAATTAACCCAAGTAAGTAAAATCTCAAGCAGCTTAAAAGCAAAAACAAGAAGAAGAAAGAAAAGAAGAGACAAAGGTTCTGAACTTTGTTTCTGGGAAAATGAATAAGTAAACCAATGGTGTCATTTCCCCTTGCCTGAATTAATTTAACAACATTTGCTAAAAACTGACCGTGCTATGTCCTGGGGATAAAAAGACAAATAATCCAGCCACCTTGTTCAGAGTCTAAGTAATGACACACAAATATAAATTAATAATTAATAAACTATGTGCCCTTAAAACCTGCTTATAGTGATGAGGATTATAACCATTCATTCACACTCAAGGAGAGGAAAAAGAAAGAAACCTTTATAACAACCTCTGTGGTTGTTATAAAGAAGAGCTGAAGCCGGTAGACTTTGGAAACACAGGGATGGTTTTCAAAAGGATGAAAAGCTGGAGAAACGTAGGCTAACTACATGAAGATAAAAAGAAGGAGAAAAGGAGGAAGAGAAGAGAGGATGAGCAAATATAGAAAAAGGAAAGTCAGGGAAAACATATGGATTAAGTTGTGTATGTTTCTGTAAATTCAGCAGCCTATGTGGTTTAGTGAGGGAAAGTAGCATTTAAATACCTGTTGGAAATCAATGCGGAGATTTACTTAAAAATCAAACAAACAAAAAACAACCAAACCCAAACCTAAAATGTGACCCACTTATACCACTCCTGGGCTTATCCCCAAAGGGCTCCAAGTCCTATCAAAGGGATATCTGCACACCCATTCTTATTACAGCACTATTCACAACAGCAAAGCAATGGAACCAGTCTAGATTCTCATCAACGGATGACTAGAGAAAGAAACTGTGGTATGCATACACGATGAAAATTTATTCGGCCCTAGAGAAATGTGAAATCGTAGCACTTGCTGGAAAATGAATTTAACTAGAAATTATTGTATTAGGAAAAAAAATAAACCAGAGTAAAAAAAAATGCCACATATTTTTCTTGCACATGAATCCTAGATTTTAACTTTGTATGTGCTTGTGCATGTGTGTGTGCACATATTTGTGTGTGTGTGGGAGTGGGGTCAAACCTTAAACTAGAAAAGGGATTGTGAGAAAGGACAGGGGTCTTAGAAAGTGGATGTGGGGAAAGACAGAATGTAGAAAAGAGTGTCCACCAGAACACAGGTGACATGAGCACTAAGGTGGAGTACTAAGGGCAGGCAAGGGACCAGCAGACAGAGCACAGGGGGCAAGACTAGAGGAAAGTAGGGAAGGTGGATAAACATGGGTACTATCAAAATGCCGTCATGATCCACCAGCCTTAGGTGCAGAGTTTGCTGTAGCTGTATCATTAGGGAATAGGCTCCTCAGTTCTGCACTTTGATTGGTTGTGCTTTTCTGTTGCTAAGAGAAGTTTTCTTGATGAGGGGTGGGGATCACACTTACCTGTGAATATAAGAAGAACTATTTAAAATCAAGTTAGAGGTTATGCTGGCCTCAGGAAGTGAGTATTTCAGGTTGTCCTCCAAGATGCGTAACTTCACTAGTCCTCGGTAGATGGCTACGTTTCCAGGACCAGAAGTGATTTCTCCCTTCTTGAGTGGGTCTTTGATCTAATTAGAGAGCTGCTGATGATTGCCAGTGTATGCATGCCGCTACTGCGCCCTCAGGATTTTCTTGCTATGCTGGTTGTTGCTGTGGTTCAGAGGTGTCCTAGCTGGGTAGGGTTGTTGGTTGCTTCCTTCCTGTGGAAGCTTGCAGAGTACTTTCTACACCTCCTATTAGCACCACTCCCTGTGGGCCAAGCCTTCAAACACATGGGTCCATGGTGGTCATATTTATTCAAACCACCACAGTAGATAATAGTATGATTTCTTATGATCTTTTCAGACACCATTACTATTATTTTATCCACCTTTGGTATTTACCTCCCTCCCTCGTCTAAAATTAGAGCTCTACCTTGCTCATCCATTTCCCCTTCAGATCACTTCAGATCACTTCAGATCTCTTTTGGCCTTTTCTCCCCATCTCTATTGCTCCCCCTGTGCACAATGGTCCCCTTTTATACCTTCCTAGTTTCTATTATTAATCATGCTATGTGCTCAAATCTGAAGATTTGGAGCTAGGAACCTCAGGTGAGAGAGAATATGAGACTTTTGTCTTTCTGGGCCTGGATCATCTCACTCAATTATGGTATTTTCTAGTTTGAGGGATCATTGAGGCAGAAAGATTATAAGAGCCAGAGGAACAGGGAGTTTGCTATGCGGTTGTTTCTCCTAGTAATATCATAAAGTACACCCATAAAGTCTCACCAACTTGATTGGCTAAACATGAGCTGCACAAGGACTACACTAGACATGTTAATGCAGGTATGGAAATGCTCAGGAGGCCTCAACCCTGCACTATGAATAGGCAGCTAAGGAATGCCGACAGGAGGAGAAACAGTTTTCTCCACAGAAGAGTGCATGAACTGGTTTTACAGCACTGAATGGTCAGCCTCCAAAACAGATGCATGCAAGCAACATTATACAGGCTGAGTGGATTGTATTTATGTATTTAAGAACACACACACGAACGCGTGCGCATGCGTGCGCACACACACATTAATGAAAACAGGGGCTATGAATAAGAGAGCAAGAAGAGAGGCATCTTGGAAAGTGTGGAGGGAGGAGAGTGAAGGGCGAGGGGTGGTGGTGACATAATTATAATCCCCAAAAATAAATAATTCAGAAGTCCACATTTCAGCATATAAGAATGGTGCTTGTCAGGTAATGTTTACAGAAATGGGGATACAGAGGTTTTTCTATAATCAACATAAAGATTACTCAAAAAGAAACTTTAAGTTTTATGCTATAAATGAATGGCCCCTATTGATGCCATTTTTAAAGTTCAGAAAATTGAAGTCTGCAAATTATCTACATTAGTGTCAGCGTTCCTGTATAATTCATGCTCATGCAGAGCATTTTGAAATTATATAAAAATACAAGTAAAAATAAATCATATATGATTATCAAATGTCTAGAAGTTTATATGTAAAATGCTTATGAGCACATTTAGAATTTTTTCATGGCTTTGCATATTTCATTTATTCTGAAAAACATATTTTTATCACATTCACCAATTGTTTACTTTCTGTCTGTTCCACAAATATAGTATTTTAAAAGTGCAACTTTAAAAAAAATCAAATAAAATGCCATAAGGGAAGCCATTACTTTCAAAACACTAATAATTAAAAATAACATTCATTTACTTTTTAGTGCTTTTATGTCTTTTTTCAGTTCAGTCCTTTTCATTTCCTTGAATGAAATTTAGGCATCATTACAATTGCTTACAGCAGGTTAGAATTGGAATTCTTGATGTGGACTGATTGAGGCAAGAAGCAGTTATGATCTTGCCCAGAGAGCATCCAGTGCCACTTAGGCCATAAACACCATGGCAGAACACTCAACACAAGAGCTCCTCCATTAACAAAGCTTCACCACCCAGTCTCGTTCACTACAAGCATGAGGCTGTACAAAAGAACTCTAGAGTCACTGAAACTTGCTGCATAACGCTACTTAATAAAGACTTGAACAAGAAAACAGGACAAATCCCTGCTACAGTACAACTACTGACTCTGAGACCTTTGAGAACATGGATGAATTTGTGATTGCGCAATAAGAACTTTCCTTTCAGAATCCATCCAGAATCCATTGATGAGTTCCACCAGAATCAGTCTCTCATTTTAGAAGCGAGGTTCAATATGACATTTTACAAAGCCATCATCTGAAGGCAAAGTGAAGGCAGCATCTTTGGAACAGCCCCCGGCCATCTGTCCTGCTTTTGATAAAATGTGAAAAGGCAGTAGGGGTGGACCATGAGGCTCTGCCACCAGGTTCATCTGGAGAGGATCCCCCGCCCCCCAGGAGTGTTCATGCCACCATGTGTCTCGTCTCTGTCACTGACTCTTGTACAGATGCGCTTATTCTCCTTGTAAATCGCTTTCCATTCAGTGTTCATGTGTACTGTCAAGGGTGTTATGCACTGACAGTGCATGAAAAATGAGTAATGATGGCCAAAGAAGAACCTGAGTGTGCCATTTACAAGGATAAAAGCAGAATTTCTGCATTCCTAACTATTTGGTTTTTATCACCTCATTATTGAAATGCTATATATTCTTCCTGTAATAAAGCAAGACTAGAAGAGGTTGTTGGAACAAATCCTTTGAAACTCCCCACTTCTCAAAACATTAATAGAACAATTGGAGAAAATGATCTTGGAAATAAAAACCAAAGATCCCAAGGCACAGGCTCTGAAAATATTCTGCTAGATAGTTTCTAGATGAGGCCAGATTAAAGCTCTCAGTCACTTTCTAAACTGGATTTAGTGATGCCAAAAGCGAACAGAAGAGATCCTGATAAATGCCAAACATAGGCATCAAGACCCAGGGCACCAGGAATGGCAGGGGCAAGAGTTGGCATGCTGCTTGCCTGAGGAGGACAGTGCATAGTTTTCTTGCAGACTACAAAGGCCTAATGCATTAAAATGCTTTACAAGGATATAACATGAATCTTAAAAGGTCTTATTAATAAAAACAAACCCAGGGCCAGGTATTGGGGTGAATACTGGAAGATCAGAGAGACAGAACACAAACCACAGCTGACCTCACCTTGCCAACTTCTCAGCTGATCCTATATCCTCGAACTGGAAGCCTCTGAGTCCTCACCCGAATGAATCTCAACTAAACTGCTGCTCAAAAGCCTAAAAGCTTAACAGGCTCTACTTCCTGGTTTTCAAGCCTTATACACTTTTCTGCCTCGTGCCATCATTTCCTGGGATTAAAGGCGTGTGTCACCATGCCTGGTTGTTTCCAGTGTGGCTTTGAACTCACAGAGATCCAGATGTATCTCTACCTCTGGAATGCTAGGATTAAAGGTGTGTGTCACTATTTTCTGGCCTCTATATCTAGTGGCTGTTCTGTTCTCTGACCCCAGATAAGTTTATTAGGCTCCACAATGTATTGGGGAACACAATATCAACACACAAGGATATGCATGTACTTTGACCCCCAAACTCTGCTTCTCAGAAGTTAGCCCAAAGAAAAATCTTTTGGATTCTCACAAATATTTAGCTATATTTCATTGCTATTAAGATCAGCAAAGAATTATATGTGAGTGATATAAAAATAATTACTTCAAAAATTGGGTAATTATTGGATATTGCTTTGTTACTTTACTGAATATTATTTTATTATTAGGATGATGCTTGTGGAAACTGGGGAGATGTCTTAGTGGGTAAACAGCTTGTTGTGCAAACATGGGAGCGTGAGTGTAGATACTCAACATCCAATTGAATAGTTGAGCTTGATAGTCAATTCAGCTTGATAGCAACCCCTAGCTCCGAGGGGTCAGAGAAAGGGATATCTCCAGAATTCTTTGGGCTAGTGTAATTGCTGAGTTTTGAGTTCAGTAAGGAACTTTGTCTCAAAAAATAAGGTGGAACACAGTTGAACAGGATATCCAGTGTCAATCATTGGCCTTCACATGTATGTGGACAGGTTCTACACACACACACACACACACACACACACACACACACACACACACACTGACATTTCAAAGGAGTGACTAATAATATGAGAAATATTCCCAATAAATGTCCTTAAGTGGTTTCCAGGTACAATAGAAGACTGGAGGCTGCCTCTCTGTGAGCCAGTAAAGAAAAGAGTCAGTACAAGAAAAAAGTAAGACATAGAGTAAACACTTCAGAAATTTCATGAAGGATGTGGAAGGACACTGACAAACAGCAGACCAAAAAACCACAGAACTCAGGGAAGTAAGCCAGTATACCCTCAGCCACGGATTCCCCCTCAGGGAAAAGAGAAGCAGAAGACACTTCCAAAGGCCAGATGAAAAATGACTCTACCACCGTAGGACAGGCCTGCAGGCCTCAGATCTTAAAATCCAGTTGCAAGTTTTGATGATCCAGTGATATCCCCTGTGGACAGATGTGGGGTTCCCTTGACCCCAC
The DNA here is from genome assembly GCF_007827085.1 of Peromyscus californicus insignis. Lineage (NCBI taxonomy): Eukaryota > Metazoa > Chordata > Mammalia > Rodentia > Cricetidae > Peromyscus > Peromyscus californicus. Next base: position 107,058,091 of record NW_026294573.1, read on the forward strand.
CAAAGATTTAGGCCCACCGCCCGCAGCAGACCTTGACTGAGGAGAGGTAGTGCGCCACTGGCCCGCCACTGGCCCATCACCCAGCCTCCCCGGGGACAATCAGATGTAGTACAGAGTCGTGTGAAGGAGGAACTCGTTTATTAAGCATCAGCACACCCTTTATAAAGCACCAAACCACAAGCCAGCTTTCCCTCTACCAATCACAACAAAGGTCATGTATCCACGAGCCTCTCAAGGTATACCTCAGCATAATGATCACGAGGAGGCCATGCACCTACGTCATCTCTCCTAATCCCAAGAACCAATCATAACTTTTGGTAAACAAGTTAGGTCTCCGCCCAGCTCACTTCCTCTCAGCGCCATCTTTGGCTTTTGCAGCCCGACATGTGATCGGCATACCCACAGACAGAACTGTCATGGAAAGCACTCAAGCTATATGACTCAGGAGGCACTAAATAGGTGCCATCTTAAAAAAGGAGCTAATCCAGGGGTCTGTTTCAGATCAGGGAGCCCCAGTCATGCCTCCCATTATCCTTGTATGAAGGAAGCTCAGGAGGCAGTTATGGAGAGGAGAAGAGGTGCTGACAGCCAGAGTCTAGATTGCAAGAGAAACTTTATATTCTCATACTGGGAAGAGAATATAAGCATGAATTTTTCACCTGCTCTTGTCTATAGCTTATTCATGCACATTTTTATATTTCTAACCTCTCTTTGAGTCTTTAATCCTATATATTACTGATTTATCCCATGCTAGTAGACTTTAGTTGATGATCTGGCTAGTTTTCCATTGGCCAACCCATGGGTTACAATCTGGAGAGTTTAGAGAGAATGATTGGAGTGACAGAATCTGCCCAGCTCATAGGCTGCAAAGCTAACTGTGGCCAACAGAGGTTCAGAATGAAAGTGAACTGCCAGCTTTCTTGGAAATGAAACACTTTTCCAATACAGACTTAGTCAAAGCAGAAGTCATGGGAACAGTGGGTCTATGAGTCCAGGTGATCCTGCCACATTCCATGCATGTGACTGGCAGTTTCCAAGCCTCGGAGACACTGGAAGAAGCTGTTTGGACACATCATCATTTTTTTCCTTCTCTTTTCATGCTCTGTGATTCCTCTCTTTATACTATGTATTTAGCAAGATTTTTTTTCTTTATTGGAGTTTTAAAGTCATTTTATGGCTTTGTTATTCCTTCCAATAGATTCCTTTTATTTTGATTATGCATTCTTTTTTTCTAGTTGGGGTACTATAATTCATTTCTTTAGTTTATTTTTTCCTCCCTGTATTGCATTCTATTCCTGTCTCTATATTTAAAATAATTTTCTTTATATTATTATTGATTTATTTTTGGTGGGTGAGAGGAATAAAACCCTGAGTGAATGTGTGCTGTTGGACATGTCCAGGAGCTCAAAGCCTCAGACAGACCCATAGAAAGATGGCAAAGTTGACAGATTGGCAAGTTGCAACCCAGAAATATAAGAAACATGAAAATCAAGGCAAAATGATACTTCCAAAAGAAGGCAGAAATAATATTGTAAAAATGACTGTTACTGAAAGTGATGTACAGATTCAATTCAGTTGATCAAAAGTTCAGTGTTATTCTTCAAATAAAGAGAGAGAAAATTCTAAGACTTTTGTGGAAGTACAAAAGATCATGAGGAGCCAAGGCAGTTCTTAGGAGAAAGCGCTGAATCAATATGACACCTCATCTCAAATTATATTTCATAACCATACTAGCAACATGCACACAGTGTAGTACAGACATGTAGGCCAAATGGAACAGAAAAGGGGCTCAGAAATAAACCCATACAGACAGAGCCATCTAATTGTTGACAAAGGTATCAGAAGCACAGACAAGAAAAATCAATGTGGAAAAGTAGATTTCTGCATGTAGAAAAATGAGACTAGATCTATGTTTCTCACCTTGCCCAAAACAAAATGCTTCTATGTTAGGTCTGAAAATTTGAGAAAAAGAAAAGGAAACACTTCAAAATATTGACACAGGCAAGGATTTTCTAAAGCAAATTCCAATAACAGAAGAAATAATCCCCCAAACTGATAAATAAAATTTAGTGAAATTAAGCCTTCATTCTACAAAGGAAGTGGTCAAAGTGCAGAGACATCCTACAATATGGGGGAAATTTTTTGACAAGTACAAATAAGACAAGAGATTGGTATCTAGGATGTATAAAAAACTGAAAATGTTAAAAAGCAAAATTTCAAATCATCTGATCAATCAATCAGCTAATAAAATTGAATTCGTATTTCATCTTTGAGAACTTCTTCTTAAAGTTCAGGGAAAAAAAAGAAAAGAAAAAAGAAATACAAATGGCCAGAAAAAGGAACAAGTGTCAACATCCTTAGTCACCAGAGAAATACAAATTAAAACCACCTTGTGACTTCGTCTCACCTCTGTCTGAATGGCTAGTGTCAAGAAAATAAGTGAAAGCAAGTGCTGCTAAGGATGAGGTAAAAGAGGGACCTATTCATTGCTGATGGGAATGCAACCTGCTGCAGTCACTGGAGAAATCACTATAGAGGCTCCTCAAGCAAACTGAACGTAGAAGTGAGGTATGGTCCAGTTGTACCACTCCTGGGCACATGCCCGAAGGACTCAGAGTCTGTGCACCTGTGTTTATTGCTCCACTATGCACAGCAGCTAAGGGATGAACCTTGTCTGGATGTCTATATACACAAAGGAACTGAGCTGTAAAAAACTGAAATCATGACATTTTCGGGAAAATGTACGCAACTGGAAACCAACATGTGAAGTGAAACAAGACAGACTCACAAAGGCAAGTACCACATTACCTCTTCCATTCATATATATATATATATATATATATATATATGTTTGTCAGAGGCTGGACCAACAGCCAGGGACTGACCTAGGCCCTCTACGTATATGTGACAGTTGTGATGCTTGGTCTTCTTGTGCGACTCCTAACAGTGGGAGCAGGGGCTGTCTCTGACTCTTTTTGCCGGCTTATGGGACCCTGTTCCTCATACTGGGTTGCCTTATTCAGCCTTAGTACAAGGGAAGGTGCTTTGTTTTGCTATATGCCATGTTTGGTTGATATCCATGGGAGGCCTGCCCCTTTCTAAATAGAAAGAGAGGAGGAGGAGATGCAGGAAGCAGAGGGAGGTGAGGGGAGAGACTGGGAGGAGAGGAGGGAGAGGAAACTGCAGTTGGGATTTAAAAACGTAATAAGTAATAATATCATTAAAATGTGTTTGTGTCATAAAACTACGAAGGGAATGATGGGAAAGGAGGAAGAGACCTCCAGGGAAGTGGTAAATACAGAGGGTAATGGAGTACATGTGGTAGGAAAGCAGGCCAAGGAAGGAGGCAGTGGCTGGAGAGGAAGGGAGAGAGCAGGTAAGAAGGTCTCAGTGGTGAGGGCAGCGGAGGAGGAGAGCGCATGAGAAGAAAGTGTCCTGAGACCAATGTATGAAGACGCCATGTTGGATCTCATTGCTTAGTGTGCTAACTTTTAAAAAAAATTAACAAATAAATAAGTAAATAAATAACCAGGAAGTAAAGGGAAAAAAAGCAAACAAACAACACTCCCCCATGTCTTATGATATTCTTTTGGTGAACACTGTAAAGGCAGTTCTCTGTATCTGAAAGTTTCCGACTCCAAGATGCATACTTTGTCTACATTTCAGAATCATGCCTGTTTCATGACTAATGTCGAAAGTTTGAAGCATCTGGTTGCTAAGATGTGGTTGTCATTTCCAGCAGGATGGGAGCCCTGTGCACCAAGGGATTCTCTGACTGATTATGCCTTCAGTTATGCTCATGGGCAGGCTCCCAGGCTTTTAAATTTTAAATATGCACACTTAATTGTTGCTAAAAATAGCTTCCAAAATATTGTTTGAGATGAAGCATCAAAATTAAAGTTATTGTTCAACCAGCATGTCCTGTCACACACAACAGGACAATTAAAGATGTTGGAAACTACGAACTCAGAAAAAGTTCTAGAATATTCAACACCTCACATAAGTCTTATAAAGGAAGCTTTTTTTCCCCCTTTAATCTCTTGGAGGGCTTAACATTCTGTGTTTGTACTCATTTTAAAAATAAAACAGTCAGTATTGGCAGGCCTTTAATGGGCTTGGAAATGGTGTAGAAGTCCAGGGTTTGATTTTCCTGGAAAACTGTGCCGCTGAGCACAAAAGGTCAACCTTCTGATGAGGAGTGAGGAGAAACAGCTTGCCTTTGCCAGGCCATCTCACGGTGGCCAGGAGGAGTCATGTAATGCTTTTCATCTCTAACGGTGAGGGCAGTCTTGATTTAAACTTCATAATGCAAAATAAGAAAATTTTATAAAGAGAAATTGATGTGCTTTCTCACTAAAACTTTATATTAAATAGTATTTATTTTTATCTCCAAAAGCTCTTACTGAGTCATAAAGTTGTGCTACATAAAATGAAAAAGCAGAATCTATATCTTAGAATTGAGAAAATTTCACGTTTTTGTTATATTCATTACAAATATGCATCCTTCACACTTATAGCAATAGTACTTGAGTACCCTAAAATGTGACCATTTCTCGCTGCTGCTGCTTCTCATGGTGCCCTTTCCATCTCATCAACTACCACCCCATATTAGGAACTGCCAGTGAGAACTTTCCAGAATATGCCGCTGCTTCCTTCTAGGCCACTGGGCTGCTCTTGAAAATGGGGTTTGTGTTCATCCTAAACCTCTTCCTTCCGAACTGCTTCCATTTAGAACACCAAAGTAATGTTTGTTTTACATTATCTAGTCTTTCAGATGGGTATAAGTAGAATTTTCCAGATTTGTATGTTTGATGGTTTCCACCTGCTTCTCAGTAAAAGCAAGGTTGTGGGGAGGGAGTTGGCATATGAGAGAGGACTATCATGACCCTGGAATTTGGATATCATATTCTCTAGTCTTCTAGTACTTGCCTGCCTTTCTCTCTCATAATTCTATCTAGGACATGAAAATGCCGTGTATTTCACAGGGGGAAACTGAGGCCATTAAGAATGAACTCCAGAAATATAATAGTTCCTATTGCTAAACAGAGCCACAGGCAGGTAACCACTCCTGGCTTCCTCCAGCTACATGTGATGACCTGCTGGCGAAGCTATTTTCACCTGAACTCTGATCACTAACTGTGTCTTGATCATTTCTTGACTTACCTTTCCAACCCCATGCCTCTGGAAATTTCATGAAAGTTAAAATTCTAATTTTTGAACAATTTATGGATACGTACAAGGAGTTTCTGCCAAGTCTGACTCTGCTCATGGGTGACTCTTCTTTCACTTCTTAAAAAATATTGTACTTGATTTTATTGCAACTTCATAAGACTTCTAGCTCCTGAAGCAAATTATCCACTCATTACCTCTGCTTTTCTTTGTTTAGTTCTGCCAAGGAATCAGCAAATTATCAAGTTATTGATTTCTCTGTTTTGCATTCTTCTCTGAGTCCATTCCCTCATTAGGAGGACACACTATTTGTCTTTGGAGACTTTGGGTAGACTGTCATGATAGATGTTTAAGTTTTTCTAGCACTTGTGGTTTGTAATTTAATGTACTGTCTAGCCAATATTAATTATTTTTCTATTTTACTTGATGATAAAAATATATTTATAAATTTCCTGGTCTCCTGGGCTAAACTCTGCTTGGTTTTCTTAGATTCATCTTTAGTATGCTTCTTAAATCTATTCTCTGAGATTTCATTTACAAATGTTGCTTTTACATTTGTGAGTTTTGTTTGTTTATCTGTACTGATTGTTATATTTTGGCTTCGATGTTTGTTAGAGTTTCAGAAAAGAAATGAAATGGTCTTTCATTTTTTCCTGTGCTTCAAAGAAAATTATAACGAAATGAACTTGCCTATTTTTCTGACAATATGAAATAAACTGCCCTTAAAATAATGAAAGAGCCCCAGGTACCAGTAACTAGTTTATACGACTCTGAAGATATGTAGACACATAGAGATGGAAGTCTGTGCATAAAACCAAAAAGGTATTCAGTTCACAGTAATATTGTTGATTTGGGATGATGCTATGTTGGCTGATGTCTGGATCTGATGTTTTTATTCCTCTATACTTGCTAAATTGTCTATGCTGAACACGTTATACTTACAACAGCTAAACACTTGGATGCAGATGTGCATTCCTGCACGAGTTAACTCTGAAATGCTTTCAAGGGCCTTCCAAGTAACGGTTTCTGTCAATTGTCATTTTGTGTAATATTGAACTAGGTATAAATGGGGGATGAAACTCATTCTGAAGGACTTGTTAAAGTCTCTTTTCACAAGGCTATTAACCAAGAAAACTGTAAAAGCATTTTAAAATAAAATTAATTCATTCCAAAGATGATGAATATTTTCTAGTGTCAATACTAGAATAGCTATGTAAAATTCTATCTGTTCTTTTTATAGATGACTCTGAGAAACATAGAATTATAACATCAAGAAAGAAATTAATGTTCCTTTTTGATTGAAGTTTTAAAACATAAGATTGAACAGAAAAATTTTTTACTTAACAGAAAAGAGGTAGGCACATCTTAATAATATGCTATTAATGTGTCTTAATTCACAAGCTACATCATATTTAAATTCTAACAATAGTGTAAATTGTGTATGAACACATAAAACATCAAAAAAGCAGAATGTTTTTGTACATTATGTTTAGTATTTATTGTAAAACTAAGGTTGTAGAAGCAGTGTGGTATTAATGCAACATTAGACACCCCAGGACAAAGAATAAGAATGAGAAATTGCATATACTCCTTCTCTATATACACAAAAACCTTTTAATAAATTATGGTGGGTGAAGAAGATTAACTCTGTGAAAAACAGTAAGATCAAACATAATGCTATTATATACACAAACAGTGGGTATATATAGACTTAAACAGGAAAGGCAAACTATGACTTTAGACTATAGTATCAAAGAATATCTTTATTAACTAAGGAATATAAGATATAAATGTCTATATATTAATGAAAATAATAAATCCAGACAATGTAAAGTCCAACTATAATTCTTTTTTCAGCTTATCAAAATATGTCATGAAAGGATATGAGCCAAACAATGGGAGAAACTATTACAATAAATGAAACCCAAAAAGAAACATACAGAGCATTCACAAATTTGTATTTTAGGAAGAAAAAGCTACAAAATATATCCAAATAATTGAACTAGTATTTCATAAAATATAAAATTCAAATGGTAAACTCAATTGTAGCATCAAATCTTTTTTTTTTTTTTTAATTTTTGAGACATGGTTTCTCTGTGTAGCTTTGGTGTCTTTCCTGGAACTCACTCTGTAACCCAGGCTGGCCTCAAATTCACAGAAATCCACCTGCCTCTGCCTCCTGAGCACTGGGGTTAAAGGTGTGTGCCACCACTGCCTGGCTGCATCAAATCTTAATAATACATAATATTTAAAACTATGTCACCATATGGATGAAAATGAAAGATGTCTAACATTACCAATGTTGATGAAGATATAGGAACACAGAACTCTCATTTACTAGTGGATAATTGGTCCAAAAATTTTGAATAGAAATTCAGCATTCTGTGATACATTTAATGGTACAAATATCTTGAAATTTGGTAACTTTATGTATGAGAATATACCCTAAAGAAATCCATGCTCATATTGCAGAGATTTTACAAAGAATTCCACAGCAACACTGTTTGCCATAGACATGAAATAGACCCTATTTATCGTGTAACTTATGAGTAGACTTTTCATTCTATGATATCAATGAAAGCAAAATTCACTAGAGCTTCACGCTACAAGACAAGTGAATTTCACAGATCTTGGATTACAAGATTTCAGACACACAAGAGTATATTTATTTGTACAAAAATTTAAAATATGAGAAGCTGAATATTTGATTAAGGATGCACTAATGGGTTAAAACCATAAAGAGAAGCAAGGACATTGCTAGAGCCATCACATTGGTTATGTTGGGGAGGATGAAGAGGATGACAGTAGGTGAGCCCAGTAGAGGCAGTGCTCTATCTTTTGACTGTGGGAGGGTTCCCTAGATTCCCATGCAAGAAGTGTTCATCACTGAAGGTTTGAATGCACTCTTCTGAGCATGTGTGCCTTTCCTTAACATTTCAAAAAGAAGAGCTGGAAAAGGATTGGCAAGCTTTCACTTGGTTGCTAATTCATTTAACAAGCAGCTTATAGCCCTTAGTAAGTAATCAGTTCCTAGAGACTTGATACATTGATTTACCTTCCTTACAGACTTAGGTATTGCCTCAAGAATGATGCTTTGAGAATGTCATGTGTCTTTGTTACGCTCAGTAGTTAATCTCTCAACTTTTGGAAAAGATTATTTTTATATTCCAAGGCAGGTATCCTTTAGATAGAACTTTATAATTGCATTACTCTAAATTATTTTAAAAATCGTGTAGTTTAGATTTCATATGTGTGCTGACTATATTTTTCTCTCATTTTTCTTTATTAAGAAATTTTTATTCATTTTATATACCAACCACAGATCCCTCTCTCTTCCCTCCTCCTGCTTTACCCCCAGTCTTCCCCCACAAACTCACTCCCATTCCCTTCTCCAAAAAAGGTAGGAACTCCTGTGGGGAGTCATCAAAGCCTGGTATATTCAGTTGAGGCAGGTCCAAGACCCTCTTCCTCCATCAAGGGTGTGCGAGGTGTCCCACCATAGGTAATGAGCTATGAAAAGCCCACTCATGTATCAATGATAGATCCTGAATCCTACTGCCAGGGCACCCCTTAAGCAGACCAAGCTACACAACTGTCTCCCATATGCAGAGGGCCTAGTCCAATCCCATGCAGGCTCCACAGCTGTTGGTCTAAAGTTCATGAGTTCCCACTAGCTTGGTTTGGTTGTCATTGTAGGTTTCCCCATCATTTGATGCCCTTGCTCCCAGAATCCCTCTTCTCTCTTTTTGACTGGACTCCTGCATCTTGGCCTGGTGCTTGACTGTGGATCTCTGCATCTTCTTCCATCAGTTACTGGATGAGGGCTCTATGATGACAGTTAAGGTATTCAGATATGTGATTATTAGGGTAGGCCAGCTCAGGCACCCTCTCCACTATTGCTAGTAGTATAAGCTGGGGTCATTCTTGTGGATTTATGGGAACTTCCCTAGCGCCAGGTTTCTTTTTATTCCCATGATGTCTCTCTCTATCAAGATATCTCTTTCATTGCTCTCCCACTCCAACCTCCCCCAGCTCGACCATCCCATTCCCTCATGCTCTCATTCCCCATCTTCTCCCCTCTATTGCCCCCACCCCCAGTTTACTCAGAAGATCTCATCTATTTTCCTTTCCTAGGATGATCCATGTGTCCATCTTAGGGTCCTCCTTGTTAGCTAGCTTCTGTGGAGCTATAGGTTGTAGTCTGGTTATCCTTTGCTTTACATCTAGTATCCACTTATAAGTGAGTACATACCATATTTGTCTTTCTGGGTCTGGCTTACCTCACTCAGGATGATATTTTCTGGTTCCATCCATTTGCCTGCAAATTTCATGATGTCATTGTTTTTTAACTGCTGAGTAATACTTCATTGTGTGTATGTACCACATTTTCTTTATCCATTATTTGGCTAAAAGGCATCTAGGTTGTTTCCAGGTTCTGGCTATTATGAATAATACTGTTGTGAACATAGTGTCCTTGTGGTATGATTGAGCATCCTTTGGATATATGCCCAAGAGTAGTATTTCTGGACCTTGAAGTAGATTGATTCCCAATTTTCTGAGAAACTGTGATACTGATTTCAAAAGTGGCCATACAAGTTTGCACTCCCACCAACAGTGGAGGAGTGTTCCCCTTGCTCCATGTCCTCTCCAATATAAGCTGTCATGAGCATTTTTGATCTTAGCCATTCTGACAGGTATAAGATGGTAAGTCAGCGTCATTTTGATTTGCATTTCCCTGATGACTGAGGATATTGAGGAATTCCATAAATGTTTTTTGGTCATTTGAGATTCTTCTGTTGAGAATTCTCTGTTTAGCTCTGTAGCCCATTTTTTTAAATTGGATTGTTTGAGATTTTAATGTCTAGTTTCTTGAGTTCTTTGTATGTTTTGGAGATCAGCCCTCTGTCAGATGTGGGGTTGGTGAAGATCTTTTCCCCTTCTGTAGGCTGGCATTTTGCCTTTTTTTTGCTGTGCCCTTTGTCTTACAGAAGCTTTTCAGTTTCAAAGGTCCCATTTATTAATTGTTGCTCTCAGTGTCTATGCTATTGGTATTATATTTAGGAAGTGGTCTCCTGTGCCAATGCATTCAAGGTTACTTTTACTTTCTCTTCTATCCGGTTCAGTGTAACTGGATTTATGTTGAAGTCTTTGATCTATTAGGACTTGAGTTCTGTGCATGATGATGTATCTATTTGCAATCCTCTACATGTTGACATCCAGTTATGGCAGCACCATTTGTTGAAAATGCTTTCTTTTTTCTATTGTACAGTAGTGGCTTCTTTGTCAAAAATCAGGTGTTCATAGGTGAGTGGATTAATGTCAGGGTCTTCAATTTGATAGCATTGGTCCACATATTTGCTTTTATGCCAGTACCAAGCTGTTTTTATTACTATAGTTCTATAGTAGAGCTTGAGGTCAGAGATGGTAATGTATCCAGAAGTTGCTTTATTGTACAGGATTGTTTTAGCTATCCTGGGTTTTTTGTTTTTCCATATGAAGTTGAGTATTGTTCTTTCCAGGTCTGTGAAGAATTGTGTTGGGATTTTGATGGGGATTGCATTGAATCTGTAGATTGCTTTTGGTAAGATTGTCATTTTTACTATGTTAATCCTACCTATCTATGAACATGGGAGATCTTTCCATTTTCTGATATCTTTTTTCATTTCTTTCTTCAGAGACTTAAAGTTCTTGTCATATAGGTCTTCTACTTGCTTAGTTAGAGTTACCCCAAGGTATTTTATATTATTTGTGGCTATTGTAAAGGGTGATGTTTCTCTGATTTCTTTCTCAGTACATTTATCATTTGTATATAAAGAGCTACTATTTTTTTTTAGTTAATTTTGTTTTCTACCACATTACTGAAGGTATTTATCAGCTGTAGGAGTTCTCTGGTGTATTTTTTGGGGTTACTTATGTATACTATTCCACCATCTGCAAATAGTGAAAATTTGACTTCTTACTTTCCAATTTGTATCCCCTTGATCTCTTTTTGTTGTCTTATTGCTCTAGCTACAACTTCAAGTACTATATTGAATAAATATGGGGAGAGTGGACAGCCTCATCTTGTTTCTGTTTTAGTGGAATATCTTTGAGCTTCTCTCCATTTAATTTTATATTGGCTATCAGCTTGCTGAAAATTGCCTTTATTATGTTTAGGTATGTTCCTTGTATTCCTGATATCTCCAAGACCTTTATTATGAATGGGTATTGGATTTTGTAGAAGGCTTTTTCAGCGTCTAATGAGATTATCATGTGTTTTTTTTCAGTTGGTTTATATGGTGTATTATATTGACAGGTTTTTGTATGTTGAACCATCATTACATCCTTAGAATGAAGCCTACTTGACAATGGTGGATAATTTTTTGATGTGCTCTTGAATTTGGTTTGCCAGTATTTTATTGAGTATTTTTGCATCAATGTTCATGAGGGAGATTGGTCTGTAATTTTCTTTCTTTGTGGCATTTTTGTGTGATTTTGGAATCAGGGTAACTATAGCCTCATAAAAAGAGTTTGGTAATGTTCCCTCTGTTTCTATTGTGTGGAACAATTTGAAGAGTATTGGTACTAGCTCTTTGTTGAAAATATGGTAAAATTCTGCACTGAAACCATCTAGTCCTGGATTTTCTTTTTGGTTGGGAGACTTTTAATGACTGTTTCTACTTCCTTGGAGGTCACAGGTCTGTTTAAATTGTTTATCTGTTCTTGATTTAACTTTGATATGTGGTACCTATCCAGAAAATTATCCATTTCTTTTAGATTTTCCAATTTTGTGGGATACATGTTTTTGAAGTGTAACTTGATGATTTACTGGATTTCCTCATTGTCTGTTGTTATGTTTGCCTTTTCATTTCTGATTTTGTTAATTTGGATGTTCTTTCTCTTCCTTTTTATTAGTTTGGATAATTGTTTGTGTATCTTTTTGAGTTTCTCAAAGAACCAACTCTTTGTTTCATTGATTTTTTGTATTGTTCTCTTTGTTTCTATTTTATTGATTTCAGCCCTCAATTTGATTATTTCCTTGTGTCTATTCCTCCTGGGTGAGTTGCTTCTTTTTGTTCTAGAGCTTTCAGGTGTGCTGTTAAGTAGCTAATGTGAGATTTCTCCAACTTCTTTACGTGGGCATTTAGTGCTGTGAATTTCCCTCTTAGCACTGCTTTAATAGTGTCCCATAAGTTTGGATATGTTGTCCATTCATTTTCATTGAATTCTAGGAAGTTTTTAATTTTTTCTTATTTTATCCTTGACTTACTGGTGATTCAGCTGAGCATTATTCAGTTTCCATGAGATTGTATGTTCTCAGTAATTTTTGTTGTTGCTGAAATCAGACTTAAAGCCACGGTGGTCTGAATAAATACAGGAGGTTATTCCAATTTTTTTTGTGTCTGTTGAGATTTGCTTTGTGACTAAGTATGTAGTCAATTTTAGAGAAGGTTCCATGGGGTGCTGAGAAGAAGGTATATTCTTTTGTGTTAGAGTGGAATGCTCTATAGATACTTATTGATGACCATTTGAGTCATAACATCTGTTAGATGTCTTATTTCTCTGTTAAGTTTGTGTCTGGCAGACCTGCCCATTGGTGAGAGTGGGTTGTTGAAGTCTTCCACTATCAGTGTGTGGGTTTTGATGTGTGATTTAAGCTTTAGTAGTGCTTCTTTTACAAATGTGTGTGCCCTTGTATTTGAGGCATAAATGTTCAGAGTTGTGACTTTATGTTGGTGGATTTTTCCTGTGATGAATATGTAACGTCCTTCCTGATCTCTTTTGATTGATTTTAGTTTGAAGTCTATTTTGTTAAATATTAGGATAGCTTCACCAGGTTGCTTTTTAAGTCCATTTGATTGGAAAGTTTTTTCCCAACCTTTTACTCTGAGGTAGTGTCTGTCCTTGAAGTTGAGGTGTGTTTCCTTTATGCAGCAGAAGAATGGATTCTGTTTTCGTATCCATTCTGTTAGCCTGTGTCTTTTTATAGGCGATATGAGTCCATTGATATTAATGGATATTAACGACCAGTGATTGTTAATTCCAGTTGTTTTTTGGTGGTCATGTGTGTGTATTTCCCTTCTTTGGGATTTGCTGCTGTGGGGTTATCTATTGCCTGTGTTTTTGTGGGTGTATCTAACTTTCTTAGGTTGGAGTTTTCCTTCTAGTGCTTTCTGTAGGGCTGGATTTGTGGATAGATATTGTTTAAATGTGATTTTGTCTTGGAATATCTTGTGCACTCTGTCTATGGTGATTGAAAGTTTTGCTGGGTATAGTAGTCTGGTCTGGCATCTGTGGTCTTTTAGTGTCTGCATAATGTCTGTCCAGGACCTTCTGGCTTTCAGAATCTCCATTGAGAAGTCAGGTGTTTACTCTGATGGGTCTGCCTTTATAAGTCACTTGGACTTTTTCCTTTGCTGCTTTTAATATTATTTCTTTATTCTGTATGTTCAGTGGTTTGATTATTATGTGGCGAGGGGACTTTTTTAGGGTGGTCTAGTCTATTTGATATTCTGTACGCTTCTTTTATCTTCATAGGCATTTCCTTCTTTAAATTGGGAAAGTTTTCTTCTATGATTTTGTTGAATATATTTTCTGTGCCTTTGAGTTGGTATTCTCCTTCTTCTCTCCCTATTATTCTTAGGTTTGGCCTTTTCATGTTGTGTTATAACTTTTTTTTTTACTTTTTGTTTTGTTTTTTGAGAGAGGGTTTCTATGTGTAGTTTTGGTGCCTCTCCTGGATCTCACTTTATAGAGCAGACTGGCCTTGAACTCACAGAGATCTGCCTGGTTCTGCCTCCCGAGTGCTGGGATTAAAGGCATATGCCACCACTGCCCGACATGTTATAACTTTTTTGGCTTTAGTACTTTCTTAACTAGTCAATCTATTTCCTCTATTGTATTCTCCATGCTAGAGATTCTCTCTTCCATGTCCTGTATTCTGTTGGTTATGCTTGCATCTGTAGTTCCAGTTTGTTTACTGAGATTTTCTATTTCCAGCATTCCTTCAGTTTGTGTCTTCTTCATTGTTTCTATTTCATTTTTTAGGTCTTGAACTATTTCTTTCACCTGTTTAATTTTTTTCTTGGCTTTCTTTAAGGGATTTATTGGTTTCTTCCAATTTTTTGATTGTCTTTTCCTCAGTTTCTTTAAGAGAATTTTTCATTTCCTCTTTAAAGGCCTCTATCATCTTCATAAGGTTATATTTAGGGTTGCTTTCTTCTGCTTCTTCTATGTTGTGATGTTCAGGTCTTGCTGTTGTAGAATGGCTAAGTTCTGGCAGTGCCATATTGCTCTTTATGTTGTTGTATGTACTTTTGCACTGGCATCTACTCATCTCTTCCTAAATAGGTTCAAGAGGTGCCTGTGTCTGAGGGAGCTGCTCTCTGTCCAATCTGTGCTCTCTGTGTCTGTGTCTCAGGGGGCCACTCTTGGTCCAATTGGAACTCTTGGTACAATCAGAGTTGGAAGATTGGCAGATTCTGTGTCTCAAGGAGCTGCTGTGGTCTCGGGAGGGGGGTATGTTTGTGGGAGGGAGTAGGTCTTGTAGATTGCAGATTATAGGGTCCATTGGGGGAGTTTGATGAGGAAGCCTGCCTGAAGGAGTCTCTTCCCTGATCTCCTGCAACTAGGGCAGTGATGGGTGGGAATCAGGGGCATGGGCTATGCCTCAGGGTCCTAGAAACAGGATTCTCTGAGTGGAAGAAGAGTCACCCACATTTTGTTCCAATCAGATCTGGTAGATTCTGTGTCTCAGGGAGGTGATGATGTTGCAGGGGGGTGGATGGATAGGTCTTGTAGATTGCAGGGTCCGATGGGGTGTGTTGGTGGTGAGGCTTGCCTGAAGGAGTCTCTTCCCTGATGGCCTGCAACTGGGGCAGTGTTGGGTGAGGGTGGAGGGGCAAGGTTTATGCCTCGGGGCCTAGGTCCTAGACACAGGACTCTCTGGATGGGAGAAGAGTCATTCACCTCTTGGTCCAATCCTGTGCTGACTATATTTTTAATTGAAATAGAATTACATCACTTTCCCCCTTTTCTTTCCTTCAGTCTCCCCCAATTCAAACCTCTTCCATTCCCTTCTAGTTGATAACTTCTTTTTCTTTGATTATTATTTTTACACAGTACATATATATGTATGTATTATGTATATACATGCATGAAAAACTATATATAAATAGAGCCCGATGAGTCTGTTTTTGTAGTTTGTGAGTATATAGGTTCAGTGATGACTACTTTTCATCAGGTAACCAATAAAGGGGCTCATCTCAAGGAGAGACTAATTCCTGTTCTCCCAGCAGTCATTATTAGTTGCCTATAGTTCTTTGTCCAGGGATGTTAATCTATGAAAATTCCCCCTTCAACATTACTGGATAATTTTTTATGTTAACTTGATGTAGGCTAGAGTCATTTGAGAAGAGGGAACATCTATTGAGATATGATCACATTGTTGAAGATTCTACATACTTGAGTCCTAGAACATGGAGAAATAAAGCTGGCATTCACCTGGAAACTTTATTCTAAACTGGCAAGCTTTCATATCTCTGGAAGGTGCTATGCATAATCCCAGGGAAGAAAAGTCATCACCTATTTTTAAGCAGGTACAAACCATGTGAGCTACAGTACCAGCCAGCTTGGCATCGTATGCCCATGGGTGCAAGAGTGGCATGAGTGTTGTGGGGAAAACCAACCAGTTTCTTTTTTTAAGTTTAAAATATAATTACATCATCCTTCCTTTACCTTTCTTCCCTCCTTTGTCCTCTAAAATTCATGGCCTGTTTCCCCTGTAATTGCTACCGTCCTGTATACATACGAACCACTTTCTGATCAGATTTAAAGCCTGCCTCACAAGATGAAACGCATACCTAGCATCATAGTTGCATCAAGAACCTCTGACTACACAGATCATAGATTGTAGTAGAGAATCTACTACTATTTTTCTGCTAAATGGACATAATTTTAAACCAGTTCCTGGTGATTTATCATTATATTCATAGGTTAGTACATCTCTCAACCCTCACTAGAGAAGCTTTCGTTTTTAGTAGATGATGATGAACGTAGAACCAACAACTAGCTAAGGTGTAGAGAGGAAGAGACTGCAGCAGAATACCTAACCCTAGATGGGACATACACATTCCACACCCTCCTTCAAAGGCTCAGGGCCATTGTGGAAGATGGTGCAGAAAGAGTGTAGGGCCAAAGTGGCTTCTGGACACAACAGGGGAGCTGTACATTTGGACTCACAGTGGTGTAACCATATGCACAAGATCTGTGCAAACACAAGACAGGGCAAATCACAACACAGAGAGGGGAACTGGGCATGGAATCCCATCCCTAGCCAAGGAGATGCTGACAACAGTCAGGTGCTGCACAGAGAGAAAGGCTCAGTTTTCTTTTAGAGTGTAGCCCGTATCAAGTCATCCTTGTTCCAGTGGAAGGCCATACATCCAAGAATATTTGAAAAGAAACATACGTACACACAAAGTTGAGTGGGAAGGGATGGGGATATATTTGGGTAGAAATAGGAGAGGGAAGGTGAATGTGATCAAAATGTAGTTTACAAAATTCTCAAAGATTAATAAGAAGAAAATATGTAATCTTCAAAAACACGACCTTTGGTTCTTTAAAGAAGCTAATGATTAAATTTACAGGCATCACAAGTCTGCCCTTCCAAGGAAAGCATTAGCCCGTGAAATCAAATTATACCTTTAGAAGATGCTCGATCTAACACTGACAGATATTAGGGGAAGAAATGCTTGTCTGGGCTTTAGAAAGATTTTTATATCTTTATTCAATAATCTGATTCAAAGATTCTAGACTAGATTCTATAATTACCAAAGACTAGCTTAATTTCCTTCCCCAGAGAAGGAAATAAATAAATAAAGAATGTCATGCAAGCAACAGAAATGGTGTTTAGATCAAGTGGTATTATAGAGGCCCAATTATCCATTACAACTAGGAAATACCAGATTGAAGTTAAATTGGAACATTGTTTCTCAAATTATGATTTCCATTCTGCAGATAATCTTGGTGCCAAGCAAAGGTATAGGACAGACCACAGTGTAAGTCTAGGATGTCTTTTTGAAAAACCAGTTACATTCAGAAATGCACTGGACACAAATGGGAGACAAGTGTCAGTGGGAATTCAGTAATTCTAGTCATGAAAATACTATGTTAAATTTATATGTGGATAAAAGATAAAAATGAATGAAATTTGTCTGGACACCCAGCAAGTGTATAAGAGTATCAGTGCAAGCATCTTCCACACACTAAGTTTTTTTTTTCTGTTCCTTCTCCCCAAGGCAATATAATAAGACTTCAGGATTTCTGCTGTATTTTTGAGAGGCTCTCATACATTCTCACACTGACAGTACTTTGGTATACCAGTAGGTGTAAATATAGGAACCATGGCGAAATCAACCTCTTTATTCTCTTCCAGCTTTACCATCATTTTTTCCCTTTTTTGGTTGTTTGCTGCTTGTGTTTAACTGTGTTAAAACATGATTCCAGCCATCAATACATTTTCCTGTCACTTAGATGTCTATCAGACAAGTGAGATGAACAATGATTTCTTTGTGTTTCTAATATTATATCAGTTCAGTTTTCCATGTGTTTGTTAATTTCTATGGTAAAGTATTGATTGCCCATCTAGATATCTACCTGCACTTTGTAATAGGTTGAAGTATTCTGGCTATTTGCTATGTGGCTTGTAATCCTTGACAGAGTGAGAGGTGAACTGAACAGAAAGATGAACTATATCTCATGGTTATTACAAATGTGTCCCTTATTAACTCTGTTCATGCATTTTGTACATTTTTATTACATAATTACTAATTATTATAGGAAGTTATCTGTTGAAAATTGTGTTTCAATTAACTCTCGTGATATTTGTGTTTGTTTATGTTTCTTCATGTGTAAATAGTCTCACTAGTCAAATTTGTCAGGATTTTCTTTGTGCTTCTGGATTTTGCTTCACATGCAGAAAGATCTGATAAAGAATTATTCAAGGCATGGAATTTTGTGCTCATTTGGGTCTGTATATGATAATGATTGATGAACATTGGAGAGTCCATAGGCTGGGAGGGGTGACTGTTGCATGTGGAAAAAGGCACCTTTGTGTGAGAAACAGACATCAAATTGGATGAGAGAAAAGGCGTTGGACCAGGGTGAGGTGGGCTGTTGTTTGAGACGGTTTAAGCTGTTTACTTATCTGAGCCTTAACCTAATTCTGTATAATGGCTGCAATACAGAGCACCTTGTCAGAGGTAATGCCATTGCTTATTCTTGAAGCTTTGAGTATGTGATCCATGACAGATGATGTTTGTGTTTGTGTGTGTATGCCTGTATGCGTTCACTGGCTTGAAAGTTGCCAGCACATGGAACTAACTCACTACGTGAGTTACTATGTGACTGATTCAAACAGGATTGTCTTGTGGACCTTCTTTTATACATATAGGATGTCTTATGACACTTGGTGATTTCTAAAATTTTAAGTTGTTAAAATTCCTTTACAGTTTTGTTTGTCGAGACAGGATCTCACTACTTAGGCCTGGATGGCCTAGAACAATTTATGTAGATGAGGTTAGCCTCAAATTCATAGAGCTCTACCTGATTCTGCGTCCCAAGTGCTGGGATTAAAGGCATATGTCACCAACCCTGGCTAAATTTTTGACAGTAAAAATCAACACATAGTTTTAAAAGTTTTGAAAATTGTACCAGTTGTGCACAATGCTCTTACCTCCATTACGTTTTGCACAGTGGCTCTACTAATTTGCCTTCTCACTCAGTTTATAGGAGGTTCCTTTCTCCACATTCTTGCAACACTTACATGGCTTCTCTCTTCCCACAGGGGTGAGGCAAAACTCCATTGTGAGTTGAGTTGCATTTCTCTATGAAAGATAAGTGATGTGGGATGCTTTTTTCATATACCCTTTGGATATATGTATGTGTTGCTGGAAAGTGTAAAAATTTCTTAATTTTGACATTTGTTGTCTTTGTGATTTTATTAAATTATTTCCTTGTATTTTCAAAGAAATTTGCTGGGCTCCCTTACAAAGATTATTTGAATTGCCAAGCAGTTCATAAGCACCCATTTCTGAATCTTTACTTTGTTACTAGGAATGCCATGTTTTCTTAATCTTGATTCTGGTTATCATGCATTGTCTGTTATCAGTGTATTTTAAGAATAGTAATTTATTCCAGTCTTTGCATACACCCCTCAAAAATGTCTTCAGTATTCAGCTGGTCCATGGATTCTGGAGAGGCCATATCATATGGTAGTCAAAGTCTTGCTTCTGGACAGTTAATGCAATTCTGACTGCCCCTCAGTCAGCAAATGAGTGAGCTGGTTCCTGCGTCTGCTGGCTTAGGTTAGATCTAGGATCCAGTGAGTTGGTCTTGGAATAAATTCACAGAGATGGGTCTGGGCTCTGAGTGCAAGGGCAGGTCTGGGTGTTGATTCCTTGGAAGCTGAGTTGGAGCCAGAATCTGCAAGGTATGCTATGGTACACTGGCACCAACTTTGTAGGCTTCATCATAGTGGGTATAGACTTTGGGTCTTCTGATGTAGAATTGGACCTACTTTAAGTCCTCTAGAGCCTGAAACAACATATATTGACATAGAGACCCATAATGTGTTTACTTTAATTATTCTAGTGTTAATAAAAACTTGGGAGTCAGAAATTGAGATAAAAACCTGATAAATCCGAAGAACATCGAAAGAACAATTGGCTGACCTTTCTCTCCATGTTTCCCAGATTGAATAGCCCTCAAAAATCTCTCCAAGCCCCTTCTTCTCTTCCTGTACTTTGCTATCCTTTTCTCTCTATCCTCCAACATATCTGTGGCTAATTCTGGTCAGCCAAGCAGTGACTCTGCCCACTGATTCAAGGTTTAACTTTATTGGAAGTCCTGGAGTGTCAGTATGAACTAATATGCCACAATAGACCAAGGCTTGTACAGTACTAGAGCAAGCATGAAAACCAAGAATGAATGTATAAATGTATAAATTATCAGGTCCTGGAGCCATATGACCTCATAGTCTAAGTATGTGAGTGCTGGACTGCATCTCCAAGAGATGTTCTGAATTCTGGGGACCTGGATTCTGGGAACACTAGAAATTTGATGGGGGGCATGAGGGCATTCCAAGAGTTTTTACTGGCTAGGCTCTGCTCTGCCTGGTACTTTAGTCTCTTGGGATATGAATGGACACTGCCCTGGTGGAGCCTGGTAAGTCAAATTGGCTTGTAGCCATAATTGCCAGCCTGGTGTTTGATGTCGGAATGCTGGCCTCGATTGAACGGGGCCTAAAGTTTGATGTTGTATGGGTTAATGCAGCTTTAGTTTGTTCTGGAATCTTGATGGGTGTGGAATTGGCCATCACAGAGACTAAAGACTAAATCACAGAGGTTTTTCCGGAGGCTGGACCTGTAAATGCTAAACTGATGACAGGCCTTGTAGAAGTGGCTTGGTGCTGGAGCAAACTTGGAATTTCATTCTGCAGGTAGACATATGTACTGTGAGACCATGGGACTGCCCAACAGTAGATTTTCTTGGTGTGTGAAGCAAAGTCCATGGATGATCCCTGCCCATGCCTTCCTCCAAGTCAGTAGTATTTAACCTATGGGTTGTGACCACTTTGAGGGTGTCAAAACCCGTGTGCCAGATATTTACATTATAATTCAAAACAGTAGCAAAATTACAGTTATGAAGTAGCAGCAAAATAATTTTATGGATGGGGGTCACCATAATGTGAGGGATTGTATTAAAGGGTTGTGGCATTAAGAAGGTTGAGAACCATTGCTCCAAGGCTCCAAGTGGAAGGTTTCCTTTTGCGATGTACTTTCTGGGCTGGTCCTTTCTGTTTTATTCAGTGCATTCTTGTTTCTTTCTGAGCTACATTTAGGTGCTATGATCTCTTCCCTGCTTTTCTTTCTCACCATTATTATTATTTATAGCACTGGGAATAGAACCCAGGCCTTGTGCATGCTACACACAATCTCCCATTGAGAACTCCATCTCTAGCCCTTACTTGGTTCTCTGGACTCTTGAGAAGTACTGCCCAGGTAGTTGTTATAATTGATGTTTCTGCTCAGGCACAAACATGGAAAACTTCCACGCTGATATTTCACTGACCCCAAGGGCTGCTCCTTATAATTTCTATTATTGAAGTATAAATGAAGTTCAGGTTGTATAAAATATATTGTATGCATTATTTTATCTTTATAATTTTTGTATGACATATATAAAACTTTTTACATTATTGTCCTTTGAAAACATAATTTCTAATTATTGTTAGATCCAACACCTGGCTATCTAATAGGTAATTATTTGCTTGTAGCTAGATATTACTTTAAAAAAGTTTTACTGTTATATCTAATGTTGCATAAACTTAAAAAAATCAAGATTTTTGTGCATTTCTCTTAGAGTCTTTTAAGAGTCAAGTCTTAAGTAAGCTTATTTGTTCAGAACACTATTAATTTTAATTATCTTAATATATTTTGCAAAATTACTTTTCCAAGTGATTTCACCAATATTCACTTCCTTGAGAAGGCTTATTTACATATTCTGAACAATGATTTCTTAAACCTTTGCCAATTTCATACTTGAATGGTAATATTTCATGTCAGTGTTTTTTAATTTCAAATAAAGTTGAGTATGTGTTAATATGATTGTTATCATAATTTCTGGTCTTAATTTATTTTACATTGTATGTGTGGGTATCTGTGCTTATGCATGTGTGCATGTGTGTGTGTGTGTGTGTGTGTGTGTGTGAACACAATCTTGGTGTCATGCCTCACCTTCTACCTTTTGCTCTCTCCTGCCTATACTAGGCTAGCCATCACATGAGTTTCATCTGTCTTCATGTTCCACCTCACCACATTCCTGTGGGAATGCTGGGATTGCAGAGACAAATTACTCCATCTGGCTTTATGTGGACTTTGGGGATCTGAACTCAGATTTTCACGCTTGCTCAGCAAGCACTTTACCCATTGAGCCCCCTCTCCAGCCCTATTAGGTCCACAGCGGGGAGAGAATAAAGCACATATGTATGCTAGTGATTGGCTTACTTTCTTCACCCATACACAGTTCAGGATCCACTGCCCAGGGAATGGTGCCACCCAGAGTGGGTGGGTCTTTGCACATCAATGAATGCAATCCAAACAATCCACCTAAGATGTTCTCAGAGGCCCCTCTCCCAGGTAATTCTAGCTTGTGTTGTGCTGATGGTTAAAACTGACCATCACACAGAGGTACACTGAAGGATATGGAAGAATTGATCTTCCTTTAGAAGAACAGTATATACTTCTAACCTCTTAGCCATCTCTTCAACTCCTTTCCTCCAGTTTTCAGTTGTGATATGTATACTAAATTTCTTGTATTGATCTCTGTCTGGCTTTCTAGTTTATCACTAATCAATCAATATTCCTACTTACTACATACCCATTCTCACTCCAAACATGGAGTGATTCAAACAGGTAGATGAGCTCAAAGTCATTACCTCAGTGTTGCTGTAATTCCTTTCTTATACCAAGGGCTGTAGAAGATGGTAACAGAGATCTGCCTCCTAGCAGAAATGCACTTGAAGAAGTCTTTCCTGATAGACGTGGAGTGATTCTGTCTCTTAAATTCCGTTTTAATGATAACAGCAAACATCTGACCATTCCTACCTGACCATGAGGAATTTTCTAGAGGATTTCAAATATATTCTTTCCCAATCAGTCTTATTTGTTGGATTTTTAACAACCAGAATGGAAGATACCATCCATAGATGACAATCTTTCTTCAATTTATTTCGGAAGTTATAATGTCTACCTGGTTTCATGAGGAAAGATTGTTAGTTTTTCGGCTGTGTTGTGTTCTTACCCTGCAAGGAAATGCCACGAAACACGACAGAATCCGCTAACAAGAGTTTTATTAAAGGTAAAGGGACAGAGAGTGAACAGGCCTGCAGGAAACACGTGTGTGGAGAAGAAGGAGGAGGAAGAAGAAGAAGGAACCAGGAACATGGCGCTGGATTTTAAAGGCTGGGCGTGGACAGATCAACGTCACTACTACACGCAAGCGTGTAGATCACATGGCCACGTTACGCGCCTACGTAGCCAATGGAACGTCACGGATCTTGGTCACGCGAGATGCCCTGACCCGGAAATGGCTATCCTGACCTGGAACTGGCTAGGTGGAAGTGTCTGTTGGGCATATGCGAACACGCCCGACCGTGGGGGCGTGTTGTAAACCTTTCAAAGATGCCATCAGGAAGCCAGGGGACAGGAAAAAAGCATCATATAGAGATGGCAGACTATGTTTGGATTGTTGTAACATAGGAAGGAGGAAGGAGTCAGAAAGGGGGTGCTGCTGCCTTTCCATCTTCTCTCATCTGAGATTGATGAAGTCTCACTATGGCAGGCACCTCAGCTCCAAAGTTTCTGTTGTTAGAGAAATTGCCTCTGGAGTGGCCATTAGACTAAATGTTTAATCTGTTGTTAATATTAATATAAACTTTGTTTTTAATGGCTCCATTGGAATTTTAATGGTGAATTGGAAGAGACTGACTCAGAAAATATTGTCTCATGAAATTTTTACCAGAATCTTCCAGTGCATTTATGTTTGCCATAAAGTGCTCAAGATCTAAATTTATGGGAATCCAGGGTTTATGGTTTTCTATGCATAAAATGCATGAGGTTAGGAAATAGACACAGCTGTGCTGTTCCTTCAAGACAACCATTCTTCTCCTATGGTCCATCTTCAATCAAGAGCTACAGAAACAACAGTATTTATACTAGCTAAGCGCTATGTTTCAAAAGCTTCTATATGTATTTACACTGCGAAAAGTTCTAAAATGCAACATATAACAAAAATAGTATTTTAGCTTCTACAGCATGAAGCTATAAGTAGTTTTTCAAAATAGCTTTATTAAAATAATTTTACAATTATAATCAAAGTCCAATATTGTAACAAGTAACTTGAAGGACTATTTTCAGCAAATTATTTACATAAATACATAATTTTCTTTCTTAGTTATTTAATTCCAGACAGAAGGGGAACATTTAATGCTCCATGAGAAAAGTTATATTTCTTCTCATTATGGTGATTTTCCTTCCATGAAATTAAAAGTTTAGATGTACTCATTTGCTCATATTTTTATCTATATGAATTATATTTCCAAGACAAAGATTCCACTTAATTTTCATAAAAAGATGCAAGTGAACTCCACAAGATTTAACTCTGGATTGAGATTAGTGAAAGGTATAGTTTCAAGTAGGTTTTATTTATTTATTTAGTTTCTGTGTGTGATGCATGCAGAGGTCAGAGGACAACTGGTAGGAGTTGGTTCTCCCACACCATGGTGATTTAGAACCCAGGTCATCAGGCTTGGTGGTCTGATGGTGCCTATACTCCCTGAGTCTTTCAGTGGCCCTCGGAAGGTTTCTGTTGTCCTTTCTTTCACCACTGTGTTCAGTGAGATCCTTCTACATATCTTTAAGGATTCCTATCTTAAATGTCCTACTTCTACGTCACATTAAAACACACTAATTTGGATAGTAAAAATGATTATTGACAGTGTAACTACTCTAGAAACTGTCAACCTCTCTTGTTTAGATTTACCGCCAATATGACTATGTAACTTGTTTAAAGCCATACAGCTGTTAGGCACCACCTGGAGGGCCAGAGCAAGAGCTCTAGACCTCAGCCTCCTGCAGATTGTACAGGTCCTTCATGAAACAATGTGATGTTGGGTGGATAGCAATCTTTCATGGAACAGATAGCAGAGGGGAGAATTAGTGGTTGCTCATACCTCCCCAATGGTCTATTTAAGGTTGGGTGTTTTTTCTGATTTCCCCTTTAGTTTCCCCTTCCCAAATGTTGCTTTTACATATCAAATATGAATTGTTCCTTCCCATAAAACACATCTTGGTAAAATGTGTTGAGATCGTATAGGGTGAAACTCCCTAGTATAAAAATCTGAAATGCTCAGATGAAGCTGGTTTTGCATGGATCATACCAGGAACCTAAACTCCTGTGACAGGCTGCTGTCAAAATTGCCATAACAAATGCTTTGTTTCCTGTCCCTAATGGGGGAAAGGCCACAACTTCCTTCAGCTGTCACACATATACTTATGAAAATATAAATACAAACTTCTAGATCTAGCACAGGAAATACACTGATCCACACAGAACTTAATCCAAAGGAGTCAAAATATGGAGACTGGCTTTACCCAAGTTACTTCCAATGGCCCAGAAATTAGCAAATAGATGCCCAGTGACATCTATAATCTGTGATGTGAGAAGGTCATGGTGTCCCTGGCCAAATATGGGCTATAACCAAATAACCTTAAATGAGTCATTCACAGGCATCAGTAATAAAAACAAAACACTCTGGTGTCTACCATGAAGCTGACACAGAGGACAGTGAGTTAACCAGCTGAAAGGCTCAACATTCCTGCCAATCCCAAAGAAGCAGTACTTAAGATGAAATGTGTCTGCTTATCGTTAAAATCCATTGAAGATTCTTCCCATCAGATCCACTCAGTATGAAAGTGATAGGCTTCCTGTTCTCCAGACGTTAATAAAAACACCATCTTCGTTCATGATGTTTCTGGGTGAGATGACAGCTACAGTTTTTATTTTTCCTTTCTTCTTTCTTATTCCTATTTGAAAGTTCTACACCTGGGGAAACTGAACACTAGAAATATTATACAGGCTGTCCTGAAATATCTCAGGACATTCAGAAAATGGTAATCTGAGGTGGGATTTATGACTAGAGTTTAACACATTCTGTTCTGTGATGGAATGAGAATTCTGATGTGATTTAGTCTGTCAGTGGGTGTAGCTGTGGGGAAGGGGACAAACTCTTGTCATAGGGAAAAGCTCTCAGTCCTCATTCTCTGGATGAGTGTGATTGACATTGTTCTTGATGAAAAGTCATGTGTGTTTATTTTGTAGCTTAAAATAACCTTTTCCCCTGTGCTCTTCCCTTAACTCCAACAAGATGTTTTTGTCAGAAATCACATTTGCAGGATAAAAGTATTTACAATTCATGTTGATTCTTTAGGCAGACTGAATATATTATGTAAGAATTGCTTTTAAATAAGGAATGTGGGATTAATTCTAAATGTGAGCGGTTTTGTGTATTTGTGGATATATATATATATATATATATATATATATATATATATATATTGTATTTTTCATTACAGCTGAGTAAAATTCTATTGTGTTTTTGTCCCATGTTTTTCCTATCCATTCAGCTGTTGAGGGACCTGTAGTTTGTCTCCATTTCCTTGATGTTGAGAACAAAAGAGCAATAGGCATGGATGTGGAAGTGCCTAGGAGTGGTATAGCTATGTCATACGGCAGTTTTATTTCTAGTATTTGAGGAACTTCCAGACTGATGTCCCGAGTGGCCTGATTTACACTCACAGCCACAGTGTGTGAGAGTTGCCCTTTCATCACACCCTTGTCAGCATTTGTCACTTGTGTTCCTGATGGTGACAATTCAGACTCGGAGGAGATGGAATCTTAGCTGTAGTTTTAGTGCCCTGATGGCTAGTGATGTCTACCAATTTTTTATTTTAAAAAAAGTTTTTTTTTTCATTTTACATACCAATCCCAGTTCCCCCTCCCTCCTCTTCTCCTGCCACCCTTCTCCCCTCTTCCACCCTCCATCCAATCCTCAGAGAGGGTAAGGCCTTCCTTGGGGAGTCAACAAAGTCTGGCATACTAAGTTGAATCAGGACCAAGCCCCTCCCCACTGTGTCAAGGCTGAGCAAGGTATCCCACCCTAGGGAATGTGTTTCAAAAAGCCATTTCATGCACCCGGGATAAGTCCTGGTCTCACTGCCAGGGGCTCCCCAAATAGATCTAGCCACATAACTGTCACCCACACTCAGAGGGTCTAGTTCGGTCCCATGCATGTTCCCCAGCTGATAGGCCTAAGTCCATGGGCTCCCACCAGCTTGGGTCAGCTGTCTCTGTGGTTTTCCCCATCATGATCTTGACCTCACTTGCTCTTGTGATCTCTCCGCCCTCTCTTCAACTGAAGTCTAGGAGCTCAGCCCAGTGCGTGTTTGTGGACCACTGCATCTGCTTCCATCAGTTACTGGATTTAGGTTCTATGATGGATGTCAAGCATTTTTAAAAGTGTTTCCTAACTGTGTGCACTTCTTTTGAGAAATCTCTGTTATATTCTAAAGCTCATATTTTTAAAATATTTTTTTGAGAATTTCACTCATGAGAATTGTGTTTACATCATTACTGGGATGTCAGCTATCAGATAGTATCTTCTTTATTTATGACTGGGAAATTACACTCATTAAATCCCAACAATATGATCATCTAAATCAGACCAGCAAATGACAACATCAGTTCACTTGTCAACACGAATGGGAGAAATGTCACCGGGCTTTACCCTCATATGAAGAGCTAGAAGCAACTGATGACTACTGAGAGAGGGAAATTTAGTCTTCACGAATGAGCCCCCCATAGGTTATCCAGTTTCAAGTGGTCAGCCCTAAATATAGGCCAGATTTTTAAAAATTTGGTTATTTTCTTAATGTTTAGTTTTATGGATTCTTTGCATAGTTTAGACATTAATTCTCTAATGAATAACTGGGAATTTTTTCTCCTAGTCAGTCTCTGTGCTGTATATTAATTTGCCTTACTGGTTCCTTTGTGGACTTGAGATCTGCCTTACAGCAGAAATTTCATATCAGCTACTATAATTCTGTGAAAAGCCCACAGCTGGGAAGGTCGTAGGCCCTGAGAAGAACCTTTTGTTTCCCTTAAATGG
The DNA here is from genome assembly GCF_007827085.1 of Peromyscus californicus insignis. Lineage (NCBI taxonomy): Eukaryota > Metazoa > Chordata > Mammalia > Rodentia > Cricetidae > Peromyscus > Peromyscus californicus. The sequence continues at coordinate 107,086,025 of NW_026294573.1, forward strand.
CCATTTTGTCAAATTGTGTTCTAAATATATGTATTTATACCTATAGATCTAAGCTGCTATTATTATTCTTGGTCAGAGAAGCTCCTTTTTGCAGTAGGTGACAGATAGTGAAAAGATACATAACCATTCACAGTGTTGAGAATTAAAGACAGCTCATTCTTAAATGGGATATTTGTATTTAAGCTCCCCACCACCTTGTCCCATAGAACATCATGGAAGGGGAAGTAGAAATAATGTAAGCACTGGAGGATGGGGAAGAGTGCTCTGAAATGCTGTCTTCTGGATATGAGGTCAGCAATGTACTCATCAACTCACAGAAACTATGGCTACCTTCACAAGATCAAGAGTTTCAAAATTACATCATAGATGGGTTAGTCTCCAGTCCCTACATAATACCGAGGAGCTAAAGGCAAGTAGATAGTTGCTGGAGGAGGCTGTGAAAAGGAGAATAATTATTTGTGAGTGTGTGATGTGTTGTCATGCCACACACCCATTCACAAGTGAACAGCATTAATTGGACTTAATGGGTCATCAAATAAAGAAAAAGGCATGAAATTGAGAAGAGTTGTGCTTGAGGCAATCTGGAGGGGAATGGGAGGTGTATATAATCATATTTAAATGTACATATATATGAAATTCTCAAAAATAGCAAAAATTTTAAAGAGTGATCTTTTTATCATCCAATGATCACTCAACGTTAAAACATTAACATTCAAAGGGGGTGAGGTTTCACAGCCCCACAGCTGTTGTAAAGACAGAAGGAGGTCCCTCATGCAGACAAGGTTAGGGGATCAGTGTAGGTTCAGAAGCACCTTAACAAACTGCTTGCTTCTGCGGCCCTCAGCTCTTAACATCATTCTTGGTGCAAAATTTACTATCTCTATGGAAACCTAAAAAGAAAGAGAAAGAGAGAGAGAGAGAGAGAGAGAGAGAGAGAGAGAGAGAGAGAGAGAGAGAGAGAGAAAAACAGCTTATGTGTAAGCACTGACAGCACAAGGGTTCTGGCCACTTTCCACTGTTAAACATTGGAAGTGGAGCTGAATAAGAAGTCCTCTGCATGCCAGACTCAAACTGAAAAAGGCAGTTCAGTGTTGAGGACAAGATGCTGGGAGCGCATTGTCTGAGTGAGTCTTCATGGAAATTAATACACTGCCAATGCAGCCAGAAAAAAAATCTTGAATGCACTAAGTATTCATTATGTGGAAGAGAACTATCAAGGAACCAAATAGACAAAAAAGAAATCAAATTTTAGAAAAAAAGGACTCGCTCTTTACAAAAGAAGTCAGCTGCAAATGCAACTTCCCTACGGTAGAACCATATAATTAAGGTAGAGCACTCACCTCGAGTAACCAATTCATTCTCTGACTTTTCACTCAGAAACCAGAGTCACACTGGTTTCTGGCAAGCTGGCTGAGTTTCTCCTTTAAATAAACACCCAGGGAACACTCTGTGTACAATAATTATTCCACTTGCTGTTTAGAAAAAGTAACTCCATCCACATTGAAAAAGAAATCATTGCAATGGAGAAGATAGAATTATTCTGAATGGGTAAACTACTGAGTTGGATAGGGTGATTTTAATTCTTGGAGTTTACACATGACTTTAGTGATGTAGGAGAATTTGTTCACCCAATAGCACTCAGAAGAGCCTCTTTCCTCATTACCCACCATGTGTTTGCTGGACCAATAACTGGAACATGTGAGTTCAAGACAAGAATTTGACTACATGACTAAATGGAGGGGACTCAGCTGAACAGGGGTCAGAAAGTGCAGTCTGATAGAGTTGACTTTGCTCCGTTTATCTGCACTCACTGCAGAACTCTGCTCCAATGTCACCTGACACAGATCCCAGAGGGTTCTTCTGAATCTCATGCCATTGGCACCTCTGGCCATACTGAGAGAATGGAAGTCAAAGGATTTTTAACAGTCCTCAATTATAGGTGGCAGTTCATGTCATATCCCCTAACTAGAAGATCAAACAAATGGAACAAAAGGACAAACTCTCCATGTTTAGTTCTAACTACGTGAGACTTGAATTACTCTCCATAAGTTTCTGATTTGAAACTGTTCTAACACTATCCCTTCCATTTAAAATGTGGATACTTACAGTTATATCAGGAAAGGATCACTCAAGAACATTGCTTTTTCTCTTTCATGCTCAGACTAACTATAAAGACAATAACCTAGTATTATTATATCATACATATATATATCTTCCTACTTCCCCAAATTGGTTTTATTTTTTCAACCATTGCGTGAGTAAATGATTTTTCTCTATATGTTTTTTTTTAATTTGTTTATTTTTATTTTGCAATACAATTCAGTTCTACATATCAGTCACGGATTCCCTTGTTCTCCCCCCTCCCGCCCCCCTCACCTTCCCCCCAGCCCACCCCCCATTCCCACCTCCTCCAGGGCAAAGCCTCCCCCGCAGACTGAGATCAATTTGGTAGACTCAGTCCAGGTAGGTCCAGTCCCCTCCTCCCAGGCCGAGCCAAACAATCCTGCATAGGCCCCAGGTTTCAAACAGCCAACTCATGCAATGAGCACAGGACCCGGTCCCACTGCCTGGATGCCTCCCAAACAGATCAAGCCAATCAACTGTCTCACCCATTCAGAGGGCCTGATCCAGTTGGTGACCCCTCAGCCATTGGTTCATAGTTCATGTATTTCCATTCGTTTGGCTATTTGTCCCTGTGCTTTATCCAACCTTGGTCTCAACAATTCTCGCTCATATAAACCCTCCTCATTCTCGCTAATTGGACTCCCAGAGATCCACCCAGGGCCTAGCCATGGATCTCTGCATCCAGATCCCTCAGTAGTTGGATGAGGTTTCTAGCAGGACAATTAGGGTGTTTGACCATCCCATCACCAGAGTAGGTCAGTTTGGGCTGTATCTCGACCATTGCCAGCAGTCTGTTGTGGGGGTATCTTTGTGGATTTCTGTGGGCCTCTCTAGCACTTTGCTTGCATCTTCCTTATACAGTGGCTAAAACATGAACTAAAATCTTGTTCTATTTAGACTAGATGGATCTGGAAGATCGTATTCTCTTCAGCAAGTTGAGATCAAATATTTCTTACACAGTAGCAAATGAGATGTCCTAAATTACAGTTCCTCTCCAGTTCATCTATCTCATTGCTAATGGGCACAAGGTTATGGATAGACAAGAGTTTGCTGTTAATATTTTGGCTTCATGAATTATTTAGTTTTATAGAATAAGAATTATAACTACCCTTTTCTCAAAATTTGAATATAAGCAAATCAGTCAGCCATTACTAAGAGCCAAAACACTTTGGAACCAATGTACTTGATGTTCAGTCCTGTATATATCATGTTAAAAAGCAATAAAATAATACAGCGATAGAACAAAAAAAGCATATTGTATAACACCTTTTTCTTTCTTAATCTTTTAAACAAATTCTAGACAAAATTACTGGAGATCATATCCATGAAAGCTCCTTTGATTTTTGATTGCATACTCATGTAAGAAATTTTTTATGATATGTATCTATTGCCTTGATGAAATGGAAGGATGCTTATGCTCTTGTTTGCTTTGGAATTAAAAATAATGGTGATCCTGTTGGTTCCTGTAAAGCAGGGAAACAGAGGAGGCCCTTCAAGGAATGAGTTATAGTGTAGATTTAAGTTGCAGAATCAGTCTGTTGAAGACAAGACAGAGAAATCTCTTCTTAATTGGAAATGTAACCTCAATTCAGCAAACTATGGATGTATTTAATTCTTTGTGAATACTCCAAAGTAAGAGGAAGTGAGGAGGGAAAGTGAGGTTTTCTGAATGAACTCTGAACAACAAAGCTTAATGAGATAAAAGGGGAATCTCCAGAGGGGAGGGACCAACAGTGATGTGTTGTCTTTGGTACTTAATATTTGAATTAAGACCGTGAAAACTTGTAAAAAAAATCATTTCTTCAGAGTTGCTATAGCAATGAAACAGTGTGGACAATTGCAGCCAGGAAACATCTGGGTTTCACTACTATTAGGCAGCATTAAACTGAAGGGAAGAATTCAATAATCATCTCCAATAAGTCAGACATGGAGAAGGATGTCTTGTGTGGGTCAAGAAGACTTAATGAAATCATTACCTGAGTCAGATTTCAGATGCAGTCTTAGGATAAAAGAAGAAACAATTCTCCACGGAGTCTGTTTGTGCTAATGGAAGTACTAGATTCAAGCTTTGGTATGTGAAAGGTTTCTTTACAAAAATCAATCATTTGACTTCCTCGGTTCAGAGATTCCCATTGCAAGACGATCAGAGTTCAGGTTTCTCTGGGAAGCTTCACAGGAGTTTAATAGATGCAAGACCAGAGTGGGGTGAGCACATTGGAGATGTGTGAAGTCCAAGAGAATACTGGACTCAGCAGGGGGCTTGCATGCATGGTGTGTGTGCTTCTGTTGTGTAGGACTCTCCTCTAATCCAAACTACCACCATCTTCATGAGTTCAGTTGTGACTGCTTGCAAAAGATCATCACCGCTGGGCTTTTAACTGTTGATGTTCCCTCATAGAGGAAGGGCATGAGGAGGTTCATTGACTCTCACCTTCAAGCCAGTTGTATGCAGTTTGGCTCTAATTGCACATGACCTTAGGGTCTCAGGGAGGGGCTGATGTGTATAGGGCAGGGAAGACCAGGGGAATGGGGCTTCATGTAAGCAGTCATTGGGGCACCATCATACATGCTGAGTATAGACCTTCCAGTACAGCTGCTTAAGTTCAACCAAGCTCCTGCCAATAGTCCCTCACCATTGCTCTATCAGTAAGCCTAAAACAAAGCAAACAAAACAAAACAAAACAAAAAACAAAACAAAACAAAACATATTGGTTCCCCAGGGTTGATGTTGGTGGAATCAAATGTTGGTTTGAAATTGACACCTTCTGAAGTAGGGGATAGACTTTGTCTAGTACACCAACACCCAGATAGAAAATTCTCACAATAGCTTCAGAAATAATTGGTGGGGCACAATGTTGTCTTTTATACTTCTCAATATTGGCCATCTTCATTTTGAGATCTTATGGTCATATAAGTTGAACCAACTGTCACTTAATTCACACTTTAGTTTGGCATCTTCAACCACTTGCCAAAGCTCAGACAGTATGCTTTGTGATGTATGCTTCTAGAAATGTATTCCTCTTGTTAAGTGTATGAAGGAGAAGGTGCATTCTTAGTTTTGCATCCATATAGAAAGTTGATCAACATCTACTCCAAATTATTTCTGAAACAGAGCCAGATATCCTATATGGTTGTGGAGGTGACTGTTGGGTTCTTCTTGCTAATAATTTGGTATGAGGAGTGGCTAGTGATATAGACATCTGTAAGCAAAATCATAAGTCAACACTCCACACATGATTATAATTACATGTTTGAAGCAGGTAAAACTCTAAAATTTAGCCTTTTTATCTCCTTCTATAAATCTGTTTTTGAAGTGTCTGGGTCTTTTTATCATGCTCTTTTTCCTAGTTAAACATGTGATTTTGCTTCTAATAGGGAATTATTAGATAATTAATTGCTCAAGCTGAATGCTTTTCCAGAGGTGTGAGTCATGCTTGGAGACTTTCATCAAAAGTTTCCCAGGCTGGAAGAACTGAGCATTGAAACTCAAGAGACTGTCCAGTAATGATGGAGATATGTAGCTAGTGGTCCAGATCCTGTTGTCCTTGTCACTGACCTACCCTGACAATTTCTCGAATTTGTGGCTGGAAGACTGGAGTCATGGTTCAGGTGCTATTATTCATCCCTGTCAATAAAACATTTGCTTCCCTTGAGTGACCTACTTTTTATATCAGTCTTGGTCTTCTCTTATGCTAATAGAGTTTCCTGGAGAAGATTTGGCAATGTGCTGGATTTTAAATTAATGGCTCTGCCTATGAAATGGGAGCAAGTAGATATATAGGAAAAGTTGCAAGTAGTTTAAGATTAACTTGAAACTCTCTGAAAGAAATTTAGGAAAGCAGTCACATTAATCCCAGATCTCTGTGAACTGTACAGTTCTGGTTTCTAGAGAATGTGGCCAGCACTCTCGACTATCCCCCGAGATGCTCCTTCACACTGCAGGGGCACAGCTGTGTAATTTGATTTCTTAATGCTTTCTTGACCTCTTGACTTCAGCAACAGACAGGGTAGAGTACGCAATGAGCACACCAGAGGCCACTCCATAAAGAATGAGGTCCTGCAAAATTACTGGCCTCTCTGCAATGGTATATCCTAATAATATTTGTAATAAAATGGGCCAGGATAATTTTTGAGTGCATCAAAAAAGAAACATATTCAAAGTAGTCAATAGATAAGTGTACAGGCCTGAAGGCTTTTGAATTAATTAATCTTGTCAGAAATCTTCAAAGTTCACACAAGGAACCAAATAATCTTCTAATGGGCTCTTATAAATCCTACCAAATATCCAGGATAGGAATTATGAAATTGCTTTTGCAGAATGGTATATAGCACCTGCCATTTGGGTGGGTGGGATATTGTGAAATAACAGCAGGAGCTAATGCTACAAGGGTTTCAAAAAGGTCTTTGAAGTCAGACTATCGGGTTGTCAATTCCAAGTTACCTACTTGTTTGAGCAACACACATGGTTGTGCTGTTCCTTCTCCACTGAGATGGGGAAACATAATAACAGAATATCAGCTGTTTAGAACATCAGAAATTTAGAATAGTGCCTTGCAACGAGTGTTAGCTATTACCAATAAAGGCACCACATCATGGCTCCTGTGTTCAGGTCATTACACAAAACAGGGCTGGGACAGGAGAGCCCATTAGATGGCAACATCACTGAACACCTGAGTTTGTAACCATTTTTCTGTCCCTGAAGTAGGAGCTTGGGAGAGGACCTTCTCCCAGCTGGCTCATTATGATTTGCTAAAGTCAAGAGTAAGTCCCCTGTCTTAGCTGGGCATAACTTCAGTTTGTTTGAAATAAGTAACAGGATGGAAATTTAGGAATACCAAGTGTGCCAGAAACCATTCACAGAATTATTCTTCTTTATATTCTCTATTCCCTGTAGCATTGCATAACACTCAGACATCATCATATTGGGTTTAGCCCACTGTGGATGAGGCGAATTCTTTCAAAAGTTTATTGGATGTTTCTTTCCATTGTTGTGTGTAAATACCCATAGATAAATTTGTCTACTGTAATGATAATTCTGAGTAAACTGTTTTCTCACTCTTTTTCTTATTCCCAAGGACAGAAATAAGTCAGCTTAGATAAATAGAATTCTTTTTTAAAGGCTAACATTGGAAAATAAGTTGGCAGGATTTTTGAACTTAGGAAGCTCAGAGGAAGTTTGTAAGCATTCTGTCTGCTACCACATGAGAGATGTACGTCTCTGAGAAACGGCACGTCCAAATCTCATTATGATTTTCTTGAGAACAAAAGTTAACTGTTACAATGTCTTGCTTCCTTGAAGAAAGGAAACCATCAGTGTGAGTAGTTAGAGTTGAGGAGTACCAAGACCATCAGGTGCAATTCCACTAAACTCTTAGTGAGCTTCTACCACTGACTGTGGAGAAAGATGGGAATGGCATCATATTTTAACTCTCTCTTCACAGCACATCAAAATGTCATGTACTACCAGAGGTTGTCATACTTGATGAGTTCTTACAGAGGAATGTTATTTAGCTCCAGTCTTGGCTGCTCAACAAAAGCTCCTCTGACATTGGCAGTAGAATCCCAGTGATATATCAGTTAATTCAGGGACTGACTTGGAGGTGGGATTCCTGGGAAATGACTACGCACTTATGTGGAATGACTCTTTTTCTTTTTCTTTTTTTTTTTGAGACAGGGTTTCTCTGTGTAGCTTTGTGCCTGTCCTGGAACTTACTCTGTAGTCCAGGCTGGCCTCGAACTCACAGAGATCTGCCTGGCTCTGCCTCCCAAGTGCTGGGATTAAAGGCGTGCACCACCTCCACTGCCCAGTGATGGAATGACTCTTACTCAACTCTCCTGTGAACCAAAACATTCACTGCTATCCCCTAAGCTCTCTGTGAAGAGAGGATGAGTAACAGGTTAGCACCAACAATGTCTTGGAAGGCTTGGGTTCAGCTCAGATTCACTGCCATCCTACTTTTGGTCCTTTGTCTGTTATTTTGTGTTACGTTAGGCTTGGTTCCTTCTTTGCCCTGCCAGCTTTTTAAACTTTCTTGTTAGTCTTAGTTTGGTTCTCACTGCCGTTGCTCCCTTTGAGGTCCTCTCCCATATGTGGAGAAGAGAGGCCTGGAAACTGCTTTTTCCTGTACTTTCTTGCTAAAAGGGTTGTGGTCTGAGTTCTAGTCAGAGAAAGGCTCTCCTTCTTGGAAGATGGGAGAAGGGCAGCTGCTTTGCCTCCAGCAGGTGAGAGCAGGAAAGTTCATCCCAGCAGACAGCTGTGGGCCTTTCACAACAGTTTTGAGGTGTCTACCTATGGTTCTACAGAGGTGGTGAGCTGAAGTTCTTAATTATGTACATATTGATGGGGGTACCACATAATATTTTAATACATTTGTGTATTATGTGGTGTTTAAGTCATGACATGCCTGTTTCTTTCTGTTTTTACCATTTCTTTCTGTTTTTTCAAAGATTTGTTTTATGTATATGAATGCTGTGTCTGCATATATGACTTTATGCCAGAAGATGGCATCAGAGCCTCCTATAGACAGTTGTGAGCCACCATGTGGTTGTTGGGAATTGAACTCAGGACCTCTGGAAGAGCAGCCAGTGCTCTTAACCACCGAACTATCTCTCCAGCCCCTAAGTATTTCTTTATGGTGAAAAAATTCAGAATATTTTCTTCTAGATTTTTGAAATATATTATATATTATTGCTACAGTTATATAACTATAACTTGTAATATATTTATTACATTTTCTTCCCCTTTCATTTTTCTCTATCCTCGAATCTCTGGCACCCACCATTTTACTCTCCATGTCTATGAGATTATTTTTTTAAAGTGCACATATGATGGAATCATGTACACATGTTTTTCTGTGATTGGCTAATTTCATTTAATATAATGATCTTTGCTTCCATTCATGTCACAAATGACATGATTTCATTCTATGGCTGGGTAGTAGTCCATGGTATATGCATCATATTTTCTTTGTTGGTTGACAGATATGTAAGTTGTTTCCAGTTCTTGCTGGTCATGAACAGTACTTCAAGAACATGGGAATTCAGATATTTCTTTGATCTACACACTTAATTTTCATCGACTACATATACAGTGGTAGGGTTGCTGGATCATACAGTAATTCCACTTTTAATTTTTTTGGGGGGATTCCATATTATTTTCTGGAGAGGCTCTGTTAATTTGTATTGTCACCAGTAGTGTTCAAGCACTCCCTTTTCTTTATATTTTCATTAGTATGTGTTACCATAGACTTTTAAAAAGTGATGACCATTCTTATTAGGATGAGGCAATATTTTATGTTCCTGATAGTGATGCTGAAACTTTATCATGGACATGTGGGCCATTTGTGTATCTCAACATAGACATTTTGAGAAATGTCTTTTTAGGTCAGCTGCCCATTTGTAGTTGGGTGATTTTATTTTTATTTGCTATTGAGTGTCTGGAGTTCTCTTGAAACAAAACAAAACAGAAGACAGCAGAACATAGTTAATGGTTTCCTTTCAAAGCCCTTAGCATTTTCTTGCTCTCAGGATACCTTAAGAAGCTCCCAAGAGAGTAAGAACTGAAGGCTTTCTTTACAAAGAGGAATAAGGTAGCCAGGAGGATTTAGTGTGGTAATGGTGAGGGCGGTGTCAGTTTCACTGAAAATCACATATATGATTTATATATAAGTATAGTGCATGTATCACCAGGTCCCACTTAAAATGTCATTTTCCTAATGAAGGATGCCATTCATTCACAACTCTGGCAACCTCAGTTCCATGGTCCCCCAGGACTCCTGCTTTTAAAACACTTACTTGTGACCAGGAAATCACAAGTGTCAGGACTTCTCACCAGCAATTCTGCGTTGTCTCCAGCTGAGTACCAAAGTTTTCTTATGATCCTCGCCACCTCCCCCTCCGTGAGAATTTGTGGGGGGATAAGAAGAAAGAAAGAAAAGGAAGGAAGAGAAAGTCATTATTTGTTAACAGCTGTGATGATTACAGTAACTAAAGTGACTCTATTCTTCAAGCATTTCTTCTTTAGTGATGGTAACAGGAAACCTCTCACAGCAAAGAAGTAATAGCAGTGATGACACCTGCCTGTTTGCAAGGCACTGCTGATGAGAAAGGAAAGAAACAGCATAATCAGCAATTAACTCACCAATGTTTCTATAAAACCTGTATGTATGCATGTGCGTCCATGTGTGTGTGTGCATGTGTGTGTGTGTGTGCAGAATATACATTTACATGTATATAAGCAGAAATATTGTAAGAGTCAGAATACAGGAAGTATGATATGAATTCTCTTGTAGAAATGGTTGCATAAATAGATTGAAACAATGGCAATATCAATGGATATGTTAATTTTTTTTTCCTGTTGAACCAATGAGCTTTTTGGGTTGATACAAGGAATATTGGGAAGTAGTTGCTTACTGGAGCACAGGGACTCAAAGACAGTGGTTATCATGAAGTTCTAAACCAGCATGGAATCCAGCATATACATACAGAACAACAGGAGCACACCGCACACTTGTAGGCATATCTACTACTTTAAAAGCATCCTATCTTGGTAGATCATTTTGTCAACTACTCTTTAAGAACTAGGATCTGAGTTTCTTCATTTGATCTAAGCATACTGAATCCTGTCAGTTTCAGGGGTTTCTTGAAAAATTTTTGAGGTGTACGTTTTCTGACTTAATTCCTGTACAAGACACATGCCTTCAGTCTCCAGGAAACTGCTACATAATAACACATTCTTCAGGTTTCTGTGTTTTATCTTCATCATGAAGCATTTAGGGTTGCATAAGTATAAAAAGTTCTAAGAAAAAATTCTTACATTCCAATATCTTCAGAATTTCCCCCCAATATAAATTCTGGATGAATTCTAAGATTTGAACATTACTGAAAAGCTTTCATAACTTTCTTATGTTGACAATTAGTCTTGAGAGACAGTGAAGGCTTTTTCTTCATGTAGTACATGGTAAACTTTCTCTCCTGTATAAATACTTTGATGTGTTCTCAGGGTGATTTTGTGGCAAAGATTTCTTGCATTTAGTATATTGTAAGGTTTCTTTTGTGTATAAATACTCTAATTTCTTCTAAGAGATGGAGGCACAGGTAAAAGATTTTTCACATCCAATACATATGTGGATGTGTTAACTTTAAAGGGAGAAAATTTTACAGAGTCTCACCTCTAGACAAAGAACTACAAGCAACTAATGACTGCCAGGAGAAGGAGAATTAGTTTCTCTTTGTGGTGAGCCCCCTTCTTGGTTGTCCAATGAAGAGTGGTCAGCCCTGAAACCATACACACACACACACACACACACACACACACACAATAAAATTAGACTCAGCAGGCTGTATTTATATATATTTGTACACAAACATATATGTAACAACAATAATAAAAGAAAAAGAGGCTATCAACTTGAGACTGAGTGTCCTGGCAGGAGTTATAGAGAAGGTACCTGGGAGGGGCTAGAGGGAGGAAAGGGGTGATATAATTCTATTAAAATGAAAAACATTTAAAAAGTAAGTATATTTGAAGAAAACAAAAGTCACTGATTTTTCTAGTCAACAAATTCTAAGCTAAAAACTATTTCCAGGTCAAGTCTCCAATCATGTTATAAAATGTTTTCTTGTTAAGCTTATTAAAAAGCACAGCATTAGATGCCAGACTTATTTTTATTTAATTATTTTCCTTGTTTGGAAACATTTTAAAGTCAATTATACAGTTTTCTAATATGGCAAAGTAGCCATTTCAAGTGTATAGTTCTGAATATTGGCAAGTGCACGTATGCGTAGCCACCACCATGATTGATATCAGAAAACCTTCATTACCCCAACAATCCTATGTCCCCCTTTCTTTGGTACCCCCTTAAAATCCCAGAAATCCTTTATTCTGTTCATAAAACAAAACTAATGTCTGTATTTGTAAGTTTTATTAATCTGAAAAATAGCTATCGTTCTGAAGTTCTAGGGAGAGAGAGAGAGAGAGAGAGAGAGAGAGAGAGAGAGAGAGAGAGAGAGAGAAGTGAATCCAAGAGCAGATCTCATAGAACCACCACAGAATGGCTCAGACAAGGAACTTACTTTGAACGTACTGAAAACAATAGTGAAGTTCAGCTAACACAGTTTAAAAGCTTTGCATTCTACTACACCATTCCTTCCCACAGCCATGCTCACTCAGTCCTACTGCCCCTTCCTTCTGATATGAACCCTGGGAATTCAGGAGCTTAATTTTTTTTTAAAAAATTATTTTTATTTTATTTTACAATATAATTTAATTCTACATATCAGCCACAGATTCCCTTTTTCTCCCCCCTCCTGCCCCTTCCCCTTCCCCACAGCCCACCCCCTATTCCCATCTCCTCCAGGGCAAAGACTCCCCTGAGGACTGAGATCAACCTGGTAGACTCAGTCCAGGCAAGTCCAGTCCCCTCCTCCCAGGCTGAGCCAAGTGTCCCTGCATAAGCCCCAGGTTTCAAACAGCCAACTCGTGCAATGAGCACAGGACCCGGTCCCACTGCTTGGGTGCCTCCCAAACAGATCAAGCCAATCAACTGTCTCACCCATTCAGAGGGCCTGATCCAGTTGGGGGTGCCTCAGCCATTGGTTCATAGTTCATGTGTTTCCATTCATTTGGCTATTTGTCCCTGTGCTTTATCCAACCTTGGTCTCAACAATTCTTGCTCATATAAACCCTCCTCATTCTCGCTAATTGGACTCCTGGAGCTCCACCCGGGGCCTAGCCGTGGATCTCTGCATCCAGTTCCCTCAGTCATTGGATGGGGTTTCTAGCACGACAATTAGGGTGTTTGGCCATCCTATCACCAGAGTAGGTCAGTTCGGGCTGTCTCCCAGGAGCTTAATTTTAGTGCTGGGTGACTTCTACTCCCATCAAGTGAGTGCCTGTCACAGAATTCATTATAAAAGGCTGATCCAATAGAAGCTATAATAATGTCTTCTTCCTGTGAGATGAAATTATGTTTTGATTTTCAAGCATTCATCATCCATAAGACTTTCTGGATGACTTAATTTCTATGTAGGTTTGTATGTTCAGCAGGCCAATCACCTCACTTTGATTCACTTGCTAAAGTGTGGGCATCAGTCAATATTCTCTTAAAGATGACCAGTTGATCAGAGGAGCATGGAGAGAGAGTGTGCTGGACCTGTGGGACAATTGCTGGCTTGTGGGAGAGCAAAGATGTCTCATGCCAAATTCAGCCCCATTCAGTCCTATGCATGAGAATTGGCAGAGTCATAATTTTCACTTTCTGCCATGGTGTAAACAACACAAGTCAGAGAGATTAATTGGCCGGTTTCTTTAAAGAATGAGAAACGATTGAAAAATAGTCCATGTTTATTAATTTACAGTGTCACAACAACCTAGAAATTAAAAAACAGAGCTTGCACTTCTCCTTTTGTACAAATAAGAACAATAAGTTAGAGAGCTGGGATATCAATTATGTAAGTACAAACAGTGATGAATTGGAAGACCACCAGAGAGTGACTGAGAGGTGGGATTCCAAAGTGTTTTCCCAATCGGAGGAATGGAGAACCTTAAACACTGATTAATACAAGGCCCCAGTAAAGTCATACCAGAGTCATACCAAACAGACCTTTTGGGGGACAGAGCTGCCTCCCTGCCTCTGGGTGGGCCCACTCCATAAGTATTTTGGCTGAATTCTTCACTGTTGGGCAATAGGGAGTGTGGTTACATCGATTACCCATGACTCTTCCCTACTTACTAACTTATCTATATTCTCTTGTAATGTGCTTCAGTATATCTGATTCATTTTAGCAATGTGTCACATAAGACAAATTGCCAAGTCAAAGAGAGTTTTGTACTATTTTAGTTTACATTCCACTTACAGTTCACTAAAAGACTGCTTTGCTATTCCTATACCCACACTATGTGCTAGCTTTAAAATACCTAATAATCTGGTAGATGAGATTAATACCAAAATATTTTTTTCAACTAGTTAAGCACCTCATAACATTACAGCTTCCAGAGCTGTTCCTTTTTGCTTTCTGTCAGTTTTATGTTGAGGGTCTCTGAGAGAGAGAGAAGAGGGGGGGAGAGAGGGAGAGAGAGAGAGAGAGAGAGAGAGAGAGAGAGAGAGAGAGAGAGAGGGAGGGAGGGAGGGAGGGAGGGAGAGAGAGAGAGAGAGAGAGAGAGAGAGAGAGAGAGAGAGAGAGAGAGAGAGAGAAATTGGCCAAATTTCAGAATTGGTTTGGTTGACAAGGTAGTCTCATGCTGTTTAATGTTATAGCTCCCTTTGATGGTCTATGTGGGTGCGTAAATTTGAAAATAGGTAGAGACACTAGAGGCCATACAGTTTTTCTATCGGTCTTAGTGATTTCTTATTTTCCTCTGGTTTAGAGAAAGGTATGTGGTATACAGGTTTTAAGAAGACATTAAATATTATTTCTTTATTAATAATGCAGTAGGTAACAATTCTATTCCCAATCTGCCAGCTCTTTCTCATATACAACACATAGGTCTACAGTTATTATTTATCGTTCTGTTTTTTTGAAAAGCTGGGGGTGGGTCTTCCAAGCATGGATGTGCCTATCATGAAAACCTGTGAGGACTTTTGAAGTCTCTCCATTTATGTCAAACTATTACTAACACAAACATCTTAAGAAAAGTGAAATCCTTCTACAGAGCAATCTACAAAGAAAAGTAGTGATCACTCTATTTTCCAATAACACTTAACCATCACAAAGAAGTAAAAGGCATAAAGCACACCCATAACTGTATGATGAGTGATGTTGTGTATAGTGAAAATGAAAATGAAGAATATAATGAAAATGATAGGAATCTCAAGAAGACTCTTAATAAGATAGGAATTGGCATGGGATCATCAGCAGTAAGACACTCTGTATAAACTCCTAAAATGATAGCTTTCTCTCTCCAGTAGGCTAAAGCTCTAGTTGGGAACAGGTGGTTTACTCTAAAAAGTTGTGCACTGCAAAGGTCATGAACGTAATGAGAGCAGCCTCCCTGGGCTGGCAGATTCGTATTCTGTGGTGGCTGCTGAGTGTCAAGGTGGTGATTGGGCTGCATTAAGTAGCCATTAGGAGCTATTGAGAGCTCCTGAATAAGGAATAGATTTGATGTTAAGTTTTATTGTGCTATAGTATTCTGTAGCAATATGAAGTCTAGATTAGAATAAAGAATGGAAATGTAATACTCAAATGCCAGAGTATTCCATTAGTCCAGGAAGAGGGTATACTTAAACTGGAGAGCTAGAGGTGAGGAAAAAATGAGGAAAGGGATAAAGAAAAGTCCAACAGCAGCAAAAGCTAATGACTAATACATAACTGAATTTGGGAGAAAGGATAGGGCTAGTTCAGTTGCCTAGGAGATCGATTACTTTATGATGACATTAAAAGATGATGAAAAGAGATGAAAGTCATGTAGGAAAAGAAATGAGGATGGATTCAAACTTTTTTGAATCTATCAGTTTTTATTTGTTTGCTAGGAAGTCAATGGAACAAGACAGTTTGGAAGTTAGGAGAGAAATGGCAATTAGATACATTTTGGAACCATTAGTATAATTCATCTTGAAAAAGTTCATGAATTAAGATGGGTGAATTAGAACATTTTCTAGAAAAAAAGGAAAGGACAGAATGGGTAACCTTGTTTGCAGGCGCAGGGGCTCTGATCACTCTGTGGAGTGTGCTGTTCTGAGAGAACAAAGCCAGGAGCAGAAAATAGAGATGAGGCTTCTACAGTCCTGTGACCTTCATGCCCGGAAGAAATGTCTACTTTCCCCTCTGAGGTTATTCAAGCCCTTTAACAAAGAATCCCTTTGGAGACAACTGTTAAATTAGCTTGAAGAGAATTGCAATAATTTTAAAGTAAGGAACCTTGACTGCGACGCCACTGAAAACTCTGAAGTGGTCTGTAGTGTTTCCTTCTTATTTTAACAATTTATTTTCTCATTCATTCAATGTTCACTAAGTGTCCACTGTGTCCTAGGCAGTGTGACAGTCTCTGCAGACAAACTGGGTACTGATTTGGAGGGAGAACTGAATGGAGAAGATTTTTCAGCGAGTCTTGTCTAATGGCAATGACAAACCTCAACTCATGAACAGACAGAATCCCAATGACTCGTGTGCTTGTTGGCAGTCAGAATAGACTATCCTAGAAAAATATCATTTGAAATGACAATTCTACACAAAACATATAAAATTAAACATAAAAGCGGAAGTTTGACCACATGTGGCATGCTATCCGGAAAGCTCACACTAGGCAGCTCCTCGAGACAGTAGGTGTACATCAGTCACGCGTGGATCCTGTAAGCTGGAAGAAGACTTTGTTCCTGGTCCTGTTGAGTAGAAGGGGATTAGGGTATCATCTTGGCAGCAAAGGGCTCCCTCAGCACCTTGAGGAGACAGAACTGAAGCTACCAGTCACAGCTCTGTGAAGGATTGCTGTGAGTCAGTCTTTTCAGAGTAAGATGGATATATCATGGCTGAATTTAAATTTCATTTTTGTTAATATACTTTCACATATATGTGTGTGAAATCACCACAATAAAACCATTATTTTGTAGTTATGCTAACTTAAAAATAAATAAAAATAAAAGCCAAAAATTTTTACTATCTGCAATAAAAGGGTAGACATACCATGAAAATGCATTTTACTAAGTTTTAAATACTGAAATAGAATATAAAGGAAAATGATGAAAGTTATACATGTTACTTCATACAAATATTCATGGGCAAACAATAAATCTACATTAAATATCTCTCATACTGTTCACATGGTCAGCATGATGCCTTTAAAGTAAGAAGGAGCATAAATTTGGGAACCAATAATCTAGTATTAAATAAATAATTATTTCAAAATGATCTTGGAGTGGCTCGATGGCTTAATGTATAAAGTCACTTAGACCAATCCTGATGACCTGAGTTTTATTGCTGGGACTCACATGGTGGAAGGAGAGAACTGACTCATAGATGTCATTCTTTGACCTTCACACACACATACACACACACACACACACACACACACACACACACACACACACTCTCTCTCTCTCTCTCACATCACTGGTAAGTTTCCCATAAAAAGTTAAAATGCAAAAATAATTATAGTGTTAGCATTATTCGGTCAAAGAAGCCATTTTACACAGTTCTGCAGAGTCTTTACTTCTCTTCAAAGATCTTGTTTGTACTAGGTACTAGATCTTAAGTGTACACTGGCTTGCTATTTGTCCGTCCTGACTTGAAGTCTTGTGAAGTCAGGGGAAAGGTGAGCTCAGGCCTTCCCACCTAGTACCAGGGAGAAGGATGAGGAAGACGTGCCTTCACCAGACTGCTAAGGAGAACAGTTGCAGAGACTGGTAGGAGAGAAAACAAGTATTTCATACAGTTTACCTCTCATCGTCCTTGGGGAAGAATGAGAGTGCAACAAGACTGTGTACAGCAATGATTTTCTGAATTATAGCATTCCCTCTAGGAAGGAGCAGGAGGCTCATGAGACTCAGGGAGAAAACAAACCCTACATGTCTGAGAAAGGAGAAACTTAAATGGCTCTGCAAGGCTGCTTTCTCAAGGTTACAGAAGCAGAGAACAACTACTATGGGAGGATCCTGACCCACTGAGCTGTTCATGGATTAGCTCTGCTGCCTGCAAGAGGGTCTCCGTACAGTCACAACACCTCCTCGTCTGCAGAGAGCTTGAGGATGCCGCATTTTTGAGTTGTTATCTGTTTTGAAGTGAGCTTTTGAGGTACAGCTGCTTCTGAGTCACTCTGCTGTAACTAGAGTTTTCCTGCCTGGCCCACAGTCAGGACAAATCTCTCTCACCCGCCAGTCCCACAGCCACTCAGACCCAACCAAGTCAACAGAGACTTATATTGCTTACAAACTGTATGGCCGTACCAGGCTTCTTGCTAACTGTTCTTATATCTTAAATTAATCCATTTCTATAAATCTATAACTTGCCACGTGGCTCATGGCTTACCAGCATCTTCACATGCTGCTTGTCATGGCGGAGGCTGGCAGTGTCTCTGACTCAGCCTTCCACTTCTCAGAATTCTTCTCCTCCTTGTCCCGGCTATACTTCCCCCTGCCTGACTACTGGCCAATCAGTGTTTTATTTACTAACCAATCAGAGCAACACATTTGCCATACAGAACATCCCACAGCACTCTGCTCTTCTAAGCAACCCTACACACATATTCGTGAAGGAACTCCCGTGAACACATTGGCTCACCAAGTCAGATTTTGGTGTAGTTGTTACTTTGCTCTCTCATGAATGCCCTATTAGGGGCAAGTTGACAAGTGTTTTGTGCCTCCCAGAAGCCTCACACAATGCAAAAGTATAGAGATAACAGTATAGATGAACAGGAAGAACAACAGTTGTAGGGTTGGTGATGTGTGGTGCCTGCTTTCAATACCTGAGGCCTCAGCCCATGCGACCTTCACAAGATTGCACGCTGGTGCAGTCATTACTCTATTTTACGGCAAAATGCCACTGAAGTAAGAGACTTTATGGATGAAACATTTTGTCAAATTTCACTCCTAGCTAAATTTAAAGAAGTACATTTCATTGTCATATCACTCATACTGAATGCTCCTGAACATTTTATTCATTTTTTTTCTGGTTCAGTAATCAAATATTAGATTCATTTCAGTTTTGAGTTGTTGTTATGGTTTGGATATTAAATGTTCTTGAAGAGCCATGTGTTAGAGACCTGATTGGCCACCTGATGATCCATTGAGAAGTTGTGGAATCTTTAGATGGTGAGGCCTGAAAGAAGGAAATTGAATTGTGCTCAGCGTGCACTTGGGTGGAAAGTTGGCTTCCTAGTTCCTGTTCTCCATCTGTTTGCTTTCTGACTGACATGGGGTATGCAGCTTTGCTCATTGCTCCTCCTCTTCTCTCTAATCACAGGATTTTAAACAATGGAGCCAACCAGCCTTGGCTGAAAACTGTGTGACCTAAGCCAAAACCAACCATTCTTTTGTTGTGAGTAGATTTTTTTTTCATGTGTTTTTACCCAAGAAGGGAAAACTAACATAGTTTAGGATAGTTTCTATTTTTCACATTTAGAGGTTATTTGCACTTTTCCACATATAAAATATTCTTTCTTCGTTTTTATCTGCACATAACACCTTTTCTTTTTGGTTCCCAATATCTCTTGTACTCATTTCTATGAACCAATACACTTCTCTGGGAGAGGAACTTTGAACCTATCCCATGTTCGATGGTCATAGTAAACTACATCAGCACCTGACCTGACTATGTCCTGTCTTTGGAGATTTGATGGTATCTTAAAATGACAGTTTGATGATGAAGATAAGAAATTACTAATCTAATGCTTCCGTGGAATGACAATGTGGGTTGTAAAAAGACAGAAGAATGTGTGGATGCCAGTAATTACTTGATATCTATAAGTGTGTAAAGATGATCAAAACCTCTGACATAGGTAAGATGCCATGGATATACCCATTACATCTAGAAGAGAGAGAGGGAGGGGTACATTACAGAATAAATGAGAGTGATTATACAAGTGGGATGACAAGAATCTAAAATAATGGGAATAAACAGTAACATAACCCTAACCATAACTCTGGATAGAAAGGAAACTTCCAAGCTGAGAGTGTAGCAGTGAGATGTTGTGGAGTAATAAAGAGGATGGATACATGCAAGTTTTGCTTGGGCTAATAGGTAACCTCTCACATTAGCCAGACAGGACTCATAGAGCCTTAGGGAGTACTTAATGCCATTATGTCAAGAAGTGGATAAAATAACAAGTACAAGGCTTTCAAGCATACACTGCTTTCCCCAGAACTTTGCTGGTAATAAAATGGTGTAGAAATAGTGACATTGCTGAGTATAAAGAGATGAAGTATTAAGGACATTTTGTATTGTAAATGAATGCTTTTACATGGCAAGGTGAAGTATAATGGCTAACCTATTGTCAGTTTTATCTATACCATTGTTGCATATATAATGGAAGGACTCAAAGTCAGTAAGTATACTACTGAGGTGCCTGCACATCCTTGTTTATTGCTGCATCATTTACAATAGCTGGGAATTGGAGCCAATCTAGACATCCATCAAAACATGACTAGGTGAAGAAAATATGGTACATACGCACTTTGGAATTTTACTCTGCCATGAAGAAAAATGAAATCATATTTGCAGGAAAATGGATGGAACTAGAAATAATTATGTTGAGCAAACTAAGCCACCCTGAAAGACAAATACTACATTTCTCCCTCTTATACAGAACAAGATTTATACACACACACAGATGTGCATGCACGTGTGTGTGTTTGTGTGTGTGTGAGCATATGCATGTGTGCACAGTTCTGTGCATACATCAGGAAAGTAGAAAGGGGATCATGGGGGAAGAAAAGGTTTTAAGGAAAAGGGAAAAAGAGAAGATAATATGGAATACATAGGAAATGGAAGCAATAGGAGTGCTGTTTAGGGAAGGAAGGAACCAATGGGAAGGGGAGAGAGGACATGAAAAACAGGTAGTCAAGGAGGGAGATGAGTTAGAGCAAATTGTAATAACATGCAAATGACAAATTCAATTCCACAATGAAATCCATTACTTTGCATGATAACAAAATGATGATGATGCTGTTGTTGTTGTTGTTGATGATGGTGATGATGATGATGATGATGATGATGATGATGATGATGATAGAAACATCCATGGATCTGGGTGCAGTAGCTGTTATCTTAGCACCCAAAGCTGAGACAGGAAGACTGTTGAAAGTTCGAGGTCAGCCTGGCCTACATAGTGACTTCAAAGTCAGCATGGGGCTGATAGCAAGACCCTGACTTGACTTATCTCTGGTTCCCTCCCTCTACACAAACAAACAAACAAGGGGAAAATATCGAGGTCATTTAATAAGACACAACTTTGAGTCTGTGAAGTTATTTCCAGATTTAGTGAAGGCAGAACACGGGCCCTACTTGTGGGCAACAACACCCTGTGGGATGAAGTCCTGGACTGAAAGAAAAATGGAAGCTGGAAAAAGCCAGAGTGGCCCCAGTGTTTCTCTCTGCGTCATGACCCACCCAGAGGTGATCAAGTAGCTGCCCCATGTTCCCATCACCACAGAAACACAACCAGCATTCCTTCCCCCACTGTGATGTATCCCTGCAAGCCACAGCACTAATAAATCTCCTGGAGATTGCTTCTTGACAGGGGTTTGCTCACAGCAACAAAAAAGGAATTATTATGACTATTGTAAAGTATCAAAGATAGAGTAAATACTGAAAAAGATGTAAGAAGATAGACTGAACAACTATTCTTGGGAAAAATGAAGCCTGTAAAGATGGATGTGCATATTGCTGAACTCATGTTAATTTAGTGAGTGTGCATTAAAAGTTAAGTAGGAAACATTGTACTTGGTTCTATAGACAGAAGTATTATGTGTAACACAAATATTAAATGCTCTTATTAATAAAAAAATTTCAGGAGCCAGATATTGGGATGAAATCTGAAAGATCAGAGAAGCAGAACAAGCCACAGCTAACCTCACCTCACTAACTTCTCAGCAGATCCTGTTTCCTCAAACTGGAAGCCTTTGAGTCCTTATCTGGAATGGATCTCAGTTGAAGTTCTGCTAAAAAGTCTAAAAGCTAAAAAGCCTCTAGTTCCTGGTTCTCATGCGTTACTTATATGCTTTTCTGCTTCCTGCCATTACTTCCTGGGATTAAAGGTATGTGTCTTTTCCAAGCAAGACATGAGATCTTAAGTGCTGCGATTAAAGGTGTGTGCCACCATGCCCGGCTGTTTCCAGTGTGGCCTTGAACTCAGAGATTCAGATGGATCTCTGCCTCCAGAATGCTAGGACTAAAGGTGTGTGCTACCACTGCCTGACCTCTATGTTTGATATTGTGGCTGTTCTGTTCTCTGATTCCCAGATAAATTTATTGAGGTGCACAATATACCGACCACAATTTTGAGTCTGCATTTATGCCCTTTAGAAGTCTGTAGCCTGCTGGTGATATTAGTGATAATGGATAGGATAGGAGATAAGGAAAGGCCTGAGAGATGTGGTATATTTTTCTATGAAACAGACAACAAAATCATATCTTGTGGAAGTGAGGAGTAGTGGGGTTGGAAAGGGACTTGAGAGTGTGAGGAATATTCAGAAGTAGTAGTAAGAGTAATGAGTGTTGAAATAGATCAGGTACAATGAACAGAGCTACTGAAGGGTTTAGAAGTGCAACAGAGGTCAGCAACTGTAGTTGAGATGTTACCAATCTTTGAGCCTGTGTGATTTACACTAGTACTTCCTGGAAAAGGGAGGAAATGCATTTATCTAGGTGTGAGATATCCCAAGTTGGATAGCTCCTACTAAAAGGAAACAGCAGAAGAGGGAATTCCACTGAGGTACTGTTGACTCATAAAACATTTATTTGGTGCTGGATAGGGAAGGAACACAAACAGAAGTCAAATAGTAGAAAAAGAAGAGAAACTAGAGATGGAAAATCTTGAAGTTGAAGAAGAGGTGCCAGTCATTATTGAGAGCTGCTGGTAGCAAAAGGCCATGGGAGTATACAGCAGGTGACAACTAGTATTCAAAAGGTCAACCCACCAGAGTCAAGGATTCTTGTGGAGGATTAAACCAAAATGCAGGGTGTAAGATGAACTGCTTAAAAAAAACAAAACCCGGAGCTAGATATTGGGGTGAAAACTGAGAGATCAGAGGAACAGGACAAGCCCCAGCCAATCAATCTCATCTTACTGACTCCTCAGCCTCCAAAGAGACCTACTTCCTGTATTCCCATGCCTATATGCCTTTCTGTCCCTGCATCTCACTTCCTCTCTCCGCCCAGCAACATCACTTTCTCTTTCTGCCCAGCTCTATCACTTCCTGTCTGTCTGTACAGACCTCCAGACCTCCATGGTTAACTACTTCTGGGATTAAAGGCGTGTGCCACCATGCCTGGTTCTGTTCCCAGTGTGGCCTTGAACTCACAGAGATCCAGATGAATCTCTGCCTCCCGAATGCTAGAATTAAAGGCGTGTGCTACTATTGCCTAACTTCTATGTTTAATATAGTGGCTGGCTTTTTTTCTCTGATCTTCAGATAAGCTTTATTGGGGTGCACAAATAAAATATCAACACAGCAGGGCATTTTGGAATTATTGCCTTTTGAATGAATTGGCTCTTTTTTTTAAAAAATTATTTTAATTTTTTATTTTATAGTTTAATTTAATTTTACATATCAGCCACAGATTACCCTGTCCTCCCTCCTCCCGCCCTCTCCCCTCCCTCCCCCCAACCCACCCCCCATCCTCATCTCCTCTAGGGCAAGGACTCCCCTGGGGATTCAGTTCAGCCTGGTATATTCAGGTCCAGTCCCCTCCTCCCAGGCTGAGCAAAGTGTCCCTGCATAGGTCTCAGGCTCCAAACAGCCAGCTCATGCACTAAGGACAGGTCCAGGTCCCACTGCCTGGGAGCCTCCCAAACAGTTCAAGCTAATCAACCAGTCTCACTTATCCAGAGGGCCTGATCCAGCTGGGGGCTCCTCAGCTATTGGTTCATTGTCCACGTGTTTCCAGTAGTTTGGCTATTTGTCCCTGTGCTTTTTCCAATCTTGGTCTCAACAACTCTGGCTCACACAATCCCTCCTCTTTCTCACTGATTGGACTCGCGGAGCTCCACCTGGGGTCTGGATTGTTTAGTTTCTCCTAGTCTTTCAATCTATGCTGGATAGCTAAGGAACTGAAGAGGAAGATTGGATGTGCCCACATGATATATTCTAGAAGTACCTCATTTAATTACATGCTTGTGAATTCTGATCATGATTTGAACGTCATCTGAATACTTATTTGGGTGTTAAGTAAATCTCATTTAGTAATCTTGTTTCTGACATTGAAACAAATAAATAGTCCTTCTGCAACATTATTTTTGATAATCCTTGCCTTGAAAGTAGCCTGAACTCAGGTGTTAATCATTTAAAACAAAGCTGGTTTTTTTTTTTTTTGTTTTGTTTTTGTTTTTGTTTTTAAGACACATGGAAAGTGAACACATGCAAACATTTTTGCTTCCTAAATTTGCAGCCCAAATTAGCAAGTCTTTTCTGTGAAAGTCCGCTAGGGATTAGCTTACTCTGTTTCTCCTTGTTCCTTAGGTAAATATGCTGTAAGATGTGAACCACCATTAGATATTCTCTATTTACCATCATTAGTGTGGGTAACGAAAGTCTGAAAACACTGAGACAGTGTGAGACAAATGTGAATATAAATACATTTAGCTATTTGTTCTTTGCAGTGTGGTGAGACCAGAAGCTTTTGACAAAGGAGAGCTGTAAGCATGTGCAACCTGTGTGTGATAATTACAAAATGCCAGGGGAGTCTTGAATTTTGCAAGAGGTCTGAATGGCTCCCAAGACAATGGAGTACAGCTTGGATCTGGTTGAGGGAATATATACTTAATGTTACAGGAGAATGATTGTAGGCTGCATGGTAGGAAAGGGAAGTCTCCCAAATGTTCTCTCTAAATTGTTGAATGGCCAATGGGGGAGATTTAGCTTTATGAATTGCATTTCTTTTCTCTTTCAGCCTAACACAATCATAGCCAAAATGGTGGAGGAAGAATAGAGCTACAGAACTATATTTAAATTGTATTTATAATGACCACAGCCTTCATTTTCCTGTTTTCTGAGCAATAGGGCACAGAAGTAATTTCTTAAAGGCATATGAGGTCAGTTGAAATAAATTGTGTTGGTGAATGACTGTAAAAACATAAAATAACAATGTACATTATTTAAATGATTCAAATACAATCATAAAAGTTGGTGTGGTGGTTTTAAAATAGGATCAAAACAAAAAAAAGAAAGATCATCACTCCTTCTGTGAGTTTAGAAAAGGCCGTTTCTTAGGAATGTTTTTACTCAATGGTGCTTATTAATGGATGTGTTTATACTCCCGACCCAGAGTTCTAAATACAGGTTGAGTATCTTGTATCTAAAATGTGTGGGTCCAGAAGTACTTTAAATTTAGTGTGTTTATGGGGGTTGAAATATTTGCATATCTGTAATGGAATATCTTGAGGATGGAATATAAGTTTAAACAGAATTTATTAACTTTTCCAAGTATGCTAATGTACAAAAGAAAATCATTTAAAAGTGTTTATTGATTTTATGCATGTAAGTTACCTCCATGTATGTGTGTGTACCACACATGTATGCATGTGCCCACAGATCTCAGAAGAAGGCAGCATATCCCTTGAAGCTGGAGTTACAGAAAGCTGTGTGCCACCTGTGGGTGCTTGGAACTGAAACACAGTGCTGTGGGATGGTCTGTATGTCAAATGTGTTGCTGATTGGTCAATGAATAAATCACTGATTGGTCAGTGGCCAGGCAGGAAGTATAGGCGGGACTAACAGAGAGGAGAATTGAGAGAACAGGAAGCTGGGTGGGGGAGACACTGCCAGCCGCCATGATGACAAGCCGCATGTGAAGATGCCAGTAAGCCACGAGCCATGTGGCAAGGTATAGATTAATGGAAATGGATTAATTTAAGCTGTAAGAACAGTTAACAAGAAGTCTGCCACGGCCATACAGTTTGTAACCAATATAAGTCTCTGTGTTTACTTGGTCGAGTCTGAGTGGCTGTGGGACTGGCGGGTGAGAGAGATTTGTCCTGACTGTGGGTCAGGCAGGAAAACTCAAGCTACAACACAGTCCTTTGCAAGAGCAGAAAATGCTCTTAACCCACAAAGCCATCTTTTCCAATCCAGGAAAACAACTTTATAAAGTATTTTTGTAAAATGCTTAATAGTATAATATTTTCCACTTGTAGATCACTGAACTTGAATAACTGTTCAGCCTCTAGGCCATTTTAACATCCAGGTGCTTGGTTTTGTTGTAGAGTTATATATAGTTCTTTGTGTTCTGTACACACTTCAGGTATTAATCCCTTATGATTTATATTATATGATAGTACTTTCTATCATTCTGTAGGGGGAGCGCTATTTGTTCTGTTGATATGCTTTATTGCATGAAAGTTTTTACTTCGATGACCATCAACTTTATCTATTTGTTTCTTGTCTTCTTTAATTTAAAATCTTAGTTATAATTGCCAAACCTAATGACAAGATGTTTTCCCTTGCAGACATTCAGAGGTTTGTCTCCCGGGTGGTTCTAGGCCATTCATGTTGGAAATATTGACCATCACAAATTCACTCCTGTAACTTGACACCCAGACATAACACTTTTAAAGCATAATTTTCTACCTCTTGTCTCCATACATGCATGGCTATCTCATACTAAAATATATCCAGTCCAACTTCAGATGTCCCCACAGTCTTTAATAGCTTGCAACTCTGATAATCAAAATCGTTGGCCTGTAATCTTCATTTTGTTGCTGCTGTTGTTGGTATATTCTGGCCTAGATTTGTTCCCAGGGCAATGTCAGCCTTCTAAAACCAGTTTGGAATAATTATATCTTCCTTGCTTTGAATAACTGAAAAAGAAACAGTGTTCATTTTTATTTAAATGTTTAATAGGATTGATAGCGAAAGCTTTTGTTCTTAGGCTTTTCTTTAATGAAAGACGTATTACTGAATCCTTCTGGTCTGTTCAGGTTTTCTGTTTCATCATACTTTAATCTTGTTAAGCTGTACATGTGCAGGAACTTATCCATTTCTTCTAGTTCTTCAAGTTCATTTATCATAATAATTTTAATGATCATTTTCATTTCTTTACTTTTAGTTGTAATAGCTCTTTTATCATCTTTAATTTTAAAATCATAATGACTACCTTTTCCAATCTTAATGTGATGAAAATATAAATGAGTAAGAAGAAAAGCATTGGATATTATGTGAATTCATGGAAATCAAACAACTTAAAATTATGGATCAAGGAAGAAATAAAGAGGGAAATGAATACATTTCTTGAAACAAATGAAAATGAGAACATAACATAACAAAATGTGTGTGGTGTAATAAAAGCAGTACTAAGAGGAACTGCTGGGAATTAAGGACTTTATTAGATTTTATCAAGAGGTCACAAACAACCTATTTCTGCTCATCAAGTAGCTAGGAAAAGAAGACTAAACCAAACTCAAATTAAGAAGATATAGGAAAAAAGAAAGTTCAGAGCAGAAGTAAGATATAAACTAATAAACGAATAAACTAATAAATAAATAAATAAATAAATAAATAAATAAATAAATAAATAAATAAAATGTCAACAAAATGAACACGTTTTTCAAAAGACAAAATTGGCAAACACTCAATTACACTAATTATACAAGCAAGATGACTCAATTCAAGCAAATCAGAGAGGTCCTGATTTTTTTTATGTGGTATACAATGAGATTCCACCATTTGCATGTAGACATTCAGTTTTCTCACAACCATTTATTGTAAAGACTGTCTTTTCCTATTTAATTAACAAATTGTATGTGTGATTTGTGCATGTGTGTGCACAGGTGTGTTTGTGTGTGACTGTGTCATGCATGCATGAGTAGAGGCCAGAGAGCCACATCAGGTGTCTTCCCTCTAATATCCACCACCATGCGTTTTTGAGACAGGGTCTTCCACAGAACCTGGAGATAACCTTTTGGTCTATACTCGCTGGCCAGCAAGCTCCAGGGGCCTCCCTGTCTCTATCTACACTGGATCACAGGTGTGCATCCACATTTGGCATTTGTTTACATAGATTCTGGAGATTGGACCTCTAGTTTTTACTCTTGCACATCAAATACATATATTCAGTGCCCTCTCTTCATTTCGTCATGTTGGTGTCTTTATTAAAAATTCTTTTACCACCTGTGTGAAGTATTCTTTACCCAATCTGGTTTTATTATATGGCTTTACGTGTGTGTTTTTGTGCCAGGACTATACTGGTTTTCTCTTGTGAACCCAAGTCAGAATCCTCTTAGCCTAGATGATGTTGACATTATTCCTTCCAAGTTTGTTATCCAAATTATGCTATCTGGTTTTTTCTTATAGCACTAACATTACAGAATGTGACTTCTGATTTTCTCACTTCTTAAATGTACTAAGCTTCTGTTATGGAGACTTAAGTAAGGTAAAGTTTCAGCCTCTTGTGAATGTAATGATATATAACCCAAGTTATGGGGAAGATAGGAACTCTTTTTTATTATAATAATCAAAATTAGCCTCTAAGCTAAGCAGTACTTACAAGATAGATTAAAAAGATAAAAAATAACAGGGTTTGGAGGGACACACATGCAATTCCAGCACTTGGGAGGCAGAAGCAAGTGAACCTCTGTGAATTCAAGGCCAACCTGGTTTATATATTGAATGCTAGGCTAGCCCGGGCTGTATAACTAAACTTTATCTAAAACCAAAAAGATTCTTTTAACTGAAATGATTTGTAACATGAATCTTAAAAGATCTTATTAATAAAAACAAACCCAGGATCCAGATATTGGGGTGAATGCTGGAAGATCAGAGAGACAGAACACAAGCCACAGCTAACCTCACCTCAACAACTTCTCAGCTGTGATTTCCCACTTTAATATATAGAAGACATTATTGTGGATTAAAAAAAAAGTTGCCTGTTATTCAGAGCATATGGAGTTCTATTATTACTTTCAGGATGAAATTGATTAATTCATTGAGTGTTTTCTATGGCAATTTGTGTGTGTTGCTTATACATGTGTTCATGTGAGTATATTCATGTGTGTGTGCATGTGCACATATACGGGCATGCATGTGGAGGCCAGAGGTGACTTTGGGTCTTTCTTAATCACTCTCCACTTAATTTTTGGAACAGAGTCCCTGACTGAAGGCTGTAGCTCATTGAGTCAGTTGGGTTGACCAGCCAGCAAGCTCTGTCTCCATTCTCTAGCACTGACGTTACAGATTCACACTACTTTGCCTGGGTATGTGTGAGTGCTAGGGACTCAAATGCATGTCTTCATGCTTGTGTAACTGGTGCCTTACTGAGTCAGTCAGCTCACCATCTCCTATGGCAATTTAAAACATAATATAATTTCTAAAATTTAATTTTTTAGTAAATCAAGCACAACACAGTTTTTGAGAACATTTTTCATTTTTATAAATGATGTTATTCTGACCTATATATCTATTTAGGTCTATTATTATGTTTGTGCTGCTGTCATTTTTTTATATCTGTATATTGGACAGCTTTTACTTTACTAGATAGACGCTGCCAACAAACTAGGGATGCCTGAAATCTGGAAAACATCACTGAAAATGACTCCACTTGGAATGTCAAAGAACACTGTGATTTATTTTTTGCATAAAAAATTATTAAAAGGTATTTTACTCAAAAATAAAATTTGTAAATCATATGCTATGTATATGTTAAAATAGACCGCTCTCTTTACACTTAGAAATGTGACTATGCTACAAAGAGTGGACAAAGGGAATAATGGCTTTGAAAACCTACATTTTGCTAACAGCACAATGCATCAGCCTTCCCTGGACACTGATGTTGGCAATAACTCCAGAAAGAGGTTAATTTTAAAAAGCAATATTTCATGGCTTTGTCAGTTTTCCCCAAGGCCTCCTTTAATCCTCCAGTCTTCAGGTCATTCTCTTGAAGTATCTGTCACATCATATGCCCATGGAAACTGGTCTCGCTATTTCAGCATCTTTTAGGACACTATCTTTTGTTGAGATTTCAGCAGCCCCCAAAGCAATACCTTCATTTTCTTGTGAAATATTTCAGGTTTACAAGATTTGAAAATAACATTTTATATATATAAATTTCAGTCAGTGATTAGGAATGCTGTGTTAAGCAGGGAAGAATGTATGAGAGATCATTTTGGAATTTTTTATCTGACAAATTCTGACTTATTTGTCATGCTCAAAAACATACATATAAATAACATTGTATGAACCGAGCAGGCCACATTTAGGAATATATGTGTATATTCCTAAAATATATGTATATGTAGACTTATATTCCTATGTATACATATATGCATGTAATAATAATGAGTAAAAAGCGGGGGGCATGAATTTGAAAGAGAGTTCGGAGGGTTCTATGAGAGGTTGGAGGGAAGAAAGAGAAAGGAAAAACGTTGTAATTATATTATAATGTCAAAAATAAAGTAAAATAAGTAAAACTAAATTTTAGATTTCAAGCTAGCTGGTAGGGAGGATTTGGGAAGAGTTGGAGTGGGGGAAACATGATCAAAATACATTTCACAAAAAATGAATAAAAATTGTCATTTGAAAAAATACTTAGTTATTAATAGAGAATATTTCAATGGAATATTCAATGAAAAACCCAAAACTTGAATATTAGTAAAATATGACTTTTTTTAAGTTAGTGTACCTGGAGCACAAATATGACTCATATTTTCAGTTACTTAAATAAAAGTGCTTTTTATTTATCCTTTTAAAAATGAATTCCATTTTATCTTATGTAACATAGTAAACATTAAAAGAAAGAAAATACGTATTTCTCTTCTCGATTAATAAATCATTCTGTATTTGCCATTTTTGTTAATCAGCTCTTTCTTAGAGTTATCAACATATATAAATGTATTATCATGTGTGTATATCACCCTTTTAAAAGGTGGAAATTATCTAGAGGTCTTATTTAGTACTGTGAGACATCCTATGAGAAAACAAAATTCTAATTTATTGGTCTAAGAAGTATCCATGCTGTTTTTAAAAGCATCTCTTCTAGTCTCTTGCCAATAAACAAACAAACAAACAAATAAATAAAAACGGGTGTGACTGACAGCCTGACCCTTGCAGAATGGCATAAGGCTAGACCTCAGAACTTGAGGTCCAGACATCTAGAAAAGCCATGTGACTTTGCATGTTTATTGTTTCCTTTCTTCTCTGTCTCTTTAGGCTGAAGCTCTTTCCTAGTGTCTCAGCCTGTGAGTTGTCTGTTTTTTTTTCTGGATGTCTCTCTGCACCTCTTTCCACACATGGAATGTTTTGGGTATGTCTGTGTATGTTTCTATGTGTATTTGTGAGCCAGACTCTGTTTTTTTTGATGCTCACTGATGTTGGGCAGGAGTCACCAGCTCTGCCAGTTCTAAACCCTGCCCTCTCAGAAAGACTGCCAGAAGTCCAGGCTCCCCCCCAGAGCTGCTAGCTGCTGGAGACCTCGCCTACAGGGTATTTTAAACTCCTTCCTCAAGAACAGCCAGGTAATTTCTCCTGCTCCCTTCCCTGCCTTACCTCTGGGGCCTGAAAAGGTCACCAGGCAATGTTTGGCTCAATAAACCTGGTCTTTTTAATTTGGCTTTATCTGGCGTACTGTGTTGGCTGAGAAACCTAATACTGGGGTCCGAAAACCTATCAACTGACCCTCTGAAAAATATTTGTTTCTCTGTCTGTTTTTACTGTCTTCTCATCTGTGTGTGACACATATCTGTGTATTTCTCTGTTATTGGGTCTTCCCTCTGTTCATATCTATGAGTTTATATCTCTATCTCTCCATATCTCAGAGTCTAGTCACACTTTGTGTCTCTATATGTCTCTTAGGATCTTTTCTACATATTCATTTATGTCTCCCTCTGTGAATCTTTGTTTATGCACATTTTTTTGAATGTCTTTTCTGATGGAGTTGAAGCAAGTAGCAAACATAGTAAAGAAATCTCTTTCCTTCCACCTTTGTACCTACGACAGAAGAGAAAAAGGTACATTCAAATTACAGGAACTGAAGTAACCCAGGGTTCTTACCGAGGGGCAGTCAGCTGGCTAGTTTCCTTCAGAGGAGGAAAATTGCCAGACAATAGTTAAGTCTCTAATTTGATGGTCAGAACCCTTTGAATGTTCTTGTGACACCACATAATTTAAGACACATATGTTAATTACTTGCCTCAAACACACACAATGTCAGATAAAAACTCCTGACACCAAGGGCAACTTTGCTCTTTTAATTATCTGGAGAGTAGACTAACACTACTTTCATAAACAATGTCAACATCTGGGCCACTTCTAGCTCCACACTAATTCTCACAATCGTATAGCTTTCCTAGGGTGTGGCCATCAACCTCAGAGTACAAGCACGTACATCTCACACCCTTCAAATGATGCTGCAACTTTTCATCAGTACGTTTGTACCAACTTGGCACCATCAAAGAGTGTGTCTGCCTTACTTTTCCTTTGCATTCAAAGCTCTGATCTGTTAAAGCACATTTCCTTTCGTGAATTCCAGATGTTAAATCCTGTCAGGTCACAGTCTACGTTACATAGATGCACTTTAGGACATTGTCACAAGAGTGTTATAAGCTTAATTATCCTTCCTAGATTAGATGTTTATTTCTCTGATAATACCATTTTTTTAGTTGTTGAAAATTTCTTCTTTGTGTTAGGAATTGTCTCCATGGTGTCTTCTAATAAAATACAGTTCCAATGTTTCCAAAGATGTTTTTAATTGTTAATGTTATTATCATTAAGGGCTCAGATAAAAATGGAAGACAAGCCGGGCGGTGGTGGCGCACGCCTTTAATCCCAGCACTCGGGAGGCAGAGCCAGGCGGATCTCTGTGAGTTCGAGGCCAGCCTGGACTACCAAGTGAGTTCCAGGAAAGGCGCAAAGCTACACAGAGAAACCCTGTCTCGAAAAACCAAAAAAAAAAAAAAAAAAAAAAAAAAATGGAAGACAAGACTTTACAGATCTCTGAAAGGATTGAAGGCTAAAACCCTGGGTTCCAATATTCGTGCTAGGTTAGTGTCCTTGGAGGAGGTGACTTTTCAAGGCTATTGCTCACACAAAAAATGAGGACTTCCAGGTCATAATTGTTAAGTTATAGTTATATCTTAAGAGTTTTTAGTCATCATAGAGAAATATTCATTGAAATAAAATCACGCATTTGCATTCAACTCATGATATTTAAAGAACTGAAAATCATACTCCTTCCTGCTCTTTATGTCATCTAGTAAAACTTTAGTTTGTGATATAAAAGTAAGCTTGAAGTTTTATCTTACATGTGAGTTCTAATTTTGTTTAGTTTATGATTTCTAATGTAGCCATTTAAAGAACATTTCCTAAAATATAATTTAACGGAGTAGAACTCATTCCTCTGCTTAGAGGCCGATTAAGTCCTTAATTTTGTGTCTCATTATAAATCCTGACAACTTGGTTTACATTCGATTGTTTACAGGGCATGAGTTGCCTTTTTCACACAGGAGAAGATTTATTTTAATATATTTAGAGCAGAGAAATTTTGTCACCATTAAATTTAGTGTTTGGTTTTCTTAAGTCACAAATCAACAATGAAGACAATGGTCAACAAGTTAAAGAATGCCTTTTGGCTGGCTAATTATTCTGAAGTACAATCTTCACGGGGATGTAGAAGACTCTATCTTTAGGCATTTAGTATATCTTTCCTAAGAATTCAACTCAGTCCAAGATCACAACCAAATACTATAGGAACGGATTATAAAACCCCAAAAGAAAAATGAGTACAAGGTATTTGGTTTGACGGCTCATCTTAGTTAACATCTTGACACATCTGGGAAGAGGAATCCTCAGGTGGGCAGTTGCCTCAATCAGATTAACCTGTGTGACCATGTCATTGAGGCATTTTCTTAATTGCTAACTGATACAGCCCACTGTGGGCAGTACCATTCTAGTCAGCTGTGTCTGGGCTGCATGAAAACAGTGTCTAAGCTACCCAGAGAGACCAAACCAGTAAGCAGTGTTTCTCCATGGTCTTTGCCTCCAAATCTGTGGTGGTTTGTCAGAAAATGGCCCCCAATGGGATTGGCACTATTAGGAGGTGTGACCTTACTGGAGTAGATGTGTATTGTGGGAGGAAGTGTGTCACTGTGAAGTCAGGCTTTGAGGTCTCATAAATGCTCAAGCCACGCCCAGTATCTTGGACCACTTCCTGTTGCCTTTGGATCAAGATGTAAGGACTCTCAGCTCTAGCACCTTGTCTCCCTGCATGCTGCCTTGCTTCCCGCCATGATGATAATGGACTAAACCTCTGAAAAGGTATGTGAACCTCCAACTAAATGTTGTCCTTTCTAAGAGTTGACATAGTCATGGTGTCTCTTCACATCAATAGAAACTCCAAATAAAACAAGGTCCTTGTCTTGAGTTTCTGCCTTCGTGTATGATTGATGATGGACTGTAAAGGATGAAGTAAACTCTTTTCTCCCTACTTTTGTGTTACTCAGTGTTTTAACACAGGCAACAACCCAAACTAGGATGCTTGGTTAATGTTTGAATAAGAAAGTAAAATATGGATTAAACAATGCTAAGATTGTTTCACTGGAAATATTCAAGAACATGCATTTTAGGAATTAAAATAATTTTGAAAGACTTCTAGCATCAGAATTTTCAGCTCTACATGTCAACAGTACTGGTTTTATTCTCAGTTGAGTTTCAAATCACTGTAGCTGGTAAAGATATAGAGTAGCACAATGTTATCTACTTAATGATGATTATTTCTGACATAGGGAAAAATTCAAAAGGGCTAAAGTGGAACCAGGCTCTCCAATTTCTGATTTTTCTCTCTCTTTACTGTTTTCTATCTTATTTTATTATTTATATTTTAGCTGCTGTGCAGTGGTACCAGTGGATGAAATTAGCACTAACATTGTGGTTTTCATTAGTCTTAGCATTTACAAAGGAACTTTTGCTCTGTGAACTGAGATGCATTAGCACTTGCTGTTTATGTAGTCTATAATTTATGGCCATGTGTGCCTCCCCTCCCCATGACTGCTCTTATTTCTAATTTCTTTTATTTTTTGAGATTATAATATAATTAAGCCATTTTCCCCACTCTGAACCTTACTATATACTAATTCTTTTTTTAAATTTTTCTTTATTAAGAAATTTTCTACTCACTCCACATACTATCCACAGATCCCCCCTCCTCCCACCTCCACTCCCCAGCCCTCTTTCCCAAGCCACCCTGCATCCCCACATCCCCCAAATCGAGGTCTCCCATGGAGAGTCAGCAGAGCCCAGCACACTGAGCCTAGGCAGGTCCAAGTCCCTTCCCACTGCACCAAGGCTGTGCAAGGTGTCACACCACAGGCACCAGGTTCCAGAAGCCTGCCCATAGATCAGGGACAGATTCCGATCCCTCTGCCTGGGTGCCCCCTAAACAGTTCGAGCCAAACAACTGTCTTCCATATCCAGAGGGCCTAGTGCACTCCCATGGGGACTCTACAGCCACCAGTCCACAGTTCATGGGCTACCACTAGTGTGGCCAGTCATCTCTGCACATCCTCCCATCATGATCTCCATGTCCCTCACCTACAGTATCTCTCCTCCCTCTCATCAATTGGATTCCTGGAGCTCAGCCTGGTACCTGACCATGGATCTCTGTATCTGCCTCCATCAGTTACTGGACAAAGGCTCTATGATGACAGCTAGGTTATTTGCTAGGCTGGTAACCAGCGTAGACTGGTCCAGGCACCCTCTGGACCACTGCCAGCAGACCAAGGTGGGGTCATCCTTGTGGATTCCTGAGAGCCTCCCCAGCACCCTGCCTCTTCCTATTCCCATGATGTCCTCATCTATCATGATATCTTCCTCCCTGCCCTCCCATTCTGTCCCTGTTCCAGCTTGACCCTCCCATTTCCCTGTGTTCTCATCGCCCACTCCTCACCCTCTGCCAATCCTCACACCCAGTCCACTTATGTAGATCTCATCTACTTCTCCCTCACAGGGCCATCCATGTGTCCCTCCTAGGGTCTTTCCCTGTTAGCCAGCCTCTCTGGAGTTGGAGAGGAGTTGCAGTGGGTTGCAGTCTGGCCATCCCTTCCCTCACATTTAGTATCCACTTATGAGTGAGTAAGTACATACTATGTTTGTCCTTCTGGGTCTGGGTTACCTCACTCAAGATGATATTTTCTGGTTCCATCCATTTGCCTGCAAATTTCATGGTATCATTGTTTTTTTACTGCTGAGTAGTACTCCATTGTGTATATGTACCACATTTTCTTTATCTATTCTTCAGTTGAGGGGCATCTAGGTTGT
This sequence comes from Peromyscus californicus insignis, assembly GCF_007827085.1. Lineage (NCBI taxonomy): Eukaryota > Metazoa > Chordata > Mammalia > Rodentia > Cricetidae > Peromyscus > Peromyscus californicus. The sequence goes on from NW_026294573.1 coordinate 107,122,039, forward strand.
TTCCAGGTTCTTGCTATTACGAATAATGCTGAACTATATACTAATTCTTGCTGTCTTTCAGAATCATAGCCTTTATTTTCACACACACACACACACACACACACACACACACACACACACACACACACACACACCACTGTTTTCCTTACACACATCTTCACGATTATCATATAAACTAGTTATACAATTAATGACTAGGCTTGAGGGAAAACAGGAAACAGTAAAAGGAGGTGGGAATCACAGAAGACATGGACATACAGCAGCAGATCATTGATACTGACGATGGTCATAGAAGCCACAGAAACAGAATGATGGTGATGAGGATGGCTGTAGCTGTGGCAGCAAAAAGAAGTGGTAAAAGGCACAATAGCAATGAGAGGTAGCTGGAAAGTTCCAGGAAGTAGCCAGGGCAAAAGCAAGGGGAATGATGGAAGTAAAGAGAAGGCAAGAGAGGAGAGAGCAGGGCGTGGATGTAACGCTGAGAGGCCATGGTCCGGAGCCAGATAGGCGGAGTTTCCTAACCAGCTCACAAAGTAAGTCTGCTTGCTTAGGTCCAGAAAAGGGGTCTTTGCACCAATCATAGAGAACCTTTATGCAAATGAAGTTTCATGTTTAGACTAATCAAGGCAGTGTTTCCTTTTCAACAGGTACAGCAGTCCCTGTGTTTGGCCACAAGGGCACCTGCTTCCCTTCTGTCTCAAATGAAAACTGTCAAAAGAAAACCCGCTGTCTTAGTTAGGGTTTCTATTGCTGTGAAGAGACATCATGACCATGGCAATGCTTATAATGAAAACATTTAATTGAGGGGGCTGGCTTACAGTTTCTGAGGTTCAGTCCATTATCATTATGACAGGGAGCGTGGTGGCATGCAAGCAGACATGGTGATGACATCTTCATATGCAGGCCACAGGAAATTGACTGAGACATTGGGTGGTATCTTGAGCACATGAAATCTTAAAGCCCACCTCACTTCCTCCAACTTCCTCCAACAAGGCCATACCCACTCCAACAAAGCCACACTGCCTACTAATGCCACTCCCTATTGATGCACAGTCCTAATTAGTCTTAATAATAAAAACCCGGAGTCAGATATCAGGGTAAAAGCTGAAAGATCAGAGAAGTAAAGGATCAGCCACAGTCACCTCTTACCTCTCCGACTCCTCAGATGAAAAGGGCTGAGCTACTGTCTCTGCTACTGCCTTCTCACTTCCTCTCTCCGCCCAGACATACCACTTCTTGTCTCCTGTCTGTACAGACCTCCAAACCCCTACGGTTAACTAGTGGCTAGCTCCACCCTCTGATCTCTAGGCAAGCTTTATTTGTCAGAACACAAACAAAATATCACAGCACCCTATTAGATTATGGGGGCTGATTACATTCAAACTACCACACCTACCTTAAACTCCATAAGCTGATTGACGTAATCATGGGGAGCTGAACCTTCTGGGACTGGGATGGTGTTTCAGCAGAAAGCAGCTGTGATGCTCATGTAGCTTCCTCGGGTATGTGTTTAGATCACCTGGTGCTGTCATAGGGTTGTCTGGTTACTTGGGTGACAATGAGATGTCTGACAGCTGTCAACTAGGGAGTCCGTTCCCTTCACTCTTCAACATGGTAGCTTACTTACAGGAAGAATAGACATTAGAAACAACAGGAAAATAAGGGAATAGTTTTTTTTTTTTTTTTTTTTTTTTTTTTTTTTTTTTTTTGGTTTTTCGAGACAGGGTTTCTCTGTGTAGCTTTGCGCCTTTCCTGGAACTCACTTGGTAGCCCAGGCTGGCCTCGAACTCACAGAGATCCGCCGGCCTCTGCCTCCCGAGTGCTGGGATTAAAGGCGTGCGCCACCACCGCCCGGCGTTTTTTTTTTTTTTTTTTTTTTTTTGTGGTTTTTCGAGACAGGGTTTCTCTGTGTAGCTTTGCGCCTTTCCTGGATCTCGCTCTGTAGACCAGGCTGGCCTTGAACTCACAAAGATCCTCCTGCCTCTGCCTCCCGAGTGCTGGGATTAAAGGCGTGTGCCACCACCGCCCGGCCAAGGGAATAGGTTTTAATAGTGATTTAGTAATGCTCAACACCTGTGTAGTCCCCCAGGAGAGGAGGCTCTCCTAATCTATGTCATAAGGCATCTTCTGACACTACCCTGTTTGTGACACACTGGAAAACTGGTCCTGCCCATCCTGCTTGTCCATTGCAAACTTTCCAGACGGCTCCCACTATCTGAAGAGCTGATAGAGACATGGGTAAGGCAGCTGTGGTCCAACAGGGGCATCTAGCATTTAGTTATATCTGAGGATTCATGGATGCAGAGCCCTGGTGCATTGGAGTTCACAGAAGCCCCATGCTGTGGGTTTTCTCTTATCTCCCAGTTCGCTAAAACACTTGCTTGTTACTTAGTGCTATTGAGCTTCTTAGAAACAAGATTCTACTGAGTTCTTTCTGGAAGCCAGTCTTTCAATAAGGACTTTCAGCAAATCCACATCCATTTTGAGTGATAGCTATTGGTTTAAATGGTTCCTGTCACTTCTGCTATGCCTTTCATTCACACAGTATTCTGAAGTGTGTGTGTGTGTGTGTGTGTGTGTGTGTGTGTGTGTGTGTGTGTGTGTGTGTGTGCATCCTTTTGTTCTCTCTTTCTATATGTGTTTAAATAATCAACTTTTTCCTTTAGAGCTCTATTTTTTCATAAATGTAAAAAATACTATAATTTTCCAGCTAATGCAATGTAGTAGTTGCTGAGTTACATTCTGTGTCCTCAAATTAAGCTTTTGATGTGAAGAGAGAAACCACCTAGGATGAATCCAACATCTCTCTATCTTAACACACAAGAGGGATTACATGGGTTCGTTCCAGAACTTTAGAAATTTGGAACAAAATGATTGTCTTGTATATATGATACATATAATATGTATTAAAAATTAATCTCTAAAATTTCCCAATTAAAGAAGACTCAAACTGTTACTTATACTAAGTTTCTGACTGATTTTATCATGTTATCCTTTAATAGTCTTACTTAGAAAAAGTGCTTTAGGTTTTCTTTTTCTATAATCTTGTTTTCTGTGTTGCTAGGCATCAAACCCAGTGCCTTACTTACGCTCATGCTGGGCAAATGCTCTTATCTGAGTTTATCTCCAGCCCATAAGTATTCTATTTGTTAAACTTTTATTTTCAATTTCTTTTTTTTTTTAACTTTTTGAGATTGTTTTTAGAAAAGTAGTTACATCATTTCCCATTTCCCTTGTGTCCCTTTAAAGCATCCTATATACTCTTTCTTGCTGAGTTTCAAATTCATGGCTTCTTGTAATTGTTACATACATATATGTGTAGGTATATACATATATATTCCTAAATATATAAATGCAATCGCTGTTTGCATAATGTTACTTGTATGTATGTTTTCAGGGATGATCATTAGATAATGAATTGGTGTGCTCTGCCCTGGGGAAGTCTATTTCTCCCACTCTTAGCATTCCTTAGTAGCCTGTAGTTATATGCGTAGGACTGAAGTCTCTTGGGCTTTCCCCTTCCACATTAGCATGTCTGTTGCTGTTGCCCTTGTTCATCTCATTTTTGAGACAGTCATGTAGGAGAGATTTTATGAGGGTAGCTTAGGAAATTCCTATGAGCCACAACCAGCAAACTCCTTGATCTTCCAGGTATTATAATCTTTCTACCCCCTCTTCCAAAATTATTCCTCAGCCTTAGGTATTGGATTGTGTTGTAGATGTATTAACTAGGACTGGGCTTCGTAGCACTACATTTTGATTGGTTGTTGTTTTCTGTAATGGACTCTATCTGCTGCAAAGAGAAGTTTTCCTGATGGGGGCCCGGGGGAGACTGCACTTTCCTGTGGATATAAGGACAGATATTTAGAATGAGGGATTATACTGGTTTAGTAGAGTGGTGGTTGTAGTTTGTCTTAAAGTTCGATTGCTGTGAAGAGAAACCATGACCACGGCAACTCTTATAAAGAGCCTACCCACAGTAGAACACTTCCTCCAACAATCCATGCCTACTGACGGGCCTGCTTGACTCCATTTTGAAGGTGGGAGCCATTATGCTGGATTGTTAAAGTTCAGTTTCTATTTACTGAGTAGCTCTCTATTTCCTAGAACCTGACCTTCCCCAACCCATGACCTTGACTTGTTTTTGAGAATACCCTGACCCTCCATGACCCTCTCCCTCTGTGAACCCTCTCTAGTCACATGGTGACCACATGATTTTTTTTTTTGAGATTTCTTCCCCCTTTGTATTTCCTTAGGCTCCATTGTCTCTTTTCCTTAAAAATTATTTGTGATTTTATTCCTTGAAGGGGCCTCAAGAAATAATTTGGGGCTATTCTCTTTAACTGACTTAGGAGGCAGTCACTGGCCAGCTTGCTTAAAATTAAGCTTGCTTAAAATTTGGCTCAAATTATGGTAGTGGTCTTATTCTAGTGGTTGGGATTAACACTACTCCAACAAATAGTGTCACTCCCTAAGCATTCAAATATATTAGTCTATGGGGGTCATTCTTATTCAAACCACCACATAGTTTATTCTTCTAGACCCCAGACTTTAGTAGTCTTGAGTACTTGGCTAGGTTCCCAGTACCAGGCATGATTTTCTCCTTGTTGTGAGGTGGACTGCTTAAGTATAATTAGAGAGCTGTTGGATACTGCCAAGGTATGGGTGCCACTACTTTACCCTTAGGGTTCTCCTGCCGTGATAGTTCTTACTGTGGTTCATTGAATCATAGCTGGGGAGGACTGTTGGTTTCTTTCTCCCATCTGAAACTTTCATGGTGCCTTCTGGTACCATGAAGACTAGTCCTTAGGGAAGAGGCATTTGGGACAGTTCCAGCTCAGAGGTTGCTGGGCCTGTATCTGAAGTTCAGGGTGTCTTTAGCTTACGGATTTACCACCCACCTCTGCAGGGCAAGCAATGACAACGATAATAGCCTATGTTTTGGGAGTCTCTTAGACAACCCTGAACAGCAACTCAAAGGGTGTTGGGTTTTCTTTTAGGTGGTCTATGACTCTTAGAGGAAGCATTGTCAGCTTAGATGGAAAATTTTCATTTAAATTGAACGTGTCCGTTTATACAGCAACTTACATCTATTCTAAGTATTTTTAGGTAAATAGTTAATAGCATTATGGCAGTTTGAATGAAAATGACCCCCCTAGGCTGATGTGTTTGAATGTCTTGTCCCCATTTGATGGAACTTTTGGGGAAGTATTGGGATATGTGATCCTGTTGGAGGAGGTATGGCCTTGTTGCAGGAAGTACATCAGTGGGGCTTTGAGGATTCAAAGGCCCACACTATTTCAGTTATTCAGTGGCTGTGAATTAGATGTGAACTCTTACCTCTTTCTCCAGCACCATGCCTGCTTACCTGTTGCCATGCTTCCCACCATGACGTTCCTGGACTCATCCTCTGAAACTGTAAGCAAACCCCCAATTAAATGCTTTATTTTTTAAATTGCCTTGGTGAGCGCGTTTTTTCACAGCAATATAGAATAAACTAAGACAGATTCTTTATGACTTTTCCAGACATTCTTACTGTTGTTTTACCCCTTCTCTCCTTCTGTATTAATTTCCTCTCCCTGTCTCTTACTAGGGCCCCTTCTCTGTATTTCCTGTTTCCCACCTCAGATGACTTATGCTTATGATCATGTCAAAAGACTTAGATGGCTCTCCCTTTCCAGCTCTGCTGACTGCAGCACACTTCTCTCTCTTGGGCTGGTTCCACTCCATGTACACAGCTCTCCCTGGCAGACATGAGACCAAAACAGGAAAAATATACCTTGTAGTTTAAAGGTTCCATTTGCAGTTAAGAATGAGTTTCTGGCCGGGCGGTGGTGGCGCACGCCTTTAATCCCAGCACTCGGGAGGCAGAGCCAGGCGGATCTTTGTGAGTTCGAGGCCAGCCTGGGCTACCAAGTGAGTTCCAGGAAAAGGCGCAAAGCTACACAGAGAAACCCTGTCTCGAAAAACCAAAAAAAAAAAAAAAAAAAAGAATGAGTTTCTGTTTGTCCTATGTTTGCCTGACCCATCGGCACCTGATGTGCTTGATCACATATGGGCAGGGAGGTCCATGGGCAGGAAATAAGCCAGGATTTACACTTGTCCGTGGTTGGATGTAGGCAGGAAGTACTCAGACAGGAAGTATGTCAAGATAAATGCTTTCTCCTGATTAAAACTTATGATAAATACAGTGTCCCTGTGGTTTTGCCCTTTTCAAGATTCTGCAAAATGAGACTTGTGACCATTTTCTGGCCCACGATGAACCCAGGGATAGACCTAACCAGAGTCCATCAACCTGGCCAGTATTTAATTTAAAGGTTGCTTCAAATTTGGCTTTAAATCGTGGTAGTGGTCTTATTCCATACTTGTGGGATCAATAACATCCCACAGCTCCGGTAAGTCAAGTATCAAGAGTCTCCAATGCATCCAGCTTTCACTTTCACAACTTGGAGCAATGGCTTCTCAGGACTGAGGATTTGAAGGCTGGAGCCATTATGCTGCATTGTTGAAAATAGACTTCTATTTTGTAAGAGCTGCGTTGCTCTCTTGACGTGTTTTTGAGAATCCCCTCACTCTCCCTATGACCACATGATTTTTTTGAGATGTTTTTTCTGCATTTTTTTACTGCCCCGTTGTCTCTCTTTTGTAAACTGCTTTGCAACTACCCATGATTTTACTCTTTAAACGGGGCCTAAGAGCTGGAGTCAGGGCTGCTCTCTTTAACATGATTTAGGAGGCAGTTGCTGGCCAGCTCTTGGGTGCACCCCAATAAAAGTCAAACTTGCTTCAAATTTGGCTCAAATTGTAGTAGTGGTGGTCTTATTCTCACAGGTGGGATTAACAAGGACCTCCATGCAGGGACTGCCCTACTACAGTTTGGCCTCAGCAGCTTTCCTTAAATGTGGACAAAGATTCCGCAACTCCGTTTCTTGTGCATCCTTCATGACTCTGAAACCAGAACCAAACACATGGCTGAAGTTGCTAATTTACACTGCTCCCTTGAGATATAGCATGGTTCTTTCCTTGAATTATGTCTGTGTAAGTTTCACTTTGTAGTTAGTTTTTAGATAGTAGAAATCCCATTGGCCTGTTCTTTTTACAATTTTCAGGATTATTTAAGTGGGGTCTTGGCCTGAGGCTATCATTCCTTTTATTCTGTTCTGTGTCAGACCTCACTCAGCACAAGCCTTGGCCCCAACATTAATTCTCCTGGTTGTCTTTTTTATTCTCAAACTACATTTTGTGTTTCTTTCTGGCTTGCTCTTTTTCATTGTCGAGTTGCATAAGGATGATTACTAATAACCACATGATAGAATCAATATTTGGCTGCCTTGAAATCTTCCTTGCAAGTGAAACTAGTTCAAAACTTTTCAATTTACCCTCATGTAGATTTTTAGGACAAGGGCAAAATGCAGCCACAGACTTTGACAAAATACCAAAAGGATGGTCTTTAGAACAGTATCAAATATTGTTCCCCTCCGAAACTTCTTTATCTGTGCCTCTGTAGTCCATATTACTCCCAGCAGTACTATCTTCAAAGCTCTTTCTAAGATAATCTATTTAAACCCTGCTTACAACTTTCAACTGATTTCCTAGTCTAAAGTCTTACAGCATATTCAGGCCTGTCACACCAAGAGCCTACTTCCTAGTACCAATTTCTGTCATAGTTACTTTTATATTGCTGTAATAAGACACCATGACCAAGGCAACTTATAGTGTTGTAGAGTTCTAGATTACCAGAAGACCACTGGGACTCTATCGAAATTTTAATCAGCCAATTTTATTTAAGCTGCAGGTGACCATAGTCCCTTGAGTAGAATTGGAACTGTGGACTTGTCTGAAGCTGGATAAGGTTTCTTAAGGTCAAACCCCACAATTATACAATTACTTTATTCCTGTGGGTGTGAACCTTGTAGACATGATATAACACTCTAGGTCTTGCCTTTTACAAGTGGCAATTAAACAAGTTTACAGAAGCCAGATAAGCAGTTAGTTCATCATTCACAACAGTATTATAATTTTGGGGAAGGACAAAGAGAGCTTAGTGGTCAGCAGTTCTGGAATAGTTTTAAAGGCTTAACCTTCTGGAATTATTTTAACAGACACCAGTTGTTGACAGGGCCAGCCTCAGGCCTCCAGAATGGTTGCTTTGGTCAAAATGGAGTCATTTTAGCCACTCCAGTCAAAAGAGGTCACTGGGGCATATGATTTCAGAGGGTGAGTCTATGATCATAGTGGCAGGGGGTGGGGAGGATAGAGCAGCTTGCAGCCTGGCATGGTGCTGGAGCAGTGACTGTGAGCTCACATCTTGAAACAACAACTACAAGGCAATCAGAGAAAGCTACCTGACAATGGCATAGGCTTTTGAAGCCTCAGCACCCAGCCACAGTGACACACCTCCTCCAGCAAGGACACACCTCCATATCCTTCTCAAAGAGTGCCACCAGCTGGAGAACCAAGCATTCAAATATATGAGCCCATGGAGGCCATTCTCATTCAATTCCTTTCCTTATTTTATTTTATATTCCTTGTTTTTTCCATCTAGATTCTCTGCATCATCTTCAAGCCCTGTTATTCTGACTTCTGCTTGAATTACTCTACTTGTAAACCTTTTCTTTGCCTTTTCAGATTGGGTTACTGGGTTTTTCAGTTTCATTTTCATTTCATCTTGAGTCCTCCACAAATGCTTTTGTCTCTTTATTGAATTCTGTTTTCAAATCCTAGATTGTCTTTGTCATTTCCATCAGATTTATGTTTGTGTTTCCTTGGGTGTTATCACTCAGACATTTTTCTCTTTATTTCTCCTTAGTTTCATTGTGCTGTATCATTGTATCTTCTTTAAATTTCTGGAATTATTTCATGACTTTTATGATTATCATAGACATTATAAGGTTTCAAAATAAACTTTAATGTTAATATAATGTTAAATATTATTTGTATTTTATAGAATATAATATTATCAAAGAGATAAATGTTCTGTGCTTTCATTTGCTTTTTAATCAGCATAAAATTATCTAATTCTTTTTTGTTTTATAATAGTGACCAGATAACCATAATTTAGTGGATTTGTATTGGCTAACAGAAAATTTAGATTAATCATTGTTTGAAAGATATATCTTATGAATCTAAGTCTAGCCTTGAACTTTTTACATAGCTAAGTATGACCTGCAGTTTCTGATCCTTCTGCCTCCAAATCTTATGTGCTGAGATTTAAGTAATGTACCACCAGGGCAGAATTAGTGGTGGTGGGAATAGAACCCAGGGCTTTCTTTGTGCATGCTAAACAAGCAGTCCTCCAACCGAGCTATAAGCTCAAAGTTAAATCTTGATTTTTTTCCAATACAACAAGAGTTATATCTCAACATTCCTTAGACTTTTAGAGGTGTATCCTAGTAGAGGAATGAATTCAAAAGGCAAAGATCTCAGAAGAATGTTTCTTTATTGAATTGAGACATAGAATCTGCCCCCTTTTTCTTTCATGGCATCCAGAAGAATTTTACCATTCCAGAGGCCAGTACAGCCTCAGCTTTCTCAGCTTTACACATCCTAGGTCTTAGCATCCTTTCCTTCTATTTTTTGTTACAAACTGAGCAGGAAGAAGTAAATGCAGAACAGATGAATTATTTACACACAAATTATTTACATGTAAGAAAAAATTCTTACTTTTATTTTTTTCAATGCAACTGTTAGTAAAACTGAAGAGGGGAAAACAGATAAGTGGAATAAAAGCTTACATGTAGGGTTCTCAGGTTCAAAAACAAATATGACAGGGATTATGAAGTCAAATTAGCATGGTCAAAGTCATTGTTTCTTGTTTTTTAAAATGAGTTCATTTACACTTAAAAGATGTTCATAATTTTTAAATGAAGCATAGTAGGAAAATGATTAAATAAATAATCATGACTGTGAAGAAAAAGAAATAACCAAGAATATTGAGTTATTTGCTTTTTTCCCATAGGTTCTTAGTCTGGGCATGGATACCCACATATCTACATCACAAGAACCTGGAAACTGCTTATGTCCTTAAGAATGCACCGGTTTTCAGCTCCCCTTCCTCACACAACTACCCCTCTCCCCGTATTTGTGGGAGGGGAAGCCTTCTTTGTTCATCAATGACATTGTATGCGTTGTGTGCAGCTGCCCCTCTGCATTCTCCACTCCTGTGAGACCCACTGAGAACAAGGAGACGAGTGCTCTTCAGACATCAAAAGGAAACCAAAAGTGAGCAAGGATGAAATTGAGGCCAAAAGGTTAAGAGAGGAAAGATGTCCTCGTTCTTTTTCTGGGCCAGTACATGGTGGTTTCTGTTGGAGTGAGCAATTACAGATCTCTGATGGGCCAGGTCTCTGTACTTCTGCCCCAGGCCTTGATAATTTGGTCCTCAGAGCAGTTGTCCTCGAATTTTTTCTATTTCTTCTTTATACTCTAGGTCAAAAAGTCTTAGGTAAAGACTTCTATTTTCTGTAATAAATACCCAATTTCAAACAGCTGCTGTGAGAGTGCTGAACCAAAAGAAAATGTTTCTTAGACTTGCCCCTATTCCTTTAGAATCAGTCAATAAAAGGTGAATCTAGTCTAAAAATCGTAGATCAAATGGACAGATCCCATGGCACATATGCTTGTCCGTACACACATCACAGGAGTACATCTATTAATAAATGTGTGTCTGCTATCCCATTTCTGTTGTATGACTGTGATATGCACACTCTCTCTGGTTGGTGGTGCTGTCAGGGAAGGTAATGAATGAGTTAGAATGTGGAGCCTTGCCAGAGGAAGTACATCACTGGAGGTGGCCTCCCCACTTCCAGTTCACTCACTCTCTCTCTGCTTCCTATATGGAGGTGAGAAGCTGAGGCATGGTCTCTCAGCTTCCTGCGCAATCTCCTTCAGCCATGCCTTCCCCACCGTTATGGAGAGCTAACTCTCTGCAACCACACACCGAAATCAAACTCTTTCTTCTGTAAATTACTTTTGGTCATGAAGCTTTATACCAGCAATAGAAAAGTAAGTAATATATACAGTGTCCTTCCCCCCTTATCTTCCCTAACTTGTTCTTATTTCCATAGATGGGAACTGATCTTTGAAAATGGTTTCTCAGGCCCACAGAAATCCACAAAGATACCCACACAACAGACTGCTGGCAGTGGTCGAGAGACAGCCCGAACTGACCTACTCTGGTGATGGGATGGCCAAACACCCTAATTGTTGTGCTAGAAACCTCATCCAACTACTGAGGGATCTGGATGCAGAAATCCATGACTAGGCCCCGGGTAGATCTCTGGGAGTCCAATTAGCGAGAATGAGGAGGGTTTATATGAGCGAGAATTGTTGAGACCAAGGTTGGATAAAGCACAGGGACAAATAGCCAAATGAATGGAAACACATGAACTATGAACCAATGGCTCAGGGGTCCCCACTGGATCAGGCCCTCTGAATGGATGAGACAGTTGATTGGCTTGATCTGTTTGGGAGACACCCAGGCAGTGGGACCAGATCTTGTGCTCATTGCATGAGTTGGCTGTTTGAAACCTGGGGCCTATGCAGGATTGTTTGGCTCGGCCTGGGAGGAGGGGACTAGACCTACCTGGACTGAGTCTACCAGGTTGACCTCAGTCTGTGGGGAAGGCTTTGCCCTGGAGGAGATGGGAATGGGGGGGGGGGGGGGTTGGGGGGAAGGTGAGGGGGACGGGAGGGGGGGAGAACAAGGGAATCCGTGGCTGATATGTAGAACTGAATTGTATTGCAAAATAAATTAATTAAAAAAATATATATAAAATTAAAAAAAAAAAAAAAAGAAAATGGTTTCTCAGGGTTCTCTGTGTCCACTCTCCTCCATTTAGGTTCTGTCATCCTGAGTGGCAGGATATGGGGTAGCTGAGGGCAGCTAGACTTTCTTTAATTTTCCTTATATCTCAGTTGGAATCTTTAGTAGTAAAGTCCTCATGTTCCCAGTTCCTTCTAGAGAGCTTTCAATTGCCACCAGCTTTTGTGACCTCAGTCATACCTAAAAGCAAGCACTGTGAGACCAGTTGCTATCAGTGGTCTGTCCTCCGGGGATACAGTTCCTCCTGGTGGATCCTTCTGTATGGCCCAGTCACTGAGGTCTCAGATGGTGACTGTGGCCTCTGAATTTCAGTCACCTTGCTTTCTCTATCTTTGGTAGGTGGTTTAACTTCATAGTGTCTCCACTTTCATGCTGTCATGCTTTCTGAAACCTCTGTAGCTGATTTGCTAAATTAAATTCCCTAATGGGGTTCAGCTTTTGAGATGGAAACTGGCTCAACAGAGTCATCTCACATGGACTGCACCCACTTCCTTTTGAAGTAACAAACAAGTAAGAGGAAAGGATGAGTATTTGAAGGAAATATTTAATTTTTTAAAAACTAACTATATTGTTTTCTAGTTCATGATAACCATTTTTTCCTGTCCCCAATTCATCATAGTAATGAAATTCTGATACTCTTTCTTTAAGACTGTCAGCTGCAAGGAGGCATTTTACAACTTTGAGAGTTTGTTCATAAATTGGTTATTGATTGCAAAAGCAGAAACCACTCTCTTTGTCTTTTTTTGTAGAATAATTTTGCATAAGCTGTGGATATAGTTCATAATTATAATTTCTAAGACAGAAGTAAAGATGAGTGTTCTAAATAGATTTCCCAATAAACCCAAGTGCCAGTTTTATAAGTAATAAATAACTTCCTTTTAAAAATTTAGTCTATTCTGAACACTTCTGAACACATTCCTGCGTGTCTGCATGTATGGAATTAGTAGGAAGAAAAACACTAAGATTAGAAAGTATCTGCATGAAAATTTTAAGTAATTCTCATAGATGAAAGGTTTTTCCACAAATTTTGTATATTTTGAATTGATTGCTTATAGTCTTTGAAGAATTATTATCTTCTTTGAATAATAAAACTGAAGAAAATATTTTCCCAATATAGCTACTACCCACCCCTGGCTTATGCTGTAAATGAATGTGATAGTTACCACTGCTTTCTAGGTTCTAGAGTGTTTCGCTTTCATTAAGGCTTGAGTGTGCCCTTCAAGGTTCATGTGTGGAAACTCAATTCTCATTGTGAGATTTTAAATGATAGAAAATTAATCTAAAGTGGTTAGAGGTTATGCCTTTGGGATATGATTGGAATTATACAAGGTTACTAGAGTAACTTCATTATTGAACGCTGGTAAAATTGCAGTAAGAGGGAGAGTGACCAGAAGAGATGCACATTCATCTGTCTCTTCCTACTTGGTGATCCACATTGCCTCAGGACTCTACCAACTAGAAGACCATTCCCAGATGAGGCCCCTCAACCTTGAACTCCAGGCCTGTGAGCAAATATCAACTTCTTTCCTTGATGAAGTTACATGCCCTTGTATTTCATCACAGTAACAGTAGCAGAAAATGGACTAATATAAAGAACAAACTCAGGATTGCCTCATATTTTGTTAAATTTGTAAAATATTTGGCAGAGTAAAAACCCTCCACATCTATATTGGGCTCACTAGCCTGGTCTGTTCTTTCTTTAGGTTAACTTCCATTTTTCATAGATTGTCTCTCAGGAACCAGAACCTTCACAACAGAGGCTGCTTGGGTTAAATCTATCCCGGAGGCACCCAAAGCAAACCCTCTTGTGGATTGTATTAGCAAAGAAAGATTTTATACATGAGCTATAAATCGTTGCTAGGTGGTTTCTAATTTTCCATGGAGAAGAGTCAGCAAAATTTACTCTCTCTTTCAACACTGTGGTTGTGAAGTGCAATATCTCCCATTAAGGAGGAAAAATAGAAGTGGACAATATGTAGATATTAAAAATTATAAAGATAGTTGAGTATTTTCAGACTTGTAAACTAAATAACAGAAGTGTGCACATAAAGACTATAAGAAAGCTGAAGTCAACCAAAGGTTATTCTTTGCTCAAAGTCCATCTAGCTAGCAAGAACCTGAGCCATTAGGCCTTAGAGTTTAATTAATAAAAACGTCTGTGTGTGTATTTGGGTCTGAGTGGTTGCAGGCCCGGGTGGGACTGGAGAAAATTCCAGCTACAGCAAACTTCTTTCCCAAATCCAGCACAGCTGTTCTGTATGCAGTGTCTTAGGAATCTAGCCATCTGCTTGTTGTTACTCTGTGTAATCTCAGTGCAGGACTTTCTGGGTTTCGGTGCTATGGCTTAGGTTGTGAATTTTCTAGAAGGTTTTATGTGGTGAAGGTTTGACTTCCAGCTGCCAGTTCTGTCAGAAGGTTTTGGTTTTGGAATCCCTTTAGTAATTGAGGGCAAAGCAGAAAGTCCTTAGGACATTGAGGGTGTTCTCCTGAAGGAGTAATTGCCTCTTCTCTGCTTCCTTGCTGCTTCAGAGTGAACAGACATCTACTAGGTGACCACACCATGGTGCCCTGTGTCACCACAGTGCCAAGCAACCATGGGCTGAAACCCCAGAAGAAAACTGAAACTAGCCCTTCTTCCTCATCAGGGGTTTATCTGGGGGTATTTTCTTATAGCAATGGAAAGCTGACTAACACCCTGGACCTGGAAACAAAGAGATTGGATAATTTTACACAGGAGTGTGGAGTTCCACATAATTGATGGCTAGTTCATTAAATTTGACTAATCTTGGATTTGATGGATGAAAATTTGCCTGACAAAGGAAAATTTTAGGGAGCTGGGAGTCTGGAATAAGAAAAGGACCAAAGGATATGTACTTCAGTTAGCATCTATAATACAGTGATTCAGGGAGAAGGAGGATTAATAAAAAAAGAGGAAAAAGGAAGGGGGGGGGAAGAAACAGCTAAAATTTATGAGTTTAGTTTTGGAATTAAGAGACAATTGAATGTTTTGGACTCTGTAGTGAAAATCAGCTGCAAACACAAGTCTTTATAACATTAGATTCTGAAAATATCCTATCAATGAATAAGAACATAGAAGCTTCTCCCCAGGGTAATATGGTTTCTCATCTTCCTTCCTGTTACAAATTAAAGAAAGCACTCACAAGGACCTTAGTTGCAACCATACCCCAAACATAGTACTCCCCTGTCCTGGAAGATGCACGGTAATCAACTAGGATTTGAGTCATTTACTTACTTAAACATATTATGGCTTATCATTATTTACCGTGATCTCCCTATTTGTTTATTCATTATAATAGGGCACACTACCTGGGCAGTGGTGGCATATGCCTTTAATCCTAGCACTCGAGAGGCAGACGCTAGTGAATCTCTGATTTCGAGGCCAGCCTGGTCTACAGAGTGACTTCCAATACTGCCAGAGCTGTTACACAGAGAAACCCTGTCTCAAAAAACCAAATAATAATAATGATGATAATAGAAATAATAAGGCATACTAATTAAAGAGAACATCTTGAAACCTGAATCTCTTTGAGTCCATGAGGGTGGCATTTAATGTCAATCCAAGAAGTACTGTGTACTAGACATACTTCAAACAAAATTATCCTGATTAGCACAGACTAACCATGTCTCCTTACTCTGAACCATGGAGTATTAAATGCCTCCATTTAGTATATTAAAAAATTGGTTATGATAAAGGAATTGCAAATTTATTTTAAGCCTTTATTTTAAAGCATTTGTTTTTTTAAAACTCTTACTGGCAAATGAATATTGAAGCTACTTGTGATGATTTCAGTAGATTTTAAACTTACTCAGACTTATTTGTGGTGATATTATGTTCCCCAAAATATTGTATACCCTAATAAACTTATCTGGGTTAGAGAACAGAACAGCCAGTAGATGGACATAGAGGCCAGAAAATGGTGGCACACACCTTCAATCCTATCACTTGGGAGGCAGAAATCCATCCAGATTTCTGTGAGTTCAAAGCCACACTGGAAAAAGCCAGGCATGGTGACTCATGCTTTTAATCCCAGGAAGTGATGGCAGAAAGCAGAAAGGTATATAAGGCATGAAAACCAGGAGCTAGAGCCGGTTAGGCTTCTAGGCTTTTGAGCAGCACAGTTCAGCTGAGACCCCTTCAGATGAGGACACAGAGGCTTCCAGTCTGAGGAAACAGGATCAGCTGAGGAATTGGTGAGGTGAGGTAGCTGTGGCTTGTTCTGCTTCTCTGATCTTCCAGCATTCACTCCAATACCTGGCTTCAGGTTTGTTTTTATTTTAAGATTCCTGCTACACTTACTCATATCAGGTATTCACACAGGGGCTGGGGAGCAGGTTGAGAGTGTAAAATGCTTGCTGTATAAGTGTACAAGCATAAGGACCCAAGTTTATATCTCCAAGACCAATGGAAGAAGCTGAGCTCAGTGGTGAACACTTATAACCCCAGTGCTGGGAAAATGGAGGCAGGAAAATCACTGAGGCTCACTGGTCAGCCAGCTTAGCTGAGTCAGGGAACTTCAGGTTCAGTGAGAGACAAGGTCTCTCAAACAAGGTCATCGGAAAATACCCTCATTGTTAACCTCTGCCCTCTTCACATAGACACATGCATATGAACACACACACACACACACACACACACACACACACACACACACACACACACACACGAAAATCCATTCATATACAAAAGAAAAAAGGATAGAATGTGCATGTTTTGGGTTTGTAAGCACCACAAAGCCACCACCCTGCATCACCTCATCTCATTAAATCACTACATTAATTTCAAATGGAAGTGCGTGCTACACATGAACAAGCTATTTCTGGGTCACTGTCTGGTTATTAATGTATCAGTAGTTCCCACCACCTTGCTGGCTCAGATGCCTCATTAGCAATGCCATTGTTGAATGAGTTGGGCAGGGGTTTATAACCCACCCTGACCCTACACAGTGACTCCTGGGGGGCCTTGGAGAGCAGTTGTCACACATCATGTTCATTGCCTCTGGGTGATGTAGAGAAATTGTCAGGCCCTATTCTGCTTGTCTGTCATTCAAGGAAAGGCAGAAGATAGCGAGAGCTTGTCACCAGCGAAATGGAACGAGCTGCAGCTGCTGCAGGCTCTTTACCTCCCTCCAGGAGCTGAGGACAGCAGTACACTGTGGCCTAGCTTCAGCCAGCATGCAGGTGGCCAGGAATTCAGAAATATGGTATAATCATAAAAGTCACTTGGCACATCAACCAAACCTTCACAATAACCATATTAACCGTATTCTAGTCTTTCCTTTTTTGGTTTTACTTGATTTTCCTTTTGTCTTTCATAAAATTCCAGTGGTTAGCTCTGCAGCTCTCTTGTATGGTTGATGCAGGAAACTCACAGATTAGAGGGCACAGGAATGCCGCCTTCCTGCATTGCTGATACCACTGTCTTTTTATGAATTCAGTTCTGGCTAAGGAGTGGATGAATTGAGTTTTTAACAATGTGTTTATCTTCCACTTTTGTGAAAATTTAGTGTGTGTGTGTGTGTGTGTGTGTGTGTGTGTGTGTGTGTGTGTGTGTGTGTGCACGCACGCGTGCATGTGCAAGCTACAGTGTGAGTGTGGAGGTGTGAGAACAATTTTTCAGGAGTTCTCTACATCACCCAGAGGCAATGAACATGATGTGTGACAACTGCTCTCCAAGGCCCCCCAGGAGTCACTGTGTAGGGTCAGGGTGGGTTATAAACCCCTGCCCAACTCATTCAACAATGGCATTGCTAATGAGGCATCTGAGCCAGCAAGGTGGTGGGAACTACTGATACATTAATAACCAGACAGTGACCCAGAAATAGCTTGTTCATGTGTATCACGCACTTCCATTTGAAATTAAGTTCTAGCCTTGTTGAGACAGTCTGTTTTGTCTCTGCAGCACCGTGTATAGTAGCAGGCCAGCCGACCACTGAGCTTCCGGATAGTTCTCTTGTCTCATATTCCCATCTGGCTGTAAGGATGCTGGCATTACAGATACGTGTCTCTGCATCTGGCTTTGGTTACCCAGGTTCCTGGGATGGAATTTGGATCGATAGGTTTGTGTGGCTAAAGCCTTTACCCATTGGCACATCTCCCCTCTCTCTTTTGATTCTTAGTCTGGAGATTGATGTAAAAATTTATAGTTCTGTTATTTACAACCATTTCTTCTGAGTTCTGTGTTTTATAAATATTAATTTTGTAAAATACCTGTAGTTGAGAATATTGCTATATTATATGAAAAGTTAGAAATCAAGTTCCTCATATGAGAGAGAAACTGTGGTGATAGTGTTGACAGTATTTGGGATTGAATATAGGAGAGATGGAAGTGTGCACTAGTTATTTTTCATTTCAGTAACAAAATAGCTAGCAAGTGCATCTGAAGGAAGAAAGAGCTTATTTCTCCTCTTGATATGAGGGGATGTAGTCTATCATGAGAAGACCTGGTTCTACAAGTGTGAATATATTACCTTGCATGGTCAACAGACCTTTCCAAATGTGATAGTATCAAGGATTTTGAATCAGGAGGGTATCCTGTATTGTTCAGATTAACCTAGTATAATCACCAGACTTATTATAAGCTAGAGAAACACTTCCTCACCATGTATAAGGCACTGCTAAGTCCTCATTGTTAGTGCACGTACATGCACAGGCATGCGTGTGCATACACACAGACATACAAACACATACACACACACAACATGAAGGTAGTGGAAAGAGATGAATGAAATGGAAGCAAAAATCAGAGCAATGGAAGAAAGAGCTCTAAGCTAAGGAAAGCTGAAGTCTCTGAATACCAGAAATGTCCAGGAAACAAATTCTCTCCATTGCCTTCAGAAAGAATCCACCCTCTCAACCTGTGTTAGACTCCTGACCTCCAGAACTGTAAAACATTATGCTGATGATGTTCCAAGTAACTTGGTTTGGGGCAACTGAATTTAGCTAAAAGTAGGGAACAATTCCTCATTCTTAATTTGACTTGTATTTCCCTTGCTGAGAGGATTGAAAAAAAGACATTTTGATTTCCAATTTTCTGAGAAACCGCTGTACTGATTTCCAAAGTTGCTATACAAGTTTGCACTCCCACCAACAGTGGAGGAGTGTTCCCCTTGCTCCACATCCTCTCCAGCATAAGCTATCTGCAGTGCTTTTGATTTTAGCCATTCTGACAGGTGTAAGATAGTATCTCAAAGTCATTTGATTTGCATCTCCCTGATGACTAAGGATAATGAGCAATTCCTTAAACGTCTTTTGGCCATTTGAAATTCTTCCTTTGAGAATTCTCTATTTAGCTCTATAGCCCATTTTTTAATTGGATTGTTTGTTATTTTGATGTCTAGTTTCTTGAGTTCTTTATATATTATGGATGTTTCTCAAAAAATTGGGTATCAATCTACCTCGAGATCCAGCTATACCACTCTTGGGCATATACCCAAGGAATGCTCAATCATACCATAAGGACACATACTCAATTATGTTCATAGCAGAATTATTCATAATAGCTAGAACCTGGAAACAACCTAGATGCCCCTCAACCAAAGAATGGATTAAGAAAATGTGGTACATATACACAATGGAGTACTACTCAGCAGAGAAAAACAATGACATCATGAAGTTTGCAGGCAAATAGATGGAACTAGAAACTATCATCCTGAGTGAGGTAACCCAGACTCAGAAGAACAAACCTGGTATGTACTCACTCATAAGTGGATACTAGATGTAAAACAAAGGATAACTAGACTACAACCCACAGCTCCACAGAAGCTAGCTAACAAGGAAGACCCAAAGAGAGACTCATAGATTTCCCTGGGAAGGAGAAATAGATGAGATCTCCATGAGTAAACTGGGGGTGAGGGTGGGCAATGGAGGGTAGGGGATAAGGAGTGAGAACATAAGGGAATGTGAAGGTTGAGCTGGAACAGGGATGGAGTGGGAAAGCAATGAAAGATACAATGATATCATGGGAGTATTATGAGGATATCATGAGGGAGATATCATGGGGATAGAGAGAAACCCAGTGCTAGGAAAGTTGCCAGGAATCCCCAAGGATAATACCAGCTTGGACTACTAGAAATAGTGGAGAGGGTGCCTGAACTGAACTGGCTTACCCCAGTGATCAGACTGGTGAATACCCTAACTGTCATCATAGAGCTTTTCTCCAATGCCTGATGGAAGCAGATGCAGAGATCCACAGCCAAACACAAAGCAGAGCTCCAGGAGTCCAATTGGAGAGAGAGAGGAGGGATTCTATGAGCAAGTGCATCAGGATCATGATGGGGAAACCTGCAGGGATGACCAAACCAAACTAGTGGGAACTCATGAAAGTTGGATCAATGGCTGTGGAGCCTGCATGAGACTGGACTAGGTTCTCTGCATGGTGAGACAGTTGTGTAGCTTGATGTGCTTGGGGGACCTCCTGGCAGTAGGATCAGAATCCATCCTTGATGCATGAGTGGGCTTTTTGGAGCCCACTACCTACGATGGGACACCCTGTGCAGGCTTGAGGCAGGGGTAGGGCTTGGACTTGCCTCTACTGGATGTGTCTCCCCATGGGAGGCCTTGCCTTCTTGTTGGGGAGAGTAGGGGGTGGGTTGGAAGGGGGAGGCTGGAGGAAGGGAAAGGGAAGAGGGGGATCCTTGATTGGTATATAAAATGATTGAAATTTTTTTCTTAATTAAAAAATAAAATAAAATAAAAAGACATTTGCCTGGAACACAGTAGAATCTGGATAAACACAGATAAATTAATTTCTCTTTAAGTAGCATTAGTTAACTTATTTGAAATGCTCAAGTGGTAAGGAACAAACTTGGCTTTGGACATGCCCCATGGGAGGTGGGGGAGTACATTTTTAAAAATTGAGTGTCTCTGTTAGAGATAGAAAATTATGTAGTTTATAAAATTTTTGTTAAATTCTCAAAATTGCATATTTTGCATCATAACATGAGCATTTAATTGAACTATAACATTATCTAATTGGGACATCTGCAAACAATTTATGTCAAAAATCAGGTGGTTGCGGGAGTGTTGGCTTTTATTTGGGTCTAGAGTTCTATAGTTCTTTCCCTTTACACTGACCATTGTATCATAAACCAACCTGCTGTAATGAAATAATCCTTTACCATAAAATATATTATGTATGATTAATTAATATATAGTTAATAATTAATTTAGGTACAATTAAGTTGAGTAAAAATAATGATACTTATATAAGAAATAGTGCAGACCTTGGCTATGATTCAGTAAGTAGCCCTATGAATAACATTTCATTTTATGTTACTACTATTATTATTATTGTAGAAACATAGTATCCTATATAGACCTGGGCTTGTCTGAAGCTCATTAAGTAGACCAGGCTGGACTCAAACACTTAATTCTTCTCTGTCAATTTCACAAGGGCTAGAATTTCAGGCTCCATAATATTTATATTTTTATTACATGCTTTATAATATTTATATCTGGAAAAGGGTTTTATCCCTAACAATGACTTATTGGAGTCCATCGCAGGATATGAAAAATACTGCCTTTAATTTAATAATGAAGTAGGAATGACTAATATTACATTATAATTTATTTTTATCTTCCTATCATTTTGATGTAGTAGTAATAGATAAAGTAGTATTGTTTTAGACACTTCCATCACTTCACATATTACTGAGCAAAAATGACTTAAGGGAGGAAAGGTTTATTTAGTCTTATGGTTTCCGAGGGATTTTAGTTCATCAGGGTGGAGAAACAGAATGGATCAACTTCTGTGACAGGTGGCGTGAGACGGTGCCTTCTTTACACTGTGGCAGGAGGCAGAGAGCTAGACCAGAACCAGGGGTGAGTGCGACTTTCAAAGGCCTGCTCTCAGTGACCTACTCCAAATAACCATGCTCTAGCCCCTAAAGAGTCTTCACCCACAACCTGGGGAGAGCGATTTAACATCATGAGCTTATTTTAGCTTCAAGTCATGACAATTGCCAAACAGGAACAAAATGTGATCACTTATAGATTCTGTGATGACATGTTTAAAATATCTTGCCAATTCAAAACTATTAGATACACTGAACATGTTCACTGACAGAGAATGAGTAAAAGCAAAGAATTAAAACACATTAATGTTCTTAAATAATACAGTTGCCAAAGAAACATCATTTACAAGAGAAAGATAAATATTCTGACAAATAAGCAATCAGTTACATAAAGAAACTTCAGAATGGGAACATTCTCAAGGACATGGACTGTGCATCAGAGTGGTTATCTATGGAAGAAGGTGAAGGAGAGATTCATTATGAAGTAAACGGCAAGGAAATAAGAGTGGAGCCTTGACTACACCAGTGACAGTGGCGCCTGGTGAAGAAAGGAGGATGTTTAATTCACCTCCTTCCTCCACAAGGTTAATAGAAAGTATGGAGAATAAAAGGTAGGTTCAGAGATGCATTATGTGCCTGTTTCCCTAAATATCATGAAAATAGATGTCTGTTCAAGCTAATTCACAACTTTAAGGCTGTATCAATCAGCATTCTGACAGTCATTTTTAAGGTTACAAAGAGGTATAACTAGGCAAGTATGTAAAAGACGTCTTCATCCATGACAGAAGTTTTGATAATTGTATAATGATAACGTAAAGATCTCATACAAAGGAAAGGGGACATTTTTATTGCACAAATGATCCATTAATTCTTAAAAAAGGTCTTATTCCTATATCATTTAGGTACCTTACTATTTCCAACCTTATTGTACAAAAAAATTAGACAGACAGAAATTAAATAATCCAAGGGTGCAGCTCAAGCAAAATGGCTCAAAGAGTCAAAAGGGTAAATCAGTCTCTCTCTCTCTCTCTCTCTCTCTCTCTCTCTCTCTCTCTCTCTCTCTCTCTCTCGTGTGTGTGTGTGTGTGTGTGTGTGTGTGTGTGTGTGTGTGTGTGTGTGTTGGGGGGTTACAGGCCACAGGTTTACATTGGATGTCTTTCTTAGTCATTTTACATCTATTTTTTTTTTTGAGATAAGGACTCTCACTGAACCTAGAGTTCACCTGTTTAATTATACTGGTACTCTGCAGCAATTTCTTCCCAACTGAAGTATTATATCTTCTGGGAAAATTCCTTAAGACTCAGGAGGAAAGACAACTCACAAGTCTCAGGAAGTCCTTATAACTTGTCAGATTTGTAAGACCTTTTCATACCCTAGATTACGTAGGCAGAAGGATTTATTAGAAAAGGAGATTCTATGTCTTTCCAAGCTGTCTGTCAGTCCTGAGCAATGTTCCAGAGATCAGCTTTCATGGCTCACAGCCCATGCTGAGAGGGAGCTGCTTTTTCCATGCTAGAACTGCCTCTGAATAGTCTATGTTTCCTGTAGGTAACCCCTTACCTATTATTTCTCTAAGTAACCTTAGTACACTAATTGGTTCACCAAGTTTGAGTTCATATCTCCCAGGAAAAATATCACTCTTAAGCATTGACATGATGCTACAGGTGTACAATTTTTTAGCTGGTGTCATGGTTAAAATGTTAAGCACAATAAAAAATATACATTGGAAAGAAAAGTTTGTGTTCAGACTCAAAACCCATCCACAAGACAGTGCATACTATATATGCAGAAATTCTAAGATCTGAAAAACATACCAAATCCACAATTGGTTTGTGTTACTGATACAGCTTATAGCAATTAATTTAAAGAACAGCATCAACTTGTTCGAGAAAATAACATAAAGTAAGAGAATGAAACTGATATACTTCTTCTGTGTGTGTGTGTGTGTGTGTGTGTGTGTGTGTGTGTGTGTGTGTGTGTTAAGCTCTGAATGGTAGCACCAAGATGGCTATTGCTTCCTCTTTTCTCATCATATGGAAATTTCCCAGGCTCATCAAGTATGTCTTAATAGTTTGGTTAATTCAGAACTTGGCTTTGAAACTTCAAAATGCATTTCCCGCTGTGGTTATCATTAGAATTGGGGTGGTCACAGGATACTATTGCCCTTGGACATGCTTGTGTGATTATCTTCTTTTTGATGTAGAAATCATCTCATAAAGATTACTAATAACCCTAAAGTCCATACAATTAGGCAGAAATAAAATTCAAATTTAGTCTGTTCTTTCCTTAGCCAATGCCAAGAACTATTTTTTTTTTTAAAGTTTGCTATTGAAAAGAGGTCAGGCTTTTCCTGTTCAACACTATGTAAAGCTTTGTCCTCTTAAGTGGAAAGGCATCTAAGAAGTATTAGAAATAGACTTAAAGGCTCATTTGTGGTGCCTAGTGGATAAAGTTGTTTTTTATGCTTTATGGATGCGTATCAAACCAGCGTGAGGATACCTGACCTACTTTTAAAAGTCAAATCTTCTGTTGAGGCCATAAGCATTTGAAGCTACAGGCTCTCTGCTTACAGATTTTCCAGTAAACTGGAAGAAGAATTTCGTGACTTAACATGCTGAAGCTGTTGCTTAGGGCAGGCATCTGATAAAGGCACCAATGGCGAAATTGCCTTAAGCTCTCTAGGAAGAGAGTAAATAGAATAAATGTTTAAAGGTGACATTCAGATTGAAAAAGAAAAAATTAACTTGTATACACACACACACACACACATGCATGCATGCATGCATGCACATACACACTAGATAACTCCATAATGAATCCATCCTCATTTTCCATCAGGAATACTTTGATCTATATATGAATATCCATATGAACAAATAATTTATATTATAAATCAATAAAAGTGTTATTCTACTAAATGTATAGAGGTGATCCATTGAGAATAGATAAATGCAGATTAAAAGAGTTCTTACTGCCCTTTGTTAGAATTATGAAACAATATGATATTTCAGGAAAATTAAATGGATGTTCTGTTTCAGATTAGTAGTACTAAATCTAAGGTTTTGATTATATAAAATCAAATACACTTATAATTTATTTTAAGATAGTGTCCATAAATTGATGTTAACTCCATGTTAATAAGGAAATGAGTCTTTATTGCCATTTTATAGTGGACAACCATGTTTAGTCCCAACGCATTTCTCGATACCCAGATGAGAAATTATCCTGGCAGAGTGAACAGCTCTGGAACACAAAGAATATTACTTTAAAACTGAGAGTCAATTTTCTTATCTATAAAATGGAAATACTATTATTTACATACAACATGATTTTTGTTAGAATTATATAGACTAAACCATGTGAAATATTTAAAAATTCCCCATCATTCATTTCATTTATATATTCTATCCCTTTTACATTTAATTTAATTTTTTTTCATCAGTCCTGAGGTTGAGAAGTAGGAATATAATAACAAGTGGGGTAAAATCCCAGCTGTTGTGAAGCAATGTTATTTTGGAGAAAACACAATCCTTATACCAAATTACATCACCAGTGGTTTACACTTGTGTTGTTAAGGACAAAGTTGTGATGTGGATTAAGCTAGCAGAGATGGTTGCCTTGAGGATGTAACACTCTGTATGGTCTCTGAAGTCTAGGCTATGATTAATTAGGTGCAGAGGGATCCAGCACAAGTAGAGGAAAAGGCATGTTTAAGTGCTCCGAGGTCGGCAATATAAACTGTTTTATGAGCACTGAAATAGGAATGTGAGTCTGGCTTTAGAAAAATACAAGGGCAGCAAGGTGTAGGGGCACAGGCTTTAATCCCAGAACTCAGAAGACAGAGGGAGATGGGCCTCTGTTCAAGGCCTACCTACCTAGTGAGTTCTAGGTCAACCAGAGCTATATAGTAAGACCCTGTCTTAAAAAAAAAAAAAAGCAAGAAGGAAGGAAAGATGGAAAAAATAAATAAAAGGACAGTGGCATGTGAACAAGCTCGTAAGTAGGTGGTGGTGGGTTATTAGTGGGTTATTCAGTTCCTGGCCAGATCTTTATACAAAGGACAAAGATCTTCAAAAATATTCAAGCAAGAGGATGGTATGATGAACTAAAGAACAACAGATACAGATTTGTTGAAATCAACTTAGATGTTACATTAGTTGACCAAACAAGAAATGATGGAATCCATGGTAGGGTGGGGGCATAAGAAATAGAGAAGGTCATCTGTAAGATCTCTATCTGTTCATGGTAATTCCTATTAATATATCCCTTAGGCTACAAGAATTATGATCATACTCAGTGAGTCAGCTGGACAGCCAGCACTGAGGGCAGAGAGGTGTGCAACAAGCCTGAAGCTCCCATGGATCAGACTCTAGTCCCACAGAACCCCCAGATTCATTGCCCAGCTACAAGATCACTCTGATTCTGGGCAACAACCAGATATCTGAGATGAGTCTCAGCGATAGTCCAGTGTTTATGGTGCTTCAAAAACCAGAAACCTTGAGCCAGACCAATGACTCATTGTAGTAAGTATTTGCATATAAAGTTGTTTGAGCAAAAAAAAAAAAAAAATACTGTGTGACACACTGCAGTTGGCAGTGCCACTTTGACGAATAAATGTGTGATGGAGAGGTGGGAAAGATGGCAGGATGGAGTGGTGTGTGCAGAGGAGAGAGGTGGTAGAACAAAAGACAAGGTCATGGCAGCTGCCACAGGTGTGGGAGCACAGCTGTGGTTGACAGGGTTGTACGTCCTTGCCTGGTAGGGCTGGCAGGATGGTATGCAGCAGTTTGGAGCTCGAACAGGATCCTCCCTGAATCATGATGTCCAGCTGCACAATTGCTTGGTCCTGAGCACATGCAGGATGTCTGAGATGGAAAATGATTCATTTTCTGGATTAGTCCTCCTTGAAAGACTTCCAGGGCCTGTGCTGCTGGAGGCCATGTTGGTGTCAATGCTGGCATCAGTGGTCCATGCTGTTTCTGCAGGCCGGCTTGATGCCCTCGGTTCGTGGTGCTGCCAGAGTCCATGTGGATGTATATGATCTGTGCTGCCACCTGAGGCCATGTTCATATCTGTGGTCCTTACTGCTGTGGGGCATCGGAGGAGGTGTGGAGATGGGGGGCATATAGACATCCATGATCAGTGGTGGGTGGAGCAGGACTCATTATCTTTAAGTGGCTGGCCACTGGGATTGAGACTCTACTCCAATGAGTACATGGGAAACATGAATTGGACTTGGTGTATTTTTTTTTCTTTTTTGGGGGAGGGCACAAGGGTGGGAGGGTGAACCTGGGAGGAGTTGGTAGCGAGTGTGATCGGGGTGCATTGTGAAAAACTCCCAAATAATCAATAAAAATGTTATGTTTGAGTAAAAGAGGTAAGTGAAATAAAAGACATTTTAGCCATCAGGGTGGCTTTAAAGATGAATCACAATCAAACAACATACTAATAATTTGGGCTTTCTTGAAGCCATAGAAATATTCATTATTTATGTTCCATGTGACAGGCAAACTCAAGGCACATAAAGGACAGCAAGGGAATAAAGAATGGACAAACACACAGACACACATAGAGAAAAGCTGGGGTGAGGTGGGTTATATGCGTTCTGATGGAGCTGCATCAACTACCACAGCAACCCAGAAGCTCAACATGTTTGGATGTACAGCACAGGGGTGGGAGACATGGTTAGTCTTGATAGGACATGTCTGGAGGTGAGCAGTTTCAGGCTGCAGTCATCTGGAGGGGAAGGCTCAGGTCCTAGTTTTTGCACGCAAAGACCAATCTTTCAGAAACTTTCATATATGGCCAGAGGAAGGCTTTGCCCTTCTGATCCTGTCCCAGGAGAAATGCTTGGCCAATTTCCCATGGATCTGACTTCTTGGTCCTTGACATGACTAGTACATGTCAAACAATACACATTCTATCAGAACTTCATTCACTTGTGACTTCACTGGCTTCCGGCATTGCATTCTCAGGGTATTTTCTTTTTTCTGTGATGAAAAGTGACCCTTATCAGAAAATTCCTGAAACTACATTTCTCAAGACAGTGGAGAATTACCCAAAGACTATAGTCCCTAGTCCAGGCTGTAGGGCATTTGTGGTGATGCTCATCCACATCTTATCAGAAGTGACTGACATCAACAGAAGTAGACTTTGCAACTTTGTCATATTCCCAGACATTTAGAAGTCTATTTACATACCCAGGACTGTGGGCATGCATAGGAAAGAATGGAGAATCTATGTACTTCCTATTGTTGATCATAAATAATATGAAATAATCCTCAGAGCCCATGTAAAGACAGAAGGAGGAGCCTGGAATGTGTGGCACATACACTCACACATAACGTACACACATACAAAAATAAATAAATATTTAAAAATTATTCACAAAGAAGAGTTCAGGACTCCACGGTCTTACTATTGAATTTTATTTAAAGAAAAAACAGGCCCCCTTAAATCTCTTGAAAAAAATACAAGTAGAGGAGTGATACCTAATCTTATTTATGAAGGCAGTATTTTTCTAAACTCAACCAGACATAACAAGAAAAAGACTTCAGGCCAGCAACCTTTATGAATACAGATGCAAAATCTTTCCCATAAGCAAACCAAATCCAACAGTGCGTAGAATATATTATGTAACATGGTCAAGTGAGATTTATACAAAGAATGCAGTTAGTTGGAGATATGAAAACCAAGCAATGCAGCACATCACAAATAGAATAAAAGGGAAGAAGCAAGTTTTCCAGCATTGCAGAGGAGCAGTGTGCAAATCTAATCCAGACACTAGGCACGAAAGCTGCATTCACCAATTAGTATTAGCATCATTAGTGTTAGTCTAACGAGGCAAGGTGACTTCACAGAGAAAAGTAGTTTCTTTGGCTTACAGCAGCAGCACCTGTGGAAAACCTAAAACTAACACCGTGCTTAAGGATGAGTGGCTGAAAGCATTCCCTAAAATCAGGAATGGAACAAGAACAACTAACTAATCTATCTCTATTCTACATTAGAGGAGATGTTCTAATTATGCCAACTAACAAGAAAAAAATAGAAGATATGGTTATGAAGAAAATAGTAAAACAGCTGCATTTGCTGGTGACATGGGCTCACTAAGAGGAAACCCCAACAAATACAGCAGAAGTCTTCAGAGCTCATTAATGACTAGAGCAACAACAACCTGTCAGCTAATATAAGATCACACATATATCTATTAAGTCGTAGTGAATATTTGTAAATACGATGTAAAGGATTCAATGTAGAGCAACACAAAAATTGCATAGGATTAGGCAATCCAAAACTACAAATCACCACTGAGAGGAATGCAAAGGGAAAGACGATGCAAATAGGTGGAAGGAAATGGCGCATGGATCGAAAAACAATAAATGTTAAATGCAGTCCTCCCCACAGCTATTGATTTAATGCAATCTGAGGACTTCCTTGCAGAACCTATACTTGTCTTAAAAGTCCCGTGAAAATTCAAGGCATCACAAATAGCCCACAACCTTGGGGAAGGAGAACAAATTCAAAGATCACACTTGCTGATTCTACACTTACTGCAAAGGTGTGGAGTTTATTTGAAGGTAGTCAACACTGCTTAGGTTAGACCTGAAGATCAATGATGGGACTGAAAGCCCCACATTGATCACGTAGGAACTGACCACACATGGGTGGACAATTGATTTTGACAACAGTGATAAAAGCACTTCCTGGGGAAAGAGTAGCTGAAACATCAAGTAAGGACACTATCATGTATTCCCAGCTCAAACAGCCTTCTGTAACTCAGCTTGATGTCAGTCTTTGCTTGATTAAATTCACAGGATGACTTTGTCAAGTTGGAATTAAGATTTTTGATAATTTTTTTCAATAAAGTTTTTGTCATATGATTTTGGAAGAATGCTATAATATTATTGTCACAATACTCTTTCTGTTACCCTCTCCATATTCTTGATATAAACAAATACTTATCATATAATTTTTAAAGGTTAAACATTGACATAGTGCAATAACTCTGTGTGCAGATGCTGTTTCATTTCATAATGATAAATCAAGGCAGGGAGAACTTGAATAACTTGCCTAAGCTTTCATTGTTTATAAACACAGAGCAATGACTGTGGTTAGCTTTACCCTAGGTACCATACTTATTTTACTTTAAAGGTGGTAGCATTTTCAATATGAAGTTTATTCAACCTACAATAACATTTGTTAAATGACAATAAAAATTTGCTTTTTGTTGCTATTTGTTGAAATAAAGTCATGTATACTGAGTCTAGCCTCAAACTTACCAAAGATGGCCTTGAACTCCAAAATCTCTTACCTCCACTTTACAGATATTTGTGTGTAGGTGTGCCTCATGAAACATGGGTTAAATGTGTTTAAAAGGCAAGGCATCAATTTCTGGGATTATTTTGTGGTGTGAAAACAAATTCTGTCTGAAGACTCTTATTCTAGAGCAACCTTACCTAATGCCCAATTGGAGGCTGAGGGAACCATGGGATCAGATTAAAAAACTTCAGGTACATTGAATGTCTGTCTTCACATTTTTCATTACTTCCATGAAAACTGTTCTCCAAAGCACCAGCCTAGCACATTTCACCACAGAGCAAATGCATAGAGGTAAGACTCACAAAATGATCAGGAAAAAAAATGTGTTTTAGAAAAGGGTTTTCTAAATTCTTAGAAAAATTAACCTATCTGTTGTAGCTGTGAAAATATTAAGCATTTGTATCTTGAATAGTGTGGTTCTTTATATGGGTCATGTTTGGTTGTTTGCTTATTGTGGTGACAGATAAATAGTACCTATTCAGTGACTCAAATGCTGCAATAAGCACCATCCCTTGGGGCTGTGGGGTTGTGCTTCAGACTGAGTCCCCTTTTAAAACCAAGCCATGGCTTTGTCTTGATCAGAAACCACAAATAAGTCAAAAGACACAAATTTGGTTTTGTTCCCACAGTGAAATGTGAATCATTGTAATTAGAAATTGATCTGCTTAGTTACTACAATGAACAACCCTTGAACACTAAAACATTACAGGTACTAAGATGCTCACATCTGTCTATGATCTTAGTTTTACAGTAAAAGTGAGCTCAACCTATAAAAACAGTAGTCCCTACCCTTGGAGTTAGGATCAGACCTACATGACATTTTATGAGTAGAATAAGGTTAGAATAACAAGCATGCATCTGAATATAGGTTTTATCTTTACTCCTATTATTTAGCATTTTTTTTTCAGAAATTTGTACATTCACAAAATGAAATATGATAATATTTACTCCCATTTTCTGTTTCTTTTTTTGGAGTCACACTAAATATATGTGCATCAGTGTGGGGTCATCCACTGGTTCATGGGAAACCTACCAGAGGCCCGATCCTTAAATAGTGATTTTTTTCTCCTCCAGCAGCTACCAAGTTCCAGCATCTCCCTAGTATGGGGTGAGGCCTGGGGATTATTTACTCATCTATGCAAAAATTTTGTCTGCATGGTCATGTGCAATTCCTACCCTGTGCATGTAGACACGGATGCTGGAAGTCCATGAGTAGGAGAGCCATGTCATCCCAGAAGACAGCATTTCTCAGCAATCTTTCCAATCCCATGGCTCTTACACTCTCTCAGGCTCTTCTACCATGTTCTCTGAGCCTTAGTGATAGGGCACTTACTATAGTTCACTCAGGGCTGAGCATGAAGTCTCTTCTCAGCACTTTGGCTAGTTATTCATCTTTCTATTCATTATCTATGTATATATGTGTCTTTACCTACTACAAAAAAGAAGCTTCTCCTACCAAGATTGAGAGTATTCTAGGTCTATGGATACAAACATTGATATTTAGAAGGCATTTTGAAACCATGACCATTTAGAAGAAAAGAAAAAAAAAAAACAAACCAGAAAACAAAAACTATAGCATATTCTACCATAGAACCTATGACCTTTCTCAGCCCTTGGCTTTTGATTAAGATTACAGTACCAGGCATGAAATTCCCTCCAATGGAGCAGGCCTCAGATCTATTCATAAAGCTGTTAGTTACCTCATAACAGTCATATTTGTATTGCACCAGTGGGCACACCCTGCCTGGCAGGTTTATATTATAAGCATGCAGGGTCTAGCCCTGTGTACGACCATTGGTGTCTTTTCTTCTGCAGAAACTTGCGTGGCATTTCTCATCACTGTGAAACCTAGTTATTAGGGAGAAAATTTCTTAGTAATTTTGAGATTGATTTTCCTGTATCCTGCAGAGAAACTAAGTGATGTCTTCAGCAATCGGGCCTTACTATGTAGTTATGAAGGGTAACCAATGGCAATGACAATGGCCTATGTTGTTTTGGAGACCACTGGGGCCAAACTGACCAATAACTACAGAGATATATCTCATTTCTGGTACTATGATTTTCATTTAATAAAATGTATTCTGGAAGCAACATTGTCCATCACTGCAGAGTGACTCCATATGAACTCTTTTTCTTAAGTTTTATTTCGAAATTAGCATATTGTGGTGGTTTTGAAAGAAAATGGGCCCCAGTGGGAGTGGCACTATTAGGAGGTGTGACTTTGTTGGAATAGGTATGGCCTTGTTGGAGGAAGTATGCCATTGAGGAATTGGGCTTTGAGGTCTCATATATGCTCAAGGCACTCCCAGTGTCTCAGACCACTTCCTGCTGCCTGTGAGTCATGACGTAGGACTCTAAGCTACTTCTCCAGTGCCATGTCTACTTGCACACCACCAAGTTGCACCATGATGATAATGGACTAAACCTCTGAAAATGTAAGCCACTCCAATTATATGTTTTTCTGAGAGTCGATGTGGTCAGGGTGTCTCTTTACAGCAATTGAAACCCTATCTAAGACATATATTAACTAGTGAGTTTCCATAGGGCTTTTTATACAGTTGTAGTCTGGTTTAACCCATCTACTAATTTACTTCTCCTCCACATCCCCATCTTTACTAAATCCTTTTAATTCTTCGATTTCCCCCTTTCTTTCATTCCCCATATGTTCTGTGATCTCTGAACTTTTTAAAAGTTGATTTGTGAGATAGTAGGCTTCCATAAGACTTTTCATATACCTTACTTTGAGTTAGTCCTCTTTTTTCACCCCCTGGCTTCACCTAAACATCCAAGCCTTTCCCAGCTTAGACTTTCTGCCTTCAATATTTTTCTTATTTACTTTCATTTCACCTATAATTTACTAAGCCCCTCCCTTAGCACACACTCCCACCACTGCACAGAGGCCCTCTTCTTCTTCCTTGGATTCTGCCTGTGTCCCAAGTTAAATAACTGAAAGAAAAGATTTAAAACTAGGATCCACATATGAGAGAGACCATATGGTGTGCTACACTTTCGGGGCCTGAGTTACCTCAGTCATTATAATTTCTCCAGTTCTATCCATTTACCTGTAGATTTTATAATGTTCTTTTTCTTTTCAACTGAGTAATACTCCATTATGTAGATGGACCACATTTTTCTTTTCCATGTCAATGTGGATTGACAGCTAGTTTCACTCCATTTCTTTGTCAATGTGAACAGAGGCAAAAACTGTGTGTGTACAACTGTTTCTGTAGTAGGATATGAGGTCCTTTGGGTATACGCCCAAGAGTAGTATACTTGAGTCTTATGACAGTTCTAGTTCTAGTGTTTGGGGAAACCTCCAGAATGATTGCAACATGGCTATTCTAATTTGCATTCCCACCAACTGTGTGTAAGGGTCACCCTTTTCCACCTCCACATCAACATTTGTCATTTGTGTTCCAGATGACAGCCATTCTTAGTGTAGTGAGACGAAAACTTAAACAGTTTTAAGCTACACATCCCTGATGTCTAGTGTTTTGAGCACACATGCAGCAACATGGAATGATACAAAATCAACATACAAAGTAGTAGCCTTCATGCATACCAATGGTAGATTGTCAGAAAAGAGATTAGGACAACAGTCCATTCACAACTGACACGAGAAAATTAACTACCTGCGAATAAACCTAACTAAAGCAAGGAAAGACCTCTACAATAACAATTTTAAGACACTAAAGAATGCAATTGAAAGAGACAGAATAGAAATTGAATAGAATACAGAAAGACATCCCATGCTCATGGATTGGAAGAATCAATATCATAAAAATGACCATCTTGCTAAAAATAGATTTGATACAATCTCAATAAAAATTCCAGTGCTATTGTTCATAGAAATAAAACAATCCAAAATTTTATGTGGCATGAAAAGTAAACAAAAGTAAATAAATAATAATAAATAAAAAACAATAATAAATAAATTTAAAAAACAACAAAACTGAAAACCCAAACCCCAAGGATAGTGAAACAATTTTGAACAAAAGGACTATTGGGCATCATAGTGATTTGAATGAGAATTGCTCCATAGGCTCATATGTTTGAATGCTTGGGCCCTAGTTGATGAGCCCATTTTAGAGGATTAGGAGGTTCAAAATTGTTGGATGACGTATGGCACTGTGAGTTGGGTTTTGAGGTTCCAAAATCCTATGCTAGGCTTGGACTCTCATCCTCTCACTGCCTCCAAGTTGCAGATAAGATTAAAGCTCTGAGCTTCTCCTCCAGCATCCCATGTGTTGCCACGTTCCTTGCCATCATGGTCATGAACTCACCCTCTGAAACTGTAAACAAGCACCCAATTACATGCTTTCATTTATAAGTTGCCTTGGCCATGGTGTTTTATCATGGCAAATAACAGTAAACTAAGATCAAATTACAGTTACTTAAAGAAACCAGCTTTAGATTGTCTAAGTATTGGATGTCCACTGTTCCTACTACCTAACTTCCACAGTACCTAAATACAAATTATACAACAGAACCTCGTATTAAAAACATTATGGTGCTGGCCCCCAAAACAGAAATATGGATCAAAAGCATAGAACTGAGGACCCAGATGTAAGTCCACAATTACCTGATTTTTGATAAGGTCTCAGAGGTAAGTACTGGAGAAGATACATACTCTTCAACAAGTAGTGCTGGGAAACTGAATTTCAACACACAGAAAAAATGAACCTAGATCCTTATCTGTCTCCCTACACAAAACTCAACTTCAAATGGATCAAGTACCTCAGCACAGGACCTGCTGCCTTGAAAATGTTGGATAAAGATATAGAAATATATTTCAATTTGTAGGCTTGGGTATGAACTTTCTGAATTAGATGCTCGTAGCACAGGAGAGAAGATCAACAACTGACGAGATCTCATGAAACTAGAAAGCTTCTGTACAGTGAAGGAAGCCAAAGTCAATTGTTTATGTATCCCACAGAATGGGAGAAAGTCTTTGTCTGCTATTTATCCAACACAATGACTTGTTTCTAGAATATACAAACAAACAAACAAACACAAAACAACTCCCCTAAATATTTAGAGAAAAAACAATTGAAAGTAAAGAATGATTGGACTAGGCACCTATCTATAAGTATAGTAGACTACCATTAGAAATCATTTAATTGACTTTTGTTTTTCCTAGTAGGGTTTGGTTCTACTCTAGGTCTCTAGGCCATCCAGCTTCTGGTTCCTGGCTATCCAGGCAGTGTTGAGCATGGCTCTCTCTAGTGGCTTGGGCCTAAGTCAGACCAGTCATTGGTTGGCCACTTCCAGAAGCTCAGAGCCAACACTGCCCCAGCACATCTTGCAGGAGGACAGGTTGTGGGTTGAAGGTTTTGTGGCTGGGTTGGTGTCTCAGTCCCACCACTAGAAGCCTTGCTTGGTTACAGAAGATGGCCTTTTTAGGCACTGTATCCTCCATTACTAAGAATCCTCTATAGGATCACCATCATAGTTTCTAGGAAATTTCCACTGCACTAGGTTTCCATATCGGCACTCAAATGCCCCCTAATTCCAGTCACTTCTTCCCATACTCGCTCTCTCTATCCCTCCCATCCCCACCTTATTTCTTCTACTCCAGTCCCCAGCAGCCCCTAGTCCACCCACAAAATCTATTCAATTTCCCCTTCCAAGGGAGATTCACATGTTTCTCCCTCCAGCCCTCCTTGTTACGTAATCTCTCTGGGTTTCTGGATTACCGAGTGATTATCCTTTATTTAACAGACAATATCCACTTATGAGTATATACCATGTTTGTCTTTCTGGGTCTGGGTTGCCTCACTCAGGATGATTTTTTCTAGTTCCACCCATTTGCTTGCAAAATTCACAGCCATACATTCCTAACGGAGCTCGGGGAACTCAGTGGAAGATGGGCAGGAAAATGGGTAGGAGCCAAAGGGGTAGAGGATGCTGGGAGAATATGGCCCACAGAGTCAACTAAGCAGGGCTCTTAGGGGCTCACAGAGACTGAAGAGGCAATCAAGGAGCCTGCATGAGTCTATGCTAGGTCCTTTGCATATATATTATGGTTGTTTAGCTTGAGGTTTTTGTGAGACTCCTAACAGTGGGAGTAGAGGGTGTCCCTACTCTTTTGCCTGCTCTTGGAACCCCTTTTCTCCTGCTGGATTGCCTTGTCCAGCCTTGATAGGAGGGTTTGTGCTTAGTCTAGTCTTATGACATTTTGTTATGATGTATTCTGTTGATCCCTGGGAAGTCTGCTCTTTTCTGAAGGGACATGAAGGAACAGTGGATCTGGAGATGGTGGTGGTGGGGGACTGGGAGGAGTGTAGGGAAGGGAGGTTGTGGTCAAGATGTATTGTATGAGAGAATAAATAAAAAGAATTAAAAAAAATTGAAGAAATATTTAAAAGTGAACAAAAGGGCTATGGAACTGAAGGTAAGATTCTTAAATAAGCACAAATGGCTAGGAAATACATCTCTTATTTAAACTCATGTTATTCACCATTAAATATAGCAGATACATTCATTTCAAAACATTGTCATTTGTTAGTCACATAAGCAGGGAACATGCTATTTAACTTGAAAGTATTTTAAAATTTGCATTCACATCAAGCCACAACAAAAGGACTTCTTATATTCACCCCATCACTGAAATACAGGAGAGAACACTCAATTGCTTTATGAAACAGTACAATACAGTCACTGAAAGAAACCAGATTTAGGATGTCTCTAAATATTAATGTCACTGTCCCTCCTGCCATCCTCCCTATAGACAAGGCATGCATATGCTAGCAACACGTGATTTTGACAGATCACAATGATGCTAAGGGAAGAAAAGAAGTTTATTGTTAATAACTAAACTTCTTTCATCTATAGTCTCTCAACAAAGCTCAAGAAAACTTTCAGTTTTGTAGATTGGAACTAACATATTATATAAATATCAGTATTGATATAAGTTCTCCTCAGTATTTGGATTAAAGTTGGACCATTTTAAGGATGCTATAAAATCAATCCTATAAAATCAAGCTAACATGCACACATGTTGGTGTTTCATCTCTATGTCAGGAATCAATATTTCTTTTTTTTTGTATTTTCACCAATCATTAGAGAACATGTACACTATATTAGAGTTTTAATTAGAGTTTTATTTTTATCATTGTACTAATCTGCAGTTCACCATCTAGACTTAGTCTGTGTTTAATGCTGATAAGGTTGTGTTTGGATTGGCAAAGGAGAAAAGGTGCAGCAGCACAAACACCTCATGTATATACTGTCACATTGGCTGATTCGAAAAGGATACATAATGAATCAGAGACAGAGGAATAGCCAGCTCAGCCCTCAAATTGCACCAAATCAAAGAAAGCAATCAAACAAAAGAGACTTCATTACAGGATTCTTCATTTTATTAAGCTTAATGAGACCATAAATTAAATACAAGAATGTTTAGACTATGCATTTATGTGCAGAATAAGGTGAATATGGAGATAGGCATGCTAAGGGAACATGAATCAAAACAACACAGAAGACTATAATAGTATAAAGAGACAGAAAAGAAACATGGAACAATTAATTTGTTATGAAGAAAAGTCTGAGAATAATTACCCAGAATTCAGAGAGGGAAAACAGTAATAGACAATAGACATAATGGATAAAGACAATGATTGTGGAGACAATGGCTAATCATTAAAATACTTTGGATGATCCGGAACTTAGAGAAAACTCTCTGAAAACTGTACAAAAAGCATTCAAATATATTAGAAAATATTACTTTAGTAAAGAAGAATTTGTGCACTTTGTAGAACTGGAGACAGAGCTGAAGGCCTTGAGGGGTAAGGGTACTCTATCATTGGTCTACATCCCCAAGTTGCTGTAGATTTTATAAAGAGATCCTCCATTCAAGAAAGAACAGCTTAACCAATATGTGTTGTTTGTTTCCTTAAAATTGAATAGGTCTAATTTCCTGTATTTATTTTTGAAAAACTTATAAGCCTAAATAGAAAAATAAAGTTATTTAATTGAAAAATGTCAAAAAGAAAGGACATTTTGAAGAAATTTTCAAAGGCAAATGTGTGTATGTATAAGATATAGGACTATACCTTCCTAGAAATACATACAGCTTCAAGTTTAGTCAAGTTTGCATTAATTAAATGTTGCTTTTTATTTACCAGATTGTCAAAATTCTAAAATGTTTGAAAATATGTAATTTTGGCAGAATGTAGGAAAACACTATAATAAACTGTTGGTAGGCACACAAATTAAGTAGCCATTTGAGTGGAGGATTGGAAAATAGCTCTCAGAATTGATTATGCTGTTGAGAGAGATGTATTGCTTAGAGGAGAAATCTATTATGTGGGAGGAGGGAAGCCACCAAGGTTAGTTAGGACGAATGAATTCAACTAATGAGTTAGGAAAACCACACACATGAGACAGGGCCTTGGAGGGGGAAAAATGAAGACAAATATAAAATTCAGATGGAACAGACAAAGGACTGGGATATTTCCCCAATTTTACTCACATGAGCCAGGGCAGCTGGGAGTCTCTCCAGAGAAGCAAAAGCTAGTCAACAGGTCCTGTAATTAATTGGCAGTCAAAAGACCTGCGCAACAGAGGTTGAACAGGGAAGAAAAGAGCCCAGAAGGGAGGAGCAGAGGTGTGAATCCTAGTCTGAGTGTGGACTTTCAAATTCTATGAGCTCAATGTCAAAGGACAGAAGAGGGATGTCCCTGTTCAAATCAAGAGTACAAATTGTGCTCCTTTTGTTTTTATTCTGTTCAAGCCCTAAAGGGATTATGCAGTGCCCACACTGACCATCTTTCTCCATTAGTCCCCCACTCAAATGCTAATCCCTTACAGAAAGACCTCCACAGGTACTCATAATGTTTTACTAGACATTGGAGCATCCCTAAACCCATTCAAGTTAGTACATAAAAATTAACCATAATCTCTGAGGGCTTTTTCTCCTTCAAATGAATCTTTTCAAAGCTGGACGTAGTATCATGTCCTGTGATTCCAGCAACTGGGAGTCAGATGCAAGAAGATCATGAGTTCAAGGGCAGCCTAGGCCACACAGAGACTTAGATGTCAACCTGGGCTACATGGAAAGACTTTGTTTTAAAAAGCAAACAACAGGCGGTCTTGGGATTGTCTTAAGTTGTAAAGTAAATGTTGGTCAGCACCAGGACCAGAGTCTGATCTCCAGAATCCATATAAAATGCTAGATGTAGCTCCAGTCTGGCGAGGTATGCCAGCTAGTATCATAATGACTGGAATGTTTTGGGAAAAAATGAAAACACTTTCTGATTGGATTTATAGCCTGATCCAAAAAAAATGGGAACATGTCTGGTACCATAAATGGGTCAAAATCTCACGGCTATTCAGGTCTTAGGCCCTAGGGGAGAATCCAATCCTATTATATTACTAAATGGACAGAGTAATGATCCACCTCTTAAGTTACTATTTTCATACCATTAGGTCAGGGCAGCTCTCAACCTTCATCAGAGGAGCTTATTTTCACAGCAGATGGGATTAATCTCGGTGATCCGTAGCTGGTCCCCACATGCAGAGAATAAAAGACTGTGGAGTCCCCAGATCTAAAAGAACAGCTATATCACATTGGCTCCCCACAAGGCTCAGGGACCATCATGAAAGAGGGAGTAAAAAGACTGTAAAAAAATAAATGTATTAGACATCTGCAGCCAAACAGCATTGCTGTACATGACAGCGCCATCACCCACAGGAACTGTGGCTGTGACTACATGTATCAGACCCACATAGGATCAAGCCTCTCAAAATCCCAGCATGGATGGAAGGGGGCACATGCAGCTCCACATCTAGCAGAGGAACTATTGGCAAGGGATGGCTCTTGGGAGGTTGAGATTCGGTTTTCTTTAGTGATGTGGGTCCTGAGAGAATACTGATGTTTTTGTACATGTTCTTACACCCATGCTCTTATGGGTAGCACTAAGTGAACTCACTGGGTTTTAAAAAAGGAGGACACGAAGTTGGAAAAGTAGTTTATGGGGTGATAAACTGGAATGTCAGTAATAAGGGTTGGAATAGATTAAAATACATTATATAAATGTTTAGAACTCTTAATCAAATTTTTAAAAGGAAAATAATGCCACATATGGTAGCACATGCTTATAATCCTAACACCAGGAGAAGAGAGAGGGGAATCCCTTGGATTTGCTTGCCAGCCAGCCTAACCTAATTTGTGAGCTATTGGCCAATGAAAGACCTTGCCTCGGAAAAATAAGGTGGATGATGCTCCTGGAGAGGATACCCAAGGTGGTCCTCTGGCCTTCACATGCACATACATTGTATCTTTACATGCATGAACACAGACACACAGACACCATACACACACACACACACACACACACACACACACACACACACACACACACACATAAAGCAAAAGAACAAAATCCTTAAATGTCTGGTTTTCATCCTTAATATTTATTTAGTAAGATCATTAAAACTTTGTGGTACTTAGTTTCAAGAGTTCTGCTTTAATTTTCAGTATTAATTTTAAAGGTTAAGTTATCCAAACAAAAATTCACCATACTTTATTTAAGAAAAAACACAAAGCTAGTGTTGCATGTCTTATCATCAGACACCATCAGCACATCTAATTATGAATTTTGGTGTATATACACTCGACACTGTTAGACTATATGCTTGATACAACTACATTCTATGTAGCACTATCACACTATACACAACAACACTGTACACTGACACTATGGAACTGTACACTTGGTACTGATACACTGTATACATAACACTATGAAACTGTATACTTGACCATAACACATTGTACACTTGGCACTATACTGTACACTTGAAGCTACTATGCTATACATTTAGCACTGTGGAACAATACATTGAGTACAAGTATATTATGCACTTAACAGTAGTACACTGTATACTTGACTCTACTACACTATATACCTGACACTGTGACACTGTATGCTCAACTCTAAAGAAACACACACGATAGATACTGCTAGACTATATACTTGACACTATCAAATTAGATCATTGACACTACTCACCTGTGTACCTAACACAAAGAAACTATACACTTAACGTTACTAAACTGTATAGTTGGCATTATCACATTGTATACCCGGTCCTACTGAATTGTCCATGAAATACTATAAAATTGTACAGTTGACAATACTATCCTGTATAATTTAAACTATACATTTAACACTACTTTGCTGTGCACTAGACATTACTAAACTGTAGTAGTATTTCTCTGCCCATGACCTTGAGTTATACAGCTCAAACAAGGCGGTGCTTCC
This sequence comes from Peromyscus californicus insignis, assembly GCF_007827085.1. Classification (NCBI taxonomy): domain Eukaryota; kingdom Metazoa; phylum Chordata; class Mammalia; order Rodentia; family Cricetidae; genus Peromyscus; species Peromyscus californicus. Next base: position 107,163,261 of record NW_026294573.1, read on the forward strand.
TGCTATTGTATGTGACATCTTATAAGGAGTTGGAGAAGGGTCACATGCCCCTTTTATCTGCTCCTGCCTGAGAGGTAGATTCACTCCCAGTCAGATCAGAGGACAATTTCAGCTGTGGAGCAGGGAGAAGGGGCATGTGACCCTCCTCCAACTCCTTATAAGAGGTCATGTACAAGGGCATACAGCCCAGGTCATGGGCAGAGCATATACCACTACACTAAACTGTGTATTTGACACTACCAATTTGTACATGTAACAGTATTATACTGTACACTTGACATTATTAACTTCGTACCTGACAGTACTAAACTCTACACTTGATACTCATACACTGTACACTTGACACTTAACTTTATACTGAAACACCGCTATCCTGTGCACCTGACACTATGAAACTGTACACTTAAGAATGCTACATTGTACACTTGATACTACTAACTTTACAATTGACACCATTAAACTCTGCACCTGATACCACTCGACTGTACATTAAAGTGATTTTTAAGCACTAGCATTATAAGATTTAAATAGATCATAAAATTATGAACATTATCAACCTTTTTCTCAATTAATGATGTCATTAATTGTGACCCCAAAGCAGTCACAAAGCAGATGAAAGATATCCATGCAAAGTTACAACTTGAGTTAGAGTGTTTTTGAAAACTAATGATTTATTTCACTTATAGTACAAATAGGGGCTCTGTGACTACTCCCAGAAATACATGAAATTTGTCTTTTTAGTGCACCAGACATTTATTCTTCATTTGTTCACATTTCTAAGATCAGGTTTCTAATACTCACCTGGTGTACTGAGTCAATCTACAAAGCCTGTATTGGCCAGGAAGCCTGGAAAGCCGTGGGTTATAGGTTTCTAGAGGCTGGAACAAGACTAGGAGTATGGATAACAACTTAGCGGACAGATCCAGCAGAACTAAAATCACCCTGATATTGAGGGTCACCGCGGCAATCATGGTGGGTTAATAACACTGGACTCTAACTATATGTCAGACACATTGCATATTTTCATTCTTACAACAACCTGTGGAAAATCCCTCTTGCCATCTGACAGATGATAAAGCTAGAATCCAAAAAGTTGATAAATATGCCTTCACCACGGGCAATGGCAGAGGCAAAATTCACATGTAGGCCTCTGTGACATTGTAGATCATTCTCTCTTCCCACATCACTTGCATTTCTCAAGTTTCAGAAGGCCATTGGCCAGATAGAGAATTAATAGATGTGAAAAATAAGGACATAATTACAAGACAGTATTTGGACCACTGATGCTGCAAGTACAATGTTATCATCCTACGAAGCAGCCATGGGTCAGGAATGACAGATGCACATGATAGAGCAAAGATCATGGATCCAGATAAAGAAACTGAACATAACATTATCTCAAAGACAGGCCTCCCTCCTTGGGGAGAACCACTGTCTCAAATGTGATTTGCTTGAGGTGAAAGCTGGTAAGGAAATTCCTCTGTAGATGGATCACGGTGAACAAAACAATGATCACAAATTCCAATACTGTGCCAGTCTTTAGCATCCTCAGACTGTCTTTCTAGGATCTGGTACCAATACAGTTCAGAACACTCTACCTCCCAACTAGATACTGTTATTTCCTATCTTCATTAATTATTAGTTACCATGCATCAGACATTGCACCAGACATCGAGGATATAGCAATGACTTAGATAACATGCTCCTTGCCTTCATGCATTTTGTAATGTAGTCAGGGTTGAGTAGTTTAGAATACACCTAAACATAAGACTTTAAGGAATTTGGAATCTGGATCAAGAGAATATCTCACTTTTTAAATCACAAGACCAGCCAAAAATGCTTGCTTGAGTATGTGCAAGAGGAAGAGAAAGCCAAATGGGCTAAGTACTAGCCATATAACAAAGAAACATCATTTGTAATCAAAACGCACGCTACATACAAGACAAATAAGCAGTGCAAATTAATAAGAATGCTAAATTAGATGACAAGCTGGAAGAAATCCACAGATTCATCTGTCAGCATTTATGTATTTAATCTTCTATGTTATGCAGAAGACCAAGGAAGACAAGATAGCTATTTTTGTTTTCAAGGAGTCTCCTGCTCACTTTGTGATGGCATTTTAAGATATGGTTATAGATTCTTGACATTGTAAACACCACTGATAGACAGGGAAAATGTTGTCTCCTTTGTTGACATGATTCTGAAAAATCTATATTGCGATGGGGTGTGGAAACCTTATACCATGGATTTTAAAGTGGATGAAGCAAGATTTTTTGAAAATATAAAAATATTTGTTATGTGTAGACAATTCAAAATGCAAGTGTATATTCCAGAGAGCAAACCATGGACCTGGTCCTATAAAAGTTCTGTTTTAATGTATAGATATGCCAGGAAGAAATCAGCAAGGCCATTATTATAACACATAGCAGGTCCTTAGTAATATTTGCTGAAAATATAAACAAATGACCACATGAATGAACATCCATCAATATTGATTGTCTTTGAGTATTAAAATTTCTTCTTTGTGTTGTTCTTATATGTAGACGAATTTCTAAACAGTCTTATTAAATAAGAAACACAGAGCCAAATGCAGGGGTACAAGCCGTAGAGATGAGAGCAATAGCCGCCAACTAACCTTAGCTCACCACCTCGCTGTAGCTTCTCAAGAGAGCTTCTTCCTGTCTAACCTGCACCTTTATTGCCTTCCTGTTCTGTCTTCTCATTGGCTCTATGCCCAGCCACATCACTTCCTTGTCACTGCTCGTCTATACAGACCTCCAGGTCTCTATGGTTGGTATTGGGATTAAAGGCATGTGTCACCACGCTTGGCTGTGTCCTTGAACACATAGAGACTCTGCCTGCCATGTGATCGGGATTAAGGGTGTGTGCCACCACCACCTGACTTCTATTTCTGGCTTGCTATGACCTCTGATCTCCAGGAAAACTTTATTTATTAACATACAAATAAAATATCACATTTCAGTACAAATAAAATATTACCACACTTGTAGTTTAAACATTGCATACCAAATACACAACAAATCATTTTAAAAATTAAATATGCTTCCAAACATATCTGTTTTAGTTCAGGGTTCCATTGTTGTGAAGAGACACCATGATCACAGCAACTCTTATGAAGGTAAAACATTTAGTTGGGGTGGCTTACATTTTGAGAGGTTTAGTCCGTTTTCATCATGGTGTGATATGGTGGCATGCAGGCAGACATGGTGCTGGAGAAGGAGCTGAGAGTTGTACATTTTGACCCTCAGGGAACATGAAGTGGTCACACTGAGCTTGAGCATAGGAGACCTCAAAGCCTACCCCCACAGTGACACACTTCTATTGGTGAAATTATTAAGGCCACTCCACGTAGTTAAAAGGAGATTTATTTAATGGCGTAACTTACAAATTAAGGAATAGGTAGGTCGCGGAGTCTGGGGAAGGTGTATCACAGTCCAGCGGTGTTCTCTGGAGCTCTGTTCGGTTCACCTCCACTATCCAGGGTCCTGCAACAGCGAGAGCGCCAGCCGATCGATCCAGCTCTCGGGTCCCCGGCGCCTTCCTTGGCCCCGCCTTGTAGGCGTGACAGTTGCCGAAGTCTCAATGGGGGTTGGAACTTCCAGATCAAAGCTGGAATGGCTACCCACTACATCCCCCCCTTTTTGTCTAAATAAGAAAGTTCTAACCTAATACAAGACTATATACAAAGTAATGGTTATCAAATATTGTCCAGGAATAATGAGGGATAATGACCTAGATAAGATGGAAGTACAACCAATGCAAACAATATCAAGCAAGAAACACATACTAAAGTCCAGAGAAGTATAGAGCATAGGTAAATGGCATGTTACAAAGATCATTCCAAAAGGTGTCCTATCCTAAAGAACCTGAATCTAATACTTAATATGTTCTATCTACTAAGTTGTAACTATAACTGCTAGTCTTCAATCCCATCAAAGACCTGAGAAGGAATATAATGGTACCTGAGAAATGGTAGATGGATGCAAGCAACTTTCGGGAATCTTGCGAGAGTAGACGGAGACAGCTGGCAGCCTGGACAGTCACCTAATGTTTCTCAGCATTGTTGGTGCATTCAAATTGGCTACAGGCCTAAAGTATCTGACAGACCATTTTCAGAAGCAGGAATTCTGAAAGACTATCTTACCCTGTCTTGGCAGAGTACAGTGGTCGCTTTCCTTGTGTCCCGCTTGTCCAGAAAGGATAGCATTGCATTAGTACTGTCAGCCGTCGAGGCAAGGGCAGTTCTTTGCCCAGTAGGCCATTTTGTGCCAAGAAGACAAACTTCCAAATGGAAATGTCTTAGAAGCCCAACATTCTCTCGGGATCAAATTGGTGCAGCCAGGAGCAATTATGTCTCACATCAACAGAATTCTAAGTTATTTAAATGCCATATTCTCTAGGTCTATGAAGTGTTTGAAGATTACCTGTCCATCTGACCTATGTATCTGTAAATCTGGATAACCTAACTAACGTAACTATAGAGATGACAAGCATAGGTGACTATAAATCTATAAGTCTTATCTACCGAAATGACCTAAGGACTAAGGCTTCACGTAAACAAGGTAAACAGTCTATAAGCAAGTGTATGGTAAAGAACGATGACTTCAAAATTGTGACAATACACAAGATGTTATAACAGAGGTAGGAGTATAGAGTGCGATATGCAATATGACAATAATCTTAAATATATATCAATATACCGAATATCCTAAACAGAAGTAGAACCTACATAAAGTATGACAGATATAAATTTACATTTGTATCAATATAGAAGTATTTCAAATAAGAGTAGAAATATATGTACATTATAACAAATATAGTTCCGTATTTGTATCAATATACAAATTATCTTAAACAGGAATATAAAAATAGTTTACATTTGTATCAACAAATAAGAACCCATAACAGTGTAAATTACAGTGCAAATTATTTAAGGCTACTATTTTACTAAATTTGTTTACTAGTATACATAATAATCTACCATAATATCTTAGCTACACACTTCCTCCAACAAGGCCATACCAACCCCAACAAAGCCTCACCTCCCAATAGTGCCACTCCCTCTGAGCTTATGGGGGCCAATTACATTCAAACTATCACAATATTTTAAAGACAAACATTCAGAAAAGAATAGAAGTACCTGAAGAATAATTTATGTTAGGGAAGCATTACTTTTTTTATGATGTTAAGATAGGAAAATTGAGATGAATGAAATTAATGGGTGGATTATGCATGTAACCACCAGCTTCTTTGTAGTTCCTGCTTTCAGAGCTGGGTACTTATTGCACAGGGACTCCGCTTTGTCTTACCACCATCAATGAATCTAGAGATGATGAAATTTCACCGTACCCTAGGAAACTGTACAAATGCTAATTTAATGGTTTTTCCACTCCTCCTTATATACTAAGTGAATCCTACTTACCTGCATTAAATCAGTGACATTCCCTTACTGTGGCTGAGTTGAAGGTACATTTCATTCTCTTTTGTATTTACAGGAAAGTATTAAGAAATTACTGCTTATTTTTGTAAAGGCTTATTTTTGTAAAACCTTTTGTAAAGGTTTACTTACGTTGCTTTTGTATTGTCGGCTCTGGATCCACTTAACTCTTTCCTTATTTTCTAGTGTAGATTCCTCCAGAAAACAAGAATAAATCTGTATATTTGGCTTTGATTATGCTCCAGGTGGTGTCTGTGGAGCAACAAACGGAACTTTTAAGTAGCTCATCTATGTGATTACTATCATAACAAGAGTAGGGGTGATCACAGATATATAAAGGTACTGTGACACTGGTGACTGCTTTCCTCCAGTTTCCTGTGCATTCACACACATCCACTTTTCCCCAGTCACACATTTTGCAGTGACAGGTATAAATTTTATTAGAATTAATTAGAAAATAATGGTCTTTTACTAATGTAATGTAAAATGCTAGCTGGAAATCTAAAATACTCTTGGGAGCCTACTTCTAGAAAACATGTATTCATACATACACAAAGTGTCATGTGATTTGGTTTTGACATGTTGTTTGATATACCATATTTACCTCCTTTAATGGGACACAACTGATTACAGGTGCTTTCTATTAGAATTGTCTTTTTGTCTCTTGTTGTCAATGAAGCTACCTGCCAGGTTGGCTATTACTCCCTGTAAATTCCCCTGAGGGTTATTCCCACACTTCATTAACAATAAATTTGCTTCTCACACTAAGTCAACATTGGATCAAGTGGGGACATGAACTCATCTCTTCAATTAACCAAATTCAGGAGCCGTATGCCAAATGGGGCATGCAGTGGTCCTGGTAATTGGTCTTTCTTGTTCTTCTTTACTTTAGAGCAAGCAACAACTTGACTTTCCACTAAATTACATTAGAATCACAGAATTCTAAGATGTTTCATATTCCATATTTCTAAACATGTTTTTAATTCCCCCCGCCCCCCACCCAGGGCTACAGAGATGTCTCAGCAGTTAAGAGCACTTACTGCTTTTACACAGAACTAAATTTGTTTCCTGTCACCCACCTGGAAGGTCATAATCACTTGCAATTGCAGGCACACACACATAGACACAAAATAAATAATAAATAAATGTGCTTTTAAAGAATAATACCTTTTTTTATGGAGTATCAGAATTACTCAGTGCGTGAAACTTCCTGCTGCTGAGCCTAAAGTCCTGAGTTCAATTCATGCAACCTAGGTGTGAAAGGAGAGACTCTGCTCCTCAGGTTATTCTCTGACCTTCTCATGCACACATGCATGCACATTACCCCCATTAACTAACTAACTAACTATGTAACTAACTAACTAACTAATTTTACATTGCTTCCTTCATGACAGAATCACAAATTTAAACTCGTATGGTATTCTCATATAGCCTCTACCTCTAGACAATAGAATCAAGAGCTGCCTTTGAAAGAAAACTTCCATGTGTTAATTGAAAGGGTTGCTTAAAGCCGAAAAGAAGGAAGGCTGTACCAGGCAAAGACTTTTAATGAAAACGTTGGGAGCAACTTTTACATCTTACAGCCTTTGTCTTTTCACATTAAACAACACAGAAAATCTGGGCTCATTAGTTAATCATGAGATTTTTCTCCCTAAATATATATGGTACATCCCTGTCTTTACTATTATCTTATTGAACAAGGATATAGGTTAAGGCAGAGGCTCCATAGGGCCCCAATTAGAGAAATTATGGAAGCAGCTTAATGAGCCCAGAGATTTTGAGAACTCTTCTAGTTACAGTGCTGGATTAGTGGTAGGAGACCGTCTAGTTAGGGTTTATAATTAAATAAGTTCACCCCCAAATGAAATCCTTTGAATCACTGTAGTCCTCCATGTGAAGTAAAAGATATGGGTGAAGCGATTTTCATGGTTAGCAGAATGAGGTTAGGATTCTAAATCAAGTCTAAATTATTGATTTTTCCGCTGTAATCCTCATGTAAGTAAAATGGCACAAAAGTTATCTATGGTTATTCATAAGAACAAATGAGTAATTAAGTGGTGGTTCAATTTAGATTTAGAGAAGAGAAGACAGACATTTGCACACACAACATTTCTTCTCTTCAACCTTGTGGCCAGAACATGTATCATTAACTGACCAGACTCTGTGACTCTATTGAGGATCCTGAGGCTGGTCTTTGAGCCACAGCTGTCGTGTGCCCAGTGGTTACTGGCACAAAAATGGATTTCAGAGTAATAAAGGGTCATTCAAGGTCACAGCAAAATGCTGATGATAATCTCTGAATTGGAACTTGAACATCCTTCGGGTTTTTGAATCTTTACCAGTAAAAAATTTTTGTACAACTAGATTACTATTTGTTAATACCTCAGTTATGTCTTAACTATTAATAGGCAACACACATGAAGCAGTGATTTCTTTTGTGAGGGCATTGAAATTTGTAGCAACAAACACTTAGAAGAAAGCAAATACGAACACAGGCATATTCTCTCTCTCCCTCTAGTATACAGGTAAAGTGGGGGCAGTTTCTCATAGTTTAAATTTTTAAACAAATATATAGACATATTCACTGTTCAAGTCCATGTCAAACACCATGAATATTGTGATGAAGCTAATTGGAATTGCTCTGAGAATAATGGAATTTGGAATTTCATGAGGAAATAAAATATGATGGAAATTCAGTATGTGCTATGAAGAAAACAGCAATGTGAAAGACAGAGGGAGATGGTTCTTAGGCAGTGGTAGAGGGTGCTGTGGTATCCCTCCTAGATTCCTTCCTCCAGGATGGAGATTCTCATTTCCCAACAGTTGGAGTATCGATTATTGGTGGTTTAGAGCTACTCTTCTTTCCAATAATTAACCTTGGTCTGAAGGAGCTGTTTCTCTGGGTGAGTGCTCAAATTAATAGAGACAGATTGCATCCAGTGAGCAGTCAATTCAGGTTTACTGAGGTCTGGCCCAAATGGATTTAAGTAGAGATCCCGAGTGTACTGCCTCTCTATTGATGCCACTGATCCGGGCTGAAATCTCAGCTGCGGTACTCTGCAGTTCAACTTCTTCCTGTTTCTAATTCTGCTGCACCCACTCTTTCAGATATACAGTCAAAAATCCCCATAAGCTTCCTGAACTATATCTACATCATAGACTCTTTCATCTGTAATGGTTCCTGGGGGATTTAAAATACTTATTCTAAAACAGGGTCCAAGAGTGAACGATACACTGACATTTATTGATGCTGAACTCTGATGTGATATTAATGGACAAAAATACACCAGAGGGTCTCTGGTATTTGGGATGATGCTATCAAGTAGTTATTATATGACATTAAATGACTGCTGCTGGGGCACACTGATGGCTTAAAATCACTTCACAAAAGTCTGGGATGATTATTAACTGATTTACAGCAAATGTAGAAGAAGGACCTCCACCACCTCATAGCATACAGTGAGATTGTCATCGCCTGAAATTTCATGAGAAATAAAGATGAGGCACAGCCCAGCACCAGACTGTATATGTGACAGAACTCTACAGAAACTGAATTTCAGAGCTAGATGTGATGGTGAACTCAAGAGGCCAAAGCAAATGGATCTACTGTATTTTGAAAAGAAAAGCTAAATTTAGAGTTTACATATCTTCTATGATCAGGACAAAAGGGGTGGTAAGGCATATCTGGATGGATGCACTAAAGAACTCTGCATCAACATCACAATTCAACTCTTTGGGCCTGGAGGAGCACCTTGAGTCTCTGGCAGTATTTTTCTCTGCCTGAAGATGGCGCAGAGACCTTTGCATCACAAGGCAGCATACACAGTACTCGCACACTACTTCCTTTCCTGCAGCAAAGTTAGAGCTAGACGATTTCCTCAGTTGTATTTGATTTTTTTTTTTTGGTCTGTCTTCATTCACTAGTGTTTACTCCTTGAGAGTATGAGTGTGGGTCTTTTATTATTTTTCATTGCTATATTATTAGGTTCTAAATCATTGCTTAGCTAAGTGAAACATTTTGAACAATTTTATTAATAACATCCTGAAGTGGGGCAGAAGTGGCCTGGGGGAAACATTGAGGAGTAAGAAACAATTGTGACTTTGCTAAGAGAGTGTAATGACAATGAACGTAGGAGAAAGAGTCACACTATGTGAGTGACACATGTAGAGTACATGATGACAGCCTGTCTGTACATTAAGACCGTTTGGATTCAGCTGAGAATTACAAGACAACCAACCCTTCTAAATGAGAGTGTGGGAAATATTTTCTTTTCACCATTTATAATAAATGCTTTTATATTAAATTGCCCTTTTTTCTTACAATACATTCCACAATCCTCTTCATTTTTCCTCATAAATGTAAGCTTTCTGAAGACATTTAGAGTCTTGCAGTACTTTTATGAATCAGGAGATGCCTTTGATAGCCATACATAGAGCAAAGAAGTACCCAACGACACTTGCACAGTTAGCTACTGTCACGGTAACAGTCACCAAATCAGGTCACTCAACAATTTAGGTTATTCTCCAGCAGGATGACGAGGGAATCTTATTTTCATTTGGGTCTCTCACAGGATGAGGCACCCCTGCATTATGCCCCAGATGCTAGGGGACCCCACTGAACAGGAGCTGTTGAGTCACTGTCCATCTCAGCAGGGCTGTCTTACAAGACAGCGACTTAGCCGATGCAGGCCTTAGAAACTGCAGGTACTTCACACTTCATTTCATTGGGGATACTGTATAAATGCCAATCATATTTGGACTGATACAGCGATAACCTGGAATTTCCCTCCCCTTCTCTCCCCTCCTGTCATCTCTTCTCCCTTCCCCTCCCTTCCTCTTCTTTCTCTCTCTCTCCCTCCCCCTTCAGCCCCCTCCCTTCTTTTCTTTCTTTTTTCAGAGTGGATCTCTCTGTGTGGCCCTGGCTTTCCTGAAACTCACTGTGTAGACTGGCCTTGAACTAACTCACAGCGATCCCCTGCCTCTGCCTTCGGAGTGTTGGGATTAAGGAGCAAACCACCATACCTGACTGCAACCATAGTTTTCTAACAGCCATGGTAACAGCACCAGAATGCCTATTAAAATAGCTAAAAGGTCCATGGCTTAGGTTCTGCACTGGCGTACCTTGTGTCCATTTTATGTAATTGGCTAAAAGTGAGTCACAAGGCTGAATGAACTGCAAAGTTATAGCACAAATGATGAGAGGACAGAGAAAAGTGAAGAATTGGTGTCAGTCGTACAGTCTACAATACTGTACATCATTAGCTATGGCCAACACTTGGTCTTAGCCAAAAGGCTAAGCAGCCATTAGCTACAGTCTAATAAGACTCAGAGGGAACTCATTCTGAGAGTAAAGGCTGAAACATGCTACTTTACATGGTATCATCTGTGCACTTATCCTTAAAATAAAAAGGTGACATACATGATACATAGTTCGGAATATCACTTACTGCAACTACAATAAAGTGACTACTGATGTCTTAAATTTAAAAAGTGCAGAAGAATTAATATTTATTTTAATACAACTTTTCATATAAAACTGGAAGTATAGTCAATTATCAAGATTATTAATTATCTTATTAATAGATCATTTTAGTCATGTTCTAAACATCAAATATCAGTTATTTAACTGTAAAGAAAGATAAGATGAGAATATTTTCTTTGCTTTTAGAAAGGTATTTTCCCCAAGCTAGTCACGGTGGCCCATGACCCCATCTACTTGTCCCTCCCTTCTCCCTGGATCAGATCTAGGGCCTCACAATGCTAGGCCAGTGCTCTACTGTTGAGTTTCTTCTCTACTTCTCCACCTTTTCTTTTCATTTGTTTTACAGATTTCACAAATATTTTCTTTAGCTTAAGGATTTTTATGAGTGTATTAAATAATATATATACTCAGAATCTATAATAACATACATCTATTTTGTGGTCTTCTCTATCCTTTTGGCATTTGGCTTGATATTATTATTAATTTTAAATATTACCTCACAAGCAGACTGTTTCAATATTTAACATTTTTTTAAATATGATGATTATAGATGATAACACAGATATTTATAAAAATATACATTTAGCAGAAGATTCAAAGATTTGGAACTTAGAATGCTAAGGTGTGACTTTCAAGTACTACCAGGTTTTGTTATCTGGTATTACTTTGTGCCTGCAATCCTCCTTTGTTTCCTATTTAGAATAAGGTACAGATGATTCATTAAAATATTTGGGCAGAAATAAATTAAAATGATATCTAAAATGCTTGTTTCTCTTTAAAAGCAATAAATATCTTAAGCCACAGAAACATTTTAAAGCCTTTGTAAACAATACATAGGTGATATGAAATGCATAGACGATGGGCTATTCTTCCAAGCATTCCTTTTAGCACTTTAGAAGCAGAGTTCTATACACAATTAAGTTTTCTAATGATATAACCATGCAAGCTCTGGAATTAAAGGCCTTGTTTCCGAACAAATTCAAGCAAAACCAATAAAATATTTATTGAGCATCTTCTATGTACCAAGGCCCCAGAGATGCCACAGATGCTGTCTGTACCTTCACAGAGCTCACGGGTTTATATCAAAGTAATAGCCCCCAAACACCCACATCTGAATAAGTCATGGTGCACCATAGAAAATTTACAATATAGACACTTGTGACTCCTTTGTGCAGTTCATAATCAGGGGAAAATATGGTATCAAAATAGTTTTTCTCGGAGAAAAGGAGCTCATAGTGCTGATGGTTTATTTGATTTTCACAAATGAACAGGTCATATTAGTCATAAGTCCTCTGGAGCAGATGTGATTGAAATCTGAGCCCAGTTTCCCTCAAGGGATACTCTTTGGGAAGCAAAATAAAATAAAATATTTTGGAACACCACTCATCAAAGGATGTTTAAAGTTAACTGACTGACTCTAACTAGATTTGCATATTCATGTAATATTATGACATATATTAATCTTAGATGAGACAGAATCAGAGTGGTGGTATTTCATATTATAAAGTTTATTGGCTGGGTATGGTGGTACATGATTTTAATCCCAGCACTTGGGAGGCAGAGGCAGGTGGGTTTCTGAATTTGAGGAGAGCCTGGTATATAGAGCAAGTTCTATGACAGCCAGGGCTATGCAGAGAAACTCTGTCTTATAAAATCCAACAAACAAACAAAACCAAGCAATGCTTATTGTGGTTTTTCTAAGAAATAATTTAAATAAAAGGACATTTATTATGTCACTCTGAAAATAAGCTGCAATTGAAAAGTCACAGTTAATTATAGAGATATGAAAATTATATGCAATAAAATCCAACTCCCACTAGTTTAGCAAAGAGAAAACCTATACTGAAAATATTCCCTAATACAAACTTCTCAATAATTCTGTTGTTTTAAGATTAAGTATATGTTAAATATTTGAGAAACATTATTTAGCCTCGTTTTAGTCATTAAACACCAGAAGCATTCTGACGAAAGGTAAGAAGTGAGCTGTCATCATTGATTAACATTTTCCAAGTGTAATATCATGTCTACTAGGCAAAAACAAAAACAAAAAAAGCAAGAAAAAAAGAAAAGAAAAGAAAAAAGAAAACCTGAGGAATGTAAATTAAAAAGGAACAAAATTTTAACAACATTATTTACAGATAATAAGGATTCATTCCTGAAGTCCTTAGCCTAATAAATGACCTTGACCTTCCAGGAAATAGACAAAGGCCAGTAGGGTTATTGGTCACAAGTTTAAAATGCAAAAATAAACATAGGAAAAGATAGAAAAAGAGATAGAAAGCAAATACTAATTTTAAGTATGTACACACACACACACACACACACACACACACACACACACACACGTATTTCTGCTTCTTATTTGACAGGTAGAGTCACAGGGTTCCTAGATGTGGAAGGTTTGTTAATTCCTACTCCAGTTACTAACTCACAGTTGCATGGGGTCTACCCAGCTTATTCCTTTGGCTATTCCCTGTTATTTCTGTGCTCTTCTTTTATTCCCAAAATGACATGTGGACTTCCTTTGAAGGATATAACCTGTGCTCTCTGGTCGTCATGGGAAGAGCATCATCCTATACACCCCGCCAGGTTTTCTATCTCGTCATCGTCCAGAAATAATGGAACCAAGCAACCATAGGACCAGAGATATAAACTTCTAACACCATGAACCGAAATCAGATTCTCTTCTTTTAAATTGATTTTCTTGCACTTTTTTTTTATAATGATGGAAATGCAAACAACACACTAACTATTCTAATCTTGTAGTGTTTCCCTGACAAATACTATGGTTATATTAATGTGTGTACTTTTTTGATTATTATATATACACATCTGACTTAACCACATCTCAGTGGCATCAATAAATGAATTTTTAACTAAATTTACTTAATTTCTATTTTTTTGGTAAAGGAAGTGTATCTTCAGTCTTGTTGAAATACTCACTGTGTGATTGCCTGCTCTTTCTGTACTGATATGACAGAGTGCCTTGTTAGATATTCCCAGATGGCCAGACACAGGAAACTTCCCACTGGGTTGATGAGTTACAGCAATGTATTAGTCATATAAATCTGTCTGCATCCCTCAGGAGAAACCTACCACAAACTACAGGGGCCTCGCAGGATGGGACAAACCACAAAGGAGTAGAGTGAACAGCAGGGTTGCAGGAGGAAGAATTTGCAGCAATGGACTTTGTGATTTTTATGAAGCAATCACATCCTCCCAGAGAATGATAAACATTCCCCTAATCCATGTGAGTCATGCAGTGGGTTTCCAGGAGAGTTCAACCCCTTAGACTCAGGACCTGCTAGAGCACGTGCAGCTATTCAGAGAACAATTGCCTAGCGGAGACTTTTTTCCCACTGGAGTGGGGGTAGTATATCCAGCCAGAGTATGAGGGACCCAGAGACTTAAAGGTGTCAAGGCACCACATACAATTTAAAGCTATACAGAAAACTTGGCATCGGTACACTGTGTCTTCTGTCAAGGGCTCCTAAAGGCACCATAAATGTTCTTCCTTTTGTTTCCTCCCAATCAGCATTTCAACAACATTCTGTTAGCATCTAATGTGAGACAGACCTCCTTTTGCTTCAGTGCCTTCATCCCCATGTAACATGGGGCTGTTAGGCATTTTCATGTTTTCAAATAGATGAAACATTCATATATGCCGATTTTCCTTCCAAATCTCACAAAAACTGTATTGTATTCAAAATAAGGGAAGGTGTTCATAAAAGGGTGTGATTGCTTATTGCTTCAATAAGAACGGGCTGGAAAAGGTGAAATGATTTTTATCACATTTAATGAACTTCTCTTGTTGTCTCTGCAAAGTAATTCATACTCTACAGCAACAGTCAACTGTTCAGCAGACAATGCAGGATTGAAGGCATGGGAAGGCAGTGGAAGGTGTCTGTTTCCCTACTGAGGAAGGAACCCAGGCTCAGTTTGGGAAATAGTGATGAGTAAAACACGGAGAAGGCCACCTCATTTAGAAGTTTTAATGGAAAAGAAAAATAGGTGACTTCCTCGGCATCATGAAAGGGGTGCACAAAGGCCACTCGATTTGGGGAGAGCCAAATGAGTCATGCTGTCTGTCAAGAAAGGACAATCCTGGACAACATAGTGTGTTAACTCTGAGTAGTAGTCTGACTAAGCACAAGAGGAAGGAATACAGGAAGAAAGGCAGGAATTGTACTGGGGCGGCCTGCTGGGAGTCACAGAGAGAAGGAATATGGCCTTGCGCTAATCTATGGGTAGAGAAATATGAACTTATGGGGCAGTTTGATACTCTGTCTATTTATCAAAATAACATTGGGTTCACTGCTAGGGCCTATGATTTCTACAACCTGGAGTTTCTTGGCCAAATTTGCTGTATTGAGCACATATTTCCTCTTGGATAGTGGGCTTGGGATTCAATCAGAAAGTGGTTGGTTACCCCCTAACATTTATGCTACTATTGTACCCATGGGTATGTCACACAATGCGGGGTCATTGTTGTGGTTCACAGGACTCACATCTGGGTAAGACAGCAGATGACATTTCTCCACCAACAACCTTTACAAAAAGAATTCTAGTGTGAGAAAAGCTAGCCATCAGGAAGTGAACGTCTCAGTCACTACTGCCCTGATTTCTCTGTGTCCTGTGACCAATATGTACAATGTCTTCAGCAACAGAATTTTACTATTAAGTTCTTGTGGGAAATCAAGCACAATGGCAAGTTTGTATTTTTAGGACATTTCTGGGACACCTCACACCTAGCACTAGGCTTTTGATTTTGCAACCTGTGGATTCTGGACTTAGTACAATTGCTTGCATAGAGAGCTCTAATTAAAACCTTTAATATGACCACACACACACACACACACACACACACACACACACACACACACACACACACACACAGGTTCAAAGATAGTAGGTTTGTGTACGACTTTTTGAAGTAACCATAGAGTTTGGTACACACTTCAGCACCCTCCTCTACTATTGTGACAGGGAAGGACAGCGGTCCTTCATCTTGTATTCTTCCTGAGGCTATTTCAGGTTTAACTAGAATTTGATAGCTTTTATGGGGAATGTCATGGAAAATTACCCAACTCTATCATTGGATTTCAATGTCAGGATGTTTAAGCTAATTTATCTGCTAAATTTCCTGCTTATCCAAAGCTTCCTCTCCAGCTAACCACTTACCTTAGCTTCTGTCAAATTGCTTGTTTATGTGAAGCACTCCACCCCTCCTGAATCTGCAGAGTGAGATACCAGGATATGGATTATGCCTTCAAAAATCTCATATTCTGGACACTTGGGCTATATCTAGGTCCCCAAATATCTGAGTATAGTCCTAGCTGGATGTAATAACAATATTCAGTGAGCTATAAACTGTGTTTTTGTGGTCATCTCTGGTGGTCTCTTTGTAATACTATAGTCCCATTTCTCTTGCTCCATTTAAACCTCATTGCCTATCATTCCCCCTTTCCATCTTCGTATCATATATTAAAGCTCTTTTTATCTAAATTTTTTCTTTTTCTTTTTTCTTTTTTTGGTTTTTTGAGACTGGGTTTTTCTGTGTAGTTTTGGTGCCTGTCCTGGATCTTGCTCTGTAGACCAGGCTGGCTTCGAACTCATAGAGATCCGCCTGGCTCTGCCTCCTGAGTGCTGGGATTAAAGGTTTGTGCCACCGCCACCCGGACCTAAATTTTTTTCTTATTTTTATTTGCTCATTTAATATCATATTTGTTTGAGTCATTTCTTATTTAACTCAGTATTGTAAGAAAATAACACATTCATATATGTGATCTAAACACATTTCTTTAAATTAGAATGTCATATAGAGGAGTAGAGATAGAGGAAATAAAATGATATAATATTCTCTGAAGAACTAAGTATTCTTTTTGTATGACAAATCCCGAGTCTAAATGTCAGGTTTGACACATTGTAGATATTGATGTTTTACCATTTCTAAAACTCTGTTTCCTCAACAATGACGTGTGTCGTAGGACTGAAGTCAGAATTAGATGAGATCAAAACAAACTGACCTGTTTGAGCAGCTAATTCAGAACATCATGTCATCCATGACTCACATTCACCAAGACAAATGAAGGCAAGATGAACAGTTATTTAGACAACAGGTATGTATTCAACCCAAGGGTTCCTACTAGAGATATTTTCTAGTCACGTGCATAGAGAAGACTGAAGCATATACTAGTAGAGAGGACAAAATTTCTGGGGTTCATCAGTTTGGATTTTATTAGAGAATGGTGAATTTATCTATAAATATGTCAAAGATTTAAGAACAAAGTCTAATACAGACATCACTGTTGATTAAGTAGTATGTTAATAAACCTCAGCTCTAATATTTGGGAGAACAACAGAAGATAAACTGCAGAGGGGCGTAAGCCACCTTTATCCTTCTCAACTTCAATGCTGGCACTGTTAGTACAACAGTCACAGGGGTTGGGATGGAGGTTATGCTTCCTGAAGGATCATACCATGAATTAGCCCCATTGCATGGACTAGCAATAGCAAGGACATATGCTGAATCTTTGTTTCTGGCACCACTGACTGAAGAAATCAATGAGTAAGTTACTACAAAGTTGATTAAATCAGACATGTATCATGGGAGGGGGGTGAGAAAGTTATTCATTCTCACTGGCATTGAAATATTGTTTTATGAATTTACCTTCTTCCCAGGCTGACAGTATTGTGGCAAACAGCATCATACAGAAGTTAACAAATATCTGAATTAATATCATGGGATGTTGTAGATGTGTTGAACCAAAGGATCCACTTTACAATGAAAGATGTATTGTGATTAAGATATTAATATGTGGTCACTGCATGCAGAAATACTATCATATATTGCAACAGCCAGAAGTGTCCAGTGTAATGGAACATCAAATGACATTAAAGACACAGAGAATGATAGTCTGAAGATGATAATCTGAGAGTTTGGGTTACTTCTTTTGGCTAAAATTAATGTGACAACCATTAAATACAGGAAAAAAATTCCAGTTACAGGGATCACACAGGGACGGCTCCTCTCACCATCCCTTCTACTTCCCCTCTTGGGGTAATTTGTGCTCCCATTTCATGCTACTATATATTTAATTTCTGTTCTTCATTTCTTGGGGACCAGTAGTCAAAGAAATGAGCTATTATACTTTGAGGGATAATTACACTATCAAGAGACTCTAAGTCTACTTTTGAAAAAGAATCCAAAGAGAATAGTATAGTGTTCTTAGACAGTTCACTGGGAATACCCTCCAAGACCAGTGGTAACTATAAATGAGGAAAGGCATTGTGGATAGCCTGCTAGACATATGAAAACCGGCATTCAGAAGGTGAGGAATGTAAGTTGCAGCCTCGGGATTAACTACAGCAGCAAGGAGTGGAACTTGTCCTCCTAACTTTCTGTATTCTGACTTTCAAAGAAAAACTGACTGACTAGTTTTCTGGAGAAGCAGCATCAGCACCAGTTGAACCTAACGCCGAGTGTTAGAAATGAGCCTGGCGAGGGGGATGGCCATGCAAATGCTGTTGTTTCTTTGCCTATATTTTTTGGCATTTGGATGATAAATCCAAACTCTAAGGATTTGCACTGTATTTTGACAGAGCCCTTAAAAAAAAAAGGCAAGGAAACATTATTTTGTCTGCACGCAGAGCAGGCTAGATGTGCCAGGGAATCCTCATCATAGATCAGAGTTCAAGCACTGACCTTCGGAAGCTGGTATACAGACACCAATTTCTTCATCTCAAGATGGGGACAACTGTGAGGCATTCATTCAACACCACTTACCAGAGAGTCCTGAAGATTTTGCTCCAATTGTCCACAGTAGTGATTTACTTGGTTGCGCACACTTTACCTGTTTATTTCAGTTGTCTGGCATTCCATTATCCGATCACATTTTCTTGGGACCATTATCTAAGTAAAACTACTTGAAATCAAATCATCACTTTAGGTGCTTCTGGATAAATCTGAACCAGCATGATTTGAGTGGTGGGAGAGGGGTGATCTTATTTTGCATGTGTTAAGTTTAGGTGTAAAATGCTGTGCAGATGGGGGCCAGTCATTGCTTTGGTCCTACATAAGAGAATTTCAGAGGAAAGTTTAATAAACTAGGGAGTGTTTTCCGTATTTTCTCCCCTCATTTAAACACACCATTTTGTGTATTAGCTTTTAGAAGAAGGGCTGTATTCATATGTTGCTGTAGTAATGAGTCTACCCTGCAATATCAGGGCTATCGGTACATAACATTGTATATGAGCGCTTTTCGCTTTCTTCCTCCTGTAGAGCCTTATGTATTCTATTCCTTCACACTCTTCAAACACTTTCTTAGTTTTCTTTTACAAACAAGTTCCAAAGTCTAAGGACCATGAGGGAGTTAGAATAGCAAGAGTTTCGCTACTCTCCTAGAGGAACAAAACAAATAGTATGTGTGCATGTGAGTGTGTAAATGTGTGTGTGTGTGTGTGTGTGTGTGTGTGTGTGTGTGTGTGTGTGTGTGTGTATTCCCAAGCACTCCTACTTCCCCTTCCTGTAGAACCTTGTTGCCATTATTATTCTATTGAAACTGCTTCTGCTCAGGCTACCAGTGAAACCAGGCTATTAAAATGTTCTTTCTTTTGGGAATAAGCTATGTGGAAAGACTTCTTTTATAGGAAAATCTAAAAGGTGCAAAAATATCCGTAGCAGACAAATTGTTCAGAAAGCAAATTGATAGAGAACTGATAGAGATTAGACATTTTCTCTGCCTTCTTTGTCTTCCTTTAGGAAGGAAGACACCTCCCCCCAGGAGAGTCTTCAGTCATATTCTCTTTTATTTCTCAATGGCAGAACCAGTTCACACACTATCAGTGAATGAGATGTAACTTAACTTTCCTGAGGTTAGTAAGTGCCTGATTGACAGCAAAAAGAAAGGGTTTTCAAGGATGCAGTGAGAGTAGTTTTGAAGTAGGCAGCACACATCCTGAACCCTAACGAGAGATGGAAATGACGTATAAAGAGTTGGGTTTATCAGTTTGGAGATCAAAGGAATATTCAAATGAAGAGACTTGGAATTTCAGCTTTTAACATATTAGGTGTCATTGAAAGCAAGAAAATTAGACGAAATTACCTAAGGGGTGATTGCTGATGATAAGAAACCCAGAGACTGATATAATTGCCAGACTTAGAAGAAGAGGAGAAAAAAGAACATCATTGAAGTAGGAAGCAATCAAAGAATGGGCAGCCTAGGAGAAGAGAGGCTTTCAGGAGAGAAGATGTGGTCTCAAGTATACCTCAGAGATGAAGGTGAGCTGAGACTCTGATGGCAAATGCAAAAGAAGTTTAAGTAGAGCAATGGAGATTAAGTTATTCCAACACACACACACATTTACACACTCACATGCACACACATTTACACAATCACAAGCACACACACACACACTATTATTTATTCTGTTCTTCTAGGGCAGTGCTTCTCAAGCTTCCTAATGCTTTGACCCTTTCATACAGTGTATCATGCTGTGGTGACCCCTGACAATAAAATTATTTTTGTTGCTATTTCATAACTGTAATTTTGCTACTTATATGAATTATACTGTAAATAACTGCTTCCCAATGGTCTTAAGTAACCACTGTGAAAGGGTCATTTGACCCCCAAAGGAGTCCTAATCCACAGGGTGAGAACTGATGCTCTAGAGCATCCTGACCAGTAGAGATTTTGGAACCAAGTGTAGGAACACTGTTGTGATTTATGTTACTATGTGGTTCATTACCTCTTGCAGCTGGTTTGTGGAAGAGGTTTAGAAAGGTTAGAAAGAACAGGCTGGATTAGAATGTTATAATTAGAGCTTAATGGGTGATTCTTCTATGATTTAAGAATACCAAAATTTAGATAGGAACGTACACAGTAAAATCTATACTCACAGAAGTTAGGGAGGAAATGAGGGTTTTATTGGGAACTAGACTAGAGAACTTTCATGTTACATTCTGGCAAATAATTTGTTCAGTCTTGGTTGTGTTTAGTTATTTTGTGCTGTTCTGAGTTTAAATTTCAAGGCATCATAGCACTCAGAGTATGCATGCCAAGGGTGTTGCTCTCACTTTTATAGTGTTCTCTCTCTCTCTCTCTCTCTCTCTCTCTATATATATATATATATATATATATATATATCACATTATATAAATATATAATATATTATGTACAATAATACCTATTTTTTTATATATATATATAGTTTTTAAATATATTTTTCAATAGAAATTTCGAACTTACAATTTGGCCCAAAAGAAATATGTATAAAATTAGGGCCAGTGAAGGCATAGTTGTTAAAGAGTTTAGAACTTTTAAAAGGAAGCTAAGTATTTTGCTTTGGCATAAGATATAACATGTCCTGAGGGCACTTTGTCCTGACTGCACTATTGCAAGCTCAAGAGTGTTAGAGGGTGAAACACATCTGAAAGACCCCCTGAAAATATGCTCCTGTAGAAACCTTGTTGCACAAGGGTACTTAGAAAGTTGTTTTCCCAGGATTCATTTCACCATGCCTAGCTATCCAGATACTGGGAGAGAGCTGTAGCTGTGGTCCAAGTGGCCTAGCTAATGTCAAACTGGTAGTATGACCCAGCCCACCTTTCTGTTTATTCCCTGTTTCCTGCCTCCAGTATGACCAGCTGCCTCATGTTTCTGCTGCCATGCCTTCTCTACAGTGATAGAGAGAGCTCAAACTATGAGCCCAAACAAACCAAAACCAAAAACCAGAAAACCCTTCCCTATCTTAAGTCACCCCTTGCCTGATATTTCATCACAGCAACCAGAAAATAATACATCTGTCGTAAAGTTGTGCTCAGTTAAGTATATAACTTTCCTTCCTTTGTTTTGTTTTTTGAAATTCACTAATGAATTTTGCATTGTAAGATGGACATAGATCCATGGGTGGAATATTATCTATTGAACTGAAATGTTGTCTGAAGACTCCTGTGTCAAAGGGTTAGTTGGCAGGAAGCTGCACTTAGGAAGGGGTGATTCCATCATAAGGGTTGTAACTTCATCAATTGGAGAGTCCATGAGGGCTTTATAGTTTGATGCTAATATTTGGAGATGACAGAAAATAGGTAGGGTCTGATTGGGGGAAATGGGTCATTGGGGAACTGCTTTTGAAGTGTCTGTCTTTTCCCTAGCTACTTCATGGATCTCTAATTTCCAGTCACCAGCCCCTCCACCTTATCCATCACTTTTGGCTCACAGCAATGGAAGGAGACTGCTAAAACCATGCACCATTGTAAACCCTCTTCCCCTAGATTACTGTAGTTTGGTTTGTCAACAAATGTAAACCTGGTTGATGGACCAGCCTGACTCTGTCTTAGGCTCAGAAGCCATCTTGTTACAAGGTCAAATTACGTTCATTTCTGTTTTCTGAAAAATGTAAGTTTCTATGTCTTAGAATTTGACCTGAC
Organism: Peromyscus californicus insignis; assembly: GCF_007827085.1. Lineage (NCBI taxonomy): Eukaryota > Metazoa > Chordata > Mammalia > Rodentia > Cricetidae > Peromyscus > Peromyscus californicus. The sequence goes on from NW_026294573.1 coordinate 107,185,629, forward strand.
TATACCTTGAGCCTTCCAGGAATTTGATTTGGTCTATACCCTGACTGAGGTTTGACCTACACCCATCCTCCTCATAAGATTGTGTTTGGCAAAATAATTTTGAGATGTTCTGCCAAGTTCCTATGGAACCAAAATTCCTCTAGAAATTCCCCAACCCTTGGGAAAACCCTAGCCTTGTGGTTTGGGGACTATAAAGGCCGATTTCTCCTTTGTTCAGTGCTGTCCTCTCAGAAAAAGAATCTCACTTAATTCAACCAAAAAAAATTGGGTCAGTGGTCTCAATCTCAGTCGGTGGGATTAGCACTAACTGTCTGGTGAGAAGTGGCTGGAAATTAGCCTGCCTCTATACTTTCAGGAATATAGGATTTTTTTTTTTTTTTTTTTTTTTTTTTTTTTTTTTTTTGGTTTTGGTTTTGGTTTTTCGAGACAGGGTTTCTCTGTGTAGCTTTGCGCCTTTCCTGGGACTCACTTGGTAGCCCAGGCTGGCCTCGAACTCACAGAGATCCGCCTGGCTCTGCCTCCCGAGTGCTGGGATTAAGGAATATAGGATTTTATAGTAAAAGATGCCAACCATCTGATAGCACTGTGGAAAAATCAGGTCTTACATTTGTAAACCAAATATGTGTTCAGTTTCAGTTAATAAAGATGTTTATTTGTATTTTTTTCAGAACTGTGACAAATCCAAGAAGGTAGATCTCATTATTCTAACAACTTCAGTCATCATTGAGGAATAAACGTTATTTGTTGTTCGGCAAATAATGTAAAATTTTTGTAAAAGTGTAAGCTGAACATGACACTACACTTATATTGTTTAAAAAATATTTTTAGGCTGTGTTTTTCTAAGAATTATGATTCACTCAGGGAATACATTTTAAACTAAATACCCATAGATCTCACTTATAAATCTGTATGTTCTCTGAACACTATTTTGCTCTTCTTTATAGAACTCAGTTTGTCTAATAAACTTTCATGTGATTTTCCCCTAAATTTCTTACATTGTGTTGTTACCACAAGCTGATCAATTTAATAACATGTTGTATGATTGGTTCTTCTTATAGATTAAATGTAACTTTGGCAGAAGGATGTTTCCCTCCAACTGCTCATATGCCATGATGTTTGTTACAATTGTTGATAACACTTATTCTGATTTCTTTACAAGAAATAGCATATAATATTCACATTCAATGCTCTCCCATGAGCATACCCAAATTCATGGGCTGTGACAGAAACTGCAAGGGAATAAAAGCTACAGCACTACTTTTCTTCTCTCTTGAGATGAGATGAGAAGTCTTCTAGTGAGTTACCATAACTTGATTTTATGAATAACAGAATTTATTTTATATATTTAACACAAAAATATTTCACATATTTCAGCTATCTAGTGGAATCCTGTTAGTATGAAAATATTTGTGTCATATTTCCATTGTTGCAGGATATTGGGTTAGAAACCAACTTTCCAGAAAACTGATCCATATTTTGCTCAAAGATTTGGGATGTCTACGTCTAGACATCTTGTCCTGTTTTGTTTTTTGGGCAAGAAGTAACCTCAGGGTCAGACAATAGATTAGTACGTTTCAGACACAAAGCTAAGGACAGAAAGTTAAAAGCACTTTTAACTTCTAAAGGCTAAGCCACATACTTTTGTTTTTATTTTTCTTACCCCATCCCTTCCATTACAAGAGCTGACACAGAGGGAGACTACTTAATTTTAGAACTAGGCACACAATCCAGGAAAACACGAGACAAAGAAGAAGAACCCGGATAAAGATCAAGATTCCTCAATGAGTGAAAATGTGATAAGTATTTGAAATCCAAAACTCATTACCAAGACGAACGCACAACAGTATTTTCTAGGAAACTCTATCAATTGAAAAGGTAGATTTTTTTGTTCTTGAGTAATAACAGGATGATTAGCCCATTCCCTGGAAGGTTTGCATAAAAAAACAAGCCAGAACATCCTCTTATGGAGCAGTGGATAAAGATACAAGCAGTTCAGCAATCATTAGAAAGTAGTTGCTCAATGGATTTTTGACAGAGTAAAGTTACACAAATGAAGGGTTTGAATTTTCTATCAGTTTGAATACTAGAATGGGGCCAAATGCAATTTTTTGAGGTACAGAAGCTGAGTCAAAAGGTACTCAGTGCTGTGGAGCCTGAACTTTCTGTGACCCCCATAGGGATGATGTAGCAGAATAGTTATAAATTTTGTAGCTTTGAGATTTGTGATACGAGAGTGGTAGATTATGTCTCCATCAGTTGGACTAAAATACTGTACTCTAAATGCAGAAACACAGCCATCCTTTCTGTATTGTGAGACTATCCTAGGTGGCTGAAGAGACTGTATTGTCAAGTGGTCAATATTAACTTCCAAAAAAAAATCTCTTCATGGACAAAGAACACTGAATCCTTGGCACTCTGATGATTCTTGAGCAATAGGAAAATTAGTTCTATATTTCTTTCCTGAGACGTCATTAACCTGAGCACTTAAGTGATTTATTTGTTTTGCTATATTATGGTGTGTTGTTTGTCTTATTGGCATTTTTGTTGTTTTGATTTTTGTTTTTGTGTTTTTTGTGTGTTTTCTGGGTATTTTTGTTTTTGAAAGAGAGAGAGAATGAGGGGGTAGAAATAGAGAAAAATAACACAATTGAGTGAATAGGGAGGTAGGAAGGATCTGAGAGGAATTGGGGAAGGGGAAATACGATCAAAATATATTGTATGAAAACAATTTTAATTAAAAATATAACCACAGGTAATAAAGAAACACTGATGTACAATGACTCTCTTTACCTGAAATAGTATCATTTCCATAACTTCAGCGATCCCATACACATAAACTGTTAACTTCAACTTTCTGGAACTTCAATATTCTCAACTTCCCCATGACCTTCATACAGTCTTGAAGAAACCACACTCAATAGAACTCAAGCTCTACTCTTACTTACTATGATGGTGTATTGACGGTTAACTTCACAGGATCTAGAATTGCAGAGGAGACAAGTCTCCAGGCATGCTTGTGCAAGATTGTCTAGATTAGGTTGATTGTCCAAGGTAAGAGTGCCCACTCTAAAAGTGGCAGTGTTCCATGGGCTGAGGTTCTAGACCTCACTAACAAAGAGAAGGCCGGCGGGAATATAAACATTCATCCTCTCTGCTGCTTGAATGGGACACAATGTGGCTAGCTGCCCCAAGCTCTTGCTGCTGTAACTTCTCCATCAAGACACACTAACTTTCAAAAGTAAGCAAAAATTAATCTTTCCTTAATTTGCTTCTGTTAGGTACTGCATTACAACAACAAGATTAGTAACTAACATACCTTCCCAAATCATTCTATTTTTATCTCAATGTTTGTCATACCTGTGGTTTACACCTGTGGCTAGCTCCAGCCATACTCTGCCTCCTGATACTATGCCATTGAGGAATGAATCTCCTCTTTCCACTTCATAGTCACCAATAGAGACATACCTACTGCCATGTCTTCCCACCACTATGGAGTCAGCCCTCTGGAACTGAGTCACGATAAACCTTTCCTCACTGAGTTCTTTCTGTCAAGTATTTTGGTCACACAAGTAGTGTTAAAGTAACTAATACAATGTGGTGAGTCATGCATTATAGTTGCTACTTTATTTCAAGCAAGGAGAGACTTGATCCAAGATGTGCAGTTTATGAAATCCAATAAAGATGAAATCACTTTATATTTTATACATATTTTCCCACTTCAAACACCTGGGGCTTAAATATTTTAACAAAGAGAAAAGTCTCCAATGTGAATAGTTGTAGGAGGGTAGAGGTAGATGGGTCCTGCTATTGTTGAGTCTACTTTTTATCCAGTTTTTCACAAAGTCAGAGTTGTAAAAAAAAAAAGAAAAAAAGATACAGGTTTCAACAGCATCTTCTCAGATTTTCAAAGATGAAGGCAGATGGAGGGGCCTCTTAACATTTCACTCTGTTGTTTGAAGTGTTTGTTATATGAAAAAAAAAAAAGCAGCTTGTGGGGCATATATTCAGTAATAAGGAATGGGGCTGGGAAGAAGGCTGAATAGGTAAAGTACTTGTCACTCAACCGTGAAGACTTGGATTTGAATGAATGGAACCCACAGTAAACCAGGCACAGGGCCACTGTAATCCCAGTACTAATATGTTGAGATGGGAAGTGGAAAAAGGAGAATCTTGGAAGCTCGAGGGGCAACTACCTTTCTGCATATAGTGCAAACGAGAGACCCTGAATCTAATCGGATGAAAAGCAATGATCAATACCCTGGGTTGCCATCTTATCTTCAGGCGTGTACTATGTACCCACATTTACATACGCGAACACACACACACACACACACACACACACACACACACACACAGAGAGAGAGAGAGAGAGAGAGAGAGAGAGAGAGAGAGAGAGAGAGAGAGAGGTCAGAACGTGGGAAGAACTGGTGTTCTCTTTCATAGTCCAGGCATAGGCTGATTCCCATACTCATTAGTAGAGTGCAGGTTCAGAGTTTAGTACTCTGCTAGAATTTTTAGGCTGTCTTGACCACACAGCCTCCCAGCATGACCCCTCCACCCATTGCCCTTGGCTTGCAGGATGTGAGGAATGTCTGATTTTCTGTTTCACTCACTTATAAAATGTATCTCTAAGAATTTCTAGTTGGTCTAATTAAGGTATTTGTGTTTTACCCAAGTTTCCACACACTTACTATTGTAACTGTGAGAAGAAACTGGCAGCATAATCTTGGATTCTTCTTCATCCTTTAGCTCTTGCACAAAACCAGACTCATTCTTACTTAGAAAAATGAAAGAACACATGGACAGTTGTTTTAACATTAAGTAAGAGTTTTTAATATCTTATTTTATTAGGTATAGCTGCATAAGTCTCCCCTTCTGTCATCTATACTTTTCTCAGGATAAATTGCTAACTAAAGCCATGCCTGCCTTGAGCCACTGTTTTCAAGCATACTGTGCTTTGTCTTTCCCAGGGACACCCTTCCGCCTTCCTACCATCCTCAATGAGAACAGTACATTTATCCTAAGAACATTTTTATTTCCTTATTTTTTGAGAGGAATGAATTGCAACAGTTATTACGTCTACTCATTTGGTTCAGGAGGAAGTATATACTTTTATAGTGTTGCGGAGGATGGTCAAATTAAACCAATGGGACTTTTTTTGAGTATTCATTTATGTTTGTCATATAAATTGGAGGAGAAAAATAATTTTCACTGTTGGAACATAAAATAAATTAGGCATAATGGTACATAAAAGGCAAATCATAACCACTCTCTTGAAAAACTAATGCCTTTTACAGGATATGAAGCCATTAGAAAAAAGGAATTGTCACAACATTTTTAACCTATTCTGGTTTCCATGTTCCATCAACAGAACCCCTCTCTGATGCTCATATTGTGGGGAGCTGGTGACAATAATGAAATACACTGCATTGTTAGAAACTTAATTATTTAACATGACACAGAGACATCTTTTCCCTGAGACTTAAAGGGTCTCTTAATGCTCTGTTTCTTGGACTCTGGAAATATTTTTAGTGGGATGGTTTTACTGCAACATTCAATGTCCTCAGTGGGACATGTGACCTCTGTGAATGCTAGCTCGTGTTTACAGAAAGAGGAGCACAAAATACTATGCTAGTCATCCTGTAACTCTTCAGGGACGGCAGAACACATTAGGCTTGAAGAACCCCCATAATGTGCTTATCGGATTTGCAAGTAAATGGGTTCTCCTGTAATTGTGTTAGGAAGGCCAGGGTGGAAGCTGTAGACTTCTAAGTGAGATGCAAATCTCAATCTCAGCCAAGGAGACTTTGTACTGCTTTCGTGATCAAGATGTCTTATACAGCTCTGGCCTCATTCTAGCACTGTGGGTATTACAATTCAGGTTGGAAAGCTTGCTGAAAGGCCTTCCATTTGTGGTGTCAGGTGTGAAGCTTGCCGCTTTTATTCACCAGTTGTGCAGCAATGTTTCCTGAAATGCCTTTGTGTGCATATTAGTAAAAGTACATGTGGCGTTTGTAGGCACTCACATATACACATAACATAACAATAAATACACTTTTAAAGACTAAAAGACAATTTGATTACTCCATTTTGTATAAGAAATTATCTGTTAAAGGTTAATGGTTAATATTAAGGGCTTATAGGAAGCTCAAACATAATTAAAAAAATTAAAATTCAGTAGAGAAATAGACATGTAATATGTTACATTCTCAGGAAGAAACACACTTGTATCTGAAAGCTGAGTTGAAACAATGCTTAGATGCTTCTTTTTATATATTAGAGTCCTAGAAATACAAAGATATGATAATCTCAATTGACTTAGCATTACATATTTTCACAAAATGTACTACTTTGCTTATGGTAAAATGATTTAACCGTTTCAGAAGCAAGCACTGTTGAATTTAAACTATATATACTCAACCCACTTTCATGCTTCTCCTCTCACCTACAATTGACACATAAACTGTGGTGATCATGATGAGACTGCTTAAAAAGCAGAATATTAGAAACTCGTTTGTGCCCTTCCTCACTGAGCAAGACAAGGAGACCCACAAGCATGCATGCCCAGGGTGGCCTGCCTGGGGTGCAAAGGAGAAAACACAGGCAGCTGCACTGGTCTGTCTGGTACTATTATGGTGAACAAATGTATGGTGTGGTATGGGAGGAAGAGAGAGAGAGAGAGAGAGACAGAGACAGAGACAGAGACAGAGACAGAGACAGACAGAGAGAGACAGAGAGACAGAGAGACAGAGACAGAGACAGAATGGTTCACTTTCTGTGGACAGAACCAGATCTGAAGAGGTGAAAGTGGTGAGGAGGGGGCTGAGGTGGGTGGCTTGCTTGCCACCTGGGGCCATGGTGATGCTCGGGCCTAGGCTGCTGCCAAGGCCCATGTCTGGCTCCATGGCCCTGCTGCAGAAACAGTCTGTGTTGATGTCAGTGGCTCCTGATACTACCAAAGGCTGAAAGGATAGGACTGCACAGAGTTGATCCTGACCCTCACCTACTGCAGCACTTTGGAGAACAGGCCCCAAGCCCTACCTGGGCAGCACAGTAGAGCTCATCCTGTAGAGAGCTCATCTCAACCAGCTTGAGAATGTAAACATGGGAGATTTGACCCCCACCCCTCATCTCTATATTGTATGAAAGAAGAAAGCCCTCCTAGCGCCCAGTCTCCTGCCCATTACCACCTGTGGCAGGTGGGAGAGCTGGCCCTGAGGTTGTAAGAGTGGGAGAACTGTCCCTACCCTGGCCAGCTGCAACACTCAGGAGAGCAGGCCCTGAATCTCACCTGGGCAACAGAGTAGGGCTGGCCCTGGTGGTATAGGAATGGGTGAGGCAATCTTGAGGGCTTGAAAGCAGGAGAACTGGGCCATCTCTTGCTCATTGCTGCATGGGGTGAACTAGCCAGCACAATGGTCATGAGGATAGGGGAGAGCTGGTGAGCTGACCAACCCTTCAACAAACCAACAACCAAACCAGGCCCAGAACCAGGGTTATGAGTTGGCCCACCCCAACATCTACCCCATCTATGAGTTACTGGAGCACATGAAGGGGTGAGCCCTGTAGATCCAAAGATGTAGGATCTCCATGACATAGGGCACAATAGACTATCCAAGGGGAATCTCAGTGAAAGCCAGTATCAATGTAGTAGCAGAAACCAGAGGCTTCAAACCAGACCAATGGCTCTTTGCAATGAATACTTGCAAGTAAAAATATCTGGACTAAAGTGTTTACTGTGTCACGCTACAGCTTCCATGATGAGATTTTTCTTTTTTCCTTTCTTTCTTTCTCTTTTTTCTTTTCTCTTAAATTTTATTTTGTTTTATGGGGGGGGAGTTTACAGGGGCAGAGAACAGATATGAAGGGATAGGGAGATGAAAAGGATTGAAATGCATGATTTGAAAGACACAAAGAATAAATAAAAGAAAGATTTTAAAAAAAGGAAACTTGTATGCATTCATCAGTAAAGTTATGATGAAACTAGATAACTCATTCCATGAAATTTGGTGGCATAAAGCAGTAGTAAACAGGGGGGTACAATATCTCTATGATAGGGTATGGAGTTCTCTGGTACATGCCCAGTAGTAAACTAACTGGGTCATAATGTAATTCTATTTTTATATTTTTGAGACATGTCCAAACTGACTTCCACAATGGCTGTATTAAACTGCACCATCACCAACAGTGAATAATGGTTCCTTTCTCTGTACATATTTTCCAAGATTTGCTGTCAGATTTGTCAATGATTGCTATTCCGACCTGGGTGAGGTGGTACCTTAAAGTAGCTTTAATTTGCATCCCCTGATGGCTAGGGTTATTGAACACTTTCAGTTTGGGTGGCGAATAAATGCATAAAAATATATTGAATAGTGGAAGTGTAAAATACAACACGAAGCCCCACAGCTTCTGTTATAAGTGGCCATTCTAACTCAATAGAAGTCCATTGGGATACGTAGATTGTGGGTCCCATTAATTTAGAAGTGTGATGAATTTTATTTGCACATTTTTTAGAGTAAAGTTTGTAAGACAATTCTTGACATAATGTAAGAAGAGACATAGTAATTGGAATAAAGAATGATACATATAGTGTAAAACCTTTATTTAGTATTAAAATGCAATATATATACATATTTATAGAAACATGAATATACATAAATAAAACATACACCTTTGCTTCTATAGATGAAGCCATTTTTAAGGAAAATTGGGAATCATCTGGAAGAATGAAAGTCACAACACAGGTCACTCTTGGTCAAAGTACCAAAAGTGCTTTTTTTTTTGTGGTACTTGTTTTTTGGGCTGTATGAAGAACTATGAAGTTATTTGAATAACTAAAAAGAAATAATCATATAAAATAATATCATCAAGGAAACACCACTAAATACCACAGCACCTTATCATTGTCCACTGAATGAAGTAAAAATAATGACAAAAAGAAATAATCATTTAAAAATTAATATTCATTTCTAATCACTGTTATACTAGTGGATTACACTTCCGTTGAGGAGGAAGGGCTTGAAAACAGGACAGAGATGCACTTTGAAAATAAAGAAAGGAAGATACAAACACTGAACTTCAGGATGCACTATAGATAAACTACATCACTGTACTCTCTACCAGAAACCCCACATAACGAGACACTGGTTTAGCTTTCAGAATCTGAATTGAAAACTGCCACTTAAGATGCTCAGAGTCAGGTCTTTGTATTAGTTGAATCATGTCTGTAGAAAGATTATTTGCAATAATTACAGAGTTTAATATTTAAAAAAAATCTTCATTTAGAACTGAAGAAATATCTTAGCTGATGAAACATTTTGTCTCTGGCCATGAAGACTCGAGTTCCTATCCACAAAACCCATGTAAAAAGCCAGATGGAGCAGCATGTACAGATGATGGTGAGATGGGAGGTAGGAACATGTAGGAACATGTGGAATCCAGACTTGCTGGTTGGCTAGCTAGCCTGACCTACTTGTCGAGGTTCCATGCCCAGTAGAGTCCTTTCCTCAGCTACAACAGCAAATTAGAAGGTGCCTGAGGAACGGAACTGGAGATTGCCCTTTGGCCTTAATGTGTAGATATTAGTACAGCCATGTGATAATCTCATGAAAATTGTCATAAAGTAAAAAGTCATAGAATTTACTAAGGAGTCTTAATTTAGCACAAAAAACTTCAAAATAATGAATTACACCTAACACCTTCAAATAACAGATCATCACAAAAGAATTAAAAAAAATTTGGGATTTTTCTTCTACAATGAGAAGTCATAAATATGTATCAGAAAATATTTGAAAGGTCTCATGGAGATAAAACATTGCTGAGAAATGGGAGCATGCTCAGAGAAGAATCAGACAATGCTCACAAATGCCATTCAAAATGGTACCTGCGTCCTTGGGATCTCTAATGCAGAGGCAATGGGTATGCTCCTGAAGTTTCTTCACAGCATTTGTTCTCCCATACTTGTCAATGATGGTGAGAGTGTTTAGCAATGGTGGATGCATGTATTGGCTTGAGTAACTCCGCCACCTGGGCTTATATCTGTATTGTAGTCAGGTGACTGAAAAGCTGAAAATTCCCTACTAGCCTACAGAGAGAGAAATCTGGGAGTCTAGGACAATGGAATACTGAATCTGTTCCCTACATGATCAGCCAAATGGGAATCCTGCTTACACACTAACCTGAAGAGACTCAGAGGTAACTCACTTCACTGAAGTGTAAACACTGGTTGAGCAGACGTCAGTGTAGTGGGTCGCTGTTCCAGGTTTGACCTTGAAGCATCGCCTCAGTGAGGCAGCCGGTAACTGCCACGCCTACCCATGACCTGCTACTGGGGCGTGGCTGAGATGGGAGCCCTTAGGACCTGAGATCCATCTGTGCTGGCCCTCTTGGCTCCTCATGATCCTGGATGCTGGATGGCAGACTGAGTCAGAGTTTGTCAGAGAACCCCACTGAATTGCACCTCACCTTTCCCTCTCCCGACCCTGCGCTGGCTCCTGCCCATGTCCATGGCTTTCACTATCTCATCATTTCTCTCTGAAACTGCTCAGAGGTTGCCTGGCTAAAATAGATGCTGCTGCCACCCCTTGGTCAACTCCTCAAAGGTGCTGCCCCCATGGCTGCTCACAGGGGCTGAGAGGGGCTCTGGGCCATGTCTGCTGGCCACATGGAGCTCTTTGCGCCCTGAGTTCAGGCCACTCAACTACACACACCAGCCTCTTGGCTGAGGGAAGGATTCTGAGGGGCCAAGGAGGCCACAAAAGCCAAGCTGGGCCCTGAAGCTCCAGGGAGACACAGGAAAATCTACTGCCTCCTCACTGCTGCCACTGCTCCTACACATATGCACACGAGACACTCTGCTCCTGCCTGGAGCTGCCACCAGCCAGGCTTCAGTGGGACCTGCTTCAGCGCTACACTGGTGACACCTGCTAGCTGACAAGCACTACTGAACCCAAAAACATTGCAAGGATGGTAAGACAAGCAAGCCAGTGTTTCACTGTGGGTAAGAGTACTTGATAATTTTACACCTTGAAACTGATTGACAAATTTGAGTGTTTCTTATAATATGACCAAAAATATTACTTCATAGGAATTTAAAAACTTTTTTGCCTGTATGATAAATGACATTTTACTGGAAATATACTACCTTCCTAGCATGTACCATTTTGACATTTACCATAATAATTCACACAGCATTCAAATACTAGTTTAATAATAATAACAAAGATGAGTCATTATTGGGACCGATACAGGCTTTAAAAGATAGCAATGAAAACTTACATAAAAAGATCCTTTCTCTGGAATCTGCTAACCAGGATTTACATGGTAGTAATAAAGTTTTACATAACAGGCTCCTTAGTTTGGAATCTGCTAATGTATTACAAGAACTTCAGTCCATTAATAATAAATGTATATCCAGATTTGATTCTATTGATAATAAATATGAATACTTAATGGATAGAACAATAACCCTCCAGGGTGAAGTTATCACTACTCAGACACTTTATAAGGAAGAAAGATTATCATTAACTGATAAAAAAAGGTCTATGGAATCATGTGTTTCAGAAGAATATAAAAAGTAGCATGATTCCATGAGAAATCCCTTGCAAGGGAGGAGGTTCACTCCCTGGGACAGACCTTAGGTGCTTGTTTGCAAGCCCTGGATGAAACTCTCAGTAAACATGACAAGGTACCTGATAAGCAGAAAGGCAAGATCATACAGGTCTTAACATCTCCAGATGGCTCTCATACAATGGCTTATCCTGTCATCATCCATGAAAGACCAGCAGATGATAGACACCCTGAGTCATATGTGGAATATAGATTACAACCTATTCTGATGAAAGATTTTTAAACATATGAAGGAAGCAGTAGTAACATATGTCATACACTCAACATTTGTACGACAGATGTTAAATTTGTGGTCTACCTCAAGTAGAATCAAACCAGATGACAGGAACCAGTTAATTTCAGCTGTTCTAGAGCATAGCCAGCAGTTGCAATGGAAAAACTGGCTGAGAGAGTAGGCTAGGAACCTGGTACAGCAAAGTAATATCAGAGGTTTCAAGATTTCCCAAGATCAAATAGTTAGTAAGGAACATTTCACTGATAGGAATATATAAGTCACTTATGGTGAGCACACAATATCCCTATGCCATACAGCAGCTCTAAATGCTTGGGAAAAAATTCTAGAACCAGGAAAACCAACTGAGATATACACAAAGATATTCCAGAGGTCACAAGAAACTTTCACTGATTTTTTTTTTTTACAGAGGTTGACCATAGCTATAATGAAAGCTGCGTCAGATAAAGAATTAAGACAAATATTAACGAGTCCTTGGTGTTTAACAATGCTAATACAGAATGCAAAAGAATACTTACACTATTAAGGTCAGATCAGCTCCTTTGGAAGAATGGATTCAGTATACCAATGGTTTTGAGTGTCTTCACTATAGTAATGAGGCTTGGATAGGAGAGGCAATTCCCAGAGGTGGAAGAAGGCCCTAGGGTACCAAATGCTTTAAATGTGGTACACCAGGTCACATAAGTAAAAACTGTACACAGGGTGCTCCTTGCAGTAAGACTCTAGGAATAACTTCTAGAAATAACCCAAATGGGAGACCCCAACCTTCTGGATTATGTAGAAGATGCAGCAAAGACTGACATTGGACAGAGGAGTGCAGAACAATAATAGATATACAAAGCAACCCTTTACCCTAAGGAAATGCTTCAAGGGACCTCTTGCAGGCCTCCAAATCAAACGTGGTCCAACCATTTCCAGTTGCTGTGGAGGAAATTCCTCTCCAGAACAATTAAATAACTCAGTGTCTAAAGTAAATAGTAATACTTTACTGGATGATAGAACCACACTGGATGATAGAACAGCTCTGATAGATGAATCAAGAGTTCCAAAGAACACATTAAAATGAATATTTTGGCAGATGTCCATAAATGAGCAAAGACAAAAGCTTAGAATTCAAATAAATGACTTTGTTCTGAAGGGCCTGGTAGACACAGGTTTGGATGCTACTATAATTACACCAAAATCATGGCATCCGAATTGACCTCTTTAAGAGGTAGATGTCCAACTAGTAGAAACACATGAACTATGAACCAATAGCTGAGGAGTCCCCAACTGGATCAGGCCCTCTGGATACATGAGACAGTTGATTAGCTTGATCTGTTTGAAAGGCACCCAGGCAGTGGGACCAGGCCCTGCCCTTAGTGCATGAGCTGGCTGTTTGGAACCTGGGGCCTATGCAGGGACACTTTGCTCAGCCTGGGAGGAGGGGAATGGAACTGCCTCGACCAAATCTACCAGGTTGAGCTGAATCCCCAGGGGAGTCCTTGCCTTGGAGGAGATGGGAAAGCATGTTTGAAGAAGTAAAAAAGGTTTTGCCTTGCTGGGGACTACAAATTGCTCCTGAAAAAATACCAAGAGGAGATTCTATTAATTACTTAGGAAGTAAGATAGAGCTACAAAAAATTAGACCCCAAAAGGTACAACTAAGGAGAGATTGATTGCAGATTCTTAATGATTTTCAAAAATTGTTAGGAAGCATTTCCAACTTACTGGGTATCATGGGAATACCCAAAGATGGACTACAAAATTTGGCCAATACTCTAAAAGGGAATAAAGAATTAAAGAGTTCATGAGAATTATCAGCCAAAGCTGAGAAAGAATTGGCTCTAGTAGAAAAGACAATAGGAGAAGCACATGTGGACCATGTGAATCCAGAACTTAAATGCATTCTGGTCATAATCCCCTCCAGACATTCTCCCACAGGTATTTTGATGCAAAGGGAAGATATTATATTGGAATGGATATTTCTACCATGTAAACCAAGTAAGAAGTTAAAGACTTATATAGAAAAGATCTCTGATTTGATTCAAAAAGGAAAATTAAGACTTCACCAGTTGACAGGAATGGACCCAGCAGAAACTGTAGTACTTTTAACTAATGAGGAAATTTCCTCACTATGGAAAGATAATAAATACTGGCAGAGAGCCTGCAGTGACATCTTGGGAGAGATTAACAACTGTTATCCCAAAAGCAAGACAATAGAATTCATAAAGATGACTGAATGGGTCCTTCTTCATGTTGTACAAAAGCCAATTTCTGGAGTCCTCACATTCTATATTGATGCAAACAATTCAGGGAAAGCAGGATACAAATCAGAGACCTAAGCAAAGTGGTTCAAAGTCCATACAACTCTGTACAAAAAGCAGAACTCCATGTCATTCTTATGGTACTGATGGACTTCACAGAATCCCTCAATATAGTCACTGACTCTCAATATGCAGAGAGTTATTTTATATATTGAAACCGCTTAATTTATTCCTGATAATACAGAATTAACTTCATTATTCATACAATTGCAGGAAATCATCATAAATAGGGAACATAAATAGGGAACATAAATAAAACACATATCACCCATAGGGTCTGCCAGGACCTGTAGCACAAGGTAATGATGAGATTGATCAGTTACTAATAGGAAACATGCTAGAAGTCTCAGAATTTTATAAGAAACACCATGTAAATAGTGAAGGTTTGAAGAAGAATTTCTCCATCACTTGGCAACAAGCTAAGGATATTGTAAAAAAAAAAAAAAGGTCCTACCTGTTCCTTCTATAACCAACTCTATTACCTGCATCAAGAAATCCAAAAGGTATACAAAGAAATGAAGTTTGTCAGATGGATGTGTTTCATTTCACAGAATTTGGAAGATTAAAGTGTGTACATCATACCATTGATAACTATTCAGGATTTCAGTGGGCAACTCCTTTGAGTTCTGAAAAGGCTGATTCTGTGATTACACTCCTATTACAAGTTATGGCCATCATGTGAATACCTGTACAAATTAAAACAGACAATGTGCCAGCATATGTCTCCAATAAAATGAGACAGTTTTTTTGCTTATTACAATATAAAGCATGTTACAGGTGTACCACACAATCCCACAGGCCAAGCAGTCATAGAAAAATCCAATCGAACTTTAAAGAATATGCTAAATAAACAGCAACAGGTAACAATGACTCCTAGAAATAGATTCCATAACGCTTTATTAACCTTGAATTTTCTCAATACTGATGAGAAAGGAACAACAGCTGCAGAGAGACATTGGACAACAGAAAAAACTTCTGAGCTAAACCAAGCGGTTTGTTTCAAAGATGTGTTGACCTCATAATGGAAAACAGGATATGCCCTACGTTGGGGAAGGGGTTTTGCTTTTGTTTCTGCAGGAGAAGAAAAGCTATGGATACTAACAAAATTAATAAAAATTCTATTCAAACAGGAGAAATCCCTTGATGAGAAGAAGTAAAAGTTCATCCACCAATTTGACATCTCTACAAATTGTAAGAAAAATGTAACAAACAAGGGTTGGGGTAGGGTTCTATTTTTGTCTTTACAGGATAATAGAAATACCCATCTTCCAGAAATCACAAGGCCTTCCAGACACTTACAGCAGAAAGAATCTATTTGTACCAATCTACACAGGGTTATATCTTATTGCCTAACATCTATATCTCTTTAATTCTAGAAAAGTTGTGGTTCTGATTTAATTATATACCAAGCTGGCTTTAGAGTTGGAATTTGACTCCCTCCTTCTCTAAACCCAAACATATTGCTAAAAGAAAAGTTTGAGAGATTCTCCTGTCACATATCAGAAGAGCTGTCTGTTGTGGGACAGAAGAAAACCAACAAAAAGGAACCATTGTCATCAAGATTCTATTTCTCTCCATGTGTATCCTGGATTTCTCAGAATCCTTTCTTACATGTCATGTCATCTTTAAATTCAAACTTTCCATTTTGATATAAATAATGTCCAAATTTTCCACAGTAAAAAATAAGTCTTTTCCAATAGCAATCTCTGAAGTCTCCAGAAGGAAGATGGGGCCCCACAACAACAGCACTACCCAGTCCAGAATGATGCCATGGTACTCACAAACATTACTCAATAATCTACCTTGGACTGAAAACTCTCCAAGATAATTTCATAGTAAGATGGTTCATCACACTACACTTCTAGCCAGAATCTCAGACAACCTTATTCAATATTCTGAGACTGGCTGCAAATCTACAGTTAGTCCAACTGAGACTTAACTATCTGAGCTTTCTTATAGGACCCCACAGAGATACCATCGCCCCCTGAACAGCAGGAAGCAAGTCTAAGAAAATGACACCCCTTTTCCCCAAAGGTTTCATGTTTCTCAGGATTATGGATAATGGTTATAGGGTTGGGGGTGGAAGAAAACATTGGACTTGGTATTTCCCTTAAGAAAAGAAAAAAAGGGGAATGGGTAGGTGTAGATATAATTCTAAATGGTCTTATTAAATAAGAAACACAGAGCCAAAGAGTTAAAAGCCCAGAGATTGAGCAGCAGTCAAGAGCTAAGACCACCTTCTTACCACTCGCTCTTGTCGCTTCCCCTGAGAGAGAGACCTTCTCCTGAGTCCTGTCCTTTTATGGCCTTTCTGTTCTGCCTTCTCATTGGCTGTAAACTCAACCACATGACTTCCCCATCACTGCCTGTCTATACAGACCTCCAGGTCTCTATGGTTGGTACTGGGATTAAAGGCGTGTGTCACCATGCTGGCTGTGTCCTTGAACACACAGGGATTCTGCTTGCCATGTGATGGGATTAAGGGCGTGTGCTACCACTACCAGACTTCTGCTTAATGGCTTGCTCTTAGCTCTGATCCCCAGGCAACTTTATTAACATACAAATAAAATCACATTTCAGCACAAATAAAATGTCACCATAGGTAGGTATATGATATTAAGGTAGATTATTATATACGCTAGTAAGCTAATTTAGCAAAATTTCAGCCTTAGATAAATTGCAATGCTATGGATTCTTGTATATTGATACAAATGTAAACTATTTTTATATTGTTATTCCAGATAATTTGTACATTGATGCCAATACAGAACCATATTTGTTAAAATGTACATATATTTCTACTCTTATTTGAAATGTTTGTAAATTGATACAAATGTAAAATTAAATTGTCATACTGTATGTATGTTCTACCTCTATTTAAGATATTTGGTATATTGATACATATTTAGGATTATAGTCATATTACATATTGCACTATACATTCCTACCTCTGCATTAGCTATTTTGTGTATTGTCACAATTTTGAGGTCATTGTCCTTTTACTGTACATTTGCTTACAAACTGTTTACCCTTTTTATATGAAGCCTTAGTCCTTAAGTTATCTAGGTAGATAAGACTTGCAGATTTGTAGTCATCTATGCTTGTCATCTCTATAGTTATATTAGTTAGGTTCTCCAGACTTACAGAAACATATGTCATGTGGATAGGTAGTCTTTAAACCCTTCATAGACATAGAAAATATATCTTTTAAATGTTTTGATAACTTGGAATTCTGTTGATGTGAGACATGATTGCTCCTGGCAGCACCAATCTGATCCCAAGAGAATGTTGGGCTTCTGAGACATTTCTGTTTGGAAGTTTGTTATCACCTTGGCCCAAAATGGCCTACTGGGCAAAGAACTGCCCTTGCCTTGGCTGCTGACAGTAAAATGGTCTGACAGATACTCTAGGCCTGTAGCAAATTTGAATGTATCAATGATGCTGAGAAACTTTAGGTGACTGTCCAGACTGCCAGCTGTCTCTATCTACTCTCACAAGACTCCTGAATGTTGCTTGCATCCTTTTCCCATTTCTCAGGTATTATTATATTCCTTCTCAGGTCTTTGATGGGATTGAAGACTTAACAGTTATAGTTACAATCTTCTTGTATCTTAGCTAGAACATATTAAGTATTAGATTTAGGATCTTTAGGATAGGACACCTTTTGGAATGATCTCTGTAATGTGCCATTTACCTACTCTCCAGACTTCTCTGGATTTTAATATTTTAGTATGTGTCTCTTGTTTGAGGTTGTTCTTGTTGGTTGTAGTTCCATCTTGTCTAGGTCATTATCCTTTATTCCTCCTGGACAATATTTGATAATCATTCCTATTGTATATAGTTTTATATTAGGTTAGAACTTTCTTATTTAGACAAAAGGGGGAGATGTAGTGGGTAGCTGTTTCAGCTTTAACCTTGAAGCACTGCTTCAGTGAGGTAGCCAGTAACTGCCACGCCTACTTATGACCTGTCACTGGGTCATGGCTGAGATGGGAGCCCTTAAGACCTGAGATCCATCTATGCTGGCCCTCTTGGTTCCTCATGATCCTGGATGCTGGTTGGCAGACTAAGTCAAAGTTCTCCAGAGAACCCCACTGGGCTGTATCTCACCTCTCCTGGATCCTATAACTAACCCCTTTACTGGTTATAAGTTACCCCAAAATAAACCTCCTTTTCACTATGTGGACTTGTGTTGTTAAATCACCACATTACATCAGTTTCCTTAAAAACCTACATGATGATTTTTGCTCTGGAGACTACAGAAAAAGTGGGTTGTTTGTCCTGCAAGGATGATGAATTAATGGCAGACTGACAGAGGCCAGTGTAAGTATCAAACTCTCAGTGCCAAGCTGTGTTCCACACATGTAAGAGCAGAGCATTTGGGTTTGTAGGAAGATATACTCATGTGCAATCAATCCTGAGTTCCTAAAGTAGAGAAGGACACTGTGCTTGACATATAAGAGGAGGGAACTTCTAGACTGAAAGAACACAAACTAAATAACCTAGATCTCACACTTAGGTTGGGACATAGATCTAGAATCTAAGATGCAGGTCATTTGAAACACCATTACACACTGGTGTAGTCATAAGTTTTGAAGTGTTCCTGAATCTTGTAAGCGTGCACTTGTTGGTCTTTGTGGGGTAATTCTGTGTGCCTACAGGGGATTGGTTGGAGGGATTATAGACATATTGATACTTCATTCTGATGATATACAGTGACAGAAACAAGCTGCTCTCTGTTTAATGATCCTTGACTGTGGAATATTTCTTTACACTGTGTGAATATATGTCACTGTGATTGGTTTAATAAAAAGCTAACTGGCCAATAGCTAAACAGGATAAGGTTAGGCAGAAGAGCTAAACTGAGAATGCTGGGAGGAAGACAGGCAGAGTTGGAGGAGTCACCAGCAATACACAGATTAATAGAAATGGGTTAATTTAAGTTGTAAGAGCTAGTTAGTAATAAGCCTGAGCTATTGGTCAAGAATTTATAATTAATATTAAGCTTCTGAGTGGTTATTTAGGAAGTGGCTACTGAAACACAGAGCAACTCTGCTTACACTTGACCAATAAGATGACAGAGAGGTTAGAAAGGGCCAAGCAGAAACTTCTAGATCTGTCTATACCTAGAACATTCATCAAGCTGCAATGCATCTCTGAAGAAATTTCAGAAGCCAGTTGAGGGTGGCAGTTGCTACCACATTTGAGTGAGCTCTGTAGCCTGTACAGAGGCAGATGGTTTGGTAATAATCCTATTTTGACAGTTGTAATCTGTTAACTACAAATATGATAGCTTCATTGAAGTTGACATTTTAAATTAGGATAATTTTTGCTTTTTTTCATTCAACCTTAATAATACAGGAACATTTTCCAGGAATGAAGATGTATTTCTATTATCTTGCTTTGGGGATAGGTCACCTTTTCTGCCTTCAGCTGAGACACATTAAAGGGCTTTTTAATCAACTTGATATCCTATGGGACATCTAGTTCATCTATTATGTGAGAGACAGTCTATTAAGTGGACTTGGAGAAGCCAATACTCAAGACTTCCTATTCAGAAATGTTCTTGACAGAGGATGGGAGATAAACAGACATAAAAGATTAGGGTCTTTGAAATATTGAATTGTCCAGGATTTACTGCTCTGTTAGGTTATCTGCATTAGGGTCAAGAATACGATTTTTCCATCTAGTAAACATAAAACAAAGAAAGAATCTTTGTTAAACTTTGGATTTTTGAGGTAACATGAAGAATCTTTGGGAATATTTGTTCAGCATGTTTAATGCTTGATGGAGGCTATATCAAGAGAGGAGCTTTGCAACAGAGCTAGTTGGATGCAAGGAACCCTGCAGCTCAGAACTTTTGACTCAGTAGACCCAATGTTTCCGAGAAATATCTGGCACAGATGGATGTGCCTTACAGAGCTATTGAGTTGGAAAGCCAGGCCTAAAGCCTGTGAGTTTTTTCCACAGGACCTGGTTTATTTTGCAGCAGTGGTTCTCCATTTTCCACATGGCTCCTGACTTGCTCTTAGACCTTGGTGGAGACTATTCTTGAAAATGACAAGAAGTGATTGTTTGACTCAATATGTCTGTCAAGGAAAAGGCATTAATCAATCAAACATGTCACAGAATAGGATGTACTGAGCAGTGTTTCCGTTAAAATCTGAAGTAATAGAAATGAGAGGTGTTTCCAGGAGGTCAGGAAACAGAAATAAACAGCGTGTGACCCAAATTTCATGGTAACTGTTAAAGAGACAAATAAATCAAAATGAATCTTTCATCCTATAGGCTGTTTCTTAGGTATTTGCCATAATGACAAAAATCTAACTAAATCATCTATTTTTACTTGGTAACATTTTCCTATTTGAGTTCTTATTAATTTGTGTTGAAATACAGACATTTCAAATGCTGTCTTTTTTGCTCAGTGTTTCTATGTGCATGCATACATATATACATATACATTTATAGATCTGAAATATATTCCTGGACAGTGACACATGACACATTTACTTTACTTTGAAATCCTTTTTTAAGTGTGTTTTTAGACTTTGTTGGGCAAATTCAGAGCAACATTTTATTTAAACTATTGATTCAAATAACTTCTACTGATGTAATCATGTGGTAGCCTATTTGTTGCCTCTATGGCTTATAGGACTACATATTGGTCAATTTGCTGTTGATGCAGCAACATGCCTGTGATTGGGTGTTTTATTAAAAAGAAAAGACTGATTTAGTTCACAGTTTTAAGGAGCTGGAAGCCTAAGACTAGGTGATCCAACTCTTCAGTTTCCGGGGGAAGAAAGGACCCCCTTCCACCATCGCGCAGCTGGGTTACAGAATGGCAAATTAGGAATGGAAATTACTGTGAGTGGAAGAGACTAAGAATGTGAGGTAGCTTTAGTACATAGCCATTTACTCTTGTGAAAACTGACTGCAACATCAACATCATCTTACTAGGGGTGATGCCTTGTTGGTCTAATTCCTTCCCATTTGTCCCCTTCATATGAATGTTCTACCACCATTCCATACGTCCACAAATGGGGATCAAGCTTCCAGCTCATCACACTTTGGGAGACATATTCAGAACACATTGCCAGCACAGTAAACAACAAATAGGCCACTGTGAGCTATAGCTGTAATTACTTCTGATCTTAGAGTATGTCTTACTGTGATTTTAGGTGCTTACCTGTTACGTACTTGCTGATAAGCACACGGTATGGTTCAAATCTTAAACATCTACTCAAAGCCCATGTATTAAAGGCTTGGTCCCAGGTTTTGGCATTCCTGGGAGGCGATGTAACTTTCAAAACTTTGGGCCTAGTGGTAATAAGTTAATTATTGGGTGCCTTCCCCAAAGGAGATACTTGAACACCATTCCTATCTCTTCCTTTTATGCTTCCTGGGTCCCCCAAGGTGAGCCATACTCCCTGCCACAGCGCACTGCCTCCCACCAGCTAAAAGCAACTAGCCCAACTGACTAAGGATGAGGACCTCTCTCCAAAGCTACGGGGCAAAATAAACCTTTCTTTTTTAGTGGGCTGTCTCAGGGACTTTGGTACAATAACTGAAAGCTGGCTGATACAATGTGTAACTAAAGATTTGCTACGTGTCTTTTTATCTTCAGAGCCCTTGTTCTGAGGAGCATTCTCTTTTCATAGTCCTCTGTTTTAATCAGCTCTAGAAATACTTGTTTATTTCAAGTGTCAGCTCCATCTGTTTCATGCACAGAAACTTCCTGGCTCTTCTGGGGTCTTCATCCTGCATTGTGACCTGGTAAATCTCCAGTCCACACATTGTGGTGTTTATAGAGTTTATTTTGTTTCCCTTTTCTTAGGTATCACTGTCCTCTGTTGCTTGACTACAATATCAGTAACAATTGTTTCATAATCCCACCACCCCACTTTATTTAGTATTTTCGTATGGGAAAGTGCTGTGGGATGGTCTTTTTATATGCTGTGAATATATGTTGTTACCATTGGTTAATAAAGAAGCTGTTCTGGCCTATGGTAAGATAGGAGACAGCCAGGTGCAGAATTCAAAAGAGATACAGGGAGAAGGAAGGCAGAGTCAGAGATGCTGAGCACTGCCAGGGGTGGGTGTGGGTATAGGGGTGGGAGGGGTAGGGAACAAGATGTAATGAAACATAGGTAATGTCACAAAGCCATGTGGCAAAACAGAGATTAATAGAAATGAGTTAAGTTGTAAGAGCTAGTTAATAATGAGCTTGAGCCATAGGCCAAACAGTTTGTAATTAATAAAAGCCTCAGAGTAATTATTTTACAAGCTGCTACAGGAGTGTGGTTGGGAGAGATTTGTCTGGACCACAGGGCCCAGTTGGACTGAGAAACTTTTGGCTATAGAAAAGTAATTCCAGTTACTATTAATGTATGTAGTCATAAATGGAAGTAAACAGTGTAGTGTCTTAATTTACAGAATTAAAATAAGAATTAGCATGAAATGTAATAGACAAATATAAACAAATTATAAATAACTACAGAAGTATGTTTTATAAATATGATTATTTGTAAATAAAACTCTAAATGTAGCTTGAAGAAGAGTGGGTAGGTAATTCAGGGTATGACAAATCAAAGGTTTCCAGTCATCACAGCTAATTGCAGGGGACGTGGAAGGTCCCTTATACTTAGATGTGAGAGGCATCACCAGTTATACTGACTTTGACTTTCATGTTCTCTTCATGTACTTCCCGTGCTTCGTCCCACTCAGTGGCTTCGGCATGCTTGCTCAGTTGTTCTGGGTGGAAGTGGACAAGCAGGGACAAGCGGGTGTCACTGAAAACAGTGGCAGCTGCACATCCCTCTGTGTGCGTCTCTCACTAAATCCACAGAGGGCTGACCCAGTCACCAAACCCTGTGGTGTGCTCACTGTTTGCTGAGCCTCAAAGGCTTTGCACTATGAATAATAAAAGCATCGTGCTGTTTTTCTGACCTGGGAAATCCACAATCACAGATTTCTTGTAAAGTGTTTTTGTTTTTGTTTTTGACTGTTTTTTGGTCACTAAGGACATACTGAAAATAAAGTAAAGGCAGAAGTATTATGTAGTATTAGGTGTTCATGTTCATTGTTTCCAAACTCCACAGACAATTCAGTTAATTTTCTGACAAGGGCTTTCTGTAGCTTGGGAATTTTGTCCATATAATTATAAAATTTCAAAGGTTCCTTGATCTTAGATAAACAGTTCTTATGAAACTTATGTCAATATCTTTTCTGTTGATACCCTAAACTGAATGTCCCATAAAAACAAACTGCCAAACTTCCACCAGTTTATATCAATTCTGAAAATTTCCAATGACAGTGTTATTAACTTACTCTGCAAATCAAATGGATGTCTCTTTTCCATGCTAAATTAATCATATAAATTCTCTGTGGAGAAGACCTCCCCAACTTCATACCAGTGGGCTAACATCACTCAGCTCTGAACCTGAAAAGAAGAAATTGACGACCATACATGTTTACCCAAATCAAGCCCCTCTGATCTTTTGTTCTATGTGGAAGATGATATTTCAAACACATGGAAAGAAATTTCTAGAAAATATTGTTCAGTTTTTTGGTAAGATAATATAGTTATTAAAACACATACCTATTAGTTGATTAAATTAAAATATCTAAACTTCATTGAATAACTTACATTTGGTTTAAAAAAAAAAAGCAACCAGAGAACCAAAATCTTTTTTCTATGAAACATGTAACACGCTCACACAAGAAATACCAAAGGATGAAGGTTGGGGCTTTTGAAGTTGAGACATGGTGCTAAGCATAATTGGTGCTTAGCAACCATTTAACACCCGTGAGAGTGACTTCTGTGATAAAATACAAGGGTTATACATGATTACCTACAAGGCGATTTTTGAACCTAAATTGCAGATCCAAATCTGTGTATTTTATTAAAGAAGGAAGGGAGATGAAATCCATTTGACATGTGATGAGACCCACGGTGAGGTGGGAATTGAGACCGAAAGGACATGGAGCACGCCACTGCTGTACCAGATTAACCCCCTCAGCTGCCCACTCTAGTACCATGGTCTTGATGACTCATTTCTTTTAATTATCTGAGGTTTTTCTGGAACATTTGCTTTTCCAGGACTGATTTGGGCTGCCTCATTGGCTCTGCTAAATGGTGCATTCATTTATTTATATTGACATAAAGCCTTTATTCAAAATTCAGGGATTTAAAACAAAAAAAAAAACCCCTTTAACTTGGTGATACATTGGTGATAATTTTGAAGACATCTCTAACTATAGAAAATGAATTCTTAATTAAAAAGTGATGGAAATGTAATGAAGTAATTACTCGGTAATTGCAGTTTTATCACTTCCATGTCACTGCCCACCCTCTTTCTGAGATGACTGATTTGGTATGCATTTTATATGCATTTATTTGTTACAGAAGGGATGCAAGACAGCTAGCAGTGATTGTATAACTCAGGAGCACAATAATACACATGGGTGAATGAAAACTAAATCAGTGAGATCAAAGAAGTAGAGTAAGTCAATAAATGATTAGTATAGAGGTCTACAATTCAAACTTCATGGACAAGCAACCTTAGGCTCATGCCTGGTTCAAAGAGGCTTCTGGTTGAGTCTCACCACTCTTAGGTCCATTAATAAGAGTCACTAGCTAGGAGAATCGGTCTGATTTCTGATTCTTAGTCCGGGAGAAATAGCACCATTCTGGAAGATCATAGGCCTGTGGTTGATAGCATAACTTTGCCACATACTAGCTGTGTAGTGTAGGGAAATTTATACTCAGAGCCTGTCTTAATTTCTTCTCCAATTGCTGTGATAAAATACTCTGGAAAAAAGAGCAGAAAGAGTTTATTTTGGTTTTGTAGTTCTAGAGGGTGACAGTACAACATGACAGGGGAGACACAGTGGCAGGAACAGGAAGCTGGCTGGTCACACAGTATCCACATTCAAGATGCAGAAAGTGAAGAGGAAATGAGGCTGAGCTATCAAGCCACAAGGTCTGCCCTCAGTGACCCAATTCTTCCAACAAAACTCCATTTCCTAAAGGTTCCACAACATTCTCAAAGAGTGCTACCAACTGGAGTACCAGTGTTCAAACACTTGTCTCTAAGGAGAATATGTCACAGTTAAACACAACAGTGCCTAATAGATTCATCTAGTTGTAGCAGGAATCTTAGATGGTCTTATTAATAAAGTCAAACATGAGGCCAATTATTGGGGTGAATGCTGGAAGATCAGAGAAGCAGAACAAGCCACAGCTACCTCACCTTGACAATTCCTCAGCTGATTCTGTTTCCTCAGACTGGAATCTTCTGAGTCCTCATCCAGAACAAATCTCACCTGAACTGTGCTGCTCAAAGCTTAAAAACTTAACCAGTCAAATGCTTCTAGTTTCTGGTCTTCATGCCTTATATGTCTTTCTGCTTTTTGCCATCACTCCCTGGGATTAAAGGCTCACTTCTTGGGATTAAAGGCATGTGTCACCATGCCTGGTTGTTTCCAATGTGGCCTTGAACTCACAGAGATCCAGAGGGATTTCTGCCTCTGCAATGCTAGGATTAAAAGCGTGTGCTACCACTGCCTATCCTTTATGTTTAATATTGTGGCTGTCCTGTTCTCTGACCCCAGATAAGTTTATTAGCGTGCACAATATTTTGGGGAACAAAGTACCACCATATCTAGTAAATGGAAATTAAAATAAAATGTTCATTTTAGAGAGTCGTTTGCAGGATTAAGTGAAATAATAAATGCAAATGACTTAGCATAGTCTCTGAGAATTTAATGACAACGTAAAATTTATCTGTGTTCATTCTTTTTGCAGAGAAGACTTAATGAGACCCCCAAGAGTCAAATACCATCACCATCACCAACAAAACAACCAAAAATGAACTTTAAAATGAGGATCTAATGTTTAAACTTTATCAGATGTTCTTGGTAAACACCTTTCTGCTTTTGGGGAAGAACTAAGAGGGATAGTCTCTCAGATAGTCATTTAAAGGGGCAAAAATTCCATCCCAAAATGAATAAAGGACTTCAGCACAAGCCCTGGAGCTTTAACACTGCTAGAGGAAAGAAGAGTTGAAACAACTCAGGATAGAGGCTTAGGTAATGACTTTCTGAGTAGGTGTTTAATAGCTCAGGAAATCAGAGCAATAATTTGACATATGGGATTATAGCAAATTAACAAACAAATAAACAAAAAGCTCCAAAGAAATAATTTAAAAAAATACCTTTTGCACAGGAAAGGAAAACAACTGGCAGAGTGAAAAGACAGTCAATGTTGGGAATGAGAAAAATAAACAAAAACCTGTGTCAGCTCTTCATTCGATGTGGGATTAATAGTCAGACTATATAAAGAACTGGAAATAGCTAAGTACCAAAAGAGCAAATATAATACTGGTATAATAGTGCTATAATTGGTGTATGATATTGGTCCAATTTTATTCTGATATCATAGACTACCCTAGAGTTTTGATTTAACACAATTGATCTTTGCCACTGTCTGTTTTTTTTTTTCTGAGTCTTTCTCCATCTTTTCCAATCCTCTTCTTCCCTTTCCTTTTCTATTTTTCCTTGTCACAGACTTCTTGTTTCATAAAATTGAAAAGATAACTGAATCACCTATCAGTTGGGAAATCAAAGTGACAAATATTTCTCCAGAAATGGTTAGCATAGAGATTCAGGCTTTTCTAAGATTCTTTGATTGTGTTTGATCTTATTAGATCTAAGGGGATGAAAGGCAAACTGACATGGTTTAAAAACAACAACAACAAAATAAAATATAACATCAGAAACCTGGATCTTGCTCCAGCTTGACCAGTTACTTACTCTACTTATTTAGTTCATTTTTCAGGATCATCTGTTTTTCTATTAGGTAATGAAGATTAGTTTCATATCTCAGAATGATATTTATTTTCTTTTAGGACTGAAAAGATTTAAACTGCTATATGTATGTAGCAGACTAGGAAAAAGAAATGGTATACACAGATAGAAGTTACATGCAACAGTTCATTGTAACATGTGTGTGATTATGAACATTCAGTTCCTATTTCCAATTAAAAGAACTTTGAGATCATGAGCAAATAATTTGAACTCCACATTGTTTCTTTGATTGGCAAGCAAGATTTTTGATTAACTCATTCAGTTTAACAACTAGAAATAAAATATAAAATGATGTGCCATCTACATGTGGGTGGGGAGGGTATGGGAGCAGTTGGGGAGGGGATGATCAGAATATATTGTGTGAAAACATTCTTTCAATAAAATATGAAAAATAATGATACTGTGTGACATCTATAACAAAGACTATTGGGGTCCAGCCCCTAAATAGCCTTTTCCCAGGGTTTCAGAAAAGATGCTACCAGTGGCAAGAATTAATCTGAGGGATGCCGAATGAATCTAAGTACACTGACCTCTTTAGTCCATTCACCTTATTCTTCTAAGTCAAAATCTTTCTACACAGCTTCAATTCTGTTCTCAGACTTAGCTCTTTTCTTTCCCTTCCTCTCCTGACCTCTCATTGTTATCTAACTTCCTTCCATCTTTGTACTTTTACTCTCTCCTCAGTCCAGTTTAAATACACATAAATTCTGCAGTTCACTGGCTTCTAAGCTTTCTGGTAGTGTGGGGCAAGTCTGCATGGTAGTTAGGAAGCCTGTGTCATAGCCTGATGTACCTGGTATGTGAAAGCCCTTTTGTTCTGAGTTAATTGTTAAAGGAGAAGTCTAGAGATACCACTAGGGTTATGGAAGAAAGGAGGGTCTAAGCTTAATTTGCACAAGAAACAAAGCTATGTACCTAACATCTGTCTGTCTTTGGCAGTTGTCTCCTTATGGATATTACCTTAATTCAGGAGGCTAGCAGATGGTCTGGAGTGCTTATCTGTCTCCATCTGTCTTTAGATGTTTGAAAAGAATCTCAGATAAAATGGTTTTGTCTGGAGGTGACCCTGGCCCTGGATACTTGCTAAAGAAGATATCTGATTTTAATGCTAAAAAGGGGAGACAGAAGCCTGGAAAATAGTCTTGCCTATGTGACTGTTGTCAACACAGTTCGGGGAAGTTATCCAATTACCTTAATTGTATAGGGAGACACTGTACTCAATGAATGATCAATCACACTGTTAGAAGTTCTTAGAATCAGATGGGAAAGCTATAATAGCACACATGAAATTCATAGCAGGAAATGGCTAATATTCAAAAGCCAACATCACCAAGACTACTTAAATCTTGGCTTTATCCTTTGCGAAGGCCCTTGGTTTCTTCCACATATAGCTTGTCACAGTCAGCTGAGTTCCTTCTATGTATTTCTATATCCCACAGCACATCTAGAAGGCATTCAACAAATTTTGCCCTATTCTATGAAACATACATTAAATTAGCATATATATTTTTCAGCCAGATGAAAAGTAATTCTGAGTGAAATTGGTGAATCACAAAGTGAATTACATTGGTGGTTTATAGAATGATGAGTTTTGACATATTACCAAGAGTTCTAACTCTTACAAGCTTCTGGTATGTCATTCATAGAACTCCAGGGATACAGTTTTGTTAGCCATCAACTGTGCTGGGGTGGCCTTTTTGGTGATGCAGATGCCTTTGATTAATTCATGATCCCGTAGATACCCTTCACTTTGACTCCTGTATCCAATAAATGTGCTGGTTAGCCAAATTAGGCTTCGATGGAATCATTATTCTACTTCATAGCTGTTGTGGGATAATCTTTTTGTACACTGTGAAGATGTGTCACTGTGATTGGTTTAATAAAAAGCTGAATGGCCAAGAGCTAGGTAGGAGCAAATAGGCAGGACTTCTAGGCAGAGAGAGGAAATCATAGGGATGAATCTAGATGCCAGAGAGATGCAGACTAAGTCAGACATATGGCACAGAGGAGAGGTAACTGAGTCATGTGGCAGATGTAGATTAAAAAATAAGGGTTAATTAAGCTGTAAGAGCTAGTTGGGGACAAGCCTAAGCTAAAGGTCAAGCTTTCATAACTAATAATAAATCTCTGTGTCATTATTTGTGGGCTGGCAGTCCAAGGAAAGTCCAACTACATGCAGTTAATGTCTTGTCTGGTGTAAGTAGATGATTGTTTGCATCTTTCCAGGAAAAGTCACATGATATTATGTTTGAGTGAGATATTTATGTGATCAAAATCAAACTACCCAGATATTTAATGAAAACTTTTATCATCATTCCCTATTGTCTAGCTACTCATTTTACATTGCTGATGCTAATTAAAGTTTATACTTTATTATATATATATATATATATATATATATATATGTATATATACATATATATATATATTTCTATCAAAATAAGACCAATCTTTGGCCTCATCTTCACCTGAATGTTTTCTTTACTATATAGAAACTTTTTAGTTTTATGAGGTCAATTGTTGACCTGAATTCCTGGACAAATGAAGCCCTAGTCAGAAAGCCCTTTCTTGCAACTGTGTTTTGAAGAGTACTTCCTATACTTTTTTCTAGCAGTTTCAGTGTTTCAGATTTCACAATAAATAATTTGATCAATTTGAAGTTAGTTTTTGTGCAGGGTGATAGATATGGGTCTAATTTCATTCTTCTACATGTGGATATATAATTTTCCTAGGATCATTTGTTGAATATGCTATAGTTTCTGCAGTGTGTTTTTGACGATTGGTAAGATCTCAGATGACTATAGTTTTTCATCCACTCATGTTTGGGGTTTCTGCTTTGTTCCATTGGACTACATGTTTTTGTTTGTGCCAGTACCAGACTGTTTCTTATTACTACAGCTTTGCAGTATAGCTTGAAATTTGGAATGGTAACCCCTTCAGCATTGTTCCTTTTGCTCAGGACTGCCTTGGCCATATAGTGTCTTTTTTAGCTCTGTATGGGTTCTAGGATTTTTTTTTCTATTTCTGTGAAGAA
Organism: Peromyscus californicus insignis; assembly: GCF_007827085.1. Taxonomy (NCBI): domain Eukaryota; kingdom Metazoa; phylum Chordata; class Mammalia; order Rodentia; family Cricetidae; genus Peromyscus; species Peromyscus californicus. The sequence continues at coordinate 107,215,696 of NW_026294573.1, forward strand.
TACTGTAGGATTTTGATTGGGATAGGTTCAAGTTTGTAAATTGCTTTTTGTAAAATGGTCATTTTCACAATATTAATTGTATCAATATATACATAGGTGATATTTCCATTTTTAAGTGACTTCTTCAATCTCTTCAGAGGTTTAGTTTTCATTGCATGGGTCTTTTACCTTCTTGGTCTATTTATTCTTAGAAATCTCAGAGTTTTTTTAATTTATTTATTTTATATATGATTGCTCTATCTGCATGCACACCTCTATACCAGGAGAGGGCTTGGATCCTATTATAGATGGTTGTGAATCACCATGTAGTTGCTGGGAATTGAACTCAGGATCTCTGGAAGGGCCGCCAGTGCTCTTAACTGCTAAGCCATCTCTCCAGCCCTGAAATCTCAGAATTCTTATGATTCAAGTTCTCAATACAATATCTCATTTTTCTCAGAGCCCTTAGCATCTTCTCTAGCCCAAAGTTCCAAATGTGCTCATGGTCCTCCAACAAAAACACATGAATAGGCCCATTATAGTGACATCACTTTTTCCGGTGTCAATTTCTGTTCTGGTTTCATTCTGTTGCTCTGATAAAGTACTCTGACCACAATCACTTTATGGAAGGAAAGAGTTTATTTAGTGCATACTTCCAGGTCACAGACCATCACTGAGGGAAGCCTGGGTAGAAACTTAAAACTCAAAGCAGAAATCATGGAGAAACACTACTTGGTGACTTGCTCACTGCCCTTGTTATTTAGCTGTCTTATATAGCCCAGGAGTACATGCCCAAAGAACAGTGCTTCTCACAGTATACTGATTCCCCACAGACATGCTCAAACAACAACCTGATAAAGATAAATACTTCACTTAGGCTTTTCATTTTAGATTAATCTAGTCTGTGACAAGTTGTCATTTAATACTAATTAGGATACAGGCCATATTCAAGAATCAACTCTCACTATCCAGTAACATTACTTTTTTTCTGGCTCCTTTTTTTAAAAAAAAAACCAAAAAACATTTTTTTATTGATTCTTTGGGAACTTTAGAACTTGTACCCCAATCCCATCCATTCCCCAGTCCTTCCATATCTGCCCTCCACCCTTATAGCCTCCCTCCAAAAGAAAGGCAAACAAACAAACAGTAACTTGTGCTGCTCTATCTTTCCTGCCTCTCTATCTCATAATCTTTTGTCACAGTGGCCCTGGGAGCTATGGTGGTCACACAGCATGCCCAAATAGCTTTACTTGCAAATGTTCATTGCAATGGGTTGTTGGTGTGGTTCAAGGCCTCTGATACACCATCAATACTGGATCTTCACTAAGACTCCTCTCGAATACTCTGTTGTCCCGAGTCATGGAGATCCTGAGGCTATGGTTCTGCGGGACCAGTCCCTTCATGCACTCCAGCAAGTCATAGATGGGTTAAGTGTTGGGGTGGGACAATTCAAAGCCCTGGATGTGGGCCTGGGTTGTAGCTGAGTTGATTAGTCCATACTCCTCCATGGATATCACCCTCAGGTGAGGGTCAGGGCCAGCTCTCCTGCGCCAGAGCCATTGGGACCAGCTCTGCTGCACACATGGTGAGGGATGGGGCCAGCTCTCCCAAGTGCTAGGCCTGATCTTCAGTTGCAGCAGCTGGTGAGCAGAGGCAGTCTTCCAAGGCTGTGGAGGGTTGGAGCCAGCTCTTCTGTGCCCACACCACTGGGGCCAGGTGTCCCAGGAGGGGAGAGGGTGTAGCTCTCTTGCTGAGCCAGGCCACCGGGGCCAGCTCTCTGATACCCCTCATGGTAACACAAGCCATGGACATCAACACAGACAGCCTCTGTAGTAGGGCCACAGACCCAGACAAGATCCTCTGGAGACAGCATAGGCATGGATATCACATGACCTCAGGTAGCAACCTAGGATATTCATATCAGCCTATCCCTCACCACTCGTACGTCTTCAGCTCCACTTCTTTCCATAGTACAGAAACCACTCCACTTTTTCTTCTCTATCTTCACCACATACCTGTTCACTGAAGTGAGGCCATGACTGTCTTCCTGCCTGCCAAGGCTGTAGGGCACTATGGTTCAGTTTTTTGAGATAAGGTCTTCAATCGCCCAGACTAGCCTTGAACTTGTTATATAATTGAGATGGACCATGCATTCCTGTTCTTCCTGCCTCTACTTCCCCAGTGCTGGGATTACAAGTGTGCACTACCATTCTTGGATTTTTTTTTCAGTAGTTTTTAAGAATTAAAGAAATGAATCCTTTGCAAGATGTTCCCCACTATTCTACAAATAATACCAGGTAAAATGATATTTAACTCCTTCCATCTTGTCAGTATCAATGATAAATAAACCAAGATTGAAAGAAAGAAAATATCAATTCAATTTCTGATAATCTGCAAATCAAGAGTTTATTATACACAGCTTGTAATTCCAGTACTTCAGCTGGTTCTTTCATTGTAGACTTTTCAGCCTTTCTAATGTTAAGCAATACAGTTTTGTTGTTTATAAATTACTCACTCTATGTATTTCATTATAGCAACAGTAATAAACCAAGCAGTGTTTGCCAGGATAATAACATTTGTGAACATGTAATACTCCAAGTTTATAACAACCTACATGAGGAAAAGACACCGAGAATATGATTAAAAATATGAAGATATAGGTAAATGCAAGTACATGAGGAAAAGACACTGGGAATATGATTAAAAATATGAGGATATAGGTAAATGCAATTAGGTCTCCTTATCAAAGTTAAAAGTTTTAAATAATTTTCATAATGTAAGGATAATGAATAAGAATGATCAAGCAGAATAACTTCACACATCATTAATGAAGACATTATCAAATAACTCCAGGACAATCTAGCTATGTTATTTTCATGGGTACCTATGTTTACTTAAACATCACTTTTCCAAGTTTACAATTTATGGTCCAAGGCACAAGATTTGAAAGATATGGAAGCATACACAAAGAATATACATCTCTAGTTTGTTTTCACTTTGTGAACTCAGTCAGAGGTCTCCTGTCTTGCAGACACAGCCTTTTTCCAATAAAAGATGTATTTCACTTTGTTTCTTTCTTTGAGCTCTTATAGTGGGGCTCAGCAAAGTTTTCTGTGAGGATCTAATAATAAATATTTTATTCACTATTTCAGAAGCCCTACATACCATATAGATAAATGAGTGTAGTTGTGTTCCAATAAAGCCTTATTTACTAGAACAGGTGATGCTCCAGATTTAGCCCGCAGGCTATAGTTTAATACCTTGTTTGGAGAGTATTCTTTCCTATCAATATTAATATCAATATGTACTTTATCCCTTTAAAATAGTGTTATTTGTTCCTTTCCTATACTCATAAGCTATTTATGTTTTTCCCCAGCACACAGTGCTGCAGATGAAGAGCCAGAACACAGGAGAAACATTATCCTGGATATCTCAACCAAACTTCAGCTTCCACCACAGACCTGCTGCAGAAACACCAGTCACGAGATCTCTGGACTCTGTGGGGGCCATTCATATGATTGGAATATAGGGCTTTGTTTTGGAAATGAATCTTCAGCCACATTTCCTCACCATTCAATGGTTCAAGTTCCATCTGTGTGTCTGGTTCTTACACACTGAAGAAATTGCCTCCAGGCACCAAACTGTTTCCACATGACATCTTTGGTGGTTCTAATATACTGACACCTGCCTCTGTCCCCCTTTTCCCCACTTTGCTTTGTTGATCAGGGTAAGGCTATTATGAATAACACCTATAAGTTTCCCTTTGAAACAGAATCTTACAAGCCTATGGAATCAAAATCTCTGAAAAGGTGACCCAGCATCTTAGGGTTTCTATTTCTGTGAGGAGACATTGTGACCAAGGCAACTCATATAAAGGAAAACATTTAATTGGGGCTGGATTGCAGTTCAGAGGTTTAGTCTATTATTATCAGGGCAGGTGGTATGCATGCAGACTTGGTGCTGGAGAAGGAGATGAGAGTTCTACATTTTGATCCCCAGGCAACAGAAAGTGAACTGTATTCCACCCTGGGTATAGTTTGAGCATAGGAGACCTTAAAGCCTGCCCTCACAGTGACACACTTCCTCCAACAAAGCCATACCTCCCAATAGTACCACTCCCTATGGGGGCCATTTTCTTTTTCAAACGACCACAGCCAGTCAATTGTACTTTAATAACATCTCCAGGATATTTTTATGTACACAAAAATTTTAGGAATGCTGTTTCTGTTTGTCCTGTGTGATTTCAAAATTCTCACAAACTCTCTGGAACCAGAATAAAGCAGAATAAAGTTTCATTTGCAGTGAATCCACGATCAGTGCAGGTTAGAGGCCTCTTGAGCTTCTTCCTGATTCATGCATAGATCTACATTCATTTGATCCCTGAGACATTGATATTTGATCCCCATGAAAAGACAGTGAATGGTGGAGCTTAAATGAAGCATGCACTGGTTTTGCCCACATGCCATGGTCAAGAACCGAGCCACATAGGTATCAATCCAATTGCCAGGGCGTCTGCAAAGCACAGAGGAACTCCAGGGCTGCATGAGCATCAACATGCAGTTTCTGCCACCAGTTGACTAGCTTTCCCTTGTTTTTTGACTTGAGGTTGCAGCAAATGTGTCATCTCTTCCTGCAAGTCTGATGCTGACATTCTTGCTCTTTGCTCCCCCAGGAATGCTTAAAGTTTAATTCCGACTAAAATAATTGACATTTTATTTTGAAAAGTAACCTTAACAAACTACTTTTCTGTTCCATTTAACAATATTAACCTCTAAAATTTTCACGCTTACATTATGAAGCTGGAATGTATACCCTGATTTAAATTAGAATTATTTGAGAATTTGTTCATATTGTGATGACATTGTTTATTACAAATTGAAACTCTATTTTTAGTGTAATTTACGGAGGAATTTCCCCTGTCTCTGTTCTTCATAAGGGCTTCCTTTATTTGTCCCTAAGATTGTGTCAATTTTGAATGCTTAGAGTGTTTTAGAGGGTATTGTGATTAAGAACATGTTCCCATTTGTTTTTGTCATAGTTCGTCTTTTGAGGTTCTTGAGTTCCTGGCAGCTTTAGAAGGCCTTCCATACACCAACATCCTGCAAATACCCTGTGCTGTACAGCAGCAATAATTGAAGAAGAAGAAAAAGTACGAGATTCCAGAACTTCTTCTGGTGGACACGGGCTACCAAACAAACCCGAGCAGAGAAGGACATTCTTTAAAATGAGTCATAATGGCTGGTTTTACGATGGGCTAAAAGACAAAAGTGATGGCATTGACACGGGAGCCCTTCAATAAGCCACCTTGCAATTTGTGGGCAGTTGGCCACAGGAACACTTCTGAGAAATAGGCTCCTTTAGCTCTGTCATTCTGGGCAAAGGGTGGTTATTTGATTCAGTCTTATAGCCAGAATGACTCACTGCTGTTTCTGCTGAACCTGTGCCTCGAAAATAGGGTCCATTAAGGAGATCTTCAGTTGTCAGAAAAACCCACCTATTAGTCACCCTCACTTGGGTGCCTTATGTTTTATATACTGTATTGAATTCACAGTGTGATGAAACCTGTACTAAGTCACTCACAGTCACTTTCCTACCGCCACTGTGGCCTGAGATCCCACACCGAAGATGTGTAATCCTGAAGACATGTAATTCTACATCCTTTCTGATGGCACATTTTCCTGCTGTATCTATAGGTGGGAAAATATGTCACGGCAAATCATTTGGCCTGTTCTGTCTCTGTTCTATTGAGCAGAATCTCATTTCAGCTTGTTTCTCCAAAGTAGACTGGCAAGGGACTCATCCCTAATCCTTCTTTGTGTTTGCACAAGCTCTTCCTGACCAGGATCACTGTGGACCTGTGGCCCACCCAACCCTGAGGAGATGGAAGTGGACTTGTGAAATTTGATTGCTAAAATGTATATTATTATATTGTTAAGTAATAAACTAATTTCTAGGATTGTCCTTCATAGTTTTCTTTTCAATTAAAGATATCAGCCAGAACTAGTGGCTGAGGTCTATAACTCCAGCTACCCCAGAGGCTAAGATCAGAAGAATAAAAGTTCAAGGCCAGCCTGTGCTATAGAGCAAGTTCAAAGCTAACCTGGGCAACTGAGTGAGATCGCCCTTTGAAACTTGAAAGATTGAAAGAGAAGGCTTGTATATATCTCAGTGTAGAGTACTTGCCTAACAGGCTCAAGGTCCTGGGTTCAACCCCCAGTATCACAAAATAGACTTTAAATATCAGTAGCTTTAAAGGATGATTAGCACTGAAATAAGGAATTGAATTATACTTAATTGCAGCAATGTAACTAAATCTTTAATTGTAATGATGAAAGCTATGTATCTACCTGTTAATTACTCCATGAGAGACAACGTATCATTTCCTCTTTTTTAATCTATAGAGGAAGTAATTAATGTAAATTAACAGTTACAGTGCTTCCTTGTTAATAAAGCATCATCCAAATGGCTTGTATTATTACTGAAGGATCCATCTTGAACATCCCATTTTAGAGCACAGGATCTGCTCACCTCCCTCAGGGCTGCCTGGAGTGAACTTACTAACAGTTTCCATACCTCAGCCCAGGCAAAGACTGAGTCTCAGTTTGTCTAGCTGCAGAATGGCTGCCTTTTCCCTGTAGGACAATGACTAGGAAAATGAATGTTTCCATGACAGCTGAAGGTGCTGGGACTCTCATAGGACAGGTTGTACAAATTATGAAATCAGTGGAGGTGTAGGCACCAGGTGCCAGGCCCTCCCTCTTTCTCCAAGTCTAATATATTCTTCTCTCACAGTGGTATTTTCTCTAAGAACTAAATGCTCCCAGGATATCTGAGAGACAGCAGGTCTCCTGTTGTCTTAGAGGGGGTGAACGACGAAATGATTACATGTGGGGGCGTGGTTGAGTATAATTTGCAAGCTTAGTTTCCATTAGAAATTGAGAAGAGCAAGAAAATTAGATGTACAGAGCAGCTGCATTAAAAACAAAACAAAACAAAACAAAGAAACACCAGAAACTGAAAATACACATTTAAGCCAGATGTAGTACACAGAGCCTACTGTACATCATTGCTGAATGTAGTAAACCTGAAACACGCTCAGAACACTTGCATTTGCCCATGATTAGGAAAAAAACAAAACAAAACTATTAAACTAATGTAAAACCTATTTCATAATACAGTGCTAATATCACATGTAGTTTACTGAAATATTTGTATCCAGAAAACCACTGACACCATAGTGTACTATAGATAATGAATGGGTTTAGCAGACAGCCTGAACTCCTGGAAGTCTCAGCTTGCTGGTGCTGTTCAGTGCCAGGAGGAGTGTCCCACTAAGAGCCCTGTTGTCTCTGGGAAGTGAGGTAGGGAGGCACAACTTCACATGGAAAGGATGTTTTCTGCTGAATGTGTATTACTCTGAAAATATCATAAGGATCGGCTTGTATTTCCTAGGAAAAAGGTTGAGGAAAGCAATCACTTGAAGTGGATAAACTTTTTTCCCACAATGATCTATATTTTGTATTTTTCTTTTGGTCTTTTGAGACAGGGTTTTTCTATGCAACAGCTCTGGTTGTCCTGGAATTCACTCTGTAGACCAGGCTGGCCTTGAACTCACAGAGATTCTGCCTCCTGAGTGGTGGGATCAAAGGCATGCGCCACCACCGCCCAGCTTATTTTGTATTTTTCAGCTAGTTTTCAATATTTTCTATTCTAAAGTTTAATCAGTTAGAGAAGGGAAGGAGGAAAGAAGAGGAGAGAGCCACACATAGAATATTCTGTTCATTGAGAGCCCAGGCAGGGGATTTAATCCCCCATCTCTAGGTTCCTTGGAAACTATTCCTCAGGGTAGCATGGCGTTTGAGTTCCAAAGAGCAGTGAACATGTGCCTTAGGCACTAGCTTCTTGGTTTGCTGTCTCACGCAGATTATCTTCCTTTCTTGGCTTAGCCATGTATTTGGAAACATTTATTGGGACAGCTCCTGTATTTTGGCTTTTTTACTGGAGGACTTTTCTGAATATCTAGCCAGCACCAAACTAGAAGTAGAGTGAATAATTTGTTCCCTTTCAATAATTGTGTTCAAATATGCATAAGAATAAGTGAGCTAATTGTAAATTCTTCTTTGTAGATCTCAGACTGACCACTGCTCATGAGTAGTACTGGATCCTGAGAAAGAGCCTGTTAAGTACCCCCAAAGCCTCAGCATTCCTCAGTACAAAAAAACCAGGGAAAGCCACACTGCGGGGACTTCCAACAAGAAGTTAACATTTCCAGTGGGTCTGTCCTTCACAGGAATGGAACGAAATAAGTGAGTGCCCTCTGTGTGTCTGGCTCTTCACACAAGGGGTTAAATTTGTGACTTCATTTCATGTTAGGTTTTCCATTTTGTTCCTTCTCATTTCTGGATAGAATTGCTCTCCTCCCTCCTGCCCCTCCTCATGCCACCTCTCCTTACACTACCACCACCCCATCCTCCTTACCCCCTGTCTTTGGTGGACATTTGTTTGGTTCTATTTTGCAAACTTCACAAGAAGTCACATCTGAGTATTCTTGGACACGTACAGATTTAAGTGTACAGATCTGTGAGTATAATGCCTTGGCCTTCTTGGAGGAAGTATCACTGAGGGTGGGCTTTGAGGTTTCAAAAGCCCAAGCCAGGCCCAACGTTGCTCTTTCTGCCTATGGATCAGTTACTGTTCCAATGCCTGTCTGCATGCCGCCGTGCTCCCTCTATCATGGTAACAGACTAAATCTCTGAAACTGTAGGCCAGCCTCCAATTAAATGCTTTCTCAGAGCAGCCTTGGTCACATGTCTCTTCACAACAATAGAACAGTAACTAAGACACACCTTGTGCGTGGGTGACTTGATATTTGGGGAAACAAATAATAGGCAAAGTGGGTGAGTTTTCTCCATTTTTAGCTTATAATGGTAAGATACTTTAAAGAAATAAAGCTTGGGATACAGAATTCCATGACAGAGTAAGTTCTTGAAACAAATTTAATTAGCAGCTTTCTGCACATGCTTTGTTGCTTAGCTCCTTAAATACCTAATATGCCACAAATGTGCAAAGTGGAACAAAAAGAAGTAATACTTCATCTAGTAGACTGGATTATCTGAATATGAATATTGCTTTCCTTAGTAAACTTCTTGTAACTTCTCACTCTCCAGCTTTAAGTTGCATCAGTAACATTATTTTAAAGGTCCCATGGCATGTTGGATTGCTCTCATATGTTTTCTTATAATTCTATATAGAAAACAAAATAACTCCTCAACATAGCATATATTCATTTTATCTTTCTGTGTGTGTATGTGCGTGTGTGTGTGTGTGTGTGTGTGTGTGTGTGTGTGTGTCTGTGTGTGTGCCTTTGTGTGCTCATTTAAAAGGTAGAGATCAGCATATCTGTATCTTCCTCAGTTGCTTCCCTCCCTCCCTCCCTCCCTCCCTCTCTCTCTCTCTCTCTCTTTCTTTCTTTCTTTCTAGTTGAACCTGGTGGTCATGGCTTATCTAGACTGGCTGGCCAGTGAGCTCCTGAGATCTGCCTCTTTCTCCCACCTGGTCTGCCGACATGGGTTACTGGTGAGGGACATCATACCTAGACTTTCACAGGAGTGCTGGGGATATAAATTGACATCACACTAATTAAAATATATTTAAAAACTTTTTATGAAGGTACCCTACTAAGGTGCATGATGTCAATCCTAGAAGCCATAAGTAATCAAACAGAAATACCAGTGCCAGACGGGAGTAGGATGTGTGTGTGTGCGGGAGAGATACTTCTCTGGGAATTGTTAATCAAGAAGGCCCCAGATATTGTTATTTTTCTTGGTTGCTGATCTGAGCTGGATGATAAGACCCTACTGCTGGAGACAACACATACCTTGGTTGAAGGACATACAGAGACCAGGGAGGAGCCTAATTGAGAAGCTTTGTCCTTGATGTCTAGTATACACAGTGCTAGGTAGAGTGTTGGGAGAGAAAAGACATCAACATTGTCACCCAGCCCTGATGAGTGACAACACTAACCTGCCAGACAAGAGGCACTCGCTGGCATTATTACGGCATGACTGTCATAGGGATTTAAAACCTGCTCTACAGGAGAGAATTCATGTTTAGTACTGTAAACCTGGTAAAAAACCAATTGATAGAGAGGTCATAGGCCCTAGAGGGAAACTTACAATTGTCTTTCCAAATTGGCATGACATCAACCTATGGTCTACATATTTATGCTTATATCTGTAGACATGTGCTGCTCTCAGCATTGATCAGTTCAGTTTCTCTTTACAGTGACCAACACTGGACCTTGGCGCTCATTGCTGCTCCAGTTGTGAATAAATTGAGTGCTCAGCCTCATACAGGACATTTACATCATGTGAAAACAGGAAGAACAGATTTTATGTGGTCTTGTAGTGAAGAAGCCAGATGTGGCCTCTTTCTTGTGTGAAGTTTGTTAAAAGTGGAAGTTTGACCAGTTTCTTACTAAACCTCCTAAATACTTGAACCTCTTCTAATTCTGTCTCATTATGAAACAATTATGTTTCATCTGGGAATCCGGAAATTTTTGTTTTTAACAATTTAAATGGCATTTTCTTACATTTTAAAAATTATGGGTGAAATCGGGTGCTCTTTTTTTTCAGATTACATAAGCACAAGAAATAAGAATTTTAATCCAAATGGAGCTCACAGGAACTCGTACAGAGATAACAAAGCAAATGTAAATTAGTCAGGAGTTAGTTCCTGGAATCCTAAAGCCTGGTTCTATCTACCTATAGTCCAGTCTCCTGCCATGCACAGCAATCCCACAGATCATAAATGCACAGTTTACTCAAGAGACACTTGAATCTGCATGAAGTGTTATGTCTCCTCTAACAGTCTTACTAGTGGGCCAAGTGCCTGTGGGCAAAGGAATTAGTGCAATGTTCTGATCCAGGGACCAGTGAGCAGGATCTTTTTTTTTTTTCTAGATCTAGCTATGTGCATTTCTACACCACAGCGGAGAGTTAAGTAGATGCAAAACAAATCCTAAAATATAATGTGACATTTTACAGAAAAACGTGCATTTTGTCCTTGGATTTAGATTCCCACATGCATAGAAGAGAAAAATGGAAGGAAAGAAAAAAGGAAGGAACAAAGGAAGAAAGGGAGGGAGGGAGGAAGGAAGGAAGGAGTGAAAGAAGGAAAGAAAGGGTAGTAGTGGAAGGAAGAGGAGATGAAGGGAGAGAGAGTAAGTTCACATGTTTCTAATCTGACACAATTCACAATTTCATAGGATTGAATTTGCTCCTCTGGTATGATTTTGGTATTATTTACAGTCAAGTAGTGAAAGGATGGTAAATCTCTGTTACCTGATCAGAACAGCTCAAGACCACTCATCAGCTCATAGCAAAGGATAAAAACTACTATTTACGGCATCTGTGGGAGGGACAGTCAGTATTCTTTGTGCATGCTGCCTTTTGAGGCTGCCTACATCCCAGGGGATGGTACTGCAGCCTTGTGCATGCAGGCAGTACTCAGAGAACTCAGTGCATTTAACAGTAGCAACCACACCAAACAAGAGAACACACAAAGTTAGGCGAGGAAAGTTGCATTAGTCTGTAGGGGAAGAATTGAAAAGGCAGTAGATTTGATCTTATATATATATATATATATATATATATATATATATATATATATATATATATGTATATACATATATACATGTATATATATAGTGTGTGTATGTATAAAACTAAACAATAAAGAGTCTAAGAAGAAAATATTCATTTTTTTATTTTTTTGAAAATATTCAATTTTTAAAAAGGACTCTGCAAGCTTCTCTTCACTTTGTCAATAAAACGTTCATAGGGAAAAACAAGCCACCACAACAAAAACCACTTTCTTAATTATAAATTCATTGATATATTCTCGTTCTAGTTAATGAGAAAAATAAACAGAAAAAAATCAAAGTAACTATACATCTTCCATAGATTAGACTTAAGAACCTTAGATGATACTCATAAAGCAGTACTTGGAGGATTCTGAAAGTCAAGCAGATTGAGAGGACATTTCAAAGAATGTCCGCTGTTCTTCGGGCTACTCATCTTATCTTTCATGTCTCCTGCTTAGACATCCCTATGCTGTGGAGACACAGGACTCTTGGGTCAGAGGATCTGGAAGGAGGCACCCAGCCCAGCTTTCTGTTTCTTGTCTGTATCCTAGGGACATTTTAGACATGGAAGTTCAGCCCTTTGACAGGCAAAATCGATGGTGAACAGTGAGTAGTAGGAGAGGTGATAGAGGGTGTGTACTCTTCCTCATGCTTTTTAATCCTGCCAAACTGCCCCCAGGCAGATGCAATCTTGGGGACTGATTTAACTATAGTAGGAGCATGGGAACAGGTTCCAGTGAAATTGAGATACCCATCTCTTAGGAGGTTAGAATACACTTCACAGTGTTTGTAGAAAACTCAGTAGCCCTCTCAAGGGCCAAATAAATGTTTATATCCTTTGTTGTAATAATTAACTTATAGGCTATTTCCCAATGAAACATTAGTAAAGCAAAAATAAATCTATTGGAATTTTACTGTATGGTTAAAACAATTTAATTGTATGATCAAGTGGTTTGTGTTGAAAACAAATATGTCACCTCAAATTGTGTCAAAAATTCATGAAATCATTATGAAAATTAGAGAAGCTAAAATACATATAAAATAGTACCACATATGAAAAATTACTTTCAAATTGGATTTAAAATATTAATAAAATAATTGAGCAATGAAAGAAGTGTTTTTCAGATTTTTTGTGTTTTGTATTTTTTTTTATTTTATTTTATTTTTTTTATTTTTTTATTTTTTTTATTTTTTTTTTTAATTTATTTTGCAATACAATTCAGTTCTACATATCAGCCACGGATTCCCTTGTTCTCCCCCCTCCCGTCCCCCTCACCTTCCCCCCAACCCCCCCCCATTCCCATCTCCTCCAGGGCAAAGCCTTCCCCACAGACTGAGGTCAACCTGGTAGACTCAGTCCAGGTAGGTCTAGTCCCCTCCTCCCAGGCCAAGCCAAACAATCCTGCATAGGCCCCAGGTTTCAAACAGCCAACTCATGCAATGAGCACAAGATCTGGTCCCACTGCCTGGATGCCTCCCAAACAGATCAAGCCAATCAACTGTCTCACCCATTCAGAGGGCCTGATCCAGTGGGGACCCCTCAGCCATTGATTCATAGTTCATGTGTTTCCATTCATTTGGCTATTTGTCCCTGTGCTTTATCCAACCTTGGTCTCAACAATTCTCGCTCATATAAACCCTCCTCACAGGGATCGCCCAATGACAGAGAAATGGAATGAGATCTACATGAACAGCCTGGACATGAGTGGGGGTAATGAAAGGTGAGGGTTGAGGGAAAGAGAGCTTGGGGGAGCGGGAGATCCCAGCTGGATCAACAACAGAGAGGGAGAACAAGGAATAGGAGACCATGGTAAATGAAGACCACATGAGAATAGGAAGAAGCAAAGTGCTAGAGAGGCCCACAGAAATCCACAAAGATACCCACACAACAGACTGCTGGCAATGGTCGAGAGACAGCCCGAACTGACCTACTCTGGTGATGGGATGGCCAAACACCCTAATTGTTGTGCTAGAAACCTCATCCAACTACTGAGGGATCTGGATGCAGAGATCCATGACTAGGCCCCGGGTGGATCTCTGGGAGTCCAATTAGTGTTTTGTATTTTATATGACTGGTATTTTAATACCAGTCACTCATACTATTTGGAGTGTAATATTTGGCTTAAAAGCAACTTTTTATAAAGAATACTGTAGACAAATTTCTAAACAGTCTTATTAAATAAGAAACACAGAGCCAAGTACAGGGGTAAGAGCCGAAGAGATCAGAGCAATAGCGAAGAGCCACTGATTAACCTTAGCTTACTACCACGCCATAGCTCTCCAAGAGAGAGCTTCTTTTTGTCTAACCTGTACTTTTATTGCCTCCCTCTTCTGCCTTCTCATTGGCTCTAAGCCCAGTCATGTCACTTCCTCGTCACTGCCTGCCTATACAGATCTCCAGGTCTCTATAGTTGGTACTGGGATTAAAAGTGTGTGTCACCACTCTTGGCTGTGTCCTTGACCACACAGAGACTCTGCCTGCCATGTGATCGGATTAAGGGCTACCACCACCTGACTTCTGTTTTATGGCTCGCTATGACCTCTGATCTCCAGGCAAACTTTATTTATTAACATACAAATAAAATCACATTTCAGCACAAATAAAATATCATCATAGAATACTAACATACATTGGCAAAAGCATCATAAATATCTTTAAACTCTAGAACAAAATCATGAGTCAATATGCAATCATGCCAATCTTTTTGGCATAAATATCAAAATTCCTGATGTTTTCCATGACTAAGATTTGGGAATATTTTCCAAGTAAACAGAAAAAGCAAGTCTGTTTTCTGCTCCTGAAATACTAACTAACTCTGTTTTCTTGCTTTTTTAATTTAGCTGAGTAGCTTCTTTGATATAAAGCAGGATGGTAAAGATGGAGTAGACGTCAGCAAATGGTCTGCATACCTAAACTCTCTGGACTATGATTTTCTTAATTTCACAGAAGCATGCACTCATGTTTTCTGGATGAGGGTGGCACAGGAAGTGAGTGACAAGAACATGCCTTGCCCGTTCCAGTTAAGTTCTCCAGTATGACAGGAGAGTGAACTGGGATGTTGAGGATACACACAACACCCCGACGTTCAATTCATTTCATCAAGCGCTGCTTGCCTCTTCTGTGCCAGGCATCGGCCAAGTCCTTGAATTCAGGGAGTTGATAAAATGTGTGGTTATTTAGAAGTGGCAACTACAATAGAGAAAATACATGATGTGTTGAAAGCTGTGACAAAGGAGCAAATTAATTGATAAGGAAACATCAATGACCAGGGAGGTATCTCTTACAAGGATTTGGGGAAGGTCAAACGCAGGAACAAGAAGGTGCCCTTGGGTTATCCCTGAAGCACTAGGAGAGGAAGGGTCAGATGAAGACATTGGAATCATGACAAGCTTCCAGTTGTGATAGACGCAATTGCCATTTCATAGTTTATGGAAATCACTCAGAGTAGAGACAAGAAAGATCCTCATGGCATTCCTGGATATGAAACAATGTGCATTTAAAGAACTAATCCCTTCCTCAGGCTCTAATGGCTGCAGAACTCTTAATAAGTCTGAATTCTGTTTGGGACATCACAGTTTAATTTAGCATTTTCCCCTGCTCAGTCCTGCTGAATTTACCCCAGAGAAAACCTCGGAAGACTGTCTAAGGAGCCTCTTGTCCTCTAATATCAGAATTTTAGTATCTCATGTCTCAAAGAACAACCTGGTAATTTGGATGTACAGAGTTTATTGATTAAATGAGAGAAGTAAAACAGCTTCCAATTTTCTAGTTTGAAGCAGTGGTCAAATGTGGCTGTCATTAATTTAGGTACAACACTGTATTTAGTGTTCAAAGACATCAAATTGCAAATTTTAGGTCTGAGACTTAATCAGTGTAACTAATCACAATTAAATGAAAAATGGAAACTGTATGATCATCACCCTAAGTTCAGAAAAAAATGGTTAAATCTGAGATCCATGTTTGGGTCTTTGCATAATATGGATCTTCTTTATGCCACTGACAAAAATCTCTTCAAAAAAATCACAACCAGCATGATGTTTAATGGTGTAAGGCTGATTGCTTATTGTTTAAGATCAGAAACAGACTGATATTCACTCCTGTCTCTTCTATTTCATATTATAATGGAAGGTCTAGATCATGGATTAAGGCAAGAAAATAAGTGAATTTCAGTTACTCAAATTGATAAGAAAGGAGTAAAATGATCTTTGTTTACAACATCATGATGATCTATGTAGGAGAAATACCATGGATTTTAAAAAAACAACTGAATGTGTTAAGCTATGATGCAAGAAAGGTGATCACTATTCAAACTTAACTGCATTTGTGAATGCTAGCAATAAACAAGAAGAGGCAGCATGAATGGAATACATAGCACTCAATAAGTCAAATTCATGGGAACTCTATACATTGAAAATCATACAAGCATGCCAAGAGTAATTAAGCATCCCTAAATAGGGACACATGGTGTTCACAGATGTGGTAACTCCAACAATTATAGGGATGTCATTCATCACCTAAGAGACTTACTAATTTAAAGTGATCCAGTCAATATCCAAGTAGACAGTTTTGAAAATTGTTAAGCTTATTCTAAATATGCATGAGAAATGTAAAGAAAATGTCAAACGAAAAAAAAATGAGAAAAACAGTGTTTGCCTTTTAAAAATTTCTAAAGCTATCTAATTTTAAGGTTTATTATCAAGTAATCAAGAAAATATGGCTTCAATATGAAACAGACAAGTCAATGAGGCAGAATTGACAGGCAAAAATATTTCCACACATACAGACAGTGGGATTTTGCAAGATGTGCAAAAGCAATTCAATGGAGAAATGGCAGCTTTTCTACCAAATTATGCTGAGCAATGGGAACTTCATATACAAAATCATTAAAGTAGACCTATTAATTCCCCATAGATACAAATTAAGTGAAAATATCCACAGGAGACAACTACAATGTGCATTTAAAGAACTAATCCCTTCCTCAGGCTCTAATGGCTGCAGAACTCTTAATAAGTCTGAATCCTGTTTGGGACATCACAGTTTAATTTGGCATCTTCCCCTGCCCAATCCTGCTGACTTTGCCCCAGAATAAGCCATGAAAGACCATCTGAGGAGCCTCTTGCCCTCTAATAGCAGAATTTTAGCATCTCGTGTCTCAAAGAACAAAATCTAAAATAGCAAATAATTGGAAAAAGGCTGTATTTGACAAACCTAGAAAGATGGAGAAGCTTGGGTGACTCTGCTGATATGCACAGATACCACATTATACTGGCAACTCAAACGAGATTAGAGCTACATGACTTTACAAAAAGCAAATAGCTACTGATGGCTTTCCAAACCAACTAAGAATCATCTCTCAAGTACTCACTATTCTGTTTTAAGACAGTTAAAGTTCATCCCAAAGGTCTAAAAATGGTTGCTTTGAGGTCAAATGAAAGCACTGTAGGCTCAGAGAGCTTTGAACATGCCTCTCTGCTACACCTGTGTTTGTAGAGACAGTTGAAGAGTCTGTGGCATTTCTTCTCTACACAAGTGTGCTTGGCTCATCAGAATCTCTGTCATCTGCCCAATAATGTATTCAGAAATGTATGAAATAAATTATAAAAATTGCAATTTCTTCTACATGGCCTGAAGAAATCCATTGAGTTGTACAGACTTGGGATCTGGTTAATTTTGGGTATGATGTTTTTATTTATTTGCAAGAGATTTTAATAACAAAGTTAATAAAATTTCTTAAAAAGACAGCAGGAGGAGCAGAAAGCAGTTGCTCAACAAAGGGGACTGTGACAGTGTCTGTTGACACCACTTGAAATTTGTTTGTTGTGGCTTCATGTGCTCAGAAGTACTGTTGCTGCTCCTTAGACACCATAGCCACCCCGGTCTCCAAATCATAGAATGTAACCTGTCTCCTAATGCCCCCCAGAAACAATATAATCCCTGGTTAGGAACCACTGGATAGTGGGGCAGTGTAGAATTAATATTTATTCTAGAGAGCCATAAAGTCATGATTTGACCTTTGAAATAATACATTCCCATTACTTTGATACAGTATTAACTCAATATAAAACAAGAAAGTTGAAGCAGATAATTTTAAATATCCTTCAAGTCTAAAATGACACAAAGACCACTGTGAGCTGTATTTTAGTGGTAGTGTGCTTGGCCAGTATGCAGGAGCTATCTGGTTGCAGGAAAAATAAAGATGCAGACCGAGCCTGAGGACCTAAGTTTGGTCCCCAAGTCTTACATGATTGAAGGAGAGAACCAGTTCCTGCAAGTTTTCTTCTGACCCCAAACTGGCATACCATGGCACATCCATGCCTGCACAGGGAACATTAATAAGTAAATAAGTAAGTAAATAATATAAATACAAGTTCCATTTCTCAAGGGATGCTTGCTAGCATCATTTCTTGTTGCTGTAAGCCTTTATACACAGCTCATTCTCTGCTGTCTGGTTTGTATGGATACTACACAGGATGCTGGGGACACAGATGCATGTAAAACCTTATCACCCATTCAAATGGTTTGCCAGACTTTCTGGACCCATGACATAAGTGACAGTAGAGAGATTTTTTGGAGCCAGAAGAA
This sequence comes from Peromyscus californicus insignis, assembly GCF_007827085.1. Taxonomy (NCBI): domain Eukaryota; kingdom Metazoa; phylum Chordata; class Mammalia; order Rodentia; family Cricetidae; genus Peromyscus; species Peromyscus californicus. The sequence continues at coordinate 107,233,902 of NW_026294573.1, forward strand.
AATGTTCTCAATTCCTAAATTTCCCTAACATCCTGTATTTATCCATAAGCGATGTCTGGCACTTTACACCTGCCAATGTCACTTCCAGATGTCTGTGTTCTAAAATTCTTTCCAAGTTCTATGACTATGAAAATGTATCATGATAAATGTTTTGGTTGTACCCAAAGTAAATGCTATTGGAATTCCAAGGAAGAAGCAGCAACAGCCATGAAGAACAGTAAGTACCCACACAAGTGAGCTGAGCCCCTGAGTGTGGGAGAATAAGACTGTGAACTGTGAGCCAAAGTCAGTCTCTTACCAGTTAAGGGAAGCCACAACCTTCCAACCCTGGACCCAGTATTGGTCCCAGATGAAGTGAAACCAACTTTTATACTGTCACCATGACAACTAGTCTATCTCCGATCATTTCTGCCACTTGTTTGGTCTGAAGATAATCATCTCTCTGGAAATGAATAATAAGCTTCTGGAAGTAAATTTCTCTTTTCATTGAGTTGCTCGAGATTGTTGACTTTTAACATGTGCTAAGAATTGTATAAATAGGAATTATTTGGGGTGAATAATACTTTATATTCTCTTTAAATTTGGTTTTAAATGTGGCCTTTAGTGACATTTCCATTAAATCACAGCTTCTGGATACACTTTCTTTTGATCTACATTTCTAGTATAATTATTTTCTACTTGGAAGAAAAAAAAAAACTTTTTATCCAAAATCAGTTTGTTGAGGTTAATGCTGTTATTATTTATGGACGCAGGTGGAACCAAGGGCACTCTCAGCTGGCATGAAGTAGATTTCTATTTTTTTCAAACCCGAGAACACACTGAGGGTTGCTAGTGGAAGTGCTTTGGTAAATATCATCAATTCTGATGACAGATTATTTTCAATAATCCTGGGCAATTTTGTTACACTGCCATTGTGTTTAGGTGATAGCAAATTAAAATGATTAAATGTCTTTATCTCTTTCCTGCAGCTGTTTTAGCAATCCCATAAAATGAGTTTATACTGTCAGCTGTGCCTGTCCAGAAATACATAAATACAGGTAGTATAGTCACTTAAGTGCTCCAGTAGCCAGCATGCTGTACAGGCAATCTAATAGTCCATTCCTAAAGAAAATGTTTTCATGTCTGTTTTTCAATTATTCGGGAAATAGACACATTCATTGTGCTGCATGGTGTCAGGGTCAGCTCACCATATACATTATGGTAAATTACTATAATAGGAGTGCTTGGCATGTCTCATTAGACTGAAAAGGCAAAACAGATTGGATGGAAATAAGGATTCATTCTTCCTTCTCTCCAGCATCCATGCCCTGACTACCACCAGGGGATCTTATTAACCTTTCTTCCATTGTAAATGTTTCCAGGGAGTAGAACTGAATTGAACAAGCTGTGAACTCAAACAAGCTTTTTCTCATTCTGCTGGAGACAAATTTCTCTCCTACGCCATTTAAAGGGAATATTTAATTATAAATTTGGACTTAGTTTTGTTTTAAATATACTTACATGTGTAGTCTTTTCTTCCATTTAGTTATTAACTATTTTTTTTCCTATTCAGCAATCAGATATCCTGCTCTTGCAAGACCTTTGGTACCAAACTTTGTAATTTTCTTCCACCAGTTTTTACTGCATTTTTAAAATAAGCATCATACTTGGCAGTAGACAACCAGGAAACAAGCTCATAGGTCTCAAGGCTTACTATTGCTTAATCACATTGTAGGCTCAGCTCTCTTCCTCTGACGTATACCCAGTTTTCAGTATTTATTTTTCTCTGTACTAGTTTCTTAGAATTAGCTCTAGTGTTTCTTTCTTTTCCAGTGCATTGCTACACATTCTGGTTTTGTCATTTATCTCATTTCTTAACATTTGTCTTAATCTATTTTCTGTTACTGTTTCAGAAGAGCTGAGATTGGGTGATGTACAAACAATACAAGTTCTTTTTGTCTTACAGTTCTGAAGGATGAGAAATTCAGATTTAGTAGCAGTATCTAATGCCATGTCCTGGTGTGGAGGTTAGCAGGGGAGTATGAGTTGCTCATGCAAGAGAGAGATGAAGCCAACGGTTGTTATAACCCTCTCTCAAGAAAGAACAAGTTACTTTCCACATGAACTAACCAAATCTCCAGCAGGACCCTATGACCTCATAAAGGCTCAACCTCTTGACATCTTTTTATTATTAGCAATCAAACTTCAGCATGAGTGTGGGCAGAAACAATCCACATCAGGTCTTGACATCAAACTCTAAATATCCAAACTACACCAGGTAATTTTTTTTTTAAAGTACAACAAGTTTCCAATCTGATTGCATGATTTGGATCCAGCTAATCTGGATCTGGCCTTGCTTCCAGCAAACACATCCCTATATCCAGAGCAAAACTCATTAGAATCTGCTGGGTACTCCAACCAGTTCTGTTTGGTGTTTCCAATCATTCAGCTCTGCTTCCTGAGGGAATTGCTACCAGAGCAGGACACACAGCAGATTGTTATTGGGACCTATTGGAGCAGCCTTCCTTCTAGCCATTTTAAGTAACTATTTCCAAATGACTTTAGATTAGCCATGTGGATCTATGATGCTTAGAGGTGTGAGACTTCCTTATACACTGTGTCCATCATGATCTAGAACATAGAAGAGCAGAATAGCTGAGACTAAACATAGTCAAACTTCACCTACAACTTTTCAGGTAAGTTAATTAATTTGTGTACTTATGAGAGTGTTAAAAACAGATGATCTAGTTAAAGCACCTGCCAAACAGCTGTATATTGAGTATTAAATATATGTTAATAAAAGAAAAACAGAAATGTCAACTTGGTTCAACTATTGATTTGAAGAATTGTGGTTTGGGAAAAACTGTGATATTAGTTTCCTGTGAGGCCTCTATTAACACTTAATCCTGGAGAAAATCTGGATTTAGATTAATCTATGTGTGGGAATGAAAGACAGGAAGGGTAACATGTACTACTCAGTTCTCACAATTTACAGCAATATGGTCATTAGTGTTTCTTTGCAGACATTGAAAATGTCCTCTTCTACTTTGGTACTTGCAAATAAAAACGACTAAAGCAATACTTTAAAATATTGGAAAATGAATGAGTATTTAAGGTTCCAAAAATCATCATTAAGCAAAAACAAATCCTGTGCTCTGTTTTTAATATCAGATGTGCTCTGTTTTTAATATCAGATGCATATAATGTCTTGTATTGTTTAAAGAAAACAAAATATTATTATAGTAGTCTTATATCTACCCAATTGCTTTGAAACAGCATTAAAAATAAATGAGACAAAGAATATTGACAGTCATTTAAAAGATGAGCTATCTTTGGATACTATTGAAGGAAAGCTATTCCCTTTTGTGTAAAGACATTTCCAATAGATGGGTATAACTACTCCCTATGGGTTTGTAGAGCCAAAATACTAGGATCTTGGTTGATATTAATGTTATTTATAAATATATTGTATGTTCTTATCTTTGTGGAGAATGAAATTGTTATGTGTATAATTTGGAGTAGTTATCATTGATCTGATTTAGCCTATGTTTGAAAGGGGAGTCTGTGTTTGATTATATTCAGTTAACTCACCTGCAGGATTCCAAAGGTGATGAAGTAAAGTATGCAGTCCTTGCTGTAAAGGGAGCTATGGATTGCATCGTTAGGGTCTGGAACCAGAGCAATTATTACCAAGTAGACTGAAGTTATATATCCACAAAGAGATTTCAATATGGGACTAGGGAGATCCCATAGTGGGTAAAGCCATGAGAACTGGAGTTTAGATACCCAGAATTTACTTAAATGATGGGTAAGTGTGCTGTAATCTTAACATTTCCACATGTGGTGTGGTACTATGCCTGTGGAGACTTAAACAAATATCTCCTTACTCCAAATAAGTAACTGATGCCAGAACAAAGTAAGGGTACAACAAATTCCAACTTGGTGATGCAATGAGTTTCACTGGGGTTACTACAAATGTATGGGCAAGAGGTTACTTGTAGTAGCCAAAATGTCTCAAGTGCAGATACATCACTCAAAGCCCATCCCAGCATGGGTGACAGCTCAGGCCAGCTGGAAACCTAGAATTCAGTGCATTTCCTTCAGGCAGCTCAGCAGGCTGGGGAGTGCTTTTTTGTAGATGTTCAGTTGATCTGAGCCTCTTCAGGTAAGCCTAGCTGGTTGCTATCTCTTCCAGGCAGGTCAGCTGGTCTGTCTCTCTCAGCAGTCCTTACTACTTGTATATGCTTAGGAATCACTAGAATGCTAGTGATTCTGATCAGTTTCAGGGACTTCTTGAAGCTTTTGACTTGTTTACTTTTTGAACTTAATGAGTTTACTAGCAGGGTAGAATGTTTTAAATCCCTTTAGATGAGCTTCCCTCCAACATAGAGTATTTTATTATGAAGGAAATTGTTATCACCGGGAGGCAGATATAGGGTCCCCTAGACCAAGCTGGTTAGCTAGCTAGATTGAATTGTTGAACACTGGGTTTGAGTGAGAGATTCTACCTGTGAATATATATGGTGGATAGTGATAAAGAATACAGCTGATGTCAATCTTTGGCCTCCATGCACACATATGCAGCTGCACACACAAATGCACACATGACATTACATTGCACATATCACATACTAAAAGAGAAACCTCAGCTTGAGTTTCTATTAGCCATAAGTGATGATATATTTGGCAGACGACATTTTCAATTTTTCTAACTTTTTATTTATATATGCAATGGGAGAAGGCAAATGCTCTTATAAGGATGTTGTCAAATAAAGTAATGTTATTTATAAAAAGTGTTTGGTTAAATGAATTACCTACAGCATTTTAATATGTAAGCATAGTCTATGTACATTCTGACTATATTAGCAGCAGCACAGAAAGTTCCCTTCTGTACTGTTTGGTTGCCATCTGTTTTTTCTTTTCTAATTATTACTGTGCTTATGGTGTTATGTCATACCTTGTGATGTGAAGTTACCAAGAATAATCCCACATACAAGAAGGAGGATATCACATAGATAGCATGCCTAATAAAATGCCCCAAGAATTTGGCAAGGTAAACCTTGATTTTCAAAATACAACTTATTCAAGATGGAAACTGCATTTCCAAGAGACAGTGAATTTCAAGATAGCTCCACACCAGCCATGAACTGTAGTAGGAATTCCAGGACAAAATAAAGACTGAGGGATCCAAGAATTCTGACAAAAGCGACATTTTCATTGGTAGGGGAAGCTTGAAGCTCCAGCTCCCATCACACCTCTTCCTCTCTCTATCTCTGAGGAAGTGATGAATCCAGCTTGAGGACCCTCTGACAAGGCTACTAGAACATGAAATGAAAGCTGTTTTTAATCTTCTCAGTGGACCTGCTTTTCCCTACTTGTCTGGTTACTCATCTATAGGCTCATTCACTCCATTTCTATTAACTACCAAGAATGCTGATGGACTTAAGAGATAACAAAATACATAAGAAAAACTTAGATTTTATTCCCCAAACTTATAGAATGAAGGAGAAAGATACTGAAATTGGTTTTTAAATTGTGATAAGTGAAATGAAAGGGCGAATGTAGGGTGATGTGGATGCATGCAGAAGAGGATATATAAGCCAACAAAAGAAGGAGAGAAGTAAATGGAAAGTATATTATCAAATAAAATATTTATAGAAGTTGGGTTGAGTGGAATGAAATAGAGATGAACTGAGTATTAAGATAATGTTCTAAGAATAGAGTAAAACTGAAATGTATAATCCAACAAGCAAAACTCACAATACAACTAAAAATGTTGTCAGAAAAGCAATGGGGTTGAAGGTTTTGTTGAAAAGATTTAAATTCTATGACTGCTGATGGAGAGCCACAAGAGGATTTTAAAGGTGTTCATGTAAATGGAACACACAGCTTAAAAGGTTCTGTTAGTTAAGAGGCAGTGCACAGACCAGAGATGGATAGAAATAAAGAGAAACCATAGCTTAGTTAGAATCCACTGATACATCTGAAAATGATGCTGCTAGATGAGGGTGGGGTTCTCTAGCTTGTGGCTCACAGATCCTAGAATGTGATCACCTGGGAATAATGAATAATTTAGTTAACTGTTTTTGTTCACGGTCATACTGTGGCAGCCTCTGTGTCAAAAGTGATGGAGTGAAATACTATGTTCATTTGATGAAAAAAAATTCACTCAAATCCTCAATTACAGGTGAACAAACCTGCTATGGGTAGGTTATACTATCATTTAGAATAGCATTACTATTATTTTTCATAGTTCCAAGTTTGTTATATGCAATTGTGTCTAGCTGTTTTTTTCCGGTTCATAACTTAACCTATATTTTCAATGAGCAAATTGATACATCAAGGCATTAAGGAAGGTGATTAAGTTTACTGAGGCTTGTCTCAGTGAATAAAATATGAATTGGTCTGAATCACTTCTGAGTTTATACATTTAAGGAACTGCCAAAACCAACCAAAAAACCTGATAAAAAATTCACTCACACAGGTACATACACACAGAGGTGGGGAGGGGGCTACAAAACAAGAGTTGAACAGAATGGAAATAAAGCACTTCTTTTGGGATTAAATTGTCATGTTTTATGTTCTCAAAACAAAGACAGTAAATATTTAGCAAGGAGAGCTGTTGTTTATTGTGTGATTTCAAGTAACAAGACCTCAAAATCAAGCTTTTAACACTTGACAATGAAAATTAGAGAAAACATCTTAACTGGGTAAAATCAGACCCATCTAGTTGGGATGCAATTAAATAACATTAAATGCATGGTTGGGAGTTCTGGATTCAACATATTTCTGCTCATTACTGAATCTGGAAAGGTAGGTATGTTTTCTTGTGTGTTTGTCAATTCATTAAAAAATCATAAATGTCTATCTCACAGATTGGTATCTGTAGCTTGAGTTTTCCTGCCTAGCCCATAGTCAGAACAAATCTCTCTCACCTGCCAGTCCCACAGCCACTCAGACCCAACCAAGCAAACACAGAGACTTATATTACTTACAAACTGTATGGCCGTGGCAGGCTTCTTGCTAACTGTTCTTACAGCTTAAATTAATCCATTTCTATTAATCTATACCTTGCCACGTGGCTCGTGGCTTACCGGCATCTTCACATGCTGTTTGTCATCGTGGTAGCTGGCAGTGTCTCTCTGACTCAGCCTTCCACTTCCCAGCTTTATTCTCCTCCTTGTCCCGCCTACACTTCCTGCCTAGCCAATGGCCAATCAGTGTTTTATTTATTGACCAATCAGAGCAACACATTTGCCATACAGAACATCCCACAGCAGGTATGAGTATTAACAAACAGTAAGTGCCAACATCTATCCAACTTCACTGAAAAGAAAGGGGTTCTATTGGGAGGTTAATATGAAAATCATGAGGCATGCTGAATCAGGTGCTATAGGCAAATAATGTCATGTACCCAACATCATGAGCAAAAGGAAGAGTAAATATCTACATTCAATCCATAGTAAAGACTTATGTACTACTCTATGGTCACATTTGCATGGATGAGATGTATATTAAAGCAGTTAAATACATATAATACACCAAGAAGGACTCAGATATTTCTGGATTAAATGAAGGAATGAAGATACAGCATACCTACCAAGATAGCCGATCCTTCTTGCCATGGGCTTCAATTGTGAAAAAGAGAGAAACCTCCTCTATGGAGGATCCTCTTAATTAGAACACAAGACTTCAACAGGGAGGCGAACACTATCCCAGATAATGTTATGTAGTTTTAATGTTGAAGAATTTCATAAAGGACAAAAGGACAAAAATAACGAAAAAAATCCTTATATTCAAGTGAAATTTCTTCTCTGAGATCAATGAGATTTGCAGTAGAACACTTCAGATCAGTGACAGATGGGAGAAAATGGGAGGTTACTCAGCATGGGCAACTGAAGTCTCTTATAAATTATTAAAAATGGTGTATCTGCTTCTGGCTCTTTTCTATAGCTGTCTGTAAGTTACTGATTCCATAATATTCTTCTTAATTCATCAGAGGCAACATGATCATTAATTGCAATAAACTCCATTTTGGTGCTGGGCCAGTGCTAAGAACTATGACCTAATATATGTTTTCATTGAACAATACAGCAATCACTTAAACAGATTGTCTCATTTTAGAAAGTTTATCCTGAATAGTCCACTGAGCAAATAACATCATAGTCCCTAACATACTTGGTTAGCACATAGAGATGGAGTCTGAGTTTTCAAATTGGATTTTCTGTTTTCAGTAATATTCAATGATGTTGAGACCCGGACTTGAGCATCCTGTTCTGTTTTAAATATTACCTAGCTGAGTAAGCATCTATATTAATTTTTACCTTTAATATTGAAAAGTCTGTGTAGAAAATTAGTCAGGGAACACCTTCCTAATGTCACCATGCAGGAGTGAAGTATGATGTCTGTCTTCAAAGTTGACTGTTTGTTAAAATATTTTGTGCTGAGTCCACTTGAAAGTTCTAACTTATTATATATGGAAAAGGAGCTTGAGTATAAAGATTTGATAAATGTCTAGGTAGTTGAATATGTTGAGAAGTTTGAGAGCCACTGTGTGTGCTGATGTGTGTAAATGGGGAATGCTAGCACAGGGAGAATGTCCCTTCTCTTCTCCTACTCTCTCCCCTTTTCCTCCTTTCTGGAGACATTTAGCATAATTTTTATGTGCCTATTAGATGCCAGCCAATGTGGTAGGCAGTAAAATTAAATGACAAACAAAAAAGTTCCTAGGTATGAGTTGACAGTTAAATGTGGGCTCCAGGCTTTGACTCTGGTTACACCTGCTCACATGTAAAATCAGCAACAGGAATGTTCTCTCAGTAGTTGACATACAGTCCTCTGTACGTCACACCATGCCTCATGCTATGTTCTTTCTAAAGGGCTCATGCTATGTTGTGTGTGACTGTAATGAGCTTTCACACATCGTTTCTCCCATTTTCAGTGTCTTCCGATGACCTCTTGGCTTCAGTTCAATACTCACTGCCTAGACTTTCATGAAACTTATTCTCCTTCTGTTTCATGTGGTGTGTTCTCATGTACTTGTTTTCCAGTGAGAAAGAAACCAGCAACTAGGAGCTCATCATTGTAGTCCTTAGTAGTTACTTAACACAGTGTTTATTGAACGAATGAAATAATTATGGGAGCCTTTCCTTGTAATGCGTTGCTTCATAAAAGAAAAAACCTAAAACTTAGCGGCTTAAAGCAATCCATTATTTGTGACCTCTTATGATTTCTAAGGTTAACTGGCCTAACCTTCCTTCTGAAAACTCCACTTGGTCGGAATGTTCAAGATGGCTTCTTAGGTTTGGAGTTTTGGTGGAGAAGGACTGCAGGCTGTTTTGGTTGGCACAGAGGGGCCGCTCAGACCCCTCCTCCTGTGTAGCCTCAGATTCATTTGCTTCCTACATAGCCTCTTCACCTGATTTCCTTCTAGTGTCCCCACCCACTCCATCATTGTACACTAAGGTCTTTGCCTTTTCTTGGGTGTTCTCGGGTAGTGGAATTTGTACCCCATGATATGATAGCAGGGATGCTTACCTCTAGCTTTTCATAAGGATATTCCTTATTCTGTTTATACTGATAGGACTGGAGGTGGGATTTTTGTTGCTGTTTGTATTTTCTTTTTAAAATTCTGTATTCCTCATATAGTTTATTTTTGCTGGCACTCTCCCTTTCATTTGAACACAATTTCTTAAATGTGTCAAAATTACCACAAAGTATCCCCATATCTGTTTCATGAAGATGAGCCTGTGGTTAGGGGTGGTACTCTTGTATCTATCTTTCTAATATAATTCACTCCACTTTATTTGGAGTTGATGTCTCTACATGCCACAAACGTATTAGTGAATAGTTGCATGGTTTTCAAAATGAGGGAATTCACATTGATATATATTTAACAATTTTTAGTTGTCTGTACCATCCTCCACATTGAAAGCAAGCTTCACTTCATGCCAGGCATTCTGGGGTTGTGCTTCTGTAGACTCATACATTCTGAAACCTGCTTTCCTATGCTTCTCTTTGATGACATTGATGCATTTGGAGACTACCTGCTTGACAATTCTGTAGAGTGACTGTCAGTTTGGGTTTGACTGACTTCATGTTAATCAGTCTGGACAGGAATCCAACCAAAGTGCTATGTTTTCCATTCCTCCCATCCCTGATGACATTAGCTCTGTTTGATTAGGGTTTTTGCATTGTACATATGTTATTTCTTTTGTTTTCATAAATATTTGATGTAATTAATGTTCTGAGACTACACAACTAAGCTTTTCTTATTTTATGTTTACCCTTTAACATTCCTGATGTTTTTGGCCCGAACGATTTTTTACAAGGTATTTGCCAAATGGCAGTTCCTCCTAGCTTTTCACTCCAAATGTATCAGTTTTCATGTTAGGATGACCATGTCAGACAGGAAGACAGGAACAGGCCAAAGAGGTCTTTGCCTGAGCCCTGTGAGCAACTTGTTGTCATGGTTATATGTAAATAGATTGACACATTCTTGAATAAAACTTTTGACTGACACTTTATGTTTTACTTGGCTGTGATATATATATATATATATGTATGTATGTATATATGTATGTGTGATATTATGATATGTATACACATATATGTGTGTGTATATATATTTATAGTACTTAATATTTTATATACATTGTGCCTCAATATTCAAGCAGAACCCCAGGGAAAAATCAAATAAAGAAACCTCTGACTTATCTGATCTGCCAGGTCACAGAGTGTTGCATTGCATTAGGCTTTCAAAAATGTATGCTACTCTTCATCAAACCACACAACCAATATAGGATTCATTAAATATCACAGGTTCATAACTGCTGATTATAATATTTAAGTGGCCACTAAAAATTAAATTATTTTCAAATGAAAGAATTAAAACCCATGTTTCTTAAAAAGTCTTTTGCTAAACAGGAGCATCTTTTTCTGAAAGATATTTTTCTTTTACATTACATTTATATTCTGAAATTATGTTTTGGAGTTTGAAATGCAGCTTTATTCTAAATGAAAAGAATGAAATTACAGAAACAAGAGTTTGCCACAGAATATGGGATGTAACTTTGCAGCACTCTTATTTTTGAAGAAACAACTGCACCCCAGACAGCTAAGTCTTCCAGTCCCAAACTGAAGGTGTGTTTTGTAAATGCCACATTCACCCTAAAAACCTTTTCCTTCAGCACCTCAGACATGGAGTACGAGTCTGCTTAACTACGTAGCAAGGAGACAGACAGGTCATCCTTCTGACACCGCACGTCAGTTGCCTACACATCTAGGCTTCTGATATCTTCAGAGCTTCACTTTCTTACAGGTCGTCCTCCTCATCTGGGAGGGCAGTGGTCTGTGCCACCTCCAAGTCACGCTCGTATTGCACTGCTAACGCTGGGTCCATGACCACCTCAGGTGGGGCTAGGGCTGGCATGGCAACAAACTCCAAGTTTGGGTCTCCAGTGAGTCTTTTGGAGAGCCAGAGGAAGGGCTTCTCAAAGTTGTAGTTGCTTTTAGCTGAAATGTCATAGTACTGAAGGTTCTTCTTGCGGTGGAAGACAATAGACTTCGCCTTCACTTTCCTGTCCTTAACATCCACTTTGTTGCCGCACAGCACAATGGGAATGTTTTCACACACCCGCACCAGATCTCGATGCCAGTTGGGCACATTCTTGTAAGTTACTCTTGATGTTACATCGAACATTATAATGGCACCTTGGGCTTGGATGTAATAGCCGTCTCGCAGGCCTCCAAACTTCTCCTGACCAGCAGTGTCCCAGACGTTGAACTTGATGGGCCCTCTGCTGGTGTGGAACATCAGGGGGTGTACCTCCACACCAAGGGTGGCCACATACTTCTTTTCAAATTCACCAGTCAAGTGGCGTTTTACAAACGTTGTCTTCCCTGTGCCTCCATCACCCACGAGGACAAGCTTGAATTGGACCGGAGGCTCTCCCTGCGCGGCCATGGCCTCAATCCTTTCAGAAGTGTCTCCGCACCTGTCCCACTGAGGAAAAATGGGGAAGCACAATTCATAAGCTGACAAATTTTGCATATCATTAGAAAATATTTATGAAACAAACATTGACTTAAAACGAGGAAGTACTTCTAGATTTAAATAGGCAGTCACCCTCTGACTTCAAAATGTACCTTGACTTACAAGTGTTGGCAATCTTAATAACTTAGTTGGTTGTTCTCCATCGGCCTCTTTGTCCCGGTGAACTCTGGCCTGGTTTCACTACCTTGCCTGCTTGGGGCTGATTCTACAGATGCATCATCGCAGATCTGTGCACTAGACTTCAGGAGAGTTTGCTGGAGAGGGGAGCTTTATTTCTTCCTTGAATCACAGGGGGTCCAAGAGAGGGGTGGAGAGGGAGGAGAAGGGAGGGAAGAGGGGAAGTAGGGGAGTAGAGAGAGGAAGGGAAAAGGGAGAGGGGAGAGGTGAGAAACAGAATGTTAGAAGCTCTTACATTCTTCACCGATGACATCATAATCCATAGAGAAGACAGCAGAGCCTTGTCTTGCTTCTGGCCCCAGCTGGAAGGCATTTTCACAGAGTAGAGTTTGTGTAACATTTTACTAATATGAAAAAGGATCAGCCATTTTTTCCTGTAGACTTGGGACTGTTTGGGCTGGAATTCCCAATGACCTACTTGAACATACTACCTTTCTAACAAAATGTTCCATGTCTTAGCCAGAGATCTCTATACTCTGACTGGCTGGACACGTTCAGGTTTTCCTGTTCACTCCTCCAAAGCCATTCCGTTGCATATGATCTACACTGTGTATTTAGTGGATCTACAAAATACCATTCCTGAGACAGAATGTAGAGCTCTACTCTCTGGCTACCCTACCAGGGCAGGATAGCTGCAGCAATCTCCAAGGTTCAACTCAATCACTGTCAGTTTTACTCATTCCAGCTTTCACCAGGGTTCTAATTGCTTCCCTTTGCACACATCTTCACAACTAGCCCTTTCACTAAACTATCTAGAAAAGCTCACCATTAAGAAATAGACTGTGTGGGTGTGGCCCTTTGTTGTCTTCTTCCTGCGAAGCCCATGGTACAAGTCTCCAGTGAACTATGGTGCAGGTTCCCGATCACCACCCTGGATCCTGGTATGCTTTTCTGTTCCTTGTGAAGCAGATGATGCTTATTTTATTGAATCATGCAAAAATAATCTTCATAATATTATTCAAAGAGGAATTTAGGGAATGGAATTCAGGTGATATTTAATACTTATTTTTAAAAAAGTTATTTGCTGCCCACTTGACTTTAAACTTGGTAAAACTTTTACAGGCAGAAATATGTTTTCACTCAAATGCAAATTTAATAAAATGCTTTTAGAATATGTTGTTGGCAGACAGAACAGGAACACTCGTGAGGCTCTTTAGAGATAATCTTCTTTGGATAAATGGTTAAGTACTGGGATGGATATCACAGGCAAGGGCTAGCCTCATTTGTTTTACTGGTACTGCTTCATTTAAGCAAAATGTCTTTTTATATCTCAGGCAATTAGGTAATGAACTAGAAGAATAGCTGAAAGGAAAAAGAAGATTAGAGAGTCATTCCAGTGAAGTTGGGAAGGATGGATATTTAGCATATTCTAGGATTCATTAGTCTTAAAGTCTATTACTATAAGATGCAGAATTGTAGTCATGTAAATTCATTTATTATACTTAAATAAATCAAGAAAGGATTGTTTTCAAAACTGCCAGATGTTCTGAATTTCTCTTGTGGCGATATAAATCTTTAGCTACAGGAAACATATGTGAAAAACACACACTTGTTTGAGTAAGCCAGGAACAGTTCATCAGTGAAGTACTGGGAATAATGCATCAGCAGACAAAAAGGCTGCCAATTCTGTTTAGAATCATAACCCAGCTCCCTAAGCAATACCATATATTGTTATAAGTAGGTGCATTGTGAGTTGCGTGCATAAAGACCTTGTAGATGCTAACTGACACCCTGAGGAGAAGATGTTCATTTGCTGCATACATTTGTACTTAAAGTTTGCTGGAATATCTGTAACAGCATTTTTATTTTTGCTGGGATGATGAGTTAAGGGACCCTGGGTTAAGAGCCAGGGTCTCATTCTGAAGTCTAAGCTGGCCTGGAACTTATTACATAGCCTAGGCTGGCCTTGAATTTGTGGTAATCCTCTGCATTGGCCTCCTGAGCACTTGAGATCACAGGTGCTAGCCACTGTGTGTGTGTTTGTGTGAGTGCATGCCACATGTGTGTAGGTGTCCAAGGAAGCCAGCATAGTATATCTGATCCCCTGAACTGGCATTCTAGACAGTTACTAACCACTTAGTATGAGTTCTGGAAAGTGCACTGTAGTCCTGTGGCAGGGCACTGAGTACTTCTGAGACTGAGCAATTTCTATAGCTTCAAAAGTTGATTTTTTAATCTAAAATTAAAATTTGAGAATTTCATACAGTATAGTTTGACTCTGTTCTGCACCCCCCACTCCTCTCTTTAACTTCTCCCAGATCCACCCCCTCTCCCTATTCCACCCTTTCTAGTTTCTTCTTTTCCCCCTCCCCATTCATATAACCTTCTTAGTCCACCTTGTGCTGCCCACAAACTCTTGAGTGTGGGGTCATCCTCTACAGCATATTCAACATAGAAGACACTGTAGGTAGAGTTTTCCTGCCTGGCCCACAGTCAGGGCAAATCTCTCTCACCTGCCAGTCCCACAGCCGTCAGACCCGACCAAGTAAACACAGAGACTTGTATTGGTTTCAAACTGTATGGCCGTGGCAGGCTTCTTGCTAACTGTTCTTTCAGCTTAAATTAATCCATTTTTATAAATCTATACCTTGCCACATGGCTCGTGGCTTACCGGCATCTTCATATGCTGTTTCTCATCGTGGCGGCTGGCAGTGTCTCTCTGACTCAGCCTTCCACTTCCCAGCTTTATTCTCCTCCTTGTCCCGCCTACACTTCCTGCCTAGCCAATGGCCAATCAGTGTTTTAATTATTGACTAATCAGCAACACACTTGACATACAGAACATCCCACAGCACTTCCCCCCTTTTTTTTTAAAAAAAAAAAAAGGAAGGTTTTAACCTTAACAAAGTAAAATTACATATAATTTGGGAATTTGGGCGTAGCTTCTCTTACTACTTCCTGCTGGAGGGGGGCGCTGTATCTTATGGGGAAACAAAGAAAATTTTAGGATTATGGAATAGTCCATGAGGGTGTATCGTCTGAGCCAGTTGCCTTCAAACCGTTCTGGATGTTGGATCATCTGGGCCATGGTGTCATAGGAGACCTTTCAGGGGGTCTTGGCTGGTCAAACCTGATGTATCTTAATCTGGAACAAATCCATAGCCTTTGGCTTTCTGTGGGAACAAAAGCAGAGTCTCCTTTCCAAAGTAACATATCCTTATATCCAAATTTTGAAGTCAAGGTACCTTTAAAATATACATTTTGGCATAACTCAACAGCTTTTACAATCAAATATTTTTCTGCAATTAAAAGTCCCAAAGACAACACAATGCAGATTCTCTGTGTAATATCCATTTTTACGTGGCTTATTTTTTATACTACCTTTACTGTCTCTTTAAAGACTTTATTTTTTAAAACTATGTATTTATTTCTATAACTCTATATATCATCTTTTTTGTCTCTTTCAAGCCTACGTATCTTTTACACACATTTTAAACTATTACATCTGAATCTGTCTTATTGTGTATCTATTGCTTTAAACTGCAGCAGCTGTGGCTGCTGGATCCACCCACCTCAGCTTCCCAACATGGCCATGGTTTACCGCCAGCTCTGGGAGCTATCGGGGGTCTATGCTTTTAGCCAAGCAGCGTGTAGCCCAGAAACCTCCCCTTTTGCTCTGCACCAGCAAAGGCTAAATCCACCATGCAGCTCAAAGTGCCACTTGCAAAGGCCTCATTCCCGCCATAGGCAGGTCGAGCGCGCACGCTAGGAACCCACCAGTAGCTCAAACCAGCAGCTGCCGCTCATTTGAGAGAGACAATTAGGAACTGTTTTTAGCTCCGTTTTAGAATCTTTTCTCAGGTTTTTAGGTGGAAACTCTTGCCACCACGTTGGACGCCATTTGTAGGTAGAGTTTTCCTGCCTGGCCCACAGTCAGGGCAAATCTCTCTCACCTGCCAGTCCCACAGCCGTCAGACCCGACCAAGTAAACACAGAGACTTGTATTGGTTTCAAACTGTATGGCCGTGGCAGGCTTCTTGCTAACTGTTCTTTCAGCTTAAATTAATCCATTTTTATAAATCTATACCTTGCCACATGGCTCGTGGCTTACCGGCATCTTCACATGCTGTTTCTCATCGTGGCGGCTGGCAGTGTCTCTCTGACTCAGCCTTCCACTTCCCAGCTTTATTCTCCTCCTTGTCCCGCCTACACTTCCTGCCTAGCCAATGGCCAATCAGTGTTTTAATTATTGACTAATCAGCAACACACTTGACATACAGAACATCCCACAGCAAGACACTGCTACCCCCTTAAAGAAAACTGACTCTCCCTACCCCAAGAAGCTACCAGCTGTCAGTATTGGCCATGCCAGTGTGGGGACCTGTGAGCCCCTTCCTCTCCCATGATGGATTGTTGACTGGCTTAATTTTGTGCAGGCAAACACAGCTGCTGAGAGTTCTTAAGTGCAGTGGTCCTGTCAAGTGCAGAAGACATTTGTTACACTCTGATCCTACCCAACCTCTGCTCTTAAAATTTCTGACCCCCTTTTTTATGATAGTCCCTGAGCCTTTTTGTTGGGGAATGATATAGGTAAATAGGTAGATGTTCCATTTGTGGCTGAGAACCCCACTGACAGTTACTTAATGCAGGAAATACAAGGGTTACTGATGAAAGAACTATTTATTAAAGGATTATATTGGAGGGAACAACTCACTAATGCAGGATAAAGCAGATTCAGCCCCAGAGTCCTGGATGGCTGAGAATTGGTCCCACACTGCTTCACAATGCCTAATTTGGTCCCTATTATCCAAGATCATGAGAGAGAAGAGACCCGGGTACGTGCTCCCCAGGCTAGCCAAGAGGCCACTTGGGACCGGTACCCCAAAGCCATAGGTAGAATGCATACCCACTACAGTTACTCTCTGCAAAAAGCTGGTTTCTTAATGAAAGGAGAAACAAGACCTGGTGTAATTCAGTGGTGTAGTGTGTGGGTGTCATGTGTAAACCCTTGAGCTAATCCCCAGCATTGCAAGTAATGGTGATGGCAATAATAATTATTTTATAAAAGAAAAATGTGAGCGATTCAGAAAAGCTCTGCAAAGGCTGTCCTGGTTTGTTCTCTGTTGCTATATAAACACCATGACCAAAACCAACTTTTTTGGGGAAAGGGTTTATTTCACTTTACAGCTTATTGTCCATCACTGAAGGAAGTCAGTCAGGGCAGGCACTCAAAGGAGGAATTTGGAGGCAGGAACTGAAGCAGAAGCTGTAGAGGAGCACTGCTTACTTGCTTCCTTCCCATGGCTTGCTCAGCCTGTTTTTTTTAAAGAACCTGGGATCACCTATTCAGGAATGGCACTGTCCCCTGTGGGCTAGATCTCTTCATTTGCCCCACAGAAGGACAACATCCACACAGCTCACTGAATGTAGAGAGGTTGAGCTGGCACCTACATGGAGCCTTCCCCTGTGGTGGTATTGTGTTCCCCAAAATATTGTGTACCTTAATAAACTTATCTGGGGTCAGAGAACAGAAAAGCCACAAGATACTTAGGCTAGAAAATGTTAGCACACGCCTTTAATCCTAGCATTCCAGAGACAGAAATCCCTCGGGATCTCTGTGAGTTCAAGGCTGCATTGGAAACAGCCAGGCATGGTGACTCATGCCTTTAATCCCAGAAAGCAGCCTTTAATCCCAGGGAGTGGTGGTAGAAAGCAGAAAGGTTTATAAGGCGTGAGGACCAGAAACTAGGAGCATTTGGCTGGTTAAGCATTTGGCTGGTTAAGCTTTCAGGCTTCTAGCAGCAATTCAGCTGAGAGCCATTCGGATATGAGGACACAGAGGCTTCCAGTCTGAGGAAACAAGACCAGCTGAGAAGTTGGCCAGGTGAGATAGCTGTGGCTTGTTCTGTCTCTGATCTACCAGCATTTTAGAAAACTTTCATTTCCACAGTTCAACATGAAAATAGATGATCTTTTGTGTGTGCTGGTTAGCTAAAATTGTTAACTTGATGCAACCTAGAAACTTCTAGGGAGAGAGTCTTAGTGAGGAATTGACTAGATCAGGTTGGCCTGTGGGCATATTTGTGGGGTACTTACTTGATAATTTAATGTAGGGTGACTGAGATAACTATGGACAGCATCATTCCCTAGGCAGAAGATCCTGAATAATAAAGGAGAAAGGAAAAGCTAAAAAGCAGCAGGAAGGCTGTGTAGTACTTTTGCTTCTCTCTGTTCTTGGCAGAGGATGTTCTGTGGGTAGTTATTAAGTTCATTTCTGTTTTAACTGCTCATCAGTCATGGACTATGATGGTTTGAATGATAATGGTCCCCATAAGTTCCTATGTTTGAATATTTGGTCCCTAGTTGGTGGAATTGTTTGTAGAAGGATTAGGAGATGTGGCCTTGTTGGAGGAGGTTTGTCATTGGGAGTGGACTTTGAGGTTTCAAAAGCCCATGTCAGGCCCAGTGTTTCTCCCCTCCCCCACTCCGTGCCTCCAAGTTGCTCTTAGTTATATTGTTCCAGCATCAAGCCTGCCTGCCTGTTTCCATGCTCACCAGAATATTGGTAATAGATTTACCCTCTAAAGATGTAAGCAAGGCCCCAATTATTTATAAGTTGCCTTGATAATGTCACCCTTACAGCAATGGAAAAGTAACTAAGACTTGGACTTTAACCTGGAACTGTAAGCCCAGTATGTTCCTTCCTCCTGTAAGTTGTCGTTTGGTCAGGGTAACTTTTCACATCAACAGAAGTGCAACTAGATCCAATGAAATGATTTGAGGTGTTACAGATGATTCAATAAACTAATATTTCTCTGGAGGTGTCTATGACCACCACGGCCAGCAGAGTTCTACAGACGGGAAGGTAACTTTATTCAACACTACTAAGCAGTGGATGTTAGTTCAAATGTTGCGAGTCTGACCCTGAGAAGTTTATTTTAGACATATTTAAGCACAGCACAAATTGGTGAAAACTTTCCTGGTGATAATTAATACAATCCTGTGTACATAATACATAAATCTTGAGGAACAAAGTAAGGTAAATAGAGATTGGGCATGACTACACGAAACTCTTTGTAAAGTACATCTGAAATCTTCCAAAAGGTGGGTTCTTTAGATTGACAAGCTCATGATAAGGGTCTTGGGAATGATATGGTGTGTTCTTGGCTGTGCAGATAGTGCAAAGTCACTAGGTTATTAACCATGTTGGTTTCCAGACTTCTGGGCAAATAAGAGATAATACATTCCTTCCTTTGAAGGAGCAACCCTGTGTATTTAACATCCCAAGTTCCTCTAATATTTATCTGTGAGGACAAGGACCTCTGTAACACCTATAATTTTACAATTGATCAAAATCATACTCTAATGAAAATGTTATTCAAAGTACAGGGGAAACCATATGAAAAGTTCATGAATTTGGATTCAGGTTCTATTTTTCTTAATAAACTTTTAAAAAGCTATCATTTACTAAGTTTGTATATACTACCATAAAGACTCTTCACAATTATATGAATTATTTAAAAGTTATTCCTCTTTTCTACATACATGTTTGAGTGAAGCTTGGTTTTCTTTACATACTAAAAACATGATGCAGTATATTGAACATGGATGTTGATGCCATTGTCTAGATTTTTTATTTATTAGATAGCAAAGATATTCTCAAATATAATGTCACTATATAACTAAATATTTACTTCAAAAAGTTAGCTATTTTTCATAAAATGTATCTCCAAGGATAAGTTTTTTAAATGCCTATTCATTTTATTTTAGCTGTATATATGTGAGCCTGCATGAGTTTATGTGCTCCACATGTATACAGGTACCCACAGAGGCCAGAAGAGGATATTATGCCTTTTGAAACTAGAGTTATAGTTGAGCCACCCGTTATGGATTCTGGGAGTCAAACCTGGGGCCTCTACAAGAGCAGTGCATGCTCTTAACCACTAAGTCATCTCTCCAGCCCTTAAAGGATAAGCTTTTAATGGATTTTGTTCAGACATTTAAAAATAAATCTGCTCATAAATATAGCAATCCCATTCATAAATTACAGTTTTAATATTAAATGAAGTAGCATCAGTAGGTGCAATTTGCATAAAAGCTTTTTAAGGTCCTTGATACTTCCTGAGCAAGAGTTACTGGGAAAGTAATTGAGGACTGAAGTTCTAGTTCAGAGGCATTTTTAAACCTTTTTGGCAGCTACTGTTGTCTGTCTATCAAGGACCATGCGGCTTATACTTTTTAGATAATAGCTTTCAGCCATATGGGGCTCAACTGATCATACACTCAAACACAGGGATGATTAATTTTAGAGATGAAAGTTTACAGTGTTCTTTAAATTAAAGTACTTCAGCTGTCCTAGCTCTATTGTTCACACCAGTATGTTCTGCTTTTTGATGAGCTAGGATGGAAATGTAGTTTATTTTAGATACAGTAAAACCCTTTAAACTCTTTTTTTTTGTACATACAAAATAGAAACTTCTAGGAGACATTCAGAAACAACCACAGTTATGCCAGAATAATCTTAGATAATTATATACTACTTAAATCAATACACATTTACAGGGAACTAGATGCTGGCATGCCCATAAAAATGTGGAGAATACTGAAGATGTGGCATGTGGCTTTGGATCCTGAGTGGAGTGTTAATGGAGCAATAGATATTAATAAAAAAGTTGTGAATATATTGCTATTTTCCTGTATATCTCTTTTAGTATATTTTAAAGCAAGTATAACATTTCTAAATCCTTTTAGTTAGCAAGACGGTGTGAGTGGGAGATGGTTTTTGAAAGGACACATAAAGTCAGAGCACAAATGCACCAGTGCACTGTACCAGTTCTGAGTTTTGATACTGAGCAGAGCACCTAGATTAGAATCCATATAAATGTTGAGTTGAATTATTAGGCATGTAACATCATCAGCACATAGTAGGTACTCAACAAGTAGAAGTTCTTTTCCTTCTAATGAAATTTGATGCTGAATAAGTTTCCTTCCTAGTGAAAGGTATTAGTTATATAATCACTTTCCATTCTAGAAAAGGAACAAATAAACCAATCCTCAGATATCTGCAAATATTGTATAGATAGAAAATTAAAAATTAATTCAATTTTCCCTTTGCAATATTTCTTCATGTGGAAAAGTATTTTTCTCCTATGGATGAAAGTAAATGTCATATACTAATCTTTGTAAACTTTAGTGAGCTCTTTAAATAGATAAATTGCATTTTAACTGACTCTAGTTAAATATCCTTGACTTTTGATATACCCTTTAAAATGATATGAAATCATACCAATCTCAGAGAACAAGATAAGAATGAATAAGACACAATAAAATAGACAAAGTTTAATGAGATGACATTTTATTTTATTTATACAACCCATAATTTACAATTTGGAATATAGATTAAAAGACACAGGCATCTCAGGGTGGGGATTTCATTAAAATTAATACAAATGAAACGAAATTAGATGGGGAACTTCTGTTTGTATTTAATGCCTATTTTTATCTCTCTTCTGATGGGGCTATTTGCAATCTTAAAATATACTGGACTAGGGATTTCTGTTTTAAACTGTACCATGTCACAGTAGCTGACTAGTTCTTTAGGTGTGTGAGTGAATGTGTATGTGTTGTGAGAGTCCCCTCCCACTGTAGATGTAAACAATGCCTACCTACTCTTTCTAAGGTTCCCCAAACAATCAAAGTGTGACTTTACCAAGTTCACACTGTGCAACTAATAGGTTTATTGGGCTTAGTTACCTAGCACAGATGAGGAGTTACTGTCAGGAGTGAGAGTGTCCCCAAAGCAGCTGTGTTTGAAGTTGTGTACCAGCACAGATGATGGCTTCTCCATGACCACATAGATGAATCTCCCTTCCCTTGTTAGCCTTCCCAGCCTATGTATGCTGGCAGCTTCTACTTCCTGAGACCCACTAAGTCACAAGCTTTTAGGGAGGAATTACATACAAATGGCTTGGAAACTCAGATGAGAGTAAAAAACCTCTTCCCATTCTTTCCTTCTATGAGGAAATGTCAGCAACCCAAAGCCAGATGGTGAAGGACTCTATACATAGACACTCGTGATCTCATCGAGATGGTAGCTACTTGACTTGGAGGACAGTTTCTATAACTGTATATAGGTATGTTTAGGTTGCCATGTATGGAATGGGTAACTATGCATGTAGAGACCAGAGGACTCCATCAGTGTCTTCAATTGTTCTAACTGTTCTCTACCTTAATTATTTAGACAGGGTCTCTAGATGAACCCAAAGCTCACTGGTTGTCCAGCAAGCCTGAACTATCTCCATCTCCCCAGTACAAGACTACAGGCTTATGTTGCCAAAACCAACATTTTACATGTGTTCTTGGAATCCAAATTTAGGCCTTTGTATTTGTGTGCAAATATATTACTGACTTAGATATTTTTCCTAACCCTGAACTAGTACTTTTGATTACCAAGTTATAAAGCTAACTATATGTATGAGATAATTATTTTCAAATCTTCTACATAAGGCAGCTCACATACATGATTCCTACAACAGGAAAAAATACATGAGATGAGGTGGATGATTATTCTATATGCTCAGCAATGTGCCTTTAGTAAAGTGTGTCATACAAACAAGAGCTATTAGGAATGCAGAAGTAACCCTATGGAACCCATAACCAGGGATAGCTGGGAGTCTCAAACCATAGGCTTTAAGATGAACCAGTGTTAGAGCTCATAGATGAATACTTCCAAAAACTATGCAGTCAATATTTTGAAGTAGTTAGTAAAATGGAGTCATAACGAACCAAAAAGAAGTCTTTTAAATATCAATAAGAAAAGAGGAAATTATAAAATAAATGAAATAGAAAAAAATATAAAATGTAACAAAAGAAAATTTAATTTTTTTTAAAGATTTATTTATTTATTATGTATACAGTGTTCTGTTTGCATGAATCCCTGCAGGCCAGAAGAGGGAGCCAGATCTCTTTACAGATGGTTGTGAGCCACCATATGGGTGCTGGGAATTGAACTCAGGACCTCTGGAAGAACAGCCAGTGTTCTTAATCTCTGAGCCATCTCTCCAGCCCCAGAAAATTTAAATTTGAGAATTGACACAATGCTTGACAAATTACAGTCTTGAAAGACTGACTGCTCCTGCTTATGAATTGAGATAGAGTTTAGCTTCTTTTCTAGAAAGTTAAAAGAAATACATTAAATGAGTTTTTGGAGGTTAATTACTCTGGATGTAGCCACTGAGAAACAGGAAACAAATGAGATTTGAGAGCCTTACAGTCTGCCTGTAGAGGAGGCAGAAGAAGGGGATTTCCAAGATTAGGGGAGCATTTGGTTAGAATATTCTTTTGGTTCCAGATCTTAGAGAAAGCACCTGGGCAGAGATAGAGTGACCGAGGTGTGCAGAAGATTTACTCAGGTTCTCAGCTCACCATGACCCATCATTTACATATGATGTTAGAAAAAGAAAACTGTAAACCAGGAGGATTAATGTCTGAAAGCTGTGGAGGTCCTCAACTATGTCACTTATTAATTGTACTGGAGACACCTCCAAATACACAAGACAACTCAGAGTACTGTGGAGCTGGAAGTGAGGCCATCAGCACTTGATTATAGTACCCTCTTGCAAGGCTTCCAGGCTCACAAACTAGTCTTGAAAGAGAAAAACTTTGCAAATGTCTTAATTTCATTCACATTTATTGTGTAATCAAGGACAACATTGTTATATTAGATGGATTAATAAACATTGTATAAAACACTCAAAACATGGTCTGGTGTGGTATAGAAAGCTAAAAATAACATAGTCTGCTTCATACCATTAGGATGGCCACTATAAAAAAAAATCCCAGAGGAAAACAGGTTCCTGTGAAGAAGTGGAGACATGGAGGTCCTAGCTTACTGTTGGAGGGATGTCAAATGACGAAACTATTACAGAAAACAGAGGAGTTCTACAAAAATTTAATACAGAGTAGTCTGATGATTCATTAATTCCATTTCTTGGTATATGCCCCAAAGGAAGGAAATCAAGTTCTGAAAAAGATTTATACACGCATGCTCTTAGCAACATTGTTCACATAGCAAATGGCAGAAACAACCCCTGTGCCCATTGTTCAATAATGGTTAGATAAATGTGGTGTGCACATCTAACAGAATGTTATAACACCTTAAAAAAGGAAAGAAAACCTGAGGCATGTTACAATAGAGATGAATCTTGAGGGAATTATTCAAAGTGAAATAAAATATCATAAGAAAACAAGTATTGTCTGATTGCACGAGATACCTAGATTAGCCAAATTCATAGAAACAGAAAGTCCCATGGCAGCTGCCAGGAGCTGTGGAGAAAACAGAAGAGGGCTCTTTGACTGGTACAATGCCTCTGTTTTGTAAGATGAAAGGAATTCTGGAGAATGGTTAAACATACAACGTACTTGACACTGCTGAATTGTGGGAAAATGGTAAATTGCATAGTTTACTTCTCATTTAAAAATTATTTTGAAAGAAAAAGATTTACTTTTAAATGTGTGTGTGTGTGTGTGTGTGTGTGTGTGTGTGTGTGTGTGTGTGTGTGTGTGTGTGCATGTAAGTGTGCCCATGTGCAAAGGAATGCAAGTGCCCATATAGAGGTATTGAATCCTTTAAAAATGGAGTTATAGGCCGTTGTGAGTTCCATGAAGTGGATGATGGGAGCTGAATTCAAGCCCTTCATACAAGCAGTATGTGCCCTTAGTAACTGAGTCATCTCTCCAGTCATCTCAAAAGGGTTCAGTTTAAGTATTAGGGCTGTTACAGAAAAAAAAAGACAGAAAATATAAGACAATATAGCAAGAAAACTATGACTAAATGAAATGATTGGGTCCACATAAAAATTGCTTGTTACACATTATTTACCTAAATGACACAAAGAAAACCTGAAGAACCAAATAGCTCCAAATTTATTAAAGAAATGTCACAGAACAGATGAGGCAGGATTGTGAACCTTTCTCATGGTGAACCCTGCTCTTAGCTTCCTGCTCTACTGCCACTGGAGTCTCTGAACCTGGCTTCATTGTTGGAAGTGTGTGCATAAAATGCCATTAGCAGTCGGGCGGTGGTGGCGCACGCCTTTAATCCCAGCACTCGGGAGGCAGAGCCAGTCAGATCTCTGTGAGTTCGAGGCCAGCCTGGGCTACAGAGTGAGTTCCAGGACAGGCACAAAGCTACACAGAGAAACCCTGTCTCGAAAAATAAACCCCCCAAACAAAACAAAACACCAAAAAAAAAAAAATACCGTTAGCAGGAGGGAGAGTTGAAAGAAAATATTATTACATATTACATAATCTTAAAATTATAAACAGATTGAATGAATTAAAACACATAATATAGCCAGAATAATTTATCGGTAACGTCTTGATTTTGATCTTTGAGGATTATGGAATATTTTATGTACATTTTAGTTTTGTGAAATTGAATTTCCTACTTCTTAAAATAATTCTTATTTATTTTATTGAAACTTTGTGGTTGAGAGCTAGTGCATTTTTTTTAAGTTACTGCCATTACAGGAAAACATAACCCAAGGATTTTCACATTTCGACAAGTACAGGTGGGAGGTTTTGACAAAGTTTTATTTTTACGTTTCTTACAAGGTAGTAATAAATTGGATTTACACCAGAGGAAAATATAAAGCTTCAAACAGAAGGATGATAAATGTATCATGGTGTTCACAGCAGTCTATGCCAATAAAAAGGATTAAATATAAGCAGATAGTCAGTTCACCAGATCAGGGTAGATTTTAAAAAAAAAAAAAAAACAAATTCTCTCTCTCTCTCTCTCTCTCTCTCTCTCTCTTTCACACACACACACACACACACACACACACACACACACACACACACACACACACACTGACAGAATTTATCTTTCAGAAAATGTAAAAATCTAATATTTCCTGAACCAGTGGGCCGTTTTCCCTCATATTAAATGTTTTGTTTCCCCTGTTTCACTCCAGAAAAGGGAGGTCTTGGGCCTGCTCTAGCCATCCCCAGAGCACGTTTGTTTCCATAGCTGTGTGCTGTGACCGGAGTCCAGAGGTTACTGCTGTGTCTGTGTACTGCTTCTGAGCCCTATCACAGCTATTTCTTACAGACAGACAGAAGCAGAGGGACGCATAAACACCTTAGGACCAATAGAGGAGCCACCAGAGGGCCTCTCAGGGGTCACCAGAAGGATGATATTTGAATCCAAATAAAAACCCAGACCCCTTACAGTGTGTGGGGGGCCACTTCTTTGCTCAAGAAGACTTCAATGCTTTACTCTGAGAGGTTTTCCTGTCTTTTAATTACTTGACTGATGGAGAAACAAACGAAACAAAATACCACTACCTGCTAGTCAGTGTCAGTACTAAGTCATTATACATATTAAATCCCTTTAGAATAAAATTAAATACTTCAA
This sequence comes from Peromyscus californicus insignis, assembly GCF_007827085.1. Lineage (NCBI taxonomy): Eukaryota > Metazoa > Chordata > Mammalia > Rodentia > Cricetidae > Peromyscus > Peromyscus californicus. Next base: position 107,260,472 of record NW_026294573.1, read on the forward strand.
GAAACTAATTTCATTTATGTGACTTTATTTTAACATATTATTCCATCATCAGTTACATGGAACAGATCAGCAATTTTCGTTCAGCTGTGCCAGCCTCTTCCCTAAGCTGGCACTATTGAGTACCAAAGGAATAATGACTCCCTCTCAGGTTGGGTACAGGGAATAACACACACATCCAAAGTTTATAGCATTTCAGTATACTCGCCAAGAAACTAGCTTTTGTATTGTTTCACAGTGAACACTGAAGAGACCTGCAGAGCCTGGGCACCTGGGTTAACTGGAGGATGACATTATCTTATGCTTAGTGTGGGTTTGAGCCCTGACGAAGGCATGCATGTATATTTTCCATCGGGAAGAGGGGTAGAACATCCTTTTCTTTCCTCCAGTCTTTGTGAGCTCTCCAATTAGCACTGCAGAAATTGTTCTAGTCTACATGTCTGGATCAGTTCTGTGAAGCTTTTAGATGGTGGGTAACTGAGGCCACTTTAAAGGATCCCATATGACAAGTCTGCACAAATAAGATGCTGAAATTTGAGGCCTCTTCTTTCAAGATGGAAAACAAAGCAAGTGTGTACACCCTGACAAGTTCCAGTAAACACAAGAGATGTGTCCATTAAATAATGGAGTGGAGATGTTTGCTAGACCAATCTGGAATGGGAGAAAGAAGCCATGCAAATTAGAAAGGAAAAAAAAAAGTAAAATTATCTCTTTCCACATGGAACGATCTTCCATGTAGGAAATTACTGAGACTACACCAAATAAAATCTAAAGTGAAAGAAAACAAAACAAAAGTCTATCAGAACTAATGAATTAAGTCAACAATGTGACAGAATATAAACCCAACATGCAAAAATCAGTTTCATTTCTATACACTAGCAGCAGACACCCCAGAGGGTATTTTCAAACTTTCATCCGTATTAGCATGGAAAGGATCAACTTATCACAAAGAGATGAAAACATTGTATATTGAGGACTACACAGTAGCAATGACAGACATTAAGGAAGAGACAAGCAAATGAAAAGACGTCCCATGTGCTTGGACCGAATGCTGAGTGTGGTCTGTGTATCCACAGTACCCAGAGCCAACTTCACACTGAGTGCTATTCCTATCAAAACCCAACAGTATACTTTGCAGGAGAAACCCTGATCTCAGAGAAGCAGGAAGCGCCATGCCCTTGAGGAGAGCAGGGCCATTCCATCTGTTTTCACTTTGACCTCAATAAAACCTAATATCTCACAAAGAGAATCAATAAGTTCTTATTGTAGCCGTCAGTGTTGTGGACTGCGGGGTTTGTTCTTGTTTGCCCTGAGAGGTCACCTTTGTCTTGTGGAAGAAGATGCAGGGTCAGGGGCCTGATCACAGGTAGCATTAGTGCTGATAGAATAAGAAATATGTGTAAAGATTTGGGAGGTGAACTAGAGTGAATTTCAGGACAAATGAAATTTCGGGTGGCTAAATCGGGGACCCAAGAAATCGACATAGGCCAGGTCTTAAAATTGGTTTTAAAGGCTGGAATTTATCTTAAATGCTATGGAAATTGAAGGACATTAGCATGCCAATAATCTAGCAAATCCTTTGACTATAATATGGAGAACAGTTTGGGTTGTGATAATGTAAAGAATTGGGGAAGAGAAACAGGATGGTATTCCTACAGTGCAGGGTGTAGGCTGGGCCAATCTTACTCCAAACAATCAGCTCAACCTCTCACACATGCGGATGACAGCTACTTTCCAAAGTAGTAACTTAGGAGTCTTTCTGTTACAAAGGGAACTCATTGTATTCTTCCCTGAAAACTTACTTTTCCAGAAATTTTAAAAAAGGTCTGTAATCCTTTCGACCAAAACTGAAACTTTGTCTAGTAAACATATCCTTAATACTCTGTATTTCTTTGCTTATTGTTCTAAGTCAGGACTGTGAGACATTTGTAGAAACTTGATAGTCTCTAAACATTTTTCTATATGTATCTGAAGTATTTATATTTGTATGATTATATTTATATTCATATATGATTAGTGTAAACCCTGAGCAATATAGTAGATCTATGAAAATGACTTGTAATAAGAAGTATTTTAAACTAAAAGTGACAAAGAAATTATTTTGCAAATTTAAATTTTTCATTGATGAGGAGTATTATAAAGTGCAAGATATTTTTCAGAGAACAAGTGTTATGTGATTATTATCTCATTGGATTGGTAGGATCAATTTTAATCTTTTACTACTTTTTAAAATCATTATTTTTTTTTAAACTAAACATTAAAGATTGAAATACAGCTGGTCAAATCAATAGCACCCTCTAGGGAATATTTGAATGTTAATTATAAGAAAATAATTTTATCATGATGGTAAATCATAGAATCATAGTAAAAGTACATAGTAGGAAAATAAATTTTCAATAATTTTGCTGGCAGCTCATATGTCAGATATAAAAAAGAGAAATGAGATGTGCCTTTGTAAATGACAAAAATTTATCATAATGAACTTAGTGAAATATTTTCCCAATTTAATCTTATCCTGCTAAGCATACCACTGTTTCTTCATTTTTATGTTTATAGCAGGGTGAGACTGCATTTTTGAATTCACTGAGGTACAGTCTAAGGCAAATCAGAAGCAAAAGCAGTTGGTGGTCACTTTACTACAGTACTTTACTGGCGTTTGGTAAACAGATCCCTGGAGTTTAGATGCATGGAAACTAGCTCTTGTGGGAACTGAGTAGTTCTGAACCTCTGCACACAGGTGCTTATGCTGTCTTTTCCCCCATTAAAATGTGTTGAGATAAAATAAGAAGGCTATAAGTGTAGGGAGGAAGACACACATTATCCCTGAACTGTATCTGATATCTTTGAGTTTGAGATGGTGTGTTCTAAACACCTAATTGAGAAACAGCAGCTTACTCTCCTGATTTTAACACTAGGTTTCTGTTTAATACCCAATCAGACCTAAAATAAATATTTTTATTTTATTTATAAATATTTAATAACAAATTTAAAATTTTCTACTATAATTTTTTCTTATAATTTTCATAACATATCCTTTTAAAGAATATATAAACATTTTATAAAATATTTACAAGTAAGCTGTGGAAAATGGAGAATGATTGTCATTTGCAGGTGAAATCCAGAGAAGAGACATTGAGATGATTAACTGAAATCACATGGGCCATACATCTCATTTTTAAAGTAGGAAACAAAGCATTGTTCTGAGCCACTAAACTGGAATCACACAGGCCTGCTGAGTTTGTGTTCTGTGATTTTTACATGACTTTGTATCCTATTTTTTATTATAATTGTTTCACCTGATATTTAAGGCAATGATCCATATCTTTAGAAAGATTCTCGTTTTGTTTATGCATATGTGGGTGAATTTACAACTGTGTGTATTGGTTTCCAGTGGAGGCTAGGAAAGGGTGTCAGAGCCCCTGGATCTGTTGTGAGCCATATGATATGGGTGCTGAGAACTGAATTCTGAACTTGTAGAAGAACAGCAAGTGCTTTTATCTGTGAAGGCATGCTCTGATCAAGATCCATTTTTTAAAATAAATGAACAAAATGCATCAATTGGAGAGCCAACACAAGGGTATTTTAGATAACTTAACACTACTGTGGGTGACTTCATGGGATCCCATTTTGCTGTCAAGAAAACCTCGTGATACTTTTTATAATCTACACTCGGAAAAAAAAGTCATTTGTTTAATGTGTCCCATTCACCGTGGTCAAAGGTAGCTTTAGGAGCCCTTAATTCTTCTGTGTTGACCTTACTTTGAATATTCCAAACTTCCTTCTAAAGACACCCCGGGAAGCACAAAGGCTTATGCAAGTTCAGCTATTACTAAGATGTATCTGCATGAACTTAGACAGCTAATGCAGAACATGTATCTACTACACTGGTTAAAATAAAGGCGGACTGGGAAAACCTACACCACACTAGAATTCCTTCTTACCTACAGTACAGCATCAAATGGATAATGATCTGGCACTGGAAAGCCTTAGCTGCCCTGAGTCACATGCTAGAATATGGGAGAGCTGGTTTTCCTTATGATTACACAGGCACACACTAATTTTTATATAGTGTGGTATTTTCAGGCCCGCATGCCATCAAACAAGACTTATATGATAAGCGCACGACAGGATTGTTCAGACTAGTAGAAGCACAGTTCTACATTTTTTATATTGTTTGTAAAGTATGATTATAACCCCAGGATATGGGGTTGTAGTCAAATAGCAAAACAGTATCAACAGAAGCAGGGCTGAAAGGACATTTTTCCCCAAGAAGACCTTAGGATTTACTTCCACATCAAAAGTCAGAAATATGACCATCTTTTACCAGCTTCCAAGAAAGAAAAGACAATATTACAAGTCAGTCACATGTATCTTCAATGTGCAATGTACAATGAACAAGTCTAGCCAGGTCCCAGGGGTATCTTGATTTCTCTTTCTAGAATTCCCAGTACGGACATTATGAGCATCTCAGGCACCAATATGACATGGTGAGCTCTGCCAAGGTGAAGGAAACACTGACCTCACCAGGTTGGAAAGGTCATGTTTCCCTGTATCAATGGCAGGTTGGTGCTGTGGACTTGCACAACTGATTATCGAAGTCTTCTATCTGCTGTTTCAGACCTGACTTCAGGCTGCTCATGGTGAGGGCAGGACTCACACATTCTCCCCATGAAATGCACTGTTCTTTCTTTCTGAACTTGAAAATTGACTTTCAGACCATCAACACTTACCTTTTCTTCAAAACATGGCTAATTATAAAAAACTATGCTTTTCTATGTCAAATCCTTACTGGAAGGAATAGAATGAAAAGCAAAAATAACATAGTTCAATGTAGACTCACAGCAACAGTGTGGCAGTGGCCAGTCCTTCTGATGTGTCCAATGCATTGGCCTTAAATGTTTCCAAGTTTGCTAGATGTTTTTATTTTCCTTCTCATTATTTATTTCCTTCTCATTATTCCCCAAGCAATATAGTACAGAACTTACTTAAAAAGAATTTTCATTTTAGAGTTATTATAATAATTTTAGGGATAGTTTAAACATGCCATAGGAGTCCACAGGTTACATGCAAGGCAATTATACTTCTATGAATGGGACTTCTTTGTTTAGTATATGTCAATATCTCCGTAGGAGCCTAAAACCACAACACATGCACAAATGTATAGGGTAAGACATAGGTTCTGAGATCAGTAACTTACAATAAGAGAACGAAACAGAAAACTGAATGTAGAACATCATTTTATTGTTTCTACCTGGTATGTATTTTTTATTAGTTTTTACAGTGAAACCATAATATCCCAGAATTCTTATTCATAGTTATCTAAAAACAACAAAATTTTAATTTTGCTACCCATGTTTACAATTATATAATAAAAGTATTAAAGACTAATAATAAAAAAAATTTCCAAGTTTGCAACCATGATGGCTTTTTAAAAATAATATAGTTTATGATTTTCTTCATTAAGAAATGTTTTGTTCATTTTACATACCAACCACAGATCCTCCTCTCATCCTTCCTCCTGCTCCCCCCAGCCTACCCCCAACCCATTCTCAATCTCCTCCTCCAAAAAGGTGAGGCCTTCCATGGGGAGTCAGCAAAGCCTGGTACATTCAGTTGAGGCAGATCCAAGTCCCTCCCCGCCTGCATCAAGGCTGTGCAAGGTGTCACACCATAGGTGATGTCCAAAAAGCTAGCTCATGCACCAGGGACAGATCCTGATCCCACTGCCAGGGGCCCCTTAAACAGACTAAGCTACACAACTGTCTCACTTATGCAGAGGGCCTAGTCCAGTCCTGTGGAGGCTCCACAGCTGTTGGTGTAAAGTTTTTGAGTTCCCACTAGCTTGGTTCAGTTGTCTCTGCAGATTTCCCCATCATGATCTTGATACCCCTTGCTCATAGAATCCCTCTTTCCTCTCTTTGACTGGACTCTTGGAGCTCAGTCTGGTGCTTGGCTGTGGATCTCTGCATCTGCTCCCATCAGTTACTGGATGAAGGCTCTATGATGACAGTTAGGGTATTCACTGAACTGATTACCAGGGTAGACCAGCTCAGGCACCCTCTCCACTATTGCTAGTAGTCTAAGATGGGGTCATCCCTGTGACAACAATGATGTCTTAATTTCTCTGTAATCAGTATATAATTTCACAATAAATCCCTATAATAACACACTTGTGTATTCTTCCACTTTCCCTTCCCTTTTTCTTTCTTTTTTGATACTTTCACATATTTACTCATAAAAAGCTATAATTCTTTTTTTCCTTTTTTATTAAGAATTTTTTAATTCATTTTACATACCAATCACAGATGTCCCTCTTCCCTCCTCCCACCCCAGGATAACTATACAACAGTTCTTCACACTGCTAACTAAAACTACCACCACATGACACTACCATACATTACAAAGACTAATTATATCTAGATATTTATTACATTACCTCTTCTACTTGGGTGGTTGATTGATTCCTGTGATTACCTCTTTTGCAGCTTATATTTCTTTCTTCATCACCCTTACTACAATTTTTGGATAAATTTTGTTTTAACTTCTCTGTGAAAATTTACAAAACCAGAGGACATCCACATAGGGGATGAGCAACATCTGCCTGCATACTGTGCCTCCTTGCCTACTATCAAGCTGCACATTAGTTGTTTTTATCCAAGGCCCATCAAAATGTGGTTTATTCCATGCCCCCTTCTCTCTCTCTCTCTCTCTCTCTCTCTCTCTCTCTCTCTCTCTCTCTCTCTCTCTCTCTCTGTTGTGTTTACCTGCATGTTTAGAGGCCAGAAGTCAAATATGTTCCTATCACATTTATCTTTATATTTTGAAACATGGTCTCTTATTGAACCTAAAACTTAATAAATGAACTGGCTGGTCAGTGAACTTCACAAAGAACCAATTGTTTTCTGCCCACCCCCAGTGGTGAGAGGTATGTGGTGATATATTGTGTCCCCCAATATATTGGGCACCCTAATAAACTTATCTGGGGTCAGAAGACAGAACAGCCACTAGATACAGAGGCCAGAAAATGGTGGCATACATGCCTTTAATCCTATCACTTGGAAGGCAGAGATCCATTGGGATCTCTGTGAGTTTAAAACCACACTGGAAACAGCCAGGCATGGTGACTCATGCCTTTAATCCCAGGAAGTGAGCTTTTAAGCCCAGGAAGTGATGGCAGAAAGCAGAAAGGTATATAAGGCGTGAAAACCAGGAACTATAACTGGTTAAGCTTTTAGGCTTTTAGCAGCAGTTCAGCTAAGATGCATTCCAGATAAGGACTCAGAGGCTTCCAGTCTGAGGAAACAAGACCAGCTGAGGGATTGGCGAGGTGAGGTTAGCTGTGGCTTGTTCTGCTTCTCTGATCTTCCAGCATTCACCCCAATAACAGGCACTGGGTTTGATTTTATTAATAAGACCATTTAAGATTCATGCTACAGAGGTAGTCATTGATCATTTTGTTCAAGTTTTATACAGTCAATTAAGATCCAAATTCAGTCCTCCTGCTTGCATAGCAAACACTTTACCAACTGGGACATCTGCCCAGTCCACACTCCATTATCTATTCTTGAAACTTCGATACATTCTTTTCTGTATGGCTCTATTGCATTTGCATGTTATTAATAATCCAGTTTTACTTAATATTTATAAAATTTTCCACACTAAATACAAATCTGTTTGGTTTTACAACTTTCATTAATCATTTCCATAAATATTTCATATGCTTTTCAATATATTAATCATCTACTCTCTTATACCTAATACTAATAATACTAAATGTCCAACATTTTCTTCAAATGTTTTTGTCTGCATAAACAATCTTCATTATAGGACAAAACAAAAGATTAGTTTTTGGTTTTTTTTTTTTTTTTTTTTTTTTTTTTTTTTTGCTTTAATGTTGCCTAATCCATTAGGAGTGTCTAAGATTTTTAATCAGTCCCTCTTGTCTTGAGACAATATCTTCACATGCATTCAACAGTGCAACAGTTTCTTGGTCTTCCTCCTCTTACTAGACGCTCCTTTGTGTCCTCTGCATGATATATACCTCTTCCCCAATTACTTAATACTAGGGCACCAACAGCCTTTTTGTTAGTCTTTTTATATTTTCTCTTCTATTTCTACTACACAGATGATACCATTCAATTATGTGGCCTTAAATTCCTGTGCCCTGTATCAGGAAGAAGCTAATTTATATCTTTGGTTCACCCCATTCTCCCAAACTTCAATTTTTTAAAGATTGCTTATTTATTTATTTTATGTATAGGAGTGCTCTGTCTGAATGAACACCTTTATGCCAGAGGGGAAAGCATCAGATCCTATTACAGATGGTTGGGAGCCACCGTGCAGATGCTGGGAATTGAACTCAGGACCTCTGGTAGAGCAGCCAGTGTTCTTAACCACTGAGCTATCTTTCCAGCCCCCAAACTTCAAATTTATGTAAGTAGATGTCTATTCAATATCTCCAGTTGGATGTCTAATAAATACCACACTGTTAAGTATTTATACTGCATCATTTCACATAATTTTTTTTGTCATTTTTTATGGTGTATTTGTGTATGTGCTTGTGCAGATGCTGAAGGTTAATGTCTTCTATAGCTCTCGACTTCTCTTTTTAGATAGCCTCTCAGGGAACCTGGAGTTCTCTGGTGGGATAGACTGTCTAGTTAACAGGGGATGTTTCTGTCTCCTCTCAGTACTGATATTACAGGTGTATGACACCATGCCTGAATTTTTATGTGGGTCCTATCGATTCAAAATCCTAGTCCCCATGCTTGGACAGTGAGCACTTTACCCACTGATTCATTTTCCCCAACCCCATGCATAAAATTAATTAGGCTCAAGGTGAAGTGATAAGAAATGAATTTGTTTTGCTAATTCTAATTTACCTAGTTTTTCAGAAGATTAGAATAATCAATAACAACAGATTCTTCCAGAAGAAACAACTGCTCATCTCATCATCCCCTTTCTCTTATCCCTATTCCATAAATGTAACTAACAAGCTGAGAACAAATGTGGCTGCTGGTGACTGCTATGCTGTAACATCTTTGAGATAAGAGTTTTGTTGCACCAAAAATGCTTAATTCTCCTGAGTCATGGGAATGGACTGAGCCTCAGTTTTTCCATACAATTAGCATGTACAGAACTCTAAGTTTGATTACTAGTGGGATCTAGTCAGCCTATCTTCTGTGGCATTCATTCCACGCTCTGTCCTAAGCAACCCTTTAGTTACAGCCTGTAGTTAAACTTTCTTTGTACCACCTGCTCCCAAATAATGACACAGAGATTTATTATTAATTGTGAAAGCTAGGTCTTAGCTTAGGCTTGTTCCCAACTAGCTCTTAAAACTTAGGTTAACCTGTTTATATTAATCTACATTCTGCCAAGTGGCTCATTCCCTCTGTTCAGTACCCTGTGTCCCACTATCTCTGTGTCTGGCTGGTGAATCTTGCCTCTCTTCTTCCTGGAGTTCCTTCTCTGCCTGGAAATCCAGCCTATCCTCCCCTGCCTAGGTATTGGCTATTCAGCTCTTTATTAAACCAATCAGAAGATGGCTTGGCAGAGACACACTTTCACACTGTACAAAAAGATTATCCCTCAACAATAGCCTATATTTCCCAGACATCTTGTCATCAAAATAGATCCTGATATTCACAAAACTGTCTGTTTCAGGGTTATTGCATGTAATTGAGTTCTTGATCTAAACCTCAAAAGTATTAACTGTGATGATGGACATCACTGTTTAAGTAGATTTATTTTGCTTATGATTCAAAGTTTATTTTTATTAGGTATTTACCATTTTTCTAGTAAAATTTTCTGGTCTAAAACAGAGATAGATAGATAGATAGATAGATAGATAGATAGATAGATAGATAGGTAGATAGATAGATTGATAGATTGATTTTATTTCTCAGAAAAAAAGACAAGAATTTTTTTCTCTAATTTATTTGTGGCAGGAGATTCCCTTGAAAGAAAAACCATGCCTTGGAGTTTGAAATCATGTTGAACTTCCCAAGAACTAGCATGGAACTGTTGGGAATGATAATTGTTGTGTACAAAGTAAGAGACATTGAAAGAGGTTTCTTTAGCAGCTACTCTAGATGCTTGGAATGAACATGACCTTTAAGGCATCTCTGTGTGACTTTGGTGACTCTCCCTTTGTATGTCACTGTGGATTACTTTCATTTCATTTTCCTTTGGTACATCTGTTAGTTTTCAATTTGCTGCTTGAAGTAGAAATATATTTGAAGTAAAGAAGCATGTAGATAACAGTGGACATGAACTTTAATTTAGATGAATATTCAGCCCATTGAAAATGCAAATCCTCTCCTGATACTGAAATTATGAATTATATTTAATTTCTTCAGACTCTTCTGGGTCATTCAAGTTTCTGAAGTCAGCATATTTAATTTGTAGAATAAAACAAGTACAAAAAGCAATCACTAATGAAAGATAATTAACTGGGAGGATTAATCCAACTCCTGGGAAAGCTCTTTTGATATAGTAACATCCCATAATTTTGAATGCAAACAGAAAGTTAACTTAAAGTTCGTTTTCATCAATTCCCATAGAAAGGGTTTTTATGTTGTTAAAGTTAGGATACATAGAATGCATCCATTTTGTACCTTTTCTTTATTGGTATCTACATAGAATGTTGCCAAAAAGTCCTGCTGGGATTTATTGTAGATGTTAACAGTTATATATAAAAACAAACAAACAAACAAACAAATAGGAAAGAGACTTTAAGTCTAGGACTGCTAAGTGATTATAAAGATAGTGGGAAGATGACATTAGAGAGCATTGTTTAATGGATAAAGCACCCAAATAAGAAAATGCACAAAGATACCCCCACAATAGACTGTTGGCAATGGTTGAGAGACAGCCCGAACTGACCTGCTCTGGTGATGGGATGGCCAAACACCCTAATTGTCGTGCTAGAAACCCCATCCAATGACTGAGGGATCTGGATGCAGAGATCCATGGCTAGGCCCCCGGTGGAACTCCGGGAGTCCAATTAGCGAGAAAGAGGAGGGTTTATATGAGCGAGAATTGTTGAGACCAAGGTTGGATAAAGTACAGGGACAAGTAGCCAAACGAATGGAAACACATGAACTATGAACCAATGGCTGAGGGGCCCCCAACTGGATCAGGCCCTCTGAATGGGGTGAGACAGTTGATTGGCTTGATCTGTTTGGGAGGCATCCAAGCAGTGAGACCCGGTCCTGTGCTCATTGCATGAGTTGGCTGTTTGAAACCTGGGGCTTATGCAGGGTCGCTTGGCTCGGCCTGGGAGGAGGGGACTGGACCTGCCTGGACTGAGTCTACTAGGTTGATCTCAGTCGTCGGGAAGGCTTTGTCCTGGAGAAGGTGGGAATGGGGGGTGGGCTAGGGGGAAGGTGAGGGGGGTGGGAGGGGGGAGAACAAGGGAATCCGTGGTTGAAATGCAGAAGTGAATTGTATTGTAAAATAAAATAAAAAAAAGAAAATGAATGTAAAATCTAACATATGCTTTGAATATAACTATTTCCAAGAATAATGAAAACCTATTACAAGGTGATAGGCTTGTTTCACATGTGCATGTGTCTGTGTGTATACACTTATCTAATCGTCAATTTGACTTAATAAGTGTGAGGATTATTTCTCCATATGTCCTTCTTGCTGCCTGCTCATAAACTGTTGGTGGGTTCATTGAGGGTCTTGTGTGTAAACTTTTGAGGCTATCAACTTTCTGGGTAATTGATTACGTACTTAATGATACTAAACATGTTCAGTTCCATTAAATGCAATGTCATTCTTTTCCTAAGGGCAGGCCAGTGTACTTCAGTGTCAGTAAAGGCCTGTTGTTAAAAAAGGAAAAAACAAAAACAAAAATAAAAATGCTTTGTCTATCACATTTTCCTTTAGTATGACCTACAAATTATAAAATAAAAATCAAATAATTTACAATGTAGGGAAAGCTTTTTAAATTTTGGCAGTAAGCTCATTGATCATAAGGAGAAACAAACAAACAGAATCCCAGAAGCATATTGTCATATATGTAGGAAATAAAGAATAAAGGAAAATATATTACCAAGACATTTGAAAATAGTAAATAACTATAGAAGGATGAGATTATCTATGAAAGATGAACAAAACAAATGATACAAATGATTAATAAGCATATTTTTTAATTAAAAATGTTTTATTTATCTGTATGGGTATTTTACGTGCATGTATGTCTGGCCACCACTTGCTTCCCTGATATCTGATACCCACAGAGGAGGACATCAGATCCCTTGAATCGAAATTACAGCTAGCTGTGTGCATTCATGTGGGTTGGTAATTGAACCCTGGTCCTCTGGAAGAGCAGTCAGTGCTCTTAGCCACTGAGCCATCTCTCCAGCTCCAACAAGGACAATTAAAAAGAGGAACTTGGAAGCATTTAGTTTTTACTTTGAATACTTTTGTGATTGTAGTAAATCATTTGCAATCACATATATTTTAAAGCTGTGTCCCTATCATGCTTTCCATTTTGTTTGATTCCTACTTTTTCCTCTTAATAATTTACGAAGTAAGAAGACAAATCTATTGGGAGTTATGCTCTTGCTGTGTGTTTTGGGTGTGATTGCTAAAGGACAATGCTTCAGGTGAGTATTTTGCTGGGACTCATTTCTTCTGGCTTTTATTTTTCAGAAAAACAGTTTTCTAAGAAGTTAGACTGAATGTTTACTTCTTCCAGTTCAAAAATTCAATCATACTTTTAATTTTATAGCAAGACCCTAGGATACAAAAAAGTTGGTTTAACATTCAAAAGAATGTGAACACAATGCTTATGCTTGTTTCCCAGCTGCTGACCCCTCCTGACTAGACCACATATGGCTCTGTTTGTAGGTCAGCTAGCTACAGTCCTGTAAATCCAAATGGTTTCTATGTGAAAAGGAATGCCAGCAGGAAGAGATGACCATTACTGGCAGGCATGCCTTATGATGTGGCTTCTACAGAAGTGCAGAGGTTTATATAGCAGTTTACGGGTGTGCGTGTTTGTGTGTGTGTGTGTGTGTGTGTGTGTGTGTGTGTGTGTGTGTGTGTGTGTGAGAGAGAGAGAGAGAGAGAGAGAGAGAGAGAGAGAGAGAGAGAGAATGAGTGTGAGTGTGTGAAACAGTGTTGATGAGTTGGGATGGAGAATGGATTAGAGGAAAAAGATCAAAGCACGAATTAGGGAAAAGTGTAAAGCTTCTATTTTAGCTCTTATGTAGTGGTAACAGGATACAGAGAATTGCTCACATCTGGCAAATATCATTTACAGTTCTTGTATTTTAAAGTTATGATGGCCATACTGTAATATTTTAAGAGAGATACTATGTCCCACCTGAGAGAGTGAGAGGAAAGATGGGTATTCTTTTCTATCTGTCTTTCTTCACCCAGTATGTTTTCAAATGTTATTAACAAGCAGACAGTATGAGTATTTCATTACTTCCTATGATCAAATCAATATCCATAGGTGAATACACCACATTTTTCTTGCCATACATAGACTCATTAATATGCATTTCAGTTATTTTTCACTTTGTGGATTTTACAATGGTAGTATAATTTCTTTTGTTGATGTTATGTGAAAATTTTCTTCCATCCCTTTCCAGCATGTATTCAGAAATGTTGCAGATAGGTCGTATAGGAGCTCTATTTGAGTTTGCAAGGTGCATTTAGACTGTTTTCCGAGACAGTTGTTACATCTGTTCCAATTAGTAAGTATGGTTCCAGTTTCTCCTCATCATCATCAGTACTGCTGTAAGGTCTGGTGTTCCATGAAGACAGTCTACTGTTCACAAGTGGTTTTGGTCCTTCATTTTCCCAGTGACAATCTTATTGAAAGTTCTGTTCTGATGAGGGGAACTGAAGTCCAATTAACCTGTTCATGGTCACCAATATGTGAGTGCCACCTATCACACCTTTGTGGGTATCTTGCCACGCTGGTCATTGCTTGTGGTTCATGGGTGCTGCTGCTGGCTAGTGCTGGCATTTGCTTGCTTCTCTTGGCAGGTTGTATCATGTTTATCCCCCCATTTTTTAAAATTTATTTATTATTTATTTATTTTTCTATTATCAGCTTGATACAGTATAAATTCTTATCCCAATAGTGAAATGTTTCATTGAGGCTTGCCCAGTAATTGAGTAAAACTAAAACTTATTATAAGCCATAGTCATCCTAGGGTCCCCCCTGCTATGTAGCCTCCCTGGTTCTGTGGGTTGCAGTCTGATTGTTCTTTGCTTTATATCTAGAATCCATTTATGAGTGAGTACATACCATGTTTGTCCTTCTGGGTTTGGGTTACCTCACTCAGGATGATATTTTCTAGTTCCATCCATTTGCCTGCAAATTTCATGCTGTCATTGTTTTTCTCTGCTGAGTAGTATTCCATTGTGTATATGTGCCACATTTTCTTAATTCGTTCTTCAGTTGACGGGCATCTAGGTTGTTTCCAGGTTCTGGCTATTACAAATAGTGCTGCTATGAACATAGTTGAGCATGTATCTTTGTGGTATGATTGAGCATTCCTTGGGTATATGCCCAAGAGTGGTATGGCTGGATCTTGAGGTAGATCGATTCCCAATTTTCTGAGAAACCACCATACTGATTTCCACTGGTTCCATGGAAGCTAGATTGTAGTAAGGAGGCTTTAAGGTTAGAGTCAGCTCTGATTATCCAAGTCCTGTGTCCTAAGTATGTTTTAGTTTTCATCAGTAACGGTGACCTTCAACTTCTGAGAGGAAACCAAGGCCAATAACAGTAGTCTATTGTTCCAGAAGTCCCTTAGACTACACTGACCAACCATTCAGGAAGAAATTTCTTGTGTCTGGTACTGAGGTTCTTGTGGGAAGCACTATCAGCCCAAGTGGCATAATTTCATCTAAGACACACACACACACACACACACACACACACACACACACACACACACACACGGAACATATGCATGCATACACATACAAACATACACACACCTGCATGTTCACATACACACATACACCCAAATATACACACACGCATACACATATACACATACACACATATACACACGAGTTTACCCACACATGCACATACAAGCACAAACATACACACATGCACATACATATACATAAACACACACACAAACATGCACATACATATACACACAGACAATGTATAATTTTAGATAGAATAATGTGATTCTTTGAGGCTTCATCCAGCAACTTTGGTGTGAATTATCCCTCCTTCTCCTTGCTTATTGACCATTCTCCCACCTCCCCAGTTGAAGCCCCTTCCCTATTTTCTCAAGTCCAGCTTCATACCACCTGTATCCTGCTAATTACCTCTCAAGCTCCCCAATGGTCCCTTTATACTTTCCTGGTTTCTGTACTTACTCCATGTTGTATACTCAGGAAATTTGCAAGTGAATGGATGGACCTAGGAAAGATCGTATTGAGTGAGGTAACTCAGATGGAGAAAGACAAGTGCCCTGTGTTCTCTCTCATCTGAGCTTCTTGGGTCCAAAGCTTTTTCAAACTTTTCAAAGAAATTTCAAGTACATTTTTATTTGCATTTAGTTCTGATTTTACACATCTTCTTGAATTTATTTTGTTATTTTCCATTGATGTGGAATATTCCTTTACACTATGTAAATTTTTGTCACTGTGACTGGTTTAATAAAGAAGCTGACTGGCCAATAGCTGGACAGGATAAGGTTAGGAAGGAGCATCACACTAAGGACACTGGGAAGAAGGGTGAAGTAAGAGGAATTGCCAGCCAGACACAGAGAAGAAACAGGAGATACAAGATGAAAGAGAGGTAACGCCACATGGCAGAATGTAGATTAATAGAAATGGGTTAAGTTGTAAGAGCCAGTTAGTAATAAACCTGAGCTATCAGTCAAGCATTTATAATAAATATTAAGTCTTTAAGTAGTTATTTGGGAGTGGCAGCCAAGACACAGAGAAACTCTGCCTACACATCAGTTTGGAAATCTAGGTTATGGAACATACATCAGCTGTCCACAGAATCATATCGTCTGTACGTTGTTCCTACAACAGTGGCTTCTGCTTCACTCCTGCTTGAATAACTGAGTCTTCTTTATGGTTTTCTTATCATTTTGCTAAATTGTCTATTTTGGTGACATTTGCAAATAAAGTTTTGATTTAGGGATATTACTTATTTTTTACCTTTTATTTGTTTATTCTATACTTTTTTCTTTCTTTCTTTCTTTCTTTCTTTCTTTCTTTCTTTCTTTTTTTTTTTTTTTGGTTTTTCAAGACAGGGTTTCTCCATGTAGTTTTGGTGCCTGTCCTGGATCTCACTCTGTAGACCAGGCTGGCCTTGAACTCACAGAGATCTGCCTGACTCTGCCTCCCGAGTGCTGGGATTAAAGGCATGCACTACCACTGCCTGGCGAGAGATACTTTCTTTTAATACAAAGATTTAGATCTATAAATTTATTTCTTATTCCTAATTTTCCTAACTTTAATAATTGCAACACTTTTTATATTTCATTTCATTTCCAAGGCGTTTTTTTCTCTTTCTGATTTCTATTACATGTAGTTCGTTGCTGGGTTGGAAAAGTGGCACATCAGATTGGATCATGGGCTGCTCTTCCAGAGGATACAAGTTGGTTTCCAACTATCCAAGTCTAGAAGGAGCTATGCCTCTGGTCTCCATAGGCACCCACAAATCTGCACACACCTACCTGCAACACACAAATAACAAAATAAATAAATAAATACAATAATAAAAATATTTCTCCTTTGAATTTCTATCAGTTTTTGCTTCCTGTATCTTGGAGCTTTACTATTAGTAAAGAGATATGTGTTTGCAATTGATGTGTAGATTTATGATGATTTGCCTGTAACAAATAAAAACAGTAGACACTGAAGAATCATAGCAAGAAACTAAAAGTCTGAATTGTCCCAAACGTGGGCTGTCTTATTCCTCGTTTGATTCTGTTATCTCTTATATTCCCCTCCAAAGACATAATCTCCCTCAACTGGATAGTTTGAAAGATGAATTTTGTTTTCCTTCTATGAGATAATTAAGTCACTGAGTTGTGTACAATTATTAATATACCTTAAAGTTTTGTGAAAACATCCAACAGTAAACTAGATCCCCAAACCACTCAATATGTTCACATTGGCAACCTTAAAATCACCTCTAGAAGTTTAGAGGATTATCATTTGTCAGGACAGATTCACTGTCCATGTTAGGATTAAAGCCCTCAGTTTAGACTATTTCACATTCTTCTAAACTGTAACAGCAAAAATTTCAGAACGTGATTTTATTTTTTAACTTATTTTACTATGCTTGTTTTTATAACATGAGACCCCTTTCAAAATTCAAAGCACAACTGAGTGCATAAGAAAAATGTTTGCATTGAATTTAGTTGTTGACCTTTCTCAATGACATTAAAAGGAACAGAGTAGAAAGGTTTTATACCAAATGCATGGCTCTTATTTACGTTTTTTACTTAAAATTTTTGAGACAGCATCTCACTATGTAGTATTGGAACTCAGTAAGTAAACCAGGCTGTCTTGAAACTCACAGAGATCTGTCTCCCTCTGCCTCCTCAGCGCTGGGATTAAAGGTGTGTCACCACACCGTACATACTGACACTTTGATGACTTGAGATTGCTGACTTAACGGATATAAACAGCACATTGGAGTTAGTGAAAATAATTAATTTAAAGGGCATTTTAAAAATAAAAATATCAATGAAGTATTCAATATTAAGTGGCAAACATTCATACCAACATATAATACATGACCCAATTTTGGAAAAAGCAAAAACTATTTCTATGCAGCACATATAGTATGTGTGGGTATATTTGTATCCACACGCCCATGTACACACACACACACACACACACACACACACACAAATATACATACATGTACATATATGTATGCATATATAATTGTATATATATAGTACATAAAACTAATCACTTCTTTTAGGAAGACAGTAAGTTTGGTACAAATTGGATGACTTTATAATTTTTTCGTGTGTGTGTGTGTGTGTGTGTGTGTGTGTGTGTGTGTGTGTGTGTGATTTATGTATTTTTAAATGCTTTGTATTCCTGATGGAAAAAAGTACAAGAGATACTTTGTGTCTGTCTTTTAAGACATAATATCAAAGACTTTATTATGGCATTTATTTTAAAATTTAGTTTGTAGGCCAGTTTCTAAGGGGAAGCATTCTACTTAAAACAGACACTAAATCTTATTGGAACTTTCTTATACTGTGTATGGCAATGTAAATACATAGACACTTCTAGGAAGACAATTTAGCATTACATGCTAAACAACTTAACATGATTAGCTATTACATTTCCTTTGGGAATATAAATAGTAGATTGAAAGTTATAGTCAGTTGACAAGGAATTCTAGTTTTCAAACTAAAGATTAGGTACCAAATTATCAATCATACACAGTATTATAAAGTACAACCAAGCACAAGCACTCTAAATTCCTCATAATGGGTAGATGCTCAGATAACTGTAATTAAGTTCCCATCTCTCACTAAACCAGTATTTATTAACATGGGAAAGTGATTATAGCAATGTTGTTTTTAACAGACTTTAAAATAATATTTATAAACTATTATTATCTTTATTATAAGTAATAAACTCATGTGAAGAAAAATACCACGAAAATATAGTAAATTATCTTTTATTGCTGATTTGTGAGTTTATACATTTAAAATAACCTTTGTAATAAGATAATTGTCTTTAATTACAGAAAACTAGTGGTGTTCAAAATTGTTTAAATATATGTTTAAAATAAAATGTAATTACATAATTTTTCCCTTTTCCTTTCTAACTTTTTTCTACCTTCCCCATCCCATTCATGTATTGCCCCTCACTTCTCCTTCTCAAGTTCATGGCCTCTTTTTATTTAATTACTAATGTTACATATATGTATAAAAGAATAAATGTATAAATCCACCTGCTACGTTCATTTAGTGTTGCATGCACACACACATATATATGTATACACACACACACACACACACACACACACACACACACATGCACACACACACACACACACACACACACACACACACACATATATATATATATATACACACATATATACATATATATGATTTCAAGGCTGCCCTCTTGGAATTGAGTAATCAGTTAGGAGCCTATCCCTGGGGATAATTAATTCTTTCTCAGCAGTCCTTAGTGCCTGTAGTTCTTTGCCAAGGGTGGTGACCTGTCAGATTTTTTCTATTCCAGGACAGACTGTCTATTGATATACTTCTTCAGGTCTTTTTTAGGCAAGCTGTATTGTTGAGGTTGCATGGGTATAGTTTTCCTGTCATTTCTAGGAGACAGTGTCTCACAGTAGGCTTCCTGGTTGTCTTGCTCTTGCAATCTTTCTGTCTCCTCGTCATGGATTTCCCTGGGCCTAAACTTCAGGAGTTGTGCTGTAGATTTATCCACTGAGTCTGGACAAGGCAAATCAGTTGTTCTATGCATTTTGACCAGTTACAGATTTTTATTTTTGTAATACTCTCTGTCTGTTGTGAAGACTACACTTAACTGTGAGTAAAAGGCTAACTATTCAGAATGCTGCTAGTTATTATGCTGGTTTAATAAAGTTGTGGTAGAAGGTTCTCCTCTAAGATCCAGGACTTCAGAAGCCTTGGGAAGTTGGGTAGGTTTCCAGTTTCAGGCACAATTTTTCTCCCTGCTGAAAATTTTATTCAAAGTCAGAAAATAATACTCTAAGGGGAAATTATATTTCTTATATTATTTATTTTTGAACCATGAAGATAAATACTTTCATGTTTCTATGTCTTGATTTCTATGCTTTCCATGAAGACCTTAAAGATAATATTTACTCATTAAGATGCTGCATGCTATGACTAATAATATTTATGTAGAAAATATTTTTCTTTTACTCCTTAGCATAGAGGAATTTTTCTCATTATCCAAAGAAGAAAAAAAAAACAATAAACTTCTCACTTTGTACAGCTACCATGTCAATGCAGCACATTTTTTTTGTCAAAGAATGCACCACACTGTGATCATGTACAATCCCTGGAAATGTTCTTAAAGCAAAAAGGTTTACGGTGTTTACCCATAAAACGAGGGAGAAGGCCGAGTTTTGATGAGTGATGAGAGAGGAAAGCCCTATGTCAAGGGACCAGCAGTTTCAGAACTTCAAGGCACGAAGAGAAATGTCACAATAGGTCTTGGGAAGTGAAACCCCCATCAATTTACATTCCTGGGTGTCACTTATATGTTCTTATTATTTGTATCGTTACACATGAATTAGTTTACATCCACTTAGACAATCAGAAGCTATTTCATAATACTGATTAACAACTGCCTTCAATGTGGTAATGTCCCTAATTCTTAGCAACACAAACATGCACAGGCTCCAGAGAAATGCACAGTCAAGAACTTACTATTACAATGTCCAAAATGGATTTCAAACAATTACAGTCAAAAGCTAAAAACCAATTTTAATATGTGTGACTCCCTTTGTCACCAGACAGAAGTCAGACTTTAAACACTATGAACATGCTCCTTACCACCAATTAGTTCTTGTTCTTCCTCCTACTGTTACATATGCATCCTGGCTTCTAGATATACGCAAATTAATTGTCTCAAACCAATAGCAGGATAAAGCGAGGGAGAAGGGCGAGTTTTGATGAGTGATGAGGGAGGAGAGAACTATGACAAGGGACCAGCAGTTTCAGAATTTCAAGAGCATGAACTTAGTGGTATGGATGGGAAGCAAGTGATTCCTACTTCTTTATACATCCAGTGCACTAGCTTTTGTGCTAGAATACCCATCTAGGACAAGAGCTAGAGTAAGAGAGTGGATTTCAGGGGACTTTCTGACTTTACAGAGTCCCCATCTGACGGATCCGGTGGTGTAGTGCCATCTCTTTCATAATATTAATTGCATGTTATCATTACATTGACAATTCTTTTACTAGCTGACAGGTAAGTGGATAGGAATGATCATTTTATAAAAATTCTTGCTAGGTCCTGAATATAAGGTAAAATTATATCAATAATCAATTATAACACTAATGTGCAGTGCACAGAGAAAGCAAAAATTTTGCTGATTTTCATATACTACTTGTGTTTTTGCAAACCGCTAGTTTTTTTTTTATTTTATCTTTGTCCAGTGACTATCAACATATTAATGGGTAGCTTCTCCTCGTCCACTGCCATCTCACCTGGGCAAGCTTGACTTTCCATGTCTTTCACCATTGCTTTCTGTCTTCTTATAGCAAAAATGTTGGCAGAAAAGTAAGTTAATTCCATTTGCTGTGTTTCTTTCTTCACAATAGAATATTCTAGGTTTTAAGGGCTTAACTGTGTAAAATGTCTCTTCCTAGTCCTTTTTTGAACCTAAAGACATGACTTTTTTCTGCAAGAACAACACAGAGAATACTCTTCTACCTCTTTAGAGTTGCTCTGTGAGAAAATTGCTCGCTTTTCTGTAGCCTTGACCCACTTTACAGCCTTGTGGTAAAGGGGTGGGCATCCACTCCCAGATGGAGGCTGAAGTTAGTTCTCATGTCTGGTTGCTCATTCTGTCTCCCTAAGCTGATGCACGGAAAATATGACAGAGATGAGGGTATTAAGGGACAGAATGACTAATATGCTCTAAATCCTTGTTGAGCTGTTTCTTAAAGTGCTTGTTTTGTGACTTGGCTGTAGAAAGAAAAAAAATCCATCAGTTTATGGAAGAAAATCTTCAGACTTCTGTGCATGAGAAATACCATAAGGTAAAGACAGGGAATCCAGTTCAGCACGTCAGCTACATCACGGGGCAGGATTGCTATGATCCCAGAGCACTGGAAACATGGGGACAAATACTTGACAGCCAAAGCTACGTTTCTCTGAATGAGTTCCAGGCATCAGTTCTCTGAGATGTGAAGATGCTATGCTCCCAGGCACATACCTAAAATGAATCTAATTAGTTGAGAAGCAGGTGTAAATTCAACAATGTTTGGGCTGTTTCAAAGATAAAAGCATTACTCCGTATTACGTTGATATTTATTTTCAATGTGGTATGCTGTAAAGGGGGCTCATATAAACTAAACTGTCAAAGGCAGTGAGCTATTTTCAGTCTTATTTCAATGATGAAGTTTATTTCTAGGTAAAAGTAAGGACTTTTAGATGGTATAACAGAGGTAAGCTGCCCCACTGTGCTCTTGGAGATCACTCCAAAACACAGTAAACATGTGAGATATATATTTCTTAAAAGGTACACTGGAATAGCAGAACATATTCCTAGAAATGACACCAGGAAAAATAGACTCTGAATTATTATTTTGTGGCCTATGGCAATAGGGCTAAAGAAGTTTAGGGTCTAATATCTACACAGATCGTGATGTGACAATTTTAAGCAGATAGCTGAAACAGTTATATGGAAGAGAGAGAGAGAGAGAGAGAGAGAGAGAGAGAGAGAGAGAGAGAGAGAGTGTGTGTGTGTGTGTGTGTGTGTGGTGTGTTTATGTATTTAGGCATACAGCCATATATAGCATGAGAACTATATATGGCAAGTAAAATAATACGTATTTTCTAGTTTTTATACTAAGTTTCTCATTGAGTACACTTAGCTGCAAGGGAGGCTAGAGGAGGAGGCTTAGACAATGAGGTCTGGCTTTCCATGATGGTTTGTGTCAATTGGTACATCCACTAAGGTCTGCGTGACAGCTGAAGAATTGCTCATAGTTGTAGTTCCTTCATCTTGTTTTTACCCAATTCCTTGCCTTTCTCCTACTGCCTAGTGAGATCTCCAAAGCGAAGGATTTCTCTTAGTAAGAAATTCTCACCTGAGCCCAATATCAAATCATGTGGGCAACTAGAAACTGGCTTTAAATGAGTGACTGAACAAGTGAAAGCATGCCTAGATCCTCGCCAGTGTCCCAGACGCTTGCTAAGAAAGCTTTTATATCGCACAAGAGACTCTCTTGCACAGTCTGCAACAGGTGATGTTTCTATACTTGAAATTTATCAGAACTGATTCTCACCCAGCCTGTCCAGTAATCCAGGCATGGTCTGTACTGACAAGCCATCTCGAACCCCAGACTTACCCACCTGGATCATTCTGATCTTCCGCTTCTTGGTGCTTTGCTATTTGGTGGATTGTCATCTAGCGGACTCTAAGCAGTTTAAGGGGAGAACTGACATTATGCCTAACATTTATTGTAGGGATCACACAAAGCAAGTGCTTAATAACATTCCAAAGTCATGTGATCATGCGGCTGTGTGATTTGTTCAGTAACCAAGATACATGTGAATTCTTCAAAAGAGTTTCTCTTCCTTCCAGAAGACATAAGAACAATTGGAGATTCACTTTTTTAAAAAAAATCAAATCTTTATTTTTGTGACAACTGCAATATATTCTTTGCAAAGATTTTAGACTTCGGTCATTATCAATCAATTTTTTTTCTCCTTTGAGATAACAGAATTTATGTTGCTAAAATTGCCACCTTTGTTTTGAGTCACATTTCATGAATGCTTAAGTGTCTTTATTTTGATTTTTTCATGCTTACTTATAGAGTTTTCATCGTCTTGTATTATCAAAGTCTAAGCAACTAATTTTAAAAAGAGAAATGCCTCAGGGGCAGTTGTTACAGCAATTATCAATTATATTTGGCTTCATTTAATTGTTTGCAAAATTAGCTTTTAAAGTACCATTTAATTCAGTTTCCAATCTTCTCAAGAAGGTAATTAATGAGCTAACTATAATTACATGTGAATGATAAAGCACAAGGAACTTTTAAATTAAATCTGTATTGAACTTATGCTGTATTCTGTTATCTTATACTCCAGGTACTCCAGGGTTTCAACACATTAAAAGACCAGCGTAGTCCTCCTTAAGCTTTGTGTTATGTAGCAATACTCCAGTTAAAATATTCTTATCTGAGTAAGGCTCCTTAAGGATTAGGAGGCTTTAAGTCAAAACATTCCCTCCAGACAGGTACAAGAAACTTTCAAAGTCAACTCAGAAGTCTCAAGAAGACCCTGAAACTAACAAGATACAGAGGCCCCTTCTCTGATTGTGTTACTTGTGCCTTGAGGTGAGGGGTACTTGGCAAGGGAGCATCCAAATTTGTTCTGTGGGACAAACAAAGGTTTGGACACCTGAGAAAGGCAGAAGAAGAAAATGTGAAAGGAGCAATAGCTGTAGGTGCCAAGACTTTGAAAGTAACAGTTGCAGAAAGCCACAATCTCTAGATTTGTAGATGTAGAAGTGACATCTAGGAAGAGAAGACTACAGGCATGGAGAAAAGAAAGAGAAAAGAGAACGAAAAAGACAAACTTTATTAGTGTAGACAAATAGCTCTTATTAGGAAGACAAGAGCCCTAGAGTTGGCCCTTCTGCATGGAAGGAGATGGGCTCTGGGTCCAATGTTTTGTATGATCCCAGGACCCTCCCCTTTCCAGACTTCTTTCCCTTATTCCTAGTTGTTCCCTACCAGAATATTTTCCCTTAATCAGGTTCTTTTTTTCCCTGCCTGCTGGTAACAATTTGTAACTTTTGCAAAGTTTTGGTACTGGGGTTGTTGCAACCTTGGAAGCAAGTTAGCAAGTTACAAGTCACAAGTCACTTTCCTGATCAGTATTAAGTTTCCCTGATTCACCTTCAATTGGGTTATGGACATGGAGGTCCTGTTTCTTCCATGGTTCTCAGCTAGAGGCTCCTTTGTACACTTCTTGTCACATGACTCTGTCAATATCAAAACACTTGCAGTTTCCCTGTATTGCCTTGTCCTGGCATTACCAACTTCACGGACTGAGTGGCTTCAATGACGGTACTTTCTTTTATACAGCTCTGGACACCTGAAGTCCATTGTAAAAGCACTGGCTTGGAGGTTCTGGTGAGGTTTCTCTTCTTGGCTGTAGACGGCTGCCTTCTTGTGATATCTTCCCATGGCTTTTCCTAGGTGCTCTCATGAAGACAAGGTACTTCTTCCTCTAACAAAAGCACCCTGTTGGACTATGTTAGGGCCCTTAATTTATGATCCCACTTAAACGTTGTTATATTAGGACATATTCCCATATATCGTCATAGTATCTGTTAGAGTTTCAATTTATGCATTTGAGCATTCACTTCACTACCTATCACTTCCTTGTGTCTATTTTCCCTTCTGCATTGAAAGTCTCACTAAGAAGAGCCAGAACATTTTAAATGTATTCCTGTGTATGCATGCTTATGTGTTGCTGCATGTGTGTGAATGTGTTTGGAGCATCATCCTCAGGAATGCTGTCCATCTCTTTTAAGATATGGTCTCTCATAAGCCTGGGGCTTGCCAAGTAAGCTAGACTGGGTGGTGAGTGGACCCCATGGCTCCTTTACTCTCTGTACTACCAGCCCTGAGATTAAAGAGATTAAACAAGACATCACATCTGTGCTTTTTATGTGGGTCCTGGGAACTGAACTCAGCTTTTCTTGCTTTCTAGGCAAGCAGTACAAACTGAACCATCTCCCTAGCTCTTCTATATCCCCATTTATCTTAAGGACTGATCTGAGTCAGACAGGCACTGAGGTAGCCTTCCCATCTTCACACTTGCAGACCCTATTTGGGAAAACCTTTCCCAGCAGCACAGAAGCAGCATTTGAATAAAGAACTATCAAAAGGTAGGTTACCCAGGACTGGTAATCCTGGGGTCATCTCTGAATCAAAGGTTATAAGACATGTTATCACATGGAGGAGCAAGTGTGCCACCTCTGATGGTGAAAATCACATCATCTCTCCAGCTGATTGTGCAAATCACACCATGCCTCTAACCAACTGTGCAAACTCCGTCTCTCTCCTATAGACCGTGAAGATCACGTCATCTCTCTAAAATTAGTCTTCCTGGAAAGCAAGTCTAAGCGCTTATGTTCTGATTTTCTGACTCTGCGGGTGATGGTGTTAGGGCAGCTTGCCTGTGTTTCTTTCTTTAGCCCTCTGTCTGTACTGTCTTTTATTACTGTGCACTGTCAGCAGCGACAATTTCCTAAAAGTTTAAAATAGCAAAACTGTACAGAGGTGGAAAAAAAATACAAAGCTTAATTCTCCCCCTCTAAGAAGCCCCATGGTGTGAAATTCCCAGGTATTTCAGGTCTCCTCCGGACCTGTAATGTGCCCCTGCACCTTCTTTGGATGACAGAAGCTCACATCTATGGAGCTGTATTTCAAGAGGAGATGACAGACATTTGTGAGATTTTAGCGTTTTTACTGTCGCTTTTGTCATTTAATGGCTCCTCCGAAAGTGGCACTCAGCACGATGGTGCTGACTTCTGCGCTGGGAATGTCTGATCTCTCGCCTTCACACTGAGTGACTACTCCATCCCTCCAGGGGACCATCCTGCTCTGTTCCTCAGCACCACCCTGGAGTTTCTCTTAAGTGCTGCCGCCACCCTGCCGTGCTCACCAAGCTCTGTCAACAGTCTCTCTTGAGTTTACACAGCCACCCCTGCTATCTTGACTGCCTGCGGCAAAAGGAAAGAGCTTCTGCCCCCATTCTCCCTTCTCAGCTGATGGTCGTTATTCCTGCTAAAACAAAACCCTTCACCTCTACAAACAAATGAAGTTTGCGGCATTTAGAATGTGTCGCAGTATGCGGCTGTACATTTCTGTGAGCTCCTTTAGGGACACGGGCCTTTGAAAACCATTTCAATGTATTCTAAGACAGCAGCTACATGAGAGATCATTATGTTTAACCCCAATGTAGAGAGAAACGTTCCTGCTACTTAACTGGGTGTATCTTTTGAGGCACATAATTGGTTGCCCTGGTTCACAGCAATAAATTCCATCTTAAAATTTGTCTTTGAGTCATGGTTTCATCAGCCCCGCACCGCAGGAGACAACAAATGACACACAGTGTCCTCTCATATGTGGTGACTGGGTATAAAGTAATGGACTATATTTTTTTCATATACTACCTCGTTTATTCTTCATAAAAGCACAATTAAGTCAGCAGCAGCACCCAACTCTGCAGATGACAAACTGAGTCCAGGGAATCCCTGTAACTGTACACAGCTCACAGAAATAACAAGGGGCATACGTCTCTTCTGTAGGAAATGCTTTAATTTTTATAGGTTTTGTTATATTGTGTAGAAACATATTGTGGACAGAACAAAAGCTTAGTGTCTAGTAGAATTAGATTCACATTTTATTTCGTTCACTTACTACATGCATACCCTCACCTTTACCCTTAAGTTTCCATTCTGTCAATAAGAAAACCAAATGTTCTGTGATGGGTATGTTATGGCATATGACACAAGGAGTCACCCAAAGTGGCTCTCTGGATGTCTGCATTGAGAAGGATGCTGCTCTCTTCTTATTGGGACAGCACTGCTATAGGTATTTGCTGACCTTGCACTAGTACATACCAGAACTCGAGATCTAAGAGAATTCCTTTCTGCTGTTTCTGGGTTTTCTAATTCAACTAGTATACACAGAATGCAATTCAGCATCCATGATTCTTCTATGTGGCAAACAGTTGGGTGTTTTATGAACTCAGATAAACTATCGGGTTTTAAGAGTTCATGTTGAAGACTACCATGCAGAAAGAGGGACAAAAAGGCACAGGGTAGCGTGGACTGGAAAACATTGTCATAAAATTGCAAAATTCCAAGTCTAGTATTTTATATCAGAGTAAAAGCTAGTACTTTCGAGGAAATTAATAGGTCGAATGTCAGCAACAGTGGGGCAGAAACTGACAGGCAGGAATTCATTTGTCCCCCAAACCCCAATATCCTCAGTACATGGAAAATTTAACGTTCTCTCTTTCACCTGGCTTATTTCTCCTAGCTGCCTGTCTTATCCCAAAGTACTGACAAAATACATGCTAATGTTTTCATAGACAGAAATCAAGGTGTGTGTGTGTGTGTGTGTGTGTGTGTGTGTGTGTGTGTGTGTGTGTGTGTGTTGGGGGAAGTTGCAATTTGTCTGCAAGTCCAGACTGGGCGGTAAGTGTCTCAACTCTCTGCAGTTCTGTGTGGTGAGCTTCATCTCAGTGTTCTACCAGCCAGCCTCTAACCACAAGTGTCATGAGAGGGTGCTGACCAGTGCAGATGGAGCTGCAATCCAAACCCCTTCAGAAGCATCCTCACTCAAATAACTGAGATTTCCACCAAAGGATCTGGCATCAATTGAATGTGTTTGCTCAGCTTCTGGGTTAACCAGCTGTATGTCATCACAACAAAATACTTGACAGTTCACTTACACAGAAGAAAAGGTTAAATCACAGTTTTGGAGTCCCAGTCTGTGAGTTGGAAAGCCCATAGGTATCAGTTCTTGTGCAGGGGTGTCAGATTTCAATAGCAGATATTTATGTGACAGAAAACAACCACATCAACAGGAAACAACAGAGAAAGACTGGACAGACTTGGATCCCAAAACCCACCTCAGGGCACATGGCAAAGGGATTTCCCACCAAGCCTCACCTCCTGAAGATTTCTCAGCCTCACAAAACTGCCACTTTATAAAATAGGCACTTAGCACATAGGCTTCTGAGGTCCTGAGTGTGGGAGGGGCACTTGTCCAGACCATAGCAGCTTCCATTTCTCAGGTGTGGATTTTTCAAGTGATATTAGAGTTTGTGTTTACAGACAGAGATGAGTAGATCACATTCTGAGTCCTAACTTAATAATGGGGGATACATTCTGTCCTTCAGACTAGTGTTTTCTCCCCAAAAGCCTTTAACGTGAATGGAGGCTCAATCTGGCCAGAGATGCAAACATGGACATGTTGTCTCTCACCAGCTCTGGGAGGAACAAGAAAAGAGGGAAGTCGAACTTTAGCTTCTCATCTAGGAGCTTTATGAAACAAGTTGTCTTTGAAGCAGGGAATGAAGTGTTCCAGTACACAAGCGTGTGCATCCCATATACATTTTAGGTAGCATATCTCACCTGAATTTTGGTATGTTTATTCTTTTTTTTTTTTTTTTTTTTTTTTTTTTTTTTGGTTTTTCGAGACAGGGTTTCTCTGTGTAGCTTTGCGCCTTTCCTGGAACTCGCTTTGGAGACCAGGCTGGCCTCGAACTCACAGAGATCCGCCTGGCTCTGCCTCCCAAGTGCTGGGATTAAAGGCGTGCGCCACCACTGCCCGGCGGTATGTTTATTCTTTGAACATTGGCAAACTATTTTTATTTGGCTGTTTAACTTGGTGATAATGATTATGTTCCCTATTTTAATCTATACTACTCATGGAACAATAGACACAATGATTCCTTCAAAGCGTTTCTAACTATGGGAATGACTATATTTTCAAAGAATGTGTTTTTATCTATGTGTTTACATTTTTTCTCCAGTTAAATAATGAATATCTTTGAAAAAGTTCTGTTTTTTTCATTATCTTGTCTCAATAATGCCAGTATTCCATCAAATTCTTGAAAAATAAAATATTCCATGACTCCTAAAACATTTGTCACTGATAAGAGTTTCAGTCTCAGCCTATTGTGGCTGCATGCCACATGATCACAACATAGAGGTACTAATATTATCATTTTGAAAATTTCACAAGGATAGTTTGATTACACATGAGGAATATTGATTAGCATCATACCATCTTTAATACAACTCTGATTCCCTTTGAGGCTCTAATATAATTGCAATAATTGAAAATTTTCACATATCAAATATTTATGCACAGGAATGGTGGTTTTTGGTCTAGAGTTAAGGGCAATTCATTAAATAACAACTCACAATGAAGAATTGCTATAAATTTAGTGATTTACATAAAAATAATTATCTCATGATTTCTTTGAGACAGTATACACTTAGCTGCTTATTTGCCTAAAGTCACACAAGGTCTATAGCAAGGTGGTGGCAAGCCAAGGGTATGTATTTCTGGAGGCTGAGTTGGAATCTGTTCCTGTGCTTATCCAAGGTTGTTGATAGAATTTAGTTGCAGGATTAGCACTGAAGGATTCAGTGGAAGGAAAAGTGGGTTGAGGATTCAGCTTCCTTTCTGACTTTCCTCTGCTTTTTGAGATTACTCACATTTCCTGGAAGTAATTCTTTTGAAAGTGAACAATAGCAGGTGAAATTCCTCTCATTCTTTGAATTCCCCGTGACATCCCCCTTCATCTCATCTCTTTCACTTTTTCTTTTGCTGGTTCTCTGTCTTTAGTTTTCTGCCTATGTGCCTATTCTGACACACCAGGAAACCCAAGATAATGTCTCCTTTAAAGGTCAACTGACTAGGAGCATCATTCTCATCTTAAAGCCTGTTATTCAATACCTAGCTTTGTGTTGGACCGAATGATTCAGGGATCAGAATCCAAGGGAACACCAGGAGTCTATCCATCACACTGCTTATATTCTCTCTGCCATTTTCAAAGCTGTTTTCAAGCAGTAGTTTGACCATAACACCTAAAAGACAACATGGGAAGAAGTGATTTTCTCTACTTTGCATTTTATTGTCACTGTCATTCATCAGTAAATATCTTAGAAACCTTTATAAATTTACTTACTGCAAACACGCTGATAATATAATTGTCATGATGAACACATTCTTCTATTTATTTCTTAGTCACAACAGTGAGATATCCATTTCAAGTGAGATGTTTTTCAAAAATTGAAAGATAATGAGTAAGTAGTAGGAACACAGTGTGCTGTAAAGTGATGTCTGATAGGTGCAGACTCACTGTTCTCAAAGGTTTTAAAGTAGGTTTTTCTCAAAATGGACCTGAGGACATCTGGGGAATGACAGAAGTGAGCTGGGAGTCACTGGATCAGATTTTTGGCATGTTCTCATGTATGTTCCAGATTTTAACTGTTTCATGTGACAGCTGCTTCCTTGGAAGTATGAGAGTGGATCAAGAATTTATAAGGACCATTGTCCCAATTTTCCTGAAAGTGTTCAAAAATTGTTTGAAAATATAGGTGTTTTGTCATGAGTGATCAAAATCCACTCTCAGTGAGTCACATTGTGGTTTGTCATTGCTCAAAACTTACCTTTGAGAACAGAAGCTAGCAATGATGAACAATGAAGTCATGAAAGGAGAGGGGGCTCCTGGAAATCTCTCTCTCTCTCTCTCTCTCTCTCTCTCTCTCTCTCTCTCTCTCATTGAAATGCTAGGTCAATAGAAATGAAAAATTCTTTTGAGAAGCCAACAATATAAAACAAACAATTTATTAAAGTTTAATAATTATTAATGTGTACTGGTTTAGAGGAATGCATGGCAGAGGTATTCACACACATAATCACCATGTGTTTTTATAGGATATTAGCTTTTGTAACAAAGATATAAAATGGCATTGTAGGTTCAGTCTCTTTTGAACTATAAGTTTAGTTTAATATTATTTTCATATGCTAACATTCACTTATATAATTCACTTGATTCAGAACAATCATCTTCATTGTTTATCACAACTATTATTCTTATTTAAGAGTGAGTTTGGTAACAGCACAGACAATAGATATTAAGCATGTGTATATGTGTTTGTTTATGTGTGTGTTTGTATATATGTTGGAATTTATCATGTAATATCAAGATTAATTTATATCTAACATTTATTTATTCTTTGAGAATTTCACATAATGTGTTTTGAGCATATTAATTTGTTCACCAACTTGTCCCAGATCTATACTCCCTCCCCTCCTGACCCAGCTTTGTGTCCTCTTCCCCACCCCTCAAGTCCAGTTTGTGCTGTAGATACATACTCCTGGGTGTGTAGCCTCCTACTAAACTAGGATTGACATACCGGGGACAAAGTTCTTAAAGAAAACTGACTCTCTCTCTCCCAGAAGATACCCATGTGTGTTATACACATTTACACGCCATGCACATGATGTACTTATATGTGTATTATAATGTATGATTTTATAGTATATATAAATGTATACATCATGTATGCACACACACACACACACACACACACACACACACACACACACACACGTAGGTAAAAATTTCCTCTCCCACACACTGAGGCTTATATTAAGTTAACCCATATTCCTTATTTACACTTTGCCACCTGGCGGTACCTTTATTAATATGGCACATTCATCTCATGTTCCCTGTGCATCTGGCTGGCAACCTCAGACTCCACCCTTCTTCATCCCAGCATTCTCCTAGTCAGGCTTTCCTGCTTAACCTGATCCTTTTCAGTTATTGTCCAATCAGCT
This sequence comes from Peromyscus californicus insignis, assembly GCF_007827085.1. Classification (NCBI taxonomy): domain Eukaryota; kingdom Metazoa; phylum Chordata; class Mammalia; order Rodentia; family Cricetidae; genus Peromyscus; species Peromyscus californicus. Next base: position 107,292,577 of record NW_026294573.1, read on the forward strand.
TCTTTATTAAACCAAATTACAATAACATATATTCACACAGTGTAAAGGAAAAGTACACACACACACACACACACACACACACACACACACACACACACGGCATGAAGTGAATCAGAAATGGGAATAGGAAAAAGTAGAGGCAATGAGGGAAAATTTCATGTTTTTTCAAAATAATTGAATACATAATAACCAAATAAGTACCTTTCCTTTAAAGGGTAAAAATATCATCACCAGACTACCTCGCCTAAATTTTAGATACTAAATAAAAAAATGTGATTAGACACTTCTTCCCCTTTAATTTTTATGTCTCTTTGTTTTCTGCTTTTCCTTAAATAGAAGAAAGACTTTTAAAATATTCACTTTAGACCTTACATGTTTGATTATAGAGAAAAATTAAAAGAATAGACATGACCTTAAATCGTTTTCACTGAGAACTTATTTCCACTGACTTTTGGGCAAATATAAAATTATGACTGTTCTCATCACTGAGACTGGAGCATTTAGAGACAGTAAATGGAAGGGGCCACTATGGACTCATTGTACAACTTGTAAATGTCTTCCCAATTCTGAGGTTTTTTTTTTATAAGTGTATCCAGACTATAGTATGAATAGAATTCCAATAAAAATGATGTGGATCAATGCAAAGGTTAGATCTATCTGAACTGGCATCAAAGACCATTCCACTGATGGGGTGTTTAAGAAAATAAGAACACTCAGTTCAAGCAGGTGGCAGAATTTCATTGACAGCTCCCATTAATTCACAGGATAGAGTCAGTTTATTTCCATAAGCTTCAATATTGATGCTTGGAGATGCTTTGGGGCAGTCAAAGAACAGGATAAATACATGAGCAGCCATACATCTTTCCATTCTAAGTTAATTACTTTTCTCTCCATTGTGACAAAATGTCTGACAAATCCTACTTAAGGGAACAAGGCTTCATTTTGGTTTTCTGTTTAAGCAGATTCAGTACATCATTGTGGGAAAGGTGTGACGGGAGCCAGTGTCGAGGCAGCATGAGCAGCAGGCCATCAGTCACCAGTTACGCGGTGTCCCCAGTAAGAAAACAGAGAATTTAATTCTGGTTTTGTTTGATTTTAACTTCTTATTTAGTCTAGCCTATCATATGGTGTCGCCCACATTGATAATGGTCTTTCCTTCTTAGTTAAACACTCCTAGAGACATCCTTGTAGACATACCACAGCTGTGTTTCCACAGTGATTCTGAATCCAACAATGTTGGCAATAATCAGTACCCATTGAAGTATAGCCTGTATTATGTTATGCAGAAATGGAGATTATACAATAGTAATGCAAGAGTTGCTAAAACTTTTTTTTCTATTGAATAAAATTAGTACACATTTCACCAGCTACCTAGCTGCTAGATGGCAGAAAATAATTAAGTTCTTGCTGAATCTAAAGAGTGGGTAATGCAAACTTCCTCCATCAAGATTATACACACAAAGAACACCTCCCCACACATACACCAAACAATGAAATGTCACAAATGATTTCCTTAATTTTTTTTTTTTTGTTGTTGTTTTGCTTTTTCTCTGAGACTCATGGATAAAGATGGAGATGAGGCCAGAGGAGTGGCAGAAGAGCCCAGAAATGACATCGTCCTGTTTCCTCAGAAAAAGAGGCTATATCACTAGATAAAATGCACATAGGAGTGTAATAGGAGAAAAAGGAGTTTTCTTTTTTGTTATGCCACTCAAATTTAGACTGTATTACCAACAGATATTTCCAAATACCTTATCACCATGCAATCCAGAAAAAAGCTCATTTAAAAAGTAGTATTTACTATAATTTTAACACTTTTAAATAATTCACAATAACATCAGCTCTAAAATGGTAATACTAATATAATTATAAACAGCTGCGCGAGGAGACAAGCTTTCTGATTTAGTTAAGCCTTTTAACAAGTTAAATTTCCTTGTAACTTGATGCTTGTGATTATTAATCATAGGTGTAAACTTGATTGGGTCTTGAGTGACTAAGGGACCAGCCTCTGTGAGGTATTGACTGCAAGAATGAACTGAGAGGAAAAGACACCCCATGCCCAGAGAGGGGTGCACATTCTGCTGACACAGATATGAAGAGGTGTGAGGGAAACAGAAGGTTACTTTTACCTACCCTTACTGGTAATTGTCAATGCATAGTGGCTACCACTACTGTCTATATCTTTCTCTGACATTAGAAGCCAGCTTCTTGTCTTCAATGTAAAGACCAGCAAGTATCCGAGAATTCTCCAGTCCTTCACTGCTACACTGGAGCAGCCGAGACATTCAGCCTCTGACTGGATAAGAAGATATCTTGTTCTCAGGATCTTCAGGGTGCAGACAGTCCTTTTTGGTCTACCTAGCCTATACCATGAAAGCCAATCTAACAAACTCTTTGAAACACACACACACACACACACACACACACACACACACACACACACACACGGGCGCACGCGCACGTGCGCACGTGCGCGCACACACACACACAAATCAGTTTTCTTCCATGACTAATAAAATGCTCCTTCTTAAATGAAAGGAGAAGAAATTTTAGTAGTAAATTAAACACGTTTTATTTCAACTTTTCTGTCTCTATTCCAGTATGCTAACACTGAACCAATTAATTAATGTATTTTAAGCAAGTCTCAATAAAATACCAGAAGTATAGTGCCTAGGCAGGCCTGGCCAGACCCTCATAAGGGAATAAGCTCTAAAGATTGGTATTAGACAAGTATTTACCAGTTGCTCTGTAGAGAGAATGTGCAAAAAATTGCTGGGTATCAAAAACTTACCTGCTTTTATCCCCACCATAAAATCAGAGATTATACATAGACAATAGACAATGAATGAATAGTATCTAAGTTAACTACTTCAATTATAGTATGGATAAGCAGGACTTATTAAGACTACAAGGTACCTTGTATTCACTCATATTTTTAGTCTTGAATTATAAACCATATTTAATCAAGTGCCAGTACTGGTTAGTTTTATTGTCAACTCTATATAAATTAGAGTTCCCTGGGGCTATGGAACCTCAACTGAAGAATTGCTTCCATCAGAGTGGCTTGTGGCCATGAGTATGGGAACATTTTCTTGATTTCTAATTGACTTAGGATATACGCCAGCCAACTGTGGAAGTATGTTCCTAGGAAGGTGGGTCTGGACTGTGTAACAGAAGAAAGTCAGATGAGCATGAGCCAGTGAGGAAAACAAGCAAGCTGGTGAACAGCAATGACCTGTGAGCCCTGCTTCCAGGTTTCTGCTTTTAGTCCCTGCCCTGATTTCTTCCCTCGATGATTGATTGTAACCTGAACACTAAATAAACTCTCTCCTAAATTACTTTTAGCAAGACTGTCAAGGATTATGTAAGTGTCTGGAACACTGAACTAGAAAAACTTTCTAGTGCTCATAATTCATAGGAATCTTTAGTTGCTGGTCCACTGAGGCCGAAGCATCAGCTATCACTAATAAGAGCTCAATGTTGCTGAGGTGAAATCTTCTGGGAATATTTCCTCAGGCATACAGCCGTTGTGGACCAAGGGGCCAGGCTTATACAATGAGGTTGCAGTAGAACTTGGCAACTTGTGAGAGTCTCCCCTCCGGTCCTAGTTTTGAAGGCATGAGAAATATGAGATGGAGGAGTCATGGAGAGTGTCTGAGACCTTGAATTGTGTGGCAGGGTAGGAGTCCTTAAGAGAGACTAGGAGAAGCAGCTGGTATAAGTGCAGCCACACCTGCAGTGGAGACCCCAGGATATTGGAAATATCAAGATCATGGCAGGTCGCCCAGGACAGTAGCCGGTGTGGAATGAAAACTGGTCTGAATCTAAGAGACAAGCTGTATGTGCCATGAATGGCAAGGCTGTAAACATAAAGCTGCGAAGCATTTTGGAGCACAGGAGATCATGAGTGAGTCCCAGACACTTAACATTGAGCTACTGGATTTAATTTACACTGCTGGATATTGGAATCTGCTTTGATCTGATTGTTTTTATGCCCTGTTTCTTTCCTTTTGAAATAGGAAAGTATTTAATGTGCTTTTTGAGCTATGTAAATTCTATTTTATAAAAATGAAGTTTCTCAATCTTCAGTGACAATAAAATTTTATCAATAACTTGATTATCGTGTAATTTGAAACATCATGTGTTTAGAGTGTGATTCATAACTTTTTAGACCTCAATGCATATGTATGAGATACTATAGTCCCTTAATTACTCATATTTTAGTGTCAGGTCAATACAGATGGATGTCCCCTCTTTGATATTCATTTGTCTTATTACTTTGGTTAGCAAACACGATGTCTTCATGACTCGCTATGACTCATTTTAATCCGAAGGGATACAACACACATTTACTGGGTTGACTCAGATTGAAATAACAGAATATTCCTTAAGATTTGGCTCAGAAAAGAGCAGGGTCATTTGGCACACATCACAGGAAGCCCAGAGGTAAGAAGGTGCAGGCATCTGAGCAGAGTGCTTTGATGTCCCGTCCCGGCTCCATTCCCACAGCTTTCTCCCTACCCCTGTGCTTTCTACTGTGTCCTTCCCAAAGAGCAGCTGTGCTTTTTGACATTATTTCTAGCTTCTGAGGAAAAGACATGGATGAATGAATGACTTTGCCTTTTTTTTTTTTTTTAAGATGGATTGATTCTATAACAAATTTCACATACAGTAGTTTTGCCATAAGGACACATAGCTCCCATAGCTCCATGTAACTCTAAGGATAATATGGGCTCTTAAACCTCTTGTCCCAGTAAAACTCCAGCTAAAAAATAAGGAATGTGTAATAGATGAGAAGTGTCTGGCAAGTCAAATGGCCTGAGAATTAGGTGATACGATGGAGCAAAGTCTGCATCAGCGTTCTGTGGAGAGTGAGCCTCCAGTACAGTGAGCTGCCTTTGCTATCTACTCATTACTGTTCTGCATTTCAAAGAGTCATATATCTAATACTAAGTATCAATATTAAATATTACATTATTATTAATATTAAATAATTATAAAATAGTTCTGGATATTGTCTGAGGCCTGGGGGAGTGTACACTCCCCCACACCTGGTTGAAATGTGATCAGTGAAACTTGAGCGGCACGTATTATTTCTGTGTGGCAACTGTAAGCTGATGTATTATTTGCCATGTTCTTCTTCTCTTTCTTGGCAGCCTGGTATCATTTCTGAGAAGGAAGTCATTGAGTCTGTGTCCTGGACAGAGGATACTCTGAAGCAGCAGCAGCAATTTCACACAAAATGCCCCCAAGACCATGAGTGTGAAATACCTTGTGTATTAAGCCGTTCGTGTGTGTGTGTGTGTGTGTGTGTGTGTATGTGTGTGTGTGAAGGGTGGCTGCTGCTTCCTTTAACTATCATAGAGCATAGCTGGCCTATTCTGTCTGACACGTATGTTTCATTAAGTTCATTTTAACTGAACAGGTCTTGCTTTTACTGTGACTTTTATGTGAGTTTATGGAGAGCTAGAGGTTAATTATCCACCTAGTGTCACACAGCGAGTGAACAGTAGAATACAGATTTTCACCCTGATTTCACATGTTCACAGGTCATGTGGTGAGTACTCCTAGTTGACTTTAGTATAGTAATTGAAATGAAAACGATATCTTTAGTGTGTGAATTATCTTTCCACTTCCTTTTAAGAGACTCTCATCAGTCCTGACTTAATGTTTCCTTGTGAAAATTTTTATGATGATAAGGATGTGTAATACTGAATAGTATGATAAAAATGATGCAAAACAGGACAGCTTAGGATTTATTATTGTTTTAACTTTGTTCAATCCATTTCTATGTTGTTTTTACCTGAACATTAATGTTTCCACTTATTGGTTTTACTTTTTTTAGTTTTATGTGTATATGTCAGCATATTTTCTGTGTGTTGGGGCACATGTATGTGGATGTGTATTCACTCTTGGGTATGTATGTATGTGGAAGCCTGATATTAATGCTGGGAATCATCTTTGGCTGCTCTCCCACCATATTCATTTTGGCAGGGCCTCTCAGTCAAATACAGACCTTGCTGTTATGGTTAATCTCAGCCATCTTGCTTTGGAGACCCACTGTTTCTGTCTTCAGGGTGGGAGTACAGGCAGCTAGCTGCCTATTCTAGATTCCTTCTCTCTTTCTGTGATAAAAGAGTGACAGAAATGATTTATTTTTCTAACAGGTTAGAGTCCATCATCAAGGGAAGCCAGGGCAGGAGCTCAGGCAAGAACCTGGAGTCAGGAACTGAAGCAGAAACCATTGACAAATACTTCCAGTGTTATGGAAATAGATCCTCAACTGTGATTCCCTCTTTCCAGGAATGTCTAGGTTTGTGTTGACTTTATGAAAACCAATCTTCACACTGCCACTCTCACCTGGGATTAACGGGGATTTCTGGGCATTTGAGGTTGGTCCTCATGCTTCTGTGCAAGTGTTTTAACTGCTGAGCCAAATGCCCAGCCCTTCCACTTCTTAATATTATTTCACAAGGAACTTTATGTATAGCACATTAATAATTATAGCACACAAATTATTTTACATTTATTCATTCCAATTTTTAAGTTTTTCAAAAGCATTAACTAGCCCAAATCAAACCATTAGAAGTAATATGCATAACATTTGCAACCATTTTTAGTTCTATAAGCACAGGTCAAGAAACCAAATACTAAGGAGAATATTTACTTCATATATGGTATATTTCACCTTGAATGAGTTAGAACATGACAGGGAATGAATGCCATTAGTGCATTTTGAGTTTAACCCAGTTGAATGTTTATGTTACCTTCAAAATATCAAAGTTCTGTATATTATATTTGATTCAAGAAATAGCATCTAGTTTCAATCCAGTATCAGTGTGAATATACTTAGTGCCTCCTTCAAAAAAATAATTGTGATGATTTCTTTTGTTGTATTTATTATAAAAGATCGCCACTTTGAACAAGATATCCCAAGAGGAAAAGGGGAGTAAATAGTGCTTAGAGCCTTTCCTGTGTCAAGAATTATCAAAGGTACAGAGTATATGGACAAAAATATGAACTTGCTGAAGATGTCAGAGTAGGTAAAAATGTCAGTAAACAAAATAACATGAAAGAACATGGAAGAATGTACTGAAGAAAAACTATTCATTTAGGCTTGGCTGTGTCATCAGAGGCTCTATGCAAAAGGAGGAATGAAAAAGAATTTCTAGAATGTGTGCAGATCAAATATGTGAATGAAGGATATTTAGGAAAATATCATAGGCCATGGACAGAGCATTATTATCATGAACAGGAAAGTGTAAGAAGCTGGTTTTAGCTGGACCTTAACTTTCTAGCAGAGCAGTAGTTAGTGACGAGGTCTAAGGGCAAGACTTCAGCTGAATTAGATGTTCAGATTAGAAAATATAGATTTTATAGGTTGCTACATGCGAGCAGGTTCAATTTGTATTGGAGATTCATGCTTTTGTACAGTGTTCCCCTGGACAGATCTATCTTTCATAAAGTTTTATAATTATTGAACACTTAATGAGCAGGGACTAAATTCTGTAGGACAGTCTGAAGTCTATTGCAGACACCATGGTGGGATCTCATGAAAACAGAAACAATGGCTAGAGGGAGGAGGAACCTTGGGTTAGAAACATTTATAGAAAGTACAACCATGATGTTTGGGTTATTTGTCCTAGGTATAGAGTGAAGAAGTGATAAAGGTGAATCCCAGGCTTTGGACTTAGGAAACAGGTTTACGCTTTGTGTTGGTCAACTACTCCCGGGCATGAGGCCTTCCTTAAGTGCGGCTAATATATGCAGTTATACTCCATTGGATAAACTGATTTTTCCTTTGCTGGTGGGTATCAATTTCAGATAGCTTCTTGGTTAGGAGTCGGGGGCTATGTTCACGTACCCCTCTCAGTGCCCCTCTCAGTGCTGGTACAAGCTCTGGCTTGAACTTTCACAGGCCTCGTGCATGATCTGACAGTCTCTGAGTTCATATGTGCATCCACCCTCCTGTATCTGGAAAGTACCTTTTCCCTGGACTCATCTATCCATACTTCACATTCTTATGGGAAAAACTCATGGGATACAGGTCTGATTATAAAAGTCTGAATCAACATGTGCACAGACATTGAAGTTAGCAGTAGAATTCTTGCTTTCAAGTAAAGTCACCAGTACCATGTATACAACAAGACAAACTTGGGGACATGCCTGTCAAGTAACAGTGAAGAAGTGAAAGAGGAACTGGGCACAGTTAAACTGGGGAGGAACCCCAGCAGGACAGACTCAGCTTATCTCAGAAGGATGCAGACCAGTATTAGAGCTCTGCAGTGGGAAGGGCTGGCTCTACAAGAGGAAATGGGAAGAAAACGGAAAGGCAAAGACCTGTGCATTCGTCAAAGTACAAATACTGGGAGTAAGAGCAGATTTTATGCAACGAGTGGAGAGAAACCTGGCCGGGGTTGGTGGGAAGGAAGAAAGATGAAGGAATAAATAACTTCTCCAACAGAACGATTTTGTATGGAATGGGGAAAAGCAGTGCAGAGTAATTAGAATGTTAGACAGGTGTTAAAGTGTGTATTATTATTTTAAGTAGGAGAGAACTGAGTTTGTATGTACCTGAAGAAAGTCTGAGCAGTGTTGCTGTAGTTGACCCAGCAAGAGCTTAATTACCCCAGAGGAATGGAGTCTGAAACTCGGGTAAAGGATGTGGGAAGAAGTAGAAGAGGTAGAAGGAGTGGTAAAGGAAGTAAGTTTGCTGTCAGGACATTTAAGACAGAAGCATTACTAGACTCAGGTATTCCATATATAGAAGAAAAGAGATGAATGTACAAATATTATTGGGAAGTATAATAGGCAAATTTTAAGTTAAGTCCTTAAACTATAAAAATTCTGGGGATGCATATGAGAGAAAGTCCTTTTGATGTTAGTTTAGGCAAAACTTCACAGGTGCAGCTCCCAAAGCTCCAACCTTAAAACTTGACTTAAATGAAAACTTGACTTACATGAAATCTTCTGTTCTATGAAAGGCTCAGTAAGAAAACGTGTAGACAGAGTGAGAGAACATATTTTAAGATGACATATTTTCTGTAGAACTTGTATTTAGAATATGAAGAGCTCTCAAAACTCAGGAATAAGAAGGCAAATAACCTATAGAAAAAAGCAGAACATTTGAGCACAGACTTTACAACACAGATTCACTCTAGCATATAAGCACACGTAAAGATTCTCAATAGCACTGTGTTAATATAGTGCAAATTAAAAACACAAAGACTGCAAATAAGAAGATCTAAAAGTAAAAATGACTGACCATGCCAATTTGTGGTAGGAATGTAGAGCAATTGTCATTCAAAGGGGGTAAGTGGACATGTAAAATGATACAATTTTGGAAACTAGCTGAGAAATTTCTTTAAAAGTTGAACATACATCTGTTATGTTATCTATTACTTCTGATCCTAGATAATTACCCAAGGAAAATAGAACATAAGTTCATAAGAGACTGGTAAATAAACATCCATGGAAGCTGCGTTTGTAAAGGCTCCGAGAAGCACTCAACCTGCCTTAGTAATTTTCCCTTCTGTGACAGAATGTTTGATAAGAAGCAATTTAACAAAGAAAAGATGTATTCTGGCTTCCAGTTTTAGGGGATGTATTCCTCCATAGAGTGGAAGTCATAGGAACAGAGAAGAAACTAGCTGATCACACTGCATTGGCAGTCAGGAAGCAGAGTGAACCGGAAACGGAACCAGACCATGAAACCTCAAAGATTTGAACCATGCCCTGCAGCAATGCTCCATCTCCAAAGGTTCCTAACCTTCCAACAGTATCACCTCCTAGGGAAAGTGCTCCATCACAGGGGACATTTCACATTTAAATCACAACACGACTTAAATGTGCAGGATGGATTAAATGAACAAATGAATAAACGGTGAGGCACCATTTAGCGGATGTGACTCAGCAATGAAGAAGGATGAACTGATCCAGCGTGACACAAAGGGATCCTAAGTAAATGACACTGAATGAAAGAAGCTAGATCTAAACCAGTGAATTTATGGAAAATTCCAGGAACTGCAATCTGAGCTCTAGTGACAGAAAGTAGGCCGGAGGTTATTCTGCATAATAATAGTGTGCTAGATCTGCTCCCCTAGAATGCCGCTGATTGATAGCTCAAATAACAGAAAATTATTTTCTCACAGACCTGGAGGCTCAAAGCCTGAAATTAGCTATAGCAGAGCTGATTTCATCCCCAGGCATTTTCCCTGGCTTGCTGATGGCTGTCTTCTCACTTTGTTTCCCACGTGGCTTTTAGAGTGTGTAAGGACACTCCTGATGTCTTCTTGCGTGTCTAATATTCCTCTTAAAGGGATTGGGCAGGTCAGGCTCACTCTAATGGCTTCACTGTTATCTAATCACCTTTTTAAAAGCTACTTCCAAATTCATAGTCCACATTTTGGAAACTGGAGATCAGTACTTCAATATATGAATTTAGTAGCAAAACAAATCCATAACTTGTGGGAATAGGGAATACAGAGACAGATGATATAGGCATAGAAGAAATCTATGGCAATGACAGACAGGTTTATTTGCTTCCATTAGGATGATGGTTTATAGGAATACACATATGTCAAAATGACCTCAGGAACTGTATGGGATACATCTAGTTTATTATGTATCAATTACAGCTCATTGAAATAGCCAAGTATGTTAACAGAGTTGCCTATTGGCCTCTGATAAAATCCTTGCTGTACCATGGTGGTAAGTCATATTAGGAAAACTTGAATGTAACAAGATACATTCCAAACAAGATTCCAAGTGACAGCCCATTAGGGAATAATGTCTGTGGGCAAGTGTTTACCAGTAAAATATACAAATCAGTGTATGTTGAAATCAATGGTCATATTATGTGGTTGACAGGTGTATAAAAGAAAATATATGTGATTTTTTTTAGTTATACACATTTAAATACTAATTTTGTGCCTAGTCAGTGAAAATAATCAATGGACTGAGTTTTAAGAGAGAGAATTGAAAGCACAGAGTTGAGTTCTGATGTTCAGAGATCCTAATACACAAGCATCATAGGTCCAAAACCTTATTTAAGTGTGTATTCAATTGCAGAGACACAGAGCTTCCTAAAACAGTTCAATCCAATTTGGGAACATGTCAATTTTTCACTGTAACAAAAGGGAAAAGAGAGCAAGAATCAATGAAAATAAACTTACTGGAGATGCTACCAATGGGGCCAAAATATTGCTGATGATAATAGAGATAATCAGGCAAGAAGGCATTGCAGACATCCCTCTTTGTCCATACTGCCATGATCCCCAGACAGCACATGAAGTCACAGACGTTAATGATGACTATGTAGGCTGCCCTCATGTACACACTCTCACGACAAAGCTTCATTTATGACTTAGGAAGACTAAGAGAGTAATAGCAAAGATAATAAAATACATAACTGTGGCAACATGTGGTCCTCGAACACAAACATTGCAGTAGCATATGGCTGGATCTGAGAGCAGATGAGGCTAAGTAGCTGACACACAGCTAGGTGACATTACTGCATAGAGACTCTGAACAAAGAGTTGAGTCACCTCTTTACTAACTAGAACCTGATGGTCTGAAATCTTAACACACTGCACAGAACAGCACGTAATTGAGGAATTTTTCACTGACTAGTTTAGGAATGTGCTTGATTAGGAATAACAGAAACTGGAGAGTGACACTATTTGTTGATAAAGGGGTACTTTGGAATTGTGGGTTGACATTCTCTCTGCTAGTCAGGTCACACTGTTAAGACATACTGCTTAGTGACCTACATGCTATTATTGTGGATTAACAGCAAAATAGGGTGAAATATCCTTAAGGGGACTCATTTATTTTAAACAATTTTGTGTGTGATTATTTTCCACAGAAACAAAAGAGGAAAAACAGGACATATTTATTGCTAGACAATATTTACTTGTCAAATCATTAAGAGAGGCGACACAGGGATCCTTCCTTTGCCTTCTCCACATTGCTGGAGTCTCCCACTCCTCCTCAGTAGACACTGTGTGAGGTCAACACTAGGTGGTATTGTGCTCCTTCCATTCCGCTGCATTTGAGGGAGAGGCAGGCACTTTCTGCCTCTGCAGTCCGTGTGCTGTATGTGTTTTAATGGATGATCAGCACTGGTTAGAAAAAAAAAAAAAAACACGTCTGTTTATGAAATATGTTTAGGAAGATGTGAGCACAAGCAGTCTCTTTTCCAGTTTTAAGCTTAAGCAAATGTGTTTGTGATTAGCATGTCGTGTGCTCTCAGATCCCAAGATTGTGTTTTATATTTTGCAAATAAAATTTTCTTCAGAACATAAGGAATCTAATAGGCAAAAGAAAAGAATGTGTGCACTATGTTAATGTTTCATTTAAATTGTTTCAGTTTTATTTGTTTTATGTTTATGAGTGCTTTGCCTGCATGCATGTGTGTGCATCATGTACATGTTTTGTACCTGCCAAAGTTAGAAGAAGGCATTGGATCCCCTGAAGCTGGAATTACAGTCGATTGTGAGCTTCCTGGTTGGTTCTGAGACCAAAATCTGGGTCTTCTGTGCAGCAGCAAGTGCTCTATCCAGCTCTCTAGCCACTGGTGTTTTATTTATTTAAAATCCCTCAGAAATAGATTTTATTTTGAAAAATATACAACACAGAAGACAAATTGCCTATTTTTCCTCTTTTAAAATTTTGATTAGCTCCTCAAACCAGAATTTTGCTTTTCAGAAGGAGTATCTAGTATTTAAGAATAATGCTGAGTATTAGTCTTTGAATTCAAGACTGGCGGTGATTTTGTTCCAGACTACACTGTGCGTGGTAATAACATGTTGCAGACAGATTGCATCAGGCAGTTAGTGATACCAGAGAGACTGAGCTCCAATCAGGTTCAGGTGTCCTCCTGATCTGGAAATCTCTTCTCTTTCCTTTCAACTTCAGAAAATACCTGATCATATTTCCAGGACTGGAAAATATTATTTTCTCTGTCACATCACTGAGGTCTTGCTAAGTTGTGCTCATATTTGTAAAATAATTTTTCATCCAGGAGCGTGGCTGGCCTTTCTGTGTGGTTGGTTACTCTGGTAAACATCTGTCTTCCCCACTGAGGGCTGAAGGTTGTAGAGCAGAGGGCACCTTGTTCATTCTGATTCATTGTCCTTAAGTATTACTAAATGTTTGAAATTTGACATTTGTCTTTAAAAGATACATAAAAAAAGGAATCTTGAATCAAGCTCATGTTACCATTCTGGGAATAAACAAGTAAAGGGCAGAAAAATAACCTTCCATTCTACATTTGCAGGTATACATTTTCATTATTTATTTATTTATTTATTTTTTAGTGGTGAAGGAGCTGTGGTTTATTTCCACAGTCGTCTGCCTATTCTGGCAGTAAGGCCAGAGGTTAGACTTTCTTCAAGAATCCTCTATGTTTCTGCATTGAACAGTTTGTTCTTTTCTGAACAGGTCTTTCTCTCAAGCAATTACAAGTCGTTATTTTCCAAGTGTTGCTAGAACGAGTTATAGAATAGACAGTTAGAGAACTAATTAAGCTTTGGGTGTAAATTAGTTCAGGCAGTCAAAGTCTGAAAGAAAAAGGGAGAATTGCTCCACCATTTTTAAATGAACATAAATGATGGTGACAATTGTTCTAATTGGCTGAGAGAGTTCAGGGGAAGAAGGTGCAGGAGAATGAGACCAAGTCCACAGACAGCTGCTTTGAACAACCACAGACACTGATCTTTTGAGACAAACACGAATTTAAAGTTAACACTTGTGTTTAATGTGGCTAGAATGTAGGTCATTAAAGTTTCAATGAAATTTTATAAAACAAAGTGAAGATTTCAGTATTTTTCTCACACATACTTTTGCTCACACTACACAAGTACGTCACTATGAAAAATAGTTGTAAATGGCAAATAAATGGACACTGAGTTTGGACAACTGGACTATAGTTTGTTAATATGAAGTTATAAATAAATATGTGCATTATTTTAGCAAGTCTTGAACAAAAAGAATAGGTGTTGTGGAATAGAATCTTTGTTTAACTATGTAAAGATGTATTGCTTTTGATTATGCTCCATTTTTTAATTATGTAAAGATGTGTTGCTCTTATAGTTTGTTAATATTGTTATAAATAAATATGTACATTATTTTAGCAAATCTTGAACAAAAAGAATAGGTGTTGTGGAATAGAATCTTTGTTTAACTATGTAAAGATGTGTTGCTGCTTCACCTTACCTGCCTAAGGTACCTGATTGGTCTAATAAAGAGATGAAGAAAGGGGAGCCAGCCAGCCAGCCAACAAGGGGCCCAGCCAGCCAAACATGGGAGAAGCAGGAAAGTAGGACATATAGAATGGAAGAAGGGTAAAAAGCCCAGAGGCAAAATGTAGATGAAGAGAAACAGGTTAAAATAAGTTATGAGAGTGTGGGACAAGCCTAAACTAAGATTGAGCATTCATAACTAATAGTAAGTCTCCATGTCATGATTTGGGGGCTGGCTGTGTAAGAAAGCCTGCTACAAATGGGTGTTAAATATGTTGCTATGTACTGAATTTTAGTGAGCAAAGTGACTGAATTTAAATACATGTGGTATGTTGTACATCTATTTAAAGAGCAAGAAAAACTTCTAAAACTTTCCAGATTGGATTAGCATATTTATGTCTTTCTGAATTTTATCAGGCACTCTCATTACAACAGGATGCATGTTCAGTCTAAAGATTTCTCATCGGTAAAACTTAAGCTCCTTGAAATCACAGCTTGCTTATAATTCATCTTTACTTCAAAACTTAAAGGAAAACAGCCATTTTAATATCAAAATACATATCTTATTCCAGATAAATATAATAGTCTTAACATTCATTCACTGAAGAGAATATGACAAAAAAAGCTGTAAATTCTTTAAACAAATTGTATGTAATTGGTTATAATATCTGAAATAATTGGAAACAAAGCAGAATAATTGCCTGAAAGGTATTACTCGCTTAGTTTATAAATATTTGCTGCAATTATGGATTATGATGATTAGCAAAACTCTATAGTTCCTGAGGGATGGATCAGACAATCATACCTACTCTCTCTCATCATAATTTTGAGTACACTGTTCTCTACAGTATGATGGTAGGGGAGTCCTTTTGTGTGAAATGACATACAATATTTCTATCAAGAGAAAAATCATGATATATACGTACATATTATTATCTAACCAAAAGAGGAGTAAACAGATGTGAAGCTATGTAGATAAAAGAATAATTATTGTAATATTAGAAACAATTGCTAGCACGATGACTATAGAGAATGAAATATGAAAGCTGTAGCTTTAAATAAGAATAAATGTAGAGCTAAGAACCTGGTTGAAAGGGAAAGAGCAAATACAATAATTAAAATGTAACAAATCATGTTTGGATGGTCTGATGGCTATTTTTGGTTGTCGACTACATTGGGGATGGACTACAATCAAGAAAGGAAGGAAGAAGTGTGAGAGACTTTTTTGCTAGGTTTGTAGTGGGTGTGTCCACTTTTAGTCCAGACTTTTGAGGTGGGAAAACACACACCTTTGTTCCAGATCAAAGGTTCTGTTTCAAGATCTGGATCTTGAAACAAAAAGACATGCCTTTAATCTGGACCATACCTTCTGCTGCAAGTCTATATAAGGACCTAGAATAAGGAAGCTTTTGCTTTTGCTTGTTTGCCATGGCCTTGCTAGCACATCCATTCCTTTCACTGGTATTAGAGCCTACTCCTTCGAGATTCCAGCATATACTGAGATCAGCTGAGTCCTCTAGCCTTGTGGAGTTCGCAACTACTAGATTCTTGGACTTTCCATTCACAGCCAGCGATTGTTGGATTAGCTGGACTGCAGCCTATAAGTCACACCAATAAATTCCCTTTATATATAAATATACATAAATTCGTTCTATAAGTTCTGTTGTTACTCTAGAGAGCTCTTACAGATACAGGTGATGAAGGAGATCATAGCAGCAGCAGCAGCAGAAAGAAGAAGAAGAAGAAGAAGAAGAAGAAGAAGAAGAAGAAGAAGAAGAAGAAGAAGAAGAAGAAGAAGAAGAAGAACAACAACAACAACAACAACAACAACAACAACAACAGCAACAACAAAAACAAAACAACAACAACAATCTCAAAAACAAAACAAAACAGAAAAACAATTTTTTATAGTATTAGTAGATTTATAGAAGAACATTCAATTATCCCATGTACCTAATCTTGCATTGTGGAAAGTTGGACAGTTATGATCTACAGATGTGATAACCACAAAATGATTCATGTCTTCTTTCACCCATCATCTGGCTAGATTTATTTTGCTCTATCAGAGGAAGTGCATCTGAAATAGGCAATGGGGAGCGTCCTCTGTGTTTATGGTCCTTTACTAAGGAACCATGGACAATACTAACAGATTCAGAAGTTTATGGCTCTGGGTCCAGAGAAATAGTCTGTGGTTCTAAGCTCTAGAGCACAGAGAGCTGTCTATCTTAAGTGCTCAGGTCAGAGGTCAAAGTTCTGGGCCTTGCCAGTGGCCTTGCCCTGAGTGATCATTGGCCCATGATTTATAACAACAACTACATTGATGGCTAATGTTACTGTTCTCAAGTCTTGAATGTCAAGACTCACAGCTTCTGATAGTGTCTTAATGATGTTGGATGTTCTTGGACCTTGGATATTGGGACTTAGGGTTTATAGCTTTATGCAACTTCAATGAGTATCAGTTAGCAGTCTTTTACAGTTAAACCTTCACAGCTTTCGTCTCTTATATTTTTAGCTTTCTGCATTCATTTACCTTCTACTACTATCCTTCATCATCTCAACTGTTTTGATCTCTGTTGGTAGCCCTGTGGCCTAGTTTTGGATCAGCATATGAATGTCCAACAGGTCTCTGAGAGGCAAAGCCAATGGAGATGGTATTTCACTTAACAAGAACCAGTGGACCTCAGGACAGCACAGAATGCTGTCCTGCACACTCTCTTCTCTCTCATAATATTCATGATTCTCTTGGTGGCTTATAGTCCCACTTTGTCAGTCATGCATGGGACAGATGTGATCATTCCTGGAACCCCCTTTTTTTCTCCAATATTTTCCCCTAAAATTCTTTAGGAACTGATGCTTCTCAGGTTTTTTATCTGGAAATACAAGTTGTCACCTCAGACCCTGGGAACTGTTCTGATTCAGTGCTGACAGGGTTGGAGGCAATAAAAGTTAATGCGCAGACGAAGAAGTGCAAGCTAACTGTATACAGGCAGCTTATGACGGATCACTCTCATTTCTGTAAATATGCTTTGCTAAGTTTTGAACAATATTGTTGTTCTTGAGAATGTGTGCCTATATTTATCATCTCTTAGCTTTGTAAGAACAGGTTGTGCCTGGCTCAATATTTAGCCAAGCTAACAAAATGCTGAGTATTGTTTTTGGTTTTAAAGTTATTTTGATGTAAAAGTTGGGAAAAAACCATTTGTTTATTTTTTTGGAGGTTAATCCTGGAAGGTGGGAAAAACATGCTTGTTTTTGAAGTATAAATAAATATGGCTTGAGCTATTCAGGTTGGCCATTTGTGTGCAACTCATCTGGTGGGCAGACAATTTTTCTTCTGCCAAAGCCCCTTCCCTGACTCAGAACCTGAACACTGGCTGCAGCAGAAGTATATCAGATCTCCATGTTTTCTGCTTTCAGTCACTCTTTGGAGCTCTTCATCCTTCTCGTGGCTACTGTTTCTTCTGCTGCTACCACTGTCAACATCAATACTGTAGATTCTGCAGTTGCTATAGCTCCCAAGGACATGACCATTGCCTTGGCTGCCACCTTGATCATCAGCTCCTCTTCTAGTCAGCCCACTTGCCACATAATAAAGATCACAAGCAGGCAAGCAGAGACCCCTTGATAGAAACTTTTTATTTGAGTCTAGCATGACAGCAGTAAGGAATGATTGCAGAGGTAAACTGGATATTTGGTTATATAGTCAGAAAGAGGTGGGGCTAATGAGTGTGACCAGCAATGCTCTGATTATAATGCATTAGACGCAGCACAACTTCTAGAGCTAGTTCTACTAATCATAGTCTGTTCATGGCAACTAACAGATTTTTCATCCATTGTACAATAACGAGCTTTCTTCTGAGCCATCTGGCCTGGGTGAGAATAGCTATAGGTGAGAAGGCCTGTCTAGAGTTTACAGAGGTTTGTTTCAGAGTTCTGTCTTCAAAGATAGACTGTCTGGAGTGGTTTAGATAGGAGCATGCCCTCTTGAAATGGAAGCTGTGGCTGAAGTTGTAGTGTTCCTTGCAACTAGAGTGTCAGCCCTTAGGGAAGCCACAGAATCATCAAAGCATTATGACTGCCATGGTGACAGTACAATTGATCACAAAAAGAGGTTAACAGCTCTGTGCTAAGCCAGCTTAATATTAGGGGAGGGTGTGAAGTCCCTGTCTTAATTACTTTCCTTCTTGCTTTGATAATGTACCCTTGACAAAAGCAAATTCATAATTTGAAGTACAGTCTATCATGGTGGGGACGTCAAGGCAGGAGAACCTTGAAGGACCTAGTGGAATCCTATCTACAGTCATAAAGAAGATAAAAGTAAGTCCTTGTGCTCAGATCACTTTCTTCTTTTTATATCCAAGGGAATGATACTACTCAAGTAGGTCAGTTTTCTCATCTCAATTAACCTAATCAATACAATTCCTCATAGGTATGCCTAGATGCTCAACTCACATGTGATTCTATTTTTCAACAAGTTGACAACTACAATTAACATTACAGTCCTCAATAGCTTAGTTATATTTACAAGGAAGTTACAACAAAAAACTACTAGTAACCATATTTTAATAGGCCTTAAGTCATAGTCAAATATTCTATGAGAACTGGGTCAAATATTCTATGAGAACTGGGTCAATCTGTTTGACGCAAAATTACCTGTGAGTGGAATAGGAGCTGGACACTGTTGCTTAAAGGTTAAAATCATCTTAGTTCATCTGAGATGTGTGATTGCTTTCTTAACTGTGTGAATATTGCGGAAAGATAAATATTTGAGTATAGAGTTGATACAACAAAGTCAGTATTAACATGACATAAATTTTAATCTGTATCTTTTAAAATGTCTGCAGAGATTTTAGCATATAAACTGCAATTTAAAAATTTAAAATGTAATTGATACTAAATTTTTTAAGTTGGAAAAAATGAGATGAATACATGACTAATTTTATAATTTTTTTTCATATTTAAACTAAATCAATTTGCTGTAAGTTTAAATTACTAACTTATAATATTTGTTTAAGGTCTTAAAATATTATGCTTCTGTGGGTTGTTTTATTTTAGGTACTTAAAATACTTGAAATATAGGTAAAATATTTTAAATAAATAGAATTTTAAAAATTAAGAAATTTTATTCAGGAGTAAAAGGGTGCTAAAACTGAATGAAGTTATTTATTTAAAAAGGGACATTTGTTATTAAAGAATAAGAAATATTTATGTATAAAATAATTAAAATTGAAAGAAAATAAGATTTTTAGATTAAATGATTATGGTAAATAACTTTTAGAGAGTCTGTGATAAAGTAACCATCAATTTTAAAACAAAGGAAATCTACAATCCTCTTTCCTTCAAATGAAGCTCTCACTGGCTTCTAAGAACAGCAGGTCATTTGAATCTTTCTGTCTGGAGCACCCACAGTTGTGATGTAAATAGTGATGAACATTTGCTCATCTTTTCTAAGAGCTAAGAATGGAAAAAAAGGATTCTTATTCAGTGTTTGCAGTAGTATTATGAAGAAAGTACTGACTTTACCTTTCCTATTTATTTTGCAGAAACAGTTTATGCTGTTTAAGTTTCTGGTGAATGTCACATAGGTAGAATGTGGAAAAATTAAAGAGGGAATCAGATCATAGAGCTTGGAAAATGCCTAAAACTTCTCATATCTTTCACAGAAAGTCTTTGGAAAAGTATTTAGGTGGAATTGGATTGAGGTTTTAGAAATAATAGCAAATGAAACCATTTCTTCTCAGAAAAATCTAAAAGACGAAAAATCGATAAGCTTGAAATTTAAAATGTGAAAATTTTTATATATCCACAGAATGTTGCTTCACTCATTTATCTGTCTGTCTACCTATCTGTCTGTCTATCCTTCTGCCCGTCCATCCGTCCATCCACCCATCCATCCATGCATCCATCCATGCATCCAACCATCCATCCATCCATCCATCCATCCATCCATCCATCTATCCATCCATCCATCCATCCATCCATCCATCCATCCATCCATCCATCCATCCATCCATCTATCTATCTATCTATCTATCTATCTATCTATCTATCTATCTATCTATCTATCTATATCATCTATTAATCATCTATAATCTATCTGTATGTATGCTGATCTTAATACAACATTTGAAAACAAGGTGCTATCTCACTAGTGTATATAACTAAAGTCCTGAGTGCAATAGACTCACATTTACAGTATTTATGTTGTTTTTGTATGTGGTACTTTATATAAGTGGTAATGTTTTAATATTCATTTTTGACATTAACAAAAACCATATTAGGATAGACAAATTATTTGTAGAGTTTACTTCAAGTATTTTCCAATAAAGGATTTAATAAACTGGAAGCAAGAATGACATATTGCACCAAATATGGATGAGTAGTCTACTTCTTTTTAACTCAAAACCAACATGAATCATGTAGTCAATGTATATATGTGTATGTATTTGAAACAATGTCATCTTCTATACCCTCTACTGGCCTCAAGTTCACTATGTGACTAGACAGACCTCAAACTTTTAAGGATCTATCTGCCTCTGTCTCCCAAGTTCTAGGATTATAGATGTGTACCACCACACTCAGCCAAAGTCAATTTTAAAAGAAAATTTAAATATGATATCAGTAAGAGCAGATTATGGCAATCATTTTGCTCTCTCCTTCATCTCACTTCTAAGACCCCATCTATACAAACAAAGAAATATTATAATTGCTTGGCTTACATGTAAATATGAAAACTGATGGGTAAGTTTGTATGTTCTAACACAATTATCTTTAAAATAGATTTGTAAGCAGTACAAAAAGGAAGAAAAACTGTATAGTTCTATGAATAAAGGTGATAAATAGCCATTGTGTGGTTCCTTTGAGCTAGAATAAGAATTTTCAAGTCATCCATCAACAAGTGTTTATTGAGTGTCCAGAGTTTCCTTACAGATGTTTGAAAGAAAAGTCAATAATGTCACCTAGCCCACTATTGTGGCAGTATGAAGAAAAAAACTCTCAGGATATATACTTTGGTTATATGGATTTTTAACAAGAAAGTTGCTATTTCTTTCCAAAGATCAATTCCACTTAATAACTCTCCAAAGTGAGCACTTGTATTTATCCATAGCAACAATGGTTTCTATTAAAAATAATTGAATCTGAATGTATATTTTTCTTTGCAGAAAATGAGGAAGGGAAAATTAATTGTGAATGTTATACAACGTAAGTGGACAAATTTATCCAAGTCTATCCAGAATGTTTTAAGCAGGAATAGTTTATCAACAGTGTATCTGCCTTTTCATTGCAAAATATTGCTAGAAAATTTATGTAAATTTGATTGTGCGATAGATTTCATGTTACAAGAGCAGTTTTAAATAGAGGTTATGTTTTGACAAAGAATGCATTTTGTAGATGGAGCTAAAACATAAAAATCTCCAGATCGCAGCATGGAACATTTCAGCAGAAAAAAACCAGAATTGCAATTTTCTGTAGTGTGTAAGTGTTCCATTTTGTTGACAAGAAACTGTCTCACAAAAGGTTAGATGTGTTTCAATAAGTAAAACAAATAAGATTGTGGAGGACTATAATATGAACTCAAATCTCCATAACCTTTAATTAATTAGTTAATTAATTGTGTGTTTGTGCATATGTGTGCTGCGTGCGTGCGTGCGTGCGTGTCTGTGTGTGTGTGTCTGTGTGTGTGTGTGTGTGTGTGTGTGTGTGTGTGTGTGTGTGTGTGTGTGTGTTTTGGAGGCCAGAACACAGCATTGGATCCTCTGGAGCTGGAGTTACAGGTGGTTGTGAGCTATTAGATATGGGTGCTAGGAACAGAATTCAACTCATTTGAAAGAGCAATAAGTGCTCTGAACTGCTGAGCTGCCTCTCTAGCTCCCTGGAATCTTCAAATCTGAACCTATTGCCCTTTGTATTATGACCACAAGATATAAATATGTTGAAAATAATAACAGTCTAAATCAATGTACACTCAGTTTTCAAGATCTATAGTAAACTGAAGAGCTAAGCAGGTCTTCCTTGGGTACATGGTACAAATACATGGCTTTCGCTATGTCTAGTGTACTCATTTTAAATTTATGAAACCTGTAGGAGATGTGAGATTCCTCTTCAGTCATACTCACTGTCATTTATCTATCAGTGGAAGGATGTGTAACAAATACTGATTACATCAATAATAAACATTTTCTACATAAGCATTTAGTTGTTTTTTGTTTTGTTTTGTTTTCTGGTGTGCTGTGGGGCTGAAATGAGCCTGTGATGTTTACAATTTGTATTTGTGCCATTCCCCAAGCTGTGGCCATAAACTTTTCCCTTTCCAGTCCTTCAACTCCTCCCCATTGCTCTCATGTCCGGTTCATCAAGGGTTGAATGAGTCCCCTTTCCACTGTACTTACTGACTCACTTCCATGACACTTCCTCTCAGGTCTGGGACTTTCCTAGTGATGACATTTCACCTTCTCTTCATCTTTGTCTGGGGTTACCTTGCTTCACATATGCATTCTGGTGAATTATATATATCCCAAATATTTTCAGCTTTGAGGTTTCAGGTCCTTGATCAGATTTCAAACAAAATCTGGAAAAAATTTAAAAAAGGAGGACCACAGGTTAAAGAATCTGAGGATGAGTGCAGACCTTATTGAGATCAATCCAAACAAAGCAGCAGGAGCTACAAGCAATTATCAGCCAGGCATTCATGCTATTAAATCATTGTTTAAATAATGGGTGCTAAATAAGAAATGGGCATGCAGTGCTTGTGAAGGAAAAGGAGGCTGTTTGAGGATGGAGGGTTTTGAGTCTATGCTTGTATGCCAGATAAAGAGCAGGGTTATTGACCTTGAAGAGAAGGGAGGAGTCACAGGCAGATGGTGTCAGCACCCAACAGATAGGGCATGCTTTATTTTACAGGACACAGCACTAGGCAGGAAGCCATCAGCAGCCACTCAGGCTCAAGCCAGCACTTCTAGGCACACATAGGTGGGCATAGACACATATGCAGACTGGCACACAAGTGCCCAGTCCTAGAGACAGATACACACAGGAAGGCTGGTGAAGGTGAAAGTGAAGGGTTAGAGTAAGGTCCATGACTTAAAGGCCATATTATTATAGATTCACACAAAAGAGGCACTCTGTCAAAGAAGGGTTATATGCCACTGTTTACTTTGGGGCTCCCTGGAATCCAGTGCCAGCCATTTTGTGACAAGTCTACACACACACACACACACACACACACACACACACACACACACACACACACACACACACACACACTGATATATCAGTGTCATGAAGTCTACACATACACCAGCCCCATAGCCTTCTGTTCCCAGCAAGTGGAAGCTGCTTCAACACAGAATAGGTTTTCAGTGTTTGTGCAGAACACAGACCCAGGCGCTGTTGAGAAGGAGCCAAAATGAAAGTGCTTAACTCTTGGTTATTTAAGACGGTCACATTATTAATCTGGAAACACTTGTTTAAGAAGAGTCTGAAATAGAGGATAGAGACAGAGAAATATCTGCTGTCAGGTATTTTGCATAATTTATTGTTGAAGATAGTTTTGGCACTTCTGTATGTATTGTTTTACCTGCTATTATCTTTTATACATGATAGATTATGAAAGAAATGACCTAACATTGCATTTAGGGAATACAATAATTCAGCAAGAAAATTACAAGTCTGACACATTATGCCACATGAAAACAATACCTCACACAGATTAAATAGGCTTGGGATGTGATTTCTTTTATCTTTGCTTTAATACACTGAACAAAGTATTTTATTAGGGGAGAAAAATCTCAAGTAATCAATATTTTATTATAAGTGCTACAGACATGTGAAATATGTGTGATATATTTTTTTTCAGTTGAAATTCTCATTGTACATAAAAACTGGCTTCATATAATTTGTGCTATAAGAGGGAGAAATGAGATTAACTCCAATGATTCCAGCTCTACTAACTACAGAATCATATTAATCCTGTAAAGTTTGAATTGTGCATGTGTGTGTGTGTGTGTGTGTGTGTGTGCTATAATGCCTCTGGGTACACATGCATGTGTTTTTGTATCAAATTTCATGTTGCTTCCTCTGAGATTAAACATTTTTATTAGACTTTTATATGTGAGTTATTGTTTTATATTGTAATATATTCTTGACAAATTTGAAGCAGTGTGATAAAAAAATGGGGCTCAGTCTGCACAGTTTATTTTGTCTGAGTTGTTTACATTAAATTCCACAGGGGACAGACTGTTCTTTCTATTGTGTCTAAATGTGAGTTTGATGATGGTTTACTTGGCACTGATGCTCATTTATCTTAGGTTCAATGTTAACCAAAATTCTTGACCATGTTGTGAGTTGTGAATGCATCTTGGTTCCAAGCTGTTCAAGATTATTTAAGTCCTTCTGAAGTTCTCTTTAACTTTTTCTATGATAGTACACTCACTGGGTTGCTCACAAGTCAGGGAAGAAAAATCATGTTATTTTTTTGAAAGGATTTAAGGTAGGTTACTTAAAACAAAAACAAAAACAAATACTTGCCACACAAACCTGCAATGGTGCGAGTGTCTTCATTTTATTTCTGTTGCTGTGATAAAATACCATGACAAAAAGAAACTTAGGAAAGGTTTTGTTTTAGCTGACAGTTCTACATTAGAGTCCATGGCTGTAGGGAAGTAACTGAGATAGCTAGTCACAGCACATCACAGTTAGAACAGGAGAACAGCTGTTGCCTTGATCACTGGTGCTTTTTTCTTTCTTTCTTTTTTTTTCAAGACAGGGGTTTCTCTGTGTTGTTTTGGTCCCTGTCCTGGATCTTGCTCTGTAGACCAGGCTGGCCTCGAACTCACAGAGATCGGCCTGGCTCTGCCTCCTGAGTGCTGAGATTAAAGGGGTGTGCCACCACCGCCTAGCTTTGTGCTTTTTTCTTAAGCTTCCTTCATGCTTATACAGTTGAAGGCTGGCCTATGAAATGAGGCTGTTCACAGTGGATTGGGCCTTCCCATTCTCAAGATCTCGGTTATGGCAATCCCCCGTAGGCTTGTTCACGGGCCAATCCAGTGAAGATAATCCCTCAATGAGACTCTTTCCAAGGAGCTCATCTGTTGGCTAGACAGTATATAATACTTCCAATTGTGCTTTTTCCTTAGGATCACTTTGGTTATTCATGGTGTTTTGTGGTTCCATATTAATTCTTTGATTCCCCCCCAGTTCTGTGAAGAATGAAATCAAAATTTTGATGGAGATTGCATTGAATTTGGATTATGTTTGATAATATAGCCTTTTACATTGCATTAATCCTTCCTACCCAGGATTCTGGGTGGTCTTTTCATTGTCTAATATCTTTTTTTCCCCGCAAAGTATTCCCTAACTTTCATTTATGTGTATGTGTGAGCTTCTGAATGTGTGTTTGTGTACCACGTGCATGCCTAGTGTCTGCAGAAACCAGAAAAGGGCGTCAGATAACCTGAAAGTGGAATTAGAGGTGTTTGTGATCCTCCATGTGGGTGGTCACTGATGCAGTTCATTTGCAAGAGTAGCAAGTGCCATCTTGCCAACTCCTTTAATGGTTTCTTTCACTTCCTTTTGCAATGTCATGATGGTTTTATTGTAGGTGGCTTCCAATTAAGTACTTAGTTTTGTTGTTGTTGTTGTTGTTTTTCTCTAATTTCTCTTTCTGCAAGTTCATTGTTGCAATATTTAAAGGTTACTGAATTTTGAATTTGATTTTTTTTGTCTTACAACTTTACATAATATGTTTATCGAAACCTAAGAGTTTTCTGGTAGCACCTGCAAGGTCATTTAAGTATAGAACCCTGTCATGTGCAAAAAGGGATAGTTTAACTTCTTACTTTCCTATTCTACCCTTTCATATCTTTCTCCTGTCTTATTGCTACAGCTAGGACTTCAAGTATTATAGTGAGTAAGAGCAATATTATTCAGTCTTAGTAACAATCCTGTAACAGTTGCACATGGAAGCACAAATAAATGTTCACCACTGCTGTTCTGCAAAGATGTCCATGTGTTAATGGCTTGGTGAGAAGTGGTAGGGCATGATAGAAGTGGGGTCTTGGGAACGGAGGTTTCATTTCTAGGCATTTCTCTTTTCTTTCCTTGCTCTTTTCACTGTGGCTGTGAACTGGGTTTTTTTTCTTTCTATCTGTCTTTTTGTTGTTATTGTTGTTTTCGAGACAGGGTTTCTCTGTGTAGTTTTGGTGCCTGTCCTGGATCTCGGTCTGTAGACCAGGCTGGCCTCGAACTCACAGAGCCTGCCTCTGCCTCCCGAGTGCTGGGATTAAAGGTGTGTGCCACCACTGTCCAGTTCAGTGAGCTGGGTATTTCTACTGTCAGGCTTCTACCAGGATGAACTGCTGTGTTGCTTTGAGGCAACACAGCCACTATGACTAAAAAAAAAATTGAGCCAAAATTGTCTTCTTTATGAATTTTTTATTTTTTATTTTTCTGTAATAGTAGCAGACAACTGCCTAGTATTACACTAAATTTACTGATAGCTACTATCAGTCTATAAGTAAAGATATGACTTTTGATAGAAGAAAACAACACTAGAAAATAATGTGTTACAATAATACCGTAAAAGTAATCAATAGTTTGGTTCTATAAGTTGGGCAATGATGGAAATATGCAGCTTTAAGTGCACATTGTATAACTTGTGTATATGTGAGTGGGTATGCTAGAGAGAGGGGTTGGGATTAGAGTGCTAGACGGTAGAATACAGATTTTTGAGGCCAATTGAATTCAGAAGTGAAATCTAGAGAAAATATAAAGTTAGAGTGGATGAAGGTTACAATTTTAGATGTTTAGAAGAGCATTTTCTTTTACTGTATGTATTTTTCACATAGTAAGTTTTTCTCTGAGTATCTTATAATCATCTATTGATTCAACAATTTTCCTTAAGGGAGAATGGATGTTCATGTGACAGAATAGCTCTTTAGTCTGTGTCATACAAGAAGGGACAGTGGGAATGGGCTCCCATCTGATGTTGAAATGGAAGTAAAATCAGGATGTTTAGTCTATCAATGGGAGAAATTGTTATGTCTGAGACATGACTGGGGATGGATAAGGCAAGATGTTGTATCAACGGGTGTTCTCATTTTGTTTTTAAGAACAAATCTAGTCAAAATAAAAGAATTAAACAATGTATTAAAAGCAAGGTAGAGCATTGAACATTTAAAAACAGTAAGTGGATGTCAACATTTTATTGTAAAACGAAGATGAGACAGAAAACAAGAAAACAGACATTTCCAAATGGCTCATTTTCAACTGAAACCATCTATCTGATTACCAGATTAAAACAAAACAAAGCAGTAACAAAAAAAAGGACAAACAGATATGAATCTTCACTGTTCAAGATATAAGACCAGTGAACTTCGCTTAGTTACTTGACCATTTCTGCATGCAACATTGACAAGACATTGGTCTTCTTGTGTGTAATGTATGTTGAGAACTGATAACTAAGTCAGAGATGGAGAAAAAGCTTCTCTGATTGAAGGACGATTCTTTTCATGCTTCACTTTTCTTTACATATCTTCTAATATCCCATAAGTTCTGGATATCTCTGCTGTGGAATCACTGCATTTGTTCCTGCTAGCCTTGTTTGCTGACTTATAAATCATGAACAGAAGTCTATAAAAGTAAATACATTGATGATTTTATTCTTTGCTTCATTAGTCTTTGTAAAATTTGATCATTTTTGTGGGCTTTGTTTCTAAAATTGGAAACATGATTTATTATTTAGTTGTCTATTTTTCAATGTAATTTCTGTATATGTAATTATTTTATAGATATGTTAAATATTTATGTTATTGATTTTAAGTTTTAATGGAATTTTTACTTTAATTACTGATAACTTTGTCTTTCATAACTTTACAACCACATGCTGCCTATGTTTTCAGTATTTAAATCTTAATTTAAGATTACTAATAAATTAATAATAAAGATTTATTAAGATAATAAATAAATTAAGATAATAAATAAATTAATTAAGATAATAAATAAATTAATACTTAATTTAATCTTAAACCCTGCAACTCATTTTAGCACAATAGATACACTGCTTAAGTAGGTATAAATATTAATTATTAGAATATTCCTATGGAATGCAGCAGAACAATGATCATGTCTCATTTTTTGTCAGTAAGAACCCTCCTACAATTACTAGATCAGGTTTATAAGATAAGTAGCAGCTTCACCACATGTTCAAATTTATGAAGAAGCTGACTCTTGCTGTCTACATGCTCTAGGTTGAAAATACATTTTTCCTTTCTAAGTAGAAACTCAAAAAACTTTCAGTGACAACAAGGTTTCAATGGTAACTTTCAAAGAGATATTTTAAGTTACATGGATCAAATCCATCATCCCATGGTATTTGCTGTATACTCCTATAGTGTCACTGTAAAATTGGAAACTATCCTACACTAGCAGATAGATGTTGAGTATCTTGATCTCCTAGGGTGTAAGCTCAATGAGAGTAGAACTCAGTTGTCTTTCCACCTTAATATCTCTCAGATGTCTATTGTGTGCCTTTTGCAATGAAAATGCTCACTGCACACTTACATAGTGGAAGCATGTACAGGTTTAGTGTACACAGAATGTTTGACCCACACAGACCCCAGTATTTATAATCTGTTCTCTGAAACCCCTGTTCTTCAGCATGGAATGAGAGGATTAGATAATGGGACCTTTACACGATGCTCAACCGTTTGATCTTGAGAAGTGGATGGAGCTTTCCGAATTTAAGGATCTCTCTATTGAAGGGGCACTTTTGTTTCCCCTTCCTTTACTTTTACTTTCATCAGATCTTTTTTTTTTTTTTTTTTTTTGGTTTTTCGAGACAGGGTTTCTCTGTGTAGCTTTATGCCTTTCCTAGAACTCACTTTGGAGACCAGGCTGACCTCGAACTCACAGAGATCTGCCTGCCTCTGCCTCCCAGGTGCTGGGATTAAATTTGTGCGCCACCACCGCCCGGCATCAGATCTTTAAGGATTTTCTTCAGTGACTTTGGATCATTCATTCTCCCGCCCCCAACACTTTGCAGCTCCACTTCCCCTTCCTTTCCCACCCAATATTATATCATTTTTTTTTCACACCATCAAAACAAATTTCATTGTTAGCTATGTGGTTTTCCAATGGAGCATTGTAGACCTAACAGTGACTATTATCTTAGAGAAACTTGTCTTTCCAGCTTGTACAGGTATCTGTAGCTAACACCATTCAGATAGGACAGAGACATTAGAATAATGAGTTTTTATATTTTAAAAGTTACTTTCTTTAGAAGTGTCTCACCTCAATTAGTTTGTAAATGCATGTGAAATTACATTTATTGAGTCCTTTTATATGCCGTTTAGGTTTATTGGTATGATAAATGTCCTTGTTCATAGATTAGTGGTAGAATTTCTCTTTAAATCTATTGTTGTGTATCTCTCAGTGCTTTGCTTTCTACACCTTTGAGGATGACCTGTGGTACTTAAGAAGCTAAAGGGAATGATTTGTTTGTGGTTGCATTCCTAATTGCATTTGTAAATTGTACCTGTAATTCCTATCTTTTGTGAACCAAGGCTGTACGCTTTATCATCTTTTCTTTTATTTTTCTCCTGCCTTTCCATCACAATTTTAGTTTGTGTCTATTTATGGCCATTGAATATTGTTATGCTTCAGATGCCTGCTTTACTGTTGAGATGTAATCATTTACAAATGAACCAGATAGTCCTACCTTCCCGTCTCTCTACCCTCACTGTGGCACATAGCTGCAGCTCCCTTTGAAGCATAGTCTATTTTTCTGAGATTCTGTTCTGAATTTGTCCAGGTGACAACTTAATTAACATAACTGAGATGCTCTGTAAGGAGGTCAAGGAATAATAAGAATGATTTGTAGAATTTCAGAAAAAAAATTAATAAATTGATAATCCACTTTTAGACCAAGTGATCTCCTTACTCATTACATTGTAATTTTTTTCTGTCACTATTTTAAACCCAGAAGAAGATACATATCAAATCATTAGCAAAGGAAGGGAAAGCAAGTATAACATGGGGTATTTTTCTTTAAATAATTTATATTGTCAAGAACTTGGAAAATAATACAGCATAGAATGAAGACA
The DNA here is from genome assembly GCF_007827085.1 of Peromyscus californicus insignis. Lineage (NCBI taxonomy): Eukaryota > Metazoa > Chordata > Mammalia > Rodentia > Cricetidae > Peromyscus > Peromyscus californicus. Next base: position 107,322,920 of record NW_026294573.1, read on the forward strand.
AAAAGAAATGCACTCACCTTTAGTTCCAGTTATCTACTGATTATTGTGCTGAGCATTTTATATTACCAGTGGTTTAAACTGTCTTCATTTTATAGAAAATAAATCCAAGATTAAGAGGTGTGAAATAACCTGCCAATATCAAACAGTATTTACATGACAGTGTATACACTGAGGCCTAAACAATCTACTCAAAATATAGTCTCTGACTCTAATCAGGTTGATTTACTGAATTTGGACCTCAGATATTATGAAGGAGAGTGTGTTTTCCTCAAAGTCTACCAATTTCATTGCTAATCTCAATTTTAAAAATGTCCAAAGGAACACTGGGAAAAGTATAGGCAGTTTAACAAGCCACTATGACACTTAAAAATCATAATATATCTGCTTTCTACTCTGCCATACTACCTCTTTAGGCCATGTGGCATTATATAATAATGGTAATTGTTGATAAATGGAAAATATACAATTAATAAAACTATCCCTGACAGTCCATGTAGTTGCCTCAGTCCATATCTACCATGTAGTATGATAAAGTCTCATATCTCATGAGTTTGACCACAAAGCTCATTTGCTGAGTCAAGGACATACTGCTCACATGATATGACATTTCAGGCAATTTGCTTCTGCACTCAATAAGGAAAATCTTACCTCATCCCTGTAAATATCAAAAGAGAATACAGTCCAGAAGAATGCAGAATTTTGTCTGATTTTTTAAATTTTACTAATACTGAAATTTGCACACATGACAGATAAGTTGAAATACTACTAAATAGCCTACACATCTCAGTAGGTTCTCTATTCGCTATAGGTCTGGATCTTTATTCAGATCTAGAGAATATATATTCAGAATAAAATATATCAAAATTCTATATCCCAAGTAGCACAGCCTGTAATAATAGAAATTATCCACAACTACCCACCTGTCTTGGATGATCTTCAGTGCCACAACACAAAAATGGCTGACCAAGAAACAAATAAAAGTTACTGAAAAGAAATATGAGTGGATTCCTCCTGATTCAGATAAGTTGGAAATATTGCTATCTTAGACTATATGGAATTGTGGGAGATATAAATGAGTAGAAATTAAAATACCAGAAAATGTATTATCATCTCTTTGTATGAAAGTGTGTGTTACTTTCTTTATTAGATGAACGTTTCATATGTAATAAATAGTGGATACATAATATATAAACATTCTTTGTGTAAAATATAGTTGTATATATAATATGTCTGTGAATACACCACTTTAATGAAACCATGCTGTCTGGTCAATATATTCTAGTTTTCTTAATTAATTTTTTCCTTTCTTAAAAAATGTTATTCTCCTCTTATACAATATATCCCAAGTTCAGCTTCACCTCCCTCTACTCTTCCTGGTCCCCCTCCATCTTTCCATTTGCCTAGATCCACTGTTCTTCTGTTTCCCTTCAGAAAAGAGCAGACCTCCCAGGAATATCAACCAAACTCAGCATAACAAAATGCAATAAGACTAGGTACAAACACTCATATCAAGGTTGGACAAGACAACCTACTAGGGGGAAAAGGATCTTAAGAGTGGGCAAAAGAGGAGGGGACTGGACCTACCTGGACTGAGTCTACCAGGTTGATCTCAGTCTGTGGGGAAGGCTTTGCCCTGGAGGAGATGGGAATGTGGGGGGGGGGGGCTGGGGGGAAGGTGAGGGGGACAGGATGGGGGAGAACAAGGGAATCCGTGGCTGATATGTAGAACTGAATTGTATTGCAAAATAAAAAAAAAATAGACAAAAAAAAAAGAGTGGGCAAAGGAGTCAGAGACAGCCCCACTTCCACTCTTAGGAGTCCCACACAAACCCCAAGCTAAACAACAATAACATTTATGCAGAGGACCTAGTGCAGATCCATGCAGGCTCTGATTGTTGCTTCTGTCTTTGTGAACCCCAATGAGCCCTGCTTAGTTGATTCTGTGGGCTATGCTCTCTTGGTATCCTAGATCTCTGTGGATCCTACAATCTTTCCTTTCCCTCTTCTGTGGGGTTCTCCAGCTCTGCCTAATGTTTGGCTGTGGGTTTGCATCTGCTCCCATTAGCTACTGGAGGGAGCCTCTCTGATGATGATTTGGCTAGACACCGATCTATGAGCGTAACAGAATATCATTAGGATTGATTTCATTGACTTTTTTTTTCTTTTTTCTTTGCCAGTTGTATTTGATTCTACCATAGGTCTCTGAGCCATCGAATTTCCAGTTCATAGCCATCCAGGCAGTATCAGGTGTGGACTCTCTCTCGTGGCATTGGCCTTAAGCTAGACCAGTCATTAGTTGGCCGCTCTCACAGGATCTGAGCCACCATTGCCCTAACACACCTTGCAGGCAGGACAGGTTGTATGTTGAAGTTTTTGTAGCTGGATTGGTGTCCCAATCCCACCACAGGAAGCCTTGACTGATGACAGAAGATGGCCAGTTCAGGCTTCATACTCTCCATTAGTAGAAATCCTCCTTAAGGTCACCCTCAGAGGTTCCAGGAAGTTTCCACTGCACTAGGTTTCCACATTTCTTCCAAGTAACCCCCCCAATTCCAGTCATCCCTCTCATAATCTCTCCCTCCATCCCTCCTTCCTAATCTGATCTCTACTGTTCCCATCCCCATCTGTTCCAAGTCCACCAGTAAAATCTATTCTGTTTCCTCTTCCCAGGGAGATCCATGCATCCCCCTAGAGCCCTCGTTGTTATTTAGCCTCTCTGGGTCTGTGGATTATAGCATGATTATCTTTTACTTAACAGCTAGCACCCACTTATAAGTGAGTACACATCATGTTTGTCTTTCTGGTTCTGGGTTGTCTTGCTCAGGATTATTTTTTCTAGTTTCATCCATTTGCCTGTAAATTTAATGATGCAATTTTTAATAGCTGAGTAATACTTCATTGTGTAAATATGCATTTTTTTTATCCATTCTTCAGTTGAAGAGCATATAGGTTGTTTCCAGTTTCTGGTTATTATGAATAAAGCCACAGTGAACATGATTGAGAAAATATCCTTGTGATAGGTTGGAGCATCTTTTGGGTGTATTCCTAAGAATGGTACAGATGGGTTTTGAGGTAGATGAATTCCTAATTTTCTAAGGAACTGCCATATTGGTTTCCATAGTACTGTACAAGTTTGCACTTCCACCAGCAATAGAGGAGTGTCCACCTTGCTCCATATCCTCACCAGCATGAGCTGTTACTTATACTATTAATCTTAGCCATTCTGATGATGGCTAAGATTCTTATGGCTAAGATGGAATCACAAGGTAGTTTTGATTTACATTTCCCTGGTGGCTAAGGGTGTTGAGTCTCAGCCATTTGAGATTTTTCTGTCTAAATCTGTACCTCATTTTTAAATTGGATTATTTGGTTTGTTGATGTCTAGTTTCTTGAGTTCCTTATATATTTTGGATATTAACCCTCTATCAGATATGGAGTTGGTGAAATCTTTCCCCATTCTGTAGACTGTTGTTTTGACCTATTGATAGTGTTATTTTCTTTTCAGAAGCTTTTTAGTTCACAGGATTCCATTTATTAATTGTTGATCTTAGTGTCTGCTCTTTTGGTGTTCAGTTTACAAAATTGTCTCTTGTGCCAATGATGTAGGGCCTATTTTTGGTCCCTACTTTCTCTTCTATCAGTTTCATTGTATCTGATTTAATGATGAAGTCTTTGATCTGCTTGGACTTGAGTTTTGTGCAGGGTAATAAATATCAATCTATTTGCATTCATCTACATGCAGACACCCAATTAGATCAGTACTATTTGTTGAAGATGCTTTTGTTTTTCCATTGTGTATTTCTGTCTTCCATATAAAAAATCAGGTGTCCATAGATGTGCAAATTTATGTCTGGGTCTTCATTTTGATTCCTTTAATCAACCTGTTTGTTTTTATGCCAGTTATGTGCTGGGTTTTTTTTATTACTATAGCTCTGTAATACAGCTTGAAATCAGGGATTGTAATACCTCTGAAAATTCTTTTATTGTTAAGGTTTGATTAGGCTATTCTGGATTTATTGTTTTTAACATATGAAATTGAGTATTGTCCTTTCAAGGTCTATAAAGAATTGTGTTGGAATTTTGATGTGGATTACATTCAGTCTGTAGATTGCTTTTGGTAGGATGGCCATTTTTACTATATTAATCCTACTGATCCATGAGTATGGGATATATTTCCATGTTTTGATAGCTTCAATTTCCTTCTTCAAATACTTGAAGATTTGTCATGCAAGTCTTTCACTTGCTTAGTTAATTTTCTCAAGAAATTACGTATGTGTATATATTTTTGTGGCTATTGTAAAAGGTGTTTTTTCCTTGATTTCTTTCTTGGTCCATTTGTCATTTGTATATAGGAGAGCTACTAATATTTTTGAGTTAATTTTGTATCCAGTCACTTTGATTAAAATGTTTATCAGCTGTAGGAGTTCCCTGTGGAATTTTTGGGATTGCTTATGTGTACTATTATATCATCTGCAAATACCAATACTTTGACTTCTTCCTTTCCAATTCGTATCCCATTAATCTTCTTCAGTTGTCTTATTACTCTAGCTAGAACATCAAGTAATCTATATTGAACAACTGTGGAGAGAGTAGACAACCTCATCTTGTTCCTGATTTTAGTTGATTTGCTTTGAACTTCACTCCATTTAATTTGGTGTTGGCTATTGGCTTACTGTATATTGATTGAATTTATTATGTTTAGGTATGTCCCTTGTAATCACAGCACTTGGGAGGCAGAAGAAATTCTGAGTTCTACACCACCCTGGTTTACAAGTAAGTTCCAGGACAGACAGGACTACACAGAGAAATCCTGTTTTGTCAAAAAACAAAAAGAAAGAAGGAAGTCCCAAACCCAGTTTATACTTTGATTTCTCTTCAGATTGTATAAATCTTTCACCTTTTAAAATTATTTTAATTGTTTGTGTCAGTGTTTTTAATGCATGTCTGTTCATCATTTGCATGCCTAGTGCCCACAGAGGTCAACAAGTGTTAGTTCTCTTGTGACTGGAGTTACAGAAGGTTGTGAGCTGCCATAAAAGTGCTAGGAATCAAAAAACTCAGATCCTCTGGAAGAGCTTCCCATGATCTTAACTGCCAGGCCATGTCTCCAGCATCTACTTTTCATGTTTAAACCAAAAGTGTTAAAGAAATTTATGTAGAATAAACTGATATTAGCAAGTAAATATTTGTCATATTTTGGAAACATTGGGGACCTCTGACCACAATTATACTTCATACACATGTTATACTGGAACTTTCACTTAACTATCATGTTTGAAAAGACAGTATTTGAGATCCGGCACAGACAACATTAGACAAATTTAAATGTGATACTACTTTCAAGAATATGGTCATTTTTTTCCTTCTGAATATATGAACATTGCCACATGGCCTCATTAGAAAATCTCACCATAGCATTTTGGTTGATAACTAAACTATTTATGTTTTAAAAATTTCCTAACAGAATACCCCAGCAGACAGCAAATTCCATGTGCTTATGAACAGTTTTTTACTGAGACAGATAACAAGGAAATGTTATATTTTAAAAAGTTTGTATAACAAAGACCACATATAACTAACTATTGAGCTTCCTCTCTGTTATGGAAAAAAACTCCAGAGTGAAAGTAAGAAATGGACACTTTGAAACATAGAGAATTACAACAGTTACTAATCAGGAAGGATAGATTACAGAAATTCCACCAAGTCAGTCTCACCCACCATTTACTTCAACATTCTCTTCAATTTAAAATGTATTACCAACTTTCACTGGCCATATTTACTTCTGGTATAGAAATGTAAATAAATAAATAAAGTCTGAATTTTGAGAAAGGCTAATGTGTATTAGTTTTGAAAGTGACTCTCTAATGCTGCAGTTAAAATAACCGTTAACACGATTTGCCTTCCAGCACATTAATTCTGAGGTGTGGGAGGAGGCTAAAATAGTGGGCTAGAAATCAAGCTTATCTATCTAGGCTGTGGTAAGGCCAATCCGTTTTTTTTTCTTTTGTCATTTAAATGCTGTGAAAATACCCTTTATACCAAAAGACGTGTGCACAGAGTTATGGCTGTGCAGACTTTGTCCTAAAGGATGCTCTGTGTCATTCAGAATCCTGATGATAGCCCTGTGTATTTTCCAGGAACCGCAAATTCAAAGCTGTTTTCAAAGTAGTATTTTACATCTAAGATTAATGGAGACTATCATGCCGTTATGCTCACTGGATTCATTACACATTCATGACTTTTAATCACAGTCTGGCCTTTAATGTGCAGCTTCCTGTGTCAGTCCGTTAATTACCCCCTTTCTCTTTCCCCACATTAGCTTTTCCATATTTTGATGACTAAGCACAGTGCGCCTACACATTATACATTAGTGGAAATAGGGTTGCTTTTCAAAGCCATGTCACCTTTTCCATGGTATGTTTTAGGGAAAAAATGATATTATGGGCTTCAAGTACCTTTTGTCCTCTTTTTTTCCCCCCAATGACTAACCTTGAACTACACACCATCTCTCCCTGCTTGAGTGTATGTGTGATCCGTGGAGGCAGAATCCCAGTCCACTGATTGGCGATCCACATGTGCTCTTGGCCTAGCCCAGTCAGGTACCATATGACATCTGTCAGACATTGCTTTTGTTCCCTCTGTGAGGAAATGTCTGCCCACCAGGCAGCCCTGCCCCTCCTGGGCACAAGTGTCACAACCACTTGTGCACTACTGAACTGGCCAGGTGTCAGCACAATCGCTGGGCATTTATGCGGCTTTCATAGCTGCCAAGGCCTCCCGGCAGTGCCTGCCAGGCACCACACTGGACCATCTGGCACTGTGACTTCTGCTTTCTCTTTCCATGAGCTTCTGGGAAAGGAGGCTTACAGCTTAAGCCTGGAATCTGACCTACCACACCCAGGGTGGAGCAACCCCCATTGCATCCTTTAATATAATGTTTTGATAAAGAGGATAAAATGACCCAGTTTCTTACTGTAATTTCCTGAAATCTGATCCTTTCTTAACCAAGGTTCTGTTTTGGCACAAGATTGAGATGTGAATTCTTGGGATTTGGAGATGGTTTGGAGCAAGTAGTAAAACGTATAGGAATTACTGATGTGAGGGATGCTGTGGGAAAAGAGCAAATAAATCACTTCAGTGCTTGTTTGGGGTCAGGGTTCCTTAGCAGACCCTGAGGCAGATTAAGTCATTTATTAAATGTTCCAGAAAGTAAACAATAAGGAGGTGCAGAAAACATAACCAGGAAGCGAAGACCTAGCCTCCAGTCTGGTCTACAAGGAGCTATGATGTGTCAACTATATCTTGGACTTTCCTCTAAGGGGAACAGAATGTTAAAATGTAATTATGATGATTTGAAAAATTAAAAAAAAAGACTTGTATGACTTTATGATATATCTGCAGTTGATCTTGTTTTAAGATAGATTGACCCGCAATATATAACTCACTCTGGTCTTGAACTCCATCTTCCTGCCTTACCTTCCAGGTTTCTGGGAGGTGTGAACCAGCAGGTCTAACTGTGTTGCATATTTGGATGTGTGTATTTGTTGTGAGATGGCAGAATGGAGCTAACCACCATGTGCACTCCCCTGTACTCTCTGGAATGAGTGGCTAAGCTGGCCTTGGGTGGAATGTGCTTAAGAACGTTCAGTTTTCAAAGCAGCCTTGTGAGGACATTCATGGGGGTCACAGACACTCGTTAGTCAGGGGAGGGGCCCATAAAAGTGAGTGGTGAGAAGCAAAGTAAAGGAGGGGATCTTGGTGGAGTACTGACTGGTCCATAGCACCCTCATATACAGGGTCTCCCTTTGTAGCCACACTTGCCTCAAACTGTATTTATCTCCCTGTTTCAGCTTCAAGAATGCTGGAATTGCATATGCTTTCCATCATGCCTGCCAGAATCTCTTTTTTCACAACTGAGAACAAAAAATTTCTGGATCCAGGGGAGTCAAACAATCCTCTCAATAATTGCTTTGCCGTCATTGCCTGAAAAGCACATGCTATGAATCCTCAGAGTCTACTCACCAACTTTTATTTGGTGACATTGCACACCTGTGTGTTGGTAGATACATACATTATCACCACACTATATGTGTCCTTTTGTAACTAACTCACTTCATTTACCTTTAAATTTGTATTATTAATTTTTGTTTCTATGTGTGTTGGGAGGTATGTGTGCCCATGTGCTTGCTGAGTCAAGAGGAGCACAACAGGTATCCTCTCTGACACTTTCCCCTTTATTACTTTAGGACAGATAGAATCCTTTACTTAACCTGGAGCTGGGCTAGTAGGAAACAAGCCTCAATGAAACTCCTCTCTCTGTTCCCCACAGCAGATGGGCTACAGACACACTCATGATGATGTCTCACTTCTTATGTGAGTTCTGGGGACTTGAAGCTAGTTCCTCACACTGTACAGCAAGTGCTCTTACCACTACGCGAATTTTCCAGCCTTTATTAGCATTTTAAAATGAGAATATTAACTTTAAAGAATTATTTATTTTATTTTTTGAGATTATAACATAATTATATGATTTCTTCCTTCTCTTTCCTTCTTTAAATCTTTCCATATACCCCTCTTTTCTCTTTTTCAAATCCATGGACTCTTTTTTGAAATTTTTGTTATTATCAGTCATTATAATGTTACATGTATGTATATTTTCAGGGCTGACCATTTGGTATTTGATAACCAGTTGTGTTTTTCCCTGGGAATAACTATTTCTTCCATTCTGAGCATTCCTTGGTTGCCTGTAGTTCTTAGTATAAGTGTTGAGGCCTGGTGGGCTTTCTAACATACTCACTGGACATGCCTGCTGTTGTTGGCCTTGTTGAGCTCATGTTTAGGCAGTCATGGTGGTGAGAATTTATTGGTGTGACTTTCATAGGAGACATAATCTTACAGCAATGTCCTTCATCCTCTAACTTTTAAAACCTTTCTTTCCCTCTTTCAAAATGATCTCTGAGCCTTAGGTGTAGAAATTGTTTTGTAGACATATCTGTTGGAGTTGAGCCCCACAGCTCTACATTTTGATCAATAGTGGTTTTTTGTAATGGTCTCTCTCTGTTGCAAAAAGAAGTATTTTTGATCAGGACTGAGGACGACACTTATTTGTCGCTATAAGGACAAATATCACTATCAATTTTAAAACAATTTGTTAATTGGTGTTTCTGAAGCAGCATCCTCAAGATACGGGAAGTTATAACTTGTACTAAATTTATATACTCATTTGATTGTTAAAAAAGCTGAATTTCACTTTTTGTGAGTCATTATGATAACATTAAAGGTGCAAAAGATCATTATAAAAGTGGAGTTAGCTGTGAGCTTGCAAAGGCTATTAGGATGGTACCTAAGTGCAGAAATGTTTTAAGAATTAGCATTAGTCATAGTTATTTTGTTCTTTTTCTGTGTTTTCTACTTTTAGTACAAATGTTAAAATTATAGTATGTAAGTTAAAAATTGGACAGACATTAAATAAAACTACATCTAGAACTTATGTTCATAGGTATCCATAGTTAAACAATCTATGGTTAGGCAATCTGTGGGTAAAAAAGATATGATTTTAGGCCAAACCCAAATTTAAATTATTCTTTATAAAATTCTATTATCTAAAATCATAATTTTTGGGCAGACAAAATGATTTTGATAGGTAAAATGTTGAAAATGCCAGAACTTTTCACATGTGCCATAGAAGATACAGTCCCAGATTAACCTGATAACATTTAAGCTAAGGCTTTTCTCTCTCAGGTATGAATGGTCACAAATTGGCATTGTGGTATTCTGAACAGTATATGAGTTGGTGAAAAAGGAATTGCTTTATCACCCAAATTTTGAATTGCTTGTATTTTGTAAACATCTCCCAGTCAGGTTTGCTTGAGGCTGTTATCTGAATCCCATGACAAGGGAATCTGTAGCTAGAGTTTTTCTCTCTGGGTCCCGCCAAGTCCTAGCAGTCCCGTAGCCTGTTTATAAAATAAGCATACGGACATTTATATGATTTAAACTGTTCGGTCATTAGCTCAGGCCTACCATTGTCTAGCTCTTACTCTTATACTCAGCCCATTTCTGTTAATCTATATGTCACCACGTGTTCCGTGGCTTTACCTGCTGCCTTTACATGATGCTCCTTGGATGGCAGGCTGACCTCTTTTCCTCTCCACCTTCTTGTTCTCCCAATTCTCCTCTCTGCTAGTCCTGCCTATACTTCCTGCCTGGCTACTGGCCAATCAGTGTTTTATTTATCAATCTATCATCCACAGCAGGAATCTTTTTATGGCCAGTAATATTCCAACTTTTTTTCACTTTATGATGTTTTTCTTAATCTTCACTGTCTCAGACTTTTACAATCCATAAATCTATTAAAGAATAAACGATAGGAGACAAGGAAGAATTTTAGGTGACACCGTCCATTGAAGAGCCAAAATTAAACAACAACCCAATATCCAGGGTGGTTCTTTTTTTTTTGCAATAAATAAAACATTTGTTAAATGATAACACCCACCTTGAGTAGTCATTACATCCCCGATGAGAAGGCTGTGGCTCACGGAGGACAGGTCTTTGCCTGGGAACATAGCTGAGTCACAGATTCTGATTTCATGTCAGTAGCTACATGATACAAACTTGATTGACATTAGTTCAAACTATGAAGAGGATCTTCTTTTTTTCTCTCTACTTCTCCAACCACATCAGCAATGCTGACCCAGGTAGAAGAGTTGAATAGACATCTTACATTTCAGAATCTTTCTGCTTTCTGATATACCCAAACAAAGCTGTACTGCTGGTGAGGATTTAAAAGCAAGCATGTTAAGGATGATCTTCAGAATATATATTCACATACAAAATTCGATTTATAAACATGCCATACTTGAATACTGAATACACATTTGCTTGCATTGAAATCACAGCCATAACTCTTATGATTAATATGGCTATAAATCAATCACTTTACTTCAATTTTCTCATCTGTGACATGGGGATAACCACAATATCTACTTCCCAGAATTGTTTAAATAATTAAATGAATCAGAGAAAGAGTTGTGTCTGACTTATACTATATGCTCTCAATCCTTGTTTGGTACTATTAATACTATTCTAATAGAAGGAAATAATGATTAGATAATACACATGTTCATTGTTTCTTGTAGGGAACTCATAGGCATTATCACACTACATTATACAGTCTTAGAGGAGAACTGTGCCTATGTAATAGTTCTCAAGGCTTTTGGAAAGCTTCTTGGTTGCCTTTGAGAACAATAAAGAGAAGAGCTGAGAAATGTATGACACAAATATATTAACTCAGCAGAGTTTACCAGAGAGTTACCTAAGGTAAAGAACATCTAAGAAGCACACTCAGCCCTGGGGATCACCAAAAGTGTGGTACTTCTGGTGAGGCCATGGAAAAGCATAAAGACCAGAGAATGCTGGTCTGTTATTTCTGTCTGTCTCTGGGGTATGTGAGTAAAAACTAATGAAATTTCAAGGGCAATGCATTTGGCATTTAATTTCTTTGCTTTTAGAAATAATGAACATGATAACAATAACTCATCCAATCTCCAACTCTGAAAACTCACTTCACTTTCATATTTACCATCCAGTGCTTTACAATAATGACTGTTTTCTTCTTAGCTCCATTTCTTGAGGACGTGAGATAAAAGTCTGAAAGTATTAAAACCAAAACATCAGTAATTCATAATTTGAAAGAAACATTTTAGCTGGATGGTAGCCTTAGTATTTACATTGAAGAAACAATGAGGCTTCTCTGTTCTCATTCCTTCAGGTTTTGGTTTACACGAAATGCTGCTGGTTGTGTTTCCTGGTCGTATTCTTCATCTATCCTTTTCCTGTAATTTAGAATTCACCCCACCTCCTTAACAAAGAAAAATGAACTTCAATGATCTTGATCGTCTTAGTTATTCTTTTCTATTTCTGTGATTAAACAGCTGACAAAGGCAATGTAGGAAAGAGAAACTTTATTTGGCTTACATGCTTCTTCATAGTGAGAAAATCTTAGTGGTAGGAACTAATCACATTGCTGTCAGGAAGTGATAAAGATGAGTGTTTTAGCTCAGCATGCTTTCTGCTTTGGATTTAAGGTGGGATGCTAGTCTATGGAATGATGCCACTGATGAGTGTTTTAGCTCAGCATGCTTTCTGCTTTGGATTTAAGGTGGGATGCTAGTCCATGGAATGATGCCACTGACACTCAGGTGGGTCTTCCTTCCTCAAACAATCTAGACAATCCTTTATTGGCATGACCAGATGCCTACCTGCAGGTGATTGCAGGTACAGTAACACTGACCATATAAATCATTACAGTTGTCCATGATATTGTTATTACTCCTTAAATTATTATAATGTATTCAGAGAGTCATCTATCTCTGTTTTGAGTTTAAATTGTTTAAATTTTGATAACTGTTAAGTCAATGTCTTCATTCTTGGTTTCTTTGGGGGACTAATGTAAGCTTTTCCAGGAAATTCAGTTTTTGTATTTGTATGCTAAGAAACTCCTTCAAGTAAGTTCCTATTGCTGAAGACACAGGACCCAGGGTATCCAACATGGATCTGATCTGAAAGCCTCCTTCCTTAGAACTAGCTTTCATGGTGCCAGAAGGTACAATGTAATCCTCCATGGGAGGGAAGCAATCAGTAGTCCTTCCTTAGATATGACTTCTAACTACAAGAATTATCATGAAATGATAACTCTAAATGTGCAATTATAGATGTAATTCTGAACGTTCTTATTAAATAAGAAACACAGAGCCAAATGCAGAATTAAAAGCCCAGAGATCAGAGAGCAGTAGCCAAGAGCTGAGACCACCTTCCTACCACCAGCTGCTGCCATCCTTCCCCTGAGAAAAAGACTTACTTCCTGTGTGTCTGTATTTTATTGACTTTCTGTTCTACCTTCTCATTGGTTCTAAACCAAACCATATGACCTCCTCACCTGTCTATACAGACCTCCAGGTCTCTATGGTTGATATTGAGATTAAGGATGTCTGTCTCCAAGCTGGCTATGTCCTTGAACACACAGACTCTGCCTGCCATGTGATCAGATTAAGGGTGTGTGCTACCACTGCCAGACTTCTGCTGAAGGGCTTGCTATTAGCTCTGACCCCCAGGAAACTGTATTTATTAATAAATAAAATCACATTTTCATCACAAATAAGATATCACCATATGCAATAGTGGCACACATATTTTAGTAGTAAACAACAGCTCTCTAATTAGACTCAAGGCCTGATCAAATAGAGAAATTATGCCTAGTACTGGAAACATACCCAACTACCCATGGCTAGTGAGGTCATGGATCTTAGAGGATAGGCTACAACTGCCACTTTATAAAACCAGTATAATCGCTAACTTCATGCTAAATGATTATCCTTATACCTACAGAAAATTTATAGCTCTTACCCCTTTAACAAAGAAACTTTTTTTTTTTTTGCAACAGAAGGAGACCATTACAAGAAACCACAATGAATCAAAATCCAGACAAATGATCATGTGGTGTCAAGCCTCAAGTATTATATCTACAACACAGCTCCTGCTTCCTAGGCTCATGGAACATCCCAGAAGAAGTGGCAGGGTATGGTGGTGAGTGTGGGCCACTTTTTCCTCATGGTACATGGCCACCAGCCCACAAGGACTAAGGAATGGAAGCAGTGACAGAAAGCTTTGTACATGGCCTGTCAACACGATGGAGACAGCTCTCTTGGAGAAAGCTTCAGTGAGTCAGCTCAACTTTCTTCCAGAGTACAGGGGATATGTACAATTGGGGACAGTAGCTGGGGGATCACCTAATTTACATTAAACAGCATACTCCTATCATAAAGCTCCTGGTCCAAGTCTTAGTTATCACATGTGGAAGCTCCTAGTGCAATGTCTAGTTACCACATGGGCAGCATAGGGGAAGCTTCTGCAGAGAACTGTGTTAAAGGTTATATTAGAGATAAGTCAGGAATCTGGGCCTAGAGACAGTCTCTAAATAAGGTCAGGTAGAGAACAGGCTGTTTTCCCCCAGGGGAAGGGAGTCCTCCATGTTGCCGAGCTCTGAGAGAGCTGCCAGGCCATGGTAGATTGCAACCACCAACCTGCTGTGGGATGGTCTGTATGTCAAATGTGTTGCTGATTGGTCAATAAATAAATCACTGATTGGTCAGTGGCTAGGCAGGAAGTATAGGCGGGACAAGGAGGAGAATAGAGTGGGGAAGTGGAAGGCTGAGTCAGGGAGACACTGCCAGCCGCCATCAGGACAAGGAAGATGTAAAGTACCGGTAAGCCACAAGCCACGTGGCAAGGTATAGATTAATAGAAATGGATTAATTTAAGCTGTAAGAACAGTTAGCAAGAAGCCTGCCACGGCCATACAGTTTGTAACCAATATAAGTCTCTGTGTTTACTTGGTCGGGTCTGAGTGGCTGTGGGACTGACAGGTCAGAGAGTGTCCTGACTGTGGGCCAGTCAGGAAAACTCTAGCTACACCAACCAGCTGGGCCTCCCAGCGTCTCCCCCTGTTTTATTTTAAAATGGAGAGTTGTCATCGTAAGCCTTGAGGAACTTGTCGTCTGTGTCGGAAGGGTCCAGGACCTGGCTGGTGGCAATTTTAGCAACGGTGGTAATCTGTCCCTGGGGGAACTGAATAAAGCAGGGGGCAAGCATCAAAATAAAACAGCATAATCAGAGGACTGATACAGGGTAGGAGCCAGGAAAACAAGGGGTTATAGAACCAGCTAAGTTGTTCCAGGTGCTGAAATCTCAAAAGCAGGTCTTTGTGGAGGTTTTTGAGGGTATTTACATTAATTTTAACAACATTTGATTTGTTTACATAGGAGCAACATTCTTTCCCCAATGCCAAGCAAGTTTATTATGTCTAGTGTCTTGTTGTTGTTGTTTTGGAGCTCAAGCAAGAGAGTTGATCTGTTGCTGGAGGAATTTCAGGCTGTCATTCATGGATGGCATCACTTGATCAAGCTTGTCTTGAAAGTCTCAGGCCAGATGAGGCACCTGAAGGATGGCAGCCATGGCAGTCTGGGCAGACCCAAGGGAGACAGCAAGTCCTAGTCCTACTAGTCAGGGGAGGAATATCTCTCACCTTCGTCTGGTCTGAGGCAGTAGTGGTGCCTTTTTCTCCTCATATAGATAGACCAATGGAATAATCACAACAGGGGTGCAAAATCCTACCTGGGGGTGCCCATGCAGGGACTTATCTTTCCCTTACACAAAGCAAGAAGAGGAGGAGTAATGAGTGTCCGCCTGGAAAGAGTAATATTAGTGAGACATTGGTAATGAGTAGGCTTGTCCCCACTAGAAGGGCAAACTGGATATTTGAACAGCTGGTCAAATAGGAGACTATCGGACAGGCAAGAAGCAGTGAAATTTTTTTTGTTCCTGGGTAAAGGAAAGTGATATTGACTGGCACAGCTGTCAGCAGAGATCTATTGTTGGATGAGCAAAAGAAGCAGTTAGAGGCACTGGGGTGGGCAGTGAAAAGGAGAAAGTCAAAAACATATTGTGTTTCCTGTTTAAGAATGTTTTTATGGGTTAGCGTGGACTCGGAGGTCTGCACCAACTGTTGAGAAATATGAATATCAGCAGAGGAATCTCCTATATAACTGGTGGGATATAGTTTTTCCATGACACCTGTTCTTCACCTTTTATCCCAGGGGTTATCTATAATAATAGTGAGCCTGTTTCAAAACAGGCTATTTCTATGGGAAATATTTCAGGACTAATAACAACATCCTTTGTTGGGGCCATCCATGGACCTAATCTCCTGGTTTTTTCCTTCATACCTTTCCTGGGAAAAATGCCAGTGGTGTTGGGTGTTGAGAATTAGGGAGTTGAGCAGTGGCCTGACAGGCCTTTAATATAACAAAGGCTGTCACTAAAATAGCAGCAAGGAAGGCTTGGGGGGTGGGGCATATGGCTTGGGCAGTGGCCATCAGATCATGGATGTCTTTCCAGGAGATTTTTGTTATTTTGGAAGGGGTGGCATTTTCTCCATTTCCTCTGTTCCTGACTGGTCAGGCTGAGGTGGACTATATTTCTGGTTGGCGGGCTGATACCAGACATTTTTTGGCTTGGACCCAAATAGGCCACAGTTGGTCCTGTGGAAAAAAACACAAGCAAAAAGCCTCTTCGCCTTATGAAGAGAGGGTCAGATCCCTTCCCCATTTCAAACATGGGGTACCACCATCATACCAATATGGTAGGGTGTTTGGAGTTCTTGTAGATATTGAATATATTTGGGGTGGCCCGGACCATTGCCAATTGCATGTTAAGGTATAGACTCTCATTTTTGTTTTTTATGTTGTTCCTTTAGAGGATATATATATATATATATATATATATATATATATATATATATATATAGAGAGAGAGAGAGAGAGAGAGAGAGAGAGAGAGAGAGAGAGAGAGAGAGAATTTTTTTTCAAGACATGGTTTCTCTCTGTAGTTTTGGTGCCTGTCTGTAGACCAGACTGGCCTCAAACTCACAGAGATCTGCCTGGCTCTGCCTCCCAAGTGCTGGGGTTAAAGGCGTGCGCCACCAGGAGTTTGATATTTTTTTAAACAATTCCTTGGCCCTGGATATTGTAAGGAATCTCTGTGTGGTAGACAAGCTCCCATTGTGAGCAGAAGGCCTTGAATTGGGAGCTAATAAATGTGGAAAACTTTTTAGTTTTTAAATTTTTGGGTGGGGCATGTAAGCCCTACCCTGTAACAGGTAGGGACTGAGGGACACTGGGAGAACCTGGCAGCTAGGTCCACCTTTAATGTGGTGATACTGTGTTCCCCAATATATTGTGCACCTTAATAAATGTATATGGGGTCAGAGAACAGAACAGCCACTAGATATATTTAGTAGACTAACAAAGGAAACCTAAAATCTTCAGCTTGTGACTAAATAATAAGTAGTCGGTGTTATACCAGAGCTAGATTAATAGCTTGACAGAACTTCATTGGTTAATGTTAAATCCTGAACTTTTGAAACCTTAGTGTAAAAATAACATAGAAGGGAAAGAAATCGGAAACATTTTCATATACCTTAAGCCATCTTTATACCTTTACAAAGTGTATCCATCCATGTACATCTGAATCACAACCCGGGTTTTGATGTCCTCAGACTTCAATAACTTGTATTTGCATACCTTAATAACTTGTATTTACATACCTAAGTCACTTTTTTATCATAATAAGCTTTTACATCCTCAGATCTTCATAACTTCCATTTATACACCTTAAAACACGTTCTTAGACCCTAAAACATTTCTTTAGTTCCACACAGCTTAAGGTTTAAACTTTACACCTTTTTATGCTTGATCATTTTAACAAGAAACAGGTGGTTGATTACTGAGAGCAGTCACTGTAAAAGGGTGTTTCTTTAAATAAAGGGATAGTAAAAAAATTACACTGAAATCTGTTTTGTGAGTTTATCTGTTTTTTGAGCCTGGTAATAAGGTAAATTGTGTCTAGACATAGTAGTAGCTCTAGAAAAATAAGGCCTGTGGCCTGAATTTTACACAAAGGGAGAATTGAGAAGGAAGAAGAAGCTTTGGAAAAAGAAATGGGTGTTTGTTGCTGTTAAAGCTCCTTATTTATGAAGATTGTATTATAATAAAACCTTTTATGAACTTAAGATGCTTTATAGCCCTAAAAATACTAAATATTTTCAAAAGTTGTTTAAAATATGTCTAACAGTTTTGCAATTTAAATGTAAAATTTTTAATTTTTTTCTTTAAAAGCTTCAATATCTTTCAAAAATAAAGTACCCTTTTTATTTTAAGAGCGAAGAAAAAAGACACAACCATAATATACACAAGGCAAAAATAAGCTCTAATAGTGTAGGCTTTTCAATATTTAACACTCGGATTAATTTTTATAGACCTTGTTTTTAGGACAAGACAGGAATTATCACACAAAAATCTATCCCAATATAAAGTATCTGGAAGACCTATTGTTGTCTCCTTGGTAGACCCACTCCATGTGGTTATCTTTAATGATATGGTGGTGAAGTCACATGGGATCCATCTTCTCCAACCCTGGCAAAGATGGTGACCAGCTATGTGGCTATCTAGAGACAGCAGCAATGGTGCTTATATCCCCAAATTGGATCATGTTGCATGTTTCATTTTTAAGACTACCTGTGTATAGAATTTTAACTATCAACCATTTTTTACTAGTTTCAAGTTAACCTTTTTTAAAATAGATTTAACAGATTTTAACAAAATCCAATAAAATGAACTTATAAATCTTGAGGTATGGAATATTTATATAAACCAAGTCTAATTTTTTGGCTATTCTGCTTTGCTCTCTGTCAGGTGAATCAACCTGACACAGGGCATAGAGAAAGTTTTTAAACAGGAATCTAGAGAAAGGGGGAGCTAGAACTCAACTCTAGAGACAGCTTTTTAATAAAATATAACAAAAAAATTCTAAACTTCTATTAACTTGAATCCAATGCCCAGAGAGCTCAAAGGTATATTTTGAGGTCTGGACATAGGGACAGCCATGTGGTGACTGCCTAGTGGCTATAGAGATAATACATTTGACGTCTTTTTATATCATGTCTCACACGTAAACAACATTTATGGATTTACCAGAATGCACAAACAGAAAAACTTTTTAATGACACATGCAGACACAATTTTCTTGAGAACAGAAAAACAAAACTTTCCATGGGAAAGACATTTTGTTATGAATTACATAGATTTTGAACCATGTCTGATGGAAAACTTATAATTCCTGAGATAAGTGTAATACAGCAAAATCTTAAAATATAGAGAAGAGATGTTTTTTTGTAGATCCTTCCAGGTGCTGCAGGCAGGACTGGAGCTCCTGAGAGAGCAGAATGAGAAGTAGAGGAGATGGCCACGTGGGTACAGCAGGCTGCAGGCGTCAGACAAGCACACATGTGCCCACATGGACAGTGAAAGCAGTACAGAGAAAAGCAGCCCCTGCAGGACTGCAGGTGGAACTGAGAGAGCATGCAACAGGCTAGAGCGGAGGGAGCCTTTGGGAGAGAGAGTAAAAGAAACGGGTGGGGTTTGGAGTGAAGGGAAAAGAGTAAAGAGCAGAGAATTCTCTCTCATTCCCCAACTGCTCACCAAGTTAAGGGAAATTGTCTTGTTACATGTAAACATTAACAGGGAAGGACTCTATGGGTACCTCTGGGTTCCTGGGCCATTGCTGCTGAGAGAACTGGGGAAAATTGTTTCTACTATCTCTGAGATTACAGAGCTGCCCAAAGGCCATAGCAGGAGAATCTTCAGCCAGTGTCAGAGAGTTGCCTTGACCGAGAAGAGAGGCTTCAATTGTCCCAGAACAGTATCTGGACCCACACGAAGGCACAAACCAAAAGTAAAGCAAAGGAGAGAAAAGAGAGAAAGGAGACCGCTGATCCTCAAGTGGGGACTACCAGAGAAAAATGATGCTACCCTCCGGGGAGGGGATGCTCACCGACTTCTGTATTTCCAGAAGTCCTTGTTCATGGCACCAGCTGTGGGGTCCCCTTTTTCCTCAGCAATCCACAGGGACAAAAGGGTAGAAACAGTGACAGAAAGCTTTTTATGTGGCCCTTGAACATGGCAGAGATAGCTCTCCAGGAGGCAGCTTCAGCGAGTCAGCTCAACTACATTCCAGAGTATAGGATTGGGGACAGTAGCTGAGGAATCACCTAATTTACATTAAACCACACACTCCTATCATAAAGCTCCTAGTACAAGTCTCAGTTATCATATGTGGAAGCTCCTAGCACAATGTCTAATTACCATGTGGGCCGCAGGGGGAAAGTTCCTGCAGGGAACTCTGTCAAGGGTTGTATTAGAGATAAGTCAGGCATCTGGGCCTAGAGACAGTCTCCAAGTAAGATCTGGAAGGGAACATGGTGCCTTCTGCTGGCAGAAAGGAGTCCTCCACGTTGCTGAGCTCTGAGAGAGCTGCCAAGCCAGGATAGACTGCAACCTCCAACCAGCTAGGCCTCCCAGCAGTGGTGGAGAGAGTATAAGAGCGAGAGGACCAGAAAATCTTCTGTAAGATTGTATCTCCCAGAAATGTCAGGGAAGCTACACCTAAGGAATTTCAACAAAATGGCTGATTTAACAAGACCCGAACAAGTATACCATCAACAGATATGATTACATGGAAGGGGGAAAACTCACTGGGCACCCAAGCCCAGACAAAGTACTGCAGACAACCAAGGAATTTTGAGAGCCAGAGAAATAGTCTTTCCTAAAGAAGATTCCCCCAATTAGATATCCAATATTGAGTGGACTGTCCTGAAATTATACTCATGCAAGAAACATTATACAGACAGAGCACAGGGACTTGTATTTACATGTTTAAGAATATACATATATACATGTGTATAAGTAGGAACACTTAAAGAAAAAGAGGCTATTTGTCTGAGAGAAAGCAAGGGGGTGGGACACATGGGTGGAAAGGAGGAAAGGAAAAGATAAAATTGTGTAATTGTGTGATTACACTTTGATTTCAAAAAACAAAAAAATTGAAAAATAAACTCATTTAAATAAAACTTTTAAAAGAGATGGCTATTTTGATTTTTCCTTGTACCTTTCTAAGTGAAACAGCATTGCTGATGAAAGTATTGGGAAGGCCTGGGTTTAATGTTAAATGAATAAATTTTTGAAATTCTTATAGAAGGCAAGAGCAGATACTTTATTTTCCTATTTAAGTTATTAAACATAGTTTATTAAGATCAAGTATAAATTCCTCACATGTAGTCATAAGTTTTTCTCTGGTCCCACCTGGCCCTGAAGTTAGGAGAAATCTCTCCCACATGTGATTCTACAGCTGCTTATAAAATAATCACTCAGAGGCTTATATTAATTATAACTACTCAGCCATTAGCTCAGGCTTATTACTGAATAGCTCTTACATTTAAATTAACTCATAATTCTTATTTATGTTATTCCATGTGACTTGGTAACTTTTCTCAGTTCTGCCTTGTCATCTTGCTTCCTCTGTGTCTGGCTGGCAACTCCTGACTCTGCCCTTCCTCTTCCCAGCATTCTCCTAGTCTGCTTGTCCTACACATACTTCCTGTTGGCTACTAGCCAATTAGTATTTTATTTATCATCCGATCAGAGCAACATATAACCACAGCATATAGAAAGACATCCCACAGCACTCCCCCTTTTCTGTCTAATCAAAAAAGAAGGTTTTAATTTTAACATAGTAAAATTATATATAACAAAACAGTTATCAAGCAAGATTTACAGTTATAATATCTAGTCTATTTGTATTTGGTAAAATTAAAGAAAATATTCTATGTACCCTATACTTGTGAGTCTAAGATTTCATATCTAATTTATCTTTTATCATAACCAAGGAAATTATAATTATAACTATCTAGTCTTCCACTACATCAAAGATCCCAGAAGGATATCATATTACCTAAGCAAACAGAAAGAGCATTGTAAGCAACTTCCAAAAATCTAGAATGACAGAGACAGCTGGATACCTGGAAAGTTACCCAAAGTTCCTCTGTAATGTTGGGGCATCCATCTTCAGCCAGTAGGCCTAGAGTTTTTAGTCACTTCTCCCTGTGTCCTGTAGAATATTTGACAGTCTCCTCTGCAAAGCAGGAACCTGAAAAACTATTTTGCCCCATTTTGGCAAATTCAGTGGTCATTTTCCTATGGATCCTGCATGTCCAGTCTATACAACATATTATCAAGTAGTGCAGGCAAGAGAAGTTTCTTGCCTAAAAGGCTATTTTTGCCAAGAAGATGATTAACTCCATATAGAATGTCTTCAAAATCCATCTTTCTCTTTGAAGTAAATTGGTGCTGCCAAGAGCAGACATAGATCACTGTCTAGAAAGTCTAAGTTTTTAAAACATTTTAAATGCCATATTCTGTACGACTTTCAAGTGTTTGCAGATTACCTACCTAATTGAATTATATCTATGTATACCTAGAAAACTTAACTAACATGACTATAAATTTGACTGTCATAGAAGTCTAATTATTAATCTGTATTTCTTAATTATCCATTACAATTTTAAATGAGCTGCACAAACATATCTTAAGAGTAGAAATATACATACAGTATAACAAAATTAATTTTAAATTTGTATAAATAAACTAAAATCCACAGCAACACAAAACATTTCAAATAAGTTGTTGCTCTTTAAAAGTAGATTTAATAATCTACCCTTTTATCCTATTATATCTATAATATCCTGCTTTCTTCTTGAGAAAGAGATTGTATTTATAATCAACCCCCTTTAAATAAAAATAAATATTTATAAACAATATTTTGGGAATTTGAGCTTAGTTTCTCATACTACTTCCTGCTGGTTTAGGGTGCTGGCAATCTTATGGGGATCCTGAGAAAATTCAAGATAATGGTGAAGTCCTGGGAAGACCACCTACAACCTTTGTGGGTAGGTACCATCTGTTAAGGTTCAGGAGGTCTGACTTGATCAAGTCTGATACATCTTAACCTGGATCAAATCCATAACTTCTTGCTTCCTGTGGAAACAAAAGCAGAGCCTCCTTTCCAAAGCAATGTATCCTTAGATCCAAAGTTTGAAGTCAAGATACCTTTAAAATACACATATTGGTTTAACACAGCAGCTTTTATAATCAAATGTCTTTCTCCAGTTAAAAATACCAACGACAATATAATCCAGACTCTGTGTGTGACTTCCATCTTTACATGGCTTATTTTTATATTACTTTTACTGTCTCTTTAAAATACTTTATTTTTTAAAACTATTTCTTTATATAACTGTCTATCCCCCTTTTCCTCTCTCTTCCAAGTCTACATACATTTTTACATATAATGTAAACCATTTAGAGTCTTATTTCATCTGAATCTGACTTATTATGAATCTATAATCCTTCTCTGACCAGGAGAGATTTTAAACTGCTAAAATTCGTGTTTAGTACTGAAGCAGCAGCTTTGCCTGCTGACTCCATCCATTTCAGCTTTTTAACATGGCGGAGGTAATTCACCTCTCACTCTGGGAGCCATGTTCTCTGCTGACTCTGGGAGGCAGTGGGTCCATGCCTCCATCCAGCAGCATGTGGCCTAGAAGCCTAGAAACCATTTTTTCTTGTCTGTACTAGCCAAAGCTAAATCCATCATGCAATGCACTGTGCGACTTGGAGACACCACTGTGTACTGTGGCTAGAATCTGCCATGCTGCTTAGCTTATGGTAGCTGGTGGCCAGCTCCATCTCACAGGCAGATGTTGGGAGATGATTCTCTACACTGCTACTGTCATGAGACTGTGAGACTAGGAAGCCCAGTGTGGCTCTGTTTCTGTGCATTCAGAATCTTTAAACTTTCTTGGGTCTATGTGAATCAATGTCCAATGGTGAATGCATAATGTAGTCATAAGTTTTTCTCTGGTCCCACCCGGCCCTCTGATTAGGACAGATCTCTTCCACTGATGGTCCTGCAGCTGCTTATAAAATAATCACTCAGAGGCTTATATTATTTATAACTGTTTGGCCATTAGCTCAGGCTTTTTGCTGACTAGCTCTTACACTTAAGTTAACCCATAATTCTTATCTATGTTTAGCCACATGGCTTGATACCTTTTCTCAGTTCTGCCTTATCATCTTGCTTCCTCTGTGTCTGGCTTTTGACTCCTGACTTTGCCTTTCTTCTTCCTAGCATTCTCCTAGTTTGCTTGCCCCATCTATAATTTCTGTGTGACTGGCGGTCAATCAGCACTTTATTTATCAACCAATCAGAGCAACATATATTCACAGCATACAGAAAGACATACCACAGCACACATGAATTGCAACTCTTCCATCCTTGTTTATAAGGTGTTACATGGGAATCTGTTTTCTCCATATTTCATGTCTTCAACACATTCTCAGAATAAAATTTATTATCCTTCTCCTATGGTTTGCTGCCACTGGCATATACTGGAGCTGCCCAAGCGAACTCCTGCAGGAGTCACTTCATCACTGGATAGGTTTTCCTTTCTTTTTCACCCCAAGCCCTCTGAGTGAGTTTGAGATTTTTTTTTGTTGCAGCCTTTTTGCACCAATGAGCTGACCAAGACAATCATTCACTAGACTCTCAGGTTATTCTAGATTGGTCTATTTCACAATTACAGCTAACTATCACAGTAAGAATTGTAATAAGATAGATTCAGAGAAATTAGAGAACTAAAGCACCTTTTGAGTAAATAAATGTTAATAAAGACAAATACTGTAATAGGGCACTATTAAATATGATAAAGATAAGTGACTGTTAGGAGGTAGAAGTGGATATATAAGTGTTAGAAGAAGAATGGGAAGTGAGGAAAGAGAGCAGCAAAGGTATTCAACCAGAGAAAGGTGATGCTAGGGTAAGACACAAACCAAGGTACTACAGAGTGTCTTAGTTAGGGTTTCTATTGCTGTGAAGGGGCACTCTGACTACAGAAACTCTTATAAAGGAAACCATTTAATTGGGTCTGGCTTACAATTCAGAGGTTTAGTTCATTATCATCATGGTAGGAGGCAAGGCAGCATGTAGGCAGACATGGTGCTGGAGAAGGAGATAAGAGTTCTTATGTCTTGAGCCACAGGTAATTGGAAGTGATCTGAGACATTGGTCATGGTTTTAGCATATATGGAACCTCAAAGCTTGCCTCCACAGTGACACACTTCCTTCAACAAGGCCATACCTACTCCAACAAAGCCGTACCTCCTAGTAGTGCCACTCCCTATGAGCTTATGGGTCAATTACACTCAAATTACCTCATTCTACTACCTGGACCCATAAGCTTGTAAGAATATCATAACCCAGAATGCATTTAGTCCAACCTCAAAAGTCCACATAGTCTGTAACAGCCTCAACAATGTTTAAAATTCCAAACTTCAAAGTCCCTGCTGAGATTCATGCAATCTCTTAACTTTAATCCCCAATAAAATAAAAATAAAAAAAATCACATACTTCTAACATATAATGACACAGGATATATATTACTGTTCCAAAACATAGGGAAGGGAGCATCATGAGGAAATACGGGACCAAAGCAAGACTGAAAACCAGGTGGGAAAACTCTAAACTCTGCATCTCCATGTCTGATGTCAAAACACTCTTCAGATCTCCAACTCTTTTCATCTTTGTTGACTGCAACATACTTCTTTCATTTGGGCTAATTCCACTCCCTGTTAGCAACGTTTCTTGGCATGTATCTCACAACTCTCGAATCTCTAACATCTTGGGGTCTCCAAGGCAACCCAGGCTTCAACTTCACAGCTTCATGCAATGGCCTCTCTAGGCCTCCATTCAGCGACACCCTTGAAACACGCCTGCCCTCAGTGGCTTTCCTTAATCTCAGATGCAAATTCCATAGCTCCTTTTTTCTACCCTTAACTTGAGAACCATGTGGCCAAAGATGCCAAGTCCTACCGCTTACTGGAGCTGGAACATGTCCCCCTTATTCAATTAGATCCTCACCAACTTTCTGTTTTTGATAGTTTCCTTTACTACCTAAGCTTGGCTGTCCTGAAACTGGATCTTTAGACCAGGCTGTCCTCAAACTCAGAGATCCACCATCCTCTGTTTTCTAAGTGCTGTGATTCAAGGTATGAACCACCATACACTACCTTCAGCTTTTCTTTAATTCCTTTCCACAAGTTGGAAACTCAGCTGGGTGGGATTTCATCCTGAAGTCACCACTCTATTTATTCCATTTCTTAATCTGTTTATCTCCCTGAACACAGGGCTTAGCTCTATTCTGCTTCCTGGTGCCCCCTTTCTTCTCAAATTTTACATTTTATATTTTTCCTTGCTCACCTCACTCTAACTCAGATCTACAGAGAGAAATAGAGAAGGAAGATGAAAGCTATGTAGTGTGATGCAGTAAGGAATGGGACAAACTCAAGGGTTCAAACCAGGAAGTGCAGACAAAGCACCTGGAACTGTTGAAGAGATCAGTGTTATTACAGACCAGAAATTACAGACCAGTACAGATTCTGCTCTGTGCTGGAGCAATAGACAAGGTGTCCCACGTATAGGACTCCATGTATCCAAGATTCCAACTTTTGAAATGAAAATTCTCTTAAAAGGAGAGAGCCCTGATCCAAACACCTCAGTTGAAATATTCCCCTGCTCCTTAACTGCTTGAAAATAACTGCTTAGAAAAATGTTTTCTCATATTCAGCAGACAAAGTGCACAGAAAGGACAAGTGTAATAGATGGGAGACAAAGTATATTTCAAGCTTTCAGTAAAACAGATAGCATCACCTGCATGGTACTGTTTTAGTGGGCATAAAAATTGGCCAGCAGCAAGTGTATTGTAAACCTTACACCTTGGTTCCAGAAAGATACTAAAGCCAAGCAATGCGATGCAGGGTCAGATTCCCAGAAGAAAGCACTGAGAGGACATCATCTAAAGCTGGGAAGGTGAGGCCCACGTTACAATGGAGACCCCAGGTTGTTGCGTAAGTCAGGGCCATGGTATTCTGATGAGGAAAGCTTCTAACAAGAACAAGCAACCTAACAAAGAGGCTGTATATGCTGAAGGCAACAGAGCTGGGGAAGCAGAGATGAAAAAACACTTTAGAACTGAGATGAAACCACCACAAGCCCCAGGCACCTGAAACATAAAGTCAGGGTTTGATGTGTGCCCTTACTGACTTTGGTCTTACTTTGGCACAGTATTCCCTTGATAAGTCCCATTCTTCCATTTTGTAATAGAAATGATTATTCTGCACCAATTATATGTTGGGAGTATGTAACTGGTTCTTTTATATTATATGGGCTCATGATTAAGAAATTGCCTTGAGTCTAAAAAAACATACTTTGTACTTTTGAACAATCTTTAGATGTTAAAGACTATTGCAACATTTTGAGATTGAGTAAAATGTTTTTGCATTATTATATGAAAAGGAAACTTTAGGGATCAACAATGAAATACTATGATTTAATATGATATATTTGGTTATCAAGTTGGTAAAGAGTGAAATGGTGATGATAAATTTTCATTGTCAATGAAATCAGCATGGAAAGACACATGTGTGTGTGTTTATGAGTGTGTTTCCAAAAAAGTTTAACTGAAGAGGGAAAATCCTGAATAAAAAATAGAAAAGAAGAAATCCAGTAATTGCTAATATTGCTTACTCTCTGCTTTCTGACCTGGTGCATATTATCTCATGGGCTAGGGTCCAATACTAAATAGAAAAGAGAAAGTCCATCGGGCATCTGCATTCTCCTCTCTACTCTCAGACTGCAGAAGCACAGCCACCAAAAACCTCAGACCCTTGTTGTCATTACTTCCCTGGAACAGTGGACTGTATCCATTCTTTTTTTTTTTTACAAGTAGATAATTATATTTTTATTAACATAAAGATATCCATCTAACATATTTAATAAATGTTGATTAAAGGCAGAATGTATAGCAGATTAAATTTTGCTTAAAATCTGTAACTTTATAAGGGCATGAAATATATAAATTCATAATTCATAAATACCACTTAGATTTGGTAATAGATATGCAATGATAATCTGTATTTCCTGTTATTCTTTCTCTCCTCCTTCTCCTCCTCCTCCTCCTCCTTCTCCTTCTCTAATTGTGAGGGTCAAACCCTAGGACCTTACACATACTAGGCAGGCTGTCTACACTGAGCTACATCCCAGCTCCTCCCATATTTTTCTCATTCTTTACAATTAACATATGTGTATTTAGAATTAACAAAGACAAAAGGAAGAGGCTTACTTCTAAGACTATGACTTTCTAGTACATGAATAACAATAACCTTATCACAAGCATTATGATACTTTAAGATATTTGTAATAACAAAGATTAGGTAATATATAAATAGCAGTTTATAAATTACATCTAAGGATATTTTCATGTTTGGTGATCACACAAATCCTAAGATATAATTTGGAAAGATTGTATAATGAGGCCTCATTTCATGGATGGGACTTTATATCCAGCTCTTATTGAGGTACAGTTTTGGAGACTGGACACAAATCAGTGAATCTGGTTTTGTTTTGTTTTGTTTTTTTTCTGGAGCTGAGGATTGAACCCAGGGCCTTGCACTTCCTAGGCAAGCGCTCTACCACTGAGCTAAATCCCCAACCCCTGTTTTTTGTTTTTTGGTTTTTTTTTTTTTTGGTTTTTTGAACTCCACGTGATAGAAAGAACAGTTTTTAAAACCAGATTTAAAAAAAAAAAAAGAACTAAAACAAAACCAAAAAGCTGGGCGGTGGTGGCACATGCCTTTAATCCCATCATTAGGAGAGCTAGGCAGTTCTTTGTGAGTTGGAGGACAGCTTGACCTACAGAGCAAGATCTAGGACAGGAACCAAAACTACACAGAGAAACCCTGTATCCATTCTTAAGTGGTGATTCCCCAATAAGTCCTTTCTCAGGTTGCTTTTCTTAGGCATTTTGTCATAGTAGCAAGGAAAGAAACCAAAACAACTGAGGCACATGGTGTGTACCTCTTTTGATCAGGGGTCTGTCGTCTGAGTATAGGTGAGGTCAGACATGTGGGTTTTTCATCTACCTTCAATGAAAATTCTAGACCACAAAGCTTTTATAAGCTTTCTTCAGTTTGCGACCTTTTGCACATAATTGTCACCATCTCTGCTGAGAGAATTAATTGTTCTTATTGTGTAAGTTCACTGTTGGGGGGACCTGAAGTTTATCCATGCTTTCTTTTTCTCTTCATCATATGTGCATTTTCAATTTGCTAGTTTTAATCTCTTTACTCCCACTATAATAAAAGTTTAACATCAGTGTAGTAGCTCTCATGAGTGCTGTGAGTTATTAAAGCTAGAATGTGGCCTCAAGGATGTCCTTACCAAAATTAACATTACATTACTACTGCCTTTTAAAAAATATTTGTATTTTACACCTTAATAATTTACTTATTATTAACTTATGCATTGTTATGGGATATTTGTACTCTGTGTGAAGATGTGTTGCTGTGATTAGTCTAATAAAAAGCTCAACGGCAAATAGCTAGGCAGGAGGGATAGGTGGATTTTCCAGGGAGAGAAAGGAAGAAGAGGAGGAGGAATCTAGGCATGCAGGAGAAGCCAAGAGACACAGAGAGGAAACAGGAGGTATAAGGCAGAAGAGAGGTAATATAACATAATAGAACATAGATTAACATAAATGGGTTAATTTAAATTATAATAGCTAGTTAGGAAGAAGCCTAAGCTATAGTCTGAGCTTTCATAATTAATAAAAGTCTCCATGTCATTATTTGTGAGCTGGTGGCCTAAAGAAAAGTCCGACTGCATATGGTGTGCAATGTGGAGGCTTGAATATCCACATAGGGCCTGAGACAGTGGTCTCTCAGAGAGGCTCATAGTAAAAAGGCACAGCTCTTGTAAGAGGCCCTACTGTGCAGCTGAGGACTTGAGCAGCTGATACTGGATACAAACTCCTGTTGTAGGCAGACACGACAAATTCCCAGAGCTGAGGCTAGGCTCTCATGGAACTGAGGGGGCAGAAGCAGCCTCCAGTGGCACTTTGTAGCAGTAGTCTAGCAGTTTAAGATTTGTCTCCCATGGTCAGAAAATGCTACAAGTGCATGGCTGCAGATGTGTAAAAAGCCAGTTCCAGACCCCCCCCCAAAAAAAACCCCAAAAAACCCAACCAACCAACCAAACAAAAAACCCCAAATCTCTAAATAGTTACAATATGTTTTAAAATGAACTAGGTGCTGAAAAAAGAAAAGAAAATGAGTATAGACAGCCATAGAAAAAATAAATAGTTTAAAAATAATAGTCTTTAAAGAAGGAGTAAAAGTAATATTTAAAAAAATAAGCCACACAAAGATGGGAAATACATAGGGTATCTGGATCCTGTGTGGTGCTTTGTTGACTTTAAAGTTTGTAAATGTTAATGTACAAAAAAACAATAGCAGCTGAGAAAAATTGGATTATAGAAACTGCTAAATTAAACCAACCTGTATATTATTAGGTTGTCAACTTCAAAATGGAAGTCTCAAAATATGCATTAGGGGAGAGGTTATGCCTTTATTTCCACAGGAAACAAAAAGTTATCGTTCTTTTCAGAATTAATGAAAATCAGTTTTTATTGGAGGAGATCTTCTAAGGATCTTGGCTGCAGACATGGTGGGGGGGAAAGACTACAGACCAGGCAACATATATGCTGACCCCTCTATTATGGGAACAGCTCTGAGACTGGATGAGACATGATAAATCTTGTTGGCTACAGAGTCCTCATGACTTATTATTGCATGCCATCCTTTCATGTAGATGGCTAGAGATTTATATTACAGTTTGATTATGCAGTCCAAATGGACTTACAAAGTTGACAGATACCTTTTAACTGCTCAAATGTAAAACAAAAAAATCATCATTAACTGACTTGTGTACACTGCACATTCCATGCTTGTGTTAATGCAGATTTTATATATATCAGACAAAAAAAAACAACAACTAGGAATCAACAAAGACAAGAAACCCAGGTAATCCAGCCTCAAAATTCTGCATCCAGAACAACTTCAAAGCTTTCTAGCTGAGATGGTCCAGCCTTACAGACTATCCAGCCAAGACTTCAGATAAGCTGTACACTTTCCCATCACACAGAGGCTAAGCAAAATGTAATACAGCTAGCTTCTCCAGGACTTGACTGTTATCCCAATTTTCTCAGTGTCCCCTAAAGATGCTGTCATCCCAGACAACAGGAAGCAGTCTATAGAACATGATGCCCACATTCCCAAGAGTTGGAGTGGGTGGTTTTTGGTCATTCGGTAGGTTATGGATATTTGTTATCATTTAGGGGGGTTGGTTACGAGTTACTATTGGTAATGGTTAGGGAAAAAGCTGAACAAAGGAGATGAGATTTAGGAATCTTTTTCTGATGGGAAAAAGGGAAGATATAAGTATAGAAATGATAGGATAAAAGCGTAGATTGTTGAGTCTACTTTTTTCTTTTTTTATTATTGTTAAGAGATTTTCTATTCATTTTACATACCAACCACAGATTCCTCTCTCCTCCTTCCTTCTGCCCCCCAGACTTTCACTTCAACCTGCCTCTCATTCCCACCTCCTCCAAGGCAAGGTCTTCCATGGGGAGTCAGCAGAGTCAGGTACATTCAGTTGAGTCAGGTTCAAGCCCCTCCTCCTTGCTCTCAGGCTGTGCAATGCATCCCACCATAGGCACTGGGCTCCAAAAAGCTGGCTCATGCACCAGGGACAGGTCCTGATCCCACCGCCTGGGGGCCCCTAAACAGTTCAAGCTAAACAACTGTCTGGCCTATCCTGAGGGCCTAGTCCAGTTCCCTGGGGGCCCCTCAGCTATTGGTTCATAGTTCATGCATTTGCACTAGTTTGACTGGCCATCTCTGTACATTTTCAATCATGATGTCAATGTCCCTTGCTCATAGAATCCCTCCTCTCTCATTGATTGGGCTCCTGGAGCTTGGCCTGGCACCCAGCCATGGATCTCTGCATCGGTTTCCATCAGCTTCATCCCAGGGATGCAAGGATGGTTCAACATATGAAAATCTGTCAATGTAATACACCATATAAACAAACTGAAAGAAAAAGCCACATGATCATCTCATTAGATGCTGAAAAAGCCTTTGACAAAATCCAACACTCCTTCATGATAAAGGTCCTAGAGAGATCAGGAATACAAGGAACATACCTAAACATAATAAAGGTAATTACAGCAAGCCAACAGCCTACATCAAATTAGATGGAGAGAAACTCAAAGCGATTTCACTAAAATCAGGCACAAGACAAGGCTGTCCACTCTTCCCATTGAAGTTCTTGCTAGAGCAATAACACAACAAGAGGAGTCTACTTTTGAACAGCCACTAGTCTCAAATATTTTAACTGGTATGAATTTTTGTGTATTGATACAAATTTGAGGTTATTTTTGTTATACTGTGTATATGTTTCTACACTTGTTTAAGGTCTTGTACCTATGCAGCTCAATTAAAAATGTATCAAAGTTTTAGCCCTTGAACATTATTTAGGATAATAAAGAAAGACAGGTTAGTAGTTAGTCATCTATAACAATCAAACTTATATTCATGTTAGATTATGTGTTAAAGATCAAATAGAGATAATTTTAAATGGATAGTCTTCAAACACTTCTAAGGCCTACAGAATATGACATTTAAAATGTTTTAAAAACATAAGGCTTTTCATGACAGTAAGGCATGTCTGCTTCTGGAAGCACCAATTTACTTCAAAAGAGACTGATAAGCATCAAAGAACCTCCATATGGGGTTTTCTTTCAAACTCCAAAAAAGTTTGACAAAGTTAGCCACTGGACAAGACACTGCCCTTACCTCAACTGCTGGCAGTATGGTGTTCAAACTGGACAAGCAGAACACAAAAGAAAGTTACTGCTGAACTTTACCAAGACAAGGTAGGACAGTCCTTCAAAATTCCTGCTTCACAGAAATGTCTATGAGATATTCTAGGCCGGTGGGCTGAAGATGAATGTCCCAAGATGAACCTTGGTAACTGTCCAGGTAGTCATCTGTTTTTCTAATTTCTATAGTTTTGGGAGTTGTTTTCTCTGTTATTCCTGTTTATTCAGGTAATATTATTTCCTTCTTGGTTCTTTGATGGAGTTGAAGATGAAAGAGTTATAATTACAATTTTCCTTGTTACCAAATTCAGAAAAGAAACTGACAGAAGAGATCTAAAATTTATAAGGTTAAGAAACATAAAAGCTTAAGTTGTTCATCTAAGAAGATATTTTAAGGCTTAAAAATATATTTTTTTTTAGAATGGTAATACAAGTTATGATAGAAAGTGCTTTAGTTATAAAACATTTAACTCACTAAGATAGGATAGATAGCTAGTTAGGAACAAACCTAAGCTATAGGCAAAGCTTTTATAACTATTAAGTTATTATTTGTGAGCTGAGAGTCCCAAGAAAAGTCTGACTACAGTGCATGGAGTGCACACTAGGATCTAGCCACTGTACTATACAATGAAA
Organism: Peromyscus californicus insignis; assembly: GCF_007827085.1. Lineage (NCBI taxonomy): Eukaryota > Metazoa > Chordata > Mammalia > Rodentia > Cricetidae > Peromyscus > Peromyscus californicus. The sequence continues at coordinate 107,355,837 of NW_026294573.1, forward strand.
CTATGAACACACTCACCATGTCTCAAAGCACCACAGAGGAAAGAAATTAGAGAAAAGAAATAATATATATTCACCAAAACTCATACAGGATGGAGGCATTTTAGATTTTTTTCCCATATGGATTAATATTTTCCCAAAAGAACACAATAATCTGAATTGGGAAACATCAAATTTAAAGTTTACAAAGACACACATGAATTTTGCATATTTGTTTTTTGAATGGAAAGAAACAAATTTGATGGATAAAAATGAATTAGAAAAGAAGTTTGTTAGGATTGAACTCAAAGCTTAGATTATATATGTATGCAAGTCCAAGACTTTTTTTATTATTTGTTTTTTTACTGTAAACATTTTGTGTGTGAATATATATGTACATATACACATGAACACTCTGCATGCATGAGCATGTGCACATTTGTGTGTTTGAGTATGTATATGTATGTGCATGCATATGTACATGTGTATGTGTATTTGGTTGGTTGGTTAGATTTTGTGACCATTAATTTTTATTATCCAGTAACCTGCTTTTAGAATAATCTAGAATGACATACTTTTGAGTATATCATTGATTGCATTTCTAGAGATATGTAGTGGGAGAGGGAAGACACACCTTAAATATGGGGTGAAAATATCCCAGGTCCTGAGGTTCTGGTGTGAAAAAAGAAGGAGAAAACCTGCTGAGAACCAATATTCTTTGCTTTCTGTTTCCTGGTCTCCCTAGTTCTACCGACATGCACCTGCCCCATGGATTCCACACTATAGTGAGCAATACTCCTTCTAACCACAAATTGATATAAATTCCTTAGTCAAGTTGTTATTGTTATGTTATTGGTCACAGCAATGAGGAAAATAATTAACATCCTTTATTGAAACTTAAAACCTCTCTATTTGGGACATGACAATTTTTCACTTTAAATTTCTTTACAATCATTGATACTTTATTATGGTTTGATCATGTTATCAAGTACTAATAATTGCTATCATATTAACATGAATACTTTTCTTAGGGCTGCATAAGTGCCATATTGGTTAGGAGCATTGTCTGATCTCCTAGATGACCAGTGTTTCATTCCTAGCACCCATATGAGGGTTTATAACCTTCCATAATTTCATTTCCAGGGGATCCAACATCCTCTGTTAGCCTCTAAGAGCACCAAGCATAAATATGTTGCATGTAGGTTCATTCAGTAAAACACCCATATGTGTTGTGGGATAATGGTTTTTATACTGGTTTAATAAAACTTTGATTGGCCAGTAACCAGGCAGGAAGTATAGATGGGATAAACAGACAAGGAGAATTCTAGGAAGGGAAAGGCTGAGTCAGGAGACATGGAATGACACACAGGTAAAGTCATGGAACATGTGGCAACATATAGATTAACAGAAATGGGCTGAGTTTAAATGTAAAAGCTAGTCAATGGAAAGCATGAGCTAATGGCCAAACAGTTTTAATTAATATAAGCCTCTGTGTGTTTACTTGGGTCTGAGCAGCTGAGGACAGGGTGGGACACAAAAAATTCCATCTACACATATGCATTAAAAAAGATTATAAAAAGAGTATATTTCTTAGTATTAGATCCAAATAATGTTGACATGAAGATTGTAACACATTTAAACATATTTATTTTTAATTAATTAATTAATTTTATTTATTTATTCTGCTATCATGTTTAGCCCTCCCTTTTTTCCTCCCATTCTCTCTCTCCACCTCCTCTCCCCCCCAGATCCACTCCTCCCCTGTTTCCCTTGAGAAGGCCTCCCAGAGATATCAACCAAATATGTCATAACAAGTTACAATAACCAAACACAACTGGCAAAATAAAGTCAATGAAACGTGTAGTGGGTAGCCATTCCAGCTTTGATCTGGAAGTTCCAACCCCCATTGAGACTTTGGCAACTGTCACGCCTACAAGGCGGGGCCAAGGGAGGCGCCTGGGGACCTGAGATCTGCATCGGCGGTGCTCTCTCCGTTCTGGGACCCTGGATAGTGGAGGTGGACCAAGCAGAGCTCCAGAGAACACAGCTGGACTGTGATACACCTTCTCCAGACCCCGCGACCTACCTATCCCTTAATTTGTAAGTTACGCCATTAAATAAATCTCCTTTTAACTACGTGGAGTGGCCTTAATAATTTCACCAATATCTGGCGCTCACGTGGGGCAAATTCTAAAGGCCTGGGTGGCTCCCACCCTCAGCCTCCTCCCCGGCTAGCAGGTACCTAAAGTGGAGTGGCCTTAATAATTTCACCAATAGAAACGATTCCTAATGATATTCTACTATATTCATGTATGTATTTCTTACTGCATATTTTTATAGAAACAAAGGTGACTTGAGTTTTTATTGTTTTATAGGATTATAATAATAATTTTAAAAAATTCTATGGCAAACACTTCTTATCCAATTGAAAGCAATTAAGGGATATATAAATAGTATACACAAAATCATCTGAAAGCTTTTCACATTGAGTTACTGTCTAGTTTAAATACTTCTTGATATAGACACCCGTTAATGACATTCCTCTCTCCTCAAGCACCTGTTCCTGGTAAAAACAAGGGCTGTATTGATTTGCTGCAATTTATCTTCTCCCAGGATTTTTGTCTTGACAGTGCGAGAAGATTAATTGGAATTAATGGCATTTGCACAGCTAATTAAAGTCACTCTTCCTAAAGTCAAATCAATTCCTTTAATCAGGGGAGTGACAGCGCTTTGCTTCCTTGTGCTACTCTGCATGTAAACGTTCCCTGGATGAGTCAGAATCTCTGAAAGCATTCGGCACAGAGCACAGGAACTATTGGGGCTTGCCAGGAAGTTTTCTGGCACGCAGTAATTTACAAAATATCATTTACTCATATACATATATAATGTTTTCATTAAACACAATAAATCCAATTTACAGATGTTTCTTACAGATATTCCATTTCATTCTACAGTTCCTTATGGTAGTTGAAATGCATGCATAAATACTCAGGATAATTCTTAGTGAATGTTCAAGCGATAGGGGAAGAGGATTCCAAATTACTTGTCATGGTAGGCATAAAAGAGATGTTCTGTTTATATTCTCAGAATTTGTTATATCTGTGCATAGGAAATTTCTCATTAAACACTGATTAATTCAGTCAAAATAATATTTTAAGAGAAAATTTGGACATACACAATTTTGTGCATATTGGTTTTCCTGTCAGTACATGGCAATGACAGGTGCCAGACCCCACATTCTCAGTGTGGGGAAGAAAGGGATTATTTCCACCGACATCTTGTAGTCCATCACTGAGGGAAGTCAGGGGTGGTACCTGGAGGTAGGAACTGAAGCAGAGATCATGGAGAAGTGCTGTTTACTGGCTTGCTCAGCATGCTTTCTTATACACCTAGGGAACATCTGCCCATGGGTGGCACCACTCAAAATGGTCTGAGCTATTCCATAAAGCATTGACTTTTCTCCATGACCTCTTAATGACTTCAAAAGCAATGCAATTGGGTAACTCTTAAGCTACCAAGTTTGGTTGCCATATGCGATGCAGCTTAGGTCCTCTTGTGCTGACCCTGAGGAAACACTCCAAGAAGATTTCATCTCAATGATGCCAGTCTCATCTTAATCACAACTGATTTCTTAGCTCAGTTAACCAGCAATAACAGTCCCAGAGAAGAAAGTTTCATTTTAGTACTTCTGATCTCTTCCTAATCACAACTTATTTTTCTGCTCCAGCTGGCCTTACCCACAGTTACTTAATTCAAAATATTGTTCAAATGGCCTTGATAGAGCCTATAATACTTTCTTCTGAAACTCCACAAGTCAATCCTCCACCATTTGCATTACTTTTACCATTGTTATCTTCCATGATCCCACATTTGCCCATTATGTTCTGAGTACTCAATGGTTGTTGCATCCCAAAGTTCAATGCCATTGCAATTCTCAAAACCGTGGTCAGGTCTGTCTCACTAATACTCCAGCCTGGTACCAATTTCTGTATTAGTTACAGTTTCTAGTGCTGTGATAAAATACCATGACAAAAAGCAATTTGAGGGAGAAAGCTTTATTTAAGCTTACAGTTCCAGACAACAGTCTATCACTGAGGGAAATCAGGACAGAAATTCAAGGCAGGAAATTGGAGGCAGGAAACTGGAGACAGGAAATGATGCAGACCATGGAGAAGTACTTTTTCCCTATGGCTTGCTCAGCCTGTTTTCTAATACACAGCAGGACCACCTGCCCAGGGATAGACCACCCAAAATTGTCTGGACACTCCTACACTATTCCTCAATCAAAATTGCCCTACACACTTTTCTAAAGGCCAATCCTATGGAGACATTTTCTGGATTAGGTTCCTTCTTCCCAGATGACCAGACCTTGTATCAAGTTAACGCAAATCTAGCAGCAGAAACATTAAGAGCAACCTTCGAAAGGTACAGCTTTGAAGACAAGTGATTATTAAAATATATTCAGATGTGTAAGTGTATTTCAGATACGCTTTTTAACTAGGTCCAGGAATCAAAACATACTTCTATATGACTTGAATAGATAGTTTTGAGTTACAGAAGTCACAAGGATAAAGTTTGTGAAAATATCTCAGAGTGAGTACACTCATGTAACGGTTCCTGGGTTTTAGTAGTATGCCGAAAGCCATCTCTGTGTCCTTATATGATTTCTTGCTTTTATTTAGTCTATAAAAAACGGTTATCTTACTATTTAGAAAAGCAATTTGTCTTGGATATTTTATTTTACAACTATAATGTATATTTTTCTCAATTAGGTAAGATTATATACATTTATCATATAAAACATATTTTGAAGCATATATATGAATGTTTGTAATTGTCCAGCTGACAGAGACTAAATCTTATATCATTATCACCAGATTTTTCTATGCATTCTTTCTGCTGCTAAAAATATTTGTAATTCTTCACTACTTTTGCAAACATACTTTATTTTTTATGTCCTATTTTTATGTGAGTACACCAGAGTGAAGTTACAGATTCAGTTATTGAACTTTTATTTTTCCCCATTCTGTAGTTTATTTTTTCTCTTTCTAGTTGTGCAGTTCAGCTCCCAGATTTTACCATCAATGTATTCCATTTCATGATATATTTTCCTTTTAATTATTCACAGAGATTTTAAATTATGCATCAAAAACTATGGTTTTACCTGGCAGATTGCAAAAGGCTACTAGAGTATCTGAGTCTGTTACTCACACATTAGAAGATGGAAGACATCAAAGATTGCTCATTTCAGGGTTCAAGAACTGAATAAAATAGATGTCAAGTACTAACTGACACAAATGCTGAAGCATTTGATTAGGAAGTGGATCTGTAACAGAGATACTGGCAAAATCACAGCCGAAGGAAGAATGCATGAAGTTACGGGTTCCATATATTGGCAACAGCCATATTCATGTCAAGGATCTGCTTCAATGGACATCTGATTTCCAAGGGAATAAAGTGGGATTCTGGTGGTTACATTGGACACTTAGATCCTGATGAGTGAGCAAGGTCAGGAGCTTGGAGGTATTTGCTTCTCAGCTACCACTCTTCGGTTGATAAGAATTAGGAAAAGCTAGGATTTAGGCTCAGGGAACTGATGGTCCCTGACCCTAAGGCACAGAATCATGAATTTTCAAAGGGATTTAGATGGAGCCTTCATGAGTACTGATGGGTAAGGGAATCTGGAGAATTAAATCCAGTATACCCATGTAGAAACCTCGAAAAGGCAGAAATGATACTAAGGCTCTCCACTTATGGTTCTTTCAGACAATGGTAACTGGAAGCCCCTTTAGAGGACTGTTTTACATTTGTCAATAAAATTTTAAGGCTGCAGCTGTACTTAAGATATCAAAGCTAGAAGTAGAGGGCTAAAAGCACAGCTTCATCTAAGCTTGCTAGTGGTATTGCTCAGTGGTCGAGCACTTGCTTAGTATCCGCATAGCTCTTGAATTGATCTTTAACACTCCAAAGTAAATAGGTAAACTGGAAATTTAAAGTGCAACTTAATTTGAAAACATGCATTTTTCCGTTTGTAGGAAACCACAACCTACTTATAAAACTTCACTTACTTAAATGTAGCATTCTTCACATTTCGTCTCAGTTCTGAAGACCAGAGAAAAATTTATCACTATTTATTTCTGTTGCTTTGTCAGTTTTTGGTTAAGAACTTCCAGTATCCTTCTGAGATAATAAACTACAAAGACTAAGTGTATGTAGCTCTAAAGACCCCTCATCTGGCTCTATGTGGCAAAGGAGAGGTTTTTCATATGCCTTTTCTTCTAACAATCTGAGGGATAGGTGAAAGGTTGCTTCACAATTGTGACTTGACCGCGGCTCTTCATTTGCAGGAAGCATTGCCTGAGAACCAAATGTAGATAGCCATTTAATCATTCTTGATACAACCAATAATCTTTGCCTTGCCTGTTCGTATAAAATCCCTTATGTTTAATGATGTGGGTTTGCATGACTGGTTGACTTTTGCATCTATTTGTGTTTTATTACTGGAAATTATAATTCCTAAAATAGATGCATAAATGATGTCAGAAAGAGTACCCTCTCCAGAGCTTAGGAGAGTTGATTCTCTCCATTTTATAGTGCTTGGGAGTGGAGCTTTATCCCTGTTTTAGTGTGTCAAAGGCTGGGTGGATGAGTGTGGAGCGCCCCTTACTTTACTTATCCTTAGTGTCCTGAAATAAAGTATGAATACTTTAGTGGAAAACATTCCAGAAATCTTACAGATAATACTACACTGATGATACTTTCAAGTATTTTTTAATAAGATATTTAGATACGATGTTCAGGTCAAATTAATGAAGCACCGGGAGTTTAAAGTACATCTTCCTGGAACCAGAAGACTGCTGCACTGCAGACTTCTTCCTTGTTTCTGATTATAAATACGTCAGCACTCGAATTCCATTCCACATTGGGTACATCAAGCAATATGGATAAAGAATTCTGGAACCATTGGTTGGGAGGGGGGGTTAGTCAGTCAGTAACATGCCAGCTGTGCAGACCTGAATGCCTGATTTCATGACCCCAGGACACATGTAAAAGGACATATATAATAGCATGAACTTGTAATCTCAGCACTGAGAAGGTGGAGACACAACTGGTCTTGCCGGCTTCTTGGCCAGCCAGTCAAGAGGATTAAGTTTAACATTCTCAGGTCAATGAGAGACTCTGTTTGGGAAATTAAGGCAGAGCATGATAGTGAAGAGATCCTTCAACCAATTCTGGCCTTCACATGCACATACACACAAGTTCAGTAGCGTGAACATACACATGAATGAGCACATAGACAATGGAGCTAAGAGTCAAGGCAGAAACTAAATTGGATGATAGGAGATCAAATTTCTAATTTCCCAGTTACCCTCACATCTAGTAAGTACCCCCGTGTTGAGACAGACCTTGCATTTAAGTGATGATTTGATTGAAAGAGATGAAGTAGGAAGCATTCAGAGTTCTCAAAATCATGCTCTAGTGATTTCACAAGCGTTGATTCATGTTATTAAAAATATTGATCCTCCCAGGATTGTAAGCTAATAAACACAAGCAAATATCAAGGTGTAGTCATGGTAGGAATATGGATTTTAAAGTCAGAAGGCCCTGTGATAGATAGCGTTTCAGCCCCTGGGGGAATGTGATTATTCCTTTCAAGAAGTAGGAGAAATATCCATCTTCAACTCTAGTGTACTTTAGAATAATGAGGTCTATAGGTGTGTGTGTGACCCATTACTGAACATATCAGAATCTCAGCATTTACATTGCATTTTCTTTCTTAAGGAAGGTAATTGAGAACTACTAACAGATTGGTGGAAGGGAATTAATTAAAACCAGTCTTGCAATTGGAGTTCAAAAATATTAATACCAAACATGGTAACCAGAAAATACTGCAAGCAATGGCTTAGGTGGTATGTGGGGGATGGCAAAAATAAATTAAAGGAAGACATTAAGTGTTGGAATTGGAATGCTTCCGTAAGACAAGCAGAACTGTCAGTTTTTCTTACTTGCCTCAATCTTAACACAAAGCCCAATATTGGCATCTTTATAATGATCTCAACTCTCACTGTGAAATAACTTTAATGACATCATCGAATTTTCTTTTGGTTTCCATCGTTTATATACACTATGAAAGGCTTCCCTCTCAGAAAAGAGTGACACATAATTTTCCTGGTAAAATAATTTCTCTAACACATATAATTTATGGATGTTTATATCAAATAAGCAGGTTCCATGGAAGATTAGTATCTCCTTCCTCGTTAAGCCAGACAGTTGTTTTGTCAAGGAATCTTCCTATGGGTCTCCACGTGGCCTGTCTGCTAATTTTATCTTTCTTGTTCTTCTTCTGCTTCTTTCAACAGAGTGGTTTTCATTGTTTCCCACTGAAACCATGTTCTCCGTTTACAGGGCTTTTCTCTAGTTCCTCTCAACCTCTCCCATGAAAGGAATCTACATCAGGAGATTTCCACCTATAGGCATGTTTCTCTCGGGAGACAGCTGCATCTACAGAATCCACCATGACAGCTCCCATCAGGGTTTGCAGCTGAGATAAGTACCTTGATGCTATTTAGGCTTTAGCATCACACACCACTCTTTGTAGTTTCTATGTTTCATTACCAGTCCACATTTAATTCGCTTCCCATTAATACTCCCAGAAATTATTCAGGGATAAGGTTTTCTGTCTTCTCTGATCATTGAGTGTCTACTAACATTTGTGTCCCTAGAGATATATTCTCTGCTCCTTTGAGTAGAATTACATTTTGTCATTTTTTTGCTCAGAGTTCTGAGAGTTTCACAACTATTTCAGCTATACTCATCTCAATTACAATATTCCAAGTTTTGGAGTTAGCATTGTTTAAAGATTTCAAATGCATGTCACATATTAACTGAAACAAGACTAAAGTACATAAAGCCTCTGTGCTTTCTTCTAGATTTATTACTATAATTCTCATTATCTTTGTACTCATCAAATGTTTTAGGTAAGAGTGGTTTCTGTTTTAATACAACATTAACAGAAATTTGAGTAATATGTGGCAGATGAAAAGGTGAGAGACAGTATAGCTCCTGATGATGGTTATATTGGTGATAGAAGTCACCAAGATTACCACAGTTGCACTGCCATTTTTTTGTGTAAAGTGTTACATCAGTAACACAATATCTCTATGGCTTACTCATCCTTAATTTTGAAGGCAGATATATTGAGCTTCTGAGATTTTCAGTTATTTCTCAAAGGTCACAGACAATGTGTTATTTTTCAATCAATGGGTTGTCATTCTACCAGTGTACTATATATTTTTATTTTGTGTTTTAAAAAACAAAACAAAACACAATACCTACAAGTCAAAATTGATTTACATTCTTGTAAAAATAAAAAAAAAGAAATCATAGCATATACCTGGATGGTATTGTAGTAATGAACATGGTATGTTGTTAACCAAACCCAAAGTAAAACAATAAAATCCCTAGTACTATTTTTCTAAGTTTAACATTTGTCTCTGGGTTCCCCTCTCTGTGTTTCTCTCTCTCTCTTTTAGATTGTGGATTCATATCTTTCCTGACAACTTACAAAATCCATTTCCCAGGTTTTAATTTGAAATGTTATTTACAATTAGTACACCACAGTGATCTTCCTAATGATGCCATTAAGGATGCATACAAAGTTTTATGAATAAGAAAATGTTTGATGGCTCATTTATTACAATATAGCAATCATAAATGGCAAGATACATTTCTTATATTGCTGAATATGAATATAAATTCATCTGAATGAGAATTTTATTACAATTTAACATTTATGAAACTCAATAAACTTTCCATTTATCTCTCTTTTTGGAACATTCTATCTGTTCTGTGGGGGGTACGTAAACAACTCTTCAGGTAATACATCATGTTTTGAGTGGTTGCTAAGGCACTAGGATTCAGTAGTTATAACAGATCTGAGAAACACAAATTTTTCTCTAACATTTCGTGATATATCCCCTAGTTTGTATGAAGGAATATAGTTCACAATAGTACACATAATGGATTTTGCCTATATTTAAAAAACTTCAATATTTTGCATTTATAGGATAATAGCAGCTTTCAAGAAATGAACACCCATTTGAAGAGGAACAGCACAGTTTATGAGCATGAACTGGAATTAGATTATGTTAGCATCTGGGCAAACGCCGGCTACTGATTATCAACATCAAATGCCTTTAGTTTCTTTGTGATCACTCTCATTTTTAACCAGTTTTATACTCAATTTTGTGATTTACCAAAGTAGACAAGCATGAAATAGATTTTTCATAAAAAAGAGAGATTCTCAATGAATAACAATGTGAAAAGATGGTGTCATTTTGGTAGATTTCCTTTTAACTTTTCCATGGGCAGCCTCCTGCGACAGAAATGTATATTTCTTGATTTTTTTCTTTTTTTCTGGGCTTAAAGATACCTCTTCTTCAGTCACTTGATGTCAGGTAGGGACATGGAGCTGACCATGATCCATGGAAAATGTATTCCTCTCTAAAGAGTCACGTCCATATGTTTCTACTTTAGTTTCCCTCTGTAGAACTCTTGAAATAAAGCACAATAAACAGTGGAGCAGAGACCTGAAGGGTCAATCAATGTCCATGTTGAGACCCTAAAATAAAGAAAACAATCTTACCCTGGGTAATACATGAATAATTAGTATAGAAATAAAGTAGGGGTGCCTCCCAAACAGTTCAAGCTAATCAACCGTCTCACTTATCCAGAGGGCCTGATCCAGTTGGGGGCTCCTCAGCTATTGATTCATAGTTCATGTGTTTCCACTAGTTTGGCTATTTGTCCCTGTGCTTTTCCAATCTTGGTCTCAACAATTCTCTCTCATACAATCCCTCCTCTTTCTCATGGATTGGATTCCTGGAGCTCCACCTGGGGCAGGCGGTGGGACCTGGACCTGTCCTTGGTGCATGACCTGGTTGTTTGGAACCTGGGGCCTATGCAGGGACACTTTGCTCAGCCTGGGAGGAGGGGACTGGACCTGCCTAGACTGAATCTACTGGGTTGAGCTGAATCCCCAGGGGAGTCCTTGCCCTGGAGGAGATGGGAATGGGGTGTGGGCTGGGGGGAGAGGGGGGTGGGAGGGCGGAGGACAGGGGAATCCGTGGCTGATATGTAAAATTAAATCAAATTATAAAATTAAAAAAAAGAAATAAAGTAGGGGGCTGGAGAGATGTCTCAGTGGTTAAGAGCACTAACTGCTCTTCTAGAGGTCCTGAGTTCAATTCCCAGCATCCACATGGTGGCTCACAACCATCAGTAATGAGATCTTGTGCCCTCTTCTGACCTGCAGGCATACATGCAGACAGAACACTGTATACATTATAAATAAATAAATCTAAAAAAAAAAAGAAATAAAGTATATGTGGAACTGAACTAATTTCAAGTGTGAGGTAGACATAGCTACTGAGACTGTAGAGTTTAAGATATTCCATAGTTTTAATTAGATTTCTTTTAGCTGACTATGTGGAAAATTTTTCAATTTCTTCTTATATTTCAGATCTTTTGTTTGCAAAATGAGGTTAACAGTAGTTATGAAATAAATTGATTTTAAGCAATGATCGATCACATATGTCTATATTACCTAAGCCACCAATATCTGGTATTATTTTTAAAATCCTTTGTTGTAGATTTAGGATTATTTTAGTTATACTAAAAATATGCATTCTAAACTATGTTATATCTTCCTGTATCTCCTGAGTAGTTTGTTTATATTATAATGCTTTAGAAAGAGAGTTTAATAATGAAAACTCATCACTAGGAAGGGCTATACTGTTGCCCCTCTTTGGCCACAGAATCATATCATGTCTCAGACTCTATTGGCAAGTTCACAGGAAGCTGTCTCCTCTACTGCTGCGGTCCTCCTTCAGATCTGTGGCTTCCCCACACAGTCCTCTCTACAGTCCTAAATGTTCCTTGATCTCTCTGCCTGGGGCTGAGTCTCAGATCTACTCAAATTCAGGGACATTTTTAGGATCATTACCAAGGAGAATGCCGAATTTCAGGGTGTAGTGTCTAGAGTCTTTCCTGGCTGTCGCCCTTACTTTGCCCTGGGCTGTTTCCAGCTTAGCAAAGACGCTGTGGTTCTCATCATTGCTGTTTGGATGGCCATGATCACTCATTTTGGAGCTTCTGAAAGCTGAGACAATAACTCAACAGAATGTACTATATAACTTCTTTTATGTCACAAAAGTAATGACAAAGCATTTTAAAGAGACATGATTTGTATACAGACCACTTCATTTTCCAGGGTTTCCCAGGGTTCTTCTGTATCCTACCCATCAGATGCAGATCTCTTGTGTTTTCTAATTATGAAAAACAGCCAGTCTTTCTTTCCTTTGTACTTTCTTTGTGTAGAAGACAAATACAATGTATCATATATGAAAAGAAAGTAATCCATTTATATAGTAAGGCCTAAAAATTCACATCATTCCATTTTGCCTGTGTGAATCACCATGTTCCATATAAAATTTTTATTTTATTCTATTAAAGTTGATTGACTATCAATCTAGAGATGAGAACCTGAGTGTCTGAGGAAATGTGAACAGTTCAATATGCCTGGTACTGAATGCACAGGGAAAACTAGGAGTGTTGTTTGCTAGAGAAGAGATTAGGAGAAGTCCCCATGAGGCATTTCTGTTGTAATGACAAGGAAAGCTTTCAGAACAACATTAACTTGAGGTGTTTGTGTTCAAATTCTATATAAAGGTTTTAAAAAACATTTATTTATTTATTTATCTTACGTGTATAGGTGTTTTGTCTACATGTACATTGGTGCACCATGTGTGCGCAGTGCCCATGGAAGTCAGAATAGGAAATCAGATCCCCTGGAACTGGAGTTACGGATGGTTCTTAGTTGCCATGTGGATACTGGGAACTAAACCTGCGTCCTCTGCAAGAGCAGTGTGTCCTCTGTGCTGGATAGTTTTGTGTCAACTTGACACAAGCTAAAATCATCTGAGAGGAGGGAGCATCAAGTAAGGAAATGCCTCCATAAACTTTGGTTGTTGGCAGGTCTGTAGGGCATTTTCTTAACAAGAGATGGATAGGGCAGGGCCCAGCCCAATGTGGGTGGTGCCATCCCTGGGTTGGTGGTCCTGGGTCTATAATAAGAAAACAGATTGAGCAAGCCATGAGTAGCAAGCCAGTAAGTCACACTCCTCCATGGTCCTTGCATCAGCTCCTGCCTCCAGGTTCCTGACTTGTTTGAGTTCTTGTCCTGACTTCCTTCAGTGATGAACAGTGCTGTGGAAGGTTAAGCCAAATAAATCCTTTTCTTCCCAACTTGCTTTTGGTCATGGTGTTTTATCCTAGCAATAGTAACCCTAACTGGGAAAATAGTGGTCAGTCTACATTAGCTCACCATTATAACGACCATGGCTCAGGGAACACTATGGAAGAGGAGTGAAATAGACTTGTAAGAGTCAGAGGACGGGGATGGGTACAGTGAAATGCTGTCCTCTGGGCATGACACGGCTATCGCCATCATGATCTCTCAGCAGCTGTGGTTACCGCACAAGGTCTACATAAGAGCAAACTAGCCCAAATCTTGGTTTAAAAGGTGTAGATGGTCTTCTCTCCTCTCTGGCTTTATGACTTTACTGCCTCCCCTTCCACAGGGTTTCCTGAACTGTGAGGGGGGATGTGATGGAATACTTGGGATACTCATGACATGTATGACTGAGTATTCCAAGGTCTCTCATTCTCCGCATAGTGTTCAGCTGTGAGTTTCTGTATTCATTCCCATCTGCTGCAGAAAGAAACTTCTCTGATGATGGCTGAGCAAGGCACTGATCTTTGACTGTTACAGAATGTTACTATGAGTCATTTTGTTGCTATGTTCCTTTAGCAGAATGGTAGTATTTTGTTTTCTTCTAGGTCCAGGCCTATCTAATCTCAGGTTCTTGGCCACCTGAACAGTGTTTCATATCATGAAGTAGGCCTTAATTCAGTAAAAACACTACTTTAACTGTTGTGGATATTGGAAATATTTTTAATAACCGATATCCACAATGATAATAAAGATAACTGTTACAGTCAAAACTCCTGATCCTAGAAGAAAACTTTTCTGAATATTTCTGCTGTTTTGTGTTATGATTAATTAATACATTGCATTATGTATGCTGATAATATTTAAATTTCAATGTTATTGAACTTGTGACTTTTGTATGAAATATTTTGAAGCAACATGTTTCAGACTGCCTCTTGACTACTCACACCCCAGTGTATGCTGGAAGATCTCTTATTATGCAGATCATTTATAATAGTATTTTGTACATCTTTACCCCATGGCAGTAATAAGAAATGACATCTCATTCCATTGTGATTTTTCCCTTTTTAGTAGTTACTATATAGTAGTTATTAATTGTATTTCTCTAAAGAAAAGGAGATAGAGATATCTAGAGAGAGAAACAGAGAGGGATAGAGAAAGAAAAAAGGGAGGACAAGGAAAGGATGAAGGAGGGGAGAGGGGAGGGGAAGAGAGGAAAGAGGAAAGGAGAGCTCATTAACTGCAACCTGTCATCTGTAGAACCGGGGAATTCGCTAATTATATTCATTTCTAGGTCTGAAGAGGCTATAGCAAGAATCCAAAAGCTTCTAAACCAATAACATTGGATTCCTTGGCCAAGAGAGTGGATGGCTCTTCTAATAAGAGAGTAAACACAACTTCCTTCCACACTTTGTTCCACCTGAGCCCTCATTGGATTGGATAGTGCCCTTCTGCACTGGCAACATGATCCTCAGTCAATCTGTCTTTTTAAACTTTATCCTTCCCAGAAACCCCTCATAGTCACACCTAAAAAATGTTCTACCAGATATTTTGGGATCTCTTAGCCCAGTCAAGTTAGCATATAAAATTAAACACCAGTGTTAGGAAGATGAAATTATTAATATGAATGAAGACAGACCCAGATACCCCTGGACTTATTCTTTAGTCTGAGGGCTTAATTGTCATAGACTCTCACCCAGACCTCTCCCCTTCCCCCCTAGTATGCTTTGAGTTACTAATATGATTTGGCTTCATCCACTATTGTTTGTCTCATGTGCTCTTTGATCTCTGTGTTGGTTAGTACCTCAGAATCTTATTTTGGGCACAGAATAAGAGGATGAATTGAATCTGAAGTTTGCTTTTGAGTATAAGGATTAACTGATTTGTGTATTTACATATTTTTATATGATAGACTTTCATATTCATGTCCATATTTCAGCAGAGAGACTCTCTTTTGAGGTTCTATTCTGTTTTAGGGGTGACTATGCACTAGGTTTAGGAATGTAAAATTTCAACAATATCTATGGGAGAATATTAGGGTGATTTTTGTCTCCAAGAGTTCAGGAGTGGGAGTCAGCTGCATATAAGTGCTGTCTGGATAGAGCACTTGGACTGGTTCTTTAGGAAAGAAAGTCACTGTTTCTCTGTGAACACTTTTGGATTATCTCCCTGGGTTTACAGGATAGCAGCCTATGTTCCTAACAAGTGAAGCCTCCTAGAATACATTCTGGAAACTGATATGTTGTCTTCCACTTGATTTACTCACCCGCCCCCCGCCAAAAAAAGGATGAGAAATAGGTGATAATAGAAACCCTTTACACTTGCTGATTGTCTTCAATGAAACATTATTGTGTGTCTTGGTATAAAATGCCCTAAATGAATGATAACTATCATATTTTCTCAGACACCTGTGTCCTGAGGTTGGATGGCTGTGGGCACATAGTAAAATATATTGTAATAGAAATAGATTGTATTTCTGGGCAACCACAGCATTCTTGCCACTTCATCAAGATTCCCACATGCTTTTACCTCTATTAATGCACACTTACAAATTGCTGTTGTAATTTTACATATTGAGTAATAAAATTACATAACCCAGGTGTTAGATTCTTTAAAACTTTGTGTGCAGGAAAGCCCTGCTCCTACTCTGGCCCTGTTTACACATGGAGATATCTATTTTCTGTATTTCTAGTGTTTTGTTATACTTCCATGTTTCTTGAGGAAAATTCAAGTGAATATGTGTCTGTGTTCTTACATATGTTACTTCTTAACATGGAAAGACATTGTATAGAGTATTTTTTTAAGAGATCTGATGACCCTTGGTGCTGATCTCAGTGGGGAGGGAGTGAAAAGGGGTGTAGAACATGACTCAGCTTTTCTCTTTGGAAATGCTCCACATTATTGCTCATTTCCCCTGTGAGATTCTCTGTATTTCCTATATTGACATCCTCGACTTTTCTCTTACATATCTTGGTACAGTAGACATTCAGGGACCTACCTAAGTGCCTAATTCAGTGAAGAACATAGAACGGTATTAACTGTTCTTACTAAAGAAGTGACGAATCTACTGAGGACGCATCTGTAGCCTGACCCAGAATGTCACTACAAGGGACACCACAGCACTTCTGCCAAAGCAGCTCTCCCTGCTACAGATTAACACATTTCAAGAACTTTGGTACCTTTCAGGACAGGATTTAGTTCATCAATAATGGATTAGAAATGCATATTTTCTGCATTGTGGCAGTTTCAGTTGCTAGTTATTATACTGGACACTTGGCCAGTTTTCAAATATATTTAAAAATGACTCACGATGAGTTAGGCAAAGAACATTATGCAAGTAATATATCTAGAAGATAATTTCATCCCAAAGATTCAGTCCTCATATTTTAAGTATTAATCATTTGGTTCAAATGTCTGATTTCATGGTTTTAAAAACTGAACTAAAAGAGTTGATTTTTCCACAATCTAATATATCCTAATGCCTTTCAAATGAATAGTAGAAGAAAGATACTGGGTTATTTCACAGAAAAGAATTTGGAATTTATGAAGGTAATTAATAAAATTTCCATCAAAGAGAAACTGAAGCAAAATTTAATCACTTGGTCAAAATTATAATTGTCCATTTAGAGTTTGAAATATTGAAATTAAATGATGGTACATTTACATTCTTACACCCAATTCTGTTGGAAGATAAAGCAATTGAATTCAGTAACTGGGAACTCTTCTACAGCAAAGACATAATACAGTTTTAAATTACATTTTTACCAAAAATAATTGTAGGAAAATGTTCTATGATGGTATGAGAACAGATGTGAGTAAACTCTGTTTTGGTATATTCCCCAAAAGTTTTTTTATTTTATTTTATAACAAAAACTGTAAATATGTTCTCTTTTATTGTATTGTCACAAAACAACCTTTTTACCCTCAGGTAATTCATATCCTGAAAAGCCATTGCTTTTCAATGATAGCTGGCATAAAGTTCGAAAATATTAAAAAGATATAAGCAAACGTACATACTCACATTCACAAAGGACATAAGTTTGAAGATAATTGTCTTTAGGTTTAAGGGAAAAAGTACAATAAAATAAGAGTCATTGTGAACTATTATCAAAGTAACAAGGTGACATTTCTAAACATGAAGTCAGTCCATAGTATTTAGACTTCTGTGAAATAAGATATATGTACTCTAGGTAGCAATGTCAATTTGGCAATTCCATATCATATTTATGAGATGTTGACATGCAAGAAATACAAGGGAACACAGGAACTTACTTGCTTTCACAGAGCTCTGAGGAGAATACCTAAAATAATTAAGGAAAATAAAAAATGTAAGATGTACAATGATTAAAATGTGTCCTCAACTCTTTTTTTTTTTTAATGTGGTGAACTGAACTTCAGATTAACATAAGTATGAATGCTATAAATAAACATAATTTAGTTCAATTTGCTTTATGAAATTCCATTGGCTTGAAATTAGCATGTTGTTGGATCATTGCAATGGGAATCCTTGACAGTTTGACCTTGAGCAAATGACACTGAGATTTTTTTTTCTGTACAAGCTTCTCCATGTGAAACTGAGATTGAACTGAAGCCTTGTAGGTCTAGCAGCACCCCTGGCCTTGCAGGTCTAGTGGTATCCCTAAACTTTCAGGTCTTAAAGCATCCCTGGCCTTGTAGGTCTACCTTCTGCTGGTGATGGTATATAAAGGTAATCGCTCCTCTTCACTCCCCATGTGATAGCTCTGTTACAATGCTTTGATTCTCCCAAGTTTTTGAAAGAAATATTAACTACCCATTTATGAGGAATCCATTTTAATCCTCCAAACCACTGAAGACAAGATTTCTTCCTTTTGCTGAAGAGAAAATCCTTTTGGTATGCTTACCAGAGATGCCTGAGTTATCAAAATAAGTGGCACCAGTAGCTGCTGCCTTGTGTTCTCTGTTGCTGGAGATATTGAGCTGGCACCTTCTGTACAAGCATGCCAAGTCTTTTGGCCCTCTTTCTCAGGGGCTTTCATTTCTGAGCCTCTTCTACCAATGATTTCACAGGGTGTTAAATTAAGCCAAGCAGTTAAGGGCAAGACAACTCTTTCTGTATTTTCTTCTTCAGTGAATGATACTGCTGTACACGAAATCATATACACATGGAATATTAAAGTCTGTAGGCTGGAAAGCCAATTTTTTCATCTTTCTGGTTAGCATATTCTAGTCTTCAGGAAACTGTTAGAAGGGGTAGGCTATATGTACATATATACACAAATTTAAAGACCTCATTAAAAAATACTATATTGGTCTGCAAACCTCATGATGCCATTGTTTTTGCAGACAAATGGATGGATCTAGAAAAAATCATCCTGAGTGAGGTAACCCAGACTCAGAAAGACAAACATGGTATGTACTCACTCATAGCAGGATACTAGACATGAAACAAGGATGACTTGTCTGCTACTCACATCACCAGGGAGGCTACCTGGAAAACAGGACCCCAAGAAAGACACAGGGATCACCCAATGACAGAGAAATGGAATGAGATCTACATGAACAGCCTGGACATGAGTGGGGGTAATGAAAGGCGAGGGTTGAGGGAAAGAGAGCTTGGGGGAGCGGGAGATCCCAGCTGGATCAACAACAGAGAGGGAGAACAAGGAATAGGAGACCATGGTAAATAAAGACCACATGAGAATAGGAAGAAGCAAAGTGCTAGAGAGGCCCACAGAAATCCACAAAGATACCCACACAACAGACTGCTGGCAGAGGTCGAGAGACAGCCTGAACTGACCTACTCTGGTGATGGGATGGCCAAACACCCTAATTGTTGTACTAGAAACCTCATCCAACTACTGAGGGATCTGGATGCAGAGATCCATGACTAGGCCCCGGGTGGATCTCTGGGAGTCCAATTAGCGAGAATGAGGAGGGTTTATATGAGCGAGAATTGTTGAGACCAAGGTTGGATAAAGCACAGGGACAAATAGCCAAATGAATGGAAACACATGAACTATGAACCAATGGCTGAGGGGTCCCCACTGGATCAGGCCCTCTGAATGGATGAGACAGTTGATTGGCTTGATCTGTTTGGGAGGCACCCAGGCAGTGGGACCAGATCTTGTGCTCATTGCATGAGTTGGCTGTTTGAAACCTGGGGCCTATGCAGGATTGTTTGGCTCGGCCTGGGAGGAGGGGACTAGACCTACCTGGACTGAGTCTACCAGGTTGACCTCAGTCTGTGGGGAAGGCTTTGCCCTGGAGGAGATGGGAATGGGGGGGGGGGTGTTGGGGGGAAGGTGAGGGGGACGGGAGGGGGGAGAACAAGGGAATCCGTGGCTGATATGTAGAACTGAATTGTATTGCAAAATAAATTAATAAAAAAAAAAAAAATACTATATTGGATAAGCTATGAGTCACATCAGTCAAGAAAAATCTTTGCAAACAGAATCTTTCAGATTTCCTAAAAAGTAAAATAATGGGATTTTAGCAGCTCTAAAGATGCTCTACCACATTCTGTGACTGCTAAGATGTCTGCTCCCATGTCACTGTGGGGCCATTAGTTTGCAAGGAAACTTGCGAGCCAAGGAGATTTGGAAGGAACTTGGGCAGTTAAAACAATATAGTTCATGTATTTAATTATAATTAGTGTTCTAATTATAATACAACTGTTATCTTGAGTGATCACTTTCCAGTGTTTCAGCTTCTGGCTTCTCTCTCTCTCTCTCTCTCTCTCTCTCTCTCTCTCTCTCTCTCTCTCTCTCTCTCTCTCCTTCCTACCCCCTCTCCAGTGTAGGGGTTGCAGCAGAGAACTTTGCACATGATAGGCATGCACTCTACTGCTGAGCTGAAACACGATCCCTCATGCTTCATGCTCTCATTGCTCTTATGGAGAAGAAAGCTTTGGGGAAAGTCAGTCAGCTGTCCTTAGTGACCTCATTCTCCTTTGCATGCCTTCTTATTTTTCTGTGTGATATTTTTTATAATCTTCTTAAAAATACATCCTTTCCCCTTCACAGATGATATAATTCTTTGTTCATGAAATGAATGCCACCCAGAGGAGCTGTCTCATATTTCTGCTGTAAATAAACAAATTGCTTATGTCTCTGTTTACGTTAGCATTTATCTTCTTTTCTAATGGAAGATAAAATCCCCCTTTTATTGAATTGTCATCTATTTATCTGGGCTGTAAATTTCATCTCTCTTTTCAGACTCAAGGGTTTCATACTTCCAATTTTCTTCTTTCTTTTGAATAATTGTTTTTCTCTTACTTATTGTACCATGAGAGACATATACACTATTTATAATATTATGTGTTGTGTTTAAAACTCTCTTTCCTTAATCAACTATTTCACCGCTGTTAAAAGAGCTATTTTCTTTTCTCTTGAAATTTTTTTCTCCATTCACAATATTTTGTCCTAAATACTCAGCATTTTCTTACCTCTAGTGTTCAAGAAGCCTTCCATAGCTAAGCAGTGATCAGACAGGTTCTGATAACAGATACTGGATCTGGACTCCACTTATGGTGAAGAGGAGGCAGCTGAACTATCATTCAGAGCAGAGATAAGACAGCTGTGGAAGTGCATGGAACCGAACTAGGCCCTCAGCATAAGCAAGACAGTTGTGTAGCTTTAGTCTGTTTGAGGGGCCCCTAGCAGTGGGATCAAGATCTATCCCTGGAGCATAATCTGGCTTTCTGGAGCCCACTACCTATGGGGGGACACCTTGCTCAGCCTTGATGCAGTGGGGAGGGACTTGGTTCTACTTCAACTGAGTGTACCAGCTTCAGAGGAGGGGATGGATGGTGAGTCCGGGGGGCGGATAGAGGAAGGTTGTGGGGAGTGGGAAGAGGGATGAGATGTATGAAAAAGAAATAAAAAAATTTCTCAAATATGAAAAAAGAAATGTAAAAAATAAAGATTCGTGTCTAGCAGATGCAAATGCAACAATGGCTTGTCTGACGTGGTTGTTTTCCTTGGCTCATATGATCTTGAAGTATTTGAAATTAGATGATGTGAAGATGGTATCCTCCCAGTCCTCCTCCTGGATTAGATTTCTAACTTGATTAAATGAGCAACTGAAGAAGTAGATTGCCTAGTATTTTATTGAGCAATTTCTGTGTTTCCCCATATCATATATAGGAGCTGTTGAATATTTTCTTCCTGTTATTGCAAATTGTGTTCTTGGTTTGTTTACATGTGGTCATCCTATGTAACAGAGGCTCACCTGGAATGTACAGCTCTCCTGCCTCAGGCTTCTGGGTGTTGGATTAAGAGGCCTGTGCAGCCCTACTCTGGGCTGGCTGCGCTGCATTGTAAGAGTAACAATTTGGTTCATTTATGTAACCAATTTACTTTTATTTGGTTATGTTAGAGGAAACTGGTTCATAATAGCATTATAATTGAATACAGCTTTCCCTCTCTGAACACCATAGCAAGGGATATCAGCTATTTTTTTTTCCTCTTGTGGGATGTTTAACTTTTGCAAAGTTGGCTAATATTAAGCAAGACATGCTTGGGATGGTTCTACTTTCACGTGTCCTGATTTGAGCTTAAAAAAAATTGTCCTTATGAAGTATCTGTGAGAGGAGTATACATAGAAAAAAGTGTCAGTGAAATCTGTGTCACAGACTAAATATATATGTGTGTATAGATGTATGTATTATCCGTACACCCTGGAATTTCAAAGCTGTGAACTTGGCTCTGCAGACCTATGGATTTCCCTTCTTCCTTTTGTAGCTAAGACATGTCATTTTTTTTTTTGCCATTTAGTCATTTGCAATATGAGATTAGAAACAAGAAAGAAAAGAAAGGAGGGAAGGAGGGAGGAAGGGAGAGAGGATGGAAAGGAAGGAAGGAAGGAATTGATATGCCTCTTTCCTCAATGGGAGTTTGTTCTAGATGAATGGTTGCTTTGGTAACCAACAGGAAAGAAGAATAACATAATAGTCCTGATTTTCTAATTGGGTTCACCATATCATTATGCACAATGACAAGTGAGGCCAGGGTCCCCAAACCCTGACTAGGCTCACAGAGGGAATGAGAAAAAGAGAGACACATAGACACATGTACAGAAAAGCTGGGGTCAGGTGTTAGGGTGCACCTTGTTGGAGCCACACCTACTACCTCTAGCAACCTGGAACCTCCATTTGTTTAGTATGTACAGCACAGAGGAGAGGCAAGTTTATCTAGGTAGGATGAGTCTGTAGGCAAGCAGTCTCAGGTTGTAAACCTCTAGGAGGAGGAAGCTGGAGTTGCTAATTTTATAACATACTAGTCACTGCCTTGGACCCCAAGGAAAACTTTACCTTTTCCCATATGGGGAATAGCTTTGCTAATTACCTGTAAGACTGAGGATGTCATGGTCTTTGTCATGGCTGAATCCATGTCAACAATACACATTTGCTCAGGACTTCACTCACTCAGGGCTTCATCTACTCCCTTACAAATTTTCTTCACTTAAAAATTTATTTATTCATTTATTTGTCTATTTGCTGTGTGCGTGCGTGTGTGTGTGTGTGTGTGTGTGTGTGTGTGTGTGTGTGTGTGTGTGTGTGTGTATCTGTATGTGTGTTGACTGCATGTGTTACAAGGCAAGTGTGGAGGTCATAGGACAACTTTTAAGAGTTGGCTTTCCCCTTTTACCTTGCTGAGGCAGAGTCTTTACAGTCATTTCTGCTCCTGTGATATTTACTCCAGGCTAGCTGCTCAGTGAGCTTCTGGGTGAGTTCTAAAGAGCCTCATGAATAAAGTTTTAAGGGATTGTAGTCTTAAATTCATTAGCTTATTCACTATTGACATTCAGATGATACTGTTTCATGGCTGATGTCTAACAATGGTCATCATGTCATGCTTTGTTAAACAACCAAATGCATCTCCTCAAGAATGTGTTATAGTGTGTGTATGTGTGCTGTAGAGAAAAGTAGAGGAAAACTATAGTGATAAATGATGAAATGAACTATTTCTTAAATTATCATATCATTTTGGGGTATTTCATTTGTGTTCTATATTAAGCTCCAATACCATTGCCATTGTTTAAGGTGTTATAATTTGATTTGTTGGTGACAACATAATCAGTACCTCCACCTGTTCTCAAAAGTACAGTACACATAATGTCCTAATGTGTTGGCGGTATAATATAAAAAACAGTCATCAGCCTTATTTCACTAGGAGGGATAGAACAATCACAGCCCTGAGCATACAATTGATGCATTGTAAAAATGGAGGACATATCTTAGTTCCCTGTGTGCATGTGTGTAAACAAACAGATGTTACCAACCCCCTGATTATCATTTGTCTGTTCCTAGAAAACAGCACATGTGCAGTATGTTTGTTTTTAAGTCAAATATTTTCAGAGAGAAGATCAAATGGAAAAGAGAGAAACACATTTTGAAACTCTTATCTGATCCTGATCCATTTAAACTTGAGATGAGCTACCCGGCAGCATTTTTTCCTCAAACTTGATTATCAGTAGAAAAACACTTCTTGTCAGACTTCATAGACAGTCTTTCTAAATCCAGACTCCTGTGAGGTCCTGGGTTTTCAGTAAGTCACAGAAGTGGTGTGATGCATTTATTTGATTTCAAGTCGAGCTGTGGATTTGGTTGCTGTTCCTCTTCAGATTGTATGTATTTTCTGAAAAACACAATTCTCATCAGAACAGGTTTAGATAGTCTTCAAGGAGGCTTTTATTTTGAAGAGCTCAACTTTGGTTAAATAATCATATTCTTTGCATAGAATAATTTTGTGGTCATGTTTTCTGATGTCACTGATGAATTTGTGGGAGTTGATGTTCTATCTGTGGGCCATGATATCTTAAAAAAAATGGTGCATATTTTCAGAACATCTGGTGTTTCAGGCCACAGTTATCTGACTTGAGAAGGGACGCAGCAGCCGGAAGACAGTTCATTGCCTTGCTTATTCAGTCAAGGAGGCCAGTCTTTCCCTTTTGCTCTTTCAGAAGAGCAAAAGTTCTTCTGACCTAAGTGTGGATGGAGTCCAAAACTGGTTACCTATTTCTGTTAAATGGTCCACTCACAAAACATTTGATTCTTGTCACATATATACATACATGTATGTTATATATATATACATACATATATATACATACACACATATATATATATATATGCAGTGTAAATATACAGACAGTTAAAGAAAAAGAGACCATAATTTGAGAGAGAATAAAAGGGATGCATGGGTCAAGTTAGAGGGAGGAAAGAGAAGGGGAAGTGATGTAACAGCACTATAATTTCAAAAGAAAGGATTATGAACATACATGATTAAAATAAAATACTAAAAATTGATATTTTAGCTGCTATTGTTTTAATGTGAACTATCCGCCTGTGTTAAAGGTTTAATTCTCTGACCATAGCACTAATGAGAGGAAGTGAAACCTTTAGGTGGTGGGACACAGTACAAGGAAGTTAGCTAAGTGGAGAAATGCCTTCATGAAGGATGAGAAGACATTGGAAGTCCGGCCACTCTTTCTGTATATCCTTGTTTCTTTTCCTTGAGGAGGTAAGAAACGGATTCAGCCACAAGCTTCCGTCTTCAGCTGCTGCTTTGTCATGCACCAAATCTCTGAAACCATTTCTTAAGTCTTTTCTTTTCATAAGTTGATCCTCCTAGGTGTTTGTTATAGTACCATGAATCTTGAATCTAACTAATACTATTTATTGGTTTTAATTGAAACAAGTCCGGTGTTCTGTTTATGACACAGGACACTGAATCTAAACTATCCCATTTAGGTTTACTCTTTGACAAAATTTAAATTCTACTTCTAAAACCCCTTGCCTCCTACCCCCTTATGGTTGTGAATATGGGTTCGTTGCCTAGCCAGGTTTACAAGGAACTGTAATGAAAAAATAGTGTTGAAACAGTCTATGGGATTTGTGCAGGAGCTCGGGATTGAGAGGGCTTTGTCCCTTTTACCAAAGGGAGACCCGCCTGGTTTAAGCTCGTCAGTTCTGCAGCTTCTACAAACATGCTGTTTCCACTTCAGATGGAAAAAAGTATCTGTCCTGCACTGGATTTTTTTTTTCTGTTCCTACTGTGGAATCTTTTGCAGCATATCCTGGAAATATCATCCCACTTGACAGGTTTGCATTAAATACGGGAGTGTATTTGTCAGCGTGCTCACAGGGAACTATATTTACCAGTGTTTGCTTTGACATTCCACATGTTCGCTACAGCCTTGGAAAGCATCAGTTTCTGCTGCTTCCTTCCCAATAAGTTTAAAGGGCTCAGAGAGGACGTTGGCTCCATCTGAAGCATTTTATTAGAAAAAAGCAGACTCTTACGAGAAAAGTCACTCTATTTGTCATTTCTTTGATGACTTGACTCATTAGAAAAGTTAACATTATCGTTTCTCACTTATTTCCCACAATTTTCTCAGCCACACTTAGTGCTTATGGCTTTGAGGCTTAAGAGGATGCTTTACCGTGTTAAGGTTCCACCAGTGTTTGCTACTGTGTGGACAACTCTTGCTAACGCTGTACCAATCAGCCATGGGCAAGCTGTAGCCAAGGTCAAGTTTCCAGAAGTGGCAGGGACTATCACATGTTTCTATTTGCTATCTTTTTCCCCTGTGTTTTATGTATTTTTTGCAGAGATTTATTTTTATTTTATGTGAGTAAATGTTTTGCCTGAGTGTGTACCACATGAGTACCTGCTACCTACAGAGGCTAGAAGAGGGCATCATATCCCCTGGAACCAGAGTTGCAGGTGTTTGTAGGCCACCATATACAGGTCATCTTCAAGAGCAGTAAGTGCTCTTAACCACTGAGCAACCTCTCCCACTTTGGATAGATAATCACATGTAACATTCCCAACATTACATTGACAGAAAGGCAGTGTGAACCTGTCTCACAAAGTGTCCGATGGGATGTTGACAAGTATTTCTTCCGACTACAGGTTGTTTGCCTCAAGGTGTAAGTTCCTCTTCATCTCAGCTTTTCTTTTATATTCATTAGTTCACCAGTCTACACTTAGAGTGGATTAGTTAACTGTTAATTCACTTGATTAGCAATTCAGAAGCAGCAAAGTGAACATGAGTTAAGAGATGTTTGCCGTTCTCAAGGAGTATGTTTTGTTATATTGTCTGAGATTATTACGAATGTAATGTTGAACTCACAAATAGCTCGAAGATAGATCAAGAGAGAAAAATTCTTAGAGAAGCTTCCAAGAGTGGCCGTGGAGTGATAACCTGGGAGCTTCTGGCACCTCCGAGTACAGCGTTCCTCATCTACACAGCTTATTATTAAAGGAGTGAGAAGCTCACAGTGTTCAGTGAGGATTCAAAACAACACTCAACATACACTTTAATAACATTAGCAAAACCACAAGCGAATGATGCCACTTCCACATACTTCTAGAGAGACATGTGCCATACCAAGACCTTGCCTCTTCGTCAAGTCAAGCTTTCAGCCTTTTTGTCCCTTCTGTGCTGTTCTAGTGACTGCAGAGCTAACTGGCTTGAGAAGCTTGATTTATGACTTTCTTCTCATTGTTGTTAATATGCAGATAGACTGAAATACAGCAATAGAAAAATAGAATCACAAAAAGGAAAACTGGACCCTGTGTGCACTGGGACTCTGTACCATTTATTTCTCAGTATTATATGGCATGCACATAGTTAGTTCAAAAGGAAACTGTGCTGATCTAAAAATGAGAAAAAAAAATGATGAGCACTTCTACCTAGTAGCTCTGGCATTCACTCCTTCATCCCAAAGGGAATACTTTTTCATTTGAAGGAAGAGAAAAACTATAGGAATCTTAATAGATATTTAAATCTCAAACAAGCCTGTTAATGTTTGTTCTTCAACTTTTAAGTAGTGTGGTGAATTAAATAAGATTCATGGAAGAGTTGTGTAAATGTAACAATCTCATGCTGACATCTTTCCATGACACTAACTGCAGTGACAACAGTCCTTGAGCCAGTTTGGTAGATAAAACCCCCAAAGACTACAATGCCATCTTTGAAAATATATAAAACAGAATAATGATGATAGGAAATAGTGACTAAAACTTTAGAAATCAATTCATAGCTATGCTATAGGCATTATAGGTGTGTAAGATTTATGAATTATTGTTTATTTTGCTAAGTAGGTATAGAGAACCTTAGTAGTAAATTCATATGAGATTACAGATAATCTTGCTCAGCCATCAGTCAGCACAGAAAGGAATATCTGTTGAGATAGCCTGTTTCCTTTGGACAAAGAATTTTAGGAAGGAGAGGCTGCAATATTTGCACAAGAATTGCACAACAATTCCCTCATTGCCAAGCCTTTCGCTCTGCTCCTGTAAAGGGTTAGAGCCAGCTTACCCTCTCCGTGGCAGACTCCTTAATTTCCTGCAGGAGAGAGGCTGCTCTCACTGTGTGTTCTGATAATCACAGTCTCATCTGTTGAAGGTCAAACCCTTGACTCTTTCTGCTTTCTATCTCTTCACTGCCTCAGAAATCTAACCAGTAGTATAATAAACTAGGTATTGATATTATTTTCATCCCCACCACAATGCACATCAACACTTCATCCAAAGTCATGTAGTTATGATATAGCACTAGAATTTAAACTCTACAGCCTAACATGATAATAGTTATATGGAAGAAAGTGAAAGAAGTGGGATGTTCTTGTGCTTATGTCTTAAATTTATATCTAATTCTAACCCAGACAATAGACATTGTCCTTAGTAGCAGTAGCTACAAAGTAATTAAGATTGCTGAAGTCAAGATAAATTTCACATGTTTAGTTTCTTTGCATTTGTTATCACCTATACTCTGTGTGTATTTTGAGCCTCCAAAGGTGCACTTCAACAATTCATAAATTTATGCCCATAGAAGTGTTCGACACTGAAGAGGACACTGGAATAATGGGTAGGTTCTACCACATGATACACAGTAAATACATCTATAAACCTAAAGGTATGTATACCATTTAAAGAATAAATGTAAGTTAAACAGGCTTGAACAGAGTTCAGAAGGTCTCAAAAGTTGACTAAGAGAGAATATATAAGATAAAATCAGGCTGTGCCTGGACGGAGCTGCCATTGGAGCTATTGGAGTCAGGGTTTGAGAACAAAGTTGCCTACCTCAGCTTTGAGGAGAAGGTCCAGACTGGGTTAGAAGCAGGAACTGACAGGTTCAGGTGGAGTAGGGCATAGCAAGAGGAGGAGACCTAGTTGAGCTGAAGTACCAGGGACAGTCTCCTGCTTGCTGGTCCTTGATGCACACACCAGGTCCACCCTATTGTGGTGATGGGAATCAGTCACTTAGTGGAATCCAAGATGGAGAGAGTAATATCTTCCCCTCCCCCACCCCAGCTGATGTGCCTGATAAATTTGTGACTCTGGTTTTCCTGATACGGTTTTCACATGCTCAGGTGTCCCCATTGTTTCAATTCACCCCAACAAACTATTCCCAGGAATAAGTCCTTTACCTGTCTGTGTTGGATGGATGGTTCCTGAAACTGGTGACATTGTTAGTACCTCCCACACACTGCAGTCATCCTTATCCCTTCAAATGGAGAAAAAAAAAAACTTCCTATGAAATGGAATTTCCTAGGGCTGTTTGTCTTTGAGAATAGTCTCTTTATAGAACACAAGCCTTCTGTGCCATCCTCAATGCTTTGCACTTCGGCACAAAGTCGAATCTCTAAAGTATATGTGGAATGGAGGAAAGAATAACTAGCCTAACATTTTTAGACCATTTTTATGACAACAGATAAGACAACAGGAAAGCATCTTCTGAGTCATAAAACTCATTACAAATCATTATCATTAGATGAATCATTACCTTTTCATGCTAGTCACCTAAGGCAGTACAGACACCAGGAAGCAGGATGAGATTTTGAAACCAGAAAGTCTGACTCAAGGTCCTATAACTATAATGATCATGTACCTTTTTATAAATTATCAAGATAACTATAGCCACTCTTTTCCAATAAAGTAATTATTTTATTGGTTTAAATTGATAAGTCAGAAAAGATGTTTTTCCCATCAAAACTTCCAAAGAGCCCCAAATAATCTTGGAATCTTTGTAATTTGGTTTAAGACATTGTTAATGAAATTTACAGTTTTTTTAATGTCTAATCTACCTTTAATAGCAAAAGCCCATTAGGACCATTTGAGAGAACATTCTTCTCCTTTTCACCTTGCTATGTAAGAGTGGAATCCTGTCGGATGTAGAATAAGGCTGACTGACATGAATTCTCTGAGTTGAAAACCAACTCGTCCAGGATCCCACAGAGAAAGGAAGCTATATTGAGCCTGGTTTGTGTATTAAAGCGCGTTTGCCTGGAGTGAACTCTCTGAGGATCCATTCACAGCTGCTCGAAAGAAAATGACTTACATGAAGCCGTATGTGCTTATGTGCTTGTGCAATTGTTTCAGATACAGCTTGACAAAATTCAGTCTCCTTGTACTTGAATACTGTTTATCTAATGTGTTGACATGGGCTCCAGTCCTCAGCCTCCTTTTATTATATAACCAGGACACAGAGTGAGGAAGACTTTTTCCCTTGTCCTCTAACAATGTCGGGTTGTGTGCAGTTTGTGGGGGACATAGCTCCTAGATGAGTGAATTTTTCTTCCAGACCTAGAGGAAACTAGCATGCCTGCTACTTTTCAGTATCTCATATATATTTTTAGGGATATGAAACATTGTCTAACTAACATACTATGCAGAAAATAATGATAATCTATTGGAAGAATAAAACTGTAGGTAATTTAAAAGACTTACGGCTGGTCAAATATGTTATCCAGTGAAATAACAAAACTTCATAATAAGAAATGCCAATAACTCTATGGGGAAATAAACCAGGAAGAAGGTACAACAGCAAGAACCAAGGGCCAACATACCTAATCGTCAAAGGTTCACCCCATGAAACCAATTTCTACTATCTAGGCTCTGCATCCTGCAAGTTTGAGAAATTTCCTAAATAGTGCCACTATTTGAGGAACAAGTATGAAAAAGATAAGATGATTGGAAACATTTCAAACCATGGCAACACACCCCTGTTCCTCAATGGCCAATGGATATCTCCTAACACTCAATGCATTTAATCCATTTTCAAGAATCCCCTAGTTTTGACACTTCTGACATTGTTCAAATGTCCCATGTTTAAGGTCTCTTCTGAAAAAAAAGTCAGCTATTTACTGTGAGCTCCTGAGAATAAAAGAGAAGCCACATTACTCTGATGGCTAACAGTCCACAGTCAACATTACGATTTTAATAGGGAGAAGAGAGGGCATATGCAGGAGGTGTGAGAACAAAGAAAGACTGGGTCCAGAAGGGTATGAAAGAAGTCCTTCACATTCATTCTAGGATACAGGGCATGTGGTCTCATAACATGAGCTCCATCAGGTGTACGTAGTCCTCTCCTATGGCTCTGCTGCTTTTAGAATTAATGTTATCTTTCTCTTTGCTTGTTGCCACTTGATACTTAATGGTTTTCTTTGACAAATTCCCATGTTCTCAGCATTTTTAACACCCTGAGGTCTCCATTGCAACTTAAGAAACATCCTCATGGGTTACCACAGACTCTTCTCAAGGGCTCCTTGCACGGAAACCAACTGGTATATAATACTTGGCCTCACAGGCCTTACTCTAAACTCTTGGCAGTAACATTCATGACTCCATAAATCTTCCATTTTGGCTGTCTGTCTGCTCAATCAGAACCACATAGATAACACTAAGTTTTGCTGTCAGCTTAAACAGTTAGCTATGCTACTTTTGATCACAATTGTACCAGCTTCTGAGTTCTTGGGTAGATGAAGCCAGAAAAGCTCTTATCTCCAGGGTTCTCACTGTACAGGGGACCATTTAAGCACTCACCTTTTGAAGGAATGTCTTTCACTTGAGAAGACAAAATTCTTCATCAATGGGTGAGGTCTGGAGAATTTCTAAAATGTCCTCAGGATACCTCTTCTATTGTTTTAGTGAAAGGTGTTCGACTTCTTAATAATTTCAGTAGCTTCTGATTGATTGTCTGTTTCTTTAAGTCCCTTCCTTTTGGGACAAAACAGATTCTCACATCTTTCTGTCCTGTTGTTTGCTTAACATTCTCACCCTAAGCACAAATAAAGCAGCCAGTAATAATTATGTCCCTAACCAAGAACTATGCTGTCTTGAGGTTTTCTCTACCAAATTAGTCAATTACTTTTAAGTTTATCTTCACGCATTTTTTTCAGGACATGGGCAAAATGTAGCCATATCTTTATGAGAATATAAAGCAAATGGCCTCTATTCCAATTTCTAATATAAGCCATGCTCCTATCTGAAACATTTAAACATTTTTTCATATTTATTTTCTTAGTGCAAATGTCTTGCCTGTGTGCATGTATGTGCATGATGTGTGTGCCTAGAGTCCACAGAGTTCAGAAGACGATATCCGATCTCTGGAACATAGAGTTAAAGCTGGTTGTGAGCTGTCAAGTGAACGTAAGGAACCAGAGTCTGGTCTTTTGCAAGTACAGGAAGTGCTCTTAACCACTGAGACGTTCTCTAGCCCAGCCCTCCATACCTTCATACTCTATTTTTCTCAGCATTCTGGGCTGAGCTCCCACCACAATTTCTCATTAAGCTGTTTTTAACACTACAGGATTTCTCTCATCCACGTTTCCAAACTCTTCTAAGTTCTTTCACCAAAACATCCTAAAGTCCTATAAATATCAGGGTAGTGTGAGTCCCTGTTATTAGCCTAGTTCTTCGACATCAGTTTCCATGTTTAATTTTCAGTTTCTACAAAACTGGCATAAACAACTTAAAAGAAGAATCATTTGCATTTTCTCATGATTTCAGTGAGCAGGCATGGTGGAATAGCTTAGCTCATAGTGGTTGGATTGTATATTCGATGTTCACACCATGACACGCAAAGATACAGCCACAGTGACAGCAATCAGGAGCCACATATATCCTTCAATGGCACTCCCATACTGACTTATTTTGTTCAGATGTTTTCCGTCCCTAAAAAGTGTACAGTGAACTAAAATAGTGTTATCAACTGGGAAACAAGCTTTCAAAACCTTATTCTGAGTTGGACTTTTCATATTCAAATTATACTAGGGTGGAGAGCAGAGCTATCTTTGGTCAACTTTGAAAAAATTTAAATTAAATTAAATTTAAATAAAGCAGTAGTCAAGCCCAAGGGACTTCAGTAGAATATGTATACCACTGTGTAATGTTATTTCACATTTTATCATATAGAATTTTGATTGTTAAATTGACAAACCACTAGAATATGAAAATTAAGAAGTTTGATGTGTAAATAAAATAGTACATGATAGTCTAGGTCAAAAGGCTGGCTCAGATATGAATGTTGTCAAGAATGTAACTGATACCATGAATGTGTCTATTTATTAATGTTACACTCACATCAGCACAAAAATTATGAAGACATATATATATATATATATATATATATATATATATATATATATATATATGAAAAATCAAAGAGACATAGCTGAAGTCTCTGATCCCCCCCCCCCCCGCAGAAACACAGAATCTATCACAATAGGAAGCCTAGGACCTTGGGGTAGCTGTTTATTCTAATACAAATGAGCATCAGAGCAGAGAGGGTATGTCTGCCATAGGCCTTCCTCATGGCCATTATCATGCATGGTTGTATGGTCAATCATCTGTCTTCTTACTCCACAAGTCAACCCATGTAGAAGTTCACAATGGGGGCCCTAGATTTGAACTGGCTTTGAGATGGCAACTATTTCAGTTGCATATGTTTTTATTCAAATATGTGTCCAATATAATAGTTTATTATACTGGGGAATCCCAAATTAAATTTTTCTAGCTTTTTAGCCATTCCTCAGAACACGAAACAAGTGACCCCCATGTTCACTCAGAGGCTAGTGGGCTTGATTACTATTTAGAGGTCTCTGATAAGCAGATGTTTTTCCCTTTGAAGTAGGAAGAGTACTATTTCTCAGGTGTGGAAGGGGAGAAAGAGCCATCATTGAGGAGAGTCGGGCAGGAGATGAGGACTTGGGAGAGCTCTGTAGAAGGGAAATTGAAATAGTGGCTCTGATGATTCAACACTGATAGGTCAAATTCCATATGAAAATAAGAGAAGTCAGAGATTGAGAAAGCTTTACCCTGGTCAATTCATTTGTATCTTGGTGCCAGGGAATTTAAACCTTAGTACCTATTGGCTCGTTGTGTCATACTGCATAGATCTGCCATGCATGGTTACACAGGCGATTCATTGCCAAAACTCTATAACTCAGTAAGGATTCAGCTACTGGTCTTCTCCTAAAGGGTCTCACCTTATTTCTGACTGAAATTATGAAAGCCTTTTTAAAAAACTTTTTTTGAAAGCCTTTTCTTTTTTTTTTTTTGTAGTCTTCAAACATTATTGCACTTTAACCGCTATAATTCCATAAAGCTTCATGACAATCTGCAGACTAATTTTAACAGACAAATAACACCTTTAAGCAGACATGACGGTCCTAAATTGTCTATTGGGTATGAATTTTACGAACATTACGTGTATTAACTGTAGCGGTGGAGCTGCAGAGTATTGTGCCTTCTCCAGGCTACACGGCGAGAGCCACCAATAGTGTGGTGGAACTTGTGGCCCTTTCCAAGGCCACGGCTCTTGCGGCCAGCAGATGTCAGCCCACGCATCTCTCTGTGCTTGTGGACTGGTTTGGTTATCCATTGGGTGTCAGGGTTTCTTCTGATAGCTTTATGGAATGGATCAATGAGGATAACCTCAAAAAATTTATATGTGGAATCTTCACCAACCCAGTAAGAATTCAGGACTCTCAGAGTCCCACAATGGCGTCCAGCTCTCTCCTCAGCAACAGACTGAAGGCTTCGGGCAAACTTTAGCTGGTTAACACCATGATGGACAGGCTTGCCATAAGTTGCACCCTTAGGAACTGGGCGTTTGCGGCCACCACGGCGGACACGAATCCTGTAAATGACATAACCTTGTTTGGCCTTGTATCCCAGCCTTCGCGCTTTGTCAGGCCGGGTCGGGCGGGGAGCCCTGTGCAGTGCCAAGAGCTGGCGGTACTGCCAGCAGCGGACCCTCAGGAAAAAGCGCACCACGTCCGACTGCTTCTTCCTCCATAGCTCCTGGATGTATTTGTATGCACCCATCTTGGCTCACCCGATGGCTGCCGCCAGAGGAAAGGAAGAAGCCTTTCTCCCCAAAAGCCTTTTCTTTTTAAAACTTTGATTTGATTTGATTTTGTGCGTGCATGATATGAGTGTTTTGTTTCCACATATGTCTGTGCACCATGTGCTGCTTGCCTGGTGCCAATGGAGGCCAGAAGAGGGTGTCAGATCACCTGGAACTGGAGTTCCAGTTCTAGTGTAGATGGTTTTGAGCCTCTGTGGGTATTGGTAATTGAACTCCAGTCTTCTGGGAAAGCAGCCATTGCTGTTAACGGGTGTGCCATCTCTTCAGCTCCAAGGAAACCCTCTCCTGATTCCCATAAAGGCACTGTATCCCATATGCCCTGAAGGTATAGATTAAACTCTGAATTTGATCTCTTTAAAGAGATGGGCCTTGTGAGGTTGTCGTTGGGGTTATAGACTTGTTAGAGGGCATTTCAGCACTACAAGCACCTCATAGGCAGCTTTTAGAGTCACAGCATTCTTTCTTGTCATTCAGTGCAGGGTGTACTTGTATACGGGATTGTGATATCTTCTGGGAAAACATGAAATTTACACATTTACCATGACTGTAAAGACATCACACACACACACACACACACACACACACACACACACACACACACACACAAAAAGAAAACAACCAAACAACAACAAACAAATAACAGCATGGTCAATAGATTAAAGTAAAAATACTTAGCACAGTCATTGGCATTTCACTGCCAGTAAAATATACCTCCTTGAAGAAAAATTTGGAAGAATTATAATTTGAGAAATGCCTATTCATTAGGATTAATATCAAAAACGCCTGTGGAAAAGAAGTCTGGATTAAATGTTAACATGTCATTAGCAGAAGGCAATCACAACACAGAGGACTTTGTCTGTAGCAATCTTTATTGTAAAGAACTTGCAAATAAAAATCCTCACAAAGTTAGATTAACGTAGCCACTCCAACTGTGGGAGCATGCACAGGCCTTCCCAGGTTCAAGCCACACAGGGTCCCATCACTGAAAGGGGGAAATGATCAAGGGCTCCTACTCTTAACCAAGAAACTAGCTGCAACGGATACACTCTGGCAAAGAAAAGAGTTTTGTTTAAAGGAATCTTGTTTTGTATATTAACCCCACTTCATGGCCAGCCTACTCATGCCTAGGGCTAGTCGGTCAGAACAAAATTAATTCATTGGTGTTTCTGTAGACCTTTTGTTTCATTTTGCTTTGTTTGGGCTCTTTTTTTTTTTTCTTATTGGTCTTTTACTTGTTTCTTTAGTTTTCCAATTTGTGGGGGCATTTTTAGTCTATTTCTTGTTTTAAGATTGTTTTTGTTTTGTTTGTTTGTTTTAAAGAGAGAAAGAAAAAGAATATAAAAGATGTGTAGGAAGAATCTGGGAGGAATTAAGAAAAGAAAAATTAAAATATATTTTATGGAAAACATTATAATTTCAAAAAGAAAAGAAAGAAAAGGCATGTATTACTTACATACTACTGTATTCACAGTGACCATGATTTGACCACTGTGATTAAGTCCATGCTATAACCAGGTGTCTTGTAATGGGTTAGTATTGTGGCTAGTTCTTAGTGACTCTTCACAGTGGGTTTTGTTCTATATTCATTTTTCATCCTTAAATCCCTTCATGTCTTTCATGCTGATTCAAGAAATGCAGGGTCTTAAAAATTAACATTAGGTATATGTTGCAATGAACTTCTACACAGTTAGAATAGCCATTCTGAAACTGTAAAGGTTGACTTTGGATTCTGCTGTTTCAGTATCAGTTACATATTTGTGATTTTATCCATCACAATTCCTCCCCCAATAAAAGGATATTTATGACTGACTTAAAACCAGAAAAAAAAAACTATTAGCTTTATACCTTTTTTCATGACACAGGTGTCCAAAATCTACATTCCCTTCTTCCTCATCACCTAACACTGCCTTTTCTTGTTCTTCCAACACATCATACTTTAACTTTACTTATAGATGTCTACATAGATACATTTATTCCAGGTGAGGAGCTACATATGTTCTGTGTTTTATATGCTTTACGCTATTTTAATAATTTTATTCATGATAAATTGGTCTTTCATTCAGTTATTTTTCATTGAATATATTCACTGTACATGGTACCATGTTCTATAAGAACATTTTCAAAGAAGTACATAATGATAAGAGATACATGCTCTTCTGTTCTCCTTTTAATCTCCTTCCCTCCCACTGATCCTTTGCCCTGAGAAAATTTTTACTTCTACCTTCCTGTCCTATATGCCTATAATTATATAATATAAACCAGATTATACAATATAAACAATCTTATTCTTTAAGCATTTTATAATACAGTACCATAAATAATGGTAACCACAAACATCTATATGTATATTTTGTATTGCTTTATGGTATACCATATAATATGTTTTTGTTAATATATTAAGGCAAGGTTAGCTTTTGTACAGCTCCTGATTTGAACAGCAGAAGAATTACTAGGGTTAGAAATTGCACATAGGAAGCACTGATATCATTAGGATTCTAAGTAATTGGTTGGAGAATGCTGTATGAAAAGAAGGAAATGAGTTCCTATTCTATTTTCTGTGTTCAATGTTTTCTATCTCGGTAAGGGAAAATGCGGATTGAGAGCTGTAGCACGAGTCTTAAAAGGTCTTATTAATAAAATCAAACCTGGGATCCAGGTATTGGGGTGAATACTGGAAGATCAGAGACAGAACACAAAGCACAGCTGACCTCACCTCGCCAATTCCTCAGCTGATCCCATTTCCCCAGACTGGAAGCCTCTGTGTCCTCATTCAAATTGATCTCAGCTGAATTGCTGCTCAAAATCCTAAAAGCTTAACCAGCCTCTAGTTTCTGGTTTTCACGCCTTATATACTTTTCTGCTTTCTGCCATTACTTCCTGGGATTAAAGGCTCTTATTACCATGCCTAGCTGTTTCCAGTGTGGCCTTGAACTCACAGAGATCCATGGATCTCTGCCTCTGGAATGCTAGGATTAAAGGCATGTGTGCCACCATTTTCTGGCCTCTATATCTAGTGGCTGTTCTGTTCTCTGACCCTAGATAAGTTTATTGGGGTGCACAATATATCAACCACAGAGAGCCATACTGCTTTGTTTAGTTTTTATAACTTCTCGAACATACCTTCAAATACCTTATGAGGAAAGGTTTCTGTGAAAATTTTTACAAATGATTATGTAGGATATGAACATCTAATATTTTAGGTTTCTAATCACCACTTTAGAAAAACTATCAAGCTACTTATATGTGACTAGGAAAGTGATTGAGCATATACTTGTATATGAGAGATTTTTGCCTCTTACTGTGTAAAAGACTATTTTAAGACAGTTAATAACAAATTAGATGACAGCTTTTATAAATGCTTATTTTTTCTTTTTAAAACTCAAAAGTCACACCATTTCACTTTGCAATTTCACTTTGAACCATCTGCCAAGTTAGGTAGTTTTACCCCATTTTGTTTCACATATGTGTCCTACTTTGAACACATCACAATTTACTTCTGGTGTTGTTTGCTAGTGACACTAAATTCAAAGAGATAAATGTGCAAAGAGATAAATGTGTGAATGCCCCGCATTTCCGTGTAAATGTATGAAAAAAATATCCATCTCCTTAGTATTTGACAACCAGTGTTCAGGAAGCTTGTTTAGTTTTATGTTTTTTTTCTTGACAAGACAACCTTAATATTCCTGTTTTGTTTAATGACAATGAACTGATACCTACAAAAGATTTTCCTAAGATTTTCTTTAACATTAGCTTATACCCTGGCAATAGATGCGTTTTCCCTCTGTTGATAGGTCATGCCCACAAAGAGATCATCAGACAATAAACAAAATAAAGGTCTTTTTCCACAGGTACATAAAAGCAGACTAGTGGAACAATG
The DNA here is from genome assembly GCF_007827085.1 of Peromyscus californicus insignis. NCBI lineage: Eukaryota > Metazoa > Chordata > Mammalia > Rodentia > Cricetidae > Peromyscus > Peromyscus californicus. The sequence goes on from NW_026294573.1 coordinate 107,394,125, forward strand.
TATATGCAGAGCCCCCTAAATTTATGGAGCATAGTGCTATGGGGGGGGGGAGTTTCCACCTTATAGACGATATGTTCATAAATATATTGTTTGGAAAACAGAGCGAACAAAACATCAGCATCCACCAGAGGCTAGAAGAGGGAAGAGATAGAAGGCTGAGTTTCAAGAGGCATCATGGAGACTGACAGTGACCCTCTTACCCTCAAACTTGTAAAAAATTGCTTCTGGTTTTTAATCTGTGGTTTATGGTTTATGAATTCTTATGTTATCACTTATATTCTTTTTTTTGTTTTGTTTTTTGGGACAGGGTTTCTTTGTGCCTTTCCTGGAACTCACTCTGTAGCCCAGGCTGGCCTCAAACTCACAGAGATCCGCCTGCCTCTGCCTCCTGAGTGCTGGGATTAAAGGCGTGAGCCACCACTGCCCGGCTACCCCTGGTATTCTTAACAAGTATTTATGCCTTGAGGAATGCTACCATTTCCTTAATTTCTTCAAAAATAGGAGGAAAGACACTGTATAAGAGCTTGTCTGCCTGGTCTCTGCTCATGTGTTGCTTAGCACATTATCCCATCAATTACTGGCTAAAGCAATGATGAATTCCCAAAGTCATCAAATTATTTAAAAGACTGAGATTTGTAGGCTTTTAAAAACCACTATTTTCTTGTATTGTAACTTGATTGATCTCCCTCATGGGCACTTTGTAGGTGATATCAAGCCCCCAGGTTAGAAGGATGGATACACCTGTATTTTTCCTACATTTTATTTAAAATAGATTATTTTCTTATGCAATGTATCCTGATTACATTTCCTCCTCTATGTCTCCCAGTTTTCCCCTACCTCCCCTCTCATCCTGATACTCTCCCTTTCTGTCTCTCATTAGAAAATAACATATTTTTTTAAGAGATAACAACAAACATAACAAAGTAAAATATAATTAGACTAAAAAGAAAAAAATCACATCGAATTTGAATAAGGCAAATCAACAGAAGGAAAAGAGCCCAAGAGAAGGCACTAGAGTCAGAGACCCACTTGTTCATTGTCTCAGGACTGTGTTCTTTTATGGGTAAAATACTCAGCTGAGAAATATAGTGTGTAGGCAGATACCTGGTGCAGACCCATTCAGACCCTGTGCTTGCTGCTTCAACCTCTGAGTTCATATGAGTTTTGCTCAGCTGATTTAGAGAGGCCTGTTTTTCTTCCCACACCAAAGACACTAGAACGCAAGGTGAAAGTTCTATGTTGGCACCAGTTTGATGTTTCTGTGTTCGGTGAATTGTGTAGGTGTTGTCCTCAGCCATGGGACCTAGCTGTCAGTTTGTGGAGAGCAACCTATTGTCCTGGTAACAGCCTGGTTTGGTTGGGGATTTTCATTGGACCTCTTTGAGTAACAATTCAATTATATATAACCCAGTCCTTGTACTGGAAGCTTCATTTGGTGACAAGAGATGGCCAGTTGGGACTCTGTCTCTGCATTATTTAGAGGCTTCATTAGGATCACCTTCATATATTTTAGGATGTTTCCACTTCACTAGATTCCCATACCATCTCTCAAATGCCTTTCCATTCTAGGTCTCTCCTCTGTCTGTCTGTCTGTTTGTCTGCCCCCCCTCTCTGCATTCACTCCTTCAAACCATTTCCTCTCCCTCCCCACCTGATTCTCTGGTTCCTGTCCCTCCTGTCCCTAGTCCCTCGATAAAATATATTCTATTCCCCACTAGGAACATCCTAGGAACATCCATGAGTCCTCCTAGTCCCTTACTCTATACTTGACCTCTTTGGGACTATGGATTATAAACTGGTTATCATTTATTTAATGGCTAATAAACATATCTAAGCAAATGCATACCATATTCATCTTTCTGGGACTAGGTTACCTCACTTAGAATGATTTTTCTAATTCCATTCATTTGCCTGAAAATTTCACTATGTCATTTTTTAAATAGCTGAGTAGTACTCCATTGTGCAAATGTACACAATTGTTTCTGAGGAACACACCACACTGATTTGAATAGTGGATGTAAAAGTTTGCATTCCCAACAGCAATGGATGAGTGTTCCCTTTGCTCCACATTCTCACTTGTGTTATTGATCTTAGCCATTCTGACAGGTCGAATCTCTAAGTAGTTTTAATTTACATTTCCCTGATGGTTAAGGATGTTGGACATTACTTAAGTGCTTCTCAGCCATTTGAGTTTCCTCTATTGAGAGTTCTCTGTTTAGATCTGTATCCCATTTTTAATTGGGTAATTTGTCTTTTTGATATCTAGTTTCTTCAACTTTTTTATATATTTTGAATATTAGTCTTCTATTGGATATGCAGTTGGTAAAATGAGTTTCTCATCTATAGGCCATAACTTTGTCTAAATGATGGTGTTCTTTGCCTTACAGAAGCTTTTCAATTTCACGAGGTCTCATTAATTAATTGTCAGTCTTAGTGCCTGGACCAATGATGTTCTGTTCAGAAAGTCTCCTGTGTCAATGAGTTCAAGGATATTCCCCACTTTCTCTTCTATCAGGGTCAGTGTATCTGGTTTTATGTTCAGGTCTTTGATCCATTTGAAGTTATGTTTTATTCAGGGTGAAAAGTATAGATTTATTTGCATTCTTATACATGCAGACATCCAGTTTGACCAGCACCATCTACTGAAGATGCTGTCTTTTTTTTCCAATGTGTATTTTTTACTTCTTAGTCAAAAATTAGGTGGACATTGGTATGTGTATTCTGTTTTGGTTTCAATCAATTCTATAGATCAACATATTTTTTATTGCCAATACCATTCTCTTTTTATTATTATAGCTTTGTAGTACAATTTGAAATTGGGAATGGTGATACCTCCAGCAGTTCTTTTATTGTTCAGGATTGTTTTAGATAACCTGGGTCTTTTGAGCTCTCATATGAAGCTGAGAATTGTCCTTTCAAGATATGTGAAGAACTGTGTTAAAATTTTGATGGGGATGTAATTGAATCTGTTGATTGCTTTTGGTAGAATGGCCATTTTTACTATGTTAAGACTACCAATCCATGAGCATGGGAGATCTTTACACCTTCTGATATTTTCTTTGATTTTTTTTTCAAAGACTTGAAGTTTTTATCATACTAGTCCTTCACTTGTTTGGTTATAGTTACCTGAACATATTTTATATTATTTGAGGCTATTGTGAAAGATATTTTTCCCAAATTTCTTTCTCAATCCTTTTGTCATTTGTATATAGGAGGGCTCATGATTTTTGTGACTTAATTTTGTATCCAGCTACTTTGCCAAAAGTGTTTATCAGCTGTAGAAGTTTCCTGGTAAATTTTTTAGCATTGCTTGTAATATCATTTGTGAATAAAGATACTCTGACTTCTTTGTTTGCAATTTGTATACCCTTGATCTCCTTCAGTTTTCTTGATTCTCTACTTAAGACTTCAAGTACTATATTGAATAGGTATAGAGTGAATGGACAACCTTGTCTTGTTCCTGATTTTAATGAAATTGCTTCAAGTTTCCCTTTAAGTTGATGTTGGCCATGGACTTGTTATACATTGCCTTTATTATGTTGAAGTATGTCCCTTGTATCCTTAATATCTCAAATACTTTTATCATGAAGGAGTGTTGTTTTTTGTTGAAGGTCTGTTTTTCCCATTTAATGAGATGATCATGTGTTTTTTTTCTTTCAGTTTGTTAGTATAGTAGATTACACTTATTGATTTTTTTTATATTGAAACATCCTTGCATCTCTAGGATGAAGCCTATTTGATCATGGTGGATGATCTTTTTTGATGGGTTCTTGGATTCAGTTTACAAGTATTTTATAGAGTATTCTTAACATTCTTATGTTCATAACAGAATTTTTTCTGTAATTTTCTTTCATTGTTGGGTCATTATATGGTTTATTATGAGCGTAATGGTGGCCTCTTAAAATGATTGGGAAATGTTCACCCTGCTCTTCTTTTGTGGAATAATTTGAGGAGTGTTAGCATTAACTCTTCTTTCAAAGTCTGGTAGAGCTCAATGCTAAAACCATTTTGGCCTGGGCTGTTTTTCACTGGGCAACTTTTAGTGACTTCTGTTTCACTAGGGGTTATAGGTCTGTTTAAATTGTTTCTCTGGTCCTGATTTAACTTTGGTAATTGGATTTTCACATCTCCTTCCATTCCTATAATTCTAATCCCACTTTCTCATCCCCAGCTCTGAAACAGAACACTAGTGACAACCTTCCCCAACCCCATCGCTAGTGGATCCCACAGATCTTCCCCCCAAAACTCCATCCATCCACTAATTGCTTTATCCCAGTTCCCAATTTTAATAAGTGCTCCTTGCTAACCTAGCCCCAAGGCCACTCTTGAAAGTGAAGAAGGTAGGCTGACTATCTTCACTTCTCCCTCTGTTACTCCAGACCCAATTCCCTCGTCTCACCCCCAGACCTGCAACAGGACACCTGCAGCAGCCTTTATTACCCCCTTGCCACCATCTCCTGTGGATCCCACAGGTTTTCCCTGTGGTGGTCTCTGCAAACACCAGGGTGGGCAGAGTAATGATCCCTGGAAAGAAGGAAATCTGGTTCAACATGACCCAGTAGCTGGTGTTGGTACAAGCTTCTTGACTCTGTCATGGAGCAGTCTATTTCATGTACGTTTGAGTACAGTGCAATTAAGAAAAAAGTTTTCCTGGCATGACACAATCCCATGTGCACAAAGAGGCATAATTACATTGAAATTCTTTTCAACGGTCCATGTTACTTCTTCCATGAAAATGGGTTCTAGAGATATGTGTTATCTTAAGCAATGATCTTGTGTGGTCTTGTTTGCACAGATAACATAGAAGTCATTTGTGCTATTAGTCACTCAAGTGTTGGTTGTGGGAACTTCAGTTAGCCTCTGGCCATACTGATAGTACAAAGGTCACCTAGACTATTAGCCACATCTGGTCCTTATTGTGGGAGCTTGGGGAAGCCAGATATGTCCTGGCCCTACAGATAGTGAAGGCATTACCTAGGCTATTAGTCACCTCCATTCCCAGCCTTCTGGGCAGAAAATAGGTTATACATCTTTTTTTTCTTTGAAAAGACAACCCTTCTTTCCCAAGTGCTATCTGTGAGTGCAAGGATCTTTTTGCTCCCAACATTTCCTTTCCAAACCTCCTTCCCCAGACTTGTTGCTTCATAGCCCTCAACTCTAGGAGGCACCATAGGAGACCTTCTGGGGGTGACCTCTCTTTGCTCTCTGACCACATTCCAAGGAAACTAAAAAGCAGATCATGGTGGAACACTCTGCTTCCCTTGTTTCTGTGAAAGCCCCCATACCCATAGCCTGTCCCCATTCCAACATGCTGGTTCCCAATACTCAGAAACACATTTTACCTGGAACTTCCCCAACCCCAGGGGTTATATTTATCAGGTTCACAGAAAATTTCCTACTAGGCAACACTTAGCCAGAATAGTCACCTAATATCCAGAGAGGAAACAGAAACCAAGAAACAAAACATCCACCCAATGAAGACAAAACCAGATGTCAGTACCAAGAACTATAATCTTCCCAGATGCCTAGATGCCAGCACAACAAACACAATAAATAATATCCAGGATAACATGTCTCCACCAGAGCCCAGCAACCCTACCAAAAAAGGCCCAGAGTATTCCAACATAGCCAAAGCACAAGAAGAAGACCTTAAAACAGCCTGTATAAATACACATGTTTTAAAGAATTTCTAGGTAGTAATTGGAAATACAGAGGACCATTTCTTTGCCTAAAGTACATTCAGCCATTTGGTATGAAAAAATAAGTCCATTCATGTGTCTTTTAAATACTTCGTCTTTTTTCCTCTACCATAGTAACTGTAATTTTCACACAAAGTTGAATAACTAATTCAATAGGCTTCAAAACTTAACTGTGATCTAAGACCAAAAGAAACAAAAGCAACAGATAAACAAACATGAAGTAATAATAATATTTTCTGGTTCATTTTGACAGTCAATTTCCTATCATTACAATCTCAGCCTTCTCCACAAACTGCCAAAATGGACCAGAAAGTATTATTATTTGTAGTTGGTGTTTTTCTCCAGTCCCACTTGGCCCACAGCCGCTCAGACCCAAGTAAACACACAGAGACTTATATTACTTATAAACTCTATGACTGTGGCAAGCTTCTTGCTATCTAGTTCTTATATCTTAAATTAACCCATTTCTATAAATCTATACTTTGCCACATGGTTTGTGGCTTACTGGTACTTTACATCTTGCTTCTTATGGCGGCAGCTGGCAGCATCTCTTCACTCAGCCTTCCACTTCCCAGAATTCTCTTCTCTCCTTATCCCACCTATACTATACTACCTGCCTGGCTACTGGCCAATAAGCATTTTATTTATCAATCAATCAGAGCAACACATTGACAACATACAGGAAGACATCCCCAGCATTTATTACTTCCTGTTTGTTTATCTATTATATAAGGCATTGATCAACTTTCATTTTATGTTGTCTAAACAAGATTACAAATCAGAAAGAAAATGGAAGCATGTCCTTGATTCAAACACCACATTCATGCATTCATGTTTTTTTTTTTTTTTTGGCTTTAATTTAATCTGATGGAAATAAACAGTAAAATTTCCTTTCTTTTTCCATTCCTTTTATTTTGCCTATATTAGGCCATGAGAAAACATTCAAGTTTGGATCTTATTTTTGTTATGAACACCTACCTATCTTATCAAATTCAGTAAAGAGCTAAGTTTTTTTGAGATTACAAGTCACATCTTCCTACAGGTCTCTATCCAGCTTCAGGGCAGATCCTAAACCATTAGTAATTTCAGAGAGTAAGAGCTATACTTTATGATTTAAAGGGTTGTTTTTAGAACATTGGCAGAATTAATATGGAAATCTCAGTTCAGGTAACAATCTGCAACAATCACTATGGAGCTTTTATTTGTATTGTATAAAAGATAAAAATCATGAATTAAATAGAATGGACCTATTAGATAGAATATAAAAATAAATGCTTATTATGTAAAATTTATGCTTTGTATATTATGATTTATTCACATAAATATAAACACTTGTTGAGAACCAACATTTGTCATTATATTCAAAGTTGAGCCCTGTTATTGCTCTGGACAAGGCTGGACCCATGTTTTTCTTGTGCTGCACATGCTAAATCAATGCCTTCTCTCTTTTGAAGTTCATAGGATCCTATAATGTGCAATTTTATGTTGAGACATTGTTTTCTCACTCCACAACCTGGATTGTAATTTCAAGGGTCCTTTAATGCAGAACCTCTGACTGTTTAAAGTTCACTTTTTGTAGAGCCTTTGGGGTGGCCTGGCTCATCCTCCTGCACAGAGTGTGTGCCTGTTCTGCTTGTTAACACAGGGAGGTACTTTTTTCAGTCTGTCTTAGTAGCTTTAACTATATATGGGATATTCTAGTTTGATCCATCACTGTCCTCTGTTCTGCTACTGCAATAACAATTACAGAGTATTTTATTTTAAGAAGAAAAGTTATACAATAAAATGCATTCTTCTTAAGTGCACAGCAAGGCAAATGTTGACATCAACCTATGGCATATTCCTATCATCCACTAACCCCAATAACCCTTTGCTATCAATCCAGCAGCTTCTCCAGCCATCACTTTTTTTTGTATTCCAACAAATTTGTTACTGTTTCCTGGATTTGGCCTTCACATAAAGTCAACCATGTCTCATGTATGATGAATAAATGCATCATAAATATGAATCTTTTCCATCTGTATTAACATAGTGGTTTTGACATTAGTCTATGTGGTTTCACTATGGTTGATTTTTAATAGTGGGTGATTAGATTTTTAGTCCATTAACATATTTCAGTACAGTAGATCCATCAATTCTGCTAATGATGAATATTTGACTATGTCCAGTTTGGGACTATTGTGTTTAACATTGGTTAGAAAATTCTTGTACAGGTCACACTTCTCTTGGGACAGATAAAAATATAAAATTAGAGCCTGGAGAGATTACCTGTTAGTTAAGAGCAACTTTCAGCACCTGCATGGTGGCTTGTAACCCTATATAACTCTAATTTCAAGTTGGCCATTTCACCCTTCTGGCATCCATAGACACCAGATTCACATGCTGCATAGACATATATGCTGGCAAAACAACAATACAGACACATATAGTAAATGAAATAGAAAATATATGAACATTGTACTTCAAGAGCTGAACTTAGGCACAAAATAAGTACTATATGCTCACTATTTGACCAGTAGTGTGTTATTAACAACTTTAATAACGTACTACTGGTAATTTAGTTTTTACAACCCTGAGTATTTGATTTATTAGATAAATACTTGAGGCAAAGAAAAGGTATATAGTTTTAAACAACTCTGGAAGCTCAGCTTCCTTTTTCACACATGAATTGTGAGCAACTGTGCCTTTCTCTAGTGTAAGAGATGTCATTCAATTTTCCTCCATAAGGGACAAATCTTTTCCTTTCTTGTGTGGCATGCATCTCCAGCTGGTATCATATTATTTCCAGAGGGACACAAATTGGTCCCTAGGTCAAAAGGGTTTAAAAATCCTATTCTTTTAAAACATAAAGACTAGGAACACAGTATATCATGCTATCACTGATTAATCAGGTATGTTATTAGGAACAATATCTCCATATTGGATTTGCAAGAAACTATAATTTTCAAAAGTAATAGAGGGACATTGTTTTAGTAGCATAAATACAATTTACCAGACAGCTCTGTATTTAGACTGTCATGTTGAAGTCTTTTATTTTTAGACATCACATCCAGTACTGTTTACAAATTTGCACCCTAAGAAATCTGTCACTATGAGCAGAGCCCTTCTTTGGAACACAGCAGCATGCTTCCACAACAACTTTGTCTCTGTGGCACTGCAAGAAGTTTATAGGCTTCTCCTGTGTGTGTGTGTGTGTGTGTGTGTGTGTGTGTGTGTGTGTGTGTGTGTGTGTGTGTGTGTTCTTGGCTATACTCTGAGGTAGAGTGGTATCTCATTTTATCAATCTTTTCAGAAACAAGTATGCCTTTACCATATTATGCTATGTGTAAAACAATCTACAGCAACCTGTTGCGTTTTAAATGATCTTCCTTGCCAAGAATCTACCTAAAACAGGAAGCATTGTTCTTTTTGAGCATGCTTAGAGACCATTTACTTGGCTGTGTTGGTTATTTCTACTTCTTTACACAGACTATAGAAACTTTGACACTTAATTCCTTATTTTTAAATTGTTAGCCTTTATAAAGCTTTCCAATACAAATTAACTTATTCTGAAAGCATATATATGTCTAAAGCTTTGTTCTAGTCTTCCTCATGGATAATGTATTATACACAAATATATGGTTAGGATTTAGATCTTAGTGTCCTCTGAGGACTTATATACCAAAGACTTCGTTGCCAGCCTATGTCACTACTGAGAGATGAAGAGATTCCAAGGAGTTTTTCCCTAGTGGAAGAAATTCAAGTTATTGAGGGCATGTCCTTTAGGGAGATATGGAGAATTTGATTCCTCGTATCTCTCCATTTTTGAGTCCCAGCTACTTCTCTAAGCTGATCACCTTCCCTCATATTCTGTTTTGGCTCACTCCTGACCCAAACTAGGTAGGAAGCAAGCAAGGATAGGGTCAACCTGCTAAAAATCAAATAACTTCTTTAAGGTGTTAAGAACATACATGGTATCCTAATTAGGGTTACTATTGCTCTGATGAATACTCTGACCAAAGCCACTTAGGGATGGAAAGATTTATACCTTACACTTCCACATTGTAGTCCATCATTGGGGGAAGTCAGGACAGGAATTGAAACAAGGCAGGAACCTAGAAGCAGGAGCTGGTGCAGAGGCCATGGAGGGGTGCTGCTTACTGGTCTAATTCTCCTAGCTTACTTGCCCATTTTCCTATAGAACCCAGAATCACCAGTTCAGGTATGGCACTACTCATAATGAGCTGGGCCCTCCCTGATCAAGCACTAATTAAGAAAATATTCTACAGGCTTGCCTATAGCCTGATCTTACTGAGGCATTTTCTTAATTGATGTTCCCTTCTTTGAGATGACTTTAGTGTATGTCAAGTTGACATAAAAACTAGGCAAAAAACATGCTAATATCTAATAATCAAATCTCAGTTCCAACAGGTGCAACTCCATCAAAAGATTTGAGGAAGCTTATTAAATCCCTTTTTATTATTTTGACAGGCAACAAGTTTTTAAAAAATGGCCATAGTTTCTTCATTTCACCTATCAGGGGAGAATGGGAAGTTTTGCTTTAGATTCTACACAGCCCTGGTTAATCTCATGAAATAGGTGAGAACCATGATGCATTGATTTTCTGCAATGGCTAAGGCTGGTTGGATAGCACAATTTGAAATATTTTTTAAAATATAGACAGAACAACAGAAATGAATCCGGTATGTAGAATTCTTTTGCTATTATGATTTTGAGATAGTGTCTACTTTTTCTACACTTATTCTGGAATGGTAGGTGACATTTAGAGGGGAATGTGTAGTTTTAGGTACTAAAATTTAACAAATAAAGCCTTGGGAATCACAGGAATAAGAAAAATGGTATTAAGTCTAGAGCATACACACCACATTCTCAGAAGCTTTTGATTATCCCAGGTACCCCAGGACAGTTACTATCTATATGTGATCTATCATGTATAAATCTCTTGCCTTCTTCAAATCTTCCAAACTTATAAACTCTAGAGTCTTGGATGACTTTAAGCAGTGGGAAAGATCCCCTGCAAGATGACTAAGTTTGAATTTCTTACTGCTATACATTTAGGAGTCAGGAAAGTTAAGCAGTCTGCCAAAATCAAGTTGAACTCCATTTAGAACATAGGGAAGTAGCAACCATGTCCTCAAGAATTAAAGATCAAATTATAACACATTTACGTTTAATAATAAAAGACCTTTCTAGACTTTGACCACATTTTAGTATAACTTCCATCCTTATGTTCATTTTACCTTTATAAAAGTTTCTTCGTTTTGCTGATCCTATTCGGCATTAGATCATTTTGATATAGCTTGTATGTGTTAATACTGTTCAGCTTGGTGGAGGAGGATGTTGTGCTTTCTTACTCACTCCTGTGTGCCAGTATTACTCTAGTCTCTGGTGTACAGAAAGTGCTAATAAATATCTGATAAATGAGTGGACTGTTTTCAGAAATTATCACGGAGTTTTGAGAGTGTGAAGATGTCAAGATATGTGTCTTACAGTTTCTGCTGCTGTGAAGAGACACCACGACCATGGCTACTCCTATATAAAAAATTAATTGGGGTGGCTTGCATTTTCAGAGGTTTAGTCCATTATCTTCATGGTGTGACATGGTGGCGTGCAGGTACACAGTGCTGGAGAGGTAGCCAAGTGTCCTACATCTTGACTTTCAGGCCAACAGAAAGTGGCCTGAGACATTGGGCATGGCTTGGGCATATGTGAGTCCTTAAAACCTGCCCCACAGTGATACACTTCCTCCAACCAGGCCATACATACTCCTCCAAGGCCATAGCTCCTAATAGTGCCACTCCCTTTGGGGGGCTTTTTATTTCAAGCCACTGCATTCTACTCCCTGGCATCCAAAGGTTTATAGTCATATAATAATGCAAAAATTCATTTAGTCCAACTTCAATAGTTTCTGTAGTCTATAACAGTGTCAAACTTATTTAAGAGTCTAAAATTCAAAGTCTCTTCTGGGATTCATGCAATCTCTTAATTGTAATACCTTGTAAAGGAAAAATCAAAAAGTAGATCACAAACTTCTAACATATAACCACGATATACATTATCATTCTGAAATGTAGGGAATGGAGCTTAGTGAGGAAATATTGGACCAAAGCATGATTATAAAACAGCTGGGCAAACCCCAAACTCTGCATCTCTATGTTTGATGTTAAAATGCATTTCAGATCTCCAACTCCATTCAGATTTGCTAATTGCAACACATTTCTTTCTCTTGGGCTGGTTCCACTGCCTGTTAGAAGCTCTCCTTAGCAGGTATTCCACAACTCTGGCATCTCTAACATCTTGGGGGCTCCAGGACAATCCAGGCTTCAACTTCACAGCTTCATGCAATGGCCTGTCTAGGCCTCCATTCAGGGATACCCTGACACATGCCTGGTCTCAGCTGCTTTCTTTAGTGGAGGAGGCAAATTCCATAACCCCTTCTTCTTTCCTTGACTCTAAAGCTAGAACCACCATGTGGCTGAAGCTGCCAAATTCTGCTGCTTGCTGGGGCTGGAACATGGCCCCCTTGTTCAATTATATCGTCATAAGCTTTTTGTTTTCCACCTATGCTGCCTAAGCTTGCCTATCCTCAAACTAGATCTGTAGACCAGGCTGGCCTCAAACTGGGAGATCTGTAAGTCTCTGCCTCTTGAGTGCTGGGATTAAAGGCATGCACCACCACACCTGATTCTAAGCTTTTCTTTAATTCCTTTTCACAAGTTGTAAGTTTAGCTGGGTGGCATCTTGCCGTGAGGTCACCACTCCCTTTATTCCATTTCTTAATCTGTTTATCTCCTTGAATAAAGAATTTAGCTCCATTCTGCTTTCTGATGCTCTTTTTTCCCCACAAAATATACTTTTTGTAATTTACTATGCTCAGCTTGCTACTTTTCATTATAAATATTCATTAGAATTATCACTAATATCTACATGACAGAGTCTATACTAGGCTGTTTTGAGTTTTTTTTTTTTTCCTGCCAATGAAATTAATCCAGACTTCTTCACCTCCGCCTCAGGCAGACTCTTTAGACGAGGTCAAAAGATGGCTACTTTCTTCACCAAAATATCACAAGAATGATTTCTAGGCAACATACTAAAATTTTTCTCTGAAACTTCTTAAGGCAGCTCCTAACATTTCAAATCATTATCAGCACCATTGTCTTCCATGCTCCTATTAGTAGGCCCCATTAAGCAGTTCTTAAAGCATTCTAAATCCAAATTCAAAAGTCCAAATTCCTCCAAACAAAAACATGGTCAGGCCTATCACAGCAGTACCCAAGTCCCTGGTACCAACTTCTGTCTTGGTTATGGTTTACTATTACTGTGAAGAGACACCATGACCATGGCTACTCTTATAAAGGAAAAATATTTAACTGGAGAGGTTTACATATTCAGAGGTTTACTCCATTATCATCATGGTGTGACAAGGTGGCATGCAGGTGGACATGTCCTGGAGAAGTAGCCAAGTGTCCTACATCTTGACTTACAGGCAACAGGAAGTGGTCTGTCTCACTGGGCATTGTTTGAGCATATCTGAGACCTCAAAGCCCACTTCCACAGTGTCACATTTCCTCCAACAAGGCCATACCTACTCCCCAGAGCCACACCTCCTAATAGTGCCACTCCTTTTGGGTGTCATTTCCTTTCAAGCCACTATAATACATATTCTTGAAATCGTGACAAGATAACATTATTTTATGAAGCAAACTATATCCTTCCTTATGTCTTGAGTGTGAAACAATTTCAACAACCTGGATGTGAGTGGGGGTAATGAAGGGCAAGGGTCTAGGGAAAGAGAGCTTAGGGGAGCAGGAGATCCCAGCTGGATCAAGAACAGAGAGGGAGAATAAGGAATAAGAGACCATGATAAATGAAGACTACATGAGAATAGGAAGAAACAAAGTGCTAGAGAGGTCCACAGAAATTCATTAAGATACCTCCACAATAGACTACTATCAATGGTGGAGAGACAGCCTGAACTGACCTTATCTTGTGATAGGATGGCCAAACACCCTAATTGTCGTGCTAGAAACCTCATCCAGTGACTGAGGGAATCGGATGCAGAGATCCATGGCCAGGCCCCAGGTGGAGCTTCAGGAGTCCAATTGGTGAGAAAGAGGGGGGTTTGTATGAGTGAGAATCATTGAGACCAAGGTTGGAAAAAGCACAGGGACAAATAGCCAAATGAATGGAAACACATGAACTCTGAACGAATAGCTGAGGAGCCCCCAACTGGATCAGGCCCTCTGGATAAGTGAGACAGTTGATTAGCTTGATCTGTTTGTGAGGCATCCAGGCAATGGGACCGGGACCTGTCCTCAGTGCATGTGCTGGCTGTTTGGAACCTGGGGCTTATACAGGGACACTTGGCTCAGCCTGGGAGGAGGGGACTGGACCTGCCTGGACTGAATCTACCAAGTTGAACTCAATCCTCAGGGGAGTCTTTGCCAAGGAGGAGATGGGAACGGGGAGTAGGCCAGGGCGTAGGTGGGGGGTGGGGGGGGGTGGGGGGAGGCGGGAGTGGGGAGAACAAGGGAATCTGTGGCTGATATGTAAAATTAAGTTAAATTATAAAATAAAATTAAAAAAATAGTTATGGTGGTAATAATCAAAACAACTGTATTAGAATGCAATATAGACAATTGTCACTAATGGCCTTAATGAGTTTCAAAATCTTATAATAATGACAGCAATTCAATAAAGAAAATTATGATTGAGACACTGACATCTGTAGGAGTCTTCACTAGGGTCATCCTTATAGATTCCAGGGAGTTTCCATTTCAGTATGTTTCTACCTCACCCTCAAAATGTTCCCCAAATTCCAGTCATCTCTCCCAGTACTCTCTCCATCTGATTTCTACTGTTCCCATCCTTACCTGCTTCCAGTTCACCTGCAAAATCTATTCTATTTCCCCTTCCCAGAGAGATCCATGTGTCCCCTCTTGATCCTTACCCTCTTTGGGTCTGTGGATTGGAGCATGATTATCTCTTACTTACAGCTGATATCTACTTATGAGTGTGTACATATCATGTTTGCCCTTCTGGGTCTGGGTTAGCTCATTCAGGATGAGTTTTTTCAAGTTTCATCCATTTGCCTATAAATTTTATGTCATTTTTTTTTAACAGCCAAGTGTTGCCAGAAGGTTTCTCCAGTCCTGCCCGGCCGTACTGACCCACAGCCACTTATAAAATAATTACTCAGAGGCTTAATATTATTTGCAAACTGTATGGCTTATGGCAGGCCTCTTGCTAGCTACATCTTATAACTTAACCTATTTCTATTAATCTATGTTTTTCCACGTGTTCCTTGACTTTACGGGTCTGCTGGTATGTTGCTCCTTGGGCAGCAGGCTGGCATCTCTCCAGACTCTGCCTTTCTGTTTCCTGTCTCTCTCCTTGGATTCCCCACCTGCCTCTAAGCTGCCTTGCCATAGGCCAAAGCAGCTTATTTATTAACTAATGGGAAAAACATATATTCACAGGGTACAGAAAGACATCCCTCAGCAACTGAGTAATATTCCATTGTGTAAATGTACCACATCTTCTTTATCCTTCTTTGATTGAAGGACATCTAGGGTGTTTCTTGTTTCTGGCTGTTATGAATAGAGCACTATGAACATAGTTGAGCAAGTGTCCTTGTGGTAGGATGGATTGTCATTGGGGAAATGGCCAGGAGTGGTCTTGAGGTTGATCAATTCCCGTTTTTTTTTTTTTTTTTTTTTGAGGAACCACCATATTGATTTCAAAAGTGGTTGTACAAGTTTGCTCTCCCACTAGCAATGGAGGAGTGTTCCCTTTGCTCCACATCCTCACCAACATGAGATTTTCCTTATGTTTTTGATCTTAGACATTCTGATAGGTTTAAGATAAAATCTCAGAGTTATTTTGATTTTCATTTCTCTAATAGCTAAAGGTGTTGAAAAATTTTAAAAGTATTTCTCAGCCATTTGAGATTCCTCTATTGAGAGTTCTTTGTTTAGATCTGTACCCCATTTTTAAAATTAGATTATTTGGTTTGCTTATGTCTGTAACATGAATCTTAAATGGTCTTATTAATAAAAAACAAACCTGGAGCAGGTATTGGGATGAATGCTGGAAGATCAGAGAAGCAGAACAAGCCACAGCTACCTCACCTTGGCAGTTCCTCAGCTGATCCTGTTTCCTCAGACTGGAAGCTTCTGAGTCCTCATCCAGAATGAATCTCAGCTGAACTGCTACTAAAAGCCTAAAAGCTTAACCAACCTAGTTCCTGGTTTTCACACCTTATATACCTTTCTGCTTTCTACCATCACTTCCTGGGATTAAAGGTTTACTTCTTGGGATTAAAGGCATGAGTCACCATGCCTGGCTGCTTCCAGTGTGGCTTTAAACTCACAGAGATCCGGATGGATTAAAGGCGTGTGTGCCACCATTTTCTGGCCTCTGTATCTAGTGGCTGTTCTGTTCTCTGATCCCAGATAAGTTTATTAGGGTGCACAATATTTTTGGGAACACAATACCACCACATATGTCTAATTTATTGGGTTCTTTATATATTTTGAATATTAACCCTCTGTCAGATGCAGAGTTGGTGAACTTGTGGAAGTGGCCAACCAATGAGTGGTCTCACTTGAGTCCTATATCTGGCACTGCCAGGATGGCCAGGATAGCCCAGAGACCAAGGATAGAGCCAAACACAACCAGCAAAAAAAAGACAATGGAATAATTCTTAATGATATTCTGCTATACTCATAGACAGGAGCTTAGCACAATCCTCATCAAAGAGGCTTTCGCTAGCAACATATAGGAGCAGATGCAGAGATCTACAGTTAAACATTAGGTGGAACTTGGGGAATCCTGTGGAAGAGTGGGAGGAATGATTATAGGAGACAAAGGGGTTGAGTACCCCACAAGACAACACACAGAATAAACTAACCTAGACTTCTAGGTGCTCATAGAGACTAAAACAACAACCAGGGGACTATATGTTTCTGACCTAGGTCCTCTGCATGTATCCCCCCTTTCCTCCTACTAGGTTGCCTCAAGCAGCATACCAATACAGCATTGATGAGAGGGTATGCGCCTAGTCTTCTTGTAACTTGTTATGACACATGTGGTTGATATTCATAAGAGGTATGCTCTTATTTGAAAGGAAATGGATGAGTAATGGATCATGAAGAGAAAAAGGATAAGAGGGTCTGGGAGGAGTGGAAGGAGGGGAAATTGCAGTCAGGGTATAACATATGAGAGAAGAGTAGATAAATTATTTTTAAAAAGACACTGACAAGAAATGCAATCCTGTATAATAAATATATGTGTTCTTATGATATAAAATATAATAAATCTAATCCCCCAAGGAAAAAGCTGGTTGATTGTAACATGAGTTGCAATATGATCTTATTAATATAAAAAACCCAGAGCCAGATATTGGGGTGAATGCTGGAAGATCAGCAAAACAGAACAAGCCACAGTAAACCTCATCTCACCAACTCCTCTGCCGGTCCTGTTTCCACGAATCCTCAGACTGAAAGCCTCTGAGTCCTCACCCCTCAGGGTCTCAGTTGAACTGCTTAAAATTTTCTAGTTCCTGTTCCTCATACCTTAGAAGCATAAGTTCCTATTTCTTCATGCCTTATATCCCTTTCTGTGTCCTGCCATATTACTTTCTGGGATTAAAGGAATGCGTCATTCCCAAGCAAAGACATGAGATCTCAAGTGCTGGGATTAAATGTTTGTGCCACAATGCCTGACTCTGTTCCCAATTTGGCCTTGAACTCACAGAAATACAGATGGATCTCTGCCTCCTGAATGATAGAATTAAAGGTGTGTATGCCACCACTGTCTGGCCTCTATGTCTAATCTAGTGGCTGACTCTGTCCTCTGATTCCCAGATAAGTTTTATTTGTTAGAGCACAAACAAATATCACTACAGTTGATTAATACTAACCTGAATCAGTAGGGACTGGAATGTCTCTACTATTCTAGTTTAAGCATGAAGCATACTACAGGTTAGTGGGCAGTTTGTAATCTGTTGAAAAAGGTGAGAGTAGATGATTCTATGCAAAATACCTCAGATACTCAATCATACCACAAGGACACATGCTCAACTATGTTCATAGCAGCATTTTTTGTAATAGTTTGGAAAAAACCTAGACACCCCTCAACTGAAATATGGATAAAGAAAATGTGGCACATATACACAATGGAGTACTACTCAGAAGTAAAAAAACAATGATATCATGAAATTTGCAGGCAAATGAATGGAACTAGAAAATATCATCCTGATTGAGGTAACCCAGGATAACATGGTATGTACTCGCTCATAAGTGGATACTGGATGTAAAGCAAAGGACAACCAGACTGTAAACCACAGCTCCAGAGAAACTAGCTAACAAAAAGAACCCTAAGCGGGACACATAGATAACCCAGGAAAGGAGAATTAGATGAGCTCTACATGAGCAAATTAGGGATTGGGGGTAATGGAGGGCAAGGAATGGGGAATGATAACATAAAGAAATGGGAGGTTGGAGCTGGAACAGAGTGGGAGAGCAAGGAAAGAGATGCCATGATAAATGAAGACATTATGGGAATAGGAAGAAACAGAGTGCTAGGGAAGTTCCCAGGAATCCACAAGGCTGACCCCACCTTCTACTACTAGCAATCGTTGAGAGGGTGCCTGAATCGGTCTACTCTGACAACCAGATTAGTGAATACCCTAACTGTCATCACAGAGCCTTCATCTAGTTACTGATGGAAGCAGATGCAGAGATCCACAACTGGGGGCCAGGCCAAGCTCCAGGAGTCAAATTGATGAGAAAGAGGAGGGATTCTATAAGCCAGGGACATAGAACTCATGATGGGAAAATGTACAGAGATAGCCAGACAGACTAGTGGAAACACATGAACTGTGGACCAATAGCTGTGTAGTCCCCATGGGACTATCTCTGGATAGTCGAGACACTTATTTAGCTTGAACTGTTTGGGGGCTCCCAGGCAGGGGGATCGGGATCTGTCCCTGGTGCATGAGCAGGCTTTTTGGAGCCCAAGGCCTATGGTGGGATACTTTGCACAGCCTTGGTGTAGGAAGGAGGGGCTTGGACCTGCCTCAACTGAAAGTGCCAGGCTTTGTTGACTCCCTATGGGAGACCTTGACTTGGAGGAGGTGGGAATGGGAGAAGGGTTGGAGGGCAAGGCTGGCGGGGGGAGAGGGAGGAGGGTGGGATCTGTGGTTGGTATGTAAAATGAATAGAAAATTTCTTAATTAAAAAAATACCTCAGATCAACCTTTACACAGCAAGTACAAGGGGAAAACTATCAGCAATCACTTTACTAAACTAGTTGGATTAGTTTGTATATTAAACTGCAATGTTAAAGAAACATTGAAAACTGCAGGTGGGCTGCCTCTGTCTCCCCAAAGTGGATCAAAGCCAGTAATACTACAGAGGTATCTGTCAATGTAAATAGCATGTGTGAACATATGTAATCCTTATCAAACATCACAGAACAAATGCTTGTCCAACCACTTGTGGCATTTGTGCTACTGCTCATATTGTCAGCTTGAAGAGATACAGTGCCAGGTAAATTTCACAGACAAGTGTCCATTCTTGGCATAAATGTACTACAGCCATGGTCTAGACATTCAGCTGTCAACCTAGAATCAGGACCATAATAGGCACTGCAATATGTGTTATAATTGATTCCATTAAAGTCAAGGTGAATCCTTTATATGTAATTTTCTGGCATCTGCCAATTGGCTGGAGTCATCCATGTGGCTGTATGATAGCTGGCTCTTTTAGAACTTTAGTGTGACCTAAATCTTTTTCACTGTTGTATTAAAAAGACCCAGATTAATTGCAGAGGGAAAATTAGTAATTGTTAGTTAATAAGAAATAAGCATGTGTGAAAAACAATTGGTTTCAGAAAAGAAAGTTTCAAACTTACATTATTGTTGTTGTGTTGCCTCTGTGAGTTATATAGACATAGAACACTTTAAATAATTTATTCTATTCATGTTGATATCCATTGGATATATCAGGCTTCATTTGAACTTATGTCTCACCTCTTTTCATACCATATGACATGATTATACAAAGAAAAGAGCCAATTAAATGGCTTTGATATGAATTCAGATTACAAAGAACCTAAATTGTAGCAAAATAATATATAATTATATCTTACATTTTTTTGTTTGTGTTTGGGGGACACACATACCAGAAGTACACATGGAAGTCATAACACAACTTTCAATAATCAGTTTTCTCTTTCCACCTGTGTGCCCTGTGTTATAGACTATTATTTTAAGGTATACTACTTTTATTTATGTTGCATTTGTTTAATTCTGTGAAGCTGTGTTACTTGCCTGTCTAAAGCACCTGATGGTTTGATAAAGAACTGAACAGCCAGTAGCAAGGCAGGAGGAAGGATAGGCAGGGGTGGCAGGCAGAGAGAATATACAGAAGAAGAAATCTGGGAGATCTAGTAGCCAAAGAAGGAGGAGGACATCAGGGGCCAGGCACCCAGCTATACAACCAGCAATGGAGTGAAAAAGAAAGGTATACAAAAATAGAGAAAGATAAAAGCCCAGAGGCAAAAGACAGATGGGATAATTTAAAGTTAATAAAGCTGGCAAGAAACAAGCCAAGCTAAGGCTGGGCATTTATAATTAAGAATAAGCCTCTGTGTGTGATTTATTTGGGAGCTCAGTGGCAGGCGCCCTAAAGAGCAAAAACAATCAACAACAGTCCTGGGGATCAAACTCAGGTCTTCAGGCTTGGCAGGAAGTGTCTTTCCCTGCTGAGTCATCTCACTAGATGAACTTTAGGATTTCTGGATGTTAGAATAAAATCACAAACTTTGTCATCGCTTCGTATCCAAAGTGTGATTCAAATGTTACCTCTTGAAATGTATGTTCTAATGATTTTAAAATCATTATCTTATGGACACAGCAGTGCAGCTGCATATATGAACTCACAGTAATTGTGACAGAGTCCATAAAACCTGTATAAGTCCAGGCCAGACAAAATCCCAATGTGAAGAGGGGCATGGGATCCTCACTTCCTATGGGAGATCCCTATGGGATCCATCTCTTATCCCTAGTGATGGAGTTATTGGCAATTGTTAGCTGCTCACACAAGGAGAGACAGTTTTCTCTAAGACAGTACTCCCTGGTAAGTTGACCATGCTCCAGTAGAAAACCACACATCCAAGGGCATTTGGGCAGCACAAACTGTTCTTGAAGTGTTTTTTCTTAAGAGACACAAAGTTGGTTTAGGAGAGAAGGGTGTGGTTGATTTTGGAATAGCTGTAGAGAATTCTCAAAGAATTACTAAACTATACCTGGTCTAAAAAACAAACAAACAACTGAAGCAAATAAAATAGTTAAGTATTCAGAGTTGTTAGTACCTTTGAAGACAAAGTTTGAACCTGTGTTGGCTTTGTGTAATGAGATCAACCAACCAATAATGATTCTATGTAGGTCCTATTGTTTAGTAATTTATAAAATTCCATATCTAGTCAATAAAATTTCATGAGTTGTATAGCAAAAGAGGGGCAATTTAATGCTTACTACTTGCTGTCACTCTTTCCCTTTGCTTTAGAGCTTTAGGTTAATAGCATATCAAACAAAAGCATTTCTATTTTTCTTTTATGTTTACCTATTCATTATCAATGGCTTACCCATGTAGATAAGAGCTTAGGTAGAAGAGAGCTATTATTCTTACATGATTCTCCCTGAATATTCAGGCTAAGACAATATAGTTATGGGAGGTGGTGTTGCAGTATTTATTGATCAGGTGCTGGAGTTGATATATAAGTGATATCACTTTTAAGCCAATTATAATTTTACATATATCTACTCATTGATAAAGGCTTGATATCATTTGAAATGATCTTTTCATAATCTGACTATATTAGGAGTGATTTTTCAAGGTAAATTTGAAAGTCAACTTAAATCTATTTTGGTTAATGAATTTTCATTAAATATTTATCACTTTATGTAAAGAACATTTTTTAAAAGTAACTGTTTATCCCCAAGCTCCACCTAATGTTTGGTTTGGGTCTCTGTTTCTGCTTCCATAAGCTGCTAGAGGAAGCTTCTCTGATAGAGCCTAAGGGGTCCAGGACACCATGAGAACATGACCCATGAAATCTACCAAGCAGGGCTCATAGGGGCTCACAATGTGTCTGCATGTGGCTGTGCTAGGTTCTCTGCATACATGCTGTGGTTGTCTAGCTTGGTGTTCCTGTGGGACTCCTAACATTGGGAGTGGGGGCTGTCTCTGACCCTTCTGCCTGCTCTTAGGATCCTTTTCTTGCCTCATCCAGCCTTGATATGAGGGTTGTGCCTAGTCTTATTGCATCTTGTTGTGCCACATTGGGTTGGTATGAGTGGGAGACCTGATCTTTTCTAAAGGAGAATGGAGGAGCAGTGTATCTGGGGGATAGGTTAGGTGGGGGGAACTGGGAAGTGTGGAGGGAGGGGAGGCTGTGGTTGAGATGTATTGTATGAGAGAAGAATAAAAATAAAAAATAAAAAAATATTGAACTGTTTATAAGCAGCATGTCTAATTTTAATGTTTTCAGTACAAGTTGTATGTTTACTATGCTCTCCTTAATTTCTTGTGAAAAGGTCAACAGTTTCCTATTTTTATTTTCTTTTTCTTTCCTCCAAACTGAGGCATATCTTCCTGGAGACATGAGGATGGCTCCTAATATTCACAAAGCCAATGAAATCTATGAGGCATGGCACAGGAAGTTCACAACATTTATGAAACTCTGGACACTTGGGAAGTCACAGGACTCACAAAACTTCTAGACTTGGATGGAATCACTCAGGTGCTCTATCCTTGGTGCCCTATTTCAGACAGGAACTGACAGAATCAAAGGTACATTGGAAAGAGTCAGTTTCATGTCCTCTGTAATTGGTGACTGGATGTGGAAGCAGGCTGATCTTTATGAAAGTACAGAGTAACATTTCCCATTGATTAAGCACACCACCACATGAACAGAATAGGGATGCCTTCAGAATGGCAGATGGGTCTGAGAATATATTGTACTCTCTGAAAACAGCACACCCATGAAAGGATGCATGCAGGTTATGGCAGTAGTTAAGTGGTCTTTGCTGTGGTTGTAAGGCAAACAACAGACTCTAATATGTCTGCTCAGAGCTAGGGAGCTTACTCAAGCAGCAGATTGAACTGTTATAAATAGATTTCTCTTCCTGCTTGGTTCACAAATGGGACAAACAACACAAGTTGCCCCTGATAGGCCTTTTGGAGTGGAGAGACACATATCAAATGGATAAAAATGCTGGGTGGCTCATGGTGAATGATTGTGGATTATGGAAGTAATTTCTTTCACCAGGGTTATTGTACCCAAATTTAGAAATTTGCTCTTTAGATGCAATAATTGGTATATTGATTAATCTTTTTACGTTGTAATAAATTATGCTATTTTAATAGTCCCTGAGCTTCTGAATTATGAATCTATTGGAATTTGATTAGAACAGATAGCAGGTTGCTTTCTGAGCCCACCTTCTATAAAGAGGCTTCCTAAAATAATGATAATCCTCGTGTTTCTTACAGATTGAGTAAGCATCTGGAAAGATGGTAAAATAGCAGTGAAAAAGTTCAAATAAAGGCATCTGTGTGTGTGGTGAAATGCACCCACTGGAGCCATGAAGTTATCAAGTGAAAACATTTGTGCCAGGAATGTATTATTTCTCTGTAAGTTGTTAGGGAACCTGCAGAGTCCATATAAATCACAAAGCTATTGCCCCTGATTCTGATTGCAGGCCAGAACTATATGATAAACCCCTATAGATGAAAAAAAAATACATGCTTCAGTTTTAGGATGTAGAGAAATTAAACTGGTACTGAATGACCAGAAATTTCTCTCCCTGATGTCTTAATTGTATCAAAGAGCTGTATTGTTGGGTGATGGTGGAAATAGTCAAAAACATTTCTGGTTGGTTATCTACCCTGCATACATTACTATCAACACGGTAGGAAAATTTAGTTCTTTTGTGCAGTAGTAACATAACCAGTTGGAATGCAACCAACAACTTTCTCATTAGATTTAAGGCCCCCTCCACAGAAAGGAATTCAAGCATTTTTCTATAAGGCAGCGGAAACCACAAAAGGGAGCAAGTGAACAACAGTAGCTACCACAAAACAAACGATGGCTTAGGAGGCCGTAGACCCTATTGGAGACTACTGCTATTATTTTATTAACAGAATTTGATTTAGCTATCAAACTACCTCCTTACCATTTGTACTGATGATGATAAATTACTGCTCCTATTAGTCATTACCATAGTAGAAAACTTGGCTTTTAAGTAGCCAGTGGTGGTTGTTGTGGAGAGTCACACTATCCAGACTCTATGGATCTCTCTGTCTCTCTCTGTCTCTCTCTCTTTCTCTCTCTGTCTCTCTCTGTGTATATATATATATATATATATATATATATATATATATATATATATATATATATATATATATATAAAGTATGTCCTGTCTTAGAGTGGTTTAACATTCACCGTAAACATAGGAAAATAATCAGATATCTATACCATCCCCACTCAAGATGGAGAACATTATGTAAGAGGATCAGGAAAAGAAATGTGGGAGATGGAAGCAGGGCTAGAGTTTTTATGTAGCCATTTCTCCTTAATTGAAGGAGGGAAGCTTGTATGAGTCAGGAAATTAATGAAACTTGTGACTTTTGTGAAGTTCACAAAAGTTAGAAGACTCAAGAAACTCAAAAAATTGAAAGATTCACAGTACACCTCTACAAGGCTACACAGGTAATTAAAGAATTGCTTAAGAAGAAGAGATTCTTCAACAGAACTACCTGGAAGTTGGGCAAAGAGTTCCAAGTAATCAGCTTTGGTGAGTTGTCATCCATCCCGATGTGGGGATTCACAGTGGTACAGCTACCTGAGAGTCACTTATGTTCTTGTAAGGGACTCCAATAATTATCACTGGTTCCATAAACTAGATTTGGGCAGAATCACTTCTTTTGTCCTTGGTATCCTATTTATAAAGTGTGAAGAAATGAATTGTTCATGTTTCTCTAGGAAAAATAATAGAATTTGGGTATGGAATTCAGGACTTTGGGTATGGTAGGACTACACCCTTTTGTAGATGAAATTTTAAACAGTCTTAGTAAATAAGAAACACAGAACCAAATACAGAGGAAATAGTCAAAGAGATCAGAGCAATAGCCATAACTAGCTTTGACTTACCACCAGCAGTAGCTTCCCCAGAGTGAGTTTTTTTCCTGCCTGACTTGTATTTTTATTGCCTTTCTGTTCTGCCTTTTCATTGACTCTAAGCCCAGCCACCTGACTTCCTCATCACTGCCTGTCTATACAGACCTCTAGGTCTCTATGGTTTGTACTGGGATTAAAGGCTCATGTCACCACGCATGGCCATGTCCTTGACCACACAGAGACTCTCCTTGCCATGTGATCAGATTAAGGGTGTGTGCTACCACTGCCAGACTTCTGCTTAATGGCTATTTGACCTCTGATCTCCAGGCAACTTTATTTATTAACATACAAATAAAATATCACATTTCATCACAAATAAAGTATCACCATACCCTATCATATAGTTACATACTTAGCTACTGATTTTTGTGATTTTTAATGTTTTATTGACATTACTCTTTCCTTGTTTGGTTATATCTCATACTTTTACACTTAAATTAGACATTTCTTTTACCTATAATTTTATTTTCTATTTCAGTTTAATTATGAGATGTAACTGGAGGTTTTTCTGTCCCACCTGGTCTTGTAGTCATTTCCAAATAATCACTCAGAGGCTTACATTAATTATAAACTGTTTGGCCTATTGCTCAGGCTTAGTACTAACTAGCTTTTACAACTTAAATTAACCCATTTCTATTATTCTATGTTTTGCCACATGTCTCTTGGCTTTACTTGTGTTCTAATACATGTTGCTCCTCTGACAGCTGGCTGGCATCTGCCCCAACTCCACCCTTCTTCATCTCCAGTTTGATTGTTCCACCAAAACTTATTCTGCCTGGCTATTGACCAAAATAGCTGTATTTTTCAACCAATGAGAGCAACAGATACTCATAGCATACAGAAAGACCATCTCACAGCAATTTAAATAGTTTCTTTGTCTTGTTAATTTTGTTATGTTTTGTTTGTCAAGAACTGCAATTTTTTCACATAGCTTCACATTTTGCTTATAGTCCTAGCTGCACGATTACTTCTTTAAATGGAAACTTTATTTAGACTTATTCAAGTGACATTACTGTATGCTTGTCATGTTATATAAAAGAAGTTTATAAACTTAGCACTTCATATTATATTTGGATAAATTTGAAAAAGAAGAGCTTTATGCTCATTTTATGGTCTAATTCAATTGGGATTTTTATTGCTGACTTGTTATTTTTGTATCCTACTTAGATTTTTGAAATTCCATAATTGTACATATACATGATGTGATTTGTGATATTCTGATATATGGACACATTTTAACCTCTTAGGCTCCTAGAATTTCTGTTAATGTATTGAAAATTCAGAAACTATGGTCTGACATAAAATACTTACAATTTTTGTCATTTTTTAAAAATTTGCCAAAATGAGCCGGGCGGTGGTGGCGCACGCCTTTAATCCCAGCACTCGGGAGGCAGAGCCAGGCGGATCTCTGTGAGTTCGAGGCCAGCCTGGGCTACCAAGTGAGTCCCAGGAAAGGCGCAAAGCTACACAGAGAAACCCTGTCTCGAAAAACCAAAAAAAAAAAAAAAAAAATTTGCCAAAATGGCCTTTTATATACCAAATTAGCAAATGGTAGCAAAGTCTAATGAGGGTTACTGATTGTAGAACAGCTTAATAGCTTTCTATTTAAGCTTTCTATAATAGCTTAAATCAATGTCAAATAGTTTGATTTATACTATTAATCACAGCACACTGCTACATTTAATTTTTACATTATTTTTGTAAATAAAATTTAGTTATCAATGCTTTTATCTGAATTTATAATTCATATAGTTTCTTATGTAATTAAAAATATTTTCGTTCTATACTTAGATTATATCACCTAAAAAAAACCTAGATTTACTCTTTGTAAAATGACATCTATAAAATAGTTGAATAAGTTCGTAATTTACAATAAGTATCTGAAAAGACATATCAATTTAAATGACTTAGTATTATCAATATGCTGTGGAAAAGTCCTCAAATCCTTGTAAGTAATCTTCAGGTTGAGTGAGCACATAACCATTGCATAATGCACACATTTGATATTGATGGATTCTTGTTTTTCCAGTTGCATTGCCTAAATAGAGTGACATCATTTAAATTTTTTTTTT
Organism: Peromyscus californicus insignis; assembly: GCF_007827085.1. Lineage (NCBI taxonomy): Eukaryota > Metazoa > Chordata > Mammalia > Rodentia > Cricetidae > Peromyscus > Peromyscus californicus. The sequence goes on from NW_026294573.1 coordinate 107,421,142, forward strand.
GAGACTTTCCTTTTTCATTACATTTGAGGCACATGTAGGGAAACTAGAAAAAGATAGCAAAATTTAAAATAATTAAAATACACATTTAAAATGAGCAAAAATTATATTCTCAGGGCCACTGACATGGATAATGGGTAAATGCACCTACCACTAACTCTAAAAACGTGAGTTTAGGCCCCAGGACCTACATAGAGCACAGGAGAAAACCCATTTCTGCAAGTTGTTCTCTGACCTCCACTTGCACACCGTAGTATATGTGTGTACACATACTCATCCACAGTAAATAAAAATACAAAAATTAAAAAAGACATTTGAATCACACAGCAGCCTTTTGGCACCTCATATTTTATAAAAACTTGATTATTTCATGATTTATCAATTAAATCCTCAACATTTCTTAGAATTTTGACTAAGCATTTTTTTCTTTAAATCTCAGTCTTTTAGACATCCACCAAAGAAAGGCCTTTCATATTTCAATAACTACATGATTTTCTGTACTGTCTATGATTTTATTTTTACATTTCCAACGCATTCTTGATGTACAGTATAGTCTGTCTCCCATCAGGATGTGAGATTCAAAGTTTCTTCTTGCTTTCGAGAGGATTACCAACTCCAGATTCAGAGAACCGTTACATATCTCCATGTTCTTAATGGAAAAGGAAAATTATGAGCAATTTTTCACTATATTTTTATTATTTAAATCAATTCTTAAATTTAAATATATTTTGATCATGTTCTTTCCATTCCTCAAAACCTTTATGTTCTTTCTAAAAACCAAAAACCCACTATAGCAACAAATTCCTCAAAACCAAGAAACACTATAAAACTACACCTAAAGAGAAAAACAAAACAAAACAAAACAGAACAAAACATCAAACTGTAGTGAAATCAAAGCGTGTGCTCGTGCGCGCGCGTGCATACACACACACACACACACACACACACACACACACACACACACACACGACTGTGGAGTCTATGGTATGTGGGTCAGCTACTCCTGATCATGATGATGCCTGTCCTGGAGTGGTTGACATACCTACTGTCACCCTATTGGAGAAAACTGATTTTCCCTCTCCTAGTGGGTATAAGTGACAGTTCAGCTGTTAACCTTTACCCTTGTGTCTAGGTTTCCATTGATTGATTGAATTTTTAAGAATACAACAAAATAAAATATAATATGATAAAACAAAAGCTATCACTTCAAAATTGGATAAGACAAACCAACAGAAGAAAGAGTTCAAGAAAAGGCACAAGTATCAGAGACACACTCATTTGAACACTGAGGAATTTCATAAAAATATTAAACTGGAGGCTATAGTATATATGCAGAGAACCTGGTGCAGACCTGTGCAGAACCTGTGCATGCTGCTTCAGTCTCTATGAGTTCATATGAACTTTGCTCGTGTCCATGCAAGGGCCTTGCTGTCATGCTGTTCTTCATCCCTTCTGGCTCATACACTCTTTTTCCTCCTCTTCAATGGTGTTCTCTGAGCTCTCAAAGGAGGGGCTTGATGAGAACATCCTATTTATGGCTGAATATTCCAAGGTCTTATGAACAATTATTATCACAATTATGATTCAGCAATTTTTTTTTTTTTTGGTTTTTTTGAAACAGGTTTTCTCTGTGCAGTTTTGGTGCCTGTCCTACATCTCTCTCTGTAGACCAGGCTGGCTTTGAACTCACAGAGATCTGTCTGGCTCTGCCTCTCGAATGCTGGGATTAAAGGGGTGTGCCACTGCCCAGCGATTCAGCATTGTCTTGTCCACGCTAAAACTGTTTGATTCTTTCAGATGAGCACTTTACTTGGCTAATTACAAACAACTCTATCCAACAGGTTATTTAGTTTATTTGGGATAGACATATATTCCCTAAGGACATTCTTTCTGTTATGCAGGCAAACTCACTCATGTGCACAGTGCTAAAGGAAGCACTAACACCATATGCTTTGTGAATTTCAACTCTGCAAACACACACGCGCACACACACACACACACACACACACACACATGAATATCCTTGATCAATAATGTGGATAAATCTACCGTGCCTCATAGAAACCTTCAATTAATTGCATTTCTTTTCAGCAGCCACATATTTTTCTTATAATGATAAAATTACAAAGAGTCTGATTCATATTGAGAGACACTTTTTGCTTCTTTTCTGTGGTTCCAGAGATGAAACTCGGGGCCTTGGGCACAACGGGCAAGTGCTTTGGCATTGAGTGACACCCGGAGCCCTGGCACAATTCTTTTAACTCACATGTAGTATAAGAATGTAGATCTTCTTTTAGTCTGTAATATCAAGTACCTGTGGAGAGAAAAGCACTTCATTTCAAGTGACTTAATTCATATTCTGTTCAAATCCCCATTGAGTCATTCAATATAGTAACACTCACAGAGAATATGCGAAACCCCAGATTATTTCTTTGTATTTTTAAACCCAGTTCCTGAGAAAGTAGAGAAAACTCGAAAACTTCCAGATTGGAAACAACAAGAGGAATCACCTGGAAAAAAGCATTTGGATAGGACATTTGAGTTCCATGAAAGCTCTTTCACAAGCAGTAAGGCAGTAAGCCATGTGTTTAGCACGAGGACAGGCAGCCCCATTAAGGCTCAGGTAGTTGCTCTGAGCATTGAAAATAACCATTCTGAAAATCTTAAGAAACAAACTTGAACACTAGCTTCATAATGAAAGGAAAGGCTTCAAAGCATATTCATTCAGACACCTTCACTGATATATCCCATCCTTTCCCATAGCCACCAGAGGAATCTCCTATAAACTGATTTCCCATGTCATTATTCTTGCGGTGTATGAGAATTTTTATTTATTAAGGAAGGTATGTTCCAGGCACTGTGCATATTGAAATTCAGTTACATGGAGTATTGTCAAGATGTGTAACAGTTTCCACCACGTAGTAGACATACTCCATTTTAGAGGGGGACTCTTTAAGCCACAGAAAATAAACAGGAAGTTTTGAAACTTAACAGTCTCATAAGGCCTTTCCTTCCCCAAGATTATAAGCATAAGGACCTATGGAGCTCTCTACAAGCAGTACAGAAAGTTCCAGGCCTGAAACTTTTGTGAGTCATCAACCAAAATGAGGTGTATTGTGATGATGCACATGCTTTCGCATCATTCCCATTCCCATAAGTAACCCCTTCCCACACTCCTGTAAATGATACCAGTAAACCCATTAGCTCATCAAATTGGACTTTGATGAAATTGTCACGTTGCTCTGTTGTCATTTTCTGTGTGCAGAACGAGGAGACATTTATTCACACCTCCCCAGGGAAAGTCTCACCCAACACAAGAATAATGCAGTCTGGTAAGGGAAGAATATAGACAAGCATATACAGACTTGCAAACCATTCTTAAGGGTGACCAACAAAGCATGCTAAAACCTTCAGAGAAATGCGTTCTTTCTAGTTAATATGTGTTATTGAATGAATAAAATGTAGAAAAATGCTATAAATATGTATATCAAGAGATATAAAAGACTGCGCCAGAGGAATGGTGAAATAGCTTGTGAGTGACTTAATGGGAGTTGACTTTTTAGTTTTTCTTTAATTTTTTTCATATGACTTTCTTTTCTGTCACTGTTACTGGATTAATGAGCTAAATACAGATGCACAAGGATGAACAGGAAAAAGTTATAGATGAAAGGCTTTTGAAACTTTTCAGGGTCTGTGAACGACATGTTCAGACTCAACACACTAACAAGAGCCCAGGTCTTTCAGGATGTTGCAAACTATTTGGTAAACCTGGATATAGAACTTGACATGGGCAGTGAGAAAGTGAAAAATGAGCCTAGAGGTTCACTGCTGGAAGCTGACAGTTTGCCTTTGTGTTCCAAACTAAACACAAACAACTTTCTCACAATGCAGTCAATACTAAGACAAGGCCCCTCTGTGACCACAATAACATAAGACAGAGAAGGACACTTTTAAACAGCAGAAGTGACTCAATATCTCCTTCTGAAAGCAAAAATCATTGGCTTTTTTTTTTCCTCGCGGTGAGGTGATAATTCTAGTTCCACTTTAAATCTCTTGCCTCCTACATGTTTAAAAACAAAAGAAAGAAACAAAAGCAAAAAATGAGGATACTCTTGTCACTATCACCTGAGAGTGCCCATTTCAAAACTGCCTACACTTCTCTATGTCGTCTCAGAAATCTCTCAGCATAAATCTAAACACTGTAATTATCCCCCACTGCTAATGCTTACAATGATGTAACAATGTTTCCTTGACTAATGTTCTTTCTTGATGTAAGGTTCTAAGTAGAACCCTAAATATGTTTGGGTACAGGTGAGAGACAGCCTTTGGTGCATTAGCCATACTCTTGTTCTGTAATGAAATGCCCAAAATATTTATTAAAAAAGGACATTACATTTAGACCATGATCTGTTGGTGCTGTTGGTCTTGGGCATGGGGAACGCGTAGTTGAATAAAGCAAAGAGAGGAAAACTACCAGGATTCCTTTATCCACTTAGGACATGCTCATAATGACCAAATATTTCCCTCTGGGACCTGTTACTTCAAGTTTCCACTGGCTTCCCATAATAGTATCCTTGAGAACAATCAGTCACCTAAGGCATTGGGCTTTGAGGGAACATTCCAGATTCAAATTATAGAATTTTGTTTGTAACTTTGATGATGGTAGCAGAGGATATGTCATGTAGTTAGGTTGTATTAAGTTCACAACGATCATGTTAGAAAGTAAATTGACAAGGAAGTGACAATCTTGCATATGATAGCTGGGCACTGGAACAATAACTTACACATCAAAGCAATTTTCAGAACATTTTAAAACATAACCTTGTTGGTAGTATAGGTGATGAATTGAACAAGGGAAAGAGTCTAACTAAATAATTTTGTGAATAGCTTTAGAAATCTAGAGTAAGTGATCATGAGACAATGAAACATAAAAACTGACAATGAGTATATAAAGAAGCAGAGAGATGAAAATCTGAGGTTCGATAGCTGGTGAACATAATGTTATTCACTGAAGAGCAGTATGGAACTAATAATTTTGAGGAAGTTGCATAATTAGATGAGCATCTCTGGTTGTGAGATACAGTTTGATGGCCCAGGAGGCAACTTCACTCGTTGATGCAAAGCTTAAGGGATGCATTTTGAATGGAAACACAGATTTGGTTGTCAACAGCAAAGAAATGGCTTTTCAGCCATTGAATTTCTGTGCTACAGTTAGTTCCATGCCACACTGAGTGATAGCAGGTGGTTCTACTACTCTCGTTTTTGGTACCTCCCTTTAGCAACTAACTAATTGATAAAATCAGTTATAAAACATGGAGTGAAACTGAATAGGACAGTTGTACCTGATTTAAAAAGACATCTAGATTCAGATATTTCATCAGTATAGATCATGAATGAGCAAAAATAATACATGCACTTTCTTTTTATGAATCTAAGTTGTGGAACAGGAAATCCCACAGATAAAGAATTCTCAGATGAGTCTCTCAGGTCTAATGAATCCCCCAGGGCTGGCAGGTGTGGGGAACACAGAAAAAGATGTATATGGGGATAATTTTCCTATGAATTGAGTCTAAAGTTTAATTTTTCAGAGCACATTACATATGTGAATGCACCAATATTTAATAATGCCCTGTCAATCACTGTAGACAGGAGGACCTTTGCAATTCATATTAAGAGCCTCAGTAATGTACAATTTACCCATTTGTTCCACATAGAAGAACTGTTGCAAAGTAGTAAAGATTTGTGACCATAAAATTTCACTTAATATAAAATATGATCAGAGTTTTTTTTTTAACAGCATTCTCCTGATTCCTATACCCTAGTAGTTGAAACCATAACCATTTTTTTGGTTTGAGATGATACTCTCCTTGTCTTCTCTGCTTCTTCCTCTTCCTATTTATCCTCTTCCTTTTCCTTTCCTTCCTTCTCTTGTACAGAGTCCTACCACACACTAAGAAATGATCTATCACGGAGCTGCGTGTCTAGCTCTTTAATTCTTCCTGTGTTGTAAGTATTGAAAATTCACTCATAGGAGATAGCATGGGAGAGAATCCAGATGTCCCTGGGATTGGTGATGAGTTTGCACAAAACATCAGACACAAATAATTTGTGGCTTGATAATTTATAGGAGTTGAACTTCATTAAAAATTACTGCAATTAGTAAATATTAGAATTAAGAAACAAAACTCTTGAATACCACATTGTTATTTATATAATATAAAATACTGTGTGGTCATATATATATATATATATATATATATAGAGAGAGAGAGAGAGAGAGAGAGAGAGAGATTACCAGTAGGCCACTGTCACTTTTACTCAGGAGCACTTTAGATTTCAATTAATCAAAAATAGAATCTTGTCTTCAAAATTGATGCTGCATTTAAGTTAAACTTGATATTTTTTTACCAAGTATTTTGGCCTAACTATCGCCCAGTTCAGATTACAGTCAGCCTGTATCCCCCTTGGCCTGTCTAAAGCATAGACTGTTTTACTATGATACTTGATTCTTATCCTTCTCAGGTACATTCTCCGGAACAACCAAAAGCCCCGAAACAGATATATTTACCTTTCCAGCTTCTGTTATTTATTTGGTTTCAACCCCTAAAGCTTGAGGAAAGCTCTTCTCCATTTATTACAGCAAAGTCTGATTTTCCTTGGGTCAGATTTGACATTCTGTCTGCAGACTTCAGCACACTAATTTAAAACACACTTTTACATGCAGTATATCACATCAACTGAATCGAGTTAATAGGATGAGATGTGTGAATCTATAATTTTATCAATTTTATCAAAGGTTCTAAGTAAGCTTTGCACATTATAGTTTGACAACCACAACTATAGGGAGCTTTGATTGAACATAATTTTCTTGATGCTTTCCAGAATTGCCGATCTTTCACTATATGATGAAAATGTCACAAATTTTGTTTTTTCTCTGAAACTGCAAATACTATGTTATCACTTCATATGTTTTGCAGTTTTTGCATGATATTTCTGGTAGCACATGATTAGCTAATTGGTATAATCATACACAACAAACTTCAGTGTGAAAAGATGTATTTCAGTTAACAAACAATTCAGTGTTAGAATTCACAAATATGATTTAACACTTTAATGAATAATGAAGAGGACTTATGGTCATGAAAAAAAGAGGGGAAAAGTTTTATGTGGAAAGAGTGAGAGGCAAGATCCCAGATACTTTTTACTACATTGTTATCAAATTTATAGGTATTTTCCTTCTATGGCTAGTCCAGTGCAGAGCAGAAAAAAGAGTAAGCAACTACATAAACCGAAAGCTTAATGGTCACCCCCTCATACTCTCACAGAATAAAAAAAATCAAATAATGAGTCTTATCATTTTCAAAGCTAATGGAAACAAAATAACATAGTTTTAAAAAGCAATAAATGTGATCTCAAATTGATTTTATATTGTGGCTAGGTAAAGGAAGTGGAAACTGTATGGAAATAGAAGATCAAATTGGGAACCAAGAGGCAGAAAATAACAGGGCAAAGGTAGAAAGTTTATGTATGAACAGCGGGAGGAAACTTAAGGGACGTAAGTATTGTCTGAAGCTCCCAATTGGCACATGCATGCATTTCCTCTTCTACTTTTGTCCATATGAAAACACAGCTCTTGCCTCACGAGTGAAAACAATGTATTCTATAGACAGGTATGAGTGGTCATAGTTCAAGAACATGGAACCAAATTACACAAAATATCAAGTTCCAAAGAGCTACTAATTTTATGACTTTATAAATAATAACAGAACAAAAGAAAGTTATAAAAGTTTTTAACATAAAACAAGAGGACCTCAGGTAAGTAGGTTATGATGAAGTAGGGGAAGCCACTTATACAGGCCTCGGATACTTTTTGATGATATTCTTAGCCTTTAGGTTGGTGAATACTTTTGATATGTTAGTACATTATGAAGGTTTCATCTGATAGTCACAGGATGTTAAGTCACAAACGCACATGGACAATAAATGGCTCTTAAGGTACCTAATGAAAACCCAGAATTATTTATCTGCAAGCATGTAACTTTCAACTCCCTGTAATCATGGATGTTTTAATCAGTCAGTCAAGCATGTAGAATCTTTAACTTGTGTGAGGCATTTTTTTCTGTTGATAGACTCCAAGGTGGCTTCATGTTCAGAATAGTGATATTTATGTTTATCCTTGAATGGGGCTGACGGGCATCCCTGGGTTTTTAGATAGATTCTCCTTAGTGGTTATCATAACTGTACAAAGTCCAGCAGGAGGCTGCCAAACAGCAAAGGAGAAAATGGAAACTGTGAAAATAAAGATGCCAGACATTCACAGCTCTTAGTTATAATGTGAGCCCCTCAGTGGCTACTGATCTTGTAGCTCTTCATCTAAGGATGGGACCTTGTAAAAATTCCCCAGTCTATATTGGAGTATCTACCAAACTTGTCTTTCCCAGGTATTGTGCAGGTTGCCACATTGCTGAAAGCTCATGGGCACAGCATCTCTATTTCAATCACTAGACACTACTTCACAGCTCTGCTCCCAGTCTTCTGCATCTCACAATCATTCTGCTCCTTCTCCTGAGAAGTTCTCTGTAGACATTGCATTGCTGATGTCCTAGTTGGGGCTGGACATCATGTGTCACTTATTTTCTACATTTTGAACAGTCATAAATGTTTGTAGGAGCCTTTGGGGACTGCAAAATAAAGCTTCCTTTATGAAGGGTAGGGACATTTTCCCCCTATGGGTATAAACATGAATGTTTCAATAGAGTTGGAAGCTATATTAATTTTAGTAAATGATAATCCTAGGTCTTTCTCTAGGGACTTGGACCTCTCCAGTCACTGGTTCTTGGCTATGTATGAGCTCCTTCTTATGGAATATGCCTTGAGTCCAGTTGGATGTTGTTTACCTACAAGACATAAGTGCCACTATTGCACTGTTTATCTTGCTCAGTTGATCATTGTTGTGGCTTGTAGGCTTTACAGTTGGGTAAAGACTATTCATGACTTTCTGCCTTTGGGAGCATGAGAGCTATGAGAGCTAGCCCTCAAGGAGGGGCTTCCAGGTTGAGCAATAATATCTTGTCTTGGAGTTATACCAGGCAACAAAGGATAATGTCAGTAGCTTATATTGTTCTAGAAGTTTCATGGTGCCCTCTGACCAACAACTCAAAGGGACTATCCCTTACCTGGCACTAGGTGTTTTCTAGATAATCCATGACCTCTAGAGGGTATATTATTACCCTGGTAGGAAAACTCTATTTAAACTATATGTACACCCAAAAATATACATAATTGGCATTTTAAAAATAATATTTTTATTATTTTGTTGTTTTTACATATAGGGATGTTTTTCCTACATGAGTGTCTGATGCTCACAGAGGCTAACAGAGAGCATCTGATCCCCTGTAACTAGAGTAACAGATGTTTGTAAGCAGCCATGTTAGCACTGGGAATTGTACCCAGGTGCTCTGGAAAGACAGCCAGTGCTCTTAACTGCTAAGCCATTTACTTAGCCCCAATGTGTATGCATTTTTAAATGGGCTTATAAATGTTTTCTACGGTTTTTCAAATACCCTGAACGCTATTTCCTCCTCCTTCCACCCTCTTCTTGCACTGTACTTCTCCCAACACCATTTAAGCTTCCCCATCCTGTTTTCCTCCTCTACCTATATAAAACAGTGTCTTGTTATTTTTTTTTGTCTATGGCTCCTGTTTCCTCCTATTCCAACGATCCTGTTTTGCTTCCCTAGTTGTTATGATTACTCAAGTTGTATGTTTAAATTGTATATTAGAATAAAAATTACTATGTCTCCAAAGGTCATGCTAGACATCAGAGTGTAGTGAGGAAGCTACTTAGCTGCTTTGAACCTAAAATTTCCCACTTGACATAATAGAATTAGTTGTTAGAGAAGACTGGAGATATTTTCAAATATACAAAGTTAAAAAAAAGCCTCCCCCTTGAACTTTTCTAAGGCATCCATCAAATATATGCATGACAAAAACTAGGCTATGAAATAAAAGAGGATGGTGTTTTCTCATGAGCAAGGGCTTAGGACTGTATCTAGGAGATGATCTTTAGACTGTAGACACAGGAGGTCACGCAAATGACAGTGTGGAGAATCTACAGCCTGAACTTGAGCAGGACACTGAACTCTAGTGGGCCATTTCCAAGAGAAAAGATAGAGGATGGCTTTAGTGTCTTTAAGAGGACATTTGTAATTATGCAAGGTAGTGTAGGGCTGAGTTATTGAGATAAGATTCCAAGAAACATGTGAACAAGATAAAAGTAATGACTACTTCAAAAAATATCACAATACACAAAAGAATTAAAACTGTTACATTTTAGTAATGTTCTTTATTCACCATGTGATAATGACATGGATGCCAAAGGTTCTAAACATTTACTTTTAACAAACTTTATTGGATAATGCTAATGAAGAAATGGAAGGCTGTGAAGCATTTTTCAGAATCTTCTAGACAAGAGATCAACTAAATCCACATTAAATCATTTTGAAAACTGCAAATCAGAAGGTAGACACATTCATGCTGTTTAGAAACACTATAAAATACCAAATAATCAGACAAAGGAATCAAAAAGGATATTCTTTTATGAAAAGTGGGGAGGGACAATTCTTTGTTACAAAATGTCTTATACATTGAATAGCATATCAAACTACAACGTTTTTATATAAGCAACTCTAAATCAAACATTGGATACAATACACTCTTATTTGATAACATTTTTAAAGTTCTTCCTGTCTTTGCTGTTTTGAATGCTTAGTATTATCAACAACTTTCTAAGGTAGTTTAGGTCAAAGATTTAAGGAAGCAGGAGACACTGTGTCCTTGAAGGACTGAAGAGGATGAAGACACAGCAATGGAGTTTTCATACTTCATAGTTGGCTCTAAAACTACTTCCAACATATACTCATTTTGTAATGACAAATAGATGAAATACAATCTACTAAGCTGAAAATCAAACATTTTCTTAATAAAAAGTTACAAAATTACAGAAACTGTTGAAAATTTTCTAAAAATCTAATTGTATTCGTAATAATTACAGCATTAGACAATATATACTTGCATTTTTTGACATTACATGCAATGTGTTGTTCCTTTATATAACATTTTCTTTTTTTAATTTTTTTAATTCATTTTACATACCAACCATAGTTCCCCCTCCCATCCCATCTCCTGCTCCCCTCCCCTGCCTCCTTCTCCCCCCCAACCCCCACAACCACTTCTCCAAAAGGGTAAGGCCTCCCATGAGGAGTAAACAAAGCCTGGTACATTCAGTTGAGGCAGGATCAAGCACCCCCATCCCCCTGCCCCTGCATCAAGGCTGAGCAAGGCATCTACCACAGAGAATGGGCTCCAAAAAGCCAGCTCATGTACCAGGGATAGATCCTGATTCCACTGACAGGGGCCCCTCAAACAGACCAAGCTACACAACTGTCTCCCATTTGCAGAGGGCCTAGTCCAGTCCCATGCAGGTTCCACAGCTGTTGGTCTAATGTTCATGACTTCCTACAAGCTTGGTTCAGTTGTCTCTGTAGATTTCCCCATCATGATCTTGACCCCCCTTGCCCATATAATTCCTTTTTCCTCTCTTTGTCTGGACTCCCTGAGCTTGGCCTGGTGCTTGGCTATGGATCTCTGTATCTGCTTTCATCAGTTACTGGATGAAGGCTCTATGATGACAGTTAGGGTATTCACCAATCTGATTACCAGGGTAGGCCAATTCAGGCACTCTCTCCACTGTTGCTAGTAGTCTAATCTGGGGTTGTCCTTGTGGATTCCTGGGAATTTCCCTAGCACCAAGTTTCTCCCTAACCTCATAATGTCTCCCTCTTTTAAGGTATCTCTTTCATTGCTCTCCCACTCTGTCCTTCCCCCAGCTTGACCATCTCCTTCCCTTATGTTCTCAGCCCCTATCTCCTTCCCTCCATCCCCTCCTCATCCCCAGTTTACTCATGGAGATCTTATCTATTCCCTTTCCCAAGGCAATCCATGGGTCCTTCTTAGGATCCTCCTTGTTTCCTAGCTTCTCTGGAGCTGTGGGTTGTAATCTGGTTATCCTTTGCTTTACATCTAGTATCCACTTATGAGTGAGTACATCCCATTTTTGTCTTTGTGAGTCAGGGTTACCTCACTCAGGATGATGTTTTTCTAGTTCCATCCATTGCCTGCAAATTTCATGATGTCATTGTTTTTACAGCTGAGTAATACTCCATTGTGTATATGTACTACATTTTCTTTATCCATTCTTCAGTTGAGTGACATCTAGGTTGTTTCCAGGTTCTGGCTATTATGAATAATGCTGCTTTGAACATAGTTGAGTAAGGGTCCCTGTGGTATGATTGAGCATCCCTTGGGTATATGCCCAAGAGAGGTATCACTGGGACTTGAGGTGGGCTGATTCCCAATTTTCTGAGAGACCACCATTACTGATTTACAAAGTGGTTGTACAAGTTTGCACTCTCACCAACAGTGAAGGAGTATTCCCCTCACTCCACATCCTCTCCAACATAAGCTATCATCAGTGTTTTTGATCTTAGCCATTCTGATAGGTGTAAGATGGTATCACAGAGTCATTTTGATTTGCACTTCCCTGAAGACTAAGGATGTTGAGCAATTTCTTAAATGTCTTTTGGCCATTTGAGATTTTTCTCTGTTGAAAACTCTCTGTTTAGATCTGTAGCCCATTTGAAAATTGTATTGTTTGGTATTTTGATGTCTATTTTCTTGAGTTCTTTATATAATTTGGAGATCAGCCCTCTGTCAGATGTGGGGTTGGTGAAGTTTTTTTCCCATTCTATAGGCTGTCATCATTGTCTAGTAAAAGGCAAGACTCTGACTTCCTCATGACTTTGAAGTGCTCTGCAGTCTTCTGTGAGTCATTCCACAGCATCAACACCTTCTTAGCCAGGCACATGCTCCGGTACTGTGTCTGTGCCACATTTCCTTTCCAATCAGTATTAATGCTATTTTAAAGTATGATAGAAAAATTAACCCAAGAATCGTTTTTTAAGTTTTGCCTTCAGGGATTTGTTCACAAAATTAAAAGTCCTTCAAAAGTCTTTCCCCACCCTTGCCCAATATGATGGTGTGGAGTGATTCATGTAGTAAAAATGAAAATTTGCTACATTTTAAAGGTGAAAAATATAGTTCAGCTTTATGAAATAGGAATAAAAGCCTCTTTAGTAGGGTAATTTTCATTGTCTGGTTTTGTCTTTATAAATGCTGATGCTAATGTAAACTCAGGCATGCATTTGTCACCTACTTATTATTGATCTTTTTGTCAATACCTTTCTTCTCCTGTATGTATATAACTTGTTTTTTCTCAAAATTATGAACTAAATATTAATTACATATGGATAATGCTGCTTAGCAGCCTCAAAATTTTTTCCTGAAGCAAAGTAAGTATTCTTTAATTCAATGTTTCTTAAAGAAACACTACATGAAGATACTTGAGATGTTTGTTAAAATTGCTATGTCAATATCTACAACGTTATCATCTCATCATGTAAAACTCAGAACAAGTACTTTACAAATTTATCCTTTTCTGTGAAAAAAGGTAATTACTGTCCCAGGCTGTTTTCTTTCTTTCACTTTCTTATATATTTCTTATTATGGAAGAGAACATTACTGTTATCTGTATGTAATCTAGCTTTGGAAGGTTGGGCTCAAATGAGTCACTAAGGGGTAAAAGAGGATGGAAGTTTCTAAATAACTATCACACAAGTGTAGCCAGATTAAAGGAGTGATTCTCAAAATCAGGTGCATGTCTGAGGTGCACCAACACCACCTAAGGTTCTTGTTTAAAAGTTACATTTACAACTTTGTGAGAATGTCCTCTTTTTTACAGTGGGTTCCATTAGGCAGCAGACGGCATTTGAGACATATCAAAATACTTGTTAACACTGAGACTGTTTTAAACACCAGTCTTAACTTCTCTGCAATTATAGTAATTGCTGAATAATAATTAGTTGCTGTTATTTGTGGATTGCTAAAACATATGGTACAGCCATCCTGGCTCAAAGCAAATCTTCCCTTGAGACACAAATTTCCAGTGTAGGAAACCACAAAGACCATAAGCAAAGGAAGCCATTGTTTCCATTTGTCTCTGAGCTTTGGGCCTTTGTTTGTGGATACAGAAACTCATCTTTTGGGCTTATATATTACTTTTCAAACTGTAATTCATTAAATGAATGGCAATGGGAACACAATTCAAAGTTTTTCTGGAGGATAAGCTGTTGAGTCATACATGGAGTAAGACAGTAAGAATGGAGACACAGAAATGTGAATTTAATAATCTGGAGAAAATCAAGGAAAAGAAACATACTACTATGGAGGACAGCTGTTTAAGAACTGGTAATGTTAAATATTAATAATGTTGATCTATGTATTCAAGTAACAACTTCCATATCTGGGTCTTTTCAATAAATATAATTTAAAATCTTTTAAAATTTACTTTCTTTTTATTATTACTATTAAGAGATTTTCCTATTCATTTTACATACCAACCACAGATTCCCCTCTCCTCCCTCCTTCTGCCCCCCCAGCCTTCCCCCACAACCCATCGCTCATTCCCACCTCCTCCAAGGCAAGGTCTCCCATGGGAAGTCAGCAGACCCTGATATATTCAGTTGAGGCAGGTCCAAGCCCCTCCTCCCTGCACCAAGACTGTGCAAAGTGTCCCACCATAGGCACTGGGCTTCAAAAAACTGGCTCATGCACCATTGCCTGCCTGGGGGCCCCCTAAATAGTTCAAGCTAAACAAATGTCTTGCCTATCCAGAGGGCCTAGTCCAGTACCATGGGGTCTCCTCAGCTATTGATCCACAGTACATGCATTTCCACTAGTTTGGCTAGTTGTCTCTGTACATTTTCCAATCATGATCTCCATGTCCCTTGCTCATAGAATCTTTCCTTTCTCTCATCAACTGCACTCCTGGAGCTCAGCCTGGAGCCTGACTCTGGATCTCTGCATCTGCTTCCATCAGTCACTGGATGAGGGCTCTCTGATGACAGGGTATTCAACCATCTGATCACCTGAGTAGGCCAGTTCAGGCACCCTCTTGACTATTGCTAGTAGTCTAAAGTGGGGTCATCCTTGTGGATTCCTGGGAATGGCCCTAGCACTCTCTTTCTCCCTGTTCCCATGATGTCTTCATTTATCATGGTATCTCTTTCCTTGCTCGCTCACTCTGTCCCTGTTCCAGTTCGAACACCCTGTTCCCCTATGTTCTCATTCCACATCCCTTGCCCTCCATTACCCGCCCCTCACCCCCAGTTTGCTCATGCAGATCTCATCTATTTCTCCTTCACTGGGTGATCCATGCATCCTTCCTAGGGTCCTCACTGCTAGCTAGCCTCCCTGCAGCTGTGGGTTGTAGCCTGGTTATCCTTTGCTTTACATGTAGTATCTACTTATGAGTGAGTACAAACCATGTTTGTCCTGAGTCTGGGTTATCTCACTCAGGATGATATTTTCTAGTTCCATCCATTTGCCTGCAAATTTCATGATGTCATCGTTTTTCTCTGTTGAGTAGTACTCCATTGTACCACATTTTCTTAATCCATTTTTCATTTGAGGGGCATTTATATTGTTTCTAGGTTCTGGCTATTATGAATAATGCTGCTCTGAACAGAGTTGAGCAAATGTCCTTGTGGTATAATTGAGCATTCCTTGGGTATATGCCCAAGAGTGATACAGTTGGGTCTTAAGGCAGATTGTTTCTCAATTTTCTGAGATACCACCATACTTAGAAAGTGGTCTCCTGTGCCAATTTGTTCAGTTCTACTTCCTATTTTCTCTTCTATCAAGATCAGTGTGTCTGGATTTATTTTGAGGTCTTGAGTTTTGTTCATGGTGACAGTTATGGATCTATTTGCAATCTTCTACATGTTGACATCCAGTTATGCCAGCACCATTTATTGAAGATGCTTCCTGTAAGTAAATTGGTTGCAAAATGTGAGTTTTGCAACTCTATGGGTTTGTTGTCCTCGGTTTCAGCACCAAAAATGTAGGTAACTTGGTTGCAACAACTCTGGGGAAAGGTGTCCTGACTACCTGGGAAGTCAGGCAACACCTTGGGCTGCTTAGGACAGCTCTGATGGCTGGAACTGCAAGGAGACAGTTCAGCCCTGGAGGGTGAGGTATCCCAGACACCTTGAGCTGCTCAGAACAACAGCTCTGCCCTGAAGTTGTCCGGGACACCTGGAGCTGTGTAGTACAGCTGTGATGGCTGGAACTGCAAAGAAGTAGCCCAACCCTGGATGGAAAATTTTTCTGACTTCTTGCGAGAGTCAGGCCTGGAACTGCTTCAGCAGGTAAGGGTAACCTGACCCTTCATGAAAGTCAAGGTATACCTCGTGTGATGGGGGATGATCTCCCTGCAGGATATAGAAATCCTGCTCCTCTTCTGGAGAGCCTCTACAGCTGAGCTTTGCTCAGCCCCTACTTAAGGGGGCTTCCTAGCAGAGCTCTGCTTCTCCAGCCTAAGATGTTGCTTCTTTTGCTTCACTTTGCAAAAGGGGAAACCTCTGCAGAAATGTAGCAATCTCCTCCAGCTCTGGAGAAAATTGTACTTTTCAGCTTGCTGTGACCACTGAGAAGATCTCAGCAAAGATCTTCTCTTCAGCTCTTCCTTGCCCTGCTCTTTCAGCTCTCTCTTGTTTTGTCCACTGGGGGACATCTCAGCAGGGATCTTCTTTACACCAGTGAATGAAGATCTTCATACCCAAAACTCTTTTGAGAAAGAGATTTATTTGGGAAGAAAGAGTCCAGGAGAGTAGCTGCCTCTACAAGGGTGGAGAGAATAGCTCTTTTTTTCTAACTGACTAGGCAGAGCTGTTTACACAGGATGTCTTGAGGGTGGAGTCAACCAGGGGTTCTACTATCCTGCTCTGTGATTGGTTGGTTTCACAAGTCAGTTGGCCAGGGGCAGAGATGGTTCTGATCTCACTGAGCCAAACTGTGTTTCTTTCTGCCCTGATCTGCGTTATCTTTTCCTAGTTCTGGGCTCCAGGGTCAAGGTGGATTTCTTTAGTCAGCCCCTTTTCCCTACACTTTCTTTTTTCCATTGTACAGTTTTGGTTCTTTGTAAAAAATCAGGTGTTCATACATGTGCAGATTAATGTTAGGGTCTTCAGTTTGATTCCATTGGTTCACATGTCAGTTTTTATTGCCAGTACCAAGCCGTTTTTATTACTGTAGCTCTATAGTAGAGCTTGAAGTCAGGGATCGTGATGCCTCCAGAGGTTGTCTCATTGTACAGGATTCTTTTAGCTATCTTGGGTTTTTTGTTTTTCCATATGAAGTTGAGTTTTGTTCTTTCCATGTCTGTGAAGAATTGTGTTGGGATTTTGATGAGGATTGCATTAACTCTGTAGATTGCTTTTTAAGACCTGAATGATGCCCCATCCTACCACAAGGACATTTGCTCAGCTATGATCATAATAGTTTTGTTCATAATATCCAGAAACTGGCAACAACCTAGATGCCCCTCAACCAAAGAATGGATAAAGAAAATGTGGTCTATTTCTCTTTAATTTTTACTTTCTATGTGAAATACAAGTAGGCACCAGAGACCATGCCTGAAACTTAGGACTAACTTGTTTATTCTTTCCTCCTTTCAGCCACTCACTTCAACCTTTAGATTTTGACTCTCTTTTCTTCAGAAAGAGCTGAAGTTCTTTGCTTTAGAGCATTTTTTATATCTTTGCTTACAACAACATATTCTACTGCTTCATTACCTTCATGAAAACAATAACGATTAGAAAATAAATCTTTAATAGTATCCTCATGCAAGCTTTCAAAGTGTCACGTTTCAGGAGATATGTTTATAATTTTAAGAAAGGATTTCATCTAAATATTACATTTTAAAATTATAAATGTCACAATTAGTTTTATTATCAATCTATCATAAAGACAGAATACCTTATCTTTTCTAGTATCTCTAAGGTATGTGGTTGATTGCCACTCCTGCCTTGGCGGTCTTGCTTCCTATTCCAGAAGAGGTGCCTGTCTTCAGCATCTTCAGACACTTTTGGCATTTAAGTTGTTACAGCCTTCTTTTCTGAATCATATCCAAGTGGGACTCACTTTGTTTTTTTTTTTTAGAATTTTAGAAAAAAGTTTCATATGCATGATCAAAACTTAGTAAGAAAAAAATAAGTTAGGTGGAGTTTATCAGAGCTACACTATTTTATACTCACCCATATAGGACATGGAAGAGACAACAACCAGAATATGTTATATGCATGTATAAAATTGTCATTCAACAAAATTTTTCAATAAAAAAGTCTTTATCAAAATGATTAGATAATTCACTGAATGATAAAATATCAATATTTAACTATAAATATAAAGTATTAAGAATGATTAAGGAGATAAGTGAGATGTAACAGCTTGTCATATGTCGCTGTGTGTGATGTGTACAGAAATTGTAAAGATACTCTAAACAGCATTAACAAAATGCAGACAGCCATGCTACAAATACACTGTTGTTTTAAAATTATTTGTTATGCATACAGTAATTTTAAAGGAAGAAAAGAATTCTTGGTCAATCTCATTTTATTGAATGTAGAAGATCAAGTTTAGTAAAAATCACTAAACATCATATAAAATTAGTTTATGGTTGCCATATATAGAGATATCCTTTCTGAAGGGGAAAGGCAAACTTACAAGGACACATAAGTATTCCAAAATACCCTTTGGCTGTATTCTTATTTTGTTCTTCATATCACTCCTGAATTTGAGCTTTGTCAGTGGCTATGTTTCAAAGAAATTGAAGGTAGGTAAAACATTGTTGTACATAGTATGCAGTCTTGTTGTGACTGGAGGCCACTTAAACAAAGCCAATTGTGAATGACTTTGCATTCTATGGACAAGGAGAAGAAATTATGTTATGGAAATAAAGGCTTTGCCAAGGCTGAAACATTCAAGAATAAAATGTGTACAGGTAATAAACGCTAAATAAGGGAATAACAGTGATGGAGAAAGATTGTGATTTGAACTCACTGATTCTAAGTCTTTTTGTACTGTGTAGAGGGTCTATCTCTCTCCTCTCTTCAAAAAAGAAAAAGACACAAGGAATCACCTTGTACCTATGGCATTATTATTAACTTGCTACCGAATACAAATGCAATTATTTTAAGCATGGTAGTATATTAAATAGTCATTTACCTTGAGTAGTAGAGGGTAGGGAATGACATGGACCTTTAAAGTATTCCTGTGGGTGAGTTTCATGGACAAATTATATGTGCAAATTTTTTTTTAACTTTTTGTTTTATTGTCTTTGAAAGCAACTTAAAAAATATACCACCTTCGTGTTGCATGGAAACAATTCTGTAATTGTAGAAATGATTATTTTTGTTGTCATCCAGATTGTATAAGTTTACACAGTCTTCCATAAGAGAATAAAATCTGGCTGAAGTGTGCCAGAAAAGGGAAGCCAAGCATTTGGAGTTTGGGGTACTCATGGGGCTAATAGATGAGGTTCTGCCTCAATCTCCTTTTTTTTCCTGGTTTGGATAATTGTCAGTTCATATCATTACAATATGAAGCAAATTGTAATAATACCTTTGAAATATCTAAATAAAGCCACCCACAAAAAACTTTAACTATAACAAATGGTGAGAAATCGAGAAACATCACAGTTTTTATTACATTAATTATTTACACATAATAGAATAGTTTATCTATAATAGACTTGCTTAAATGAGATATTATCATTAAATATCTAATGTAACAGAAAACAACTTGAGATATTTTTAGGTCATTAGTTCTTTCAAAGCATAACACTGCAATAGAAATAATAAAGAAAATACCACTATTTGCATCAACATTAATACCCTAAATTGTTAAAACATTGAATATCCCATCTCAAGAAACATCTTGACCAGAAGTGTTAAAAATGGAATAAAACAGCACATTCTGTGAAGACTACACACTTACAGTTGGAACAGAGGGAGGGGAGGGTTCATGTTCTTTGACACAAGGTCAATGTCAACGTAGGGTTAGGTGATGCTCTACACCACACCCTTGGCTGTGTTTGTGCTGGAAACGCGTCTGGGAGCTGGACTTGTAGTGCCATCACGTTCAGCTTTGTGCAGCTCTCTTCTAGGTTTCCAGCACTTTCATGAGGAAGGACTCTTGTTCTTCTGTGGTCACCTATGTTATTCAAGGGGGAAATTTACAGGTTACTAATACCAATTCCTGCTTTGGAGACACTGTATTCATCCTCATGTGCTCTGTTTTCCTGAAGCTCTCTTTAAGATGCTGCTCGTGATTCCTTCCTAGCGGTTGGTTTTCTATAATTAAAGGATAACATTGAAGTAGACTCAGACAGTGGGGCATGATTCAGACAGCTTTTCTTCTCCCTAAACTCTGGAACATTTATTCCATGTGTGTACTCTATTGGTTCTGACTGTCTGAGTGAATCCTAAAAACACAGCTGTTAATATGCCTTCATGTTTGAAATCCTTGTTTAGGACTATTAGCTGCTTACCACAGTGAATGTACCCATCATTTATCCACAATGACATATGTCCATATGCATCTATCAAATGTAAGTGACTATGACTACACTCTTATGTTACTGAAAGAGGCTGTGTTATAGAAATCCAGTGATGAAGAAGGAATGTAAAAATCCTGTTTCTTTTTTAAAAAACGTATTTCTTTATTGATTCTTTGGGAATTTCACATGCACCCAAATTTCACTCACCTCCCAGTCCCTCTACATCTGCCCCTTCCTGCTGCAGCATACTCCCCAAAAGAGTCCCCCCAAATTAATTAAAAACTAACCAAAACAAACAACAAGAACAACCACCACAACAAAACCTCACTCCTTGTCTTTCCAACACTTCTTTATGCATTCTAGTGGCACCAGGAGCTGCAGTGTGTCACGAGGTGTACCCATTTGTCCAATCAGCCTCACCCACAAAAAGTTCATTGCAATGAGTCATTGGTCAGGTTCAAGGCCTCTGACATACCATTGTCACTGGACCCTCATCTAAACTCCTCTTAGATATCCTGCTTTTGCCCTGAGTAATAGAGATCCTGTAGTTATCTTCTGCAAGACCAGTCCCTTCATATACTCCAGCAGGTCATAGATGGAGTAGATGTTGGGATGGGCCAATTCAAAATCCAGGATGTGGGTCAGGGTGGTACCTAAGTTGATCATTCCTAGCCATTTGGACTGTCCCCCTTGGATGAGGGGCAGAGTTAGCTCTCCTAGGCCTATGCCATCAGGGCTAGCTCTCCCATGACCATGGTGGGGGTAGGGCCATCTCTTTTGAGTTTAGGGGGCCAGTTCTCCAATGGGGTGTCCAGCAAGGGACAGGGCCAGCTATCCCAGGGCCAGTAACAGTCAGGGTCAGCTCAGTATGGCCTCATCAGATTTCGACATACATTGTTCGTATGATCCACTGGGTAATATAGGCCATGAACATCAACCCAGACCCTGGCTGCTGCTTGGCCACAGACCCAGACATGGCTCATGGCAGCAGCCTGGGCCTAAGTGATATGACAGCCCCCATGAGGCAGTATAGGCTATTAAGATACACATGGTCCTGGGGGCAGCAATACCATCAGACACCAATATGACCACAGGTTGAGACCAGACCCAGTGCATTCATGTGGTCTTTGGTGATACCACGGGCCATGGACATCATCACAGATCCTGGCTGTGATAAGACCACAGACCCAGACATAGTCCTCGGTAGCACTCCTGGCCCAGATGTCACCATCCTGTTTCTCAAAAGAAATGGTAAAAAAAACCAACCTAATAGTAACACCTGTCTCTTCCCTACTGCTCACCATGCCCACTTTTCTCAAAGCATCTAAATATTACAGTGATTTCTAGCAAAACCAAAGGATTAGAAATACTTACATATAAAAATGGTTTATGACATTAGCACTATGATCATTTCCTCCGTATGCTGGAAGGAATATTCTGGGAGGTCACAGGCTTTCTACTTAGGGACTAACCTAGACACAGGCATCTTTACATCTTTACACTTCTTGAATAGCAGGAAGTCAGCTCTCATGCCTGGATTATTTTTTAGAGAAATGCTATCAGAGAGTGACATGGTCTCAGACAACGCTGTTTCTTTCTTGACTGCACCAGTTTCCTGAACATTTTCTAAATCAGAAGGTGGCCTACGAATTAAAATGACTTTTTTCTCTATATGTAGATTTGTATTCCTATCACAGTATCTAAAATCTTTGTACTCTCTGGAAGCTCTGATACTGTTAATAAAAACCCAAAATTTTAAATTCATGAGATTTCTTTTGAAGAAAAGGCTATTTTTTTTTGTAAGACAGAATATACTTTAGATACATATAGATTGAGGTGCATAAATCATAAACATTAGAAAGTCTTAACATGGGATATAAAATGGCCAAGTAATAGAATCAATAACATCAGGTCCAGTTGCAAAAAGGCATGAAGTCTTAAAAAAAAAAAAAAAAAAACTCAGCAGAAGCAAAGAATGCATGTCCAGCCTATTGTGATAGGAATCTGAAAAACTGAGTGTCATTTTTGTGAATAGCTACACTAAGCTAGACTGTGGCTTGCTATTCACAATCCACTAAGCCTTCTGTCACCTTTGCTTTGCAACCAATTGTACTGGCAGAGCTCAGGGCAGCACTAACGAAATAAAACTGAAGCTACTTAAGTAAGAGCAAATGCCTATGATACTGTACTGAATGTAAAACCAGAGAAATGTTCTGTTGTTGTCAAGACAACAGCAGAAATACTTTGTTTCAATGCAATTGGCATAGTCTTGATTGATTAAGCAGTCATTTAATACAATTTCACAAAATGTAACAATAAATGGTGTCTCTTAGATATACAAACTATTCCACTTAAGATAACTCAATAGATTTAATCTGGAAAAATCAAGTTGTGATTAAAATACAGAAGGTTGTCTTATTGTCAAGAAGTGGAACAGATGAACTACAACTAAAATAAAAAGTGGATACTCATTATTTGCAGGAGTTTGATTTATGGAGTCGCCACAGACAGACATTGCACACATAAATTTTGAGCTATTATTTTGTGGGGGAAACACCCGATTGGGTTGTTGCTACATGAGTTAACTGGAATGCTAATTGCATTTTAGATTTAGTCATTGACATTGTTATAAAACAGATTTTTTTCTCTTCAACATAGCCCCTTTCCCATGGAACACCAAACAGGTGTTATTAAAAATGACTTGCAGCTCCTGAACCTCCTTCACTCGCAAGTTTATTTTTCACACGTCATTACTTTGGAAGAGTGTAAGCCAGCCCTAGCAGAGAAAGGTTTAACATTTCTTGTCCCTGCGTGATATAACTGAATTCTCCTGCCTTTGTACCGTATGATTGATTCATTAGCGTTGAACTTCCAGTCAGCAGCAGCATATCTCATGCCTGAGCAAAGCTTGTCTAATGCATGCAGTTTTTCTTCAGTGCACATCACATTATTCTTTTGCTTAGGTGCACTAGACAACATTTTGAAATGACAGGGGACAATTCTAAACAGGAAATTCTAACAAACTCACAAAAGTATAAAAGGCGACACTGACCAAACGGAAAGGGACCCTTGTTACCCTGTCAAGCTGCACTGGGGAGGTATGCATACGATGGCTCAGTTTTTGCCTGCTTGGTCTATGACTACAAATAGCAGTAGGGACCAAAATTGTACTCAGCAATTAGGGAGTAAACAATAGGGGTAGGAAGTCATTAAAAAAAGTTTTGTTGAGTGTGCTGCGTGGTACACAGGTTTCTACGGGCAGTATTCATCCCTGTAACTATTTTTTGTTTGTTTGTTTGCCTGCTTGCTTTGTTTTGTTTGTCTTTTTTTTTCTGTGTAGGAGAGCTCAAATTATTCTGTGGCTTTTCTCATTATTATATGCTGGAAAGCGAATGTTTGATAAATGTAGAAATAGAGTAGCACTATATTTTAAAATTAAATTATAATCGAAACAAAAATCGAACTAATTTTTTTTCTTTCATCTGTTGTGACTTTTATTATCTCCTCTATGGCACATGTAACCTTTGGTAAGTGTGGTAACTTATAATAGTCGTAACCTGGAAACATGCCAATCTACCAAGCTAAGGGACTAATGCCTCTGGGTTGCTGCAAAATTTTCTTAAATAAAAATGGCAACTAAAGAGGAAGAGAAGGGAGATGCAGGGCCTTCTTATTCCCTAGAGGCAGTCAGTGAGCCTGCAAAATTGTCAAAATCATTTTTTCCCAGAAATCTAGAATATATTTGATTACTTAAAATCACTGTAGGAAGCTCCTTGGAAAATAAGGTGTTGTTGGACAGTCGGAGCCCTGGGACACCCTAAACTGTCCAGCTACCACCTCCACAGCCTAGAGATGTGTGACTTGCAGGGAGGCAGCTGGTATCATGCAGTGAATAAAGGTTACGTGATCTCTAATGTGTCCATTCTAAACTCTCAGGCTTATGCCACCTAGATCATTTTGACTGCATTCTCCTTTCAACATTCTTCGTATGGTCTGATTTTATGTAGCTTGTATATAATATGGACCATATTTTCATGTTTTTTGGGGGCAAGTGTGAGGCTGGAAATATGGGGAACATTTTCTCAAGTATTTCTCAGTACCGTTGTCTCTCCTTTGTTTCAGCTGGGTATTATGGATTTTAAAACACTGTCCCACAACTTTAACATCTGAAGCTTTTCTCTATTCGTCTTTCTTTTTGAATGTTGGTATCGGTAATTTTAAATTAACAATTCTCTATTTAAATTAGCTATTACTTAATTAATTGTAAGATCTCTATCATTTAGATGCATCCCACCCCTCCATAGTAAATCTTCAGTTTTTCTTACTATTTCTTTGGCTGTATGAGTTTCATGATGAGGTAATAAAGCCATTCTTCACCAGTTTTTTCATTTCTTTATGTCTAGCATTTTTTACTTAGCTGTAGAATTCCCATCTCTTCTAACATTATTAATGTGTTTTTGCATGTTATCTGTAATCCAACAGAGATACTAACAGATCAATCATGGTGCTTTTAAATATTCTGGTTTATTATTTATATTACCTATTTTATATTTGTGATAGAGCTAATAACTATGATTTTATTTTTGTTTTGTCAAAATCTAAATATATTTCCTCAGTAAATGAGATAAGTGGGGCTCTGAATTATAGTATTTATGGTAGGCTGATTGGGCTTTGGGCTTTGTTCAGTGTTTCCTGAAGCTTTATATACCAGAGCAAAGGCTTCTGTTGTCTTTTGCTACTTTTTTTAGACTATGGAGCTTTTTATGTATCCTGAGAGTCTCTCTCTTCAAGTATTGTAGCTAGATGTTTTTAATAGATGAAATCTGTTATATCATATCGGTGTTGGTTGTCTGTCTGAAAAGATAAGAAGACCATACATTCTATAATCTTTGACTTAAATCTTAGTGTTTCTGTGAGTTTGTTTCTGACTAGACTTCACAAATTTTTTTTCTTGTATAGTACCTTCCAATATAAGAAGCGATATAAAGGCTGAAATGCACTAAAATGAGAAAAATGCACCCCTAACTCCCAGCTCTGAGACAAGGCTGTAAAGGACAGTGGACTGGGCAGAAGTCTCAGGCTATGTTGCAGACAAACCGCCTTCTCCTTCTGGCATGCCACTCGATGTAATATCTAGATCTTCACCTTTAGAGTCTAGTGTGCTTCCTGAAAGTCATGCTCACGAAAGAGTTGTTCTAATCCTCAAGGAGGTCTACGTCACATCTCTACTCCTGCATAATTTCCCCTTTGAGAGGCCTTGCCAGTTTATATTTCCTGTTGCTAATGCTTCAGTTCTAGTTCCTTAGGCTTCTAGTGCATAGTAGTTAAGATTAAGATTCAAGAAAACATACCCATTTATACTTTGTCCTCATCTGTTATAAAGTGGAAGTGATGGCTTTGAAGCACTTTTCATATGAGATAGAACTTTGGGTATTTGTTCCATATATAACTTCTAAATACTTGCTCGTTTCCCAAATATTTATTTTTTATTGATTAGTAGGTCTATTGTACTCTGAGGAAATATTGTGTTTTTAATTAGCTGAGGTATGAGTTATGTTTTATTACTGAGAATGTTTCTATCTTCATGATATTTTATGAAAGTTTAAGAAGAGTATATGCTAATTTCATTTTGTCAGATGAAGCATTCTATAGAGTCCAAATGGCATAAGGTGGTTGATAATGCTGTTCTTATCAACCCCACTCCTACTTACTCTTTGGATTATACAGACATCAATAACTGGCAGATAAATATCCGATTGTAATGATGTCTCTGCATTTATTTTTTCAACTCCATATTTGAACACACTTCATATAAAGAGAATGATAACTTAGAAAGTGAAGCAATGTTGAGAGATATACAATGCTAATATTAATAGGAGAAGTTATGTTAAATTTGGACAAAAATATTTAGAAGGGGTGCTGTTAAGGATAATCAGGGCAATTAAAATTTATAAAGAAATTGGTTATCCAAGAGATATAACAATTATAGGGATATACATAATAAATAACATCACATCAAAATATATGGAGTTGTTGGATGAGGGGATGTAAGTATATCATATTACTTTTTTATGCATGTGGGCAATTCTCAAAAATAAAGAAAAACTTTTACAAAGTCTCGAAACTAAAAAAATAGCAATTTTAAATGTAGACAAGTGATTGTGTTTCCTTCCTACCTTTTTTTGCAATATGTCTAAATTATGTATTTGAATTATCTACATTTAGTTGATTCAGTCAGCTATTTCAATGTCTACCATGTTCATATTTTTCTATTGTGTGTTGATTATTTTTCTTTTATTTACTTTCTTTAGTTTATTTAAGCATTTAGTATAGTGAATATGTCAATTACACTTATTTAAAATCATTATTTACCACACACTTTCTAATGTACTTCCTAGAAAAATCTAAGTACATACTTAAATGATGTCATACCATATTACATGAGTGTAAATTTCTCCAATCTGAGTACCCCAGAACCACTTCTTGTTCCTTAAGCGAGGATTGTCTTTTATTTCACTCACTCAGAAACTGTCACCACATGAAACATTGTAACCTAAATTGGATATTTATATCAGTTAAGAAGAATAAAGCAAATGTTTTGTTTGAGCTATTAATTTATTTTAGAAAAAGCATATTCATCTTTATCTCTTGTATTTCTTCTGTTTGCATCCTTTTATCATTCTTTTCCCTTTGGCATTACAATTTCACACACACACACACACACACACACACACACACACACACACACACACACGAATTTTGTGGCTATGCAGTGGTGGTGCATGCTTTTAATCCCAGCACTTGGGAAGTAGAGGCAAATGGATCTCAGTGAGTTAGAGGTCCGCCTGGTCTACAAATCAAATTCCAGGACAGCCTGGACTGTTACCTGACTTGAAAAACAAAACAAACTAACTAACTAAAAAAAAAAAAAAGAAAGAAAGAAAAAGGAAAAAAATGTCTGTTCTATGAGCTTTGGATGTTCTTTCTATTGTATTTAAGAAAAAAACTTTAGCTTTATTTCAATTTAGGAGGTTTCTTCTAATATCTGAAAATTCATCCTGTATTCTTTCTAATATTTTGCTCTTTGCATTTCCATCTCTCTGTTTTCATTACCAATCCATTTTTCTCATCCTATAATCTTTATTAAGAACTGAGTATAGCTTTATTAGACAACTTGTATTAGTTATCAATTAGTCATTTTTTACAGTATCTCAAAGGAATTTATTCAAAGGTCACTTTCTTTGATGGTACTGGCAAAATCATGGTAATGAAAAATAAAACAGGTGCATCTTTAATTGGGGTAAAGGTATTTATGGAGCTGGATGATTGAGAAGAATGACATTACCCATCACATTATTCTATAAAATCATTTAAAACACTGTCCACAAAAGCAGAGTGCAGAGTCCTGCTGCCACTGTACAAGGACACTGTTTCTGCCTTGAGCCTTTCTTCCAAGTCATAGACCAGTGACATTATTTCAATAAACATGTCTTTTATGACCCATAGACATATTTCCCTTCTGTTTGATTATTTAATGTATTGGCAAATTTAATGTGCCTCAAGATACTATTTTTAGTTTCTTAGACAAATGCAGTATAGTTTGGAATTTTGCTGTAAATTATAATATTATTCTCCTGAAGTGTGTCCCTTTCACCTGAAAAAATTTAGATACTTCACAAGCTATTAAAAATCATTTCCATTGAAATATCCTTACCACATAAGGAACACAGTTGCTCTTGTTAAGTGGTATATTCTGAGATGGAAAGATTAGTCACTTGGTTATATGTACTTGGTTTTCTAACTCAGAGTTATGAAATGAAGTGTCTATAATAATAATGATGGCAAGAATATTTGTGCTTGTATTATCACAGGAGGACTTTGTTCTAAATAGGAACACGGGGGCTTATCTGCACATATTCTTATTTTGTGAGGGAAAAATGCCTTTGCAAAAGTCAAAGCAAAAACTTTAGTTAATATAATTTAACTTACATTTTTATTTTATCAAGCCAATTTTGGAACAAAATATTTAAAAATGGTTTTACTTCTCTGGGGGAGTTTCTGTGTGTGAATACTAATGATGTGCCCTATGCTGCTTGGTCCTGAACTTGAAGGAATGGGGTGGTGAGGGAATTAAAAAGGACAGACACACACATACAGGAAAGATGGAACCACTGGGGTTGTTCTTGCTCTGACAGTGGGCACCAACTACAGTAACAACACAGAACCTCAGTGAGATAATGATGTACAACACCAGGCAAGAAGTCAGGGGTTCTCAGTGGGACGTCTCTGTAGGTGAGCAGTCTCAACTCAGGCTCTAAATATTTGAGAGGAGAAAGTTGCAGTACCTAGTTTTTACACACACTGGTCCATCATTCGTAAATGCTAGTACCTTCACACACTGTCAACATTCACACTCGGACCAGAGGAAAGTTTTATCAGTTCTGCGCCTTGTCACTCCCGTGAGTCTGAGGCATTAGATCCTTGACATGGCAGTGTTTCTGTCAACAATAAGCATCCACACACTACTTCTTCTGCTCTTTGCACATTTCTGTGCTCCCCACATAAAAATGCTTATTTCCAGGTAATGCAGCCTTCAGAGACCTACCTACTGTTCGAGTACTTACCATTGGATAATTCTGGTTGTATAATAAAATACAGATTTCTGCCAGAGGTGTAAGATCTGGTTCAGGACTAGGAAGAAAGAAAGAAAGAAAGAAAGAAAGAAAGAAAGAAAGAAAGAAAGAAAGAAAGAAAGAAAGAAAGAAAGGAAAAGAAGGCAAATAAACATCAAGGTGACTATTTAAAGCAGTGGTTCTCAACCTGAGGGTCTCAGCCTCTTTGGGAGTCATATATCAGATATCCTGCATATCAGATATGTATACTACGATTAAAAACAGTAGCAAAATTACAGTTATGAAGCTGCAATGATAATAATTTTATGGTTGGGGTCACTAAAACATGAGGAACTGTACTAAAGGATCACAACATTACAAAGGTTGAGAAACACTGATTTAAGGAATCATACTCTTATCCAGGAAAACAACCCCAAAACTACAATGCCAAAAAGCTAGCAATGAGAGGTTGGAGCAGATCCCAGTGGATAAGGAATAATCCACAGCACCCATGGATGAAGTCTCTCCACCATAATATAAGCAGTGAGTGATCTTAATATATGTATATGTATATATATATATATATATATATATATATATAAAATTTCACATATCAGCCACAGATTCCCCCATCCTCCTTCCTTCCACCCCCAGCCCTCCCCTCCAATCCACCCCCCATTTCCCACATCCTCCAAGGCAAGGTCTCCCTTGGGGAGTCAGCCCAGACTGGTAGACTCAGCTGAGGCAGGTCCGTCCCCTCCTCCCTACACCAAAGCTGAGCAAAGTGTCCCAGCATAGGCCCCAGGCTCCAAAAACCCAGCCCATGAACCAAGGACATGTCCCGGCTCCACTGCCTGGGGGCCTCCCAAAGAGTTCAAGCTAATCAACTGTCCCACTTATCCAGAGGGCCTGGTCCAGTTCCATGGGGACTCCTCAGCCATTGGTTCACAGTTCATATGTTTCCACTAGTTTGGCTATTTGTCCCTGTGCTTTTTCCAATCATGGTCTTGACAATTCTTGCTCATACAATCCCTCCTCTCTTTCACCGATTGGGTTCCCGGAGCTCCACCTGGGGTTTGGCCGTGGATCTCTGCATCTGCTTCCATCAGTCACTGGATGAGAGTTCTATCATGACATCCAGGGTGTTCAGCCATCCAATAACCAGAGCAGGTCAGCTCAGGCATTCTCTCCACCATTGCCAGTAGTGTACAGTGGAGGTATCTTTGTGGATTTCTGGAGACCTCTCCAGTACTTTGCTTCTTCCTATTCCCCTGAGGTCTTCATTCATCATGGTATCTCCCTCCCCGTTCTCCCACTCTGCTCCTGATCCAGCTGGGACCTCCCTCTCCCCTAAGCTCTCTTTCCCCCACCCTTGCCCTCCATTACCCCCAGACCCCCAGTTTGCTCATGTCGATCTCATCCATTTCTCTGTCATTGGGCAATCCCTGTGTATTTCTCAGGGTCCTCTTTACTAGGTAGCCTCCCTGGAATTGTGAGTTGCAGTCTG
The DNA here is from genome assembly GCF_007827085.1 of Peromyscus californicus insignis. NCBI lineage: Eukaryota > Metazoa > Chordata > Mammalia > Rodentia > Cricetidae > Peromyscus > Peromyscus californicus. The sequence continues at coordinate 107,451,773 of NW_026294573.1, forward strand.
GTTATCTTTTGCTTTACATCTAGTATCCACTTATGAGTGAGTACATACCATGTTTGTCTTTCTGAGTCTGGGTTACCTCACTCAGGATGATTTTTTCTAGATCCATCCATTTGCCTGCAAACCTCATGATGTCATTGTTTTTCTCTGCTGAGTAGTACTCCATTGTGTATATGTACCATATTTTCTTTATCCATTCTTCAGTTGAAGGGCATCTAGGTTGTTTCCAGGTTCTGGCTATTATAAATAATGCTGCTATGGAGAAAGAGAGATCTTAAGCGGCTGTAGTATATGACAGAAGATGAACAGTTTGTCCTTCACAGTGATGACAACACAGAAGGAAAAAGATTAGGAAGGCAGTGATGAATTTATTGGCTCTCCAACCAATAGGAAATAATATGGAACAAAAGAATACTTGTATCATGTCTAAAAATCTCCAAACATTATGCATACTGAGTCATTCCAAGGACCACACAAAAGCTCTTCTACCCTAAAATGCCTAGTAACCTGTGAGAGCAGAACTGGAAAACAGTCCTTCAGTTAAAGAAAATGAATGTTTATTTAGTTTTGCCTAAACTAAAGAAAAATGAATTCTTTCTTGGCCTGCTACAAATGGGATACTCTATGACACTGTGTCTTATAGAATTCACAAATGTCACCATTTTTCAAAGATATGTTTAAGAAATATTTGTTTGTAACCAACCTGTACAAATTTCATGGGAAGATGTTTTACTTCAAACTTCATTCTTAGACAACTGATAAAATATTGCAAAAAGTTAATATTCATCTAATAAGGTTTAACCTCATGTTTATCTTTTGCATCATTTAAACTACCAATATTATTCTTTGCTAACATTCTTTGCTGCTGTGGGATGGTCTGTATGTCAAATGTGTTGCTGATTGGTCAATGAATAAATCACTGATTGGCAGTGGCCAGGCAGGAAGTATAGGCAGGACTAACAGAGAGGAGAATTGAGAGAACAGGAAGCTGGGTGGGGGAGACACTGCCAGCCACCATCAGGATAAGGAAGATGTAAAGTACCGGTAAGCCACAAGCCACGTGGCAAGGTATAGCTTAATAGAAATGGATTAATTTAAGCTGTAAGAACAGTTAGCAAGAAGCCTGCCACGGCCATACAGTTTGTAACCAATATAAGTCTCTGTGTTTACTTGATCGGGTTTGAGCGGCTTGGGACTGGCGGGTGAGAGAGATTTGTCCTGACTGTGGGCCAGGCAGGAAAACTCTAGCAACACTTTGCTGTCATTGTTTATTTATGAAATTGTAATTTAATTGCATTTCTCCCTTCCCTTTCCTCCCTCTAAACCCTCCCATATTCCTCTCCCCACTCTCCTTCAAATCCATGTCCTCTTTTTATCATTGTTACTGCATTCATACACAAACGTATTCCTAAATATAACCTGTTGAGTTCAGATAATGTCATTTACATTCATGTTTTCATAACTGTTTGGCACTGGACAACCAAGTGTGCTCTTCCCTAGAGAGGATCAAGTCTCCCATTCCCTGCTTTACCCAATTGCCTGTAGTTCTTTGGGTAGAGTTGGGGCCTTCTGAACTTTTCCCCATGAAAATTTTGTTAGTGTCTTTATTCAGCTCACCTTTGGGTAGTCATATTGATGAGACTTTATGGGTGTAACTTTTGATGATACTAAGAGACACAGTCTCACAGTGATTACCCTGATCCTCTGGCTTTTCTAATCATTACACCATTTCTTCTGCAATGTTCCCTGAACCTTAGATGTGGGAGTGTTATGTAGATGTGTCTGTTGGGACAGGGCTCCACAACTTTGGTTTATGATTAATGATGGTTTTCCATAGCACCCTTCACCAAAGTAATTTCTCTTTGCAATATATGGAAACCATTGCAGAAAACAGCCAGTTTTACTTAAGATAATATTCTACCCTTATTTCTAAATCATCATATGATGCCTAGATATAAACTAAAAGGTCCCAATGTGACCTGTTTTGTGAGTTGTTTACAAAAATCACAGTAAGGTAAATAGTACATTTTGCTTTAATTTTGTGTCTATTTGTAGTCATTTATGATTAACACTACCCCAACCACCATTTTAAATAGTAAATTTTAAACAGGGAAGTCTTCACATCATTCATATACTATAGAGGTGTTATTTAAAAACTCAGGTTCAGAAAACTTTTATAGAATCCATAGCTTGCCTCAGGATTGTTTTCTTAGGAGTTTATAGGAACAATCTATTCTCGTATATGATGGTTAAATACAAAGATGGAGTTCTGTACATTTTCCCCTGATAAATGAAACTTCTTAGTGAATGCACTGATAGTCATCAGCCATAGTAATAGAAGCAGAAATATGTTGCAGATTTTTAGGTTTTTTTTTTTTTTCTGTGTATCTCATGAGGCAAGATAACTAGATCTAAAGCTTCATAATGCGCTCTGTCCTTTCATGTGTCTGTAGGCGTTTTCCAAGCACACCAGAAAAACATCAGCCCATGCCTCAGAGATCAGCTCCATGGATAGGATTTAAATCAGCCTTTAAATGATAACGGTGCTTGCCTTTGGGAAAGCACATTTGAAATTTGCTTTCAATAAAAGCATGGGGATGACAAGACATTGAAAATTTATTGAACAATGTTGGAATAATTCTGAGAACTGAAATACTAATTTCTTTTAAGGGTAAGCACTTGTTCTCAGCAGTAAGATATTCAAGTATCCACCAGTTTTTCTGAATGTGAATTGCACTAGTAGAGAATGGAACATGATGGTTTATGTTACATATACCTTCCAGTATTGTTCATTGCATTTGTTTGCTTATTTTCGATGGGATTCAGTATGTAATTTTCTCTGACTAGCTGCAAACCTGTGGTCCTCCTGCCTCCATTGCCTGAGTGCTGAAATTATAGGGATATACCACCACACCTGGCCATTGTTGAGGATATTGTTTTGTTTTGCCACAGCTTGAATCCAGCACCTTGAGACTTATAGGCAAGTGCTGTAACATTGAGCAACATTGAGCCACAGCCATGTGAGCCTGGGCTCTTATGATCCATATTTTTGTATTTGTAAATATTGGTTAAAGTGTTGGGAGAGAGCTATAAGGAAAAAAATTAATTTTATTTTGAAACACTCTCATATACATACTATAGGCTAAGATAACCCCACAAAGTTCTTATTACATACTTTTGGTTGATACAATTATATTAAGATCTTAAAATATTGTTTTATACAATATATATGTGTATTGAACATTACATGAACCCTATTAATATGCACAGTTTTGCATATCTCTATACATACACTAGAGTCTAATTAATAAAAGTACAATTAACATCAACAAAACATAAAATCTTTATAAACAAGTTAAGTTATTTTGTGTTTGAAGCTCCTGCTTTCATGGAAAGGAACAGCAACAGCAGCATCCTGACACTGGCCACAGAGACACTGTGACCTACCCAGCAGGGAGGGGAAAGGGGTAGAGGAATAGGGATGTGGTGAACTTTATCCTTCCTCCTCAGACAGAAATGTGATCATTTGTCAATTATGCTTGGGAAATTTTGGTAACATGGTTTGTTTCTGATGATGATTTTGAATGAATTTGGAGGCAATGCTGTGATTTAATGGCAATTGTTATTGATAGTGCCTGGAATATGATGCACACTTGTAACCATGTACATATTAGTAAATATATTTGGAAACAGCTGCATGGAGGAAGAGATTAATTTCATCCTAATACTGAACAGTTATCTGCTGATGGTTAGAAAAACAAATTGCAATAAACCAAAACGGAATCACGTACTTTGAAGCTCAGAGGAATATTGTTATTAGTATTGCTAAAGTAATTCAATTCTAGACACTCCTTAGAGAACTGTATTAATACAGGTCAGTGAAATAAAAAAAAATATTAATTTCAAAATTAGAGTTTTCAGGCAAGATAGACCCATCTTTACAATGATGCCACCAATCAGATTTCCCTCTGATTGAATTTAGGCTTGTTTCACAGAAAGGAATCCATGCCTGGTACTGTAAGACTGATCCATAATCCTTGCCTGGGAAGGTGCTAGGCAAAGCCAGGTGCTTCTTGTTAACTAAACTGACATAGCATCAGGTTGCCTTCTGAAGATCTCTGTTTCTATCCATAAAAATAATAATAATAATAATGATAATAATAATAATAATAATAATAATAATAATAATAGATACTCTAAACCTTAAGCAGAGAAGCTGCTCTCTGGAGTGAACAGGGGTAAATTCAGAGTCTAGAGCTGAGAAAAGTGACAGTTAAGGACCCAGCCCCAAATAAGACATTTATGTGATCCTCTCTAACCAGAAGAGGATACAAAAAACCATAAGAACCAAGACAGGCATAATGGTTGTGAAATGCTACCCTCTAGATGTAACACACCATTGCAACCATGGAATCACAACAGCTGTGGTTACTTACACTAGACAAGTACAAGAGTGTAAGACTGGTCAATAATCCATGCTTATTGGAGGACTGGGGATGGATGCTCATGGAGCCCTGCCATTTACTGCTGAACTGTTGGCTACTGATAGATTCTATGAGAGGGGGCATGTGCTGATATTGTGTTCCCTAAAATATTGTGCACCCTAATAAACTTATCTGGGGTCAGAGAACAGAACAGCCACTAAATACAGAGGCCAGAAAGTGGTGGCACACACGCCTTTAATCCTATCACTTGGGAGACAAAGATCTATCTGTCTGGATCTCTGTGAGTTTAAAGCCACACTGGAAACAGCCAGTCCAGGAAGTGAGCCTTTAATCTCAGGAAGTGATAGTAGAAAGCATAAAGGTATATAAGGCATGAGGACCAGGAATCAGAGCTGTTTAAGCTTTTAGGCTTTGAGCAGCACAATTCAGCTGAGATCCATTTTGGATGAGGACTCAGAAGCTTCCAGTCTGAGGAAACAGGATCAGCTGAGGAACTGCCAAGGTGAGGTAGCTATGGCTTGTTCTACTTCTCTGATCTTCCAGCATTCACCCCAATACCTGGCCTCAGGTTTGTTTTTATTAATAAGACTCATGCTACATCTGGCGCCCAACTTGTCGGGTACGAATTCTCTAAAAAGCTACTTGCCTGTGGTCTTGCTCGACCCAGCTCAGACCCGAGCTACACATTGCCAGTTGTGGTGGTGCATGCTGGTAGTATTTGCTGAAGGAGGCAGAAGCAGGAGGATCCCGAGTTTGATGCCAGCATAGGAGGCTTGCTAAGGAGAAGCTTTGGCTGGGGTCCAGCCACAAATGGTGGTGGTGAGACGATGGATGTAGTGGCTACTGCTTTGAGTTGCTGGTTCCTTCTCATCGTGTTGGTGACTTCGGTGATGCTGCTACTTGGGACAAAGGGTTTACTGCTGCTTGTTCAGAGAAGAATTGCCAGGACCATCATGTTACAAGAAAGCATCGGCAAAGGTCAGTTTGGAAAAGTTTGGCAAGACAAATGGTGGGGAGAAATTGCTGTGAAGATTTTCTCTTCTAGGGAAGAACATTTATGGTTCCGAGAAATAGACATTTATCAGATTGTGATTGCTCCAAACCACAGAGGAGGCACACACACACACACACACACACACACACACACACACACACACACACACACACACACACACACATACACACACAGAGAGAAAAAAAACCTGCAGGGAACCATGACCACACCTAACAGTGACTTTGAAGTCTTCAAAAAGACAGGATCCCACAATGACAATTCCACATGGTCTATAAGCCATTAAGCTGATTACCACCACCAAAAGATTGACTTTGGACTACAAACTGCTCAGGACAATTTCAAGATGGCTAGCTGAAATGGTCAAAATTCATGATACTAGAGCAAGGACTTGAGACAAGCCCTGCACTTATGCAGAGACTGGACAACAAATGATACAGCTACCTCTCCCAGGACTTGACAATTAACCCAAAAATTTTCTTTTCAGGATTCCCTAAAGATGTCTTCACCCTCAGAAAGCAGGAAGTAATTTTAAGAAAATGACACCCACATTCCCAAGAGGTAGGGTAGATGGTTTTGGGGTCATTTAATGAGTTATGGATATTGTCATTGTTTATGATGGTTAGTTACAAATTGTTAATTGTTAATGGTCAGGAAAAAAGGTGAACAAGGAGATTAGATTCAGAGTTTTTGTTTAAAAAAAAGCAAAAGAAAAAAGAGAATATACATATGAGGTAGATCTTTGAATCTACTCTGAGAAAAAAGATAAATAATAGGATAAATGGGTAGATCATTGCATCTGCTCTAAAAAGAAAAAGGGGAAGATATAAAAATGGCAAAAGGTAGATTATTGAATCTATTATAAAAAAAGAATATGAATATGATAAGATAAAAAGTCAATTATTGAATCTACTTTTAAAAAGGAACTACTTGTTTTAAATAGGACAAGTAATGAAAATTTTTTGTCTGAGTTTATCAAATGTTACTGGACTGGACATTGTTAATATATATAATGGAATTTTTCATCTGAATCTGTCAAATGTTAATGGACTAGACATCATTAATGTAATTTTTGACTGTATATATTGTATATACTTATTGGATATAGTTTTTCTTGTATTAGTTATAAGCTTTTTTAAATTTTTAGACAAAAAAGGGGAAATGTGATATTCTGTTCCCAAAAATATTGTGCACCCTAATAAACTTATCTGGGGTCAGAGAACAGAACAGCCACTAAACACAGAGGCCAGAAAATGTTGCCACACACGCCTTTAATCCTATCACTTGGGAGACAAAGATCTATCTGTCTGGATCTCTGTGAGTTTAAAGCCACACTGGAAACAGCCAGTCCAGGAAGTGAGCCTTTAATCTCAGGAAGTGATAGCAGAAAGCATAAAGGTATATAAGGCATGAGGACCAGGAATCAGAGCTGTTTAAGCTTTTAGGCTTTGAGCAGCACAATTCAGCTGAGATCCATTTTGGATGAGGACTCAGAAGCTTCCAGTCTGAGGAAACAGGATCAGCTGAGGAACTGCCAAGGTGAGGTAGCTATGGCTTGTTCTGCTTCTCTGATCTTCTAGCATTCACCCCAATATCTGGCTCCGAGTTTGATTTTATTAATAAGAACTTTTAAGATTCTTGCTACAGGGGCATTCTTGTCTTTGGTTGTCTTTCCACTGCTGAGTCTACCAGGCTTCAGTGGGAAACTCCAAACTCATGGGCACGCCGCAACACGGGTTAAACTCCGTGACTTAAAAAAGAAAACAAATAGAGGTGACTGTGAGAAAGAGTTCTGTAGGGAGGAGGAGAATATAGGGAGGGGTAGGATGGAGATGAGAGCATGGATGGCAAATATAGTAAATATGCATTGTAAACATGCATATGCATGAGAGTATCAAAGAGCAAACTTAACTAATTAAAAAAGAAAAAAAAACCCTTAATATGGCAAACTATTTTCCATAGCTATCACACAAACCTTTTCAATATACTGGAATAAATTTATACACTATCATTGCCTGTACAATTCCCTTTTAAAATTGGTCATTTTACTCAATCACTTTATATTTGTTGTTTTCAACTGTGGTTTGCACTAGGCTTTGCAATGGCTCAGTGATTTGTAACACATATAGGCTACAAATATATGTTAAAACAGTGTCTTCGTCTATGTAGTTTGGAACACTAATTTCAGATATGTGCAAATTTAAAGTTACTGTTTTGGGGAATTAAGACTTTTGTGGAATACATTTTTTTTTAACCCCACAGCCCCTTTGTATTTGGTTGAGTCTTTGTGCTATCAATCTAGTTGCTTTACCTTTATGATGCTTGTTATTTGCAAGATGTACCATTTAATTTTGTATTTGAGGTGGTTTGATCAAACACAGAAATCAATCTGATTTTTCATCAGATTTGACAGGCATTGTCTTTTACTTCAGGGATTTTGAACTTTAACATTTAATGTAGCTATGGATGTAGTTGAATTCAATGTACCATTTGTTTTTTTATTCAGTTCCATATCTGATATTAGAATACTTGCACTTTTTTTTGCAGCTTTGTATCCTGTAATTCCTTACTAGTACACTGCTTAAATGTTTTACAGTTTGCATTAGAGTTTGGAATATACATATGTAATTTATTGCAGTTAACTTTCAATAATTTTTATACTTGCTCATTTATTATATAGCTGTAGAAAAGCAAGCTTCATTCTGTTATAGGGTACAGTTTTTCTTTTCTTAAAAATCATGACATTTTCAAGGTTTGTATTAACTACCTTATTTAGACTGGGCTCCCAACTGCCACTCTTTCTCTGGTCTTATCTTTTCTGTTTTGTGAAAGGACATATAACCTCTGATATATTTCTGTAATTTCATATTTACTCACCTTGTTGAATGAGCATTTATTGCAAAATGCCTTCTTAGTATACTGATATTTTATATATTTTACTTATAAGCATATTATAAGCACCAACAACTATACCCAGCACTCAGTCAATGAGTATCTAATGCATGCTGGGTACCTGCTGAACAGCAAGTTTCTCTTATGTGAATTTCTATGTATTGGTTGTAAAATGTGACTATGAAGAGTAACACATTATTCACCTACAGCCAATTCAGTTTTTTTGTTTGTTTTTTGTTTTGTTTTTTGGTTTTTTGAGACAAAATTTCTCTGTGTAGTTTTGGTGCCTGTCCTGGATCTCTCTCTGTAGAGCAGGCTGGCCACGAACTCACAGAGATCCACCTGGCTCTGCCTCCCAAGTGCTGGGATTAAAGAGGTGTGCCACCACCATTTGGCCACCAATTCAGTTTTATGGTTAAACAAAATAATGATATATGTTAAAGATCATTGAAATCTCAGTATATTCCTAATTTCACATTTTGATAGCATTTAACTTTTCAAGTTTGTATGGGATTTAACCTCATAAATGTAAACAAGTCCTAATGTAATATGTTTGAATTCATATTTAGAAATATATTAAGCAAACCACCGAGTTCTGGAGAATTTAATAAATTAGAATAAATAGGAAGGAATGACATTGGAATTGAATCTGTCCTTGATGAACTATCAGTGTCACAAGATACATTGAGAATGCTAAGGAAAGATTTTCATTGTTTTTCTGGAAACTGAAAGTATGAGAAGTCATGGGATGACATAAGTAGTTCAAATGAAATAATTCTAGCCATTCTCATAGTATTCTTGAAAGAGAAAGCAAGAAGGAAATTTGTATCTCAAAGGAAGAAGGCAAAAGAAATACAAGCTTGAAATAGCTATTGTAAATTAATGGTCGCAACTTTCCTAAAGATGTCTGCCTTAGATTATTTTAGTTAGCAAGAGCCTACTAGAAACCATCACTCTGACATTGTCTAAATATGTATTCCACAATTGAAGTGACCATTGGGCTCTTTAATTCCATCCGATCTTGTCGCCCTTTCAGACATGAAGGAGAAGACGGCATATGTGATCTTGTAATATACATTTGTATATTATTCTGTTCTCATGACAGTTTCACTTCATAGAACCACAGTCACCAGGAGCAAGTCATTTTTAGTGAGTCTTTTAAAATGACTAAACTTTCTTTAAAAATTGTCCAAGTTTAATAGAGTTTAGCACTTGCCAGTTGATAAGCATGTTTAATATTATTTTTTTGCGAAAGTTGTATTTAGCTGCTTCTTTTATACTTGACAACACTGCATTATGTATAAATTCAAAGGCCTGCAACAGTTCCATGTATCAGCTCATTTGCAAGTGTCCCAGAAATACAGCTGAACATATGGGAGAATGCACAAAATATCCCAAAAGTCAAGTAGTGCAGAATGTGCAGCAGAGAACACGGGGGCTGCCTGAGCTGGAGGCTGTGCCACGGTGATGTCTCCTTTTGCTAGCCAGGCTGCTTCGTATGTGGACCGACACAAGTGACCACCATGAGATGCTACAGAAAATAAATAAGCACCTTGATACAGCACCCTGTAGCAGACTCTGACCGTGGAAGGAGATTTAATCGAAGGGAAGGGCTCTAGATTTCTTAGTTTGCTTTCAATTGCTGTAATAAGCCCCAGGACAAAGGCAACTTGGGAAGGAAAGGGGTGATTTTTCTTAGGGAAGGGGAGGGGTGATGTTTTTTACATGTCTGTATTACTGTCCCTCATTGATGGAAGCTATGGTAGAAACTCAAGAAAGGCAGGGGTCTGGAAACAAAACCTAAAGCTTTCTTTTCTGACTTGTTTCCCATGGCTTGCTCAGCTTGCCTTCATTCACAACCCAGAACCACCTGTCCAGGGATGGCACCAACCACAGTGGACGGGACCCTCTCAGATCAATCATTAATCAAGAAAATTTCCCATAGACTTCTCCACCAGCCAATATGATGGAGGCAATTCCTCAGTTGAGGTTCCCTCTTGCCAGGTGACATTAGGACTGCCAAGCTGATAAATCTAGCCACCTTTAGAAGAGAAATGAAGACAAAACAGTAATATTACTTAAAATTATGATTACACAAAAAGTCCTTCAACATCAAATAATTGTAGAAAGTTTACCTTTAGCTTAATTCCTTCAGTGAAATTGAAAAAAGAAAATAGGATGAAACCCTACCCATTGTATCACAGAGCTAGAGTTTTGATGTCGAAGGTATCCCAATAGAATATGTTTTAAAAAACTGGTCTCTGGGGTGGTGTTTTTGTTAAGGGTTATAGACTTTTTAGAGGAGACACCTTTTGGATAGCTCTTATGTTATTGAATATACATCACAGACAAGATTCCATGACATGTTCCTTTCTTCCTTATTTCTTTTTTGGTTTCCTGGTCATGGGTACAACATCATTCTGTCATGTATTCCCCACTTTTACCATGAGGACATCTACCAGAGGTCAAAGCATTAGTGGCCACCTGACTATGGACTGGAATCACCCCAAACTGTGGAGCTCTACGAAACTTGGTCTCCTTATGTTCATTATTTGGAAGATTCATTATAATGAAGTAATTTGACCTATATAATTTTATTTGTATTATGACAAATCACAAAACTGAACAGCTGTTATAATAGCGACATGGCCTTCTATACCTATGCACTATGTCACTTACTAGGTATCATTCTGTTTGCCCACGTTTCTTCTGCACATATTTTGATTTAATTCTACATATAAGATAATGTTCATCAAAGGAATAAGATGTGTAATATTGAAGACATTTTCTTAGTATTAGAAATAGTAGAAAATGCTTTGATTTTTTTTATATACATCAAAGCCCACGTGTAGAATTGTGGAGAAAACATAATGTTTTTCTGATTTGGAAAGTAATAGAAGGCAACTAGAAAAAGTATGAAATTATATAAGGAGCTATTGTAAATGCAATCTAAGTGTATTTCATTATGGAGAAATTTTGTATGTGTCATCACCTACAACTAGATATACTCATTATTCATCACAGAGCAGAGTTCCATTGCTTGTCTTTAGCTGACCTCTCCCTCTTCCCCAGATCATGCAGCCATGATCAGATGTTCTCCCCTGATGTTTGCTATTTACAGAATGACATAAAAGTGGAGAAGGTAGGCTCAGGCAGGGAGTGTATTCCGATGGTTAACTAAACCTGCATAGCAGTAAACTGTCTTCTGTATACCTATGCTTGTGCCCGTAGACAAACACAGCTTCAAGGCATAATCAGAGAAGTGGTTCCTTACATTGGACAGTGCTGAATGCAAAGATCTGTGCCTGTCCAAGTGGAGCTACAGATGTGTTTGTGTACAGCCCTAAAGAAGTCAGGTATAATACCCTTGGTAAGGCTCAGGGAACAAAAAAGCAGAGAAGGGTAGGAAGCATGTACTAGCTGGAAAATAGGGTGAAGGACCATGGAACATGGTTCTTTATACTCAGTTTAACTACTGTCTGTAATCATTAACTCACATCAAATGTAGTTACCCGCACTGAGATCACAAAAGGCTAACCCAGTCAACACTCAGTCAAGGAAGGGGATGTGGCTCACAGATCCTACCTTTGATTTTTGAACTATTGGTGATTAATAGACTGGGAGAGGGATAATCATGGTCCTTGGTTTCACATACTCTGCTTAATCCACCAGGCTCAAATGCATAGTTCCAAATCCATGGTTGAAATGGTCCTTGTTGATCTTTGTGGGTCATAAAACTGAATCAATAGATATTAGCATGCAAGAAATATTTGCGGGGATGAGAATGAGTAGACAGGGGTGGGAAGGAGGTGGAAGGTGAGAGTAGTCAGTTGTCAGGAACTCAAGGCTGGATTTTGAAGCAGAATCCACAGAGGACAGAGGCTCTCTGACTTATTCCCAGACATGTTCATCTACCTTTCTAAAACTGAGCTAATTCATTTAGCATAATGGCTTCCAAATTTATTACAGCAAATAGTAGAACTTTCATCTTTTTTAAGGTTTAATGACACTCTGCTTTATTTACATATCATTATTTTTTAATTTATTAATCTGTTGGTGATATTTCAGTTGTTTCCTATATTGTGACTAATACAATGAATAATGATTGAGGAACATAGATATATCTTGAGATGCTGACTCCTATAGTTTTGGCTGTATACACCTAAGGGGAATTGTGGGCTCTGAGGCAGTATTATTTTTATTTATTTAAAGACCTCCTTTGCTTTTTTTCTATACTAGTTTAACTCTTATGTTTAGATTATGCAACAAATTAAATTTCACAGTTATATGAAGATCATTTGAGAGCATTTAGCTGAGGAGGGCAGTTGAATAATGCAAAATTTTTTTTAAGTATCCAAGATGGAAGTACACAGAGCCAAAGTGATGTGAGAGGATATTTGAAAACTGATTTGGACACAAATCGATTTAGAGACTGAGGTCAATTAAAGTAAAGCAGGTAAATGGCAGGAGGGAGCTACATGTCAGCACCTATTTCGTTTTAGATTTGTCTAATAACTGTTAGAATGTTTGTGAAATGGCCAATGCCAAACCTTTGTCAGGGAAAATTTATTCAAATTAAAAATATTGATTAAATTTATTACCTGTAGTTTTGGGAAGTGAACTTTTACTGTGAAAAGTATTGATTTCTGGGCAAATGTAACATTAGTGACTATTAGCAGAGTACCCTGCATTACACATGTTGGTGGCAGAAGAATGGTGGAAACTGAGGTTTGATCTGAAGACGGGAACTCTCCAGTCACCAGATTCCAGAATGCAGCTAGAGAGAACAATTTTCAGCTCGTGAACTTCAAGTGTCGTGTTTGTTTCAATATTATGCCTTAGTAGTAGTTCCCAATGCCATCTGATACATCTTCTTCTTTACCTTATTTGCATAATGAAAGCACAATACATTTTATTCTGTTTTCATAAAATAGATAAGAATGGGTGGATATTGGCATTACCTGATAGATATAACCACCATATAGTACTTCTCAATTCTATTTTTGTTTGTTTTGTTCTGGTTACAGTGACTGGAAGGTGTCATATTATCTATTATGTTAGTATTAATGGAATACCTTCATTTATCCATAAAAGTGAAAATTATAAATGATTTTACTTTCCTATTATTAAACTTCATTTTGCTATCTCAACAATCATAGTTTGCTTTGTTAAACCCTGGGACTTAGGTAAGTGATTTCCATATTATAGATAATTAAAGAGAATAAATCAGAAGTTTTTATCCTCCATTCATCTCACAATGTTTTTCTGGATCACTAGTAGGACAAGAAAATATACTTCAGTATTCCACGTGTTTCCTTCCTTTGTAAACCAAACTAATCAAAGCACATGTCTATCCAACAAGTCCTGCCCATTGAATTCTCAATAAAAGAATATTCTAAGTTTATTGCTATAAACTGTTCTCTTGGTCTATGTGAAATATAGAAAATAGACAGTGAGAATATCCCAATTACTCACACTGAAGGTTTTAAATTTAAAAGCTAAGGTGAGAAAGCTATTGTGGGAGGTAGAATGAAATGCTACAAGGAAGAGAGACATAATATGCCATGGATACTCAAAGAAGGAAAAAATAATATAACAATACACTAGCTGGGAAATAAAAATAAAGAGCTGAACAAAACTGTGAAGCAAAAAATGTGAGCCACCAACATGCTAAAGGTCAAAATACGTATATGAAATACAGCTATAATGAAGAAATGTGAGTTTTATATACAATGAAACTAAGTAATTGAGAATTAGATTCTTTAGTAATTCAATACACATTTTATTGATTGGCTAAGGTTTAAAAGATAATATCCGCAGAGCTACTGGCCTCTAATTGCTAACATGCTAGTGGAGTAAACATATATAAGGTCCAGCTAACTCAAATTTTGTGAATAGAGGAATGAGTTTTGAAAAATAAAAATTATGTTCTACATTGGACCCGGAGGTAGAGAATCATGCTGTTAATGTGGGCACCAGTGTGTTGCTGTGTTTTTTCATGTAAGCATGTCTGTTTCTCTATAGGTAACTGAGAAAATGCATTATAAATGTTGTAGAGTTATTTTATGAGTCTTCTATGTGATATTAATGACAAAATGATGTGTCTTGCTGTTTTATGATTGGCTAACATTATAAAGACAGCCGTGTTTATTGTTTTATGGATTTCAGAATTATTTCTACTTTGTGATTTAAAAAAGATGATACAGACTCCTTATGGGAAGGATAATGCCAGCGATGTAGATTAAAATTACTTTACCCTCCAACTGCTGTAAGAAAAACAAGCTACTTAAGTGGCATAACAAAGTAAATAAACATGTTGTAGTTAACATTCATATAACTACATGCTGAAGAATCACTATGGACCACAAATGAATTGGGACCACAATTCATAGGTGGGAGGAGAATGAGCAGCTTTAGCAACCCAAATACAAGACCACAGGACAGGGCAGGACAGGAAGACTCAGCTACAGATGAGTGGACCAGTAATCAGCAATGGATTCAAGCAACTGGTGAACAAGGAAGAGACTTCTACAGCTTTAATGTTCAAAGCAGACACATCCAAATATAATTTATATCCCAGAAATTTACCTGTCTGAACTGTATGATTTAAATTTAAGTGAAATTATGGGGTCATACCAGCATTACAACCACCAATTCAGTTGTATTTTATCATACTGAACTACCCCTTTAACATTGCTCCATTATATGTACACGATACATTCTTACAAATAACATATTTCTGGAAGGAGAATTGGACCTTAATTCAAAAGAATTGATTAGAAGAAATGATCTTTTGATTAAAATGGAGGGTACACTTTAAAAACAAAGAGGAGGCAAGATGGGAGGCTGTGTTGTAGAATGATCAATTTACACTATGCCATGTCCATGATATAAGCAGTCAAAAATAATACTGGGCACTGTAAAAGAAAACCTGTTAAGAAACCCCTGAGACAATGGTGCTATATTCCCACATACGTTGTCACATATAATATTTATACATTTCTGGGAGAAAAAAAAAAAGCAGTTCTTGGACAGAAGGTGCAAAGAGGGAAATTTTGAAAAACACATATAAATATGTTCAGAAAGAAGGGAGATGTGTCTAAATATACCAGAGAAACAGACAGCAAGCTGTCAGATGAGCTAAAAACTAGCAGTGATTCTTATGCCATGGAATCTGAATGACATTGGTTGCTTTAAAGGTCAAGAGAGCTACAGCATAATGGAAAGAGAAGAATGTAGCACAATCTCACGGCTACTTTAAACACTGTAATAACTGAATAGGCAGGAATTTGAGACTTTTCTGCCAGTCAGAACATTTAGAATGTTGTTATTCAGAAATTTGAAAACATTTAAAAAGAATGTGTAACAAGGGAAGTGAAAGGGAAAACAGTAATGCTCAGGGTGAGGGGAGGCAGGTGTGGAGCAGCTCTCCAGAACGGGCTGGGGAAAGACAGCCATGGAAATTGGCCTCTTTAATTTAAATGTGTTGGGGGTTACCTCAGAAGTTAAGTATAAACTACTAATGATGAGAGCAAGTAAGAGTTTGTCTCCACTCAACTAATGCACAATATGATTCAGGAAGTCATTCAGCAAATGTAAACTATGTGAATAGACAGGAGCACTTAGTGTAGGGAAGCACACAGGTGAATGTGGCAGTTCTGCACAACTCAACCATTAAAGGTGGTGTCTCATATCTATCTCATAATCAAGGAGGAAATGGAATATGCCACCATAAAATCAGAACATTCCTTGTATATATTTATAGGGCACTGAGCATTTCACAAACAAAATATCTTCTTGACTGTCCTACTTTAAAAACAGCTCTGCACTTCAATAAAAATTTCAAAGACAACTAAAACATTTAAATTAAATTCTTGAAACTGTACCATTAGCTGAGGGCTTCACATGTTTTGAAGTTTCTATTCTTTCTCTTACTATTTTAATGTTTGAATAATTAGTGAATCTTTGGGATATTAAAAATCTTATCTAGATAAGACTTATGAAAGAAATGAAGAAAAATAACAGGACAGTGTATTCCAAAAGGGCTATTCACTTTTTTTTAGAAATTGATATTTTTCAAATTGTTTCTTTAATAAATGAGATTGACAGAACAATAGATTTAGATTCCAGCTCATACCCTTGTGTGAGTGGGTAATTTGGAGAGTATTCACTCTTCCAGTACCCAAGTGATTTCCAAGTGCTCCTTCTCCTGGCTCAGAGAACTCTGTCAAATTAATATTTTTCAATGCCATGTCTCTTCATTTTTAAAATTTACTTTTATTTTTAATTAAAATATAATTATGTCATCCCCCTTCTTTCTACTTCTATCTCTCCAAGATCCCCAAATTATTCTAAAATTCCTGGTCTTGTTTTCTTTATTATTCACACACACACACACACACACACACACACACACACACACACACACACACACACTCACATCAATAAATATCTAAGTACAACCTATTGAGTGTAGCTTGTGTGTATGTATTTTTAAGGCCAACTATTCAATATTGGGAAAACCAATTTGGGGGCTCCTTCTTGAGGAAGATTAATCTCCCTCTCTCAGCAATCCTTAATTACCTATAGTTATTCATCTCGGTGTGGGGCTCCTGAGATTTCTTCTATCCACATTGACATGTCAACCAGAATTGTCACTGTTCAAGTCTTGTGGAGAGTTGATAGGTATGGTTTTCTAGTCACATCTAGAATAAACAACTATACAGAAGACTTTCCTGGTCCTCTGCCTCCTGCAGTCTACCTGCTCCCTCTTCTACAATGTTTCCTGAGCCATAGATGTATGTGTTGTGCTGTAGATGTATCAAGTGGGGGCTGGCACTCCATAGTTACTGTTTGTTCTCTGCATTTTGATCAGTTGTGTGTTTCTGTGATGGTTTCCATTTGATGCAGAAGGAAGCATTTCTGATGAAGGATTAGAGCTGCAGTTATCTTGGGTATAAGAATAACTATTAAATGAAGTTAGAAATTATATGGGTTTAGGAAAGTGACAGTAGTAGTAGTTTCTCTTCTAAGATCCACCATTTCACTATCCATGGGTGTTAGCCAGGTTTCCAGTACAAGAAATGATATTCCTCCAATTGAGTGGGTCCTGAGCCCCATTAGACAACTGTTGATTACTGCCAAGATGTAAGTGCCACAATAGTAGCTTTAGGAATATCTTGATGTACTGGTCAGATAATGCTCCATCAATTAGACACAGACTATCCAACAAAAACTTCAGTATCAAGGATGCTAAACCTTCTTTCAAGTTTTTGGTCAGGGATATTCAAGAGAGTCCATAAACAGTGTAAGATATTTCTGTTGCTTTTGATTGTCTTTTAGAAGCTGAAGGTAAGTTCCTATTGCTGAAGCACCACACACTTCAGACACAGGCATCAGAGGAAGTAAGGTAGATCTGTCCCAAATGTACTAGTCAAGTTGCATTAGTCCTACCCAGCTATGATGCCTATGGACCATGTCTCTTTTAAAAGCTCAGGAGCACAGATGCATAGCAACAGAGATTGAAGCAGAGAGGAAAGGAGTGTTTCCACATAATTCCAACTCATAGTTGACCGATAATCATGCTATTTTATAACATGTGACAAAATGCTTGGGAATCCTAAGTTTTCAGAATTAATTTGTTTATTTTTTTCAGAATCAATTTGTATAATTAAGGAAAAGAATGTTTTCAAATAATTCCAACTCATAGTTTACCAATAATCATGTCATATTGTAACATCTAACAAAATTCTTAGGAATCCTAGGTCTTCAGAATCCATTTGTTTAATTCAATTATTTATTCTTATTTTTCTCTAAATTTGTAACTCACAATGGATTAGAAAAAAAAGACAAAGAAAATTCACTTTTCTTTCAACTAGAATTATCAGTCGTCTGCACTTTTCAGTACATGTATTATTCAATAATATATTTTTAAATATCTTCAAAAATATCCTGAAAGCTACTATCACATCACTTTTGTCCTAAATATGTCATTGTATATTTCCTACAAGAATTTCCTCTATAAAATCTCATATTTCTTTGTAAATATTATGTCACCTAAAATAACATCTTCAAATGTCATTTTATATACAATACCATATTTACAATTCAATTAAAATGCAGTCTGAAGCTAGTATATCTCTAGAATAATGAAAACTATATAAAAAAGGACTTCCAAAAGAAGTGAGGCAAAAACAACAGGAGAATATTCCAAAGAAGATGTAGAATTCTATGTTCAGGATTAAACTATGTTTCTCACATTGCACATGAATGTTTAATAATTTAGATCAACACCTTTGCCTTATTTAAAAGTAATATTTATGTTAATGAAGTTTTAGATTTATAAAAAAAATTGCGTAATCAGTATAGTGTTCTCACTTATTTCATATACTATTTTTCTGTTTTTGATATGTAGGTATGGTACATTTATTTACAATCATGAGCCAACATTAATGCATTATTATTAACTAATGTCTATTGTTTGCCCAGGTTTCCAGATTCCTAGCCAGGTTATTATTTGGTTATCACAATTCCTTTGGCTGTGAATGTTTCTTTGATTTTTTTTTCCTTCTTCTTCTTAGTCTTCCTTTTCCTCCTCCTCCTCTTCTTTTTCTCCTTCTCCCTTTCCTTCTTCTCCTTGACTTTAATAACGTTAAAGATTACAGGTGAGAATTCCCTTTAATGGGAATTAGTTGGTATTTTATTGTTATTGTCACAGGTGTTTGAAGGATGATCACAAAGGCATAAAAAAATCATCATGTTCAAAGCACATCATGGATTTTCCATTAGTTCACTATACTTACCTCCATATTGTAGACTGCTGCTGGCTTAAGCAAGAGAATCTTATTTTCATATAGCATTTCAGGCTAGAAGTTCAAGCTATAAATGAGGGCAATATGATTTTGTGCTCATATTTGCTTTGCCATGCAGGTGGGTATTTTCATCTCCCTGTTTCTATGTAGTCTACTTCAAACACTTGTCAGATTGGATTAGGGCCTCTTTTAAATGTAATCACTTTTTTTAGTGACCTTAGTGAGGATCAGTGATTAGATGTGACATCTATATGTCTCTGAAAGAGATGACAATAAAATGGTAATTGAGTGTATTGCAAGAGAAAATAATTGAATGAATGTCAGCAATCACAATGGGGGTGATAGGACTGAAAAGCATGGAGAGACAAAATGATGCCTCAGAAAGTAAATTACAGTAAAGTGGGAGGGGACATACAAGGGTAATGTAAGTAGCGCAGTGAAAGAGACTCGAAGTCCTACCCACCTCTCAAGACCCTACATCTCCCAAGACTTGAATCCAGATGCAGATTTTGATGAGACAGTAATACTTCCTGCAGAACTGGCCAAGGGGCAAGAGGAGATCTATACTGTCTTTTCAATTCCTGGAGGTCTATAATCAGTTGTGTTCTTGAAAATCTATTGTTCAAGACTAAGCTACCTTAAATTTATATATACATGTATAAGTGTGTGTATTTATGTGTGTGTGTGTGTGTGTGTGTGTGGTGTAGAACATGAAAGTGAAATAAAACTATGAGAGGAGTGGAAGAACTCAAAAGGGAAAAGAAAAGGTAGATAAGGCAGGGTAGTGAAATAAATGTAGTAATAAATGAGAGGACTCTTCTGTCTGTGGAGGGGAATTGTAGCAAGAGGGCATGGAAAAGGAAGGACAACAGGAAGGGTCAATACAATCATACACAATATATGTTTACCAAACAACCCATAAATATTATTATTTTTTTGTTTTGAGACAGGGTTTCGACATGTAGCTTTGGAGCCTTTCTTGGAACGCACTCTGTAGTCCAGGCTGGCCTCGAACTCACGAAGTGCTGGGATTAAAGGCATGCACCACCACTGCCGTACTGCCCGGCCTATAAATACTATTCTTAAAAGAGAAAGGTACCTTGAGAATTTGAAAGCAAATAACAATCACTATTCATAAAACTAGGATAAGCCTGCCTCAGTCCCTGGGTTGGAAATAGCTGCAGGGGGCAGTCCTAAGGGGGAGGGGGACAGGTTCTGACACATAAAACTTCAGGTAATGGGAGGCTTGCCTTGATAAACAACAACAACAACAAACCAGGGTGGACACTAACAGCTGGCCCTAGGACCATAGGAAAACTACAGAGTGTGATAGGCCAGAGCCTGAGGTCAGAGACAGCCCCAGTTTCTAGAACCAACTATCTACCATAAGGTCCACTGTTGGCAGGATTGAGAGCTCCTAAGTTCAAGCAGGGTGCTTTACTTCTGCAGCTTCCTGTCACTAAGCAGGGTGTTTTAGTATTGAGTGGGTACGGGAAGCATAGGGACTGCTCTTGTTTATAAGATCCAAACTCCAATGCCATAACAGAAGGAAGTTCATGGGAGGCTGGGAACTTGAAGGGAATTCAAGAGGTCATAGATTGAAAACACATTGAAGCAGGCACCCTGGAACATGATGGTATATGCAAGCAGGCCACATGGTGATAGGCATACAGGCTGATAGACAAACACACACAGAAAATCTAGTGAAAGAGTCTAAGAGCTCAGGCAGAGGCTTAACCCTTTGAACTCAAGGCCGTGTTTACACAAAAATCACACAAAAGTGCTAAAAATATGTATAGAACAGATTACAACATTTCACCCTTTATGGTTCCACAGACATCTGGTGCCAGCCATTTTATGCTGACTCATAGCTCCCCCCAACCTCTCCACCATGACCACCAGTGTCAGCCACATTTTAGCTGATACTAGATGTCCATATTGGCACCACTTTGTCTAAACATGAATTGTACCTCAAGTCCTTCTTTTGCCTTTGTTCCATTACTTTTATACAATGGCTGCTTTCCCACAACATCCTCATATGGGTGCTCTTGGGGCCCATAATCCACAGTAAGAGTAGAGAGAGCAGCACTCTGTGGTTTTAAGGTTTGTAGATCCTGTAGGCATTCAGGCCCATCATTAGCTCTCTGGACAATGTAGATTCCCCATTCTTTCAGGCCCCATAGGCTCCTATCGTCATGTTAGCTCTCTAGGCTTTGTGGCTTTCTCAGGATCTGTGTGATGCCTTCTTCTGGATACAATAAATCATGTCATATCAGTCTATAATGCCTCAAATTCTGTTCAACTTCCTGGCTTTGTGTGACCCTCCTTTCTTATCTTCTGTACATGGACCTCATACTCCTGAACAAACCCCAATGCACATACTCCCATGCATCCAGAAGATACATCTTACTTGTGGTATTTGCAACCCCTGAGCATGGAGGAGCACCTCTCTGGCTCACACACTTCAAAGTGAAGTTTGGACAGTAGAGTCCCCTAGTGAGCAAGCAAAGGGGGCTTTTGAGGAGAAAGTCATTGGAGACATATTTGACAGTGTCTGCCAGTGTTTAGCAATAGTCGACACTGTGGAAAAGAGAAGAGTCCAGATTGAACTCACCCATCTGCCACTTGACAGAAGAAGAAAGTCCAAAACATCAGCCTTTGAAGGATTTCTTGCTTGTTTTGTGCCCCCAACCTTTGTCTTGTTTTGACACTTAGAGTGTCATTATGACTTCACTTTAGCAAAGAAAGAATTAGAATTTAGTGGTCTGTGATGGTTGAGTCAACTGTTGATGAGACTGAGTCAGGAGAATTTCTGTAAATTTGAGGCCAATATGGACTTTACTGTGAGACTGTCTCAAACAACAACAAAACTAATTAATTCCCTGAGATCTTTCTGAGAGCGATCATAACTTCACAGCCACATACTGTCTCCTTTGTACTCCCTCTGTGTGTCCCAAAGCTTCTGTTGAGTTGTGATTTCATTCTCATTTTGCTCCAGGGCTTTTAAATATTTTCTCCTTTATTTCATCAGGGATTATAACATAAACACTATATATTTTGTCAGGAAGCACATAGCGGCTATTGTTATTAAATTTGGTCATTTGATTGACATTATGCTTCTCCTTTTGAAAGGATTTCCTGCCCCCCTCCACTTATTACCTTAGTTAGTATACATTCAGTATGTTTATTCTTGCAGAACATATTCCATAATCACTCAGGAGGACTTTAGGATTCGTTTTATTTATCAAATAAGTGCTTTTCTTTCCTTCCTTCCAGAAATCAAATATCATTTGCTTATGTTTATGTGAGCCGTTCTCATAAAAAAACAAATGAACAAACAACTAAACTATTTTTTATCTACTCTACACAGGGAGGCTGACCACAAGAAAGCTGCACAATATTTGAAGACCGCTCCTTGTGCTGTGTGGTTTGCTTTTTGAGGAAAGGTCTTTTTAAACTGCAAGTTTCTTAGGCTCTTAAAAGACCGTGGATTCCGCAATTAAGACTTACCTGCCACTTCTTGGTTAAGGGTAATAGCAATAGGGTATAGAGGGTGATTTGTTGGATCACAATGTAGCTTCCACAAAGAGATTTTAAATTCATTCCCTTTTAAATTTTTTCTAATTTTATTTCCTTCATTTTTTTCTTCTTCAATTTTGTTTTATTCAGGGTGGGGGTGCAGGGGTAGAGAGTGAAGGTGGAGAGACAGGGAATGAACGGGATCAAAATACATGGTATGAAAACACATAGAATCAATTTTATGAAAGAAATAGTTTACAGTGCTTTGGGAGTCATTCAGGGAACCCTGACCAACAACTCAGAAAATGATTTCCTATATCCGTTGTTGGGGTTTTGTTAGATGGCCTTTAGTTATTAGAGGAACCGTTGTCAACCCAAATGGATTGTTAAAAAATACTGCATGTATATTTATATATCAATTTATGAATATTATATGTACTATTAGGTACATAGCTAATTGTTTGATTCCTTATGACCTTCCAGACATCTTTACTGTTATTTTCCCTTATCTTTCCTTCTCCTGTGTTTATCTCTCTCTCCCAAATTAGAGTCATCCCATCTTCCCATTTTCCCCTTCAGATCACTTGTAACCTACTATTCCCCTCTCCATTGTTCCCTCATCCCCACCCTCCACTCCTACAATACTCTGTTTTACCTTCCTGGTTTCCATAGTTACTCAGGTTGTGTACTCACATCTGAGAATTTAGAGCCAGCAGTCTCAGATGAGAGAGAACATGTGATTTTAATGGTGCAGAGAACTACGAGATGCTCTGAGTGAGACAAGTAGTCTTCCCCAGGGAAGAGCACACCAATTAGTTATCCAATACCAAGTAGCTATCCCTGAAAACATATACATAAAAGTAACAATATACAGACCAAGCAGGTTATATTTAGGAATACATATGTATGTATAGATACATTTATTCATATAACAATAATGAGAAAAATGGCTATGAATTTGAAAGAGAGCAAGGAGGAGTATGTTGAAGAGTTTGGAGGAAAGAAGGGAAGGGAACTGGTGTAATTATATTATAATCTCAATAAAATAAAATAAATAATTAATAATAGCCTGAATTTTTTTTAGAGTGCCGTTTCCTAAAATAGAGTAGATAGGTATAATGTTTATTCCTATAGATATATTCAAGGCAGGAAATTGACATCTTTCTGGTGAAGTTATTGCAGAGAATAAACTAAAAAGCTGATGGTAGTGATAGCAGACTTGTAAGTTCCCTTTATGTCCCAAATCTGAAATGAGTATGCTTGTTTGCACCAACAGTGGTGACTCATTTTACTTGAATCAGCCATCATATTCATCTCATCTTCTTGTGATTAAAAAAGAACAAACACCAAAAAAAACAGACAAAAAAACCCAACAATAACAAAAACAACACTGAGGCCTAGGATCTATCTTAGGAAGAAACTGCTCCTTGCTACAAATTGACTAATAAATCTATATAAACCTAATTTTTAAAGTTAGAGTCTATGAGCTACTACAGAATTTTTACTGAGTATCTACATAGAAATATTATTTGTGGGTTCATTTTGTAGAGTTCTTAGCTGAGCATTTGTGGAGCAGGAGAAATGATGGGAACCAATATACCTTGTTCTTTCTGTGGGGAGGGGGGACGGGGTGGCAGAATTGGATGATAAAAAGCCCAGCTGACTTACAGAGCTGACTGATTATGTAGGGTGAGAAGAAAACATTGTTATGTGCATCAGACACAGATAAAAGATGAATGGCTTATAAAAAATGGGTGGCTGATATGAAATAATGAATAAATTTTGTGATCTAAAATTGATGTAAAAGGGTCAGCTTTCTGAAAGCTTGGAGTCCCGAAGAATCAGAATTGGAAAGAACTTCAAGGAGCTAGGGAAGGTGCTTTAAAAGAACTTGCTTTGAACTCGGTGCACTTTGCAAAATGATGCAATTCGATTTCAAGTCTCCTGGCATTTATTCATGTGGTTTTAGGGGCAGCCAGTATATGACATCAATATTGATGGCAAATTGAATTAAAAAATGCACAGAAGGACCATTCATTTTACTAAATAAAACATTCTCTTTTTTATGAAATAAAAGCACTCTAAAACAGAATCCTCTTTGCTTCAATAATACCAAAGTTTGTGGCTATTCATACTAGTTTGTTCATGTTATATTACTATGTTCTTATTACCTCAGGTTATTTTCAATTCATTTTGTTTGAGATGAGATTTATAAAAAATGGTGAATCTTTTCAGACTTTTCCCAACTTTCATGGTTGTAATATGAATTCAACAGGATTTTCTGGAGCAAATCTTTTAATTCTGCATTACCATCTCTCTGGAAATTAAGGGTAAACAATGCAACTTTGAAGTGGAGTCTGGGGCCATGACTACACTGTTCTTGTTGGAGCTATTTATTTCATTAATTCTAAATATTCAGCAGCAAAAAATGCTTCCTATTTCTTGAGTGAAGATGCACTATTATCCCCAGGATATCATGACATTCACAATTAAAGTAAAAAAATTTAAAAAAAATCTCTAGGAGAATGATCAGTTCTCTTTCATCCTCCTTTAGTCTAGACTAAACAGAAAAATAGGATCAGCATGGGTGTTATAGTATATCCAAACTATAAATAATATAGTCAATAAATACTGACATCACTACTTTTCATATCATTCAAAAGAGCTATAGAAGTAAGGTTTTTCTAATGGTAAATACATAGTCTTATGGGCAGATGAAATCCTTATACATAAATACTTCTATTTCAATTAGACTTACTATATAGTATCACTAAAATTTCAAGGCTAAATATGAGTTTGTAGTTTAGTAACTTGATTGTGAATACATGGAACATTGGTTATAGAAGGTACAAGGAACCTGTGCAGTATTTGATTGACTAATTTATATATTCTTTCTAAAACACAGATAAGCTATCAGAAAACTTATCTCAAATTTCACTTCTTGGCAAAATGTAATGTAACTTAATGTTCACACAACATGAACTTGTGTCATTTCACAAACTCAAGGTCACATCTGTGTTCAGTACAGTTCTGTTTCTGGTTTGCTATGTCAAGTCAGATATAGGGGACAGAAGATTGTGAACTGATACATATACCAGATATGTCTTTTTTCTTTTAGGATTCTAAAAGGGGGTCCAAGAAATAGTTGGTTATGGGGTTGCCTTTACTGTGATACGATAGAGGTGTCTACTTAAGCACATTTGCTGAGGGATAGTACATTCACAATACTCGGCATGTGTATATTTAAAATGAAATTGTTGAGTACTGACTTGATATATTTTCCAGATTTTTATGTAATATTGATAGTTCTTTGAGCTAATAAATCTCAGAACTTAATGATAAGTAATTGAAGTCCTACAAACTATTTTAGGTTCAACATGAGTTCTTTGCTATATAAATAAAATATTTCTTGAAAAAAAAATTAGGGCATGGTTAGTCTTTTCTGATTCCTATATTTAGTTTTAAAATTTTTAAATAAAAATACTATTAAAATTTTAAAATTGTGTATTTATTTTATACATAAGAGTGTTTTCCTGCATGGGATACATGTGCCCTGTGTGTGATTCTGGTGTCCATGGAGCTCGGAAGAGGGCTTTACATCCTCTGGAATTGGAGTTACAGACATTTGGGAGTTGCCATGTGGATGCTGAGAGCCAAACTCAGATCCACTGTAGGAGCAACAAGTGAACTTAACCACCAAGCAATCTCTCCAGCTCCTGGGACATAATTCTTAATAATGTGTATGTATGGTGCTGAGATAGGAAGAGTCTATTGTTAAGAAGAAAAGTAAAATTGTATAAGAGCATGGACAGTTATAGCTATTACACTATTTATAATGCTTTCATTTCAGTTTATGGACTATTATATGTGTTTGTTATGTGAAGTTACAAAAGTGAGTAATAATCAAGCTCAATATGGAAGAAATTTATTCCAAGTTTAAAAAGGCAAGCCAGGCAGACTGCTGTGGCAAACACAAAAATCAAAGGTCAAGCATGTTTCAGAGCCACTAAACTTTAGCCTGGGTAAAGTTTTGCCTGCCATCAACAGGGCTTAGGATACTGGCTGCTATTTTCTCTGTCAGGAATAGCATATCTGTTACTATTCTGTAAACATGGGTCCAAGGCCTGGAGTCAATGACCAGTAGAAAAGGGGGGGGGGTGCACCCTTTCAGTCTAAGCAAAGAAAGATTTTAAAAGAGTCTGTTTACAGTAAGCTATGATAAACATAGAAACCCACACAGGTCAAGATGTACAGAATAAGAAACTGTAGAATATCCCAGGTCTAAATGGAACATCTATATCTCAACCCCTCCTCCCAAGGCTCAAGGATCATCACAGAAGAGGAGGAAGAAAGACTGTAAGAACCTGAGTGTTGTTGGTTGTTTCTTACTCTTTTTTGGGGGGGGCTGCCACCCCAGCTCTCAAATAAATCATATACAGACGCTTATTTTTTCTTACAAATGCCCGGCTTTAGCTTGGCTTAGTTTCTTGCCGGCTTTTTTAACTTATCCCATCTACCTCTTGCCTCTGGGCATTTCCTGTTCTCTTGCTTTCATAAATCTTACTCTTATTCCATGGCTTGCTGGTTATGTAGCTGGGTGGCTGGCCCCTGACGTCCTCCTCTCTCTGGTTCCTTCTAGATCTTAGATCTCTCTTCCCAGTTTACTCTTTCTATTTATACCCTCTGCCTGCCAGCCCCACCTGGATCCTTTCTCCTGCCTTAGCTATTGGCCAGTTCTTTATTAAACCATCAGGTGTTTTACACAGGCACAGTAACACAGCTTCATAGAGTTAAACATATGCAACATAAACAAAAGTAACGTACCTTAAAATAATATTACCCAACACCAGAGGCATTGGGCGACTACAGAGAAGCAGTATTTGTTCAGCAGGTAGTGCAGATACATGTATGAATTGTTAGCAATTGAGACAGCTTGCATGAGTCCTGCAAAAGCTTATGGCAGAAAAAAATCCAAGAATGGATGGTGGAGGGGGGCACAAGTCTCACCCCCTAGCTAAGGAGCTATTGGCACTATAGGTAGCTATTGCTACCTGCCAGGAGAGGGCAAGTCAGTTGTCCCTATGTATGTGGCCCTCATTGTGTTGACCACCCTCCAATGAAGGCTCTGTGTGCAAGAGTATGGGCCGCACAAATTGGACTTGGAGAGTTAAGAAAAAGAGAACACAATGTTGGGTGGAGGGAAGGGAGATGAATCTCAGAAGCACGGGGAGGGGTGAATACGATCAGAATGTATTGTAGGGAGCCCTCAAAGAACTAACATATGAGACAGTGTGCCATGTTTTCATGAATAAGAACGTTGAAATGACACCATTCTGAATTATCTGAATGTTTTTAAAAATACATGACTCTAAACTAGCTATAGTCAGGAGACAGAACTTCAGAAGCCCAATCACAGGGATGCAATGTGGCTGTGTTTAAAGATGGAAGAAGAGAGCCATAAATTAAGGAATGTATGTCATTTCTAAAACCTGGAAAAGACATAACTGAAGATTGTCTTCTCTTGATTCCACAAAGGAATGCCGTGGTTTCTACTTTTGTGAACTATGTCAAACTCATAAACCACATTTTAAGATGAGAAAACTGTATTTTTAAACAAAAAAACAAGAATAGAGAGTTACTATTTCTCTTGAAAAATATTTCCTCAATACTGCTTCTCTGAAGGGCTATGCAAGGCTACTACCAAGATACATGAAGCATATTTGTTTTTAATTTCATTTAAATTTTTTTCTTGAGTGTGTGTGTATGTGTGTGTGTATGTGTGTGTGTGTGTGTGTGTGTGTGTGTGTGTGTGTGTGTGTGTGTGTGTGAGAGAGAGAGAGAGAGAGAGAGAGAGAGAGAGAGAGACTACATGGAACTGGGTGTGTAGGGAGGCTGAGAGGATCTGATGCTCTACTAATTTTTCCTTGAAAATTACTGTTTTATATATCATAATAGACATTAAAATACTATGACTCAGAAGAATTATTTAAACACTATTTTAAGATAAATAAATGATAAATAACACACACACACACACATATATATATATATATATATATATATATAATACTAGACTTTCCTTAATTTAGGTTATTCATAAAATTTAGACATGAATATGTGAAAGTGATACGTTCAAAAATAAAAATATATCAACAGTTTGAACAAGGTTTATATATCTGTACATTTGCAGGGATTCATCAATGTTTGAATGCTGATTACATACAGAAATGGCCTGAAGTGTTTATTTTTAAACTGCAGAGACCACAACTTCCTGTCAAGACTTTTATAATTTGGGAGAATTGTGTGTTGAAGTGATTTTAAGAGCCTCCTATCTTGAGCACAACTCTTTTAGAAAATCATGGTCATTGCTCTAAAAATACATGTTTTGCATGGTCTCATAACAGTGATTTCTTATCAAGAATAGGTTTGAATATGTAAATACATAAGCTGATTTTAGACACATGTACTTATTTGAATGCCTGCATGTACTTATGTACATATGTTCCTTGAGTTTGGGTATAAGTATGGACAAGCTGAGACTGAGAAATTAAATACGAAATATGTTAGGAACGTAGCTATTTAAGTATATGTGTGCATGTTTGCAATAGGCATTATGAATATAAATTCTACATATGCTTGTATGAATTAAAGTTCTCTGAGGAAACCCTCTAGACTGCTTGGCTACTGTTGATTAGAGCATTGTGGTTGTGGAGAAATGGAACAGGTGGGGAGCCACAATTATCTTGGTTTATCTTTTAATAGCCATGGTGCTTTTCAGGTTATCTCTTTAATTCCTTGAGAGGCAGCTTTCCATTGATTACTAAAGGAGATTTGGTGAAAAATACCTGAATAATACTGTGGCTCACTCCACTATTTTATTAAGTCTTGACAATTTTGCCCTATATTTTTGAGCTTAGGTGTTAGGTATGTAGTGTGAGAAAATACAATTGAAAATAAAATGTCTTTCCTCTTCTCAAAAATAGAAAAAAAGAAAAGTATTTTTGGATAAGATTTAAACTAGAATGTGGTGTATATTTAAAGGGATCCTGAATATAGAGGGAAACCTCATTCTTTTATCTGGCAAACACATGCATGTAACACTTTTCATAAACAGTCTCAAGAAAAATGACAACTCCTCAAGTAAGAAGACTATACAGACCCATTTACTGTGTGTAATTCATATTGACTTCATCTAGGTTTAGGCTGCTGCTGTCAGAGTTTACTACATGTCTTCATCTAAATAAACAAATAAATAAAACCCAAACAAAAATTGTCCATATGAGTTTCCTTCTTATGTCAAGATGTAGGCTTCTAATTTGGAGCCAATATAAATTACATAGCTTCTCTCTGAAGAAGACTGTGAAATACAGACAGTATTTTCTTTCATTTTTCTTTATAGTAACACTTTTTATAATTTATTCATTTTTAAATTTTATTTACTATTAATTTGTGTATTTACTATATATGAATACAATTAAATTTGATCATATTTACCCCCAGAATTCTTTGCTACAATTCTTCCCAAATCCTCCTTAATATGTTATTCTTCAAATTCTGGTCTTTGCTTACATTTTATTTTATTTTTTTATAATCCACTAAGTCCAGTTAGTGCTATCAGTATGCACATGGGTTTGGACCCACCACTGGAGTCCATCTTATCAGCAGCCATATTTTCAAAAACAAGTGATGCTCCCTCCCTAGCATTGGTCAGCTGCCAACAGCTCCTCAGTAGGGGGTGAGGCCTGGAGAGCACCTCCCCCACCGATGCCAGAGTTTTGATTGTAGTACTGATCTTGTGCAGCTCTTGTGCACATCACTCCAACTACTGTGATTTTATGCTGCAAGAGCCAAGCCATGTTCAGAAAGCACAATCTACAGAACTCATCTTCATCTTTCAGCTCTTACATTCTTTCTTCTTCCTCAATGACGATCACTGAGTTTGGGTTTTGTGCATATATTTGAGGGAATTGGGACAGATATCCCATTTAGGGTTAAGCATTCAGTCTCTTATTCTTAACATCTTCATCAATTAGACATTTCTCAAATATTGGCTGCCCAGTGTAGAATAAGCTTCTCTGATCAAAGTTCATGGGTCTAAATATTGATATCCATAAGGCATTTTTTTTCTTATTTAAAGTTTTTTTATTTAGTTTTTTTTATTTTTATTTTGCAATACAATTCAGTTCTACATATCAGCCATGGATTCCCTTGTTCTCCCCCCTCCCGCCCTCCTCACCTTCCCCCCAGCCCACTCACCATTCCCACCTCCTCCAGGGCAAAGCCTTCCCCCTAGGACTGAGATCAACCTGGTAGACTCAGTCCAGGCAGGTCTAGTCCCCTCCTCCCAGGCCGAGCCAAGCGACCCTACATAAGCCCCAGGTTTCAAACAGCCAACTCATGCAATGAGCACAGGACCCGGTCCCACTGCCTGGATGCCTCCCAAACAGATCAAGCCAATCAACTGTCTCACTCATTCAGAGGGCCTGATCCAGTTGGTGACCCCTCAGCCATTGGTTCATAGTTCATGTGTTTCCATTCATTTGGTTATTTGTCCCTGTGCTTTATCCAACCTTGGTCTCAACAATTCTCGCTTATATAAACCCTCCTCATTCTTGCTAATTGGACTCCCAGAGATCCACCTGGGGCCTAGCCATGGATCTCTGCATCTAGATCCCTCAGTAGTTGGATGGGGTTTCTAGCACGACAATTAGGGTGTTTGGCCATCCCATCACCAGAGTAGGTCAGTTTGGGCTGTATATCGACCATTGCCAGCAGTCTGTTGTGGGGGTATCTTTGTGGATTTCTGTGGGCCTCTCTAGCGCTTTACTTCTTCCTATTCTTATGTGGTCTTCATTTACCATGGTCTCCTATTCCTTGTTCTCCCTCTCTGTTCAATCAATGGGACCTCTTGAAACTGAGAAGCTTCTGTAGAGCAAAGGATATGGCCAACAAGGCAAAGTGACAGCCTACAGAATGGGAAGAGATCTTCACCAACCCCACATCTGACAGAGGACTGATATCCAGAATATATAAGGAACTCAAGAAATTAGACATCAAAATGCCCAACAGTCCAATTAAGAAATGGGCTATAGAGCTAAACAGAGAATTCTTAACAGAGGAAACTCAAATGGCTGAAAGACATTTAAGGAATTGCTCAACATCCCTAATCATCAGGGAAATGCAAATCAAAACAACTCTGAGATACCACCTTACGCCTGTCAGAATGGCTAAGATCAAAAACACTGAAGACACCTTATGCTGGAGAGGATGTGGAGCTAGGGGAACTCTCCTCCACTGCTGGTGGGAATGCAAGCTTGTACAACCACTTTGGAAATCAATATGGCGCTTTCTTAGAAAAATTGGGAATCCATCTCCCCCAAGATCCAGCTATACCACTCTTGGGCATATACCCAAGGAATGCTCAACCACACCACAAGAGCACTTGTTCAGCTATGTTCATATCAGCATTGTTTGTAATAGCCAGAACATGGAAACAACCTAGATGCCCTTCAACTGAAGAATGGATAAACAAAATGTGGTACATATACACAATGGAATACTACTCAGCAGAGAAAAACAATGACATCATGAGGTTTGCAGACAAATAGATGGATCTAGAAAAAAATCATCCTGAGTGAGGTAACCCAGACTCAGAAAGACAAACATGGTATGTACTCACTCATAGGAGGATACTAGATATGGAACAAGGATGACTGGACTGCTACTCACATCACCAGGGAGGCTACCTGGAAAACAGGACCCCAAGAAAGACATGGGGATCGCCCAATGACAGAGAAATGGAATGAGATCTACATGAACAGCCTGGACATGAGTAGGGGTAGTGAAAGGCGAGGGTCAAGGGAAAGAGAACTTGGGGGAGCGGGAAAATCCATAAGGCATTTTGATTGCATGATCGTCCAGCAAAATGTCAATAGCAGGCTGTATTCTACTGCTCATGACCTTCCCCTCCATGAGTGTTTGACCAGGATTACAGTACCACACATGAAATTTGCTGCTGTGAAGCTGGCCTCAAATCCAATCAGAATGTGGTTAGTTGGCCCATAACAGCCATGCCATCATCATACCAGTGGTCACACACTATCTGGCAAGACAGTTGGGCAGCATGTGGGGTCCAATGCTGGGTAAGACTTTTGATGTCTTCCCTCCCCTAAAAACCTGAATAGAAAGGCAAGTTTAGATGTTATAAAACCTAGCCTGCCGGAAGCAAGTTTCCTGATGAGTCTGAGATTGGTTTCTCTACATCTTGTGTCCAAAATATTTGTTGTCTGTAGAAACAGGTCTTACCATGTAGTTATGGTAGGTAACCAAGTCTAATGGCAGTAGCTTGTCTTGTTTTGGAGCCCCATGGGTCCTCCATGACTCATAAGGAAGTATCCTATGTCTTATACTGAAATTTTAATTTTTGCCTCTTTAGTTGGAATTCAATATTTTATTTATTTATTTTTCATTTTATTATTATTATTTTCCATCATGTCCTCACCTTTCCCCTCCTTCCTCTCCTCCCATTCTCCCTACCCCAGCTCCCCTCTGCGCCCTCTGTCCACTCCTCCTCCATTTTCTATTCAGAAAATGGCAGGCCTCCCATGGATATCAATAAAATAAGGCATATCAAGTTGCAGTAAGACTAGGTACCTCCCCTTGTATTTAAGGCTGGGTGAGGCAACACAGTATGAGGAAGAGGGTCCCAAAAGCTCACAAAAGAGTCAGAGAAAGACCTAGTTCCCATTGTTTAGAGTCCTACAAGACCACCAAATTATACAAATGTAACATATGCAAAGGGCCTCAGTCAGTCCCATGCAAGTTCTCTGGTGTTGGTTCAATCTGTAATAAGCCCATATGATCCTAGGTTAGTTGATTCTGTGAATTTTCTTGTGATGTCCTTGACCCCTCTGGCTCTTATAATCCTTCTTCCCCCTCCTCTACAGGATTCCCTGAGGTCTACCTATCATTTGCCTGTGGGTCTCAACATCTATTTCCAGCAGTTTCTGGATGTCAGTTGGACTAGGTACCAATCTATGAGCACAGCAGAATATTATTAGAAATTATTTCCTAAACTTTTTTTGTGTGTGTGAGTCATGTTTGGTTCTATCTCTGGGCCCATCCTCTGAGTTCTGAGCCTGTAGGTAGTATCAGGGGTAGGCTCACGCTAGTGGCATGGATTTTAAGTTGGACCAGTCATTGATTGGTCACTCTCACAATTTCTCAGCCAATTTTACCCCAGCACACCTTGTAGGCAGGACAAATTATAGGCTGAAGGCTGGTATCCCAATCCCTCTAGCGGGAGTTTTGCCTGGTTACAGGAGATGTCCAGTTCATACTCTATATCCTCCATTGCTAGAATTCCTTGTGGAATCCAATATTGTAGAGCTTATATCTCTATCTTCTTTCTAATTTTTTCCTCCACTTCTAAATGATCTGAATGTTTTCTTTTTCCCTTCAAGATATGCCTTAAAACATAAAGAAGCTACTAACCCAATCATGCATACCTGTAGTCCTTAATAAGAGATTAGTATTAAAGATTTCTTGGGCTGTCCTCAGTTCTTTCCCACATTTAACTCATTCAGAAAAATCTACAAATATTTGCATTCATAAACTCAGTATCCATGGTCACCTGCATAAGATCAAGGCAACCCAAATTCCAGTATGGATAAGGGAAGCACTCATGAGGACCCATCCCTAGCTGGCGATCTATTGCAGTTGATGAAGGCTGTTTTTTTAAAAAAAAAAAAAAAAAAAACTTGGGGTTGTTGTCATTATTAGGTTGCCCATGCTCCAGGGAATGAGCCCACATCCTTTGGCATCACATCAATACTGAACATATGCAGTGGGATTACATAAAGAAGAGGACAAGTAGTCAGGACCAGGATGTTTTGGCTGTCCCCTGCAAGAGTTCAAAGGGAGAAATGAGGAGTGGATGTGAAAATAAGCATTGCACATATGTATGACATTATCAAAAAATAAGACATTTTAAAGAAACTAACACAGTGATGTATAAAGACTTCAAATAAAACACACATTCTGGAATTTAATGCACTGATTCTTCTCCAAAAGAAGAAATATCTTCAACTCTTTTATGAAAGAAAAATTTCATTTTGAAGATTGTCAGTTCACAGCATGAAGGAAATGCTTCAGAAAACAAGCTGCTCTTCAACCACATGAAATTTTTGAGAGTGAAAACAATCAGTTTCCAAGTTTTACACTTTTCCCCTCATTTTTCAATAGACATTTATAAAGCAAGTCAGTGTTTCTAAGTTTTAACCTGACAGTGAAGTCAATTAGGACAGATTGCAGAAGTTGTAATGATGACACATTGACAAGTTTTGGTTTGGTTCTTCACAACGACATGTAGCAAAATCTAAGAACATGTGTCCATCCCGATTCTTTCGTAGATCGTTAATGCTCAGGTCACTAATTGCACAATTCCTACACTTGTTTCTACAGCGTCATTCAGATTTTGACTACCCTGCGGCTTTTCATCTTCAAATGATTCATGCTGAATTTTATATGTTTTCTGAATTTTTTCTTTTCCTTCTTTTCTTATATAGTTCATGTCATTTTCCTGTACATAACTTTCCCACATTCTTTACTCCTTACCTAAATTATTTCTATTATTATTATATATCAGTAGTAGTATTAATTATTGGTATAGGTCCTACTCAATTATGATATATTCAAACTCTACTCATCCTTCACAGGTTCCACCAGAATATTGCTTTCATCTGGATAGATATCCACAAAGAAATATATAGCTTAAATTTGAACTAGGAATGAATTTATCAAAGCAACATAATGACCAATGATATTATATTAATATGACTTATGAAAATGAGTCAGCCGCTTCTCCCTTGATTGCAAACAGCACAGCGGATAAGCCCTTCATTTTCACTAGGTATTTCACTAACAAAATGATTGGTACTGTTTAGTTTCTTAATGGCAAATGATGGAGTCAGAAATGGTATAGAATATGCACAATAAAGAACTTTTGCATAGTCCTTTGGGCTTTCTTAGAAAATGTCTAAGAATTCATGGGAAGATAGGTTGGTCTATTAATTCACCATAGTCTCTAAATTGCTTTGTGAGACTCTGAAAGAAATCACAACATTTAGGTCACACAAGTCCATTCAACCCTATTGTATAAATATTGAACTTTGGGAGCAATTAGAAGTTCTGTGTGGTACATTGCAGCTTTCTAAAATTTATAAATTTCATGATTACCCTACCAACTGGTATACTAGTCAGTTTGATGAGGAATGCAAAAATCCAATACATACACAAATGCTGACAAGTTCACAGAACACTTACTGTTTTAAGAAAGAGCATTAGTAACACAGGATAACAGTTCTAGGTATCCATTTGCAATACGTTCACTAAGTCATAATCACTAATGCTAATACTGTAGTCACTAGGTTGATAGGAATTTCAAAGTGAACAGTATATTACATACAACTTAACAATATTTACACATACTTTTTTTCTAATGATGTTTTTAATATACAGGCAGATGTCTTATTACTATAAACTGTACCACAGGCCATATTTGCTGCCTTGTGGTTTTTCTCCAAGCTTTTCCTTTGGGTTTTGTTTGTTTTCAGTTCAATCTGATGAACAGATTTTCACCAGTTCTTGCCATAAGGTCAAGTGCACAAATTAGTCCTTCTAAAATCAATTGAAACTGGTTTATTTTTTAGATGACTGCTTCTGAGATTCGGAGGATTTGTGGTCTCTGAGTGTTATTACTAGGTTATTGGCAACACTGAAGAATTCAATGACATTTCCTCTGAATATATTTTATTATTCTGGTAGATGTTGATTTATGAGAATTTTGATTTATACTTATACTATTAATTTTCAAAGAAATATCATAAGATATTTTATACTCATTACAAAATTCACTAAATAAATAATATGAAATGTATAAAAATTCACTAAAATGTTATTATCTAAGTATCAGTGTTTATTTATAATCTTGATAATTTTTTTTGTAAATTACCTTCGTTGGCAAATCAACTATTATGTTGAAGTTTTGACAAGGAAAGAACTCCATCCAATATTAATTTAATTAATTTATAGATAATGTAATATGTGTCAGCACCAAGATTCATTACTTTAGCCCTCAATTTATCATTTTCTAGTTAATATTCCTTTTAAATTTAGTGTTGATTGACAACAAGAAGTTTCTAACATTTCAGTGTAAGTCCTTCTGATTACCAACATTACTGTGTTTCTGACTGAGGATAGGCTAAGCCTTGGGGATATTGATATTTGGTATAATTTATTGTCATTTAGAATTCAGTATTTTTCTTCACAGTGGAGTGATATTTAGAAATAACAATTCTCAAAAGGTGGGTTAATTAAGACTCAAATGTATGACTGATCCTTAAGTAAACAGTTGGTAAGGAAGATAATTGACATTTCCTTTAGTAAATACAAAGAAGTTTCAGATAATTTATTTTTTTGTCTTTAACAAGCTGAATGGAACAGCATAGTTTTCTTAGGAAGATGGAAACCTACTGTTTAATGACCTCTCTTATGGTGGTTTGAATGAAAATGGCCTCCAAAGGGAGTCGTACTTTCAGAAGGTGTAGCCTTGTAGGAAGAAATGTGTCACTGTGGGGGCAGGCTTTGAGGTCTCTTTTTTTGCAAGCTTCCCTCAGTGTGACAAGTCAGTTGACTTCCTGTTGCTTGCAAGATGTAGCACTCTCAGCTCCAGCACTCTCAGCTGCCTGCTCCTCTTCATGACCATAATGGACTGAACTTATGAAACTGTAAGTGAGCCACCTCAATTAAATGTTTTCTTTATAAGAGTTGCCATGGTCATGGTGTCTCTTCATAGCAATAGTAAACCCTAAGTAAGACAACTCTATATTTGTATTTGATTCTGTCTTCAAACTCTTACAACAGTCTTGTAGGGTCATATTGTATGTTTGGCTGCTTAAATAGTTTAATTGATTGTTAGATTCCTAAGACCCCCACCAAAAATGACTAAATGAAATTTATAGGAGTTGTGTCCAAAGTCTGTGTTTGACTTGGAGAATTTTAAAATGATTTGGCAGAGAAAATGAAACATAAAACCTGTAATTTTTTTGTTTGAGCAATGGGAATATTTTCATTTATAAGACAAATGATTTGTAGGGATGAGTAACAGTTTTTGGTTTTCAATTTTAAGGTTTCAACCTTACAATTGCTCAATCAAAATACTCTTAGTTATCCATGGAGAGAGAATAAAAAGTGGAATGTGAGTTTCTTATATTGAGGAGACAGAGTTCACATGAATACACAAATATGAGCTCATGAGCATCTAGATTATAACGCCAGGAAACAGGATCACATCACCAGAGGAGTGAGAGATGCTAAAGGCAGAGAACTGAGGACTTTTAACATAGGAACTAATGTGAAGTCTGAAAGAGGAAGACAATTGAATGATTCCAGGAGGAAACAGCTGATTAAGTAGAGAGCAACCCAGATGTTTGCAATGTTTTCAATGTCAAATGATGCGTTTCTAGGTTGAGAGTAAGTCATTTGTTGAATGCTGCTAAGGAGTACAGAATAGGAGCTCAGTAATTGATCATTAGAGCTATTTGTGTAAGAGTCATAGGGAAGAACAATATTTTGTGAAGAGGAAATTATGAAGGGGGAGGATGAGATCACTGTAAGGAAGACCTTGGGGAAAAAAGGTCAGTTACTCCAAAGTAGCTCCACTGACCCATACAGTAGTGCAGTCAAAGGGCTTAGCAGCCATACATCACAACTTGCTCCAACAGTTTCAGTTCATCTTAGGCTGCCATGACTTACGTTCATAGTAATTACTAGTAACACTTCTTGTACTTTTAGAAGTGTTCCAGCTATGATACTAAAATATGTGACTGTATTTCCTCTAAGAGCATAGGAGAGGTTGGTGGTCTGAAATTCAAGGCAGGAGAAGTTACTACTATTTGGGATTTCTCTAGAAACAGAGACTATGGCAAAACACATGAGAAAGAACTGGACATTTGGATTTCATCAAATGTGTATGGATTTTTCAATATAGTTAGGAAATGAAAGGAAAGGATGAGACACTTAAGAATATAGTCAGAAAACTTGTAAACTTCTACAAGAGAATTTAATTGCTAAAGGCAGCTAAAAGAGTAGGTATTGTTGGAGAACAGTAATGAGATATACCAGAGAACTGCTTATGGTTTTTTATTTTTTCAAAAGAACATACAGAAGGTCAGTTTTAGTGTGGGTAACCAAAACAGACTATGATGTCCCTGATGAGCTGAAGTACAGACTAGAATATGGGTGATCTCAAGTACTAGAATAAATGCATAACAGAAACACTGCAGATGTAATGAGCCCCAGAAATCTCAGCAGGGACTCCTTGAATATCTGACAGAATTCCAAGCTATATGAGTAAGAACAAAGTACTGCAGAGGTATTATAAACTTAACAATTACATGTGGTTGTTCAGTATTGGAAATCATTTTATTTTCAACTAAAGGAAGAGAGAAGCCTTGTGGAACACATAAAGCATTCAGAATTCATTTAAGCAAAAAATTTTCAAAAACTGAAAGTTGTGGCCTATTGGACTTCAATAGAAAATTTACCAAGCTTTTACAAAAGAAATAGCACCAATTATTCTTAATTTCTCCTATTTGGCATGGGACAGGGAAGATGCCATAATTCATTGTACCAAGATAATACTATCCTAATAACAAGTCAGATAAAGTTATAACAAGAACAGAAAAGTATAGCTCAACATCTCTTGAACATAATATGAAAATCTTTCATAACATTCTGTTTAACCAACTTCTGAACTATTAAAAATATTAATACATCATGATCAAGTGAAGTCTATTTTATAAAACAGCTGCTTCAGTATTCAAAATCAATCACTGCACTTTCTCATATACACAGAGTAAGAGATCAACCAAAAATTTATCAGGAGTGTAAATACAGAGATACTTTGTTCCTTCTAGTGCTTTTTTCCTTTTAAATTTATCACCTCAATTTCTAACTGTTCAGCAAATTCTGAACTCTTTTCCACTCACACTGCAAGTGAATAAAACTGTTTCTACTACTTGAACTATAGATACCAGCATTGGCTTTCTACAGAACACTCATGTGGAGAAAGGTCATGTAAATGAGATTCACCCAAAGTGGCTCCAAAGTAAACTGCATTTCTAGATGTCCCCAAGATTCTTGCCTCCAGGAGCACATACACCAAGAATATGATGAGGAACCATTTGATGCTTAGGTTTCATCATGCTATTGCATCAGTACTTTAAGAAACAGAAGATTGTTCTTTTGTAGGCTAGACAGAATCATATGTGCCTTTTGAAGGTGAGAAGCACCTCCAAGAGGAAGAGGTGGCTGCTTAGAAGATACTTAACTCTTGGTCTTCAGAAGGAAGAAGTTTGTGGCAAGGACGTAAAGAAATATATGGTGACCAGAGTAGCAGTAAGGTGGCACAGAGCAAGGAACTGGGTTTTTCTCACATCTAAGTGAGTCTGAAAGAAGACCTGAGTTCCATACGAGATGACAGCTGTCTAGTACCACAATTCCTGTCTTATGAAAATGTAATAGAAAGCCAGACATGCACTGTCTAGACCACTAATCTACAGAACAGTGTAGAAATGAATGGGCATTGTGATAAGCTTGTGTGTGTGAGGTAATTGGTAACACACAAATGGGATGATACAATTTCTGCACTTTTTAAGATAATCCTCCTATCTCTGCCAAATTTAAGTTTAATTCTTATAATTCTATGTTTTATCTGCTTTTTTATATGTATGAAGATTTTTCCTATGCACACTTTTCTGACATTTTGATACCAAACTTTGAGAGTGACTTACCAAATCTGTTATAAAGAATAAGGCATACATACTACATTATCCTAGGATGTACAGATTTTTCTATATAAGAATATTTTCCAGGTCATCTATGTAACTGTATTTTGGAAGCAGAACATTCATTTTAATATAATAGAAACATTCTATGGATCTAAAACCTATGGGAAACCAGAAACAAATGACTAGACTGCTAAGAAACTAATTTCTTTCCGTGGTTGTTGAAAGTATAAGTGCTGAACTAGATGATACATTACCAGTAAAATTTTCATTGTGATTTCCATGATTCCAGTAAGAAAGGCCAAGAGAAAGATTATTATTATATCAGAGGGGGAAAATACAAGAACTCTTCTAAATTATAGAATTTAAATACTTCATAGAGTTTATAAATATTATTGCCAAAGTACAAGAAGAGGAGAAAGGTGGGAGGCAAAGCCTCAGATGGAGTTATGTGAAAGTGAGACAGGCTATTGGGCACCAAGATTCAGCAGACTCTTGCACTGCAAACATTTAGTGGAGCACAGGATGACGAAGTAGGCAATATTGGGTGTATTTGAGAAGTTGAGACTGGGAGAAAGAGCTGGTTTCCCATAAACCTGCAGATACTTAACTAATAAACAGCAGACACAAATGTCCCCTTTACCAACAGGAGGGGTAAGCATTCTGCATGAAACTAATTGCAATGTAAAGAGACAGGTTAACCTCTCTACATCACGCATATACATTTTCAAACATTTGTGTTTTGTGGAGACAGAGTAGCAGCATTATTAACAAATGTATGATCAGAGGTCCTCCAAGATTTCTGGGCAGAGGTTCTCAGAGTTGACATTATAATAACTTGCTTTTTCTGATTTCCTTTATTTTACCAGCTGCCATCACATGAGGTATAGTCAGGCCAACTTCCATAATGGCTAGTTTTATGTAGCTAGATTGGGCTAATAGTTATAGTTAATGAAACAATATTTTGAATGTATTTGCGTCTTTTAAGAGGAGACTGACATTTGAATGAGTATACTGAGGAAAAACGTCCTTGCCAACGTGCAGAAGTTAATGAAACAATAAATTATTTCATTATTTTCGAAGTAAAAAAAAAATCCAATTTCTATATGGCTTGGAGAGAGGGTAAACTTGCTTTCTG
The DNA here is from genome assembly GCF_007827085.1 of Peromyscus californicus insignis. Classification (NCBI taxonomy): domain Eukaryota; kingdom Metazoa; phylum Chordata; class Mammalia; order Rodentia; family Cricetidae; genus Peromyscus; species Peromyscus californicus. Next base: position 107,493,433 of record NW_026294573.1, read on the forward strand.
GTTAAGATACAATGTTGATAACTCTTTTCCCCCTCCCCCACCTCTCTCTCTCCCTCCTTCCCTCTCTGTCTCATTTTGTCTAGGTTTAACTTGCATGGTCTTGTGCATACTGTCCCAAGCACTGTGAGTTCATATGTGTCCAGGAAACACTGTCTCCTTGAATTTATCTACCACCTCTGGCTAGGAAGAAAAGTGACAACAGAGTGAAGAAGTGTCATGAACAGCTATTTGAAATCATTTGATGAGTACATTTGGGCTCAAGTGTTTGGTTTTAGAGTTTTGGTCTCCTGGTGCCTGGGTTTTTACTTAGGGGTTGTCCCCTTAGTTCTCAGACTTTGGGGCTTGGGCTGAAATTATCATATTAGCTTTTTATGCCTGCAGCTTAAAGATAGGAGATCATAATAATGCAAGGTATTTTCTACAGTTAATTTCTTTCTGTATTTCCATATTAAAAACTTTTAGTTCATTTTTTTCTGTTTAGAATACAGACAAATATATCTACATTTTAAAAAGATAAGCAAGTTCCCTTTATGTCCAGAAAAGGGCATTAAATTTCATGGAGTCTAAATTGGTTTTGAACCTCTTAATATATATTTTGGGAAGAGTAGGCACTTTTAACCACTGAGCAATCTCTCCAGCTCCTCAAACTATTTAGTTAACTCAAAGCCATAACGTACAAGGGAGAATACAGTCATGAGCGAGCAGAGAAACTGGTTATGTTAAGTATAGTTACTCAGCTCTCAGTCCCTTTGTGTGTGCATGAACAGAATGATAAAGTACATGGAGAAGTTCTCGAAACAGTATTACATTGTTCCTAAGGATTTGGAGATGGCTCATCAATTACAGCACATGAAGTACAAGCAAGAGCATCTTGATTTGGATCTCCAGAATCTACTTAAAGCTAAATGTAGTAGCATATATCTGCAATCTCAGTGCTCCTAAAACAAAATGATCAGGGTGATAGAATCTCCGAAATTCTTCATAGACTGGTATTTGCAGAGGTGAACAAGAGCCAGAAATAAACAAAGTAAAGGGCAATGACTGACATCAAAGTTGTTCTCTGAAATCCATACGTGCTGTGGAACACATTCTCTCTCTCTGCATTGGTCTTATGCATAGGTCTTGTGCATGTTGTCAAAATCACTGTGAGTTCATATGTGGAATTGCTCTGTTGTGCTCAGGAAACACTGTCTTCTTGAATTTATTCACTACCTCTGGCTAGGAAGAAAAGTGACATCAGAGTGAAGAAGTGGCATGAACAGTTATCGGAAATTATTTTATGAGTACATTGGGTCCAAACAACCCTGATTATTTGATATGATTAAATTATAAAGTACTTCATTGATGCAAAACAGTATGTACATAATATGTATATATACTTGCATATATATATTATATATATGTAAGTATTAGAATATAAATATACACGAACGAAATATCATGCGTATAAAATAGATAAAAATGTCTGTAAACCCTTACAAGACAGAGGAAATGGCTCAGTTTGTAAAGTATTTGCCTTGCAAGAATGAAGTCCTGAGTTCAACCTGTAGAAACCACTTTGAAGAAAAAAATAAAAGAAAAAGAGCATGTGAAAATGTGTAGCGCTTATATGCATTTATATCCCAAAAGCTCCCAGTGCCAGAGAAATGGAGACAGATGCATCCCTGGGGATCTTTGTCTAACTAGCCTAGCATACATGGTGAATTCCAGGTACCTGAGCAAAAACATTCAAGGCTATCTTTTTTTTTCTCTCCATATTTTGACCAATTGTGAATCTTATTTATTTATTTATTTTTATTTTACAATACAATTCAGTTCTCCATATCAGCCACGGATTCCCTTGTTCTCCCCCCTCCCGTCCCCCCTCCCCTTTCCCCCAGCCCACCCCCTATTCTCACCTCCTCCAGGGCAAAGCCTTCCCCCTAGGACTGAGATCAACCTGGTAGACTCAGTCCAGGTAGGTCCAGTCCCCTCCTCCCAGGCCGAGCCAAGTGACCCTACTACATAAGCCCCAGGTTTCAAACAGCCAACTCATGCAATGAGCACAGGACCCGGTCCCACTGCTTGGATGCCTCCCAAACAGATCAAGCCAATCAACTGTCTCACCCATTCAGAGGGCCTGATCAAGTTGGGGGCCCCTCAGCCGTTGGTTCATAGTTCATGTGTTTCCATTCGTTGTACATCCACTTTGGAAATCAATATGGCACTTTCTTAGAAAATTGGGAATCAATGTCCCCCAAGATCTACCTATACCACTCTTGGGCATATACCCAAGGAATGCTCAATCATACCACAAGAGCACTTGCTCAGCTATGTTCATATCAGCATTGTTTGTAATAGCCAGAACCTGGAAACAACCTAGATGCCCTTCAACTGAAGAATGGATAAATAAAATGTGGTACATATACACAATGGAATACTATTCAGCAGAGAAAAACAAGGACATCATGAGGTTTGCAGGCAAATGGATGGATCTAGAAAAAATCATCCTGAGTGAGGTAACCCAGACTCAGAAAGACAAACATGGTATGTACTCACTCATAGGAGGATACTAGATGTGGAACAAGGATGACTGGACTGCTACTCACAACTCTAGGGAGGCTACCTAGAAATCAAGGCTATCTTATGACCTTCAATCACACAGAGACACATATGCACCTACAAACATACAAATGCACACACAAACTTAGACACTCTACAAGTCTCATTTATATTGCCTTACAATGCTTTTGAATTTTATGTTTCTCATCTTCATATTTGGTTTACAATGTGTGTGTATGTGAAAACACAATAAGAATAAACTTGACTTTTGCTGAAAACTTAGTTCCCACATTTGAATCAGAATGAATGACATGAACTGAAGCTAAAATAATTTAAAGAAAAACAGCTGAAACAACTCAAATGGTACTGAATCAATATAAATCATGTGCCTCTATAAGCATGTAAGGAATATTTAGGCGGGGTTGGGGTGGTGGCGGTGGTGGTGGTAGAGATCCATTAAACATTGAAAATGATCTTAAGCATGCAGATAGATGAATTAGTTCACCAGTTGTGAGTACAACTAGTAAAAATATTTCCAAGATAGAGAGTAATTCGCATGTACATGTATGATTTGTTACACATTTCCCCAGGCCTTTGGTTTCAGTGTTCTGTTTCCACCTCCCTCCTCCTTTTCTGTCCCAACTCTCAGCTCCCTTTCTTCCCCCGTCTTCCTTCCTTCTTTGCCCTTCTCCCATGACCTCTACTCATCTCTGCTCATCTCTCTTCCCTTCCATTTGCCTCCTCTTTGCACATCTCTATTTGGAGCTATTTTCTGCTCTTCCTTTTGACTCAAAGGAGACCGATGCTTAGTGTAACAGTCTGACAGGCTCAAACATGGGAGTGTTTTAATCTAGAGGTTAGCCTTGTAAATATAGTTCAACTGGCACAAAATAAATAATAAATGAATGTACAAAGGAATAGCTAGCCTATCACTTCATAAAATAGAGAATAGGATGAAATACAGTAATGGCGTTTTCCTGAAGGATTAGAGTTAAAATAATTAAATTAAGAACTCTGCAAAAGCATGAGATGAGAATGTAATGTATGCAAAGCGTGAGTGAGATGTAAAGTCAATGGAAATATAGTTAGTATACAGACAGACTGAGCTTACCCCTTCACTGTATTATTCGTAGTCAATCAGCTAGCACTCAAGTTAGTTTAATACTGAGTAAAAATAGGAAACATGGAGAGGGGCAGGTGGTATAAAATAAATGGCAATATGAGGAACACAGAAAACCTTCCCTTTTAGCTTATAATAAGCAGGGAATATAAATGAATATCAAAAATAACAGAAGAAAGAATGCTTGGATTAAAATTAAGGAAACATGAATATCAAAGACCACATATTGCTAGGAAACCCTGGGTGGTGAGATGAGAGACAGCCAGGGACACATCTAGAAATGCTAAGATGCTTACATTACAAGATTGGTTCTAGTAGGGCTTCTTTTTTGGGGGGCTTTCCTAGGAAAAAGAGAAGTTTATGTATTTCTCATTTAAAGGTAATATCTAGTTAGGCAGGTATTTAATTTCTGAAGAATAAGAAACATTTAGCATCCTGATTAAGGTATTAAAGGTTAGCATTCACAGAAATTAAAATGTTTAGAGAAGAAAAGCAACAAAGAAGGATATCTTTGTAAACCACAGAAAAATATAACTCAGCACAGGTGTGAGTTATAAATAAATGGCACCAACCAAAACCCAAGTAACTTAAAAACTCCCAAGGATGTTATACAAATTGAGAATAACCTACAAGTATTTTTAATATGGACAATAATCAGCAAAATGCAGACTGGAGTGGACAATGATTAATTAAATTTAGACTGGTTAGTCTTGATGGTGAAACACAGATAAATCCACCTACTGCCAGCAAAAATGTAACATCACATTGTGCTGTCTTTGCATTGTGTTCTGGAACCCTGACTTGGGGTGAAAGGGGAATGAAGGAAGACAGGCACATATGCAGAGAAAAGCTGGGGTCATGAGTACTGGACTTTTAGATGGAGAAGCACAGTGCTTGGGAAGCACAGTATGCTTATTATGTACAGTTCAATAGGAAGGAAGGTTATTACATACAGCATAGGCAGTAGGCAGGGTTAGATAATCTTGGTAGGAACAATCTCTTTAGTGGAGCTCTCTTCAGAATGTAAACATTGGGGTGAAAGCTATGGCAAATATGTTCTATACACATAACAGTATTCATACTTGGTTCCAAAGAAAGCTGTGATATTCTTCTGAGTGTCACCCAAGAGAATGCTTTGTCACTTCCCTAGGGATGAGGCATTGGGGTCCCTGACATGGCAATTGTTCATATCAGCAACACAGGTTCATTTCCAACTTCTCTCACACATCACATTACATATACTCCTCCAAAGTAATATGACAGCTTTAGGAAAATGCAGTGTTAATTATCTAGATCTTCTGAGAATTTGCCCTAGGAAGATATTCAGATATAAAGAAGGAAGGAATTAAAATATGACCATTAAGGTTAAGTTTGTGAAGAACATTTTGTGTTGTTGGAAAAGACTATCACAAGGGATATAAATAAAAGAACATGCCTACTTATACAGAGTGTGAGAAACAATTACCTACCTGTCTCCTCTTTCTATCTTCATTCATCCATTGTAAAGCTGCTGATCAAGTCAGGGCCTTAAGAATGCTAGATTTACATGTCACCACTGTGTTATAACCCCAATCCCCAATGTATATTTAGTTCAAATATTTTCACAGATATGTATCTGTAAACAATTGGTGAAAATCGCTTGTCTCTTGGTGGCAGAAAATTAACTGAAATTATTTTTCTTGTTCTTTTTAAACAAAAGCAAATATAGGTACACAGATTTTGTTAATCGGAAATTGTTATTAATGTAAGTATGATGACCTTAACAGATGTCCAAATAATACAGTGACTCTAAGAGATCACCTTCCAAATCTGAAGATAATAATGCCTCAATCTTCAAAACATTCCATAACTCACAACTCGTGAATCACCACACTGCTTAATTAAGAGGAGAACCATTGGCTGTGTTCTCAAGGTATTAAATGGCATGTCTAAGTCCTGAAAGTAGGACAAAGCCATGCTATTCTAAATAATTAAAAGAAAACAAGTCCAGCTGAATGAATTTACTGACAAGGGAATTCTAAATGAAGTCTCTAAGAAGACTATTGGGAACACTTTGAAATGGGCCACTTGACAGAATTTTGCACTGTGCCAATAGAATAGCTGGAAACTGAAGATTTTGAGAACTTGGTGGCTTTTAAGTTCTTAACCCATTTGTTAGATGATGTGGCTACTCTGCTGTTATGGGTATTTAAGGAGCTGGGGACCATCCAGTTCTCAGCATCCTTCAACAGAATGAGTTAGTAGGTGGCCTTAAGAATATAGTTTATTAGAGCCATGCCCTAGTCTAACAGATCTCACAAAGAACTTAATGGCATTGGTCCTCTGAACTGAGTAGATGGCAAGGATGATGTCTCCACTTACAAATAATGACACCACGTCTCAAGGAGTACCAGTTGCAGCCATGAAATGATGTAGAAGACAAAGATGTCAATTATAAAAGTATAATCAGAAGGTGGTTTCAACAGTGACACATAAAGGACATAGTAGTAATGGCCAACTGAAAATATTGGCCCACAAAAGCCAGCTCCCGAGCAATGTGTCTGCTCTGATGTAATGCTTTATTGTGCCCTGGAAACTAGGTTCTGTATCACTGAACTCCTAAGAGAAAATCTAGACTTTCATTTTGGAAATCTATGTGGCAAAATTTCTGCACAGCTCTGTGTGAAACAAGATGATTTTCAGAGAATCTGAAACGAGTGAGTGGCAGGTCAGGGATGTAGTTCAGTAACACGGCTCCCACCTAGTATGCACGATGCCCTGAGTTCAATCCCTAAAGCTGCAAATAAATAAATAAATAAATAAATAAATAAATAAATAAATAAATAAAATTCCACATGCTACGTGGCTTGGGTCTGGAACCCTGTGACTAAGGGCAGTGGGGGAATGTACAGACATTCCCAGAATAAAGGATAGACACACAGACACAAGGATACAGAAAAGCTGTGGTCAGGCGGGATATGGACACTTCGATGATGAAGTGGCACCAACTTCCTCAACAACTGGGAACCTCAAGGTGTTTATTACAGACAGCACATGGTGGAGAGTTGAGCTCGTCTCAGCAGGAGGTCTCAAGCACTGGCAGAAAGAAGCTGAAGATGCTGTTGTTTTGCCCACACTGGCAATTATTCATAATTCTTTGACTACAGGAAGAAGGCTGTCAGTTTTTCAGCTGCACCTTTATGGGGGAAAGGCTTTGTCAATATTCCATGGATGCAAGACCATAGTCCTTGTCATGGCTGTGCCCATGTCAACAACACACATTAACTCAGGACTTCACTCACTCAGGACTTCCTCTGTTCCCTTCAAACAAATAACTGACTAAGTCAGCTTATCTGGCAAACTGTTTTAAAGATGGGAGTGTTTTAATCAATGGGGAAATCTATTTTCACGTGGCAGAATTTTATTGATTATTACATTAGGTGTTAATCGTTTCTGTCCATTTCTATGAATAAGGGCTTAGATGATAAATTATACAGTGACAAGATACTAGAGTGATTAAGACCCACAAGGGTTGGAATACTGGATCTGAAATAACCGGACTTGGTCAAAATATTGAAACAAACACACCCAGATAAATTTTGTTACTAATGTATACACGGATTTGCACTCATGTCAAACAAATAATCCTATATACACTAATAGTCGGCTATGCGCAATTGTTTACAAAGCCAAGCTTGGATTAATACTTAGGCATTGAAGATGCTTCCTGTCAGTGTGACAAAATAGCTGATAACAATCCAATGATAACGAGATAGGATTGATTTTTGGGTCACACCCTCGGAGCGTGTTTGCCTCATTGCATGGGCTTGTACTCAGGTTGAGCATCACAGTGCGGAGTATGTGGCAAGGCTGCTCTGCCCAACGAATGGCAGGCAGGAAGCAGAAGAGAAAGACAAGAACATCTGTGGTCCTACTGTCCCTTTCAAGGACATGGCCTCGGTAACTCAAGTTCTTTTCATGTGGCCCGTTCACCTGCAAGTTTCACTGCATCCGAATTTAACCTCAGGCGGTGACCCAACCTTCAACATACAAATCTTGTGGCAACATTTAAGAAACATTTCTTCTTTCAGAGGTGGTTGCCTGCAGACTCCCGCCATGGATCATGTGATCAGAGGTGCAGTTCTGTGTTCTGCAGGCATAGGAAACATGTTAAGGACTTTATTGAGCAGCAGAGATATATTAATGGAATCTTAAAGGACATCATTCGTGACCCTCCCTGTAGCGCTTCCCTCGCGAAAGTGGTCTTTCGTGATCCCTATGGATTTGAGAAGCAGACAGAGCTGTTCATTGATGCAGAGGGAATCCACACTGGACAGTGTACGGTGGCAGGAAGACCCAGATGAATATTGGCAATGTCTTGTCCTGAGGACAAGCCTGAGGACAGGGGCAAGCTGGCACGAGCCTCCTGGAACTATGCCATGGTCATCTCCCACAACCTGGAGACCAAGAAAACAAGAGAGAAGCTGCTTTTAGGGTTCAAGAAGGTCATTTCCTCAGCCAACAGAGCTGTTGTTGGTGTGGTAGCCAGTGGGGGCATAAATGAGAAACCTATCTGGAAGTACAAGGCAAAAAGTAGCTGCTGGCCACATGTACGGAGTGTGGCCATGAATCCTGAGGAGCGACCCTTTGGAAGTGGTAACCACCGGCACGATGCAAAGAGATGCTCCTGTTGGGCGCAAAGTGGGTTTCATTGATGAGCGCCGGACAGGGCAACTACATGGAACCAAGCTGTACAGAAGAAAGACATAGAACTCAGGAGCTAATAAAGTATGTCATTTGGCTAGCTAAAATAAAATGTTAAAATTAAAATAAAAAAAGAAGAGGAGGAAGAAGAAGAGAAAGAGGAGGAGGAGGGGGAGCATCCAAACCGTAGTAAGAGCCAAAACAGCCAAAACATTGTCAACCATAATAACATACTGTGTTAACACAACAAAATATACTAATTATTGTGATTTAATGGTAGAATAACTAATAAATATATTTATCATTATAACTTCACTTTCATAGTAGTCTATGGACTAGGGAATAAAATGTTATAAATAGGTAAAGGTTTTTCCTTGCTGACCTCCACTAAATTCACTTTGCAATTAGTCTGCTTTCTTTATATGTGAAAAAATGTGACATCAAAATAAGAACACAGTGACTACAGTACAATCAATAAAGTGGGAAAAATAAATACTTCTTTTTTTTCTGGAAGAAATTAAATCTTAAATACAAAGTAGTTTTTGTTTTTTGATTATAGTTTTCCAATTCCAGAAAATAGGCTAATCCATCTGGCCATGATCTAGAAGTCTACACACAAATAATAAACTAAGAATAGTAAGATAAACTAGGTAGTGGTAGTGTGTGCACTACAGACTACAGAGGCAGAGGAAGGAGGATATCCAGCCTGGTCTACAGAGTGAGTTCCAGGACAGCCAGGGCTACACAGAGAAACCCTCTCTAGAACCACCATCTCCCCCCAAAAAAGAAGAGTAAGGTAAACCAGGCATGGTGGCTTATGCCTTTAATCCCAGGAAGGTGGGTCCCTCCAAGTTCCAGGCTATCCAGACATACACAGTAAGTCCCGGTCTCAAAACAGACAAACTAACAAAAACACCTGTAGTTGGCATTTTCTTGGGCCATCAACCAGCTCCCAAATAAAGACATTGAGACTTATTAATTATGAATGCTCAGTCTTAGCTTAGGCTTGTCTCACTAGCTCTTTTAACTTAACATGTTTCTCTTCATCTACATTTTGCCTTGGGACTTTTTAATCTTTCTTTCATTCTGTATATCCTACTTTCCTGCTTCCTCCATGTCTGGCTGGCTGGCCCCTGTTGTCTCCATGGCATCTCTTTTCTTTCTTTCTTTCTGAGCCCCAAATCCTCCTCCTCTTTACTCTCCCTGCCCGGAAGTCCTATACCTTGTCCCTCGCTATTGCCCATTCGGCTTTTTATTAGACTAATCAGGTGACTTAGGCAGGCAAGGTAAAACAGCAGCACATCTTTACATAGTTAAACAAATCAAAACATCTTTGCACAGTTGAACAAATATTCCATAACAAAAGCCAAGAACAACAAATAAAACAACAACAAACAAAAGCAGTAAAACAGGAGTTACTGAAAATTTTGGAGTCTCAGTAAATATGAGAAAATTATTTAAAAGTACTAGCTGGAAGAAGTGACTGATCATTTATAAGGATATTAAAATTTCCCTTGACTTGACATTTTTCTTTGTGCCTTAGAGCATCATCTTAGTAAAGGAGGTAGTAGCCAAAACAATTGAATATTTTTACACAAGTATTTTTATTTGTGTTTACTTATTTTTAAATTAATTTTTATTTATAAGTGCTTGTCAGTTTGTATTCATATTTGTGTCTGTATGTGGGTATGTACAAATGTGAGTACAGATGTCATGAAGACAGGAAGATGACATCCAATCCCTTCGGAGCTGGGATCCAAACTCTTGTCCTCATGATTGAGCAAGAAGTTCTCTTAACCTCTGAGCCATCTATCTAATTCTCAAAGTATTTTAATATACACTCTGTAAAATACTATCCAGCCTGCCTCTTTACCTCTGTTACTATCTCCTCAAAATCCCTCCACAATCATTCTGTCTCAAGCCTGTCCTACTTTCATGAGCTGAGACTTTGCTAAACTGTGAATTATTTTTTGAATGAATTTCTTTCAAATACATTTGTGATTGTCTAAATGGTATTTAGATAAACATTAAAATATCTCTTACCCAAAGGAAGCCCCCCAAATAGTGCCCCCCAATCTCTGGGTGTGTGAATGTGTGTGTATGTATGTATGTATGTATGTGTGTGTGTGTGTGTGTGTGTGTGTGTGTGTGTGTGTGTGTGTGTATTTATGTGAGGATAGAGACTAGAGGCCAGTCAGGGGTTTTCCTCAGTCAGTCACTCTTCATGTTATTATTATTTTGAGAAAGCTTTTCTGACCACCTGAACTCCACATTCCCTTTGGCTGGCAGGTCAGCAAGCTCCAGAGACCCACCTGTCTGCTCCTGCAGCTCAGGATTTCAGGTTCCTACTGCTATGCTGCATTACCTTTAGATTCTTGATTCCTCTCTGTGATTTCTTTGCTTTTTGATGTGTCCATCTCTTGTAACTATAGGATGGCCCCAAGAGAACATTGATTCTATTTAGTTCACAGTTCTTTCTGTGTAACATATTGATATTAAATATAACATACAGGCTACTTTAATCTTTATAGTAATTACAGTGATTTCATTTGGTAGTTACATTTAAGAAAGGCGGCTGTTTAGTTTTTGTATTTTTGAACACTATTATTAAAGGACCAAGTTAAACAGATGGCAGTTTATATAAATAGACTTTATATGAACAACTGCTACATTGAAGTGCATTGAATTTCACAGTAAAAATGTTCACTCAAAGACAGTCTATTTATTAATATCCATAAATCATCAATTACTTTATGATCTGTAATCTTTGCAATCAATTGTTACCATATAATGAACATCAGGAGAGTACAAATGGAAACATTTAGTTTGCACTAAACATTAAATTCTCAGCACTAAATGAGAACTGGGACTACATGAACCCTGAGAGGCTGCAAAACAGACCAGCCAGTAACTGACTTCTAAAGCGTTGCATTCTCTGTCTCTCCAAACCAGTAGTTTTTAACACGTGGGTCAACCAATGGAAAACGCGTATTTCCGATGGTCTTAGGAACCTCTAACAAATTTATTTTTGTTGCTACTTTATATCTGTAAGTTTGCTGTTGAGCAGTGGCTCAGTTGCCAAGACCATCAGAAATACATATTTTCCATTGGTCGCGACCCACAGGTTGAGAATCGCTGCTACAAACTGATTCCTTTCCCTCCTCTGTTTCTAAATCTGTAGTTCAAAGCTGTAACAAATGTGGGTGAACCTATGGAGAAGAAAATGAGAAGTGGACCAGGTGTCATAAATCTTTGTTGTTAGAATTCCCCTTTTATTGTATTTTCATCTCTCCTTTTCTATTTCTCTCTTTTTTGTTCAAGATGTTCCGTTTTCACTCATTTGTCCTTTCCAGATCCCTGATGAACTCTCTCTCTCTCTCTCTCAGCTCTCAGCAGGGCCTTTTGAAACACAGAAGTGAAATTGTGCAGGAGGTTGATGCATTAAAATTTAGAAATGGCAGGCAGCCAGGGAGCTGTCCCTGAGCGACAGGCTGCCTACAAAAGGACATGGGCCTTTTGCAGATCAGGACAGGAAGGTAGCATTCTGTAATCAAGCACGAAGGAGGCAAGGAGTTGCCATACACCTTGCAGCCTTCTTTGTGGAAGGTCACGCATCTCAGCTGTCTGAAGATTTACCAAGCATCAAACTCCTGAGCTAGCACTCTGATCTCCGGCTCTGTGGTTTCCACGATCCTTACTCAAAGCCACAGAACTGTCACTACGAGGCACTTTACTTTCTCACTTCTAAGTTGCCATTGGTCAGTTGCCCTTCTCTGGTGGCATTTGTTTTGACAGTCCTGTCCTTAGGAAATTTTAGTCAGTTCGTCAGATCAGTTCATCAGGCCCTTTCTACTCCATAAGATCCCCAAGTCTCATGCCATTTGCCTATTCTGCAACCAGACAATCCTTGCAGTATTTTGCTGTCACAGTCTAGGAGGCATGGTACAAGGATTTGTCTCTCTGTGTGTATATGCGTATTTCTTTATGACTCACTATAAAATGAGATAATTAGTGGGTTATTAAAAAATTAAAAACACAGGGCCGGGCGGTGGTGGCGCACGCCTTTAATCCCAGCACTCGGGAGGCAGAGCCAGGCGGATCTCTGTGAGTTCGAGGCCAGCCTGGGCTACCAAGTGAGTTCCAGGAAAGGCGCAAAGCTACACAGAGAAACCCTGTCTCGAAAAACCAAAAAAAAAAAAAAAAAAAAAAAAAAATTAAAAACACATGATGGGAAACATGTGGGGAAGGCAGGGAGCCAGAAGGAGGTATTGGGGATAGATTTGACTGACATATGTTGTACATATGAATAAAACTTTTCAAAGAAAATTAAAATACTAGTAAAGAACTATCACATCCAACAGAATAAATAATGACAAATGAGCTATGGTTTGAGGCTCAGTGTGAATTATGTTGTTCATATTATTACTGAATAGTTCATTTTCAGTTATCCTGTAAGTGCTTGCTTTTGGAGAAACCCAACAAAATGTTAATTAGTTAATATTGTATACACATCAACTAACTAATTAATGAATATTGTACAATATGTTAGAAAATCACAAGTGCCATAGGAAGAATTAGAAAGCTGACTTCCTAGGTGTCCATGCTAATTGACGAAGTGGGTTTTCGCTGATGAAATGATATTTTGCGAGGGGTTCCATCCTTATCTCAGATTATAATCCATCAGGATGTAACTTAGTAAGAGCAAGGATTTATAATTTATTTATTTATGTTTTACATCCCTACAGCAGTTTCTTCCCCCTTTCCTCCCAGCCCCCACCCCTCCAGCATTCACGTCTCTGTTTGTCTTCAGGAAAGGGCAGGCCTCCCACAGGTATCAACCATCCATGGCACAGCGAGCAAGACTAGACAGCTCTTCTACAAGGCTGGACAAGCCAACCCAGCAGGTGGATTTATATTTTACCCTACACTAATCATAGTGCTCAGAAGACCGTAGAGTCATGCTGATGAATACATTTTTCTTTATTTGGTAAATTAAACAATATTTTCTTCTATAGTCTCTTTTAGAAGGGGACCAATTCAGCAGCACACTCACCTAATCCAACCAAAATTATTACCTTAAAATGTGTTGCTAAAAGGTTAATCCTTTTCTCATTCAGTGTATCAGCTAACTACATCAGTTCTTTTTTTTTTTTTTTTTTTTTTTTTTTTGGTTTTTCAAGACAGGTTTTCTCTGTGTAGCTTTGCACCTTTTCTGGGACTCACTTGGTAGCCCAGGCTGGCCTCGAACTCACAGAGATCCGTCTGGCTCTGCCTCCCGAGTGCTGGGATTAAAGGCGTGCGCCACCACCGCCCGGCCGCTACATCAGTTCTTTATCCAATATCAGGTTTGGGTTTTTTTGTTGTTGTTAAAAACAAAGGATTTTTTTAAAAAAGATAAAATGTATAATGGTAGTAGGAAACCCTTTATCCTTCAGTTGAGTTTAGTGTATCATATATAACATTTGGGAGAATATTTATTTCTACATTCATACCACAAATATTCATTTTTCCCATGAATTTTGTCTTAAATTCTAAAACTTGAAAGAAAAAGAAGACTGTGGATATTCAAGCCAAGCTGATCATTTTGGCATCAGCTTCTCAGATGTGTGACTTACATATGAAATTGAGAGCAAAGTAGAAAGGCAAAAAGCTCTTGAGGACTCAGAGATTAGTAGGCTTGAGACCATTGCACCTCCCAGTTATTAATTTAGCTTGCTCTAGTTCAGTTGTCAAGGTGAAGCATTCCTACTCTGTGCAGCTGAAGGCTGGTTTTGATTTCAAGAAGTATAGAAAGGTCAGAGGAGCAGGAGGACCAGTTGAAGACCATCAAATGGTAGAAAGGGGTGAATGTTAAGGATAGAGAAAATGTATAATTGCTTGGTTTGCTTCTCAACATGACCCAAATTCATGTATGCTTGCAGGAAAAAAAAAGGTGTATTCATTCTATGAGTAAACTTTCAGAAGTACATTTGGAGTCATTGCTGTTTTGACTTTTCTACAAGTGGTACCTTGCTATAGGTGATGGGTTTAAACAAGAGACAGTTTTCTCTTTCTGAGCTTTGAATAGTATTAAGTAAAATGCAAAGAAAAACAATCTATTATTTGTGCTTTGTACCATGAATACCTATCATTTTCATGGCTCACTTCTCAGAATTTCAGGCCTGCTAATGCAGACTGCTCCTCTGACAGGGCAACTAGAATGGTTAGAGAGAGACACTCATGAAGCTTAGGGGCAGCTTTGGCTCCCCTTTCTGTCCTCAAGTACTTAAGAGGATTGAGGTGGTCACCATACAGACAGTAAATGAGTATTTATTTAATATGTTCTATAAACGTGTGTAGAAAACTACAGCATTTAATGTGCATATGCAAAAATATCTGGGAGTTGACAGTTATGACTTGATTCTGGAAAGTTCTAATATGTTCTTGCTTTTTGCTCACTCCATGCCAAATGGTGTTTCTTGGATGGCTGTCCCATCTTCAGGAAGTGGCACTTAGCTAGCACAAGTGGGTTACCTTCAAAGGTTGTGTCATGGTTTCCTGGTCCACAGTAATATGAACATCTTCTACCACATTTTCTAGTTGCCATAACTATCAGATCTTCCCACCATGGTGATTTCAAACTCTGTGGACTGATGAGTCAAAATAAAACTTTGCCCTTTTCAGTGTTTTCTGCCATGCATTTTGTCCACAGTGATAGAACTAACACAGCAGATATTTCCAGTTTGACATATGTCATTAGTTTTTTTTTCCTTTTCTGGAGATAAAATTTATATGATATCAGATGTAGGGGTCAATTTACTATTTAAGTCATAAATACTTGGCTTTTTGTTAATATATTTCCACAGAAATTATTGATATTCTATGCTACCCATCATTCATAGATAACTGTTCCTCAAAATTCTTTACTCATTGACTGTTCTTTATTTTTTTATATCATGAAATTTGTTTGTAAAATGTACAAATAAACTTATAAACAGTGCAGGTAACTGTATATAGGATATACAATGCTTAGGTTATTCCTTACATTTGGAATTTTCAACTATGGAATATAAAGTTAAATGTAATTTTAAGATAAAAACATATTTTGAACTTCAACTTTTAAAACTGTAGTATAATCCTTACAAATTTTCAAGAGTTTACATCTTTTTACCAGGGTCATATAGATGCACACGCTAAAGACAAATTGACATGAGTTGCTTAAGAAACAACCAGTGTATTTGGGGCTGAACAGAGTTGGAATTTAAGACACCAAAATTTTAGAGGATGAAGTTTTCTCCAGGATCTTCTAGGTCTCAAACAGATATCAAAGGCAAAATCCATAAGGAAAGAGAAGGGTTGCATTTGGTGTAAGCAAATAATTCAAATTTGAGGCAGTTAGAGAGGCAGAGTAATCACAAATCTTGTACTAAGGAATGGTGTAACTAAAGAAAATTCATGAGGCAGTTTCAGAAAAGGACTTGGGGAAAGGACAAAGGTATTTCTGGGAGAGAGCTAGGACAGATAACCCTGATGGCGATCCATGGGAATGGAGTGCTCTACCATAACTCCCAGCATGCAAACCAAGTTGCAGTGGTTAAAAAGTACCTTGACACTAGCTGTGAGTGAATCCTGGATTCTGGTGTCCTGCTCTGCTGTTTCAATCTCCCTTCGTGTATGCAGCTTCAGCTCTGCCATCTTACCCTGAACTGGTTCTGGAAAATATACATTTTTCTTTTATTGTGTTTATGAAATAGGCTTTTGGAAATCAAATCACTTGCTTCATTTCATTAAATTAATATGTAAGTTAATTAGTATGTATTGACCCCAATAATTTCATTTTGAGTACAGTTCACATACATAAAGATGCTATAATATTTATTGAAGTAAATTTGAGGTAAAAGTATGGATTTTTTTCTAAATGAAAAAAAAAGTAAAGAGAAAAACACTACAGAGTCAAACCTTTATTGTATTATATTATATTAATGTATTATAAAGGGCACACAAATGGTATGAAGATTACAGTTTCAACAAAAATGACATAAAGCCCTTAAGTGTGATACTCACTCATCACTTCTGAGAACTATGTCATTGGATGACCCTATCATTGTGTTGTCACAAATTCTGTGTTCATCGTTTTTACTCAGGTTAGAAGTTGTGAATAGACACGGGGAAATTCTGGTAGTGTTGGCTGCTCAGAAATCCTGAGGCCTTTAATCTCACAGCCTTGAGCCCTCCTTCTTACTTAGTCTCTTGGGGTCTGTAGATTGTAACATGATTGACCTTTACTTTAGAGCTAATATCCAGTTATAAGTGAGTACATACCATGTTTGTCTTTCTGAGTCTAGGTTACCTTACTCAGGATAATTATTTTCTAGTTTTGTCCATGTGCTTTCAAATTTCATGATCTTATTGCTTTTAACAGATTATGTAATATACCACATTTTCTTTATTCTTTAATTGAGAGACATCTAGCATGTTTTCAGGTTCTGGTTATTACAAATAATGCTGCTATGAACATAGTTGAGCAAGTGTTCTTGTGGTATGATTGAGTATCCTTTGGGTATATGCTCAAGAGTTGTATAGCTGGGTCTTGAGGTAGATCATTTCCCAATTTTCAGAGAAATCACCATGTTGATTTTCAAAGTGGTTGCACAAGTTTCCACTCCTAACAGCAATGGAAGAGTGTTTCCCTTGCTCCACATCCTCACGAGATGAGCTGTCACTTGTGTTTTTTATTTTAACCATTCTGACAGATATAAGATGGACTTAGAGTTATTTTGATTTACATTTTCCTGATGGCTAAGGAAATTGAATATTTCTTTCTTTCTTTCTTTTCAAAAAAGTATTTATTCTTGTCTCATACATTATATCACAAACACAATTTCTTCTCCCTCCACTCTAATTACCACCCTCCCAACTCCCCTCTCCCCCAGATCCACTGCTCCTCCACTTCCCTTTGAAGAAAAGCAGGTAGCCCAGGGTTATCAACTGAACATGGCATAGCAAGACATAATAAGAGTGGGCATAAATCTGCATATCAAAGTTGGATGAGGCAACCCAGTAGGATGAAAAGGTCCTAAGAGTAGGTGAAAGAGTCAGAGACACCTCTCATTCCCATCATTCGGAGTCCTACAGAACATTTCTTTGTGTTTCTTGGCCATTTGAGATTCTTCTGTTGAGAATTATCTGTTTAGATCTGTGCCCCATTTTTAAATCAGATTATTTGGATGTTTGATGTCTAATTTCATGAGTTCTTTATATCTTTTGAAAATCAGCCCTCTGTCAGATGTGGGGTTGGTGAAAATCTTTTTCCAAACAAGGATGACCCCAACTAAGACTCCTAGCAATAGCAGATGTATAGGCTGAACTGGTCATCTCCTGTGACCAGGCAAGACTTCCAGTGGAGGGATTAGGACATTACAGTCTGTCCTGCCTATGGCATGTGCTGGGTTAAGAGTGGTTCAGAGATTGTGAAAGTCACCAACCAATGACTGGTCCAGACTGAGACCTATGCCACAAGAGTAAGCTCACCCCTGACACTACCTAGAGTACTAGGGCCTATAGGTTGGATGGCCTAGAGACCTAAGACAGAACCAAACATCTTTGGGAAAAAAAGTCAATGTAATGATGCCTAATGATATTCTGCTATACTCACATATTGGTGCCTAGTCCAATTGTCATCAGAAAGGCTTCATTCAGAAACTGAGGGAAACAGATGCGGAGACCCACAGCTAAATATTAGGTGGACCTCAGGGAGTACTACAGAAAAGGAGGAAGAAGGATTGTAGGAGCCACAGGGGTCAAGGACATCACAAGGAAATCCACAGAATCAACTAACCTAGGCTCATAGAAACTCACAGAGTCTGAACTGACCACCCAGGATCTTGCACGGGACTGATCTAGGCCCTCTACATATATGTGACAGTTTTGTAGCTTGGTCTTCTTGCTGGATACCTAACAGTGGGAGCAGGGTCTATTCCTAATGCTTTGGCTGGCTTTTGGAAACATATTCCTGATACTGGTTGCCCTGCCCAGCCTTAACACAAGGAGAGGAGCTTAGTCTTACCACAATGTGATATGCCATGTTTTGTTGATATCCATGGGAGGCCTGCCCTTTTCTAAACAGAAACTGAGGAGGAGCAGATCAGAGGGAAGGCAAAAGGGAGGTGGGGGAGGGAATGGGAGGCAAGGAGGGAGGTGAAACTGTGGTAGGGCTATAAAATAAGTGAATAAATTTAATTGAAATAAATAAAAATAAAATAAACCCACAGCCCTATAGCTATAGTAATTGAGAACTAGAGACTTATGACTACAGGGGCTGACAACACAAGGACTATTGCTGTTAGTGTTGCTGCTGCTCGCCTGGAATCTAGAAGCTAATGCTACAGCCTGAAGCTTCAGGCCTCTGATGCTTCTGCTCTTAAGCCCTGGCAGCTCTCTGGAGCTGTGCCTTTTGGGCATGATTCTTTACCATCTCTTCTCATCTTCAGTCTTGACTATTCATAGCTCTTTTCCATCTGATCCCCTCACCTTTGATGCCCACAGTGTTTTTTGTTCTATGCTCCTGGTTCATATGTAGAACTCTTTGATTGCCCATTATTCTAGTGACCCAGTGGCTTACAGACTCAGGGTAGTTAGAAATTTATGACATAAACAGTCTAATAAAAACCAAATAATCAAGTACTGGATCATAACCAGGAAAATGGTCCAAATCAACATAAAATCCACCATAGAAATAAAAAGCACATCAAAAGAGATGGACATAGGTGAGGATGTCTTCAAAGATATATATATATATATTACACTCAAGATTTCTAGGTAAATGAAATAGAGCCAAGTTTAGTAGAGCCTAGAAAATTCAAAACGTGAAACATGTAACAAAAAGAACTTGTGCATAAATGATCAAGATTTCCCAAATTCACTTTAAGATTTTATTTTTCATGCGATTTGAACAACTTGAATGAATTACAGGTACAATAACCAGGAATTTTCTGCGCTAGGTATGTCCTTAATGCCAACACTCAGGCAGGTTGACTACAAAACACAAATCTGTTTTGCAGCATTGCTTAAGAACAAAGCAAATATCTGAATTACTTTTTGAATAAAGAATCCAAGAGTGTTGTAAAATATAAATCTATTACAGATATGCAGGGTTTATTCAAGAAATGCTGAAGTGGTTCACCATTATTAAATCCATGTAAATATCATATGTTAATTTGGCTAATAAAAATCATATAATCAGGGCTGGGGATATGGGTCTGTGGTTGAAACACTTGCTCTCCAAGCATGAAAATCAGAGTTCAAACCTCCTGCTTCCATTGAAAGCCAGGTAGATACGGTAGCCTGCCTGTAATTATAGCCTCTGAAGGCAGAGAATGGGGATTCCTCCAAACAAGCTGGCTAGTAAGACTAGCATACCAAATAGGTATGGGTTTCATTGAAGACACACCTCAATAAAAGAGAAGAGTGACTGAGAAACATCAGCTTTGGGCTTCCACATGACTGCAAACACAAGTGAATATGTACCCTCACACATGAATGCCCATATACATGCAAAAACAAAAGCACATGCACCACCATACACACGTGCTCATGCATGCAAACCAAATAGAATGCACTTCTCTTCACATGCATGGCCATATTCATGCAAACAGAAGTGCATGTGTGTAGCAGGACTCTTAGAAGGTCTGGCCAACTTCTCAGCTGGTCTTGTTTCCTCAGACTGGAAGCCTCTGTGTCCTCATATCCAAATTGCTGGCTCTCAGCTGAACTGTGCTGCTAGAAGCCTGAAAGCTTAACCAGCCAAATGCTTAACCAGCCAAATGCTTCTAGTTCCTGGTCCTTACACCTTATATATCTTTCTGCCTTCTACCACCACTCCCTGGGATTAAAGGCTTGCTTTCTGGGATTAAAGGCGTGAATCACCATGCCTGGCTATTTCCAATGTGGCCTTGAATTCACTGAGATCCAGAGGGATTTCTACCTCTGGAGTGCTAGGATTAAAGGTGTGAGTGCCACCATTGTCTAGCTTTTGTATCTAGCGGTTGTTCTGTCTCTGACCCCAGATAAGTTATTAGGGTGCACAATATTTTGGGGAACACAATACCACCACACATGTGCATCCCCACACATGCTCAGCCATATACATGCACACCATACACATATGAAAATGGAAAAGAAAAATATTATATGATCAAATTACTAGAAAGTGCAAATATTTTGATGAAATTTTAAACCCATTTCTTTTTTTGTTTGTTTGTTTTTTGTTTTTCAAGACAGGGTTTCTCAGTGTAGTTTTGGTTCCTGTCCTGGATCTCGTTCTGTAGACCAGGCTGGCCTTGAACCCACAGAGATCCGCCTGCCTCTGCCTCCCCAGTGCTGGGATTAAAGGAATGTGCCACTGTCACCCAGCTAAACTAATTTCTTAAATAACATTATTTAATAATTAGGAGTCTATATAGAAATGGGTATGTTCTCAAATGATAGAGAATAAATCAGTTCCCTAAAGTCTTGCATCTTACATTATTGCAGTTAATAGGTCTTTGCAAAGGGTTCATTTATTTTCATCTTGCTTCTATTTTTCATGTATTTGAAAGTATCAGCATGTAAGATTAGGGAAAGTAAGCCTGGTAAATACATGCAAGTTTAAAAGGAAGAGGGGAAGTGACTTTAATTTTAAGGGGTAAAACTGGCCTGTGCTTTTTGTATGTTTTTCTCTTTTACAGAATAGGCATTTGTCTTCCTAACATGAGCATGTTGAGGTTTGGGACAGGACTTCTACACATTTAGGAAAACACTCTTCAAGGCAGCAGAAGTCCTCTTCCTTTCATTGTGTCTACCTTACATTACTACACAGCTTTCTTGGTTAGTGTGCTGGCTGTTCTTATGTCAACTTGACACACAAACTAGAGCTATCTGAAAGGAAGGAAACTCAACTTAGAAGATGTCTCCATAAGATCGTAATTAGTGATTGATGAGGGAGGGCCCAGTCCATTGTGGGTGGTGCCATCCTAGGGCTGGTGATCTGGGGTTCTGTAAGAAATCAGGCTGAGCAATCCAAGAGGAGCAAGCCAGTAAGTAGTACCCCTCCATGGCCTCTGCATTAGCTCATGCCTCCAGGATCCTCCTCTGTTTGAATTCCTGTTTTGACTTCCCTCAGTGATGAACAGCAATGTAGAAGTGTAAGATGAATAAGCCCTTTCCTCCTCAACTTGCTTTTTGTTCATGGTTTTTTGCTGCAGCAATAGAAATCCTAGCTAAGACAGTTAGATATTACATTCATTGGAGGTCAGAATACAATTAATATCGTTACATCTTTCTGAATTATCAAATTAATCATGTACACCAAGAAAAGTGTTAGAAGGCTAGATAAGGGATTTATCTTGCACCCATTTATTCTAATGGCCCATGCATCTCATCGTCCTAATTCTCTCTGTCTGGTGATAACCATGTCACCCGATAACCCTTGTCATTATTTATATAGAGCTCATAACAAAGAAAAATATGGGGCAAATGAAAACATCCCAGGGAACTGTTTGGGGTAATTTCCATAAGAAGCAGAACAACGGTCCACCATGTGCCTTTCCTCTGTGTGTTCTATGAGCCTGTTTTATCATCTGTGAAATTATCCACAGTCTCATACTGATGCTGTTTATGCGGGTTGAATGAAAACAGCATTGACATTATGAAATGGATGGAATACTCAATATAAATGAGTATTATTTCTACAGAAATGAATTATTTCTGAAAAATGGGAATGTAACCACTTATGGAGTGGAACACAGCAGCTGCTGAATGGAACACTTGTATAACCATTGCACACTGGGGAAGAGGGCACAGATTTGGCTGTGTGATTTTGGTCTTGAAAATGAAATTACAGAGAGAATTTAGCCCTGTGGCTCTGCACAATTATCCTAATAGGATCTGGCCTGGGAATAGGGTTAATGCCTTCATCTCTTTCAGGGGCTTGTCTATAATTTGATATAAAAAAGGGAGCTGATTTACACATTACTGAATGGAACACACATTAATAGATTTTACAGTATTTCCCAATTACCAAATCTTCCTCTTTATTCTTGAAACACATAATTTGGCTTGGGTTTTATTTTCTACAGATAGAGTCTAAACTATTTATACTCTTGGAGCAATACCAATCTGATTTTTCTAATTACACAAATACATAAAATTAGTAGACTATGATGAGCTTGCGAATAACCATGGAAGTATAATTGAAGAGGGAGATTTTATTCTTTTAACCCTTTTACCCTATTCAGATATGTGTAGGTAGTAGTGAGTATATCTTCTGCCTTCATTACACACCCTCATATATAACACATCATGGCAAAATACTAAAGAAATCAAAGGATATTCAATTGGACAGTGCATAAATTCTATTGAGGAAAAAAAGCTGTTAACAGAAGTCTCAATTAAATTGAACACTGAACATCTATAGATAAGAAATTTTCAAATCTATTACATATGGAAAATTGTTACTGTTATTAAATAATTGAAGTTTCCAATTGAAGACCACCTTCTCCCTTTACTGAAAATGGATCATTTCTTAACATACTATAATTATGTACAAATTTCAAGAGTATATTTTATTTAACATTACATTTATCCACACGATTCTCTGACAGAAAAGTAGAAATTAATATAGTTTGGTAGAATGCTCATTTTATGAGAATTATTCAAATTACCAATATCAAACCAAGTTTGTAGAAAAGTGTGCATATACGTGCCAAAATGAAGTTAACAGTGGACAATAAGGTAAACAATCCCAGTGGATACAACATAATTCCTTGATAGAAAGGTCAGGGAATACAGTGGAAGAAGGAGAAGAAATATTGTAAGAACTAGATAACCATGCCATCTGCTTCAAGACAGTGCCTTCTCTAAGACAGGGAAGCTGGACTTCACAATATGGTTGCCTAAACAAGACCTGGACAATGAGAATACAAGTTGACATTCCAATACAGATGGAGGAAATCTCACAAATCTCCACACTTAGAACAGCTGCAGGAAATTAATGACTGCTGAGAGAAAGAGAGAGAGAGGTAGAGAGAGAGAGAGGGAGAGAGAGAGAGACAGAGACAGAGACAGAGAGAGAAGGAGGGAGGGAGAAAGAGTCAGTCTTCCCCAGACATGGGCCCTGGATAAGTTATCCAACCCCAAGTGCCCAACTGGCTAGCCCTAAAATCATATTCCTACAAGCAACACTAAATGGACTCAACAGGATAAATATGACATATACAAATATACATGTACATACACATGCATATATACATAAGTATGTATATATCATTTATGTGTATATATAATTATAGAAAAATAATTATAGAGGAAATAATAATATTTATAGAAGGAGAGACCACACATTTAAAGGTAGTGTAGGTCATAGGAGGAGTTGGAAGTAGGAAAATGAGGGATGCCTAGTATTTGAATACAGTATGCTGAAAAGAATTTCTCAAATATTTTAATTAATATATAACAGTAGTAAACCTGATATACTACAGTCACTGACTTTAAAGTTGGGCAGCAGCATGATGAGTCTATGAGTCTGCTTTGATTAATTTTATGTAAATTCATTGATAAGTCTTGGACAGGCTAGGTAGAAGCTGAGCTAGGATTTTCTCAGCATAGAGGATATGAGTGGCTTGAGTGTCTTTTATATTTTTAATCCAATAGTCCACTGCTCTGGGTATGTTCACACAGAACTCAGAAGCAGTGGGACAATGTACCAAGCTTCATCAGTCATCTGTACATTTTGTTCTAATCTTCATTGGCTAAATCAAATGACATGGATAAAGACACAAAACTTGCGACTCTAGAAAACCATAATCTGAGTGTATAGAGTCTATAACTTTTTAAATTTATACACTGAGTTATTTGCTATTGAAATTTTGTTAGCATATGGATTTGGCACAAATTAATATTAAAAGTAGGCCAAGGGTTAATTAATGATAAGAGAAAACAGAATTGATCATTAGTTGAAAGTTTTTATAACTAGGAAACAAGCAGCATATGGTATTTATTCTCCTATACCTTTATAAATATTTGTGGTGGATGGATTATTGATTATGTTATTATATAACATATATAGAGTGGAAAATGTGGAGAATCTGTTGTAATATAAGAAATACAACAAATACTGGAAAAATAACTAATATTAAATAAATGTACTAAAAATTCTCAAAAGTCTTATCACTTAAATACAACTAAGGATGTTTGTATTTCTGGACTTCTTCACATGCATTCATGTCAGAACTACAGAATCCTACCTACACTAGGCACATTTCTATGTCTCTGACCCTAAAACATGACTCAGAATTACTGGGTTTCTTATCTCAAGATTTTTATCATTGTATCAGTCTCCTATTATCATGATATTGACTTAGTGAATTAATCAATAAAATATTGTATTTTAAAGTGTTTAGGTCAAATGTTCTACATAGGTTTTCCTGGGATTGAATCTAAATTTTGACAGGGGTGTGTGTCTTGTAGCTGTAATGGAGAATCTGCTTCTTCTCACCATCTGTCTTTCAGATGCCGGCCACATTTCCTGACTAGAGAATTCCTATCTCCACCTTCAAAGACATCTATGTTCCTTCTCTGCATATGTCTTTCCTCCACAGACTTATCTCCCTCCAAGTGGTCACAGGCAGGAGAGGCTGTCCACTTTCAAGAATTTTAGTGATTGAATTTGGTTAATCCTTGATAGTAATTCCATCTAGATTTCCTGAATCATATTTTTCTTCATGTGTATGTGTTTGGGGTGTATATGGGCAGCAGTGTGTTTGCATGTGTGTGTGTGTGTGTGTGCGTGTGTGTGTGTGTGTGTGTGTGTGTGTGTGTGTGTGTGTGTGTGTGTGTGTGTGTGTTGTAGTAGTAGTAGTAGTAGTAGTAGTAGTAGTAGTAGTAGTAGTAGTAGTATAGTGTGAAAGCACACGGTTATGGTTAATATCAGGAACCTTTATAGATTGCTTTCCTGTTTTTTATTGAGGAAGAATCTCTCAGTTGAACCCAGAGCTCCCCCATTGTGCTAGGATAGCTAGTCAGCTTACCATCCTGTCCCTGCTTTCCAAGTACTGGAATTACAGGTGACTGCCAGGCCTACCTGACATTTACATAGCTGCTAAGGATGCAAACTTTATTCACTAACCCAAATATCCTAATCTTAATGACCTCTAGACAGTTCCTTAGGACACTTTATACTGAAGAATTGAGGATGTGTGCACCATTGAAAGCCCATCACGGTGCCTCTCACAATCCATAAATGGTTGGAAAATAAATAAATAAGCAAAACAAACCTTTGAGACACTGAAAAGTACCATAATAATCTGTTAATAGGAGAACCTGCATCTTATGCATCAGAGAAAGCTTCCCTAGAAAACAACATTTAAGCTGATTACTCCCCAATAAGCAGAAATCAACTTGTAAAATTCTGCAGGCAGATAAAGCCCAAAAAAGGCAAAGCCGATGGAGATGCTCAAATAGAGACCAAAATGAAGGTAAATGGACTGAATCCTAAGAGCTAGGGGCAAATGTGTGTTCCGTAAGGCTCAGGAATTAGTGAGGGGCCAGCTTTGCCGGCTCATTTATTGTCTGACTTTCTCTGTTATATGCTCTGAATTTTAAAACAATTACATTGAGCAGCCCACAGAGGGTGTTAAGCAGACAATGTTCATAATCTGGCTTATGTTTGAAAATAGCATCTGGCTGCTTAGTGGCTAGTACATTAGAGCAGTTGATTCTCCATAGACTAGACATGGGCCTCTCTAGAACACTTTTGGCACTGACTACCACCATGTTCCAAATTTGTAAATTATAAAAGTCCCCAAGTTACAGAAAAATTATTTTTTTGCTAATTGATTAAATGTGGGAAAAGAGTTCAGAATGAGAGTTTGGAACAAATACCAAAAACAATTTCAGTGTAATTAAAATCCAGCAAAACCTTATTATTAAAAACAATGTAATACGTAACTATGTTATTGACAGGTTTTTTTTTTTGTGTGTGTGTGTGTTATATTAGAACTGCATCAATGCTACAGTGGTGATAACTCTTGCAGTTGACATTTTTACCTCAGTTTCAAGCAGCAACAAGAACAAAGTGTCCAGATATATATTTTAGCAAATCAGAGACTGCAGTGTCTAGGACAGCCCTTCATATATTAAAAGCTAAGGAAGGGGACAATAAATCATGCATCACATTAAAATATTCAAAGGCAGTGCTGCTGTTTAAATTTATAGGAAGAATTTTACAGTTTCGGGAGATTTATTTTCTATATATAGAAAAATTTATAGATATGATAGGGTATGAATAAAAGAAATAACTCATCACCAATAAGTACCGTTTTGATGAATTGGAGAGTGATCTGTGTTTATAGTCTACACTCAGCTAAACAGATGAGCTGTGTTGTTCCTGCCGTAATGTGATGTGCTTGAATGTCAGTCTGTGAGCAGAATCATAATTAGAGATGGTTTAGGGCATGGCTAGAGGGAACCCAAAACCATTGCATTATTGCCTGACTGACCACTCCCCCTCAGTCTATCTTCCATACTTCAGATGCTAAGTTCTTATCTTGACAGAAGATATCTTTAAATGTTTGTACGTATATCTGACCTTAGCAGAAACCTTCTGTCTGAGCCCATGAATACCCGTGTGCCTTGTCTGTCACTGGGGAGAGCTCTGAAAGCTCTGATAATTGACCCAGTCAGAATTTAATTTGGGAGAAGTGATTCATGGTAAAAATTTAAAACAGTTATTTCTTTTACCATTGCTTTCAGCATCTAAAATTTTGGTAGATTATGATATTATTTCACAAAGAATAATTCTGGAAAAAGGATTCTACAGTAGTTGTGTACTTTTATGATATGTAAAAGCAAATTCTGGTTGTTACTGAAACTAAGTGTGTGTGTGTGTGTGTGTGTGTGTGTGTGTATATGTATATGTGTATGTGTATGTGTTTGAGTATGTTTATATCTGTATGTATTCATTAGTGTTTGTATGTGTGTGTGCTTGAGTATGTGTGATCATATGTGTTTTTGTGTGTGTATATGTGTGTATATGTATGTATGAATTTGTGTGTTTGAATATTGTGCGTGTATGTGTATTGTGCATCACTGTGTGAGAGTATTGTGTTTTAGTATGTATGTGAGTGTGTGTATATGTGTGTGTGGGTGTGTTTGTATATGCATGTGTATATATATGATTATGAGCACCTACAACTTTGTGTGTTTCAGTGTGTGTGACAGTGTGTGTATATATCTATGTGGGTGTCTATGGGTATGTATGTGTGAATGAGAAGGTATAAGAGTAATAGTATGTTTATATATATGATTATATGTCTGTGAGTATGTGTGTTTGAGTATGTTTATGTAAGTGTGCATGAATATATGAATGTGTCTGTGTGTGTAGGTATATGTGCATATGAACATTTATGTGTATGTATGTTCATGTGTGTATAATGTGTACATAACTGAGTATCTGATCATGAGTTTGTGTATGTGTGTGTGTGTGTGTGTGTGTGTGTGTGTGTGTTTGATTATGTGTATGTGTGCAGTGTGTGTAATGAGGCTAGGCTATACTATTGTAACCTGAGACTATAAATTAATCAAACTTTAGAATAACTATTATCAATATTAATATCAATATTATCAATAAATTAAAAACAAAATCACATATATTTTCATATGTATCCTCATTCACTTCCTACACTGTATGTTTTGATGCAGTTCACACTCATGGTGCTAACTATCCATATTATTCTGATTACTTGCTAAGCTGTACTTTCAAAGTGATGGCTAATCCATTAAGACTGGACATTCCCTTCTGAAGAGCCTGGTAATACTTAAACAAAATATCTATCTTGATGGAACAACAATTCCTTTCTTTAAATTATTAGCAGAAACCAGTGCTGCATCTGCTTTCAATGGATGATGGCACTAAGGCATTTCCCTTCATCCACTGTTCAAATGAAAGAGCAAGATGAGGCCACACTCAATGTCTGCTATATTTACTACTCCATCTTAATCTCTTGACTTTCTCCAAACCAAAAAGAGAAGAGACCATTGCAAAACAAACAAACAAAGAAAAAACAAAAACAAAAAAACCCCTTTGATCCACAATGTGTCCTGCCTGAAAGATACAGCACTGCAGTGGTGGCACAAAGCTTGTGGGAATAACCAGCTGATAACTGGTTTGACTTAAGGCCCACTTCAATAGTTGAAACCCATACCTCACACTGCCTGGGTGACCAAGAATCAGAGACTACATAGCTCAGGGATCTAGGGTAAAACCAAATACACCTCTAAAAAGCAATCAAGCAAGCAAACAAACAAAAAACAGAACACAGTGATAAAAAGACTTCTAATGATATTCTGCTATATTTATAGATCAATCAATGCCTTCTTCAACCATTATGAAAAAAACTTTCCTCCAATTGCAGATGGGAACAAATATAGAGACCTACAGTCAGACATTATGCAGAGAGTGCCAGACCTTAGTTCTAAAAGGAATGCCTCCCTAAATTCCTCTCCTCAGGGCTCAGGGAACCTTGTGGAATAGGAAGCAGATATAGTGTAAGAGCCAAAGGGCATGGAGAACTCCAAGAAAACAAGGCTAATCATCATGATCAAAGCTCATCTGAACTCAGAGACTGAGGAAGTATCCAAAAGGCCTTCCTGGGTTTGGCTCCAAGTTCAGTGTTTTGTGGGATTCCTGAGTATGTGATGAGCAGGGCTCTAATTCTTGTGCCTTCTCTTGGGCTTTTTTTCTTCTGTTTGTCTTGTCTAATTCTGATGTCATAGTTTTTGTTTTATCTTCTTATATTTCATTGTTATCACTTAGAAGCCTATGCTTTTCTTTTCTTTTTTTTTTTTTTTTTTTTTTTGAGACAGGGTTTGTCTGTGTAGTTTTGGTGCCTATCCTGGATCTTGCTCTGTAGGCTAGGCTGGCCTTGAACTCACAGAGATCTGCCTGGCTCTGCCTCCTGAGTGCTGGGATTAAAGGCGTGCGCCACCACCGCCCAGTGAAGCCTGTGCTTTTCTAATGAAAGACAAAAAGAGTAGATCCAGGGGAGAGGGTAGATGAGGAGAAATTGGGAGGAGTAACAGGAAGGAAAACCATGTCAGGATATATTATGTGAGAAAAGAACTGATTTTCAATAAAAGGAGAAAAAAAGAAAGAAAACTCTAAATCCTTAGCAGAAACCACAAATACTTATTATTTCCCTAAAACACTACAATACACTGGAGATTTTACTTACTCCTTAACATCTCTTTCAATGTCATCACCATGTATTTTTTAAATTTTTACATTATTTTTATTGATTATTTGGGGATTTCACACCATGAACACTGATTGTACTCCCCAGTCCTTCCAGATCTGACACTACCCTTGTGACTGTCCCCAAAAAAAAGAAAAGGAAAAAGGAGGAGATGGACAAGGAGGAGGAGGAGGAGGAGGAGGAGGAGGAGGAGGAGAGGAAGAAGAAGAAGAAGAAGAAGAAGAAGAAGAAGAAGAAGAAGAAGAAGAAGAAGAAGAAGAAGAAGAAGAAGAAGAAGAAACATATCCAATTTGTGTTGCCCACTGGAGCATAGTCAGAATCTCACTGGCCAGCCCATTAGAGAAAACTGGGTCCTTTCCCACTTTCTCCCCCACCAGAAGTTATCAACTGTGAAGAGCTACACTTGAGCATCCATATCACGATTTTCAAGCATTCTCTTTGATAGCTTTCTGTCTAGGCTGTTACTCATTTTCTGTTTGGAGGGGTGGGGGAGCATTATGGAAGTTCATGATCTGTGCTCCCACTGACTATAAAGGACAATGAAGCTACTTTTGTCATGGTATTATTATTTTTATTGTTTGTCTCCAGTTTTGATATAAAAAGAAGAAGCTAGTGATTTTACAAGTCTTTAGGTTGGTTTGAATATCAGAAGAAAAATAAAAAGACTACTCAAGGTCCTGAAATTTTCATGTTAGTGATATTTCTGCATCATCATCAGATGGATCAACTCACAAATAGATTTTAGAGGGGACATAAGTTCATCGTATGGTAAGAGAGACTTGGATTTTCAGATTTTAACATGTCCTGTGAGAAATCTAATCACTATGTATTAGTCATTTACGTGAGTATGATTGTCGAGGGCTAAAATACTCCATAATCCCTAGATGTGTCAAGTTCACTTGTAATCAGGGATGGTCCATAAAAAAATTACTTATTATTGAATAAAATTGAAATTTGCTGAATATCCTTGCCTATCTTGGAATAAGCCTCACAATCCAATTACTTATTATATTTGAAAGGCAAAAGAGACAGAAACCTTGGTTTCCCTGTGCAAGCAGTTTTTGTCAGAAGCCACAGAGGAGTATTTTAAGTCCTTGCAAGTGTGCTCTCAGGTTGTCTGTTAAGATGCAGCCTCTAAAATGTTATTGTTGCTCTTTCCTCCACTGGCTGTCAGGGGCCTCCTTGGGCAAGCACACTGATTGTGGAGTTTACAGCATGATGCTTGGCTGAGGTCCGGATGCCTTGATTAGTCCCACCAGCTGTGGAGAGGGAGAGACACATTAAGTCCTCTCCCGCACAGCAGAGGGAATATTTGATAGCAGACCTCAGCACCCTTGAGAGTTGCAGGGTCCCGTGCTCTTAGTCCTTCATTTTATGTTTAAGCCGGGGGGGGGGGGGGGGGGGGGGGGAGGTTGGGATTGGTGATCCAGTCTGCAGAATTTCCTTTTTAAGCTTCACCGACGACGAGAACATTTCAAAGTAAACACAAATCATGTCCATACCCCAGAAGAGCAAGAATTAGACTGCTTTGCAGTTCCTCATAGTGACTTGGAAATGCAAATGTCAGTATGCAGGAGGTGTGAAAACACTATTTTACTTTAGAGTCACTATCCAGAGCAGATTTAATATTTGCTTAGGGAAACTGTGACACCCTTAGAACTTTATGTGATGCTAACAGGAGTTAAAGAAATATAAATTCTTGCAGCTTTTTGTCTCAGAGTCTGCCACTTAGGGAAACGATTTAGTTTTGAAATAAAAAAATTGGCTATTTTCATGTTGAACTGTTAAGAAACAAAAGACAAGACTCTACTTTGTAATAGATTGTGCCACGAAATATAACTCTGTGTCATATTTTGTTACTTTTATTTTTCACATATTTTTCTTGAGCAGTAAATCAGTTTCAAATCTAAATATGGAAAAGAAAAGGCCACATTTCTTTCTCCCAGGTTGGTACCCACAAATAAGTTACTCATTTTCAAAGGTGTGTGTGTGTGTTTATTTTCTTCTTTTCTTTTGTAAAAAATCTCAGACATGAAAGACAATAAAATAATACTTTTTTTTTTTTAATACTGTAAGATATAATGGAACACCCGGATGTTCCTTAACCACCACAGGCAGTTTTGAGTTGACTTGGTGATGGAATAGGAAAGTTTTATTCTGCCTAGACAGTGTCCACATTTATGGAGTCTCTGGATAAAATAATGGTTTTTTTTGAACAGAAAATTTTTTTTTAAACCAGAAAAATAGAATCTGTGCGGTACACAGCAGTCTGAGTGAGACACAATGGACATGTGCATTCAGGTAAGAGACACCTCAATGCCTTGATGTCCATTTATGATTTCTTTTGAGAAATGTCTTAATGTCTCTTTACTGTTAATTGTTTGTTAGCATTTATTATATTTATTATGTATATGTGTACATTTATACTACAGAGCACACTGGCAATAGGACACCTTAGCACTGATTTCAGAGTTGTCACAGTAAAGCAAAATTTCTGGAGTTTTTCATACTTAGAAAACACAAGGGCTTTTGTGCATGAGTTCTGATAAGGAAATACTCAATAGAGAGCAAGAAAATTGTAGAAGAATGGTCATAGATTGTGTTATGTGTAATAGTGAAAATCAAATGTTCTTTGAATCAAAGGAATGCCACCATCTGATGTTTGAAACAAAATCAAGATGTGAGCTGTATAGTCAGTTTAGTTGAAAAAAATTCAAATTAGCTATACACTTCATTTTGCTTTAAACAAATTCTAAAAAGAACACTAGATTTCTCGTATCCTAATGGAAAGGAGAAACAGTTCTAATATAAGAAACCATAGGAAGAAAAAAATCCCATGAGTCAAATGAAGACTTGCTTATATTTGACTCCAAAAATTCTGGCTTGAAGAGACAAAACTGAGAAGACCACATCCACATCAAAGGTGTCTTTGAAACAAGCTTAAAAAAATACCAAATTGACAGTTAAGGTACAACCATTGGAAGTGGGAAAATATTTGTAAGCTACACTTCTGGTAAGGGGCCCATCTTCAAGAAAAAAAGAAAAAAGAAATCCAAGCAATTAAATAAAATGAGTATATTGTATGGTCAAAAACTGTCAACAGGAGAGTGCAAAGCAGCTCAGCAGATGGAGATGCTTACAGCCAAGACTGACTACCTGCTTCCACCCAAGAGACCAATTCGGTAAAAGGAGAGAACCCACACCTGCAAATTGTCCTTTTACCAGTGTGCACTGTAGCATGCATGTGCACATATACATAAACAAATAATAAATGTAATAAATGCTAACAATTAATGGTCAAGAGACCTTAAGATATTTCTAAAAAGAAGTCATAAATGGAAATCAAGTATATGAAAACACTGTCACCATGATGTATAGTTATTACAATGTAAATTAATATCATGTTTAATTATCAATAAACATTTTTCAGAGCAGCATCCAGAAGGGTTAAAGTTTACAGTGTTGGTAAGGGGTGAGACACGGGAAGCCTTGCACATTGTTTTTGGCAGTGTAAATTAGTGCAGTCATTATGCAAAACACAAGACTTCACCAATAAATAGTAATAAAAATAGAGGTAAAAATAGAATCCAGCAGGAGGTTATGGTGATATTTTATTTGTACTGAAATGTGATTTTATTTGTATGTTAATAAATAAAGTTGCCTAGGGGTCAGAGCTAATAGCAAGTCATAGCAGAGCAGAGCATTGGTGGCATACGCCTTTAATCCCAGCTCTTGGGAGGCAAAACTAGGCAGATCTCTGTGTGTTCAAGAATACAGCCAGCATGGAGACACACGCCAGCATGGAGACACACGCCTTTAATCTCAATACCAACCATAGAAGACCTGGAGGTCTGTACAGATGGGCAGTGACGAGGAGGTCATGTGGTTGGGTTTACAACCAATGAGAAGGCAGAACAGAAACTCTATATAAAGACAAACACACAGGAAGTAGGTCTCTTGGCTGAAGAGGCTAGCTGCAGCAGTGAAGGGTAAGGCTCTTAGATCTGACCTCTTGGGCTTTCATCTTTGCATTGGCTCTGTGTTTCTTATTTAATAAGATGGTTACTTCTACAGGAGGTGATGGATAATTCCTCTACTCTCAGCTACCTGGAAGGCTGGTGTAAAAAGATTATAAGTTCAAGGCCAGTTTGGAAAGCATACTGGGAACCTATTTCAAATTAAAAAAAAAGAGAGAAAGGAAGGTATTAGGATATAATAATGCCCCTTCTGAGCATTTATATAAAAGATCTTAAGTCAGTATTTATACAAAAGATTTTAAATCAAAAAAAGCTGTATCACTGTGGTCATTGCAACACTGTTTACATTAGTTAAGGAATCAGGACAGGTTTTTTTCCCAACAAATGAACATATAAAGACAAACACATGCACATCTATGTACTTATCTATGTGATAGAATACTATTCAGCCTTGAAAAAGAAAGGCACTGTAATTTGCAACATGTATAAAATTGCAGAACATTATGAATGAAACACACCAGTCAAAGAAAGACAAATGTTTGCATTGTTGTCTGTGTGATATCTAAATGCCTGATTTCACAGACACAGAGAGTAGAATGTGGTTACCCCAGGTTGGATCAGTGTGGATCATCATGGTCAAGGGAGTGCCACCACCAACAGGGACAATGAGGAATTTATTTTTATTTTTGTTTGTTGGTATTGTTTCTTCGTAATCTATTGTACAGTCTGTAAAATATTATTAACAGCACATATATTTCAAAAGCCTTTAGTAAATTTCAAACATTCTCATAAAATACAGTAAGATTTATGTTGATAGGCATGTTATCTTAATCATTTCACATTGTCTGTACAAAGTGCTATCTTCATGCTATGCCACATAAGACAGGGCACAGGGACTAAACTATGATTTCCCCCTTTCTGCCTGTCCCTATCATAGCCATCCACTAGCTTTCATCATTTCAACAAACCATCCAGTAGTTCTGGACAAACTGGAGAGTGCTCACTTCTACCTCATCAGACATCCAAGGCTGAGTCTCTCCATTTTACAGCTGCTGAAGCATCCAAATTGTTTGTTTCTCTCTTCACTATATGCAACATTCCTTCCTCTGGTCTCACTGTGCTATTTCAACAGTCCACCCCTCAAGAATACAAGAAAGAAAAAAAATCTATGCTACTTCTTTTGGTAAAAATTACTTTTCTCTTGACCACAAGAGTTGAAAATAAAATCTACCAGCTTACTTCGGCCTAAGAGCACCACAATCAGTAGGAAATACAAAGTTTGGCAAGGAACAAGTATAGGCCTATAACTAAAATAAGATTGGGATCTGAGATGGTTTAACCTGAATAGAAGCTTGGAAGTCAGAGAGTTCAGGTTAATTATGTAGATAATGATGTCTTATGAGTTATGAAAGAGAACATAAAGGCAACTGTTTTTCTAGTTCCAACTCGGTCATGGATCCTTGATGCTGGTGATAGATAAGTGCATAGAATGTATGCTACAGTGAAAGTGTGAAGTCCAATGGGAAGCTCCATAGTTTCAATTTCAAATGGCCACCCCAACTGTATAGTATGAAACTTCATTGAGTTGTATAGACTTTTGGAATGGTTAATTTGGTATGTGATTTTTTTCATTTGAAACTTTATTATAAGATTTTTAGAAATATCCCACTCTCACATAGCATTAAGGCTACAAGGAGTTTCAATATTCAATCAAATATGAAAATTTTAATGAAAACTTAAACATTAAATCAAAAATTAAACAGTGATTCTAAAATATATTATGAGGGTTTCCTTTTTTTGTTAGCTTTGTTTTGTTTTGTTTTGAGGAGAAGGAAGTATGAGAACAGATTTTCTTTAGTATGTCAGTTTGTAACAAGGAAACAAAAGCCATCTATTACATAGCAAAAAGCCTTTTACTTCTTTATCTACTTCATGTGGATACAGCAAAACCATACATCAAAGATTGTAAAACTTTTATGTAGCTGGGATTATCTCCTGGTCCTGCCTGGCCTACGGTCAGAACAAATCTCTCTCACCCAACAATCCCGCAGCTGCTTGGACTCAAATAAACACACAGATGCTTATATTATTTATAAACTGTATGGCTGTGTGGCTCAGGCTTCTTGCTATCTAGGTTTTTTTTATATCTCAAATTAACCCATTTCTATAAATCTATACCTTGCCACATGTCTCCTGGCTTACAGATACTTTACATCCTGCTCCTCATGGCAGTGGCTGGCGGCATTTCCTGACTTAGCCTTCCGCTTCCCAGAATTCTTCTCTCTCCTTGTCCTGCCTATACTATACTTCCTGCCTGGCTACTGGCCAATCAGCATTTTATTTATCAACCAAATCAGAGCAACACACATTTATAGCTACAGAAAGGCATCCCCAGCACTTTTATGTCTGCTACTGTGCCTGTTGCCTAGATGTTGCCTCTGTTATAATTGAAACAGAGGACAAGACCCAGACAACCTTAAAGCTTCAAACACTAGTGTATTCACATTTGGTGTATGAAGAAGTGTAGGCATGTTTCATTTTATTTGCAGTTACTAAGAAAGAAATGTAGCATTGGATAAGAAGAGAGAGAGATACATGTTTCTCTGCAATTAGTAAAATAAAATATATACTAGGTACATAGTAAATGGGTTGTTTTATGATATATGATGTATGTACATGCAAATGTCTCTGTATTGCCTCTATCTGCAATCATTTTGAAATTGTATATGTACTTAAAGTCCATGAGAATAGTCTATCATTCCTACTTGTTTACCTTAAGATGAAAGAATGGGCATCTCAGACCAAATTTTTAAGATTCATGTACCTTAGATTCAGCCAAAAAAATTCTCTTTGTTGTTGGAAATGAAGATTTACAAGCCTGAATTAATCAAGTACAATAATCAATAAAAATTGGGCATAATTACAAACTAGGAATAATTTTGGGTGTGAGAAATACCACACTCCTAGGAAACAGGTGATGATATTCTAATGTTAGCCCCCTTGATTAATTTTGAGGAAAGATGTTTTTAATATATCTCTCTCTTTTTTTATTGCTGGTGAATATGCTCAGGAGCACAAACTCTCATCCTAAGTAACTAACTCACAGGGTTATTTTGAAGATTAAATTCATTGATGCACAGGAAAGATCCTTGTAAATCACGGTGTCCTATACACTTATTTTACTTTTATGAAGAAACACTGGCTGAGGTATTATTCATAGGCTATATGTCAGGGTTCTCAGTTTAAATATTACTCATCAACTATGGATGGAGCCACTTTAATCCTACAACATAATGGCTAATTACATAAGTTTATTCAACCATGAAATTACTTTGTTGATACATAAAGAAACAGATTTGCTGTGCGTGTACTTGCAAATGAATACGTCTTTGTAAATAGTTGCCTTCATAGGATATTTTGCTTTCTTTCTTTATTCTTGTTTAATAAAATAGTATTTTCAGATATTACTTTCTTATCATTTGTAAATACAATATGATTCATCTAATTTCATACCCATAGTCAAAGATGGTAATGATGAAACACAACAATAAATGCAGGGTATAGATAGGCGGATGTAAGTGTTGTTTGTGTAGACTGAGTGGCTGTTTTCTTTATTTTATATCCCCAATACAAATCCATTAATGTAGAAGGAGAAACTTTAGTGTAGTGCTTCTTTTAACCTAATATATTCTTTTGCATTTTTTCTTTTTGGTTACTTTATTAATTTCTTCTTTACCTCAGTTGAATGACTATTTTGTGTCAGAAAAACAAAATGTTTAATTACACATAATGTTTAAGTACTTTATATAGTGTGCAGGTGATCTAACACAAGTTGATTTCATCAGTGCTCCTTTAAGTAAGGGAAGTAACAGGGCATATCTTTAATGCCAGCACTAGGGAGGCAAAGGCAGATGGATCTCCATGAGTTCAAGCCTGTCCTGGTCTCTATCACCAGTTACAAAATAGCCGAAGATACACAATATCCTTAAAGATGAATAAACAAAATACAAAACAAAAAAAGGTCACCTCTAAGTGAGTGCTTTAATTCTATGTTTGTCCTTTTGTCCTTGCTTTCCACTGAAACTCTGGTCACTGATGTTACATTTTCCATTGGAATATTTAAAGTGCTATAGCCACCTTTGAGAATCATGAGATGGGGTAACAATGATACAGAAGTAAGAGTCTCTCTATATTAGATTTGTGGAACATACTTGCTGGAGCTTGTACAGATGCCTGATCCTCTATGAATTGGAATTCTTTTCCATGTAGCTTTCCTTGACATCTAGTAAGATAAGAGAGGAAGTATTAGGAAAGAAGGATACATTTTTCATTTCCTTACAAAGAGCCATTGACACTTGCACACCATTCAGTGAGTCACTGAAAATGAGTGTGAAAACACTCAATTATCTGGATAAAATAGCAGAAAATGAACGTAGAATACCAGAATCAAGGACTGAGATACTCAAGAGTTTTGGTAAGGAAACTGGCAAGAACTTTAGCACAATTTGTCCACTGTTGAAGAAAAAGCTCCATCTCTTCTTACTTTAATGAAAGCTAGTGCAAGCCAGTCCAGAAGAGGCACACACTTTTAATCTCAGCACTCAGGAGTCAGAGGCAGGAGGATCTCTGCTGAGTTCGAAATTAACATGGTCTCTAGTGTGACTTACAGGACAGCCAGAGTTGCATAGTGAGTTCCCCTCTCCAAAGAAAGAGAGGGAAGGAGGGAGGGAGAGAGAGAGGGGGAGGGAGAGGGAGAGGAGAGAGAGAGAGAGAGAGAGAGAGAGAGAGAGAGAGAGAGAGAGAGAGACAGACAGACAGACAGACAGACAGGCAGATCAAGCAAGCTAGAAACAGATTCTATCCAAACACTCATTTCAGACAAGCAAAGACAGGTCGTGAAAACGTTTACTCTCAATTTGTTGGGTACTGTGGGTTTATACTTTATTGAGGATCAATAAAGAAATTTTAAATGGCAATGGATGTTCATAAGAAAAAGGAACTAAAAAGAGACTTTGTTAAAGGCCATCAGGATTGCTGTCATCACTACAGGGGCAATAATGTTGCCCTGCTTGCTTTCATGTTTTGTCTTATTTATTAGCCACATCAAGTTCATTAAATAACTACTGACCATCATTTCATCTTACAGATTGAAAATATTGGAAGGCTTATGTTAATTACCCCAAAATCAGAAGGTCAGTTAGTTGTCTCTCTTCTCCTAGGATCCAGGTTTCATGGAACTGGACAAAGAGCCTA
This sequence comes from Peromyscus californicus insignis, assembly GCF_007827085.1. Taxonomy (NCBI): domain Eukaryota; kingdom Metazoa; phylum Chordata; class Mammalia; order Rodentia; family Cricetidae; genus Peromyscus; species Peromyscus californicus. Next base: position 107,532,273 of record NW_026294573.1, read on the forward strand.
GTGAATCAATGAGAGTTCATTCATGAGTGCTTTCAAGATTATTTAAACATTGATAACTGGGACTATTTGGGGGAAATATTGCAAAGTTTAGGGTAATCTTATATAGAAATAATTAAAATATAATGAAGAGTTTTGAAGAAGCCAGTTATCCTTCTGAAAGTAAACACATAGGCTGTCAATTTCATGAGGATTTGCAGAGACAGAAACAAACAAGTAACCACCATACAATGAACTTACATTTTTTTATGACCAAAGGAGAATATTCTTAAAATAATACCTAAATAAAGCAACCTTATGTTTCATTTTTATAAGAACAAAATTTAAAATGAAACACAAAGTCTCAAGTATTATTTTTACATAAAATACCTTATACTGTAACACAAATTACCAAAGAATATCAATGAGAGAGGAAGAGGCAATGTTTCTAAGCATGGACATCATACAGAAATCATAATGGAAAGTAAAATTTCCATGAGTATCAGCAATATAAAATGAAAAGAGAGATAAAGACTTAGTATTTGAATAATATGTATCAAGCTCATAGAGTTAACTTTACAAGTTAATGGTAAGATGAGAAAATTAGAAAGCAATGGGCCACTAAGAATGAACAAATTATGAAAACACATTTGCCCAAAGCATGACTAACACATACCCAGACTTGCTGGAATTTGAGAAAATGCCAAATAAATGAAATAGACACTTTATAAGCTTACATCATAGGAAATGATTACATACCAATAAACATAAGAAAAATTCTTCAAATATATTTTTCTAATATTTCTAGAAAACAACTTGGAAATTAAAACTATTGTATATTGCTATAGCCACTGATCCAATATTTACCCTTACAAGAATTTCTTCTGAGCAAACAACTTAAAGGCTTAAGGAAAACTACCAGAATTATATTACATTTTTATAACATGATCTCATTTGAGCACATAAACAGGATAAACACGAGATTACAAACAAATATGTCTGAAAATCAAGCTCCTTTTAGTGCACTTTTCCCCGTCTAATTTACATAATTGCTTATTAAATAAAAAAGAGTTAAGCAAGACAAGCTGCCCTTGAGTGGAGGTTTTGCCTGACCCCTGTATGGAGCTGTACATGTGGAGCAAAGCTGAACTGGTTGTAGGAGAACAGAATATAGACTTAACTGAAATTCCTGTGATTCGGACCCAACAGGTAGCTGTGCTTGCCTGTTCTGTGACTTGTGTTTCATTGGCATTGTTGGGGCCAGTCCTAATCATCTAGTGGAGACAAAAGGGTAACAAGAAAAGTGAACAAAGTAGCAACAGCCTGAAAGCAGATTTTAAAGTATCCAGTTCATGGCCAGTCCAAACCAGAAATGCAGGGGCTTGTTAAGTATTAGACATTAGATTCACTTAGAAGAGTTGCCAGTTGTTAGTTGTGTAGCCTTTAAAAATCAGATTCCTTATTTTAAGAATACAAGTGCAATACTATTCTAATAGTCATGCCTCGAATGTTTCCAGTAAGACAGAAAAATTACAGTGTACAACATACATCAAGAATAATACTCGACATATTATCAGAAAACTGTTTAACTTTTTGGTTCTTTAAAATATAGTACAACTGATTTTGTTTTTACTTCAACAGTATTCTTCACTGACTAAAGGTCATATGGATTTCACTTAGATCAGATGTGATAATTAAAATATCTATGTTGACTGTCTTCAAGCCCAATGCCATCTTTTTTTTTTTTTTCCAGACAGGGTTTCATGAAGCTCAGGCTGGCCCTGAACTTGTTTTATGGTTGAGGATGACTTTGAACTTCTGATTTTCTTGCCTCAACTACCCACATCATTCACCACCACACTGGACTCCCAACCTTTTTTCATATTATGATTTTAAATGCTTACATTTTTATAAGTTAGTGGCCATATTCTCTATAGAAGAGGCTATGGATAGTAGAGGTCACTCTCATAACACCTAACATATGCATGGAACGGGAGCAAACTGGTAAAAAAAAGTAACTGGATGGACAACATGATTTCTTGTTTGCTGTTATCTTCTTAATGAATATAAAGATGAAACAGTCACTCCTTAGAGGAAAAAGGATACAGGCAGTCAGTTGGTCTAAAGCTAATGCTTTACTTTGTAAATAGAAGAGCACAAAACCTGGAAAACATTGCAAAAAAAAAAAAAAAAACAAATTCTCAGGGAATTATAGGAACTATGCCTAGTGTGGACTGCGATCCAAGTAGATGAAAATTAGCTGTGATGCTCGCATACATTAATTCATTATGTGTCCTATAGGCAGAGGCCACATCCCCAGTTACATTATCATTCTAATGTGGTAGTAAATTCACTACACCTGCTTGTTATGTGAGAAGATGGGACAGTTCTATATATGGTGAAACTAATACCCTGAAGTGACAAAAGGTGCGTTCTGAGGATATGGAGGGAAATCCCATCAGCCAGAAAACTGGAGATTAAGGAAATTGAGTTTAAAATAAGGGAAATATTTCGGAGACATTACTCATTTCCAACACAAGGAAGTAGTGTCTTTGCCACATAAGGTGGCATACTTGTTTACTGGGGTTAGTATATTTCAGTAATCATAATCTTTCAGGTAGGGGGAGTATTTGACAAATTTTTGAAATTGAAATCTTTCCAATAGACACAAAGGAGGTTAGGTCATTGCCATTACGGCCCTCAAATACTTACTGAATTTATGCATGGATTAATATATGTCTGTTGCCAAAAGACTCAATTTGTCTACTTTGTCCCCTCCAACCACTGATGCAGAAGCCAAACACATGCAGGTGAAACCCGATGCCATTTCCTTCCAAGACGACTTTCATTTTCCCTCTGCCCTTAAAATTGGCATTTGCTGCTGTGGTGACAGCTGCAGAAATCTACCAGGTCATTTTGACATGTGCACATATCTAGGATTTCCCAGACTCAACCACTGAATTTCCCAACCAATACAGTGCAAAAGCTGATGGAGGAAACATACTTCTTTTCATTTTCTTGGGTCAATAGTCTTGGGCCTTTTCTGTAGTTCCTGTGAGTGTCCTGAACTTAGTAATACACTGACAGAATCTCATTTATTCTTTTTATCTCTCACTGGTTTTTGTTCAAGGGATCGAAATAGTAAGTCTTCATGCAAGTGCCTTTCTCAGTCTTGGCTTCTGAAGAAGCTAGGCAGGGGCCATGTAGTTGAAGTTTTCCTGGGTACACACAGTTCCTGCAGCCGCTCAGACCCAAGTAAACACACAGAGACTTATATTACTTATAAACTGTATGGCCATGGCAGGCTTCTTGCTATTTAGTTCTTATATCTTAAATTAACCCATTTCTATTAATCTATAAGTTGCCATGTGGCTTGTGGCTTACCAATACTTTACATCTTGCTTCTCATGGAGGAGGCAGCTGGCAGTGTCTCCTGACTCAGCCTTCCCTTCCTAGAGAATTCTCCTCTCTCTTTATCCTGCCTATACTATACTTCCTGCCTGATCACTGGTCAATCAAAATTTTATTTATCAACCAATCAGAGCAATAGATTCACAGAATACAGAGCAATATCCCCCATCAGGGCCGAGGGACAGATGCTTAAGATAGGATCTGGACCTGGGGATGACTAAGAGTCTTTGGTGATGGCTTATAGTTCTGTGCAGGTGAAATGCACAGCTGTGGTGTCTGATTACATCATTTTCATATTGTTTCAGTTTTTGGTTTTATTGAGGCAAAACACTTTCACTTGTTTAATGTGTGCATTTAATGAGTTTGTATGTGTATTCACACATATGTATACATCCGTGTGACCACCGTCACAATTATAGTATAAAATCTATCATGTACTTTTTAAATTGTTTCTCTATGCACTTATGCTCCCTTTTCCTAACAAAATCTTTTATGAGATCCATCAATATATTTTTAAGTTGGTGATGTTAACTTAAGGACCGTGGAGCTAGGTGGCTCTTGTTAGTAGCTTTGAAAACCACAACAAAAAGAGAATGACAAATTTTTATTAGCTCATGGCCATGAGGGTGGTATTCAAAGCACCAATCTTCTCTAAGTCAAAGTGTGCGTGTGTGCGTGTGTGTGTGTGTGTGTGTGTGTGTGTGTGTGTGTGCTTTTATTTTGTTGTTATTTGTGGTGATGTTGGTGTGATGTAGGGGTGTGTGTGTGTGTGTGTGTGTGTGTGTGATTGTGTGTCTCAATCTTTTTGATTTGCTGATCTGGGATTACTTATTCCACATGTTTTCTTGGATGTAGTTAATTTCATTAGGTTTGAATTTTTCTCCTAGCACCTTCTGTATGACTGGATTTGTAGATATATTATTGCTTAAATTTGGTTTTACACTAATATAACTTATTTTCTACATCTATGGTGATTGAAAGTTTTTTTAGTATAGTAGTCTGGTCTGGTACGTCTTTAGAATCTATAGATTTTTCTGTCCAGCTCCTTTGACTTTGAGAGTCTCTATTGAGAAGTCAGATGTAATTGTAGTAGGTCTGCCTTGATATGTTACTTAGTATTTTTCCCTTGCAACTTTTAATATTCTTTCTTTTTTCTGCACATTTAGTATCTCAATTATTATGTGCTGAGGGACTTTTCTATTTGGAGTACTGTATACTTCTTGTATCTAGATTGCCATCTCCTTCTTTTAAGTTATGGAAATTTCCTTCTAGGATTTTGTTGAAAATATTTTCTGTGCCTTTAATTTGGGCTTTTTTCTCCTTCCTCTATTCTTATTATTCTTACATTTGAGCTTTTCATATTGTCCCACAATACCTGGATGTTTTGTGCAATAATTTTATTTATTTATTTTTCTTAAGTTAGCATTTTATTTAACTGATGTATATATTTCTTTTTTGTGTCTTCAATTCCTGTGATTCTTTTCTTCTATTTCTGATATTCTGTTGGTGAATCTTGCTTCTTAAGTTGTTGTTTGAGTGCCTAAAATTTTAATTTCCAGATTTCCCTCAGTTTTGATTCTATTTCCACTTTCAGATTTTGAACAGTTTTATTAATTTCTTTCCATGGTGTTTTCAGAAATTTCTTTAAGAGATTTATTCATTTCCTTTTAAAGGACCTCTATCATATTCATAAAGACTGTTTTAAGGTCTTTTTCTTATGTTTCAGCTGTATTGGAATACTCAGGGCCTGCTTTGGCAGGATTGCTGGGCTCTAGTGGATATACATTGTCCTGGCTGCTATTGATTGTGTTTTTACACTGGCATCTAGGCATTTGGGATTTGGAACATTGTAATTCTAGGTGCTAATATCTGGTCTTGTCTTTGTTGAGTGGTGCTTTGTTCCTTTGCTTATTTTTTCTCTGGTTTTTAGGAGAGTATGGCAGCTGTATGTTGCCTGGTAGGAAATTCTACTGCAGAGCTGGGGATGAGATGTGGGGGTTGAATCTGAAGGAGCATAAGCAGAGGTGAAGATCTGCAGTCAGCTCACTGCAAGAGTGTCCTGTGAGTTTGCAGGGAATGTCTATTGGAGTTGGGGCCTGGGATAAAATAATGAATGTGGAAAGGAAGATTATGAGGGGACGGTATGTGTAGTCCACTGTGGATACCAGGGGAGGCTGCAGCAGGTATTCTGCTGCAGAGCCAGAGATAGCATTGATCTGGAGGAACAGGAGAGGTGAAACTCTGCATTCAGCTTCCCTGCTTTCCTGATAGGGATGCTGTTACATTTATCTTCATGAATGTGGCTCAGAGTAGACAAAATGAATGCTTGCAATCTTTTCATTGATTTATAGTTTGGTTTTAAAATATGGAAGCCAACTTGGTAAAGTATCATTTCTTGTGTAAAGTATCAATTCCAAGGAAAATATTAGAATTTCTGTTCCCTTTTGAATTTCATTCTACTTAATATATGCACTACTGAGGCCCATACCCCAACAAAGCAGCAACTTTTCTTTTTTCACACAAACTCCGTATTCAGATTATTATATTGTTTTATGTTAGTACTGGTTTTTTTTTGTATTTGGTCCACTTATCCAACTATGTCTATGCCTTCTGATATTCAACACTTCAAAAGTATCTTAGGTACTGCCATGATTTTTAGATCATTGGAATTTTTCTACTTTTTTCATACCTATCTCCACAGTGTAAATCATTATAATTCATTAACCTCCCAAATTATAATCATCTGTAAAATCTCCAAAATCAATTGTTAATTTTATTTGCTTTTGCTCATCAGTGTCTAGTTATAAAACACATATCTGTGGAAGGAAAGGCATGAAAAGCTTATTCAATATATTTGGTGACTTAGAAAATACCATGCTAGTCAGAGAATAGAGTGCTTTTCACATCACCAATAGTTCAGTCATATGACTCTATCAACACAGGTGTTAGAAGGTGATGCATGCATGCTTATATTAATATGAAGCAAACACTGCAGTTTCTAAGTCCCTAAGATTTTTAGATAGGTTGCAGGCTGATGACACTAGGTTACATTTCCTGTGTCAGGCAGAAATCAATGTAGTGCATGACATTCGAGAAAATTCCCTATGGTTCCAAGTTATGTTGTAGTGTACTCATAGAAAAGTGTGACATTTAAGAAATAATTGATACTAACTATTGTTTTTGACTGGTTTAAAATGGAATAACTACCTGTATTGTGCCTTGTAATTAGTGTAGAACTTCACACACAGCCGTGTCCTTAAATCACTAGCTATTGTCAAGGATATAATGGACTGCAATTCTTGGTACAGACTAATTACACATAGTCTGCTTTTGATAGGATATCAGATTCTCCCCCACAAAAAATAAATAATTAGGCCCATTTGAAAAATTAGAAAACAATCATTTTTAGGTCAACAAAATTTTAATGATTTAAAATGTATAAAGATTAAATTCTAAAGAGAAATCAAAATGTTCCAAACAAATAAGGAACACTAGCTCCTCTGCCCTCTGAAGCACATGCTGAATCTGGGCCTTGGTGGTAGGTCAAGCCTATTCCACTCAAGCTGGTTTCCTGATCAGTGACATGGTCAGTAGTATGTGAGTTAATGTGACAGACAGACTATGTCAGCCTTCAAAAACAGAGAGGATTTTCTTTGTTTCCCTGATCTCTTTCTGGAATATTTCTGAATGTGGACTAGAATGGACACTAGAGGATGAGCAGAAATAAGAAAGAACCTTTTGGTTTCTGGTACTTTTAGATCACAATTTTGTGTTGGATAGACAAGCTCATACCTCTCTTCCATGCTGCCACTGTACTCTGGGTTAGCTGGGGTTAGCAAATGAGACCTACTTCAAAACCTAAAAAAATATCTTCCTCTATCAAGATATCTCTTACATTGCTATCGCACTCTGTCCCTCCCCTAGCTTGACCATCCCATTCCCTTATGTTTCATCCCCCATTTCCTCCCCTCTATTGCCCCTCCTCTCCCAGTTTACCCAGGAGATCTCACCTATTTCCCCTTCCCAGGGCGATCTATGCATCCCTCTTAGGGTCCTCTGTAGACAAATTTCTAAATGATCTTATTAATAAAAAACCTGGAGCCAGATATTGGGGTGAATTCTGAAAGATCAGAGAGACAGAACAAGCCACAGCCAACCTCACCTCAGCAGCTCCTCATCCAATCGTGTTTCCTCAACTGGATGCCTCTGAGTCCTCATCCGAATGGATCTCAGCTGAACTGGTGTGTGTGTGTCACAATTTTCTGGCCTCTGCATTTACCTAGCGACTGTTCTGTTCTCTGACCCCAGATAATTTTATTAGGGTGCACAATATATTGGGGGACACAATATCACCATAGTCCCCCTTGACCTACCTTCTGTGGAGTTGTGGGTTGTAGTCTGGTTATCCTTTGCTTTACATCTAGTATCCACTTATAAGTGAGTACAAACCATGTTTCTTTTTCTGAGTCTGGGTTACCTCACTCAGGATGATATTTTCTAGTTTCATTCATTTGTCTGCAAATTTCATGATATCATTGTTTTTACTGTTGAGTAGTACTCCACTGTGCATATGTACCACAGCCAAGCACCAGGCTAAGCTCCAGGAGTCCAGTTGAAGAGAGAGAAGAGGGATTCTATGAGCAAGGTGCATCAAGATCATGATGATGAGGAAATCTACAGAGACAACTGAACCAAACTAGTGGGAACTCATGAAACTTTAGACCAACAGCTGTGGAGCCTGCATGGGACTGGACTAGGTTCTCTGCATAAGCAAGACAGCTGTGTAGCTTGGTCTGTTTAAGTTGCCCCTAGAAGTGGGATCAAGATCTAGCCCTAGTGCACAAGCTGGCTCTTTGGAACCCATTATCTATGGTGGGTTACCTTGCACAGCCTTGATGCATGGGGATATAGTGGGTAGCCATTCCAACTTTGATCTGGAAGTTCCAATCCCCATTGAGGCTTCGGTAACTGTCATGCCTACAAGGAGGGGCCAAGAGAGGACCCTGAAGACCCGATATCCATATGCACAGGCTCTCTTGGTTCCTGGACCCTGGGCCCTAGAGGTAGACCGAGCACAGTTCTCTAGAGAACACCGCTGGACTGCGCTACTCCTTTCCCAGACCTTGCAACCTACCTATCCCTTCATTTGTAAGTTATGCCACTAAATAAACCTCCTTTTTAATTATGTGGAGTGGCCTTAATAATTTCACCAATATCTGGCACCCAACGTGGGCCACGAACCCATGACCCTGAGATTAAGAGTCTCATGCTCTACCGACTGAGCTAGCCAGGCGCGGAGTGGCCTTAATAATTTAACCAGTACGGGGAGGGGCTTGGACCTGCCTCAACTGAATATACCAGGCTTTGCTGTCTCCCCATGGGAGTCTTTACCTTTTTGGAGGGGGGGATAGGGGATGGGTGGGGGGAAGGCTGGAGGGGGTCAAGAGGAGGGATGAGAGGGGGATCTGTTATTGGTATGTAAAATGAATAAAAATTTTCTTAATAAAGAAGAAAAAAGAAATACCAATAAATGTAATGTGTTAAGTGCTGATTTAAAAGAAATGGAACTACTAAAAACAATATATTTTAATAACCTAATCTATGTATGAATGGTCTTGTGACTTTTTAAATGCAAGTCACTTTCTCATCAATACTGCTACAGTATACTATTGAGTTCTGACTTCATTGATCTCTTGAAATTACAGAAAGCATATTTCCCTCTGTATGCTCATTAATCACTAAATAATTTATAATTGTGAAAAAAACTAAAAACTGAACAGAACAAACATCTCACATTAATAGCCTTCATAAAAAGAAATAAAATCATTAAGTTTGTTAATCTGAATCTAGCAGTGTGTGTGTGTGTGTGTGTGTGTGTGTGTGTGTGTGTGTGTGTGTGTGTAGCAATGTAATGCATATACAAAGTATTCAGTACTTTTTTTGTCTTTGGGAATGAAAGATTGTTTTAAAGTTAAGCATAAATGTGTGAATATAATTTAAAATGTGAAATTTCATTGCAGTAAAACAGAAGTATTAACATCAATTCTAGTTGAGTAATAACTAGGATATCACTCTTTATTAATTCCTAACCATACTGAACCTGATGAACCTTAATCTTTTCAGTGTTTCTGAATTAATCATAAATCAATGTCAATGTTTATGTTTATCAATAAACACTGGAAGGATTATGCTCTATTAATTCAAAATAATATTTTGAACGAAACAGAAAAGACTAAGGAATCTTTACATAGTTAACACTTGAATTAAGCAATGTCCCTGGAAAAAGTTCTTTGCAAAGCATTAGGTTTCTTACTCCAAAATGAAGTTACTTTGATGAGGGGTAAGAGTTGTATGTTGTTAGAGTTTTCCTGCCTGGCCCACAGTCAGGACAAATCTCTCTCACCCGCCAGTCCCAAGCCGCTCAAACCTGATCAAGTAAACACAGAGACTTATATTGGTTACAAACTGTATGGCTGTGGCAGGCTTCTTGCTAACTGTTCTTACAGCTTAAATTAATCCATTTCTATTAATCTATACCTTGCCACATGGCTCGTGGCTTACCGGCATCTTTACATGCTGTTTCTCATCATGGCGGCTGGCAGTGTCCCTCTCTCAGCCTTCCACTTCCCAGCTCTATTCTCCTCCTTGTCCCGCCTATCCTTCCTGCCTGGCCACGGGCCAATCAGTGATTTATTTATTGACCAATCAGCAACACACTTGACATACAGACCATCCCACAGCAGTTGTACTTATCTGTAGGTATGAAGATATGTATTTAGAATGTAGTTAAGAATTATAATGGCCCAGTAAAGTGGCAGGATGAGGGTCTAACCTCTTGGCACATGTGGTTACCTTGGTTTACAACACCAGGGATGATTTTTCTCATGTTGAGCAGGTTTAAGTCTAATTAGACATCTATTGTCTATCACCAAGCTCTACGTGCCCTTTAGGGATATCTTCTTGTACTGATTATTATTGTTGTTCATAGGCATCCTAGGTAGCTATAATTATTGACTGCTTTTTTTCTTTGGTAGCCTGAATAGTACCTTCCAATGCTATGAGAGCTAGTCTTACTGGTCAAAATGCAAAGAACTTCTGACTGTGAGCTGCCCAGCTCGAACTGATAGATTTACAACACAACCTCTACTTCTAAGAATCAAGAAATACCTTGAAAGATGGTGAAGGAAGACTATAAGAGTCAAAAGGCCAGGAAATTTGTTGTGAGTTTGTGTCTTCTCAATATCACAGGAAGTTATAGACATGAAATCTCAGCAACACAGTTGCTAAAACAAGACCTAAACAATGACAACACCAGTTGACATCCCAAAATTGGTGGAAAAACTATATGCAGTAACACCTATGGATGAAGAAGTCTTCCTCAGACATGGGCACTATAAATAATTATCAAATTCTAAGTGGTCATTATTAAAATACATGCATACAAGAAACACTAAATAGATGCATTGGGTTGTGTTAATGTATTTAATCACACACATAATCCATATATATATAATTGGATTTGTTATAATTTCAATCAATATATAAGTGTGATTTTTATGGAATTTATGAAAAATACCCCTACTAACTTTGTTACTTGTAACTTATTATAATAAATTCTGAGCCCAGCATGCCACCAATTCTGCTCTGCCCTGAAGTCAATTTTGTCATTTTTCCAATAAGAACATGTCCCTTTATGTTGCCTCAAACCTTTTTGTATCACTAATATTCACACTTTTACTTATTTATGTATCAGCTTAAAGTACACTTTGATTCCTCTGGGGAATTAAAAAATCTTTTGATTATTATTTTGATTACATTATGATGTCATCTTAACATTTTCATATTTACAATATTTTCTTATTGCTTCTAGATTTACTTCTTTTGAATTCTCAAAATTTGATTATAATGTGACAGCAATACAGAAATTATTAGCAAATGCACCTTGTGAGAAACTTTCACAACTGAGAAGCTTCATGTAGTCATCACCAGAGAAGACTTCTTCATGTTCTTCTTCCTTGTTTAGTTGAAGGAGGTATGGGAATGTGTGAAAATGTTCATTGTACAAAATTCTCAAAGAACTAGCAAAGAAAAAAATACAGGCAACTCAGCCTAATACCAAAACCAAACAAACAAGAACAAAAAGGTGAAATAAAATGAACAACTTGATTCCAAAAAGGACCAAGGCCCTTAGTAAATATTCCTTCTGAGACATCAAACAAGCACACAAAGGCATATGAAAACTATTCAGAATCTCAGATATATGAAAAACATAAATCACAATGAGTAACCATATGACTCCTGGTAGAAAGCCTATTACAAAACGACAAGCATAATACATGACAATAGATGATGTGGAGAAAAAGAAGCTTTCACACTATGAGTATATTTGTAGATTAGTACAGTTGTTAAAAAAAAAAAACAACAACATGGGGTTCCTTAAAAATGATCCAGCAATCACACTACTTGGAATATACACTGAGAAAATGAGATATGTCAGAGACATGTGCATGCTTAAGTTTGAAATAGCATTTTTTTAAACAGCCAAGGTCTCCATCAGTGGATGATGACTGGATAAAGAATATAGGGGTCTTAGGCACAGGGGACTGTCATCCAGCCACAAAAAAATGGAATTCTGTCATTTATTGCAATGTAGATAAACCTAGGAGACATTATATTATGTAAAATAGTCCAGTTCCAGAAAGAAAAATACCATATAATTTTATTCATATGTGAAATTGAGTAGGTTGAATTTATAAAAATTGAGAGTAGAATAGTGGTTAAAAGTCAGACAACAGTAGTGGGGACAAGGCTGTGGAAAGGCTGGACAGAGGGTCCGTGTTATAGGGAGACAAATTCTGTAAAGCTCTGCTCCTCTGAACATGGAGGTGATTGTAGTTAGTAATAATGTGCGTTTCTACATAGTGGAAAGCATTTTAACTAATCCCAGCACAAATACAAATGTTCAAAGTCATAGGTACCAATATGATCTTCATTTGATCACAATGTAATGTTTAGCATATATTCAAAATTACATTGTACCTCATAGGTAAATACAATTATTGGGTCCATGAAAGGGAGAAATAAGTAAAACCACATGTTAAAGGAGATGGGCATTGCATCCAGTTTATAACTGCATACATTTTATTTTTATATTTTAGATAAAATAAAATCCCATCATTTCTATCCCCCCTCCCTTCCCTCTCTTCAGTTCTTTCCATGGTGGTTGGAACACTATTAAAAGTATAAACTATGGTGAACAATGCCTTGGGGAGCTGTGAGAGAGGCTCTAGGAAAAAAAGGCAGAGGGCCTTTTACCTCAGGTGCATTTTGTCCCCTGGATTGTTCTTGGATGTGATTTCGTGTTTCCTGTGACAAACATTTACATTCAATTTATAATATATGTTTGTTCTTGCTGAACATCATATCCTAGCTATAGAAATTGACATGGTCAGTGTACCCTGAATCTGGATATGTCCTTCTGCCTTGCTTTTGTGCTTTCCCAGTTTTAATCTATAATATATGCCAGGCAATTGTTCTATGCTGAGGAAGTTCTGGGAAAGGGTTACTTTGTCAATATTTAGTAAGTGCTTACTAGTGTTTCTTTACATGTTTTTATGATCATGTATTTCTGATCATGTTTTTTCTAAACTCAAACAACCTTCCTTGGATCATTGCTTCTTTGTTAAATTCATGTACAAAAGTACACCAAAACTGAAGTAAGGTTGTCTACAGAATTTTACTGTATTCTGCCCCGTTCTTTCAGGTCCTCAGATCCCACTCCTAGCAGACAAAGATCTGCATAGATGTATAAAAGTCAACACATGGCCCCCAACTTGCTCCTTCTCAAATTCACAGCCTTATTTTTTCTTTAGTTGTTGTTGTTACACACCATAAATGTGGAAATACAACATGCTTAATCTGCTTAGTTTTGCTTGTATGCATACAGTTTCAGGGCTGACCACTGGTATTGGACAACCAGTTAGGGGGCTCATCTATGGGGAAGCTGGTTATTCCTGTCTTAGCATCCTTTTGTTGCCCATAGTTCTTTGTCACTAACTTAAAAGAAAAGACACAATGAAACAATCAAGAATTCAATTCAAATTCATCCATTTATTTACTGACTATTGTGAGTAGAGCTGCACTGAACATGAGTGTTTAAGTATCTCTTATAGTAGAATGTAAAGTTGTAGCTGGGGCTATCCCCTGGTCCTGCCTGGCCCACAGTCAGGGCAAATCTCTCACCTGCCAATCCTGCAGCTGCTCAGACCCCAATAAACACACAGATGCTTATACTATTTGTAAACTGTATGGCCATGTGGTTCAGGCTTCTTTCTATCTAGTTCTTATATCTTAAATTAACCCATTTCTATAAATCTACATCTTGCAACATGACTGTGGCTTAGTGGTACTTTACATCCTGCTCCTCATGGTGGCAGCTGGCAGGGACTCCTGACTCAGCCTTCCACTTCCCAGAATTCTCCTCTCTCCTTATCCTGCCTACACTATACTTCCTGCCTGGCTACTGGCCAATCAGCATTTTATTTATCAATCAGAGCAACACATTCACAGCATCCCCAGCATAAAGTCCTTTGGTTATATGTACATTAATGCTATAGGTGGGTATATTTATTATTATTATGCTATGATAAAATACCATTGTAGCTGATGTTTGCTCTGGTCCTGCCCAGCCCCACAGACCCTGCAGCCACTTATAAAGTAATCACTCAGGAGCTTATATTAATTAAAACTGCTTGACCATTAGATCAGGCCTACCACTGACTAGCTCTTACATTTAAATTCAGCCCATTTTTGTTAATCTGTATGTTGCCATGTGTTCAGTGGCTTTACCTGTGTGCCATTACATGCTGCTCCCTGGACAGTGGCTGACATCTTCTGAATCAGCCTTCCACTTCCCAGAATTCTCCTTGTCTGTTTATCCTGCCTATACTTCCTGCCTGGCTACAGGTCAATCAACATTTTATTAAACCAGTGTACAAAAGCATTATTCCACAGTATACCATAACCAAAACTAACTTAAGGAATAAAGAGTTTCTTTCAATTCCAGAGTCTGAGAAGTCATGGTATGACTACAAGAGCAGGAAGTTGGCTAATCATGTCTTTATGCACAGATGAGAGAAAGAGAGAGACTGAGAGAGACTGAGGGAGACAGAGAGGCAGAGAGAGATAAGAAGAGACAGACAGAGAGAGAGAGAAAAGTGGAGCAAAGCTTTAAAACATCCTGAAGGCCCCATAATAACCTTACACAGTTTCAACAACACAGTCCAAATACTGAAATTCATTTGCATATGAGGAGTACTTATCATTTAAAGCAGCACCCTGGGCCATATAAGTAGGCACAGTCTAGTTGTTTTTGAGAAACCTCCAGACTGGTTGCCAAAGAGCATGAGTTTGGTAAAGGGATTTGTAAGGTGTAAGGAAGAAGGAGGTTGATGATGGTGTGAGAGAGATAAAGAAGTTGGGAAGAGAGTGATTAGAATGAATTCTGTATATGTGGGAAATTTCCAAAGAAAAATTTTATTAATAAAAAAATCAAGATGAATGGACAAAAAATGTGGTACATTTAAAGAACTGACTATCATTCAAGTGTAAAGAAAAATAATATCATGGAAATTGCTGGTATATGGATGGAACTGAAAAAAAAAATTTCACGGAAGTCACTCAGGCCTGGAAAGATGAACATGACGTGTTCTCTCTCATTCAGATTCTAGCTTCACATTCTTTGTTTTGTTTGTTTAATATAACATAGAACAGAAGAGGAAGTCAGGAAATAGAAATGGGCTTTTGGAGTACACATTAAAGAAGGGGGAATAGTAGATTGTAGATTAAAGGTTATTGTGTGGAATACTAGGTGCTCAAGGCTTAAGCAAGGATGGATATAAGAGTATGGAGGATATCAGGGAGTGGATTGGAGGGCTAACTCATACACAGGTTGTAGGTAAAGCTATATGGAAGGTTAAAAGTGGAGTTTAAGGGTTATGTAGAGTTGAAGGTTCTAAGAGTAGAAAGGCATGGGGGTCTTGAGTGGGTTAACCAAAATAATGATATATGAAAAAGCTTTGGAAACTACAAGCTGAGAAGGTAATTGAAAAATTTATAAACTAATAAAAAGAATTGGAATGGAATTAAACTGTATAGATAGTGTTTTTCACAGAAGACCTTGGCTATTAGAGGAAAATGCAATACATGGGCACTTGCTTATGAACAATTTTTAGGAAGGATCAGAAGTCTTCAAAATAACAGGTCATTGCCATTGCCCTTGGTTACCCAAATGACTAGATTATAAGAACCTATAACTTAAGGACCACACACTTTGGCTGCAAGACAAAGAGAATTCAATATTGAACAAACCAGAAAGCTTTCTTCCTTTTGGCTAGCTTTCACAGTTTCAGAAGGTGCTAAGCAGATACTGGAGAATAAAGTCATCAATAGGCTTACCTAGAGCTGGACCATGCATGCTTCAACACTGACTTCTCAAGTCAGAGATGCACACTCATTCAGTAGTGACATGACTGTTTGGAGATAACTACTTTCTGATTGGATTTGAGGTCTACTCGACTGGAAGGAACTTCCTGTCTTGTAATAAAACCCTGACCAAAAGCCAATGATGTAGAGGATGTAGGTTCTAAGCTAAAGTTTATAATTTATTTTTTGCTAACTGACCATGTTTTATAATTGCCTTCTAAATGTTATGTTTAAACCTTCAAACTACGGTTTCTCTTGGCTATGGTAAGAGAAGCTTTGTTTTGAAGTTAGTAGCAGCCAATGCAGATACATAACCGGTCAAGGTGCTGAGAAAAGTCTTAGTATTCATCTCTAAACGGGATATTTTTTCAACTCTCAACCCCACACCAAGGTTCAAGGATACAGAAAGAATGTAAGATTTAGAGGCCACAGAGGATTGCTGTGAAATACTGGATTCTGGACATGGCATGGTTTTAGCCCTCAAGAACTCATGGGAGCTGTTGGTACTTACAGAAGACCAGTGCAAGATCCAGCCAGTGAAAATCCAGGATAGGTGGTGTCAGTGATAATCTTCTGGTACCACTGCTTACTGAGGAAAAGTGGATAGTGTTTGATAATGTGGCCATGATCAGGTTCCTCATGCTCTAGTGGGTGGCACTATACCCTTGTGAATATGAGCAGTACTAACTAGACTTAGAGGTTATAAAAAAAGACATGAAGTTGGGAGATGCTTCAGGGGAGATCAAGGTGGGGAAATTGAGAAAATATGGTCATATTAAATCATATGGCTGTATGGAATTCTCAAGAGTGGAGAAAAAAATTAAAGGCAAAGTATTATCCCCATTCAGAATGTGTCCTTCATAATCGTCTATGGTTAAGACCCAGAGGAAAAAGAATGATTTAGTTTATCTATAATAATCAGAAGAGTTCTGAAAGTTAGTGTGATGGACAGGGAGAATAAATCACAGATGTTGTAAGTACTCAAGCAGTAAGAAAGGAAAACATCAGAAATGAGCTCTTGCCTCTATTGCCTAGTAAAACAAAATGGTATATTGGCAGCAGTCAGAACAACTACGTACATCAGTGAGAGAATATTTATATATTTCCTATACCAGAGGAGCATTATACTTTCTAACTAAAATGCAATTACCTTTTCTTTGACTGTTCAGTCCAGTTATTGGCGTATATATGAAAAGAACACCAGTAATAGGTAATATGACTTTTGCCCCATCACTTGGATAAGGTTCATGAATGCCAGTACCTTCTGGTTCCTTTACATGTACAATCATTCTTTCCATTAATTGGTAGTCCCAGTCTCTCCTACATGCTTTGAACTTTGCCTCTGTGATTATAAGTATTTTGAGTATTGTTACTTTTGACCTGACCTAAGATACCACAGTATGTCAATCAGAACTAAAGGATTCATTAATCAGTGACTAGCTGAAATAGAATAGAAATTATTATAAAGTTGTTTCATGGTCATTTGATTGCCAATACCTTTGAATAGCCTGGAGAATTCAAAGCTAGTACACCTAGAAGACGCTTTGCATCTTGTGACTTTAATTGCACGATGAGTTTCCTGGTTTTATTTATGGCAGCTCCTCCATTAATGACAGTAAAGTCTAGCTACAGCAAACATCTGTGATTTATTGGGTCTTTCCATCCCTCTCATTCCACCATCAAACACTTGTTTTATTTTGGCGTGAGGCTTTTCTATTTTCTATCTTTCAGAATTACTTGGAATTTTAAGGCTATGAAACAAACATATTAATAGGCTTCTCATATTGCCCACACAGTTTTTGAAAACCATACATTTTATGCATACAAATTAATTGATGCTAACTTTTCCATTTGAATACAACCCATCATAAGAGTACAAATCAGATTCCTCAACTGTCTCTATCTTTTTTTTTATTATTTTATTTATTTTTTTTATTTTGCAATACAATTCAGTTCTACATATCAGCCACGGATTCCCTTATTCTCCCCCCTCCCGTCCCCCTCAACTTCCCCCCAGCCCCCCCCCATTCCCATCTCCTCCAGGGCAAAGCCTTCCCCACAGACTGAGTTCAACCTGGTAGACTCAGTCCAGGTAGGTCCAGTCCCCTCCTCCCAGGCCGAGCCAAGCAATCCTGCATAGGCCCCAGGTTTCAAACAGCCAACTCATGCAATGAGCACAGGACCCGGTCCCACTGCCTGGATGCCTTCCAAACAGATCAAGCCAATCAACTGCCTCACCCATTCAGAGGGCCTGATCCAGTGGGGACCCCTCAGCCATTGGTTCATAGTTCATGTGTTTCCATTCATTTGGCTATTTGTCCCTGTGCTTTATCCAACCTTGGTCTCAACAATTCTCGCTCATATAAACCCTCCTCATTCTCGCTAATTGGACTCCCAGAGATCCACCCAGGGCCTAGTCATGGATCTCTGCATCCAGATCCCTCAGTAGTTGGATGGGGTTTCTAGCACGACAATTAGGGTGTTTGGCCATCCCATCACCAGAGTAGGTCAGTTCGGGCTGTCTCTCGACCATTGCCAGCAGTCTGTTTTGTGGGTATCTTTGTGGATTTCTGTGGGCCTCTCTAGCACTTTGCTTCTTCCTATTCTCATGTGGTCTTCATTTACCATGGTCTCCTATTTCTTGTTCTCCCTCTCTGTTGTTGATCCAGCTGGGATCTCCCGCTCCCCCAAGCTCTCTTTCCCTTGACCCTCGCCTTTCACTACCCCCACTCATGTTCAGGCTGTTCATGTAGATCTCATTCCATTTCTCTGTCATTGGGCAATCCCCGTGTCTTTCCTGGGGTCCTGTTTTCCAGGTAGCCTCCCTGGTGATGTGAGTAGCAGACAATTCATCCTTGTTCCACATCTAGTATCCTGCTATGAGTGAGTACATACCATGTTTGTCTTTCTGAGTCTGGGTTACCTCACTCAGGATGATTTTTTTCTAGATCCATCCATTGGTCTGCAAACCTCATGATGTCATTGTTTTTCTCTGCTGAGTAGTATTCCATTGTGTATATGTACCACATTTTGTTTATCCATTCTTCAGTTGAAGGGCATCTAGGTTGCTTCCATGTTCTGGCTATTACAAACAATGCTGATATGAACATAGCTGAATAAGTGCTCTTATGGTGTGGTTGAGCATTCCTTGGGTATATGCCCAAGAGTGGTATAGCTGGATCTTGGGGGAGATGGATTCCCAATTTTCTAAGAAAGCGCCATATTGATTTCCAAAGTGGTTGTACAAGCTTGCATTCCCACCAGCAGTGGAGGAGAGTTCCCCTAGCTCCACATCCTCTCCAGCATAAGATGTCTTCAGTGTTTTTGATCTTAGCCATTCTGACAGGCTAAGGTGGTATCTCAGAGTTGTTTTGATTTGCATTTCCCTGATGATTAGGGATGTTGAGCAATTCCTTAAATGTCTTTCGGCCATTTGAGTTTCCTCTGTTGAGAATTCTCTGTTTAGTTCTATAGCCCATTTCTTCATTGGACTGTTGGGCATTTGATGTCTAATTTCTTGAGTTCCTTATATATTCTGGATATCAGTCCTCTGTCAGATGTGGGGTTGGTGAAGATCTTTTCCCATTCTGTTGGCTGTCGCTTTGCCTTCAGTCCTTTAATAGGGTGCCCATTTGAAATGAAGTAGTCTTCGTGTTATTTGTGTAATGTTGACAATACATTGATAACAATCTTCTAAACAAACAACTTTTT